>NC_091544.1:19489375-20892500 GCF_030788295.1 Drosophila virilis | reverse complement strand
CCGAACTGTTTATTTTTGTTAAGTTAAAAATATAAACACATGAACTGCACGAACTCTTTTAGAAAACGTTCAACGAGCGAAATTTATTATTGTGAGCTTGTGGCGCAATTATTTAATAACTAATTATATGTTATATAAATACACAAAACGGTGGTTATTCGAAATTGTTCAATATGCGAGCGAACACGACGAAATGCATGCAATTCGCTGTTTGTGCTCAAAGTTGAAAAACTACTGATACAATACATTTTATGACCCAAGCGCCTTTCATTCATTGCGCTCCAAGGCAGATAAAACTTATACTCAAGCTTTTCGATGTGTGTGTGTGTGTGTGTGTGTGTGTGTGTGTGTGTGCGTTTGAGTGAATGATGTGCTCTTTATTAAGAATGAATTCATCGCATGT
The DNA here is from genome assembly GCF_030788295.1 of Drosophila virilis. Lineage (NCBI taxonomy): Eukaryota > Metazoa > Arthropoda > Insecta > Diptera > Drosophilidae > Drosophila > Drosophila virilis. The sequence goes on along the minus strand of NC_091544.1, from coordinate 20,892,097 downwards.
GTGTGCACATTGCCACATAGCCACATAGATTTGTTTGCACTTCTCCACACAGATACAAAGATACATATTCGTACAGTTAAAGAAGCATTCGACATATGCCATATGCAGTTGCCATGTGCCTCTGGAATTATATTTATCGTATAACAAATCAGACAGACATACTGACACACACTTGGCACTAGCAGAGCAATAACAAGAGTACTTTAGTCGGGAGTGTCGGATTTGAAGATAACCTGAATCCAGCTTTAAGCGGCTGTTGCAAACATTTTAGCTGTCTTTTATGCTTACACACATACAGACATACATACAACACAATACCTATAGATCTTTTGATCTTTATGAAACCTCCAGGGCATGAATGTGGCCAACAAATTAGTGTGTATACCAAAGCCCAAATTAATAGCTGCGTTTTTTCCATTTCGCCATTTCCATAGGGAAAATTAATGATCTATATATACTAAACGATATTCGAATTGTATAATGCGAATGGTATAAGAGAGTACATATTTTACAATTTCAAATCGATGCGTCCAAATCCTGATCGGAGTTGTTTCCTTATGCCCTTTTTGGGACATTTATAACGGGTTCAGGCTATACAAATGCCAAAAGTAATCGTATGAGAACTGGTCGAAACAGATATAATTTTGTATCTTCGAATTTGCATATACATACGTGTATATATATATGTATATTTGCAATTGCGTTTAGCTTGCCTATTTAACTAAAAGACAAAAGACACACATATGTATATAAAAGTATCTCAAGACAGACAAACTGATAGCACAACCGATCTAATAGACGGACTGACTAACTGAGTGACTGACAGAGTGCACAAAAGACAGTGTGACAGTATTAACTTGATTTTCCGTGTGTGTGAAATTGAAATCAATACAATTCGCTGTACACAAGCTTAACACGCGTCCCAATACATATACATGTGGATATGTGTGTGTTGTGTATAGACCCTATCCCTATATACATACCTTATATACCCTTCTGAAGTATTTGTGTGCCGGCTTATCATTATTAAATACAAATTTGAATTACATACGACTTATCAGCGTGTTTCAGTCGATTTCTGTTGTTGTTTTTGTTGCTACTTTTGCTTCAATATATTTCTTGATTATTTTGTTATATTTTTCGCCCGCTTTTCTCCACCTCTTCTTTTCGGTTTTATACTCATATATATTCATATAGTATAAGGTATATATATTTGAATGTTTGCGCCGCGTTTACCTCGTAAACAGTTTTGTCAGCCTTTTCCAAGGACGGAATCTTTGTAATCTAACAAACAGATCTAGTAATCTTTAAAGCATTTTAAAAGGTATAACATCCGTAGCTTCAGTTTGTTTTATAAATCTTTACTTTGATGTTCCAAAAAGGATTTATGTTATAACAAACAAGCTTTTTGACCGTCTTGAGCCAGTTTTTAAACGAATTTCCGATAGGAACGTGTTCAATACTCATAGTAAAACGAGAATAGCTAAATTTGAGTATAAACCATATTTGAGTCACAGATAAATTAATTTGACATCGATTTAGGGGCAGCAATAATAAATAAATATATAATTAATACATCTTCAGAAAAGTAGCTTTTATATTTGGGCAATTTATATACTTAGAACTAAACTACGACAGAATTTGTTGCTGATTAAATTATGCCAAGGTATTCAAACCTAAAATTTTGCAGAAATCCGGTCCTAAATGTTTAAAGTATAAGTAATGTTTAAAATTGATTTATTATTATAATTATTTCATGTGTACAAGGCTGATTCGTTGGCTCTTCGTTGGGCTAAAGCTTTCTGAAATCGGTTGAGATTCACGAATATAGTCAACAAATTTGCAATCCATTTCGGGCTTAGGTGCAAAAATGGTTTATACTTTTTATACTCTCTATACCTTTCCATGGTGAATAGTGTATAAAATGTAGCTTTCAATTTAATCATTACACAGCACAATAAGATTGTAATACCGTAATACTCAAGTGATTCGGGTGGTATTCACGAATAGCTCGGAAATCGGAGTATATATAAAATGCCGATGTTATTTTCAACAGTTTAATCTACTAACTAATCATTTTGGTTCATTATAAACGACGCCACTATATTGTTTCTTGTTTTTCATTTAACACAATATATATATATATAATATATAAATATAGAATTAAAAGGGTATTAGCTCGTTATGTTGTTATGTTCATATGTGCTAAGTAACATAGCAAAATAGATACGAAAGACAAAAATAAAAACAAACACAGCCTGGCAGAAGGAAAAATAACATATGTTTATATCTGACTGAGTTATGTTTGTGTATTAATTGAAATTCGCTGATTACTCAGTTTGGCTTCAAATGTTCCTTTGATAGCCCTTCTAAAATCTATTCAGTTCCTACTGGTTAGACCTGTTAACTATTAAGCTATTAACTATTAAGCAAGCAGATATGGAAAATACTACATTGTTATTTAGCTAAGTATCTTTAAGATGGTTGAAAAGCTATTGCCTGGGTTTTGTCTTCAACGTCCGTTGACAGTTTTCAATTTAAAGATCTATCTTAAAAGGCAAAGCCAAACAGATCTTGTTTAGAAGTGCATATAAACCTATCAAGTTTATTTCTGATACAAAAAGGTATTACCTGTTGCAGTTGTCAGGCAACAATTTTAAATTCGCAAACACTTTTAAGAATCCAGTACATAGCCAGAAAATCACAAAACAATCGATTCACAATTTAAAAGGCAACATTATTGGCTTTATTAAGAACGTGCTACTGATCAGATTGGTTTCCTGTATGTTTGTGGATTTTTATTACAGAATATTAGCCAAAGACTGGTTTTCTTTTATGTTCTCTCTTTTTTTTTTTTTTTTTATTAAGAGCACAAAATTCCATAATTTATGACATTGTGCTGGCAAACATTGAAATTTATTTTGGAGCCGGCATTTGGAACAAGTTTTGCTTTATTCCTTCTTTATTCGGATATTCTAGGAAATGTGCCGAAAACTCGAATTGAAGCTCGAAGAAGCAACCCACTGCCGCGTGATATTTCTCTCTCTTGAAGTAAGTCTCCACCGGCTTATCGCCTCGAAAAAGAAAAAAACAAGAAAAAAAAAATTGTAGGGGCTTTTGAGTGTTGTGAATAATGTTCCAATGCTAATGAGGGCGCGCGCTTACTCATCGGTGAGCAGGGCAAAGAGGGCGACGGACGAGGAGGAGGCAGGTCAGCAGCCAATAAAAGGAGAGTAAAAATAGGCATAACGCATGCCTCAAATATGTATGCGTGCGATATATGCCACAAAGGCAGCACCAGCAGCAGCAGCAGCAGCAGCATTGGAAGAGGCTTAAACTTTTGTAGATACAAACAAGTAAAATGCGCTAGATAAGAGTGCACGACCATGAGCTACCCTGTTTCCCATGCAAAAACGTAAGCATATTAGAAGAAATTCTGTTTTTTTTTTTCAGACTTGGCTATTCTTTATTCAACGAATTTGTTTACAAGTTCGGTAAATGAATAATTATTTAAATTTCTGGTTTGATGCGGATTTATATTTTTGAATCGAACCGGCTCGTTAGATATGTCATATTACATATGTTTTTTTTTTTAATATTTCTTATTTTGGCTACAGTTTATGAAAATCCCAGACGCTGATGAAACTGGTAACTACGAACAATGGCAAGCTCGAGTTTGAGTTCGGGTCTTCACCTCGAGTTCCAGTTCGCGCGCGCAGCAGCAGACAAAGAGCAGCCTTTGTGCAGACACAGACACACATGCAAGCACAATGAAATTCTAATAAGAACGTCGAGCCGATCGCATTAGAAAAGTTCGAGAAAATATCGTATGGGCACGGAGCGATTGTATGAGAACGACATAGCGGAGCGGAGCGGGCGTAACAGGCAACAGGCCTGTCCTCTCAGTTGGTGAGTGCCAACTTGTTGTTTCCTTCTTGAAAATTCCGGTTCTGTTTGTTGTTGGCTGCTGTGAGGGGCAATGAGGGGTAGTTAGAAACAGAGAATGGGCGACAGAGGCAGACGTAATTAATGATCCGAAAAACGCCGACAGCAGCGTATTGGAGATTGTTGGAGACTACGAAATGCATGTCGGGCAGTTGTTCTCTTCGAAGAGACCAAACGATATACAGGTGCGGATTAGGGTCACTCGGCATGACGAAGACTGAGGAGTAGCCATAAATTGTGCGATTGAAATACAAAAAAAGAAGAACAGAAACACAAAAGTTGCATTCAATTGGGGTTCGACTATGTCAACTGCACTTTAAATTTTAATGATTGCCCATCGCATATACATATGAATTGCCAAAACAATGTAAACAATAATACCTCATATTCAAAAATGTATTCCATCGAATTTGTAGCATCGTTTTTGGACCTGTTCCGGGTGTTACCCTGAATTTGAATTTTCTTGCGAGCTTTAAGATTTATTCTAATTTAAACACTTCTATTGCAAATTCTGTGCCGGAGTTTCCCTTTTCGCATATAAATATAAATTTATTGTGTAATTAAATGTGGCATAAAATATATTAAAAATCAATTCAAGGAATTACACTCAATTGATTAAGAAACTAAATCGTTAAATTAGTGAGACATAAGACGGGGGCAATGAATGGAATAAACTCAACTAAGCATTCACAGTGCGGTTAACTGAATCATGAATAATATTTGAATCAGGCAGAAAAACTATGGTGGTTCAAAAGAATGTTGATTCATTATTATAGGCAACAAATTAAAAGCTTGATATTTGTGCTGAAAGAATGTTGAGATCAAATCAAATGAGTTATTGCTCGAAGTTTTGTAATATTACTGATGAAATTATTGTCATAATATATTGAAATATTTACCAACAAGAAGACAATAAAGCCAGAATAATTATTTATATTTCAGTCATTATATTTTCAATTTCCAATATTGTTCATTTTTTAAAAGTTTTAATACTGTTGTCCTCATTTGATATAACATTTTGTGTGACTAATACATTATGGAATATTTGTGATTGTTGTATTTATTTTTAGTTTATTTTATTGCACATTATACTAACTAAATCTTGACAACTTATTTTAAATATTCAGTTGAACGACTTTATTGTAACTATTAGCAACTAATAAATACACACATGGGTTATTCCAGTATTTTGTTAAGCCTGAAACTGTAAAAAAAAAAAAACAACATCAAGAAACACACACACATACACAAATACACACACGTGAAGAAAAAGAAACAGATTATTTACAGGCTCCAATGGTCGAGATGTGGTCGAAGAAGTTGGTTGTAATACAACTGCTTGTATTTGTAGAATGTGGCGGCGAGTCGGAGCAAACGAACGAATGAGCAGCAACAACAACAACAACAACAAAAATAAACGTATCGACAAGTTACACGTACTACAAACACAACCACAAGAATGACAGGAGCTACAGAAAACAGCAACTAACGCAATGTGGAACCGGTTCAAACTAATACAAACAATTGTGTGTTTGTGTGTGTGTGTGTGTGTGCAACAAATCTAAACAAAATGACCAAAAGCCAACAAGAAGATGAGACAACGCAGCAACAGCAAGAGAAGAAAAGCACCAAGCAAAAGGAGTGCGAGAGGCAGCGGCAGCGTGTTTACGAGGCATGTGTGTGTGTGTGTGTGTGTGTGTGTGTAATCGCCGCCAGCGTCTCTCCACACATACATGCATACAGACACATATGTGTGTATGTATATATAAACGCTAAAGTACACAGAGAGCATGCGTTGGCAACATCATATAATCAGCTACCTTTTTTTTTCGTTTAGTTCATTTTACGCGTTTTGCTTTTCATATTCTTGAACTTCAAAAAAGAAAAAAACACAAAAACGAAAAGAAAAAAAAATCGAACAAAAAGCCAGCATAAAATAAATATAAAAAAAAATCAACAACAACAACAACGACGACGCGACTCTGTCGGCAGCCAAGCTGTCAGACAGCTACTGGTGTTAAACGTACATAGTACATACTATACTATAGTATGTAGTAGAACAGCAACAGCAACAACAACAAACACAATGGAACACAAACACACACGCACACGCACACATACATGCATACCAATGGCCACAGGCAAGCGTTCACTACGCTGCGTATACGCGACGCGTCGCTGCTTATCGACTCTTATTTTTTTTTTCGACTGCTGCCGCTTTTGCTGTAATTTTGTTGTTATTGTTGTTGCTGTTGTTGTTGTTGGTGGTGGTGGTTCCATCCGCTTTTTAATGCAGCTAATGCTCAAGAGTGCTTGGATCTTGCGCTGATTGCTGATGAGATCTGCCAGCCCATCGCCAATGGCTAGAATTCTTTTGGTGCCCTTAGCACAGGCATTACAAATGATATTCAACTGGAAGAATTCCACAAGGCAGCCGAAAGAAGTTGACACCGACGTTTTAAGTATCCTATTCCAATTAAAGTGTTGAAACGAAAGTTTTGCTTTTTTGCAGCAACATAAAAAACCAAACGATTATTGTAAAATGATGGCCCGTAATAAATAATTTTCGCAGCCTTGTTATTTTGGCATATGGCTTGAATATGTGAGTTCAGTTAACCGAGAAAGTATTATATAACATATATTGAATGTGCAACAATTATTAACGATACATATTCAGTTAACCTTTATTTAAAGTACGACGTACGTTTTTCATAAAATATCAATAGGATTATTTTGACTTTTAGCCTGATTCAGCTATGTTTAAAATATGTTACATTTACAAACTTCACATTCTGCGATTCCACTAGCAAGTGTCAGCTGTCGGTAACATATGAATGCCAAAAATTGACGAAGTAGGGCCTCCATTTGATGGATTTTTAGCGGGATTTGAGCATCTTTAAATGCTAATAATTGTGCGATTATTATAATTAAAAATTAATATTTAAATTAGGCATGTTGCAAACTTGATCATATATCAAGTAAAACCCGAACTTTCCGATAGCTGCTTAAGAATGCATCATTTAGTTGATTTACTACTGTCTGCCTTTGGCGTCGGTTCTCTTGCTTCTTCTTCGCATCAATCTCCAGCATTGATGATGATGATGATGATGATGATGATGATGTTGTTGCTGCTGCTGTTGGCCCCATGATGCCATGAGCATTTGGACACGAACATGGAGTTTTCGTATAGTCGCTACAATGAAGCTCATATACATAAGACCATTACAAATGTTATTTTTATTTTTTTATTTTGTATTTTTATTTCGGATCTTTGCAGCGACTCGTTTTTTTCATTCGTCTGTCTGAGCTTTGTCTTGTTTGGCTTTGGGTTTGGTCAATTTTAAGTTTTTTATTTGTGATGGATTGATATTGATGTTAAGCATAAATACGTGTGTTTGCGTATGCGTTGGCTCTAATGATCTCGTAATGCAAACAATAATCTATTGCCGAGGATTATGTGAGAAATATTTTGAAACAAATATATGAAAAAATGTTTGAATATATTTGTAAGTCTAAGAAGACAGCTTCAAGGTTTAGGCCAGATTAAAGATTGAAATCTTACTAACATACATTTGTTTACATTGAGATAAAAAATGCGGAAATTATCTTAAATTATGGGAAAGCTATTTTATTTATTTTTTTATGTTTTACTTAAAGCTTTTTATTTGGAAATATATCCGCAGCTCTCCTTGATTAAATCACATTAAAAACATACTTGTTTTTACTTTGTCCAATATAAGATTTACTTATTTTTTTCTCAGTGTAGTTGAGAAACTTGCCCCTAGCCATAAGAAACGCACTTGTCCTGCCATAATTGGCCCAACTACCACAAACAGAATAAAAACAACAACAACAACAACAACAAAAACAAAAAACTAGAAAAACGTGCGCCGTATAATAAAACTTATTTCTGCCACCAAATCAATTTGTAAAAGAAAAAATAGCATAAATAAAACCAATTTGTTAATCAACAATTTCCAGCCGTTGCAATACCAAACCTCATCAAGTCTAAATAAATATAAGCAAAGATCGTAAATGTGTTTCAAAGTAAATTATTTATTTATTTTACACTTTTCTAAAAAGCGTGTATATTTGTGCACTGACTATTTTATTCATTACTTCTTTTTTTACTGTAAGATATTTTGAAATACAATACAAAAATAATATTAATTTTGTGATATTTCTGAGAAACTCGATTATAATTTTGCTTGTTAGAAAAGTTGCTGGACCTTTATACCAAAAAGTTTAAGAAATCCTTACGACATTCGTAAGGAATGGACTCTTAAATTAAAGAAGATTTCCGACCACAAATATCTTTCAGTGTTAGCAAGAACAGGGTATCTGGCAGTCTTTACCTTTCGACTGTAACGTTCTTGGTTATTTATTGTGCAAAGACGACATCGGCGATTGCGCCGAGTGTCGCTGTCGGGTCTGGCAATTGTTTTAAATGTTATCGGTGTGTGCGAGTGTGTGTGCAAGTGTGTGTGTGTGTGCCAATTGTGTTTATGTGAAACAAACAGTTTTTGCGGGCTTCATTAAAATTCCTAGAAACTCGACCACTCCGAATGTTCTCTAATTACAAACAATTTCCATGCAGCAGCAGCGGAGGCGACGGCAGCAGGCGCAACTGGCAAATTGTGGCTATTGTTTTTATTTATTTTTTCATGTAGTATTTTACTTTTTTTCATTTTTGAATTGCCAAACAAAAGCATCGCCCACACACACACACACACACACACACACACACATAGATACAATCACATAGATATGTACATACACAGAAGAGTCAATAAAAATAATTAGTTCCCGAGTGAGAATAAAAACTCAAATAATAAATGTCAATTAAGCACGAGTTGCGGTCTTGTCGTATATGCCGTTACTGGCGCATATATGCACCGTTCATCGATTACAACTCAGTGTCATTGTTGTTGTTGCTAAGTGCGTTCAGTAATTTGCTGGTAATTATCACTCACGCACAATCAAAAGTAAATTAGAAACGGGAGAGGGAGAGAGAGAGAGAGAGAAGAAGAGAGGGCGATACACAGTTGCTGCAGCGAGTGAGTGCTAATTATACAGGCACTTGCATACACTTGCACACGTGTTCGTGAAATGAGTGAGCCAGCACTTGTAGAGAGCGAGCGAGTGAGTTGCACCGTGGTGCGTAGGCTGGTGGACAATGTTGATCGCACATTGGCAGGAAATTCATTTGCATTGGCCTCTAATTGCATTTGTGTGCATTGTTGTGTAATTGTCAGCTCAATGAAAAATTTAGATATATCTATTTACATATGTTTGTATAATTAAAAATGTAGAATCAATAATTCAAAGCATTCCGTTGAACATACATATGTACGTATGTAGATTTCGATGTAAATAATCTGTACATTGTTCAACTTAATTTTTAAGAATTGTATTTAATTTTATTGTCAAGCTGAAAAGCTTCTGTGACTTTTGTTTTGCGCTCAATATTATGCGAAAATTGTAAAGCGAAAAAATAATAATGGGAGACACAACAACAAGAGAACAAAAATTAGTATTGTTGGTATAATTTGTATGTCAATATAGTAGTGAGTAGCAACAACAATAGACATGTTAGAATAGCAAACGATTTCTCTCTGGCCTGACCAGCTACAACACAAAGCAGATGCACTATGGTCACTCTATTTTAGCCAGCATGAGTGAACAGGCGAGCGCGAGAGAGTGCGAGAGTTTCACAATTTACGCCTGCTTATTCCTGTCTGTATGTGTGTCGCAACGCAGAAATGAATGAAGCGAGCGCCAAAGCCGCAGTCGTTGCCGCTGCTTAACGTAAGAGCAAGTGCTCGTGTGTTGTGTTTGTGTGTAAGAATATTTTCGCGTGTTGAAAAACAAAGTTATGAAATTTTCCAATTGGCAATATATACAACACCAGCCACGACAAGGGCAAAGAGAGCAAACTAGCCCGAGCGAGAGAATTGTGTGTGAGAATTTGCGCTTACCGTTTTGCTTATTGACGTAGGCGTCCGTTTGCTGCTGCTTCTGCTGACTGCGTATACTTTGGTAAGTCTGTATGTGTGTTTGTGTGTGATTCTTTTCTTTTTTTTTTTTTTTTTGTCACTCGTGTTATTTTATTTTGCCAGGGGCTGGTTGCGTTGTGGTTTTTGTTATGCAAAATGGCATAGAAATTTTATTTCACAACTCGCAACACTAACACATTATAAATTATTAAATTCTGCTTCGGTTGCTGCTGCAAGTATAATACGAACACAATGCACAGTGTGTAAAATCGATGAGTGTGTGTTTGTTTGTATTTTATAATATTTGTATTTTATTTTACTCGTTCGACTCTGCCGCGCTGCTCGCGTAAACGGCAAAACAAAACGACTGCGACTGCGACTGGCACAGCGACGGCCACTTTACCGTGAAAAATTTTCATTCATTGAGGAAAATTAAAACGAGCGGCGATAGAGAGAGCGAGCAAGCGAGCGAGCGAGGCACGACGACGACGACGACGGCATGCAGCTTGGCTGTGTGCGTGTGTGTTTGCGCTCTTTAACAGTGTTGCCAACTCAGCAGCGTCCAACGAAATGCTCCCAAAACGAGGCACAAGCATTTAACATGCAATTTGTATAAAAATTAAATGTTAATCGCCTGCACACACATTTCCTTTTTACTTTTCGTTTGCTGATTGCCGAGCAGCGTCACCGCCCCCGCAACAACGCTCACAGAGCGAATGAGAGTCTCAGCTCTGGTCACACAACAGACGGCGCGTCGACGTTGGCAGCGGCACGTGTGTGTGAGGTGTTTTGTAGTGTGTGTGTGTGTTTTTGACGTTTGCCTAAATTTCTTTGCTCTCTCACTCTCTTACACGCGCATTTCGTTTTTGCTGCTCAATTCGATTTTCCTACTGTTGTTGTTATTATTTAAATTCCTTATTAATTCAATATTCAGAAGTTACCCACTGCATTAGATTACTCGTAGTTGGCGCTTATTGCTCACTAAAAGCGTTCTTTCACACATACTCATACAGGCACCAATGCAAATTACATTTCTTGTTGCTACATTTTTTATTTGATTCGTCGATTTTTCGATTTTTGTTTTATTTTTGTCGACTCGCACGTTGAATTTGTTGCTTATATGCACTGCAACTGCATATGTTGTTATTTATGTATATACATATGTATTTTGAGTTGCCAAGTGTTAGCACATATTCAAATTGTTGCTAACTTCACATACAAAAGTATGTTCACACCACGGATGTCTCTAGCAAACTAACTCGCAGTGGCAACTCTAAGCCAACATCTTGTGAAATCCTCAGACGGAACTGAAAATACCAAAAACGCGTCGAAATATACTAAGCGCGTATTTTTTAAGGTAGCCCTGAAAATATTTTCAAGTATTAATATAAGTGCTGCTTCACGTAAAATATTAAAAACTTTTAAATTTCAAATATTTAAATAATATATTATTTTTAAAATTATGCCAAGTCCAATTTTACAAATTTCCTTCTTTAAACTCTGTCTGAAATATGTCTTAGCACATATGGCAACGCTGTCAGTGCAAACAAAAACGGCGGTTTATTCTAAATAATAATATTAAGCCTATTTTTACTGCTCCTTGGAAAAAAATTACATATAGAATTATAATTAAACACACGATTTCGCATATAAACTATTTTTCCATTTATTAGTAATATAGGGATTATAACAATAAGCTCACTTGCCTTGCCGGGACCACGACGAAAAAGTGTGACCGTTGGGCGAAAGCTTGAGGTTATCAAACTTTCAACGGACAACAAGTTTAAATTATGTTTTCAATATTGTCAATGAAGATAATTACTTAGGCCTTAAAAAAAAAGTATAGCAATATATATGATATACAGGCAAGAATATGTACTCATTATTTGTGTCTTATGCTCTTTTAGGTTTTACAAGCTTTAAGAGCTTTTGGTAAATAAAATATTGTTAATTTAAGAAAATTCCCAGTTATGTTTGCAGTTAATTTTCTCTGTCAACACTGACGGCTGGTGATCAACGCACTGTAGTTACCTTTAGTGAAGAAGGTGCACATTAAGACGGGGCTTAGAATCATCATACCCTTGTAGAGGGTATTATTATATTTTTCTCATAAAATGTGGAACGCATAGAAGGGTATATCTCCGAAAAGTGTATATATTGTAGATCACCATCCACAGCCGAGTTGATATAGCCATGTCCGTCTGTCCTTCTGTATGTTTCTATGCGAAGTAGTCTCTCAGTTTTAAAGCTATCGCCTCGATACTTTGCATAGGCCAGTCTTTCATTTGCAGGCAGTACATAATTCATAGCCGACTGAGAAGTAAGTAATCGGTAAATCTCCTAGTTTTATGAGCTGGAGTCACAAAACTTGACATGTAGCTTCCAGAATAGTATACATATATCTAGCATCTTTCATTTTATATACATATATCGCAACCTTCCCGCTACCATCACATAGCTCTAGATCAAGGACAAACTCCAATTTGTGATGCCCACCAATTTGAGGCACAATTAAAATTCGATTGTCATTTTGAGAATATACAAATATTCTATCGATGTACAAAATTTCATGAAGATCGTTTAAAAAACACAGAAATCATTGAAGAAAATGTAAGAGGTTCTAGTCGGGAGCTCCCGACTAGGCCATACTCTGAACCCTCTTCTTCCAACATCAAATGCAGATAAATATTCTATTTTAGAAGCTATATGTCAAGTTTGGTGACACTAGCTCTTATTATTTACCAAAATTGCCCAAAAAACAGGATATCGATATCGATATCGCTTGGAAACGGAAAAACTTATCGATTATCGGAAACAAACTCGATCTGCGCAGGCACTAGGAGCACCTACATACCCATTTTTAATGAGTTCAGGGTATAAAAGTGCTTTGGCTGGTAGCAAGCATTTCTGCATACATTCAATCTATTAACATCATTGCAATTGCGATTGTATTGTTTTGTGTGCTGCTAATTTACTCCGTTTTTATCAATAAAATTACATGAATGCTTAAGCATTTTGTGTTGGAAGAAGACGGTTCAGTGTATCCCCTAGCCGTTACCTCCCAACTAGAGTCACCCTACTGAGGCAAGGGAATGCTCGAAAAAGCTTAACACAGGCAAGTTAGTGTGCTTATACACTGCGCGTCATCAGATTTGCATTTGGGGGCGCTAACCTGATGACGCACAGTAAGTGCAAGATTTTTCGCCGAAAATAAAATAAGGTAGCAAAAAATATATTGAGCTGTGATTGGAAAAACAAAAAATTGAGGAAGTTCCATGCAATAGGAAAAAGGTATTTGCAAAAAGAAACGAGTGTAAGGGGGGAGGGGCTAATCTGATGATGCGCAGCGTATTCATAACATTTTGATCTTCTGGCTGAGCGATTCGGGCTCTCTATTCAATCTCGCAATTCCCAAATAACCGCACACATGCTACACATAATAAAAATATCGGCACTCACAAAATGGAAATGCAAAGGTATTCATCACATTTGCGCCAAAGTTTAGAAATATTAAACCGCTTATGCGAGCCACGCAGCTGCTGTCTGCGCATTTATTTCGACCTGGTGCAAACAGCTACGGCATAAATTACGCATACGTCATGTGAGCCGTGTGAGAATAAACAACTTTACACCTTCGTTGTGTTGTTGTCCCTGTTGCTGCTGTCGCATCTATTACTGCTTGTTGTTGTTGTTGTTGTTGTTTTTGTTGTTGTTATTGTCAACTTTTGACTTTTATTAGGGGGCAAAGGCAGAAGGAAAAAATGTGTGCCTATTAGAACTTGGACGTAAAGTTTAATGAGTCACAACGAGTAAATTGCTCGCAAGGAATTGTTGCAAAGTAAAAAAAGTTTAATTTATCAACGTTGACAAATTCGATTAGGCAATTCTCTCTCTTTAACTGTAGACCCTATAATTCTCTTATTTTACAACAGGCCCTAGAGGGGAAACCCGATTTTCCAAATATTGTGAGGCGGCAATTATTCAAGAAATCTACAATCTGAAAGATTTCGATTGGAAAATCCTCTATGTATAGAAAAATGTTTGTCTTATTTGATTTATGTGGTGAAGGAGCACAATGAGGCGGGACTTTGGAAAATTCCATCAGCAAGTTTTGGTTTGAAACTTTATTGCTTAGTTCCGATTGGTTTTAGAAGCATGTTCAATTCATTGGAGGAATGTTTCACGCTTTTCCGAAAATCCAGCCCTCCTTGGCATAAAAAGGTGTCAGCAATTTGGTGGGTGAATTTTCCGGTTCAAATACATTTCGATAGAGTTATTATGAAAATTCATTTGAGACGTGTTTAACCATTTTTACGAAATCCAAGCTTCATTGCTGCAAAATGCAGACGAAGATTCCTTGGGTGAAGTTTTAAGCTTTTCATTTTCCCATATAAGAAGTTGTACACGTATTCAAATGCTTCAGTATTTTTCGAAACTCCATCCGCAAGTGTATAAATTCAAATAGTATAAAAATGGGTCAGAAAACATTTGCATCCAGTTCCTTTGTTTACCATTGGATCGGCTTCAAACTAGTTTTTAGATATATTTGTTCAAATTTATTTGCTGGAAAATGCGAGTCAAAGGTTAAAAGTTTATTTATACCGCTTCAAGATTCTCATCAAAAGATAATAAAAACGGGCGGAAACTGTTGATTCCAACTAATTTTTCTATATTCAATTAATTTTGAGCATATTTTCTGTTAAGATAGGGCGAAAATTTAAAAAGCATTTTTTATGAATTTTGGCACAACTCGCTAAGTAACATATATATGTTGATGAATTTTATAAGCATTTAACTTTTTTAAGTTCTTAAAATTGTATATAAGGAAATTCAAATTTTTCAAAATTCCAAAAGCAAGCTCAAATTCGATTCTTCCTTCTCTTTTGATCGATATATCGTTATTATCTATATATTCTCCATAGCAGACCTGGATATGATAAATATTATACTCGAATGTTTATTTTAAATGCTTACAAATTCGACTCCTTTTGGTTTACATATCCTAAATGTAATTGAAAATAATAGTTTAATAATTGAAAATAATTGCTTAATATTAGACCTTAATAGACCTTGAACCACTGCGCAAATAAAGTCAAAATAATCAAATGAAAAACTATGAGATTATTTTTAATTTCTGTTCCCCTCCACATTTCCGCACTTCTATTTAACGAAAATTTTACGTGAGATAACAAAGTTGAGCTCGTTAATGCTGGCAAAATACAAAAAGGGTAAGCGCAAACATAAAAAGCACGCAAATGTGAATTGATGGTTTGGTGTGTGTGTGTGTGTGTGTGTGTGTGTGTGTGTGTGTGGGGGGGGGGGGGGGGTGGTATTTAAAATAATAATCATAATTTGCTACACCTGTCATCAAGTTTTTATGTGCCTCGTTTACAACGGCAACGATAATGTTTTTGGATAATTCTCCATGAAAAGTAATATGTAAAATTTTCAACAATAAACCATTCAGTATAAAAAAAAAGCCAGCAAATGTCAGCTTGTGTTCGCCTTGGCCCAACACATTTTTCGCATTTAGTTTTGGCATGAAAAGCGCATGTGGAAAAACAAACGAGGCAAGCCCCAAGGAAAAGTTTGGACTTGGGGTCGAGAAATTTGTGGGATATTACTTTAAAACAAGCAAAAATAGAAAGGATAATAATAAAACGCATTAAATGAAAGAGGAACTGAGAGAGAGAGAGAGCACAGCAATGCAAATCTAATAGTTTTACTTGGATTCACGAATTTCTCATAGAGGGGCGAGAGGAGAGGGTGAAACGCTTATAATCAAAGCATGTATGCACTTAAATTCATGAGAGTAGCTAAGGTTATATTTAGAAACTTCCTAATTATTTTATATATGTTAAGTGCAGCACTTCCAAAAAAAGATCAGATCAAAAAGGACATAAACTTTTTAAACGTTCAGGCCTTAAAGAACTTTCTCTATCCACGGAAAGCCAAAATTTCCGTTGGCATAAATAGCTTCGAAATATTATCTATAATTTTACCGTGCCAGAATATCCCCACATATAGTGTGGAATGCCAATGTGAAAATGGATCCTACTAAGCCATGCACGTATATAAACAGCAGCTCTACCTTTGTTAGTAAATCTGCTAGCGAAAACTAAAAGCGAACTTTAGTTAAGATCTGCTCAAATCGAATATATTAATGGTGTACCGTGGACCAACCCGACGGGAGGAAGGATTGACGGGTTGAAATTTGCATTGTAGCGCTGACTGGGAATTAATTCTAGTATATATATCTTTTGGTTATACAAGTTAAGCAACATAAGGCTAACCTGGGTATGTTTATTATTAACTGATGTTTTTTTTTTTAACACTGATCTTTGCAAGGAACGATAGAGATTATTATAATTAAGCATAAATGTATCAGTGATAAAATGAAATTCCCCTTGATGTAAAACTCATATAATTTACATACGAGGATTGCCATGGCTTTGTATTGAGCAGAGCCATTTATAGGGAAGGAAAATTAAGTGTGTAGCCTCAGTTACCCCGACCATGATTGGTATGAGTATGCTCAGATGGACGAACAGACAGACGGACTTGGCTAGATCGACTCGGCTATGGAGCCGCTTCCTTCTGCCGATTACATACATTTGCACAAGTACATTATATTCTTTTTATCCATTCTTAATAGGGTACAGGGCATAAAAATGCTTGCAACTATATTTGTTTTAATGTTGATGACAACTCATTTTAGTTGCGGTGTATATATTCCAAGTGTATTTAATTTTAAATTAATTATGCCTGCAGGCATAATTGCATATGTGCCATGTGTGTGCATATGTGTGCACATGCGTGTGTGTGTGTGTGCGCTCTTGCATCGACACAATTTAAATATGTAATGAAATTTGTGCATAAAACTTTGGCTTTTGCGAAAGTTAAACTTTGCGAAACACAAAAAACAGCAACTAAAACAAGTTAGCATGTGAAAGTCGAGAGTGCGCCACCAGCTGATATCCTGTGCTTATGATGCTTATGCACATGGCGGTGGTTTTTGTGACCTCGTTGTTCTTGAAGAATTTTCAAAAAAATTAAATAATGCTGATCATTTCAAATTGTGCCTTTAGCTTTCTATTCTGGAGGATAAGCAAGGCTGCAATTTGATTGTTATCGATTTTAGGAAACGCGTAGAAGCTATCGATGAATGCAATTGCATAATATTCCAAATACAAATATATATAATATGAGTTCTATAGGGCTTACGATGCATTTTTCTACCATAATAACCCTTCGATGTTTATTTATATTTCTTAGCAATTTGCAAAACAGTTAAAATTGTATTATGAAATATTAAATTAGAGGTCGATAATGCTTAAGCTGCTGTAAATGTATCTCCCTGGCGATACTCTTCATTTTTTACTTATTTTTAATGTATGAAAACATTGCTTTAGCATCTTAATACAGCTGTGCCTTAAGGGCATTACGACGTTTTTATTGCTCGTTTTTAAATTCGCTTTCTTCTGCAATTCTTTCCTGCCAGTATATTGGGGTGCCAGTATATCTGGTGTCGTGGAACGCCCGTCATGGGAACCTAAAAATCTCTTGACAGGGCCCGGTTACGGATGGGCAAAGGTACCTCAGTACTTTGTCAGAGAACCTTGGTTTGCAAGACATTTTCTTTTCTATAATGGAAGGCATAGCGCCAAACTGGGGCAAGTTGCATTTTGTACAGTAGAATCTTGTTGGGCAGAGAAAGTTGGCTGTCAAAGTATTTGAATTTTTAATGAGCATTTCAAATTATTTAGCGATTTATCTCGATCAATGTAGTTTGTGTGTTATCTTGACGCAAAGTAAAGGATTTTGCTGTAATAACAACTTTAGTTTGGTGTTCCAAAGAATGGATAGAACTTCTCGAGACTCTGGAAAAGACTGTATAAATATTTTCTGCACCTGTCCGTTTGCATTATTTCTACAATTGGACAATTTGATTGTATACTAATGCGTTTGTTCTGCATGGTTAATGGGTATCAAAGAGTGCTTCCATTAAAATGTTCGCTGTGCTTTTATTTTTGTGGGCCGTGTCGCCTGCATCGGCAGACTTAACAGAAAAGACAACAACAACAGCTGCATGAACAACGCCAGCGAGTTGCAACAGAATATCCAGAGGGCATTTTAAAGTGTTTTATACATATAATTTTTGTTATTTGTTGGCAATTTAATTGGAATAGTTTTGACCAAGCAACAACATGCTGCAAGAGCCGCTCGAATGTGGCCCAACGGATGCAGCGGGTTGTGCCACAAAGGAGGGGGGGGGGGGGGGGGGGGGGGGGGTGGTTATAGACTATAAAAGCTATAGGTCTTCAAGTGCCGAGCTCGATAATAATTTCAATGACTTTGGCAACCTTGAAATGGCTCCCCTCTATATTTGTCACCCTTTTGTGCAAAAACATTCGCTTGAAGGCAAAGGCCAGACTCATGCTGGGCTCAGGCATCCTCGACGCGTCCATAAAAATCAGCCATTAAAATTGCAAAGGAACTGAAAAAAAAAACAAGTATAATTTCTCTAGTCGGCAGTGTTCAACTAGGAGTTGCCCTACATTGCATTCTTGATCAACTTCGGTTCGATCCTTTGAATATGTTCAGGATTTGGATATGCGAGTGCTTTTCAATTTGAAAGCAAGATGTGCAGAGTGTTTTGTATCTTCAAGTTATGCTTTAAAAACATATTTTTAAATAGATTTTTAACGATTTCATGGACATAGAGTGAGCATTTGTGGACGTCCACAATGGAAGCGTAAGGAGAACATATGCAGAGGAAGATATGACTAAATATGACTCGGCCCCCTTTTGCCTGTAACATACACTTCCACAAAACTATTATACCCATTTTTGGGGCGTTCAGGGTATTAACATCAAAAAAGGAATAAGCGAAAACATTTAAAATACAATCAGCCCTTTGAAGGCGGAACAGAGGGCGGCGTTTTATGGTCTTTTAGCATTTAATGGATGTTAGTCGTGCTTGTCCACGGCTCCTCCTCTTTGTCGACTGCGATGTGCCAATGAAGAAATCGCAAGGCAAAATATTACAGCAAATAAATGACGTCAAGGCATTAAAAGAAAGGTTTAATCTTATTATTTCTAATTTAAGGCAATAATTTATGAACTTGTTTTTTCAACTAGAATACAAAAATAAGTATTTTACTGTCATCGTAGAAACTAAGCTAAGATTCATGATTTTAAATGTACTTTTCAAATGTGCAAATGTATGTAACTGGCAGTAGAGAGCATCTCCGAACCCATAATGTATATATATTCCTGATCAGCATCAATAGCCGAGTCGATCTAGCCATGCTCAACCGATTGTGTGAACGTAAGGATCTTAGAACTTGGTGCCCGCGCAGTTCAAGAGTGTTTCAGATAAGCTCGATTTCTAAATCCTGTTTTTTGAGCAATTCTCTACTCGAACAGGTTACATATATATCAAATAGCTTTCATTTTATAATTTTTGTTTTTTTATCTAAACAATTTTTTTAAGTTTTGCTAATGCGTTTGAAGCGCGGTCTGCATTTGTTGTGGGTAGAAAAGGGTCCATGGTATCGCCTGGTCGAAAACTCCCGACTATATTACTTATTCTACTTCTATTTATGTTTGTGGCCGAAATCAGGTTCAACATTCGGGTTATAACTGCTTCATATTACTTCCTGTCGAATATCAAGAAATCGACTATTCGTGGAATGTTTCCTCGCCGTAAAGCAATTTTTATTAAAGATCGTCAGAAAAGAAGCTTTTCGCTTGTTCAAACTGTTAAGCTTTCTTATAAACTGGCAACATTGTATTGACAATATACTCACTCTGTAATTGAGTAGTTGATCGTTTTTGCACCCAAGCTTCAGTTTCTATAAAACATTTAATCAAAACTTGCATCAAAAGAGCGACGTTAACTTTGCGTAGATTTTTGGAAGCTGTAATTACTTACTAATAAGTGCATTTATTTATTTTTTTAAACACAAAACGTGAATTGTATAAAATTAAATTACTTCCTGTCTATATTCCTTTTTTTTTAATATCACCTTATAAGTTGGGTAAACTAAGGAGTTGAGAAGTTAGGGTTTTCCCGTTCTTTAAATAATCTAAATCAGGAATTTTCTCAGAGGTAATGGGAAAACGATTTGATCAGCCAGTTTTAAAAATATATAATTAAATGTGAGCACACCATATATTGTTCATTCAGAGGTCTTTCGAACTGAGTCACTGCTTAAAGTTGAAGAATTGAGCGGAATCAAAGTAAATTCGAATTATTTGTATATGTTAAAGAAAATAACACTGAAATAATTGGCCCTTTACAATATAACACACTTTCTGGCGAAATGTTATGCTGTCATATAAAGAAAAGAAAGTACTTCTCAAACCCCTGATAAATTTTGCCCTGAACCAGTTATTCTACTCAATCGCTTGCACGTTTGCATTACTATTCTTAACTCCACCATTCATTGTTTTCCACATCTTTGTTGTTTTCGTATACCTAATAGCCTAATTTCACTATTAATTTGTTTTCCATAACTGAATACATATTTCTGATTCGCAACATAATATTTACAGAAAATGTTGTGGTTCGCTCCGAGGAATTCGTATTTTGGCGAATTTTCGAATTTCATATCGAAGTTATGAAATATCTGATAGAATTATTACCCTAAACAGCTGATATGTCGACGATTTCTAAATTAAAATTTAAAGTATTTAAAGACTGGCAAATCTCAAAAAGAGTCCATCAAATCGAGCGCCTACCACGCCTATAAACGAATCAAACCTATCAACTGTTTATTTAATGAAGCGATATTTTTGAAATTCATATTTTACCGGAATCTGACACTTGCTAATGCGATTTGCAGAATGTGAAGCTTGAAAATGTAATGTAGTGGAATTAGACTATTAAGCTTATGATAACAAATGTTAGTCAAACCAACTTTTGCTCAGCGTTTTGCGTATTCCGTTTGTTTGTGCAGACTTTCGATCCAAAAAAAAGCTTCAGTGAAAATTTCGGGTTCGTTCTCTTCCGTGTCGTCGCTCAGTTAATTAGTTAGTCAGGGCAAATAATTAAAAATTGCGCTTTAAATTTAGTCTAAATGAGAAGTTTTTCAAAAGCAAACAAAATGAAGGTTTATCATTTAATACTTCAGTTTATTGTTGTTTTATATGTTTATTTTATGCACCTTGTTTCCATCGGTTGATTTTTCATTATTACGACCTAGTTTTATAATTTTTGTATATATGCAACTAGACGATTATAAATTTTGCCATAAATACATTTTATATATAATTTATTTTCGCATAAGTTGTGTCCGTTAAAAAATTCTATTTTAATTAATTTGGAAAACATGAAAAACTAAATTATGTTTAGATTGAAGTAAAATAAAGCGCGTTGCAAATATGTTTCTTTTTTTTTACTCTTACGTTTGTATATAAGTTATTTTCTGGGTAAACGGGTAATTTACAAACAAATCACTCGAAGTGTGTTTAATAGGGCTTATAAGGGCATTTAATATTGTATATCGTTTTTTTTTTGCTTTTAATTCCCTTTTTTTTTGTTATTTGCTGAATTAATTGTTTCTGGATTCTGTCGGGGCTGGTTTTAATTTATATAAACATTAAAATGTATGTATTGGATAATTTATTGCCCACAAAAAAAATTTAAATTTAAAGCGAACACATTGAATAATAATAAAATTAGTTTTTGTTGCAGGCTGTCATTTAATTCATTGATTTAAGCATTTGCATTAAACAATAAACATTTGATTTGCTTTATAATTGTGTTAATGTTTGCTTTGAATGCAATTGATGTTGAGCCATTGTTCAATACTTTAATTGTATGGATTTTGGTTTCTTGTTTTTGGTTTTTCATTTTTTTACTTGAAGTAAACAATACCACATTGTATTCTCTGCTTCTCTTTTATGTCTAGAGGGCTTTCATTTTTCACTAGTATTATTTACATGGTTCAACGCTAATATTTGATTTTTATATTTTCAAACTCTTGACTGTGCTCTCCAAATCGCCAATTTATTGACAAATTTATTTGAAAAGATAAATAATCTTTCGTTTTTTTCATTTTCTATTTTTGTATTAACTACTCTCGATGAATGGTAGAAAAAATTGTGTGCTACACTTAACGACAAGAATGACATATAGCTCACAGATGCACTATATTGTTATACATATATATGTGTGTATATATATTTATGCATATGCTTATAGTTCACAACAGATTTAATTAGTAAACACTAACATTGACTAACACTTTGACTTTATTTACAAGAGCTTAAGTTCTATAAATTTTAACTACATGTATGTAATCTTATGCTTAGCAATGCTTTAATATATTCAGATTTTCAGATTTTATTTTAATTTTGAATCGTTTTCTCTTAACCTATGAAAATGTTGCTTAAAACTAAACAGAGATTAGGTGCAGTCTAGTAATTAACGAGTTCTTTCGGCTCAATCCGAGAAGTTCTTCTCGTCGGAAAAGCGCACATGATGCTGCTGCTTCAACCGTAAGCCGGCAGCGTTGGCGGCAGAGCTGCGCTGTTTCAATGTCGCCATTTTAACAATACCGTTTCCATTTCCGTTTCCGTTGCCGTTCCTGTTGCGGCTGTTGCCGCTGTCACGGCCGCCACCAGCTTTGGCATTGGCACTTCTGGTCGTCAGCGTGGGCGATATGGTCGCCGATGTAGTCGTGGATGTGGGTGAGGATGAGTTCGTCCACTGTTCATCGCAGGAACAGTAGCCGCGTGCCACGTCGCCGCCCTCGAGCGCCAGAGCATGAATCTCCCGTTTGAACTTGAGTTTCTTCAGTTGCAGCGGCTGCTCATCGCCTGCTCCTCCATCCCTAGTCGTACAAACTGTTGTTTGGTGTATCGCATTGAGTTGGCTGTCATCGGGGTCGTTTAGTTTTTGTGCCTCTTTCAGCGCATAGAAGTCCTCAGGCGTTTCGGCACGCAATGTCTCTATTGACCTGCAAATGGCAAAATAAAAAGCAAAATTAGTTCTCAACTTCAAGATACCCTGCCAGCAGTATTCACAAAATTACACACAGATGACAATATGCGTCGACTGTGCTGGGATTCTTCTCCCTTTCGCAAGTTAGATGTGAGATGTGTTACATACATTTCCACAAAACTAATAAAGACGTTTAAGCTATTCACAAATTTAGGGTATACAAATGACCATCCCATCTAGATTTTTGCGCAGTCAAATAGGAAGCCCTTTAAGAGCACTCAAAAATTTGTTTGGCCCTCTGTACAAGTTAATTACGACCAAGCGAAATAAACAAAAAATAATATAAATATATATATATAATTATGATTGCAGCACGAGCAAAGAATTTTGATGACCCTTAACATCAAAGCTGCAGCTAATTAATTTTATTATTTAAAAATATGTTTAAGTATTTTTTGCACCCTTAAATAAAGTGTATTTGTGGAAAGCTAAGCGGCACATTTCAGTTAGTTTATTTCCTATTCTCTTTCAAATAAATAATAATATTAACTATTAAATTCTTCAATGAATTTTTATACAGATCTTAGAAAATAAGCCTAGAATTCGCCCAGCTAATTCTTGATTCCCATTTTTCACACGAAGGAGTGGATCTTGCGAAAACCATGAAGTTTCCCCGCTCCTGTCTGAGCGTCGGGATAACAAGGTGGTTTAAGTCCAGCGAAGATTTTTAATGTTTTTATTTATTTGTGATTTAGCTCGTCAATTGGTATCAAGAATATAAAAAGCGAATCTATTGAGCGCATAATAAACTTTTAGCTCGAAATCAGCTAAGTTATGAAAACATAAAAGAGGTACTAAATTGGCGCAACATTTCTCTTCTCGGATTTTAGTTGCAGATTTAACTGAGTGCATCGATGTTGGCTTTGTAGTTGCTGTTGTTGTCGTCGTTGTTGTTGTCGCTGGCTGCCTATCAAACTTTACGATCCATGTTTATGAACAAGTTGCCTTGGCAGCTGCCATTGCCACGCCCAAGCCTGTGTCAACATGCAGGCATAGTCGCAACCAAAGTCACAGTCACAGTCACAGTCAGAGTCGCAGTCGGAGTCACATGGTTGCATCATTCTGTTCATTTGTGGCTGGCCCTGAAGCTCTTTGTTCTGGTATTTGTATCTCTATCTAGTTAGTGTGTGCATGTATCCGTATCTGCCAACTATTAGTCCATTTGAAGCTGGCATTGCCATTATGCCTAGCGTACTTCATTGCGCTCTGTTGGCATTTTCCGTTATGCCTTTGCTGTGTTCTGCTTACAAAAAATTCAACAGCAAATCTTGCCCAGCCTTGCTTATATCTGGAATATATATACACAACACCAACCCCCCTCTGGCCATTATATAGACGTATATTTTTTCTGCGTGCTTATTTTTGCACTAGAGTGAACTCAGCTTGTGTCTGGTCGCGCGAAAATTTATGCAAAGAAAGCGAAAAGTGCAAACTAAAGTGCAGCTGCTGAAAGTGCGGCTGCCTTTTGTTTTGGCCGCCCGCTGCTGCTGCTGATGCTGCTGATGCTGATGCTGCTGCTGCAGCTGTCAGGATGGCATCTTCCGGCTCCTGCGGCTGCTTCGCATCCTCTGCTTTCTCAAGTTCCACTAGTAACCCTGGGGTGTGGTATGTGGCCTGGTGGTCGCGTGGCATACAGTTGAGCGGACAATTCTCCGCAGATATCCAGATGCATGGGGGAGGCGGTCGACGTTGGCGCGCTCAGAGTTCAGACTTCACCTACTGCTAAAAAGCTGCAAAACTGAGCAATTCCCGTAATACGAATCTTAGCTACAATGTGTGCATTGTGTTGGAGCCAAGGAAACAAAATATTCAGTGGGTCTCCATGTGTGTGTGTGTGTGTGTGTGTGACCATCATTAACGCATTACACGCGTGTTTGTGCAGCTACTTTGCATATTTTGTTAAAAGAAAAAAACAAGATAAAAAAGCTTTCTTTGCCACGCCGAAGATTAAATACCCTTTTACACAATATAATTTAGAAGAGCAAAGGCTTTAGTGCCGACCGATTTTTATTAGCCATATTATATTATTCCTATATTAACAGGATTCTACTTAAATTGTAGTATGATACAAAGTCAATACAAAGTCGAATTAAACAAACATCTGGTCATGTTATGGACAACTTTTTAAGATTTACTTAAAGTTAGTTAAGGAAGCCTAAATTAGATATGACATCCGTGCAAACCACGATTAAAAAGCATTTCCAAATTCATCCCGCTGATATCTATTATAGTACTATTATTATTTATATAGTTTACATGTGTAGTTGGGAGGATTCATATGTGTTATGTGTAGCCAGTGTCCTCTGTGAAAAGATTCATGCTTTCTAATGGCTGTACAATAACTTGTTCGCATTTCCGTGTGCATACGAGCAAGTCAGGCCAGTCCGGGCATACTATTCAAAACGTTTTGCTTATCCCTTTAATAGCTCGTGTGTTGGCTTTTGCTTTCAGTAAATTCCATAAAGATTTAACCAGAGGAATCTTACAACTTTTGCATTTAGCTCGCATTTCAACTAAACTCCAGCACACAATGCGGTTGCATGCGTTTTAGTTGATTACCAAATGTATTTATTAATAATTTCGGCACAGAGTTATGCGTTTGCCCCAATGCATTTCCCAGCTGTAGCAATTTATTTAATTTCAGACAATTAGAAATTTGATTTAAGCCATGACTTGAAAATGTAAACACTTTAAAATTAAGAATATGCTAACATATTAAATAATCCGAATATGCTAACATATTAAGAATCAGAATAATTGTGCAGCTATCAGTAAGTAAACCTCGCGCTTGGTTATTAAGCATAGAGTAATAAACAGATATCTGAGTGACGGCGCATGCAGGCAATTGCGCTGTTGTACACAGACGTATTGGTTTATAAGCCAATAAATTGCAGCTTGAATAGCAAACCGAAGCTCGTCTAAGCCTTTACAGTTAATTGGAACAATCAACTAATTTTGTTAGTCTTAAGGTCAATTATGAGCCTTTTGAAAGTTGATATTTTCTCATAAAATATTTGAGCATCAGTTAATTGCCTTGCACTAAATGGTTCAGAAGGTAAATGACTTTAACTTAAAGGGTATCTAATAGTTAATATACATATGTATGTGTAGCTGACTTCATGTCAAATTTGTTAAAATTGAGACTACATTTTGAGAATTATCATGATTATACACATTTGATGCGCAGGAGACTGATATTAAATATTCTGCTAGACTCACTCCAACAAATGGACACAAGTAAGAGGTTCTAGTCTATTATTTACCAAAATTGCCCAAAAAAACAGGATATCGATATCGATTTTTATCGATTGCTTGGAAACGGAAACAACCTACATCTAATTTCAAGTTTTTAGCTGTTATAGGCTCTGAGATCCTTGCACTCATACATACGGACAGACAGACAGACGGACATGGCTAGATCGACTCGGCTTTTGGTGCTGATCAAGAATATATATACTTTATGGGTTCGGAGATGCTTCCTTCTGCCTGGTACATACATTTGGAATTTGCACAGATACAATATCCGCTTATACGCATTAATGGGTTCAGGGTATAAAACATATGTTTAGTCTTCGGCGAGTCGACTATAGCTTTACTTTCTTCCTTTTTCTAGTTTTCTCAATTTTGAATCTCTGCAGCTCTGTTAAAAATGAGTTTCCAACTAGTTTACTTTTTTTTTTGCACTCTCTACTAGGGTTTCTTAGTGAAGCGACCATTACTTAACCAAGTGCCAAATTATGCACAGCTGGCAACAGGAAAAACTGAAACAAAATGTAAGAAATACGAAAAATTAATGTTTATTGTGCTTTTAGCACATATACACGTTGGCAGACCCGACCCCAACATTCCGCAAGTAGCTTCTACTTGTATATAAGTATGCACATAAGTATACCCGCCATATATGGTGGGTGTAAATTTACATAAAGGTTGCCACTTGCTGCTGTTACTTTTTTACTTTGGCAGGAAAATTGCATTTCCCTCGAGCACAAGAGCGCAAAAGAGAAGAGCACAAATGTTAATCAGCTAAAAGTCATGAAGGTGATGCTGCGTGGAGATGCAAGGGTCTGGGATAGCATGTTGGCCACTCTGCAGGTACTTTCGCCAGGTGTAAGCGAAAAAAACAAAAATGAAAGAAATGCAAATTTAATTGTATGCCAGCTGAATAAATGGGCATCCGCAAGCCCAACAACACACAATACAACACCAATTTCTCCGGACTATGCTAAATTTAAAGGGCTGCAGGACAGCGTGCTATGCGGCTGCTTTGAGGATAGGATATCAGAGTTGCAATATATTCAAGCATCTGCTAGCCTTTGGATATAGGTATTTACAGATGGCAAAAGTTACTTTCTTCATTCAGCTTTTGCGAGATTTTTAATTTATTTTTGATTTATTGCACGCCCTCTCAGCATAAAGATTACACTCAAATTGTTATTATATGTAGATCGGATGGTTGAGCAATTTAATGTTCACACACAATACTTGCAGCTGACATCAAATCGTATTGCATTTAATTAAAGGCTGACATTGCCTACATAAATCTGACCTGCGGCTGTATTTTTATTATTATTGCTGGAAATCCAATTAAAAGCTCTGGATATTAAAGTAGATTTTTAGCAAGACAAAGGAATTCTCTTGGGGCCTATTCGACTGAACACTGTAAATAAACAAATTTACAAATTCTCGATTTCACGCGAAGTTCAAGTAGCTGCTACTTTCATAATCTGTGCTTGTGGTTTATCTTATTATTATATTCTAAGAATTATTACTTGCTTAAGACGGGGTATTTTGTTTTTTTTCTTCTTAATTTTTGTATCAAAATTGAGTTTGCTTAATAATCTCTATATATGAAACTGTTGGTACTGACTAAATGACTGAATAACTAAATGACCGACTGACTGACTGATTGGTGGCCAATACCGTAAGAGACAGGAACCTGGAACTGTAGTTACTTTATGTGAAGAAGGTGCACGTTAAGATCCGCTCTCGGGAAATTTCACCCGGATATGTAGAAAAGTAGCGAAAAACGTTAGTATTAAATCATTTTTGTTTACCATTCGACCGGCCTTAAACTCATTTTAAGAAATCTGTGCTTAAATTCATTAAAGGGGGTCTTTCTGAAAAATCCATCCCTTCTTGTTGATAAGAGAGGTCAAAGATTTGGGTGGTGACGTTTCGTGCTCAAATTCAATTCAACGGATCTATATGAAAAATCATTTGGGTCGTGTAGAATTTTTGTAGAATCCAAGCTTCCTCGATAGGGGCAGTTTTATAATGTGTCAAATTTGCATTGAATTTTTTTTAACTCTACATCAGAACTTAGTGAATACGTGTTTAGCGATTTGGGAAATTTCACCCGCAATAGCGGTAAATTGGAGGAAAATCATCAATGAAATTCTTTACCGTTTTCAAACTCATTTTCAATGATCTTTGAGAGAATTTATTTTATACTTGACATGGGCACGGCGTTAATATCCGCTGGTTGATTATATAATAATTTTATTTAGCTACCTAATTGGTCATTCACGTTAAAAACTGTTCACGTACGCGTTTCGACGGGCAGTTTACATTTTAATTTTTATATTTTATTTTTTTGCTCATGTGTTAAGCTCTAAATCAAATAATTTTCCCAGGTTAAGGTTAGAGTTTACCTTTGTGAAAATGCCTAATGGCTGTCAACCTGTTTAATATGCTCCTGACTTCTTTGCGAGCATTTGGTTGAAGCTGAACGTGATTGTTGTTGCTATTATTTTCGGGTTTTTCCATGTCAGCAACAGCGGCATTTGAGTAAAGGAACTTTATGGGGATTTTACTTAAAACTTTTCTTTATTTTTTGTTTGTATTTATTTATCAAATAAGGGAAAACCTTTTTTTTTACCCGAATTTATGTCATGATGCCTGCAATATATTTGCTCAGCACAGTGGCCATATTTTCATATTTTATGTCACCTTTACGTTAACCTTGTCCATTTTTCAACCGAATAAGGGTTTCACTTTGTTGTGATATTTGCAATCGTATGTTGGTGTGTTGATTATATGTATGTATGCAACCTATACATACACATACATTAAAGGTGAAACTTTAAACAAACCCGAGAGCAATTCAATGAACGCTCAATTAAACTTTTTGTTTGCCTTGAGCTGACAATCAACATGTTCAGAATTTTTGACGCCGTTTTTATACCCTTGCACAGACTGTTATTAATTTGTCATGAAATGTGTAGCGCATAGTAGGTATATATATTCTTGGTCAGTATCAAAAGCCGAGTCGATATAGTTATGTCCGTCTGTTTGTTTACATGCGAATTAGTCTCTCAGTTTAACAGCGATCCTTATGAAGCTTTGCATCAGTCCCTCTTTCTATTGCACGCAGTACATATGTCGGAACCAGCTGGATTGGATCATATAGCTGCCAAAAGAACGAGCGGTCGAAAATTGAGTTGTTGTATTGGAAACCATTTTGTGTTTTTTAGATATCTTGACCATACCCGGAAACAACTATTTACCCTATGTTTCTTAGAGACGGACAAAGCATTATGAAAGGGTTCGTTCTGCAAGGGTATCAACTCTACAGCAATTTCTATGGTTTACTTAAATGCTAATATAATAAAATAAATATCATGCAAATCGCCAAAACTTTGATGCTAATCCCTGACATAGATTGAAGGAGCTTGATTCGAGCTGTTGAGATGAGCAGGGACATACTCAGCGAACTAACACAAAATATTTTATGGATCGATCTTTCAAGGATCAATTCAAACATAAGTAATATTTTATGCAAATATGTTTACTCTTAATAGCTGCACTTTCCAGTTATTTGCAATTAACCATGCTGCCACAAATGCTTAACTAACTTGATTAGATGCGGGATGAAGCATTCCAAGCATGAAATCTCGAGGTGCAAACGAACAAATAGCCGGCCATTGGGCAAACACACTTGTGATATAACAATTATACTGGCCGAAGCTGGAAAAGCTTGAGGTCAACTTACCCCGTTAATGACTATAAGTCCAACTCAAAGACCGACACCTATCAGACACGCATCTCATCCATTGCTGCCTGTGGCACTTGCTGCTGTTGCTGCAGCTGCGATGCAACCATTGGGTCACCATGGGTGTTCGTCATGTGGCTGTGGGAGTGTCCGTGTATGTGGCCCTTGGAGGAGCTGGGAGCGCTGCTGACGCCGCTGCTGCTGCTGCCGCCCGATGGCGTTTGATCGAGCAGCATATTGCCTCCGGGCCCGTTTGCCGCCATGCCGGTGTTGATGATGCTGCTGGTACTGGTGGTTGTCGTTGTAGATGAGGAGGCGGTGCGCAACGGTGGGCGTGGACCGCGTATATAGTGCGGTTGCATGCCAGTCAACACAGCCCCATTTGCCTGATGTTTGCTAACCTGCTGCTGTTGCTGCTGCTGTTGTTGATATTGTTGTAGTTCTGTAAAAAAGGCAGATAGAGCAGGGAACTTGTAAGCTACTTATGTCGTTGTGCATATGTCGGCATATTAGCAAGCAAATGTTTGCTACCGAGTTGCACGAGGTATCAGCAACAACAGCGCCAGCAAACAGCGCCCATAACAAAAGTCAGTTTGTAAACAAGAGCGTTGAACATAAACTAGTAAGAATGCGTCCCAGTCGGGTGCCTGACTATGAGGTACCTTGGACAAGCGCCGAGCTGCCGTTACAAATATTTTAGATTTATTCTATACCATGTTATGTATGTGCATACGTGATTCTTCTGCCCTTTGGCTTACGTTATGTATGAAAACTGCATTTGTGCTTAACACGGGTATTGAGAGTCTGCTTTTTATGAACATTTCAGCGATTACAAGTTAGGGTTCCTAATCCGTCGAGCGTTATGTTTTAAAATGAGTTTTGGGCGGAGGCATCTAAAAATATATTTTCACTTATCAAGTTTGGTGTATCTAGCACTTCCAATCTCTGAGTTATGGTTAAAAATCGATTTTTGTGGATAGATATCGAAAAAATTATCGACAAAAATGATGGGGGAAAAGGTATTTTAAATTTGAAATGGATTTATTCATATCGTATGACAGACAAATTTGACTAGTGCTACTCAGCTCGTTGACGTGATCAAGAATATATAGTTTATATTTGTTCGGATATGCTTTACTCTTTCTGTTATTCATATCTGCACAAGACCAGCATAGCCTTTTCTCCCATTTTCAATGGGTTGAGGGTATAAACACACAACGACGACATCGTTGTTGTCATCGACATCATCATTGGTTTTTTTGTGCCTTTCAATTGCCAACCAGCTAATGTCCTGCCACCAGCACTTCTGTCCCGCAGCCCTCAATATGTCGTTCAATCCATATAGTGCAAATGTGTGCAGTTATTGACGCTGCTAATATTTTGATGTTTTTCCATACCCCGCGACCGCATGCCATATAATGTGACAATAACCTCTACGCCCAACCTGTAATATGCGGAGTTCTATGTGGGTGTGTCTGTGGGTTAGTTAATTTGTTTGCCTGCACTGCAAATAGAATGCAGTTTTATTGTTGAGCTTGCGAAAATGTCACGCAGTATGACACGTCCTGTCTGTTGATTAACGTAAACGAAAGGCGAACTGTAGCTTCATTAAATTGTTGATTTTAAGCTAAGTCGCAATAATTAGTTGGCTTTGACAATATTGATCTAATGCAGATCTTCTAATGCAGATATTGTTCAAAAGGTGATGTTAAGAAGAATGAGCTTTATTTTGTTTTAACATATTCTAAGATATTGAAGGTTTATAAATAATCCTTATTTTGCAAGCTAGTATTAATACGAGATCAGATAAGAGGCTCTAGGCGTGAGTTGTAATAAAAATAAATTTAAAAACAAGTAAGAGGTTCAACTCGGATTCTCGCGACAAGGTGATACCCTGAACCTTCTTATTCCAACATCAAATGCAGCTCGCGCTAAGCGCTCTTTTGCTTTAGTAGTAATAGAGATAAATTCAACAGACATACATTTAAACAAATACATAGTACCTTTTTTACTCATTTTCAATGGGTTAAGGGTTAAAAAAAGAAAATAAATTTCGCAAAAGCAGGCAAACTATTTACTTCAACTAACAAAATTTAGGCAAGTTGGGCTTTGGCAATTTAAGTACTAAGTGGATGTAATAAGGTTACAGACTGGGCGGCGAGTTGAGCTAAAATGATGTGCCAAAATTATGCCAAAAATTCTCTTAGCATCATGCTTTGATAAAGCATCGAAGCAAGTTGTTTACTTTCATAATATAATAGTGCACGCCACTCAATGGACAAATAAGGCCCGAATAGACCCACCTTAGAGAGCAGTCAAATTAAAGTGAAGAAGTTGGCTTCGTATATCTGGGAAAAGGTGCCCGAAGTGGCCACCAGATTAGAGAAAGATCAAAGTAAGTTGTGGCTCACTTTAAGTAGCGGTCATTTTGCCAAAATCTACACACACGCATACTCGTCCTGCGTAGCAAATTATATGGTCAAAGGAAGTACTAGTTAGAGTAGAAGCCCATGTACAATTTCGTTTTAGGACCCGGTGAGACCTGCCCTAAATTTGGAATATTAAATTAACAACGGTGCGTATACGTAATATTGCGCAATGAAAGCGACCGGCTGTGTGTGGTGTGTAATAAATTTTCAATTTCCATGCATTTTGTTAGTTTTTTGTTGTCCAAAATACGATGAACAGCGCAACGATTCTAATTTGTATGCGCGTCACTTATACGCAATGTTGTACAAATGCACAAATATGACCCGCATGTAATTCCAATGCAAATGCTGTAACAAATGGCCATAATAGAAATGAAAAATATTACAAGCCAACTCCACAATCCGCAATTACGTACTATTTTTTTTTTGCAAAAAGCGCTTTACGTACGTTGATTAGTATGAAATGACAAGGCCTGAAACGCAGCATGCATAACTCGGCTGAAACGGGGCAGCTCTACGCAGCTTCAACATGGGATTCACGACTCAGTTGGCCACTGCACTGGGACGTGGAGTCTGGCACCAGTGGACATTAACTAGTGGCCAATGCGGCATTGTGGCTTTCCAGTTCTAAGTGGTGCGGTACAAGTGCAGCCAATTGTGCATTGCATGTCCTGTGTGTGTGTGTGTGCGAGTATGTGTGCATTAATGACCTCAGTTGTACGCGAATTTATTGCTCAAATTCGGTAATATTTTTTTGCTTTGCTGATTTTTGCCATTTTGTTGGACTTATCAAAAAATTACATGCAATGAGCTGCGTTCTGAATCGAGGGGGTGGACGGAATCTATGTTTGCGCTCCATTTGGTCAACGCGTGCAATTTATTGCCGAACTTTAGGGAAGTGGCCTCCGGAAAAGCTGTGCCTAATGCGCGACATTATACAGGCTCACGAGCTTGAGTTATTGAGTGGTGCGGAGTAGAGTGGAAGAAAATATGATAGCTTTGGTCCTGAGCGACCACATGAATTTGATTTTATTTTATTATATATATAATTTTTTATATCAATCTCGGACAAAATTTATTTCACAATTTTAGTATTACAAAATGCATTGCTAAAAAATGATGCTTAGTCCCAACTAACTTTTTATCTCTG
Source organism: Drosophila virilis (assembly GCF_030788295.1). Taxonomy (NCBI): domain Eukaryota; kingdom Metazoa; phylum Arthropoda; class Insecta; order Diptera; family Drosophilidae; genus Drosophila; species Drosophila virilis. The sequence continues at coordinate 20,858,574 of NC_091544.1, read as the reverse complement.
CTCATACTCTAAATTTTTTTTTGCTTTCTCTCTTTCCTTCTCACTATTTTGTGTTGCTTTCATCTGCAAGTTGATAATATTTCAACTCTTGTCTCTTATTAAATAAAATAAGAGAGGTGTTTTTATGTTGCTAAAAGATAAGGTAAAATTCTTTACTTTGGCAACTGCCATTCTAGAAGTATTCGTATGTGTGTGTTTGATTCGATTGTTGATAAAGGGCATTCAGTTATTTAAAACGCACATTCAGCATAGGCCATAACCATCTAATGACACTCCAATTTTGTATCGTTTAATCTGGGAGTGGACTGTCTAAATTCAATAAGAGCGGCAGCTGTACAAATGACTCTGTGCCAGCTCAGATTAGCATTCAATTTAAAGCTTATCAATCACACAGTTGACTGACCTGGCCGAATTAATACAACAACATAAACGCTGAAAACTAGTGCAAGTTGGCAGTAAAATGTGCGTAGTAAATCAGTCAGGCAAGCTACTGCGTGGGAAGGGGAAGTTGGAACGTTGCAAAAGTGCAAAAAGTCTATTTTTCAAAACTCCATGTGAAGAAATCAAACGGATATCGAAGAAAATTTATGTGCGTCTATTTAGCTTTGAGCCGAGCAAGAGCGAACAAATATTAAGTATACGCAGTGTGAAGTGTGCCAATCCAAGCGTGTGAGTGTGTGAGTGCGTGTGTGTGTGCCTGTGTTGGCACGGGTGAGCTAGTAAGCAGCACAATTAAATTGGATTTATGTTGCGCGTGAACACAAAATGAAGTTAATGTGCATACCAATATAAGAATCCAAAGAGCCGGACTCTGCGAACGGCGAACTGGTCGCCAGAATAAGAAAAATGATTGTTGAACTTTTTTAGTGCTCAAAAATCGTACCTTGTTTGTCATGTCATCAATAAATGACATATTGAACGAGCAGCGACAGACACTGGGGCGAAAGCAAATTGAATGAGCAAATTAAAAATAAATGGAAAAGTAATATACGAGAGCATTATTCTAAGGAAATGCCAAGCCATTCGAAGTCTGCACGCCCAACTGGACATATTTTTCTTATAAGCTGTAGCAGCTACAACGACGGAAAAAACTGAGCAGTGAAGCGCGTCAATGAAATATTTATGAGCTCCACCATGTAGATTTATGTATGTTGCCGGAGCGTCCGAGCTGGGAGCGAATTGAAAAATATATTGGCTGGACTTGCCGTTGGGCTTCGCTGTGCCATTTGGGTTAAAGTTGCTTAAGTAAGGTTCAAGCTAAGTTTTACGCTTTATGGAATACTTAATGCGACGAAGGCTGAACAAGTTTTTGATTAACTGTTGCCAAACCTGGCAACAAATTTGAAACTCTTTATTAACACAATAATTCAGAAGAAATATATTATGTATGAAACAAGGTAAGCTGTTAAGATTCAATTGTATTTCAGTTTTCAATGTAATTTAATGCACAGCTATATAAAATGTTACTTTATAAATAAGCTTTTTAGATGCTTTAGAAGGTTTAAAAAGGCTAGAAGGTTAAAAAAGAAAGCGCAGTTTATTTATATAAATTCAATTTTGGTAAATTTTGATTTTCATGATCTACTAATTAAATCTTACCTAATAGCAGATAAGACTTAGATTAATTTAGCTCTACCTATTTTTCTATCTTCCCCTACATATTTTATCATCAAGCTCTATGGTTCTCCTAATCTTCATGCATCTCATACATCTTCGTAATTAAATCTTTATTTCCTTGTCGTTTTTTTCTGCTTAAAAACTAGTTTTAATAAATGCTTATTGTATTGAATTAAAATTAGCATACAAAACTAATAACATTATTATTTTATTCTCGTTGAAAGGCATTTCGACTTTTGAAAAAAAATATGCCAGGGCTTAAATGCTTTCTCTAATTTTCAGTTAACTTATTTTGCTGTTGCTAAGATTAATTGCAGTAGAGTAAATATTTTTTGATAAATGTGAGCATGAAACTTGTAAGTGAAAATTAAATTGAAGCCATTTAATCTCGCAAGTTTTCTGACCAACATCCTTAAAAGCTGCCCCTTTATGATGTCAAATCTTCCTTCTCGCTGTGTCTTACAGTATAAGACAACAGCACCACAACTGACCAACGGTCTGGCACAGTGACCATTTCTTGGGCCGAGGCAATAAAATAATATTGTTTTAGCTAACTAGCTGCGCAATGCACAAATGAGCAAAAGGAGAAGTGAGGAAATGGTCAACGGGTGGCAGAGGGTAAGTATTCGTTCCCAAAGATATGCGAACATCCCTCAACAAACACGAACCGCAACTACAACAAAAGGCAAGCTGACATTTGTATTCCAGCAGTTCCGTTTGTCGTATTGCTGAAATAATAAAACTAAGAAGAGCGAAGGGAAACAAACACATAAAAACTGCGGAATCAGACGCGACAATACGGCGGAGAGATCGAATAATGCGCTTGGGCTTGATGGGCTAGGGATCGGCTCGTTTCTTTCGGGTTGGCATAGAAAAAATACAGGCAAAAATATGTTGGCTGCGGTTGCCATAAATATGGACCAAGTGGGGGTCCGGCTGAGGGAGATGATGGGCAGCTGTCTAACGGAGTTGGCTTGCAAATAGATTTTTCATCATGTTTTATCTTTTTTGCTTTGCTCACACGGCGTATGTGTGATAAATGCTTGGAATGTGCTCGTGCTGTTGAAATTTCAATAATAACTTTTGCATGAAGCTGTTTATGTCCTCAAACTAGTTCTGCTGGTGGTTGTGTTGTTCTTGCCCGGCGTTAACAATGTGGCTGACAATCACGTCACATCGGGCTCTGCGTTCAACACTCTCTTTTTCTCTCTCGACTGCTTGTTTTTCCTCGGGCTTAGCAGGCGAGTCGCGTTTGCCTTTTGCTTGCTGCTTTATTTTTATTATGTTCATTTCTCCACACAAATACACCAGCACACACACACACACACACACAACCACGTGCACACATGTCAGCAAAAATCATTTACGCTTCATTGTTTTACTCAATTTGGTTGATTTTTGCTTGCGTCCTATTTTTCTGTTACGGCTTCTTGTTTGACGAAAGCCTTTGAATTTATCGCGAGCTTACTGAACATTTTATGCAAAGTTGAATGTTTGCCAGCCACGTTTCATACAAACCAATTGAAAAGCAGGCCAAAAGTAGAAGAAGAAATATAAAAAGAGCACTCGCCTAAATTCTGCTTTTAGAGCATTGCCTAAATGGTTAAGCGCCAAATGGCTGACGGTAGCATTTCTTAAATTGATTTACAGTACAAGTAGCTGCTTAAGTTAACTTAGCGGCTAAGTCTGGAGATCAAAACTCAAAAGGATCTGATGTGAAGAGAGGAGAGTATGGGAGAATAAAGAGAGAAGGAGATAGAGTTAGAGAATAGTCCTTAATTTACCTTTATTACATTTTAAACATAAATGTCGCATGTTTTCAAAATTATAAATATATTCTTTGTAAATGTTTTGCACTTAACAGACGCTGGCTTAACTTTTAATAGTTCAAGTCCACCCACTTCGTCTAATGAGGCACTAAACTGCCATTAAACAACGTAATCCTTTTATATAATTCAAGCGCTTCAGATAGCAACAACGACAACAAATATAAATGTGCTACTTGAGTGCACACAGCCAAAATAAAAAATAAAAACAGCCCAAATCTCGGAAAAAGCATTAATTACGTGTAGATTTTCGCGTACTGAGACGAACTGTAGTTGACTTTAATATTTATGGTCTGCGCGAGGAGGAAAAATGTGCTGCTTAAATAAATAACTGAATGGAATGCCAAGCAGCGTCAATGGCAACCAGCTGGCGGGCGCTGACGCATAATTATATGAAAATTCGCAATAATTATAAATAATGCAAATAGCGTGCAATATGTTAATGCAGAGCGAAGCACTCGCCACTTCCGATAGCGCGGTACCAGATGCTGAAATGACGATAATGATGTCGAGTGACGAGCTTTATCCATCTACTACTGCCGCGGCCACTCAACGGCAGCACCACCAGCACCACTCAGCCAACCTCACCCCACCCACTTAACAACTACAAAATTTACGCTTCCCGTCAGAGATGCGGTGTAAAATTAAATCAGCTTTGACAACAGCAACAGCAAAATGGGCAAGATTATATATCATTGCAATTTTCCACAGCTTGTAATAAATGTTGTTTGGCTTCTCAAATTTTCTCTTCTTACAACCATTATTGAACAGCAATTAGAGCTGGCGAACGAAGTGCATAACCTTTTGAAGTGGCTAAAAAGCGACAAATTCCTTGGCATTTCCTTGAACTTTACCGAATTTCCGCTTAACTGAGCATGTCATTCAGATGGGCGCACTTTAGTGCATCAAGAGTTGAAGTGGGCGGGGAATAGAATCAATAAATCAGAGAACTCAAGTATAACATTTTGGAATAAAAATTTAAATGTGTTGTATATTTTGCTTTAATGATGGTTTAACAAATCAAACAATATAGCCAGATCTATCTTTACTATCTTTATACTTTGCTTCAGTTATACTTAGTACAAGCAAAAACTCAACGGACTAAGCTAGCGCGCAACCAATATTTGTCTGCCAGAATAATAGTTAGAATGTCAATCATCAAAAGCATATAATGCATTCACTGAATCTTCTATTTAAAAGTAACTAAACAGTTAGATAGCTAAACAGCAACGATTGGCGTATATTATTTACGTTTTGTGAATTTGGACTAAATTACAAACATGAATTTAACATGGAATCATAAAATAAATAAAAAGAATATCGAGGGCATGGGTAGTTGAACTGAGCGTTGGCCAACTGATCGCAGTGTTTAATGATAAATTCTTGCTTATGGTATTTATTTAAGCTTATTGAGGCCATGTCTAAAGCAACTTACCACACAAGGATAAAAAAAAAAATGATTGAAAATACCCCACAACAGTTTTAGTGGATTATCTACTTTCAAAAACAGAAGTGAGTTTGCGTTGTATTCAAATTGTGCGCACACGAACAGAAAAACGAATCATTATGGAAGTTTCAATCTCTTTATGTACTTAATAACATTTTCTGCCACAGTTCACAGTAGACCGACCCTGCTAGCGGTAATTTGATTACCAACACATTCACAGCTCACACACACACACACAGTCACAGGCAGGTTTATGTGAGATCTGCACACTCATTGCGGCATAAAAAACTGTTTGTTTGCTTATCGCGCGGCCATTTCAAAAACAGTCGATATAAAAAATATTGCGAATTACCTGATGTGCCTCGCTTGTGCTACGTATTTGTGTTTGTCGCTTTTGACTACTGAAATTATTTATGACTAAAAAATGTCAAGGGCAGAAGCCCTCTCTCTCTGCGGGCGTCATAATAAAAATAACATTTTTTGCAGCTCCAGTTGACCTCATGGTAGCCGCAGGGCCGCGGCCTTGTTTTATGTTTTCATTTTATTATGCATGCATATATATATATATATATGTATATCCCTTTTTTTATTTTTTGGTTTATGTGGCCAGGTACTAACTGGAACTACTAACGTTTGATGGTCACCGAATGACTTGGTATCTAGGCTGAAAACTATATGCAGTTTATGTGGCTTACGGCCAGAAAATCATATCATTAGCTATTGCTCTTCGATTCAAAATTGAAAATCTTTACGTAAACATAATTTCGTGCCTAGTTAGTGGCATGCAGCTTGATAGCTTTATCGTACTTATCAAATATAACGAATGTCACGGCAGCTCTACGGCAAAATTATTATTGCGGACAAATTTTATGAAGTGCCCTTAGGAACTGCATAGCGTGCTGACGGAGACAGTCCTGTCAATAAGTTGCCACAACTGCATTTCACATTTTTCCTTAATATCATATCAGACAAAAGCAAACGACGGAGGCAAATGTTTCATGTCAGCCGAAAGGAAGTCTATAAATATTCTTTAGAGTAAGACTGTGAGCCTATTTCTTTATTAATAACCCCAACGAAAGGAAGTCTATAAATATTCTTCAGACTAAAACTGTGAGCCTTTTTCTTTATTAATAACCCTAACGTTTAGTATATGCCTTGAAAATGTTTTTTCTTCCTTTAAATAACCAAACGTTTTGCATGACTACATATAGAATTCTTGTTTTTTTTTTTTTTGTTATTCCTGATCGAAAAGTCATTGGGGGGATATGTTTTGGCCATTTCGAGTGTTAGCCGGAGTAGTTTCTCAGTTTGTCCTTTCCACTGTAACGTCCATACATTTTTGTACATTCGTTTAGAATTCCGGGGCATAGAATTCTTTTCATGCATGTTAGAATTCTCTTGTATTCCATTTTACTTATATTTTTGGAATCATATAATATTGAAAGCGATACTTTTAGTTTCGATTAGGAAATAGTTAGAATGACATACCTTTTTGGCATTAGTTTTACAGGGTATAAATTCAGCTAAAACCTTGCAAATCATTGGAGCATAATTTGTACAACAATTTCCGCCGTGCCCAGGGATTCGGATTGAATTGAACGGATGCGCAGCTAAAGCTGTTGCCGGTACTCGAGCTAAATACGTGGCTGCTGCGGAACGGGTGGGTCGATTGCTGTCTGTCAGTTGAACTGTGGTAAAAAGTCACAAGTGCGTTGAACTTCAGCGAAGCGTAAATGTTTTCTCGGCCTTGTTTATTTTTTCCTTTTGGCTTTAGTTTTGGCTTAAGTCCATCCGGATATTTGCTACGGACAGGGCAACGATAACTTTAGCCCCATCCTTGGACAATTGATTTGGTTGAGCGGGCTCTGTGGCTGATTAGTACAATTTCAATTTTCACGCGAACATATTTGAGCATAGCCAGGGGTCGAGATTTTGGTCTTGTCAGACCCAGCACGAAGGAAATTTTATGTTTGATTGAGCAATATTTTTGTTTGCATGGGGTGATTTTGAAGGAACTTTATGTTTAGCAGCGGCTCCTTTTCAATGTTGCCCCGTCATGTAATTTTACAAAGTTTGTTAATGTTTTATTTTTGTTGAGGAATCTAACAGGCAGTCAGACTTCCAGCTGAGTTTCCAATAGCATATTTATAAATGTATATGCAATATTCTTACTGTGCGAGCCATTTCTGAATGTTCGATTAAATATTAAAACAGCCTTTTCTTGGCAAGTTGGCGCTGTGTCTAATTAATTGACCAACTGAGCTTTAAGAGTTATTTTTAAATATTTTCTAGTATCTAATGGAGTATCTAAATCATATTCATATTAATAACAAAATGTTTATATACCCTTGTAGAGAGCATTGTAATTTTAACATGCAATGTGTAATGGCTTAAAAGAAGCCGTCTCCCACCACATAAAGTACCGACTGTCTGTTGCTAAGCGGACTAGTATTTCAGTTTGCATATTTCCGTCAGGCAGTAAATATTTAGGAACAATCAATGCAAAAACATTTTATTGTACGAACGTATCTTGACCAAAGGCGGCATTAATACGTTTCGCCATGCTACGTCCATATATGCAAAATCTTTTTAAAAGAAAAAAGTAGGTTCTTCTGGCAAAATATTCTGTTTTCCAAGCATTTACGAGCTTTACAAGATTTACGATCTTTCAAAACGGAATTAGCTTTTGAAAATTCATTGGCATCTAACACAGATATTTGTGTCTTTTTTAAGGAAATAAAACCAAGGCATTTTACAACTCACAGTCCTTAGGACTAGAATATATTTTGTGCTTTCATTGAATTCATAGTTTTGTGGTCTTTAATACATGCTCCTTTCATCAAATTAAACTGAAACTTATGCGCTTTTTAACTATGAGCAAAAAGACGGAAGAAAGAAAAGACGTTAACGAAATTTCATCATATTACCGCCTGACTGATATCTCGTCGCAGTATTTTTTGTATTCACGTATCTCAGCCAAATGGAGCACGTAGCAAGAATAGCAGAAAGTAGATAAAACATTATCATCTTTCGCCTGGCCTGCATCAGAAATCAATTTGTTCAATTGGACTTACGGCAGCAGCTTTTTTATGCGTTTTTAGAATAATGTTGCATCGACTCACCTGTCGTTGGATTATGGCGCGCCGCTGACGACAGATTGAGATTCCGTGGCAGTGTCATGCAATCCCCGTTGCCGCCACCGACACCGCCACCGCCGTTGCCGCCTGTACTAGTGAGCAGCACATTGCCGCGACTATCCACGAGGGCGGTGCCACCGCCCGCCAAATTTAAGGCGCCTGTGTTGCGCGCATAGTTCAAAGTTGCGGCATGATGCAATTGACTTGCCTTGGGCAATGTCATTAGTCCGGGATTGTAGCTAACGCTGCTGCCTGAGACAACAACCGAGGCGCCACTGTTGTTGCTGTTGCTGACACCAACAGCACCACCAGCAGCTGCCCCATTGCCACGTCCAAAGGTTTGGGTACCGCCGCCTATGCCCTTGATTTGCATATGCTCGCGCTGCTGTTGTTGCTGCTGTTGTTGTTTGCTGCTGGTACTATAGGCGACATTGGCCAAGTTATCCGCAGCCTTTTTGCCATCCATAGCCATATTATTGAGCATACTGCCACTGCCACCTCCTTGTTGCGACTGCTGCACCGCCGTGTTGCCGCAAATGTGTGGTGGGGGCGGCTTCCCAGCCTCGTTGGCTGCTGCGGCAGCCGCCTGTAACAGCATGACCGCCTGTCCGCCAGCCTGATCTTGGCCATGGCTCTCCACATCGACAATCACATTGGCGCTCTGCGAATGGCCCATATGATAATGTGCATGCTTAATGGGCTCCGGTGGATATGGCACCTGCTGATGCATGCTGCGCTGCTGGTACTGCTTCTGCAGTGTCTTCACCTCCAGCCGAGTCTTGTCCCGTTGATAGTAAACGCCCGCAAAAATCAGCACATTCAATATGAGCAGGCTGCAGCCGATGGCAATCGTTACGCTCAGCGCTGTCGAATATGCCGCATAACCTGCCGCCTCAAAGCCGGATGCTAGGGTATCAGTCGAGGCATTGGCCAATGTCGTCGGTGAAAATACGCCGCCTCCGCTGCCTGTGTAGTTGCTGCCAATTGGTATACACGTTGTGTACATGTTGTTTGGCTCTACAGTGGTAACTGCAGAACAGAGAGAAGAAGAGATTATGAGAAAAAGTGAGAGGATTATTGCGGGCAATAATTGCATATTAATTTGTGACTTATGCTACTCCTTTGGTTATATGGCTGGCGATAAGATAAGATAAGATATGTAACCTGTAGTTCACTCGCTTTAATATACTCACGATTCGTGTGTTTAAAAATGTCATGAGTTTAATTAAAATATTTTGTACAACGTTTTTATGCACATTATTCTCATATATTTAGTTTATTTATAAGGATGTAGAATGTATTTATAATAACAATTGCTAATCGGGAAGCAGGTGAATTTTTAATTTAACAATTCGACCTGACAGGCTTTAGGAACTAGATACATTAAATTTCAATGTTAAGTTAAGGTTAAGCTGAATCGTGATAAATGCAATGGCCAGAGAGATAAACTGACCGACTACTGTTGGTTAAATCTAGATGAAACTATCTTTGTACAGGAAAATATTTGTTTTGGACGATTTGTGTGCTGAACATGCTTTTGATCTCTAGTTGCCAGTTCTGTTGTATTTATTTCTGTTGTGGCAAGCACGTAAACACAAAATTGGAATGCAAACACCTGCGAGAAGAGATGTGCTTCAATGCTTTTGAAGTTCTCTTGCTTGAAAATGTGTTCAAGTGTCTGAATATTGTTTATTGTTTTTGCTCTCCTCTTGTTGCTATGTTTATGCTTTGTCTCTGACTGTCTCAATGGTGTGCCTCAAGTGCTGTTTTCTCTTTGCAAGACATGTATGTATGTGAGTGTCGATGTCGTCTGTCTTAAAAGTTTTGCTTTTCACTTTTCCAGCTCAGCAAAGTTCTGCACGAAATTAAAGTCTTGTGCAGGTATTTGCATAAATATTTAGAAAATAAACAAACCAGCAACAATAAGCACCCGAGCATTGCCATATTGCTTTTTTTTCCAAAGCCATTTTTTGCCCAAGGGCCAGAAGAGAGCTTTTAATTGCATTTTAAATTCAATTTGACAATATTTTATTGTGTGTCAAAATATCAGCCAATTTGATTCTAGAACCATGAATTATGAATGCTCTAATTATTGAATAAAAATTGATCAAATATAATTTTTTGTTGTAGACCATAAAAAAATTTATACAATTTTGCTTAAAAACTTGTGTCTGAGCACGAATTTCTAAATACGACAGGACCTTGTGAATCGCATGTAAAGATTTTAAAAGAAGTTGTTAGCGCAACATTTGATTTGTTTTGCATTGTTTGTTTTTTATTTGTAACATAAAAATATTCAATTTAAAAAAATTGCGATAAATGGGCAAAAGTAGTTTGGATTTGACAGCTAAAAATTTAGATACAACCCAGTCGCATATTAAATTGAATTGAGATACAGATAACAAAAACGTGAGCTTATGATGGTGCTGAAAAATATTTGTATACGGTGCTGATATACGGGCAACTACTTTTGCATTGCTGGAGGCAGTTACAATCAACAATTCATATTATACCAAAAGGATTTTTTTTGATTGAATGGCACATACTTGAATTATATGAAGCGAATATTGCAAAAATCAAATATGCATTTGAAGGAGCCAAGGAGAGCTGTTTTGTCAATTGTGCTCAAAGCTATTTATTAAGATTTCTATACGCAGATAAGAATCCGCTCGTTTAGAAGTGTTAACGACACTTATTACTTGCATACCATGTTGTACGGCTCGATAAACATACATTCTCAGCGAATCTGTATGTGAATTTTTGCTGGTTTTTCCAAAGGCAATTCTAACCCTAACTAGTGTATGGAGCTCGCCAATGGCCATTTGTATACACTTAACCTGTCACTTGATAGACTTAAGGAGCAAACACTTGTAGGCCCCCCTATGTGCTGGCTGGCAGCCCCTTTGCTGAATGGCCCAGCCAGATAAATTGCGAGTCCTTAGCCACAAAATAGGTATGCACACACACACAGCCGTAGCGCAACCGACCTGTGGTAACTTGGTCGAATATTTTTAAATGGCTTTTAACTAAGCTTTTTATCAAAAACTCTTCATTTTGCATTTATTTCCAAGTTGAAATACGCCTGTTTTGTCATGACAAATTTTCTATTTTAATTCCTTTTAATTTTTATGGCCAAGACCGACCGTTAGATTTAAATTCTTACCGAAGGCAACAACCGCCGACCGAATGCTTTCAAGTACCCTAGATAATTATGTACGAGGACACCAGGCTTGAGTCAGATAACCAAAAGCCCTAAGAGATTGCCTTGGCCTGCTAGATAGAGGCAGCCTAATGTGCCTTTAATTAGTGGAATGACAAAAAACCCAACCATAAAATCAACTTAGGCTGCAAGTGGACACACCCAAACGTCCGCCAACTCCCACCCGCCTTGCCAAGTGGAATGCTTGGCGTGCAAAATGTTTGCAATGCTGCGAAGCTTCAATTAAATAACCTTGCATAAATTAGATATCAGCGACAGCAGCAGATGATGCTTGCCGCTGCCAGGGGGAGTCAGGGCCTCATTTAATATCCGTGCATTTAAGCAGTGATTACCTCAAGAAAGCAGTCAGCCACGAGGCGGTATTTTAATTTGTACCGACTTATTGTAGCTCCTAGTTTGACATTTAATCACTAGACACCCCTCAAAGCTAACCAGCTAATATATTAGCCCGCTTATGTCAATTCATAATCAAAAACTAATGGCATTTCGGCTCAAAGCGTCCTTCTGCCTCGTTTCATATTTTCATCTACATACTACATGCCTTATTCTTTCTGAAAATAGCAGGGATACTTCCTACCCTGAACTAAGTAATATAGAGTTATGCTTCCATCATAAACGATGTTAGCTTCTTATTCTTTTAGGGGAATGCGTAAATGAGTTCAGCGTTGGCTCATAAAACTCAGTTATGTGCTGAATAAAGAATGGTTAGGACTTGTATGAATTGTGATGGGAAACAGAAATACAAGCCGTCAGAAAATTTGTCGCTACTTCATAATACAGCTCGACTAGCACTCAGCCTTTTAATAAAATTTTCTTATATTCTTAAAATGACAATTGCAATAGGGAAGGTGGTGATAGCTATAAAATGAAAGATACTTGATACACATATACAATTCTAGAAGCTACATATTAAGTTTTGTCACACTTTTTATTTACCAAAACTGCTCAAAAAACAGGATTTCGATATTGATTCTAATCGATTATTTGGAAACATATCAAGTTATCGAATATCGAAAATAAGCTCGATCTGCGCAGGCACTAGGAGGACCTACTATTTTACGGCTCTACCTCTTATAGGTTATTGACTATTGATGCTGATCAGGAGAATATATACTTTCTGGTGTCGAAGATGCTTCCTTCTGCCTGTTAAATACATGTGCACAAATAAATTATACCCTTTTTAACCATTGTGACCCATTAAAAATAAAAAGTATGAAGAAATAAAAAAGAAAACTTGAACCTTCAGCACATTTCTCAAGCTGTCACCACCAACTTCAACTTCAACTGCAGAACGGTTCTTGTGCTGTTCAACATTGTTGGGTTTTCCGATTTCTGCTCTCGCTTTGTTTACGGAGATTTTTCTCCAAGGATATTTCGGTTTTCAGTTGCTTACAACTGTGCCCATTTCGTTTTATATTTTTGCTACGACTTGGCTTATTTGCGTTTGTCTCCGGGCCAATGTCACGAAGCTGAGGAGCTAAAGTCTTCTTCTGGGAGTGCCTGACTACAAGATACTCTTAACCCAGCGTCAAGCGACCGTTACAAACATTCAAGAGTACTGCCTGCATACACAAAAGAGGCGGATGTGCTTCTTGGGAAGTACCTTCTTGAAAACTTTAAAATTACTTTAGGTTTAATTTTTGGGAGGAATGAAGGTAGTTTGATTTAGTAGTTTACATGCTCGTTGCGTTCACACTGACGGTCGATCTAGCTTTTCGTCTTGATCAAGAATATAGAATATAGATTATATGACTGTTACATAAATTTGCACACAGTCGTTATGCCAAACGACAACAACAATGACAGTGGTAGACCGGGGCGCGTAGCTGTCGCAGTCAGCGTAAATGAAAGCCATGTTAGAGTAAGTCGAGTCCGTATGACATTAGGACACTGTCGCTATTGCCATCTCTCTTGCTCTGTTTCTATCTCTTTTTCTGTTCCTCACTCTTTCAGTCTTTCAGGGTATGGGTGCTGGTGTAGCCGTGTTTTGTGGCTTGGCCTGGCCTGGCGTAACCCTGAGTGCCAGTCACTGCGTCCTTGACTGTCAGGCTGTCAGCTGTTTCGCTTTTCAGGCATTTTATCATTTTTCATCATTTAATGCTGTGTTTGCAACGAGTTTTTCTCAACCCTTTCAGTGTGTATTTTGATAAGTTTCTTTTGATGATGCAGCATTCCTCCCGCTTGCACTAATTGAAAGGACTATTTTGTATATTCTCGCTGTTGGATTATTCCCGCACATACTTCATCCCATCTCAGTTGATTCAGTCGCCAACCACAAGTCGTTTAAGTTCGTCTCGGCTCTTAGTTCTGAGCCTTTGTGGCGCTGTTTTAGTAACTAGCTGTGTTTTTTCACAAAGTCGTCTCATGTGTTGCTTGCCGAATATATGTTCATAATAAGTATAAAAGTTACAAAAACAAATTAATTTAAATACTGTAGCAGACCCTATTCGTATTTGGGGTGTCTGTCTTCTCTCAGTCGCTCTCTATGAAGTATGCTATCTAAGATTTAAGAGTCTTTCAGAGCGAGAGACTTACAAATTGAAATGTAGTTTATTCTATAGAGCGTGTAAATCAATTTGTTTTGCTAATTATCGACAGCTCGAATTCTCACGAAATCAAAAATATCGATTTTCTGAGCATACAAAAAAGTTAATGAATAGTTTCCCGTATAAGGTACACTGACCAGAATAGAATCAACTTAATTTTAAATGTACACATAGCACTTATACACTTTTTTTTTTTAAATCAATAAATATCGAATAATTGAACATATAAAGCAGGTTGAAAGATGGATAGCCATCCCTCCAAATTAAATAAGGTTCATAGGTTTTGCCCCTAAGCACACTCAAAAAACTCAATGCTGCTTATGTGCAAATTCCAGAATTTCCGGGTACTCCCACGGGCAATTTGGAGCGTAGATCACTTTTAATTTAAACAACTTAAAAGGCAAGTCAGCTTCAGAGCAAATCCAAAACGCAACTGCCATCGTGCTCATCCACGTCCACGTCAGCGCCATCGTCGGAGGTCCTGTCATCTAATGCATATTGCATCGGCCAAACTCAAACTGAGGGCGAGCAACAGCAAGAGTTTTGTTCGAAATTGACTGTCTTACTTTTGACTTTGCGATAAGCGAACAGCTGTCGAAGAGGTGGATACTTGCCACGCCCGCCAACAAGCACCGGATGCTTGTTTGAGTTGCATGCGACGTTGCCAACGTTGTCGCTGTTGCGTCGCAAAGCTGCACAGCTGGTGACTTTGAGTATATGAAAAAAGCAAAGACCATCATCAAAGTTTGCTGTTAATTTAGGGTAAGTGTTGAAAAAGTTCACAACGAGTTTTATATAAACTGGTTTAATGAGTTTTTTGCAACTTGGGCGGCAAGTGAATAGAAATTATGCTCAAGTGGTTTGCATTTGTGGCAGACCCAAACGCGTTTAAGGATAAGCACACAAGCCGAACATATTCCAAACCCCGAAAAGCAATGTAAACGAGATATTTTTGCCGTCTTTGTCTAGGGCGACTCGCCCAAAAGACAATATGAAACTGTCTACATGGCACATATACACGGTGGAGCCAATACAGATTACAATTGAGTTCAATTTCAAAAGTCAGCACTCGACACAATACAAAGGCCAAAGGCGGCCCGTATGGACGTAACTTCTATAAGCAAAGGCACAGCTGGGGTCGAGAGTCGGATCGTTTGGTCACACAAATGGAAACATCATGGTTCCGGCACACACATATTCAGACACAAAGTGCCAACTTTACATTTTGCTTTTTAACTTGACAGACCACAAACTGAAGTAAACACTGTCAGACTAGGCCCACACTCCTTTCAACTAAACAAATCACCTTGCTCCATCCCCCTTAGCAGCTATAGTGTTGATTTTAAAAGCAATGTCCGTGCTTAAGTCCCAAAAAAACAAAATACCAGTAAGCTTAGCAACAATTTGCCCAACGATCTCGCATTTGCTGACCAGTCACAACCCATTGCCCCATAGGCGTATGCATAGTATTTGATTTGTCTCCTTTTCTATTTCCTAACTGTACATTTGTACCTACGGCTTTTGGTATAGGAAAAGACTAGACTATATTTTTTGGTTGATAGGGCTGTCATTTTTATGTATTTCTTAGTTTTCTACTTTAAAATTATGAGTACGACCGGCAAGTTCAGTTGACTGTTAATCTTATCTCATTTCACATTCCACCAAATAAAAATATCTGATTAAGTGCAGCATTCAAAATATATATTCTTATTAATTAGCATTTACGCTCTGCAATGTAGTAGTTAATAACATATATGTATAATATGGCAGGTTTTTTTTTCCAAGAAATTAAAGTCTAAATGGGTTGAATTTCTGACCCAGGCTTTAACAATCAGTTACAGCTACTGCTACTGGTTTTTTTACTTTGACTTGTCATAGCTACGCTTTAAGATTGTCATTTTGTTTTTCGGAGTTAAAGCGTTTGACAAGCACATTACTTTATGTGGGGTTGTCTATTTGTCAGTAGCTGAGGAGATAACCTAGACGACTGTTGGTCTTTTATTTTCCACTGCCAATTACTAAAAGCTAAAGTTACACAGCAAATGGCATGGTTATTTGTATTGTATAGGGGTACTTACCACCCAATATGCCATTTAAATAGGTCGAGGCATTCAGGCCGCGTCCTTTCTTCAGCATCAATTGCTCATCTATAAGCAGGAGGCGCGACGAGGATGAGGATGAGGCAGAAGATGACGATGATGTTGTGCCTGTTGAGAGCCCAAATGGATCTGGCTTCACCGGTCCCTCGTACAATTCCATATCGTCGTGATTGCGAAATAGATTGTGCCGTGCTATCACATCCTCCATACCAGCTCGATGTAGCTCGGGTATCAGACGCAGCCAAATGGAGAGTTGGTGAGCGCGAAAGTGATTCTTAATGCGCGGCTTCATGCCTTTCAGATGTTTGATACGTGTGTTGACGTTTAGGAAACCAACAATGAAGAGAAAACAAGAAAAAAACGAAAACAACAGCGTTATATAAACAATGTTATTTCCTTGCAAGGTGCGGTATTCATGCATGCATAGTCCAACAACTGGCAACTATTTCAGTTCCTAACTGTTCATGTTTTAGTTGTTGAAGTCTTCTTCAAGAAATTTGCATGTCAGAAAGGTAAAATACATTGTAAATTAGGACGTCTTATTCGCATTCAGTTTGATGTCTTGTTTATGTAACTGACTGAGCTGTTCAATTTTTGACGCCTTTTGCTGGGTCACAGGGTGGAGGTTTTTGTCTTGGCTAAGTCTGTGATTTAGGTGTCAGCTTTTATTTTACTTATCAAATTATTATTTATACGCATTAAGCCATTGAGCCATATAAAATGATTTGTTTCTGCAGTCTTTTTACTTTATTCAATCTTTTGTTAAAACTATTTTATTAAAAAGGCAAAAGGGTTAATATATTGCAAAATTTCTTCTATTAATACGTATATACGTATAAATACTTGGGTTGGAAGTGTTCTACTACTTCGCCTTTCTTTTGGCCTATACATAATGTGTTTATACCCTGAACCCATTAAAAATGGGTAATAAACGTATAATGTATTTATGCAAATGTATTTAACAGGCGTAAGGAAGCATCTCTGACTGCATAAAGTGAATATATATTTTTGATCAGCATCAACAACCAGGTCGATCTAGCCATGTCCGTCTGTCTGTCGGTCCGGACATGTATGAAAGCAAAGATTTCAGAACCTATAAGAGAGACTTGAAATTTGCTACGCAGGTCGACGACACAGCAAATCCTCTTCCGAGCTTTTTATACCAAGCCACCCACCAACTGAAAGAACACCCGCTCGAATTTGAGAGGTTGGCATTTAAGTGGTGAATTGCCATCAACAGGCAAAAGTCGCCTCCAAGGCGAACTCACCACCCCAATAAACTGACAAGAAAACTAGGTTAAAACGCTAGCTTCTAGAATAGCATATATATCAAGTATCTCTTATCTTACAGCTAACACCACCTCCTAGCTAGGCTATAAATTTCCCCCCACTGACAAAAATAGCTGTGAACAGGGGCACAGCTGGCCGACACCTCCATCAGTCGGTGATACTATTGGAAATTGTGTACTCCAACTATGTGGCACTATGTACATATGTAATAATGTATTGAATCATTCGTATTCGTAGTTATCTTTGATCGGCCCTAGAAAGTTGAACAAGGGACAACAATATAGAACCCATAATTGTAGGGCAACATTTGTAGAGTATCGGTAAATATAAGTCCACTTCCATTAAGATCACCCCCTATAACTTATTTGTATACATTAAAGGTGTGTTCGAAGTATTTGGCAAGCAATAATGTTGTTGCCTAGTTTAATCAAAAAAGTCCCTGTTCTTAAATCCTAAGGAATAATGATCCTTTTTAGTTTATTTTGTTTTTGTTTTGAAATAGTTTCTCACCTATTTCCAAATACTTTTGATGCAATGGATCATAATTCTCCCATGTGATACTGCGAAAACGATTGCGTTCCTTTGAAACGGGCAGCACAGAGTCCTGGCGATGATGCTCGTTCGGGTTGCTAAGGGAGGGGAAAAAAGAGTACAAAAGAATGTAGAAAAGTTTAGTGGATTGTGCTTAAGCAAATTCTGCACGGCCGCCACAGTCTAATTGTTTTTGCCACTGCTATTGCTGTTTTTATTCATGCATGCATTCATACAAGGTAAAATAGTGCCACCTTTGTTTCATAAGAAGTGTCGCTGCAGCTGGGACCAGTTTCTCCACACAGACAATCATCACTAAGTGCTGCCCATGAAACAAGTGCTTAGAATAGCGGAAGTAACTTCTCTCAGATGACAAATTAAGGTAAGTGGCTTAGCACTAGATGCGAATGAGTAAATGCAACTACTTAACTTACCCGGTGCGCGCAAAATTTGTCCAGTATATCATCACGGCCTCTGACAGCGCCATCTCCGACTTGGTATAGTTCTGCGGGAAGTGGCTGAAGCCGTCAACAAGCGGCGCACCAAAAATGTACGGTAAATCTTCACCATGCACCGTTCCCATGCGCTGCGGATAGTCGCCATCTTTGGTCTGGTAGTCGAACACGTAGAAATAGCATCGACCCGATGGCTGTGTCGAAACTGGCAAAGTCGAGGCGGCCGCGTTTGCTGCCCCACTGGGCATCGCTGAGCTCACTGGCGGCTGCGAATTAGCTGCTAAAATGTCCCCAGTGCGTACTATAGGTGCCACGAACTGAGCATCGGATAGCGCTGCTACAGCCGTATCACGTGTGTTAATCGGATGCTGGGAGGTGCGATCCCAGTCCGTGTACTCGTTGACAATCTGTGCACGGAATTGTGATTTATAAATTTATTTCGCAGATAAGCATATTTATTTTAACCAAAAGGATAGTTGTCACCGAACGATTAATTCACCACTTGCCTGTTGGAGTCATTCCAGAATAATTATCTCTATATATAAAACTGTTTGTCCTGACTGACTGATTGGTGATCAACGCACAGCCGAAACGGTTAGGGCTGCTTAGAAAGCTGAGTTACCTAATGTGATGAGGGTGCACATTTAGACGGGCTTTGGGAAAAAAAAAACAATAACAATACCCTTGATAAGGTTCGAAATCGCAACAGACCGAGCTACTTGTCGCCGCCTCTACCTAACATCCACAGCAATTATTAATCCTCAATGAGAAAAAACTGATTAATATAGCAGCACAGAAAACAATACAATCGCAATTGCAATGCTATTTATAGAATTCGAAGCAGACGCGCATAAATGTGTGTATTCAGAAATTCCAGCCGCAAGCAAGTGGGCTGGCTAAACACATTTTCTAATGTGTTTCTAAGCCGACCTTGATGAAATTTTTAACGGTACATCTTATTGTTCTATAATATATTTGTGTATTCTCCAATGACAACTGCATTTAATTGATTCTTATATTCATGGGCTATGGAAGATACTTGATATGTGTAAACTATTCTAGAAGCAACATATCAAGTTTGGTGACTCTAACTCTTATTATTTACCGTATTTGTTTAAAAAAGAGGATTTCTGTATCGATTTTTATCGACTGCTTGAAATTGGGGCAAGTTTCAAGTCATTAGCTCTTATGGGGTTTGAGAACCGAGCGTTCACACATACGGACAGACGGACAGACGGACGGACGGACAGACGGACAGAAAGACAGACATACATGGCTAAATCGACTCGGCTATTTATACTTTATGTGTTCGGAGATGCTTTCTTCTGCCTGTTACATATATTTGCACAAATACATTATACCCTTTTTGCCCATTTTCAATGGGTTCAGGGTATAACAAGAATATCATTTCAGCAGATGCATTTCTTGAGCTTTCGACAGAAGTACTATATGTACTCGTACTGTATACTATATATACATACTATATACATACATGGACACAATATGAATGCATGACACTATTGAATGCAGTACAAACCTCATCGCGGAATTGCAACGGGCTTGACATTTGCTGTTGGCTATGTGCGAATATAATAAAGTAAAATAAATACAAATGTATGCTCTATAATAGTGATATATGCGTTGGTAATTTACGGCTTCTTTATATACATATTTGTGTATATCTGTGTATATGTGCTTTAAGTGTGCACACAGATACAAACGTGTACTTGGTTTTAATATGGCAAATGGCGACAACGTCAACTGGCGTTGATGATGTCTCTAAGGGTAGGGGTGGGTACGACTCTTGTCGTTAGATGCGGCTGTTGCTACTGCTTCTTCTACTGCTGCTGCCGCTGCTACGGGCACTGTGATTTGGGTTAAGTGTAGCCTATTCGTTTTTAAGTAGGTGTGTGTGGCATGTATATATCTACATATAGATACATACCTTCCTATGAATGCAAGTCTCAGTGTCCTTGCCAATGCACACACCCAAACATACATCTACTGTTTATAGCAGCCTTATACATTTGCCAAATAAAGCGTGTTAATGCTTTAGCTGTAATAGCGCGGCAACTGCCTCCCATTTTGCTAGCATTCACTCAACCTAAAAAAAAAAAACCAAATAAAATAAAAACAAGTAAAAAGTTCTAATCGGGAACTCCCGACTAGGGAATACCCATCTCATTATCAAGGTAAATAAAATAAAAGCAGGCTTCGAAATCGCAACTGACCGCACCAATTGCCACCGCATCTACTCGACAGCCACATCAATAATTGAGTCCTATTGAGAATAAAACGAATTAAAATAGCACCACAGAACACAAGACAATCCCAATTGCAATGCTCTTGATTGGATGCGAAGCAGTCGCGCATGAATATGTTTGTAAATGGTTATAGAAATTCTTGAAATTTTCGCATGCTGCGTTCGCAATTAAAACACAACTTTTGTGTGTTTCTTAAGCGATCTCAATAAAATTTTCCACAGTATATCTGACGATGGGTATAAAAAGAAAGATACTTGATATACTTATATACACTATGCTAGAAGAAATATATCAAGTTTGGTGATTCTAGCTCTTATTATTTACCCAACGAATGTAGACGGACATGGCTAGATCGACTCGGCGGCTTTGATCGCCTTTTAATTTGATGTAATAATTTGTGCCAATTGTTTATGTAAGCATATAAAGAATAAACACAATTTGAAATCAAAACCACAAGCGCAGAGAAACTGCATTCTGATTAGTAGAATTGTGTGACCATATCCTCCGCGTTTCCCTTGCTGATCAAGAATATATATATACTTTATGGGGTCGGAGAAGCTTCCTTTTGTCTGTTACATACATTTTCACAAAAAGATTATGCCCTTTTTACCCACTTTCAACGGGTATGAAAACAACACCAGTAAATAGAATGAAATGCTGGAAAGTTGCAGCTCATATACATAGATGAAAAAAAATGCAGCCTGTGCTTGTGCTTATTTGTAGCTGCGGATTTTACTCATACGCACTGTGTTACAAATAGGTACTTCTATTTGCAGCAGAACTCTCGCAGAGCCGACCGTGCAAACTTTTCTATTCTGTGTTATTTTCAAGGACACGATACGTTTTTAATTGAATGCAACAATGAAAGTGATATCAACAAAAATAACTTGAACGTTAATAATTGAACTTATAACATTTAATTTTATTAATTTTTGGTTGTGATATTGGAGAAGTTTACATCCAACAATAATCGCTCTAACGGTTCGAGCCGAGCTTTAATCGCCAATTAGCCATTCAGTAAAAGGGTTTTTTATATTGGCCTTATAATGTGCTTTAATAATTTGTGCCAATTATTTATGTAAACAAACTTATAACAAAGAAACACAATTTGAAATCAAAACCACAAACGCAGCGCAGGAAAGCTGCATTCTTATTAGTAGAATTATGTGACAGAATGCAAACCACATCGTCCGCGTTACCCTTGCATGGCAAATGGTGAAGTTAGTCGGGGATATTTATGGTACTTATTTAGCGTACTTACCGTATAGAATATCTCATTAAGGTGGTAGTTGTAAGCGTTGCGCACATAAGTGCGTATAATTTTATCGCGCCTCTCGCCCTCGAAGCCATTTTGTATGTCATGAGCGCTGAATCGCCAAATCGATTCGCCCGTGACAACGCCAAAGAGTACGTCATAATGGCCGCCAATGTTGGCCGTGGCAGCCGCCCCACCAAAATAGCCAGTGCCACCGCTAAAAGCAGATCCAGCACCAGATCCACCGCCGTTGCCATCGGCTGCCTGGGCACCACCATCGGCCGATGAACGCTTCGAGTTGCGCGTCATTAAATCATCGATATCGAGACTAGAATGTCCGGGTCGTATGACAACGCCATCAACCTAAATTAAAATCGAGAGCCAGAGAGAAAGCAAACAAAGAGAAAAGTGAATCAAAAGTTAAAAGCATTCAATTTTATCTGTACTCGAAATACATTTCTCAGGAGCGCCAAAAAGCAGTTGAAGTAAATAATAAAGTCTGTTCGGGCATTGAGCTGAGCCAAAAAGGTGGACAAACGAAAATCGGCGTGAAAACATGTCAATGCCTTAACCCATAACAACACAAAAGGCAGATACTAAACAAGAAACAAGCACATTTCTCGAGCAATTCATGCAGAAGGTCTCGAAATGCAAGACGGTGGCCAAAATGTGAATTCTTATCCGGGATAAACTTAAGCAAAAGTCATTAATAGAGTCCACCTTACTGCACAATTCAATGCCACAAGCAATACAGGGAGAACTCTGGAAGTTTTTAAGCTCATACGATAAAGACTGCGATAAAGATTTTTGTATAAAATATTTCTTTTGAGAAACCTGAAATGTTTATTTTAAGGTTTCTCATAGTTTTGATTACAACTTACCGAAGGCCCAAACGAAGTAAGGAAATTTGGTGCCTGTATATCGGCGCTATATAAATCCTCCAATGGCACATCTCTCAGACAATCGACAATTTGCTCATGGTTTCTATTCAAATCGTCTGGTATGGTGCAGTTCACCTCTTTGGCAAGCTTAATGGCAAACAACACTGGATCCTCGACCAGGGCCCATGACGAATATGCTGATCCAGACATGAGTATGGCCCGATGGAAGAGTCCACGCACCATTGTCGGCGAAGTCATCAGATAATTGATGCAGGCCGCACCTGTGCCATGACCCGCCAAGGTAACAACATTTGGGTCGCCGCCAAACTTTTGTATATTCTGCTGTATCCAATGCAGCGCCGCCATCTGATCCATCAGCCCATAATTGGCGACACGTGCGTGGACATGCGGACTGGGATTCGCATTAAGAAAGCCTGTCAGTGGGCAGAGGGAATGGACAGGAAGTTTCCGATTAATTATAAATTGGGCCATAGCACACTTGCATTCTTCTTACCCAGTATACCCAGTCGGTAATTAAGGGTCACGACAACCACTTCACCATAGCTCGCCAGCACACTCCCATCGTAGGGATTGCCGCTGCTCCACTCAAAGGACTCGCCGTGTATGAACACGATGACAGGCAACTTCTTCTCATTAGCGCCAGCTGTTGAAACAAAAGGCAGAATTGAGCTATTGAACAGGTTTGAAAACACAGAAACTCCTGAATATATATTCGGTGAATCTAAATAGCATGACTCTTTTGATTATTATACAAATCTGTTTTCTGAAATATATTTATTTAAATATATTAAAAAAGAAGAATTATTAGTCATATTATAAAAGATAAGTTTTAAAATAATAATAATTGCGAAAAATATAATGTCCAGGATCTTTACACTTTGTGTTCTACCACAAGTTAAGACGGGGTCTTAGGAAATTTCACAAGTTTGAATAAATCTTTTTGTTACCATCGGATCGGCTTCAAGCTCATTTTCAAGGATGTTTGTTTAAATTCATTTGAAAAGCGTTTCACACTTTTCGAAGAATCACGTTTCGCGTTCAAATTCATTTCCAAGTATAAATTGAAAAACTCATTTGAGAGGTGTTTTTACACTTTTATAGAATCCAGGCTTCCTTTATATAAATGCGATACAATGAATTTTAGGAGAAGTTTTATGCTTGCTTCGATTTGCATCAAACTTATTTTCAAAACTCTAAATAAGAACTTAATGAATACGGTTTTCAGCGATTTGGGAAATTTCAATCACAACGGTGGCTAATTAGCGAAACCTGTTGTATGAAAGAGTTTTGGTTACAATCCGATCGGCTTCAACATTTTCAATGATCTTTCTTAAAACTAGTCTGATGGGTGTTTTGCACTTTTTCGAAAATTCAGCCCTCTACGGTTTTACATCACAAAGCTCCATTCAAAGCCCTACAAAATAACTTAATGAGTAATTGCTTCAGCGATTTTAGAAATTCCATTTAACACTGTGGTAAATTGGCTCTATGAAAGTTTTTTTTTTAAATTTGAAGCCCGTACGGCTTTAAAATTAATTTCAAATGCGCCCTTCGTGAATGATATATGCTGGTGTATATATCCAATTTTTTTAGCACAAAACTGGACACGGGCAATACCGGGTAATACCCGCTAGCATATGTATATATAAATATGCTCTCGCAATGTGTGATATCATTCCGACTATACTAGGTTCAAGCGAAGCCCTAAAGATAAGTAATTCATGGTATCGCCAAAGGTTTTTGCTCCCCAACTTTGGTTTCCGCCAGCATGACTTTGGTTAAACCAGTTGAATCGATAAAACACTATTAAATTTTTTATGTTCGCGTGCGAAGCTGATTTTAAATCGTTTTGAGTTATATACGATATAACACTCTCTAAAGAGTGCCCAGGCCCAAGATCTTGAGATAAGAATTGCCAATGGCTGGAGTCCCTTTGGAATTAGAGAATTAAATTGAACGATATTGGGAGCACAGCCTACTTCTTACGAATTTTTAGAGGCCGACATGGTTTTTTAAATTCATTTGAATGATTTGAATAAGACCAAAGGGATTAAAAGCATGCAGCGTATATAGAGTCGATACCCTAAGTGATATGTGGACTATAGCTACAAGCCATTAATTCGTTCCCGACTATTAAAAATAAGCTTTCCAAAATATGTTCGGAAATTTGGTATGTTTATATATTGAAAACTATTTAAATTCATTCATTGAAATAAGCTGTTTATATATATCAAGTTCTATGATATCGAATAATTTCAACTAAAATTTCATAAACCTTATATTTAAAAACTGCTTTAATTGAGCAAGCTGGATATAAATTTTTAAGATCTATCATTAATGTTTTTCATATATTTAGATCGTTTTATATCATATACAATTATTAAAACTAGAATTGAACTAAAATAAATCATACTTTAGGTCTCATCATAAAATTAAATACGATCATATTTTTTGGCTTACCATTAACGGGTGAAAATATATTTAAGTACAAACAATCTTCGGATTGATTTTCCAAAAATGGCAGCAATCTTTTCAAGTACTCTAAGCGACCTTTCGGCATCTTCTCCAAGGCGGCGGTTTCATTTTGGATATTGGGCAATCGTTGCGGGCACACTGGACTGTATTTGTCCGAGATGCGTATCCCATCCCAGGGCGCTGGCGCACGCGTTGGGCTAAAACTACAATACATATAAGTAGATAGGCATTAAGACGGAAGGGGATAAATCGATTAGAGTTATAAATTATTTTTGGCACGCACCGGTTTTGTTTGGTTGGAGGCGTGGCATAGGGCACACCAAGGAACACTTCTACCGAGCGTAGGAAGCGAAAATTGTCCAGGGGCAGAATCATACCATGTAAGCGGCCATAACGAGTTTGCACTATGCGATGGCCCGGTCGGGCACCGTTGTAGACGTCGTGCGTTGAGGCTGAGGCGTAACCCAACCAGCCATTAAGTGCAGCCAAGACCAGCAGCATCGGCCACAGCAGTCGAGACTGCAGTGCCATCTGTTGGCAATGCCACATAGTCAGCGCGTTCAACTTCTCGTCAACAAATCTTTAGTATCTTTGGAATTTGTTCTTAACGCTGTTGCACGGAACCACAGCTTTTCGGAATCCACTATCTATTGTTGATTGTTGAGCTGGCTTGACCTTGATCGTCAGCTTCCAAATGCAATGTGTTCATCTTTCTGTAGCTGTCCTCGGGCTGAAAGGTTTAGAATTTTATAATTTTTATAAAACATTAGATTTAATTTGACTAATTAGTGAATTGTTCGAAGATTTTTTTTTTTTTTTTTTAAGTTTATCTTCATGTCATAGTTATAAGTGTTGGGGGCTTCTCTGAGAATGAGTGTGCAGAGTTACTAAAACCAATTTCCACGCTTGAGTAGCAGTACATATTCGCAGATTAGCAAGCGACTATAAAGCTGTATGCGCTGAGTGGCTGCTTATCGGTTTTGGTGGAATAAACATATATTTCCCCACAGCTATTTATTTGTAATACACTAAATGGCTCTCAGTTGGACTTAAATGCTTGCGCGAAAAAGTTTGTGAACATGTGCGCTCGCTTTGCTTGGATCCTGATGTTCATGATGATCAAATCAATATATAGTTTCGGACATTTTACATGTGAAGAAGACGGAATGAGCAAGAAGTTAAGTTTAGCCTGTAATGGCGATAAAGATTGTTCCCATGGCAGCGATGAGTCATACGTGATGTGCAAAGAGCTGGTTGAAGCATCCCCACACACATTCTTCTGCGCCTATGGAGGTCGAATTAGTCAGTATAACCGTTGCAACGAAGTGCCTGAATGTGCCGATGAATCTGATGAATCTGCCAGTCTATGCGAGAGCGAAAGCCAATTTAATAAAACAAAGAAAGGCAACTGTACAGAGTACGTCAAAAAATAAATCAACACAACATTTCTACCTCGATCTTAAAAGATCCGCCAGGAATTCAGATGCAAATTTAGTTCGACAGGGTGCGTAACTGTGATAGCTTTAGATGATTGTGATTCACACCTAGGGACATTGCACAAATATAATATACTATTTCTCACGTTGTAGAATAAGCCATAGTTTGGGTCGGTTTTTAGATAATTAATGGGAATAATGTGTAGATTTTCACAGAAATAAGCAATAATAATAATAATTGGTTAGTGCTATGGAATTAATTAAAACGTAATTTTACAAATTGAAAAATACAAATTTTACTCAACATATCCATCGAAATGAGTTAAATACTCTAGTCGCGAATGCCTGTTTTGTGTACTTGGATTTTTTAATTATGGGTTTGTTGCGGAATATCGAGACTGGGCAAGCTATCAAAGGAAAGGTAATCAACTTGATCTAATAATCCGACATGGCTGGTTCAAAGACAATATAAACACTGTTTATATATGTGTTTATATTGTCTTTGGCTGGTTATCAGCTATTGCTGATCAATGATCATAATTACTTAATTATTTCTAAGCAGAAGTGAACTTAATGTTTCAATAATACACATATTCAGTATGCAGATAGGCGCATACATCACGAATTATAAAACAAGAGAATTCTGAATAATATGTATCGAAAAGATCTAAAAGTCGATCAATCAATGTCCATTATCGATTTATGAGTAGTAAATTTTAGCCGTCTTATTGCAAACAGATAGGTGGGGCTAAAATGCATAGTACATTTATTAGTACAAGTTCTTTAAACCATTTCTTCAGCCGAGTTATGAGAGACAGTTGAACTTTATTTGCAGAGGTGAAATGGAATGTCTGTCCGGGGATTGCCTTCCAGAACAAAAAATGTGCGATGGGAGGAACGATTGCATTGACGGGCGGGATGAGTCTGTGAATTTATGTATGAAACTTTTTAAGTCGGGTCATTTTCAATGCGCTAATGGCAACCTCATTGAAAAAAAAAAAATCTGCGACAATATATTCGATTGCCCCGATGGCTCCGATGAGTTGTTAAAATTCTGTGTTGATAATAAGGATTGGATACGGAACCCACCAAAGACGTGTGTGGAACCAACAGAGAGAGGACTACGATTTACATATGACACAAAGTATCACTTGGCGAACGGAACCCGATTCGTTTATGCCAATCAGGGGGTTGTCTTTGAGTGCTACGACCGCAATGCTAAAATAATTGGTAGTAAGTGGAACGTATGCCTATATACGGGTGAATGGAAAAACCCTCAGATAGAATGTCAATCGAAGCCAGTGAACAACAATCCCAACACGAATGGAACGAACGGATGTCCCATAAACACATACGTCAAGGATCTTTTGCTGATCTATAAATGCGTGGATGGCAATTGCTTAACACGGGTGGAACCGCCTATAAATGATATGAGAGTACAGTTTGCATGCGCGAAAGGGTACTTATTGACACCACTTGGCTTTGGCGAAAAGATATTGAGATGTTTACATAAGCAATGGGATTCGAATAATGTCTACTTCACGGACCCAGTCTGTAAAAGTAAGTTTATTTCCTTAGACATAAAAACTGTCTCTCCCGCTTGATGGACAGGCCAAGCCGTGAGTGCTACAAAACCGAAAATTTTGATTGAAAATTCCACCCGCAAAGTGTTTTTATCATATTGAAAGATACTTATCAAAGTTAATTTGAGACGGGGAGCTCAGGGTAGTATGTGTTGGATATTGACAAAAGTTAATTCGATCCCGTCCTGCCTAAATAAAGGCATTCATGTTTCAATATTCCCGAAAATGCAGAACTTTTTAAAATTTCTAATGGATGACGAAACATCGGAATCTATGTCATATTCTCTCATGTTGTTCCCATGCTGCAGTTATGCAGGAAAGTGGAAAGACCATTATCAAAATAAGATGTATAAAATTTTAAATTTGAACCATATATGCTATTGCTTATGTAAATATTGTTTTAAAATGCCATTTCTAATAGTAATTTATTTAATTTAAACAGAACCATGTAATCGGATTAACTTATACTGCAGTGATTCAATGTATCCGAGGTGCGAATATAATGGTATTGAGAACTATTATTGCAATGGGACGCTCTTGCCAGGCACTAAAGCCATATATTTCTGTAATTATGGATATATAATTAACCCGAATATGAGTAAATTGCAATTAGAGTGTCTTGACGATGGAAATTGGTTGAATAGCAAAGACATGGATAAGTTCTGTCAACTGAATTGCGGTACAACTGGAGGAGATAAAAATCAATTATCGAAATCTACCAAAGCCCCTTGGACTACAGCACTTTATAAAAAAATAGAAACCAGCTTCGAATATGTGTGCAGTGGGGTCAGGTTAAAACCCAATATAGTGCTCACTGCTGCACATTGCGTTGTCAAGAATAAAACCAAGGAGTTGTTGCCTTTTGATTTTTTCCGCGTGGGCAACTCTAGGAGTAATCTCCGTATAATCCATGAACATTTTGGTTGGGCGGTTGAGGATGTGATTCTGCATTGGTGAGTAATTCCCAATGTGGCCTATAGAATATTTGAATTCAGTCGTTATTTATTTAATAAGTCTTTTATTTTCCATTAAGGGCTTATCTTCCGGAATATTTAAATGGGGATATCGCTCTGCTAAAACTGAAATACAACACCAAAGACGTAAACGAAGGGCCATGTACCATTTGTTTGCCATGGGCTTACAATAACCATATGACGGAAATCGACAAAGAAAGTGGCTTGGTGTTCTCATGGAAAAAACATGATTCAACGTTTTTAAACCTGACGCTAGTTTCGACTAACATAGAAGAGAAGGAATCGGATGGCTTTCGCATAAACATACTTAACAATCAAAAGATCTGCAGTGGTGACAGTGGCAGCGGCTTCGGCGGGGACTGCTTTGATGAACAAAATCAGAAGACTAACCAGACTTGCGTGTATGGCGTGGTGAGTTATACAAATACGGGGATGGATAATTATAAATGCGCTAAAAATATTGTTGTCTTGGACATACGCCATGCCCAAAACATGGATTTCCTCAAAGAAACTATCAAAAAGCTATCGAAAACTTGTGAAGATAGTTTGTAATGGAATAAACTTTTTTTCAGCTTATAAGCCTACATATTCGTATGTATGTATGTTTCATATATAATTTGTATAAAGTTCTGGCCAAAGCCAAGCAAACTCGTTCTGCGCAGGCACTAGGGGGACCTACAGTTAAGACTGACATAGCTGACATGCTTATCAAAAATATCAATACTGTATGGGGTCGGAGATGCTTCCTTTTGCCTGTTTCCTACATCTGCACAAATATATAATACCCTTTTTACCAAATTTCAATTGGTTCAGAGCATAAAATCGAAATAAGATAGCAGCACATAAAACAATACAATCCCAATTGCAATGCTGTTGAAAGAATTCAAAGCAGACACGCAGGAATGTGTGTGTGTACATGTACTCAAGAAATACAACTCAATAAAAGGAGTCTGTATATTCTGCCTACTCAAGTAGACATCGATGTTCTGATCAGTATTACAAATCAAACATTTCCGATTCGTATAAAGACAATTATATTTTCAATATATGTAAATATTTTTATAGTCCGGAATGCGTAGAGTACTCAATTTCCTAGAAACACTTCGAAAAGTGCGGCCCAAGCCTTGTGTCGAAACCGTTGTCACCGCCAACTCAATTGGCAAGAAAAACACTTCAGCCGGAGACAAGCGCAGCACAGCAGGGCAAATATCCGGCTCACAGGCCGCCAATGAGCGCTGGCAGAATTTGAAACGTGTTCTACTCACATGCGGGGGTCACCAGGAGCCAGAGGCAGCCATGCACATGGGGGTATTAGATGCAGAGGTCCTGGTAGGTGTACTGGAGGCGCAGCGTTTTGTAAGCGATGTTTTCGCGGCCATGGACGTGCCCGACGATGCGGCAAGCGAAATGGCCGATGCTCTCATTGCTGCCGACTACATGGGCCAGCGTAGTATGGGAATTCATCGACTGCCAGCCATTGCAGCTGATCTGCTCAACTTAACGGTCGACCCCCGCATGCAGCCAAAGTTGGTGAGTGAGCGCGATGCGCTGGCACTTGTGGATGGCCAGAATGCACCAGGGCCGGTGGTGGCCAATTTCTGCATGGATTTGGCAATACGCAAGGCGCGGAATCAGGGTATTGGATATGTGGCAGCTCGTCGCTCAAACACTATTGGGATGGCATCATGGTACACCTGCCAGGCGCTCTCACATCGCATGATCGGCATCTGTATGTCAAATGGTCCACCCATCCTTGTGCCCTGCGGTGGGTCTGAGCCCCTGCTGGGTGGGAATTCAATTGCCTGTGCGGCTGGAAGTAAGCAGGAGCAATTCCTTATGGACCTGGGCATGTCCGCTTATCCCATTGAGCAACTGCAGCTGGAGTACTCCAATGGGTATTTGCGCCAGCTGCCCGATTATCTGGCATTGGATAGCAGTGGTAAGCCCACAAACTGTGCCGCGGAGGCGCTGCGTGCCCAGCGCCTACGTCCTTTCACGCCCGAGCACAAAGCCTTTGGTCTGGCTGCCATGGTGGATATACTTTGTGGAGTTATGACAGGGGCTAGCTATGCAACGCATATACGCCATCGCAGCCTGTTTAGCTCAGACAACAAGTTGGCTGATCTAGGCCAGGTCTATATAGCTATTGATCCAATGCGCTTTTGTGTGTCTTTCGAGGAGCGGCTTGCTGACTTCCATCAGCTGCTGCGTAATGTTATACCCTGCGACCCAATGCAGCCTCCATTGATACCTGGTGACAAGGAGTTGCAGCATATGCAAATGGTTGACGATCAAGGTGGATTAATGCTGTCACCTAGTACGCTCAGTGTCATACAGGAGCTTGGCGAGCGTTTTAACATAGATCCTCTTAATCATAACAAGAATTTAAAGTAAATTTCTTATGAGTGCTGAAGGCTACATCAAATGTTTGATGAACAGATAAAATAAATGGCTGAATTTAATTTTTTAGTTCGCATTAGTTTCCTACTACGCACAGAAATCTACAAAAGTGATGTCAAAATAAAAAAAAAAAAACGATGCTGATGGAGCTACGCATTCTAAGTCTGAGCCACGCAATCAGCTGCATCAAATAAGATAAGTCCGAGCCAAGAAATCAACGCAAGCTCCTATCAAGGGTCAGAAATCAGATCAGATCAGTCGCCAAGGTTCTAGTTGACATGTTAGCTGCCAATATATGTACAACACTTTTTTTTTAATATCTTATTGATTTTATTGTACTATAGAATATTTACATCTTCCCAAAAAGTCAATTGCTTTAAAATTAGGCATGGCGTGGGCAATACAAATTGGTTTTTTTACTTGATTTATATCTATGTGATGGTAGGGGTAAAGTGGCGACAGCTGAAAAATGAAAGATACTTTATATATGTATGCTATTTATGAATACTACTAATATTAATTCAACAGCAAGCTGCAATTGGTGTTGGTAGAAGAGGGTGGTGCAGGGTATTCCCTAGTCGAGAACTCTTAACAAAGCCTCTTACTTGTTTTTTAGCTTCGCTGATATTCGTGTTCTTTGGTAATTCTTAACCATTCGCATAATTAGCATGCACAGCCTAGATGTACAAACACACTTTTTTCAATTTGTGGCTTGCGTTGTTGCGATTTTCATTTTTAAACAAATTAAAGTGGAAATTGTTTCTATTGTCTATTTAATCCATGGATATTGATGCAAAGCTAATAGCGGCGTCTTTATTGACAATCGTCCAACTGTTTCGCCTTCTAGTTTGTCAGATGAAAAAAGACGAGTTTATTTATGTAAAATGGTATAAATTGGTTCCAGCTACTTCGAATAAACCCAAGTGAAAGAAAACACCTGCTTGAACTAAATATAGAAAAATTTTGGATATTTATATAATTGTGTGCTCTAGCAGTAACACATAAAAATATTGACGGAAGCCAAATCGATAAAAAGGAAAAAAAGAGAAATCATCTAAATCATTGCCAGAATGATTAATTTGATTTCGACACAACCCTGGCTCAACAGCCCCCGGCCGACATGGCGTCTGAGTAATAAGAGTAAACTTTTTATGACAGCCGTCAACGTGTCCTGGTGTCCTAGTAAATTATGGCACCTTCCCTATGACAGCTCCTAGTTCTGCGTCATCGATAGTCCCAATCGCTGCCCAATTGCTGCCTAGCGTTAATGTTTCTCGGAGCCGACACCTGAGTTCTGATATGACATATACCACAAGCTGCACACGTGACTGAGTGTGTTGTTTAGACTTACGGCACTGTAATCGCTTATTTGTGGCAATGACAAGTGAAAGACGATGTAACAGATAAGTCTCGACGTCGCGACACTGGCGCCTGGTTACTAACTTTTAACTCATTTATCTTTCTTGAATTGATTTTTGTCCTTTGACGCAATGTGTTGTGGGAAATCTCTTGATTGATATGCTAAAAATATGATTATAGGGTGGAGTAGACGCATCAATATTTTCTGCGTGAGAAACACGATTTTTTTTCAAAGTTGACAGATACACACGTATATCATAAATTGGCAATTGGCATTTTGCTTAACAAAGTAAAGAAAGACCAAAAATGTATATTCAGGGAACTTACGTTTTAACTCTTCCTTTGTACCATTTTTAATTTCAGTGACTATATTCAACATTATTGTACCTTTTATTTGAATTATTGTTATATTTGAAATATTTCAAGATAATAACAAGAGGCCTTAGTCGGGAGTCCCCTATTCTACTAAAGTATTTAGTTCAAATAGATTCGGACTCGCAATCCGCACCAGCCCAGAAAACAGGACAATCACAATTGCAAAGATGTTGACTGAATTCAATAAAAACGCGTATGATTGTGTGTGTGTACATGTATGCAGAAATTATTGCGCCTTGCGCTAAGTGTCACCGACAGCAGTAGATCGTTTTGTATTTTAGAATATTGCTTTATTCTCAACAAGTCGTTTGCATTAAAATTGTGGCTCAGGATAGTGGGCAGTATAAATAATCATAGTAATATAATATTTATTACTCCACAAAAATTAATAATCGGTAGTATAGTGACCAATGCCAACAGGTTTTTAAGTTCAATATCTTAAGACCTTAAATTCATCTTTCATTATTCTGTAATCGGTTTATAGTTCTAGCTAATGCAAGTGTGGCCAAAGTTTATGCTCGCGTATATGATATATCTTATAATATTCAGCTTTTTTATGACAAATTATATATTCAATTGTTGCAAACTTGAGTTTTATATTTATATTAAACGAGTTAGCTAATGCAGACATTCGTCTTAAATGAAACATAGCTAAAATTAACCAATTTTACAAATTTATCGACTTTTTCTCTTACATACTCATCATGAGAACCTTTTTACCAGCTAAGTAGTAAGTAGTTAGTTAGTAGTTAGAGCGTGTAGATTAGAACCCCAATTTTAATCAATACCAATAATTCCGATTTCTTAACGATTTTAATTTTAAAATATATATTAATTGTTGTTGGTAGTTTAGATAGATTATTATTATTATCTAATGCAATTGTTAATGTTTCCGTAGGTATAAATAATAAATAATATTTGTATGTAAGCAACTGTGAAATTATCGCGTTGGCTTCTTGCACCTGTTATCAAAATCGCATTTAAAATTCACAGGAATCTGTTAGAAAAACGGGTGTTGCACCTTAATGACGACTTAACGATATGTTATGGACAGCTCTTTGCTTT
Source organism: Drosophila virilis (assembly GCF_030788295.1). Classification (NCBI taxonomy): domain Eukaryota; kingdom Metazoa; phylum Arthropoda; class Insecta; order Diptera; family Drosophilidae; genus Drosophila; species Drosophila virilis. The sequence goes on along the minus strand of NC_091544.1, from coordinate 20,824,318 downwards.
TCAATTGAAAACTTAAGCTCATTTTGCTTTGTAATGTTTTTCTTTCTGCCCGATTTACCTTGTGAACATTTCTATCTGTTGGTCCTGATGGGCATTACTGACGCTAGCGCTTTTATTTTATGACAACTGCCAGTGCTTGTTGCTGTTATTCCTTTTTCGTTGATTATAATCCTCAGCGCCCTCTTGTTGATTTTATCAAAGTCCGTCCGTGGCCTTGTCGGTCTCCAAAAATCCTTTTATTGTACACGCGCGTAGTCGTTATGCTTGTTTTATTTTTCTTTTTCTTTCTTTGTATATATATTTCTTTTGGGTGTTTTAGGTTTATACACATATACACACATACATATATGAACACAGTCTCATTTTTAAAGATTTTTCTTCTGTTGAATTCGCACGATATAACAAACAAGAATTTCGTTTAAAATTTTTGACATTAAACTTTTTAGCAATACAAATTGCTTTTTTTATGTTGTCACCTATGTGCCACCACGTCAGACGTGGCCTTTGGATGACAGATTTTAGGTCAAATTTTTTATTTTTACACTATTTAAATTAAATGTATTCGCGTTATGAATAGTTGTAATAAAAAAGGGAAACATGATGACAAAGAAACAAAATATATATAGGTATTAAGTCTGAAAGTACTTTTCGTACGAATAAATGAAATTAAAAATATAGATTAAAACAGACATTAATAAATAATTGTTTGCTCAGATTGAATTTAAAGTAATTTATTTTTCAAATATGAAAACTAAAAAAATTAAATTAATTGTTTAAAAATTTATTTAGTTGTATAAGATTTAATTCCAAGAAGGTGGTCAAAATATTGATATGTTGTTGAGGTGCGGCATATATCCATTTTATCTGTGGCTTAATTAATTAGCAATAGCTCTTAAAATTCAATTAAATCAAAGTTGTTTTCGTTGTTAGCAATATGTTCAATTAGCCCTTAAGTATTCCGTAGAAATTCCAAATTTCTCGTCTGTGCTCCAAACACGTGTGTTGACTTTACTTCGTTTGTTCGCGTGTTTATTTTTTTTAGGTGCCTTTGGCATGTTGACTTATTCTAAGCGCAATGATTAAAATTGCATGCAAGGCACAGTAAATAATACAAACACATACAAGCACACACGAAGAGGCATGCAATTGCCTTAATTGAACGCAAACGTCAATGACCGTTAAGTCGGCTGTGCGAGTGTGTTGAGTGCTTGTAAACGGATGTACAAAGCGGATGCATACTTTTGGGCGCCAGTGCCACGCACAATAAGAAGATAACGCGAACCGGTTGGCAAAAGCGACAATTACACGCATGCTGGCGGCGCGGCTTTCTAATGTTAAAGATAACGATAATGCCAGATAAAGCAACGACCCATTCACGCCTAGAAACTTGCAACACTTTTTGTTGATTTCCATGAACGCATTTTCAATTGCCCGCTTTTGCTTGAGCTGCTGGCCCTCTTTCTCATTTGTTGGCATTGGCCGCCTGGTAACTGCAAGCCATTCACAGAGACGGAACACACACACAAGCACACGCACATACACAAAGAGAGATATTGGCCAAGTGCGCGGAGGACCTGGAGCGTCTCATTTGTGTCCACGACGCACGAATGAATTCCAACGACTGAAGTCGAAACCTTGGGCCATCGACTTCGGTGCTGGCTGTTAGGCAGCAGTGGCTGCTATGTGGATTAAGCTTCAGATAGAGAGGGCGCGAGAGACAGAGAGAGAGAGAGAGAGAGACCAATACAGGTGCAGAGAGCGTGCACGCATAGCTGGAAATGGAACGCATTCAGCATGGTGAGCTTTCGCTCTTACGCTTTTCTCTTATATGTCTGTATAGTTGTTTAACCAATGGCTTCTTTTGTTCGTCTCTTTCCCTATCAACATGCTTTTAATACTTTTTCCTCTCTTATTACATACGCATAGAGATTGTGGGTAAGCTGCCAATGGGTCAGGTAATAGTTAAGGGAATGAAATTTCAAATTTGCCGCTATATATAAAACTGTTTCAACGCTATGTGGTGAAAGTACACAATAAAAATGGTTTTCCGGAAATTCCACCCGCAAGTGTGGACAAATAGCGAAAACCTTTTGACTGTAAGTTTAAAAGAAATTGTAAAAATCTTTGTGAAAATGCTTCTGATATGTGTTTCCTCTTTTCGGTTATGGCGTCTTCAATTCTCTGTTCTGTTGTGCAAATGTGCGTTACAGGCAGAAGATAGCATCTCCGACCCCATATAGTATATATTTGACCGTCCGGCCATATGTATGAACAAAAGGAGCCCTGAACCTGTAAGAGCTAGAGACATGAAATTTTGAACTAAGGTCCCCTTTATGTTGGTAGAAGAGGGTTCAGGCTATACCCTAGTAGGGAACTCTCGAGGGAACTGCTTTCATGCACCGCACAAATTATGATAAATATTTTATTCAGATCTTGAGCCCGACCCACTTAAATTGCTGTTTTATGTCGCCAGAATTTGTTATCCCGAAATGAGACTAAAATAAGTGTATAGAAAATCAGAGTAGGTGCTTAACAGCCAAACGTGTCGACATGGTAAATTAAACGCGAAATTAAAGCATACAACAATAAATTATTGCTGGCCTATAACAAATTTTCGACCGGGAGCTGTTGGGCCAAAAAATGAAGCTTTTCCATTTGCTACAAATTGGAAAATGTTTGTTGCCACTTTGCGGGGCACCAGGCAATGCGTACTTTGTAGGTAATGCAGGGCCCAGACTCAAATCACTTGCCGAACTTTAATTGCGCCATTGCAGCTTCATAAAATATTCACCTTGAGAAATTTAACGAAACTTTCACAGGCTGTGGGAGGCGCCATTGTTGCCATCCGGATGACACATCGGGGTTAAGTTCGTATGTCGAAACTTGTTGCTTAATGAATAAAATGAAAATGGATTTTAATTTTATATGACAAGTGAAACAGCTGCAATTGATAAGTAAGGCAAAAGGAACCCGGTAAGAACCGGAACATTAATGGGTTTGGAGTGCGATTCGCAGCGTAGCCTTGCAACGCCTGTTTTTTTTCCCAGTACATTGCGTGTAATTGTCTTTTCAATATCCTCGCAGAGAATTTTATAATTTCGTCGTGAATATATTTACCACTGTTACGGATGGGATTTTCCAAATCGCTGAAAAACGTATTGATTAAGGTCTTACGTCTTACGAGCTCTGAAAATAAGTTTGAAGCAAATCGGATAAAACGTAAAAGTTCCACAAAAAAATCGTAGAATAGCACTTTTTACCAAGGATGGCTTGACTCTGCGAAAAATGAGAAATATGATAGCTGCATATGCACGATAATTGTATGCAAACTTTAGTTTTATTGTTTAATATGTTGATTGTATTGAATCAAAAAAAGCATTAATTTTTATTACATCACAGTTGGCTTAGGTGATGTTTCGCCAAGCCTGGCCAAGGCTTTATCGCGGATAAGCGTCAATATGATCTATGCGTGCTATTTGCTGCCAGAGGTATTTTCCACGCGATCCCTGCCGTTACGTATGCATTGCAAACATTTAAAATCGCCCCCCGCCCTTTCCATTTGTAACCACATACAGTTTATCCCGCCGACAGGCTGATATTAGAATAAATAGAAAATTTGTGGGAATTCTCCACAGGATCATCCGAGTCTCATAGGGCATTCACTTTTGCATATTTTCTGAAAAACAAGTTGAGAAGCATCTAAAATATTTGCAGCGTTCACACAGCAAAAAATAAGTAAATAGTATTGAGCTGGAAGGACGAACGACAATCTTAAAGCATGTGCTTTTCGATATAAAAAGTCTGTTTCCTGTGCGCTATGCTATCACATTATTTTAAGGGAATGAATTTAGCATTAGTTAGAGTTTGAGAAACAGAGATAATGAACTAAATTATTACCTATTCATTTATTTTGAACCACCATTTAATTTTATTAGCTGTAGTGTGACATATAAGTTAAATTTAAATTTTAAATATTTGTCAAAGGCAAACAACCAAATGTCCAAACGTCAAGCTTCAATTAAATATAGGTTTCTGTGGAACTCTGCTCGTCGGAACAACAGCTATTAACAGACCGTCATCCAAAATATTCCTGTCCCCAAACAATATACAATAATAGCCCAAGAGCGCAGCGTTATGCTCAAATGAAATTGATATCATTAAAAATATAGAAGAGCAGACTCATCGGCGGTTGACGCCAAATAAGCAAGACAATGTGGATCCGAGCTGAGCTGTGCTAATAAATGTCCTGGCACTAGAAAACAAAATAGAAGAAAGAAGGCGAATGGCAACAAAAGTAATTGTGAATGGGGCGTGCGCATAACGTAGATGAACAACCGAGTACACTTTGCAGCTGTCGTTGTTAAGCCAGCATAAAAATTTTATTTAATGATTAAGCCAATGTGTCAGTCGGAGGAGAGTCGCCTGAAAGTAGGCAGTGGAATTTATCAAAATTTGCTATCCCACGATGTGTATCCGCAGTGTTGCTGTGCACAAACGCACACACACACACTGGACTGGGACTTTTGAGATTCTGTTGTCCTTGTTTGTCTAACTGCTCGGCGCCAGCTCACACCATAGCCTATTAAATATAACACTCTCGGCTGTCGTTGGCGACATTCATGAATTATTCAGTGCGTAGGCTGTGATCCTTGATATTTCTTTTGTCTTTGTGGCGGCAACAGTCGCCTACGTCTCCTGCCTCATATAATTGTTACTATTACCCTTAATTTTCATGTTAAAAATATACTGTTATTTATTTTAATAGGCTTTTTGTTTAAAAAAACTGTAATTCCTTCCGTTTTTCCCTGTGCTCTGTACTGAACTCATAAAAAAAACTGTTATTCTTTCCGTTTTTTCCTGTGCTCTGTGCTGAACTCATAACCTTAGTGTAACTAACCTGCTTAGACTGCCGGTCAGTCGGAAGTTTTGTAAAAGATTCCTCTGCAAATAAACATAGGCCTATGATTTCGCACACTCCCGTTTGCTTTCCGCGCCCACGAGCTTCGGTTACGATCTTTAAATTTTAAATTAATAATATTAAAAAGCAAACAGACAAATCCAATTCACAAATCTCCCGAGTAGATATTAATCTAATCTAAGTTGTCGTCGGTCAACTGTTAGCCAAAAGTTGTGCAATACGGAAACATAACTGGCAGCTCGTAACTTCCGTCTGCGTATGGGCTTGAGCCACTATGTAAATGCGTATCCTCACATATCTGAAACGTTGGCTCGGTCGCAGTCGCCGCGACAATTCACGGGTACCCAGCTTAAACTTATTTCCGCTTCCGGATGCTTGCTGACTACAATTTGCATGCACCCATGGCGGATGCTTACGCCCACATGCGCTGTTAGGGGTAGCCAACAAAAGCTTATGCATAAATTATGAGCAGAGCCGCCAGATAAGTGCGATAAATTATCAAACACCAAAAGAGCCGAATGCAATCTGTTGCAGTTGTTCAAACTCCGTTCTCTCCCTTATATTGCTTGCTTTCCTTATTTTCTTTCTACACGCACAAACACACCCTCACACAAGTACGTGTATGTGGCATGCATTAACAGTCCAGAGGTTTTGTTTTGGGTGTCAAAAAAATACTTACACACAAACAATGTCAAAAGCACATACCCAAAACACACACACATACACATTTTCTTTGTTTTGTCTTAAGCAGCCTTGCGGCAGTAGCTGGTGTTGTTGTTATATTTACCGTCAGCGCCTAACAAGAACCGGAAGTTTCAGAGTACAGCGAATTGTGGAACTATTGTTAAGCTCCATTGTCTTAACTGCTTTAGAAATTCGTTTTTCGAATCATTTTCATTCATTCCGCTTTATCGTTTCGTATTCAAGTCGCTGCGCTATTGCCTTTTGCCTGCGCTAGTCGTTAGGTTGCGTAGCTTAATTTTCTGGGCGTGTTTGCTGCCTGTAAATTTATAGCAAGCAAAGTGTTTGCAATTACGTGTGAAAACACTCACACACTTGCATGCTCTTACACAGACAGGCCAGCTGGGCTTTACCAGTCAAGCTCATAAACATTCTGATTCATATGCAGACATGGCTCCCAGGCAAAGAAAAAGTCTTTAACTTTAAGCTGCTTGAGTGCGAGAGACAAGCTTGTGAAGAATTAAATATTGTATGCATCAAGAATATATTCCAAAATTTTAGTGCTACATCCAGCAAATTCGCCAGCCAATTGTTGGTGAACCTGCTATTTTAGTATTAGCTGAATTTAAAGATGGCCGGCTCGAGGTCAATGGTGTTACAAACACCAAAAGAGAGCAGGTAGCTTAATTTAACTCGAAATTTCGGTAATATACAAATATTAGACCAGGAACCGTCTTCAATATTTACGTTTAAGTTTAACAAACAAGTTAGACAAGTTAGACTGAACTAGAACTTTTAAGTTTGATACTACGAAAAGCTTAAATGTGAAATTGTGGGGACAAATTTAATGAACCTATTGGACATCTCCCGCGTCAATATGCGGATGTGATATGCACACACACGTTAACCAAGCTCCACGTTAAGCAATTTAATTATTTATAGAAACATACGTTGTTAATTTACTCATATATACTAGAAGCTAAGAAAACGTTGAAAAACGTTGGTTTCCCTATCTCAAGGCAAATTTCGTTTTCAATTTGTCTCCTGTCTTTGGCTGTGCGACATCACTTTTCTAAATGGAACTGCACTAAATGTGACAAGATGTCCGCTTGCAGCTCCAACTGAGTCATTGTGTGCCTGGCCTGCTGGTCCTAACAGATTTGCTCTCTTATGGAAAGGGAAGCCATCTCGATGCTCACGAATATCCACAGCCAACTTGAGATTTTTCTCGTTTACAATGCCAGTTGACTTGGTCTGTCTCTGTGTCCTGTGTAGAGTCCTCTACATTGTTCTGTGACAGCCCCTGCTATACATTTTGCTGCACTTGAAATTTCCCGCTGCCTCCCTCTCTCTCTTTCTGTGTTAGTTTGTTATCTTAACTTGGCCCAAGTTAGTATATTAATTCGTCGCTTAAAATCAAATTTGTCTTCCATGCGATGCACAATTCGCTTACACATGGAATATATCAATTAAGATGATCCGCAATATATGCAAAACGCATCTTTTCACAAAGCTAAAATGTAATTGAAGAAATAATTAATCTATATATTAAAACGGATACTCTTTCTGCCAGAAAATAAATCAACATATGCTTATAACATATAAAAAAAAATAATTATAAATTGAAAAACATGGGCAAGTTTAAGCTAGACAAAATATTTAGCTAATAAATAAATAGCTGCCTATTATAAACTTATATCATAAACAGAAAATAAAGCAAATATAATTTCGATTTTTGCATTCAAGTTATTGACTAGAACCTCTTACTTATGATTAATGTTAAAGTAAACGAGCTCGTGACGCGAGTTGTTTAAGCACGAAATGTGTAAGGAGGTGTATAGTCGTAGCCACTCTTTAAAGAATTTGCAGCCTTTTTTATGCCTTTTATTGGTGGCGAAATGGAATACTTGCCTAAAAGTGTGTGAGATTTCATTTGAAGGAATTGGCAATGAGATATTTAAGAGAATGTATCATCTTGCTATTCGCATTTGGTGTGCATTGAGTACAAATGAATATACCAGTATGATATGATATGTGGCCGAGAAATAAATAAATGTTATCTATAAACAGCCAGAATGGTTGCTTACTACAAGCAAAAACTTAAACCGACACACTATAAATAACAGGCAAGGACTTTAAAAGAAATTTATAAAAGAAGAAAGTGTTTGTTGTGTCGTCCATAAGGACAAATGGATCCCATTCTAATATGCATATTCATATATTAACCTAGTTACCGTTACTGTTATCCGCTTATTCAATGTTACAGCATAGGGACCTCAATGCGGACACGGACCTTTGAGCTGCAACAATACAATAACAATATCAACCGCGGCACAAAATAGCAAAACTAACATGAATCTATGGCAGTACGTAAATAATGCCATTCGTATTTGAGGGTGCCCCATGTGATGTGTGCGCATGTGTGTTTGTGTGAGTGCCATTTATCCCGATGCAGCATGCAGTGTGGACGTTGGTTGCTTTGTGGGGCACTTTATTGGATTTACCTTTGTTTAAGTTGTGGTTTAAATTAAACACAACAGCTGCTGGCATGGTACGATGGATCGGCAAAAGTATGTATGAGGGGGCTGGACAAAAGCTGTGCTAGTTTTTCTGTAGCTCACAGCATATGCCATAGATAATTCATGCTTAAAACGCGTGTCCCCAAACCAAAAGGGTATATGATTTGTGTGTGTGCTTTGATGTGAGTGTAAGACCAAATATAGTGTTTGTTTGACCAAGGACACGTGAAGCTCAAGTCGTAATATGATAACAGAAAAAGATTCGCTGTTTAGACTTATTATTTAAATTAAGTGAAATTGGGCAAAAAGTGTTTTTATATAAATTGTTTGTCCTGACCGATAAGACAAACTGTGGAAAAGAGGTAGAAAACACCCATATAAGTGTATGTTGCTTACATTCCATCAAGATTAAGCTCATTTTCAATGATCTTTGTGAAGACATATAAGTCATTTTTCACACTTTTCCTGGCTGGGAATTGGCCACAGTTTATATGGGCGAGCGTTTAGTTTGTATTGTTTGCTTGGCTTCAAACTTTTTATAATTCTTCATTTAAACTTAATGAGTTCGTGTCAATGCGAATTGGGATTTTTGTCCCAAAATCGTTAAGGTTTGTTTTTTATAGGTTCATAAATTTTATATCAATTGAATATAATAATAATATATTAATATATTATAATAACAATATATTTTCACAATTACGGGGCGAAATCAAGAGATAAGATTTTATTAGGAGTTCTATTTGTTGTTAAACTATATAATGTGTATATTACATTTTTGTACATTGTTCGTTTTATTATGTGAATATTATCATATATTTTTCATTGGCCCCATCTTAAATTTGAAGCGGCCCTGTTGACTATAAAGCTCCAGTCTGCTCCCATACTGCTGCAGCCGGCTTACAGGACTGTTCTGCTGCATACCAATGAGCCAAAGAACACATGTATAAAAGCAAAGTCTCCTAACGGAAGAGTTTTCGGCTACAGCTGGCAAATGATGTCCTTTTGTTTGGGCTGGGCGTGACCTACGGAAGGCGAGACGAGAACATATCAAAAATGTTTCAGCCAATTTTATTTTCATGCTCGCTTATTGATTTATACAAAATGTTGGATAGATATTGCTGATTGCACGCTTAAGCAAGAATTTAGCCTGTAGCTTTGTATATATTGTGAATTCATCTGTTGCTATATGTAGGTATGGTTGTATGCGCTTGTGAATAACATTCATTATAAATTCTCTGACATGCACACACGCAAACAGAACAATCCGAAAGAGAACAGAAAAACACACCCTAACAAAGCACAACAAGCTTAAACATTTATGCCTTCTGCCACACATGAATACGCACTATGATTTATGCATTTTTCCTATGTGCCACATTGTTGTAATGTACAACAGTTCCATACACACACATACGCACAGCATAATGCATTTTCTGAAGATTCATGAACAGATACCGAGTTCTTTTGATATGGATGTAAATTTGTCGACAGTTGCCCTAAAACATGGCACACACACTCATTTACAACTGCAGAAATTCTTTCGACACTTAGCATGACACATGATTCAAGCTTTTCTTCCAAATTTTAGACTGTTACCAATTATATGTTATAAATGGTATTTTAAAAAAAAAACAGGATTTCGATATCGATTTTTATAGATTGCTTGGAAACGGAGGAAGTCATCGATTATCGCAAACGATTTGCTCATGGATTAGGAGAACCTGCAGCTAACATTTCTAGCTCTTATAGATTCTAGATTTCTAGATTCTTAGAAAAGCATGAAGACGAGAGATGATGCTTTCAATATATTGCTTTTAAAATTTTATGTATCAGTTTTAGAAAGTTTTCTGCATTTAAAAAAACTAAAAAACTAAAATCTAGTAAGTTTAGAGACAACATTTTTGAGTATATTCGTCCACTTAGCCATGGTCGTGCTCGTAGCTCGCGTTGACAGGATAGGGTAAAGGAGCTACATTCAATTTATGAGGCTCAAACGAAAGCAAGGCAAAAGGTAACAGCAACCAAGAGGATTTAATACAGCAGCACCAGCAGCAGCATCTGACATTTGCCCTGAGAGTAGCTGGCCTTCATTTACTGTTAACGCTGCTAGCTGGCAAGCAACTGCAGCTTGGCTCGTTGTGCCACCTGAAGTTGCGCGGCTGGGCGAGAGGAAACGAAACGAAACGTAAAACCGTTTCCATCTACATAATGGCATCAATTCAATTATAAAACCAGTTTTCCCTGCCCTTGTTGAAGCGAAACGTTAAGGAGCCTAGAGCCTAGAGCCGCGAGCTTTGCATCACCAACCAATTCAAAATTCAAATCGACCCCATTCAGCCACTATTTTTGGCTTAACTGTTCGTGCTGTTATTCCAGTTGCTGCCACATGCGGTTTACGTTTGCTGCACGATTCACCGCATGCCTGTTGCTGTTTGATGAATGACTTCAAATGGATTTGATTCATTTAACTGTTGCCGTTTGGCGTTGCCAGTTTTCTAACTGCTGTTATACACAATTTGTGTAAAGCGAATTACAGCGCAATAGAAAGCAACAGCAAGAACAATGTGACCGAGGTCGGCGTCTTAAACTGGCAGATGCCTATTTCTGTGCGTCTTTATTGAATTCTAATATTGTAATACACCAATTGCGATCGTAGACTTTTCTTCTCTTCTCTAACTTCTCACTCTTACTATGTATGACGCACAATCTTTTTGTATGCATTTTTGTGAGATTGTCTCTTTAAATTACTTTTATTTTAAACTAATTTGTGTTATAATGTTATTTGATCTATTGATTTAGAGAATACTTAAAATTTAAACCAGCTATCAGCTAGAGTAGTCTGCGATACACGTTTATATTTTTTGCTCAATTTCAGTCGACTACTCCTTGTAAAGCCAAATTTTTAATAAGTTTCAATGCTTATACATGCTTATACATGCTTGAAGCACTGTATAGTTAAGATAAGATATCTTGAGAATCAAAAAAATGATTTTACTTTCGACTAATGGTTTCTTTTCTACTTTTTGCTTGATTGACAGTGCCGGCTGGTGTCGCGTATGATTAATTAGGTTAGCTGCCCGCTGCGTTGCGCATACGCCATGTGCAGCAGTCCCTCTCAGCAGCTTGTTGGTTATTCTACTCTTGACATTTTCAAATTGGCGTCAGAGTCGAGTCGCTGCACTTTGGCCTAATTGCATGCATCTTGGCTGCCAACTATCAAAACTGTCTTCAGCAGAAACAACTTAAAACTTGCAGCCAATATGTTATGGTGTGTGTATATGTTGGAGGGTTTGTGCGTGTGCGTTAAATCTCCAAACTTTGTCTGATACCCTTGCCAGAATGTCAGCCATAAAAGTTTCCTTTCTTGTGGTTATTCAGCCAACAGCAACAGCAAAGGGCAGAAACATGCGCAAAAACATTGCCTGCTTAGAAACAGTTTTCAAGTCAAGCAGCCATTTTAATTGATACACACACACACAAAAACGCACACATGCAGCCTTGCATACAAATAAGAACTTTGTCACCACGCGCACTCCGATTAGGGTATGTTGGCTGGGTATATGGGTGCGTGTTTTTGATTGCTGCTTTGATAATAATAAAATTTGTATGCTTCTCTTTTGCTGTCTTGTCATTTTCTTATTTGTCTGTAAAAATGTAAAGTTCAAAATTAATTTTGAAAGTTTTAACATCTCTTCCTCGTTTCCGAGCCCACTCCCGTCCTCATTTATCAGCCGATGGCCGTGAACTAGCTGGAGCGAAGGACAGGCGCACCCCACGCGCAGCTCATTACGAGAATTTTTTTTAGCCTCAAGATTCTATATGCCCATGATTTGATGCTTAATTTCTGTTATTTTTTGTGTATTTGTTGTTTTCGGTCTTGTTTCGCAATGTGCGTTGCTTATGGAGTCTTTTTAAAACTTTTCGTTTCGCGCAAATTAATTAATTAATTAATTGAAATTGGCTTTTGGGTTCCTTTTAATTAGAAAGCATTTCGGGTTGCGTGTATATTTCGTGTATTTTGTTTTCATTGTTCTAATTAGAAATTTTATGATCCACGCTGCAAATCGCAATATGCAATTCGCCCACACCTAAAAATAAATATCGAGATGGAAGGCCTGTCTTCGGCACACCGAAGATCTATTGCCCTTGCAAACCCAATCTTTTCATAATGCTTTTAGTGATTTTGCCCGTATCTTAGAAGCACAGGAAAAATAGTTAATGCCGAGTTTGGTTAAAATATCTTGATAAAAAAAAAATTTTTTTTGTGCAACTCAATTTTCGACAAATCCAGCTAGTTCAGACAGATGTATTGCGTGCAACAGGAGAAGGGCCTTTTGCAAAGTTTCATAAAGGTTTAAGACTGAGAGACTAGTTCGCATAGAAACAGACCAACGCACTGACAGACATAACTATATTGACTCGGCTGTTAATACTGATCAAGATACTTTATGGCGTCAGAGATGTTTCCTTCTATGCGTTACACGTTTCATGACAAAATTATTATACCCTCTGCAAGGGTATAATAAATAATCGACTGCGCTCTTTCATATATTTGTCGCTTAATTAGAAATCCACGTGGGTGCCCCCTGCCTTCTCTTGGTGTTTCGCCACGTGACACTGAATTTAGCAGGCTAATCACTAACGCCCTCCACTCCAAATGAGAAAGGCACCGCGCTCAACATTCTTGACATCCTCTCATAAATAACATCGCACACTTTTTAATTAGCTTATTATGCGGCATATATGTAGGGATGACCATTCGATGGCCTTCACAAGCACTTGAGTTCTTTATGTTCATATTATTTTATTTAGAGAAATTGGTGAACAAGCGTAAACTTATGATTATTGTACATTTTCCGACATGTATTTCAAAGACAACGAGCAACAGCGAACACATCTTTTCATTGACTCTTCTAGCTTACAACTGAGCTTCTCCTTCTTGTATTTTTATCGATAAATCTATCGTTGATTAAATATCCATAGCAGGGTTGCATATGATAAGTGATTTTATATTACCAAATGAGTATAATGCCAACATTATACTCGCCTGTTTAATTTAACTGATTGTAAGTTCGACCACTCCTAGTTCTGTTTCCAACTCCTACACTCGGCCATCCTGACTCTTCATTCGACCCGAATGACGACTCTTCTGTTAAATTAGCATTTGGCTCCCATTTTTTCATGTATTCTGCTACAGTTGTAGTTTTCCCTGGACCTTCGTGGTCGCCTACCTTTTCTACGTCATATCTACCATGGTTTTGAATCTTTACTATTTTATATGGACCAAAGAATTTAGGTTTCAATTTTAAACCAGTACCATACTGTGTTCTCTTAATGGCTACAAGTTCGTTTATTTTATAATTGGACTCTTTTTTGCGATGTTTATTAAAAGATTTTCGGTTTTCCTGCTGTATTTTTGCTATATTTTGCCGCGCTTCTTTACGAACTTCTTCTCTTTCGTTACTTAGCTCCTCTATAGCAGCTTCTTCTAATAGTTCTTGCAAGTCCGATATTCTTTTAAGTTTCATCTCCACACCAGTCAACAATCTAAACGGTGAAACTTTAGTGCTTCTTGGCGGCGTACTGTTGATTGTTTGTTGAACGATATCAATATGCTTATACCAGCTACAAGGATTTTCACGACATAGTTTAGACAACATTGGTATTACGATTTTGTGTATACGTTCTACCTGGCCGTTTCCTCTTGGAACTCCTGTAGCTATCGTAAGATGCTGTATACCTTCTGTTTCACAGTACTCCTTGAACAGGTTTGAAACGAAAGCTGCACCCCTATCTGATATTATGCGCTTAGGATTTCCAAACACTGCTGCCTGCCGTCTTAGTCGATCTACAACTCCTTCTGCGGTGGTATTTTTTGTTGGATAGAGCCAAACAAATTTTGAAAACGCATCGACTATCACTAGAATATAGTTATAGTTTTTACTTGTCTGTTCTATTGGACCGACATGATCCACATGGTACGTGCCTAAGGGCTTGTCTTCTTTGTCAATTGGTGCCAAAAACCCTTCTTTCTTGCCTGATTTGCTCTCAGATATTATGCATTCTACGCAACTTTTTACAATTTTTGGCACTTTTGACGATAGCTGCGGAATATAGAATGTCTTCTCGATTGCTTCTTGAGTTCGTTTTGCTGAGAAATGCCCTTGCTTGTGTGCAATTCTTATGATTTCGTCTTCCATCAGCGATGGTACTACTATAAGTTCCTTGATGGGATCCTTGTATAAAATACCATGCCTAACATAAAAATCTTCGTATGTGCTACAATCCAAAACAGTTAGCACCGCTCGGACCCAATCATCTCTCGCTTGTGCTTGCTGCAATCTGTGCTGCAGTGAGTCTTCAAGCATAAGACAGGATACGCGGCTTAAAGCATCAACATGCCTCATTTTGCTGCCATTTCGATGCTCAATACTGTAGTCAAAATCTTGAAGGAAGAGTGCCCAACGCGAGACTCTCAATGGAATATCTCCACGTTTTTTTATGGTCAAAGCGAAAGCGTTACAGTCGGTCACAATCTTAAATTTTATGCCAAGTAAGTAAACGCGCCACTTTTTCAAGGCCTCGACTATAGCCAGCACCTCAAGCTCATAAGAATGATACTTCTCTTCTGAGGGTTTTGTTTTCCGACTTAAATATTGAATTGGATGCAACAATTGATCGTCCGAGTCTTTTTGCAAGAGTACACCACCATAACCATTCATTGAGGCGTCCGTATGCACTTCAGTCTTGGCTTTCGGATTATATAATCGCAATACTGGAGTACTAACTAATGCTGATTTTAATTGCCTGAATGCGACTAGTTGTTCTTCATCAACTTTAAATTGCACGTCTTTCCGTAACAAATCGGAGAGCGGTTTGGCTATCAGCGCATAGTCTTCTACAAAGCGCCTAAAGTACGATGTTAATCCGAGAAAACGCTGCAAACTCTTTCGGTCATGCGGTATAGGAAAATTTTGAACTGCCTGGGTTTTTCTTGCAGATGGTCTTATTGTGCCTCCCTGTATAACGTACCCTAAAAAGTCAACTTCCTTCATGAGAAACTGGCACTTGCTCCACTTAATACGCAAGTTAAACTCTGCTGCTCTGTCCAGTACGCGCTTTAACTTTTGGATACCTTCATCTATATCCTTGGAGGGAATTATAAGATCATCCATATAAGTTACGACTGTACCATCCTGTACCAGATCTACAAGAATTGCATGAATGAATCTGGAAAATACAGCTGGGGAGTTCGATATTCCAAAAGGGACGAACAGGAATTCATATTGCCCTGCACTTGTTACAAATGATGTAAATTTTCTCGAATTTGGCTCAATTGGAACATGAAAAAATCCGTTTGCGAGATCAAGTGTAGTAAACACACTTTGGCCCTGCAATCTCTCAATCACATCGTCTATTAAGGGCATTGGAAAATTGTCCCTCGCGATCTTTTCGTTTAGACGCCTGTAGTCACAGCACAATCTTTTGGTACCATCTTTTTTCGGAACGAGGACAACAGGAGATGCATACTCCGATGTACTTGGCTGTATGATCTTTTCTTCTAGCCAAGTTTTGATTTGCGAATCGACAATAGACTTGTCCGCATGTGATATGCGCCTTGGGCGTTCGAAAACTGGACGCTCATCATTTAACAAAATTTTCATTTCAATTGGACATTTCTTCTTCATTTCAGGTGAATAGTTTTTAATTATTGCTTGAACTGCGTCTGCAACAGGTTTTTCTAAGTGATGTAGATCGATCTCAGCCTCCTGATTTTCTGCAAAAAAACATACATCTTTGAATTCTTGTAAAAGCTCTATGTCTGGCTTCTTATTTTCGACAGTATCTTCTGTTATTGTTGATGTCTTGTCAATTACTCTCTCGTTTGCATTGTCCTTCACTTTGGGTCGAAATTCTACGAAATTTTCCGATACTATTAAGTCCGCTTGCTTCAATACGCTGTTTCCTATTACAGCTGAGTATTGGATGTCGTCTCTGCTCGTAACATGAAAGGTTATATCCAGTAAGATACCATCAACTTCGACTTGAGTGACAAAGCTTCCCAGTGTATTTAGCTCACTATTACAGATACCAACAAGACACTGTTTTTCATTATTCAGTTCAACTTTTCCTAGCTCTTTAAGGATATCATCGCGTATCAGACAGAGGTCACAGCCTGTATCGATTAATGCAGAGAAGCATATGTTCTTACAAGACAACTCCTTAAAAATGCATTTTCCACTACTGTTGGCCTTGTTTATCATCGTGTTCGCATTTTGGCCTTCTTTCTTCTCCACTGCACGCGATCCTGAACAGTTAGCTGCCTTATGCCCTGGTTGAGCACACTTGTAACATTTTATTGGCTGTCTACATTCTCTGGCTAGATGTGATGGATCGCCGCATTTGAAACATTTCTTAATTCGTTCTTTATTCAAGTCAGGTTTCTTTTCTTCGGTATCGTTATGCATCCTACCCGTATTAGACGCTTGAGGGCGACTACTACGGATTTTCTCATATACCTTGATTTGTTCTTTTAGTTGCTGCAGAGTCTTGGCCTGATACAGATTACTTTTGTTACTCCTCGAGTCAGGTATTCCCTCAATAAAATATTCTATCAGGCTTGAGTCATCCAGGTTAAGAGGTCCGCCAATTTCCATAAGGCTATACAGATATTCTATATAATCTTCACCTTGACGCTTACGCCTATTCCGCAACATGCGGTGGACGTCTATTGATGAAACTACCGTCCCAAATTCTTCCAATAGCGCTTGCTTTAAAGATATCCAATCTGAAATTCCATGCTGACTGCGCACGAATAATTTTGCTGCACCTTTTAGTAATTGCTTTGAGTAAATAAATTTCTGAAGGTCGTTCCACTGCACTGCCAAAGCGTTATCTTCAAATTCATGAATCCATTTTTCAACAGCTGGTTGATTTGACCCATTGAATTGCGAGAGTGAATCTTCAATGTCGCGTAATGTAAACGTTGTTCGGACTATCTGCATTGGTGAGCTTTGACGGGTATGAGCCGACCCAGCATCGTCATACTCAGATTCATTATCGTCAACCTGCAACCCATAATATTCTAAAAGTCGGTCTTGCAAAGTTTGCTTTCTACCTGTTGTTACCAAACTAAGTGCCGATAACTTTTCTTTTAATTCGTTAACTCTTAACGCCAAAATTTCGTCTCTGTTCATTTTGTTATCGTCGTTGCTCGCTTTTCACAATGCTTAAAATTGAATCTTACAAATAAACAATTCAATGTACTTAACTTAATGGTATAAGTAATTAAACTCTTATGAATCAAATTTTAGTTTTTTTTTTTCAGCAACTTTAGAAATTATTAAATTATTATATTCGTCTGTCTTAACTTATACTTTCACTTTGTGTTTGCTTACACTTAATTTCTTCTTTGTTATAATTTGATTCTTTGAAAATTTTTTACTGATTTAACACTCTTTACTCAACAACTAGTTAATTATTTTCATATAATGACGAAATAACATACTCTGTTGTTGATCTGTAACTTGATACACCCTGTGATCATCGTTGTCGTGTTGAAGCACGTTCCAGTCACACGCTCTTTTATTGAAAGATTCCGCGCTCTTCGCTCTTCGCCTCTTTGATCTGCAACTTCTTATTTCATCACGAAGTGAAAATTTTGCGCTATCCAGCCTTTGCTACGCAGAATTTAAAACATCGCCTTCTCGCTTGCGCTTATCGACCACTGTCACGCAATACACGACTGTTTGTCTCGCTCTTACTAGAGCTCTCTAGGCATACTTCGCCGCTGTCGCCATTAATCCTAGACGATTCTTGACTTTTTCCATTTTTTCCAGGGCATACGAATTTTAATGAATTTTCATGCACCCGCTTCGTTTTATGCTCCGATTAATAGTCTTGCATACGTTTGTACTCGTTAATCAATTTACGAATTTCACAATTTCTGTCTATCCCACTTCTGACACCAAATTTGTAGGGATGACCATTCGATGGCCTTCACAAGCACTTGAGTTCTTTATGTTCATATTATTTTATTTAGAGAAATTGGTGAACAAGCGTAAACTTATGATTATTGTACATTTTCCGACATGTATTTCAAAGACAACGAGCAACAGCGAACACATCTTTTCATTGACTCTTCTAGCTTACAACTGAGCTTCTCCTTCTTGTATTTTTATCGATAAATCTATCGTTGATTAAATATCCATAGCAGGGTTGCATATGATAAGTGATTTTATATTACCAAATGAGTATAATGCCAACATTATACTCGCCTGTTTAATTTAACTGATTGTAAGTTCGACCACTCCTAGTTCTGTTTCCAACTCCTACATATATGTCTGGGATTTTCGCACATTATGCACACACGCATCACATTGAAGACTCTCAATGCATATTTTATATCCCTTATGCGCCCTGTTATGTCTAACTTTATGTGTCAAGAGAACAGCATCGATTGCATACCCTAGCGTACCGTCAACAATCAAATCAAGTAAGAGGTTCTAGTCGGGAGTTTTCTACTAGGGATTACCCTGAACCCTCTTATTCTAACAACAAATGCAGCCTGCGCTACGCGCTCTTTTGCCTTAGCAGTAATACAGATCAATTATAAAAGAAAAGGTTCTCTTGGCAGAGTTTGAACTCGCAACAGACTGCTCTACTTGCCACTTCCTATACCCAAAAATCATACATACTTCTTAGACTTAATGTGAAACAAACGAATTCAAATAGCAGCACAGAAAACGATACTATCGTAATTACAAGTGCAATTCAATGTTGATAGAAGTCAAAGAAATCAAACAAAAACAACAAAAAACCTACAGCTAAATATGGACGGATGGACATGGCTAGATCGACTCGACTGTTGATGCTGTACATTATACCCTTTTTACGCATTTTCAATGGGTTCAGGGTATAGAAAAATATTTATATGATGTAAAAAACTCAAAATTCCCCCCAAAAAAAATGTAGAAAACTTTGCTTTTGCGAAAAATGCGATACTCGGCTCAAATAATTTTCCCTTAGAAAAGAACTTGAGCATAAAACTCACCCACCAAATCTTTGAAACCCACTCCACACCATTCAATTTTTAAGCAAATCGGACAAAACTTAAAAATTCACGAAAAAAAACATATTATCGCACTTTTCGCGGCGGAATCTTTGATTTTGTCGCTCGGATGGTAAACAAAATATTATCATATCGAAATCTTTTTTTTGTATATTTATCGTTTGGAATTTATCCACAAAGGGTGTACATTATGACAAACAGATGGCAGATGGACTTGTCGGTATATCTACTTAGGTGTTGAAACTCACAAAGGGGAGTAGAGAGTCGACACTGCGACAGAGAGGTGCCCATAAAAATAAATACTCTATTTATATTAACAGGCTGTTTAATTTGACAATTATTTAAGTAATAATACGCGGGTAATCCCTGAGACAAAGAGTACAAAAAGCGCAGTCAGAATTTAATCCATGCAATGGATGCGTGCGCCATGCCATGCGCCTAGTGGCGCACAACACAAAAACTAAACCAAACAAGGCAATTATCCAGCACAGTGACCGCATCGACTTAGCACTCACAGCCCGCTAATTGCACCGGCGGATGGTGACCTGTCTGAAAACGAAGTGTACTATCGGACCCAATGCCTCGCCCACACAGCTGTGTGTATTGCCCACTTTATGTAACGTAAAGGGCAAAGTCAGAGCCTGACCTGCCATTACGACTGTCACACTTCCCCGGCTCAAGTCAATGCAGTCCTTTTGGCTGTTCGATTCGGTGTGCTTAATTGCTGCAGCATCCCGCACACCCGGTTCCGCACAATTTTCACAATTAGGGCGAGGAAAAAATGAGCAGAACAGCTACGAAGGGCAGAAAATCCACATCATTCGTAAAGCCTGAGGGGCTACCCGATAAAAGCGTGAGCGGGAGGCATTCGCCAGCGAGAGCCAATTGTCGACGCCGGGAGAGAAGCCAATCTACGGTGGGCAACAATGCAAATGCGGAGGTCGCACGGGGCCAGTGTGTGGAAAATACGCAATTGTTATTTGGAATTGGGCTAGCTGGCCATCGGCTGAAATGGTTGATTGCGTTCGCTATTGCATTCTATGGGGAGCCCATCTACCGTGTTGCAAAATTATAATCGCATGATTTTGTGCCCTTCTCCAAAATCAATATGGTATTAATTTCAGAACTCGATTTCTGAGCGTTTATTGATATAATTAATTTGTTGTGTATTTTCTTGAAAAGTATACGCTTAAATATAACATTATACGATTGATATTGCATTATTTGCTACTTTTCCAGCCTGCTTTGTATAATCCAAACGGCACGACAGGTCGATTGTTGAACCCAACTGCAATTGGGTGGACACTGGCCAGGCTAGAGAACACTTTGGAAGAATATTGTTTGAAGCCCACTCAGTTGCTGCGAGTTTGATTAGTTTGTTTGCTTTTCCTAAGCGGGCCTGGGTCAACCTACTTAGTTGTAGATATCATATAGAGTTATAGACAGGTTACGACAATGGCCCAGAAGTTTTGTGTGCTCAACACATTCGTCCAGCTGCAATGCGTATGTTTACGTTTCACCTCTGGGCAGACAGGTTCCGTAGATTCAGTTCTTGTTGTTTGCTCGAAACTGGGAATGGGCAGCTCTGGTGCGGTCGACAAACGCTAGAGTATTTAGCGCGTTGTGAAGGACTCTGCCTTCACCCAACACTCTTCCGTGCCATATCTATATGGCCCCGCATCAACTTCAGATGCTTGTTATAAAATTGTTAACCATCAGCTCAGTCGAACTGATAGAATTGAGTACTCAATTGCTAAAAGATGCCCAAAAATTTTTATCGCTAAAGTTAATTACTTCAAATCAGACGGAAAATATACAGGTAGAGTTGGCGTACAACTTAACAAGCATATCTATATAAAAAAAATTTTTAACAAAAGTTATTTGAATTTACATCAGCCAGAGACTAGTTACTCGACTATGGTGTATCCTCTAGTTGGCTCAAAAAGCATCAAAATAAAAATACTTAATTTGTACACACATTTTTAGCTTTTCTTAACTCTTATTTATTTTTGATTTGTTTAAACATATTAACAAAATTATGCTTTTATTCTATTCTTCTTTCTTACATTTTTATTTTACAGAGTATACAAAAACACATCTTGTTAGTTTTTTTTGTGTCGTGCCCAAACTGTCTCTCAATTTATTTAACACCCATCAATTGTGGGCAACACCTTTTTTATGTTAACTTAAAAAGAAACTTTGACAGGAACAGCAACTTATTTGCTTCGGTTTATTGTGACTTTGTTTCTTAGATTTTTTCGCGTCATGTAAAAGTTAATTAATTAGGAGGCGATTTTAAATAACAATAAATCGTTTAATTAAAAAAACCTCACTTATTTGAAAATCTTTTTAGGGAACGTCTACTGGTATATAGGTACATAGGTATATGCCATAAAATTCGGGAAACTTTTCGATTGTAAATTGACATAGCTATCTTAGGCAATGAAATGAAAATCAAATGTCGTAGTTGAAAGGATAGAGGGAATAAGACTTTAATAAATAATCTTAACTTCAAGTAACTAATTGTAGACACTATCGCTTGTTACACAAAATAAATAAGAGCAAATTTAGCAGAGGCAACAGCAAAAGATTTAATTAAATGTAGGTAATTCTGAGATCACAGTCACTTACTTTAGACTTTGTAATATTAATTCATAACAAAACCTCATTAGACAAAGAATTCAATTTAATTCACTGCTCGACATAATCAAAATTGTTTACATATTTTTCCGAAGCTGTGCAGCAA
The DNA here is from genome assembly GCF_030788295.1 of Drosophila virilis. NCBI lineage: Eukaryota > Metazoa > Arthropoda > Insecta > Diptera > Drosophilidae > Drosophila > Drosophila virilis. Next base: position 20,802,383 of record NC_091544.1, on the reverse strand, counting down.
ATGCCGATAAGCACTCGGCGAACCGCGTAATCAGGTCCCAGCACAGTGTTCCAGTATGTGGGTCGTGCAACGTGCCACAAGATACCTAGCGCTTAAATCAATACAATCAATATTACTGTACCACACCTCGCCGCATTCAGTTTCCATGGTAAACAGCAGCTGATCCGCCGCTCGGTTAGTGCCATGTCAGACGCCAGCAACCTGCAGTTGTAGCATCTGGAGTAGCTTGGGTCCGAATGACACCTCTCACCCCACAACTTCAGTGCAATTTCCACATTCTGCAATTCCTTTGAGGGCTCTCAGCATCAACCAGCGACGGACGAGGCAACGCACTTCGAGCGTTGACTGAGTGTTAGCCTTCAGTTTGCCATGCAGCTGTTCATATACATATATACCTTGTATGTGTGTGTAAAAGACCCGTAAGACAAATTTAAGGTAAACAGGCTTCATCTGCCTGGCGTGCCGACTGCCTGACAGTCTGACTTTCTGACTGCCAAAAAGCCATTACCCCAGCAGCCGGCTTCGCTTCGGAGGCGACCTTAGGGCACGTGAAAGATTCAGATTCAGTTGGAGTCTGTGCGATGCACCATTAGTAGATTTTGTTATAAGGAGCGTCGAGCTGGTCTGCCTTGCCTCGGGTCGATTGCAACAGCCCCTAAATTAAGATAAATGTCCAGTTGCCTAGAAGCAGTGCACCGACCTGCCACTCTTCATTATTTTGGCAGATGTGAGAAATGAAAATTTTGGCGTATATGTATATCGCATGACCATGTTTCTTCCCTCTCAGCCGCTTGTCTATTTGCGGCGTTATTTGTTTCTTTGGTTAAAGCGCGTTAAGCCCACCTTGCCACGTCTTACACACAATTCTGCATACCACGCCCCAGCTAGGCGATGCCATTTCAAAGGGAGCAGCAACTTAATTTGCATTTTGCATGTGGCGAATTGCGTTGCGAGCATAATTTAAATATTTGTTAATTTGCATAGGAAAATGGAGTGCAGACTGCAAACTACGCTACTGCAGCCGCCAATAGCCGCCAATCACCACACACCAAACACCTGAATTTTTACACTGAAAACAAAAAAATACATAATATTAAAAACAAAAAACAATAAAATAAAAGGATCTCTTGATATTTGTAGTGATGAATGGCCAAGTTGATTATTGCTCGGATACACCTCTCTTGTTAATGATGATCAGGCGAATTCGGTATCATGCTCATTATTACTCTCCCTCACACAAGCACCTGCAAGCAGCGCAACACAGACGAAATAGCAATCAGGCCAGTTTACAGTTATCCCCGCTGGTCTGTGTGTCTGCCCTGTAATTGTAGAACATTCGATTACGCTGCACAATCGCATCGTCGGAGAAGGTGGAAGTGTGGATTGGAAACTGCACAATTGCACCTTAATTAAGGTGTTTGAAAACAATGCTCGAGTCCGTTATGTAAGGCCCCTCTCTTCTGTAAAAACTAAAAGTCGAGTTCTCGAATCACGTGACAGTCACCAAGGCGATCGTATCCAAATAAAAGATGTTTTGAGTGGTGAGCCGAATAAATTGTGTGGGGCTTTTTCATATGCTTCCACGTCTGTCCTGGAAATGGGTATGCAATTTTAAAATATTTTTTGAGGCATTTTTTGAGTAATTGCAAATTGCAATTTTTATGCAACAGTAAGGCTGATTTTTGCCATTGATTTCGTCGATAGCTATATTCGAAAAGTTTGAGGGAACATTGAGAGTTAACATCTTTCCTGTGTTTTGCCATATGGTAATTTCATTCCTCAGAACAATCAAAAATCAACGTCATTCCCAGAAGTTGCCCTTTCAGATATTTTCAACAGAATTCGTTTTGCCATCACATGCAAATTGAAAGTTGCAAAAATGAAACTTTGGTCAACCCACGCAAAACTCAGTAGCTTAGTCATTAGCGAGGGTTTCCTGAAAGTTCTCTGCTCTAAAACACATATTTTGTGTTTTTCTCATACAAAAAAGAAAAAATCTGCACAAGGCTGTAGTAAAGATTCAATTGGGGCGGGACAACAAATTATAACTTCTATTCCGAATTAAGAGAAACATAACTGAAAATCCTGTTTTGGGAGTATTCATTTAATAACTTAAATAAAATTTCTCCTATGCTATTGTCAGACTCAAGGTAAATGTTGTCAGTTGCATGTAAAAACATTATGTCAACCTTCAATGCACAATGTAGAGCCTATAATATGTAATTAAGTCAAATTAATTTTTTGCTTGTAATAGTTTTTTTTTTCAATTTTTAAATGGACAAGAAGTGATAAAGCGATTAAATTAATACGATATTACGATTTTTTTAGGTATATTGCAAATAATATTGTATTCTTTCCATTGTCTCTTATTAATTCCGATAACTTGTATGGCAACCTGCGTATACAAAAGCGGCCACTTACACCTACATTTAACTAGATGCCAAAAAGTGACAGGCGCACATACGCAACGTAGCACATTTTTGGCATACCAAACGACTTGAACGATTTTGACAGCTGTCATTGAGTTAGACGTCAGCCTTGTGTGCCCTGCTGCTGCCCTTAAGACACAGACAATTCATTTAAGCCTCAAAACTTACTCCCCAACGACTTTGTGTGTGCGTTCCGTTGCTAACATTTTTGAATGCGAGTACAGTTACGTTAGATAGCATTTGAAGGAATGTAAATGATATACAAGGGAGTACCCTTACTGCATTGTTTTTCTTAGATCATCAAGCCTAACTCGAGCCCTTCTCCTCAAGGTACATATCGTGTATGGCTGTGGATATGCGGTTAATTACATTATCAAAGAAATGAGTACTTCAATAATTTCAACAGCGACTTTTAAAAGTTTGAAAATTGAAAGTTTTATAATGTGTACATTTTTGATACATATATATTTATATAGAAGATTTAAAATGATCAGTTTCATTAAAAGCGGGAACAAGAAATTGAACTATTCTGCAGAGTGTTAATGTCAACATATTTAAAACTAAAACTTTAATATTGTTGCTTGAGGGGCGAAGAAACTCTTAACGCACTCATACTTTACTTTTGTGAAAAAGCAACGCATAGTGTACTTATTATTAAAATACAATTAGAACAAGTAAGAGGTTCTAGTCGGGAGCAAGGGAATAACCTGAACCCTACGCGCTTGCTGTAGTACTAATTAAAATATATTTAAAAAAAAATATATATATATATATAATTTCCTTGTACTCAACAGCCACACCAATAATAATAAAAAAATGTACAAAATATAATCACAAACAACAATACAATCGCTATTGCCATTGCAATAGATTGTTAATAGAATTCAAAACAGACGCGCATGATTGTGTGTGTTTACATGTACACGGAAATTCTTGCAATTTTCGCTTGCTGCCATCCAAAGCACGTTTTTTCTAATAACTTCTGTGTGTGCTTATTAACCGATCTTCATAAATTACTTTCTTCTGCCTGTTACATGCATTTGCAAAAATACATAACACCCTTTTTAACCATTTCTAATGGGTTTAGGGTACGAAAACCATATTCAAATAAATAATTTGCTCTGCTTAAAGAACTTTTTATAAATGGACTTTTAATTTTGGAATGATTTTAGATTGTTAATTACCTTAAAATTTCTATTACTTCCGTTTTTGCATATCGTAGAACTGTCCATGCAGCTATAACTCATTTAGAGCGAATAGATCAACAAAATAGATGCATTGGCCGTCAATGTTGTCGCCACATTTTGGCCACTTGCATTTTGTCAGCAATTCATATACATCCTCGTCATTTAAGCCAGCCAGGATTAATATGCGTGTCCCAGTTCTTATAAATGTGGTGCTCTGCCCAGAGCTCCTACCTCAGCTGCATCGTGCTCGGCATAATCATCGAAAGGTGCTTTGACTCAAACCCTTATGCAGCTACGATTCAAACACGGGGAAGTGTTCGACTAAAGACCGCATAATGCATAGAGCGCTCCCCTAAAACACACCTTTCCTCCACACTTCTTCACACTTCGTCTAGCACAGTGCGAATAGTTTTCTCGGATTTTGAGCGCTGGCACCTGGCAAAAAGTTGACACCAACACAGAGCCAGAAAAGCGCGCACAGACGCGCACACAGCCTCACACATTTTCGTAATTTAGTCCTGTAGATATCCGTGACGCAATGATTCTCGTCATCTCCGCGAACTTGCATGCTCTTAGGCACGGTTAAGGCAACCAGGTGCATGTCTTGCATTCCCATAAATAATCGCTAAATTAGAATAAATGGGTACATGATGCCCTTTTATTAAAGAGGCTTACAAACCTATAAATATTGATTTAAGAATATCAAATTGGATGCTACCTTGGATAACATGGTATCCATTCGATTATAAAAGTGTCCAACAAACATCAGTAATTACTTGGTCAACAACATTTTCAATAACATCTTTTCTACGTAGCGCGTATTCAGTTAAAATGAATAATAGACATACTTCTTAGACGTTTTATTAAGTAAACAGTTCATTTTTACATACATCAGTATATCTAAGTATATTACAAATATTTTTCCATATGCTAACCTATAAATATTTCGAATAAGTAAAACTTTTTGTTTTGTTGTGCAGTTAAGTTATGCAACTCATCGAAAGTGTGAAATTTAATGTGTAATTAAGAGCGCGTTGAAAAAAATTCCATTTATTGTTGCCGTGCGGAAAAGCTCATTTTCAATTTCACAATTTGCTCCCTAGCGTCCTTGGCTGGGATGTCATCGTGTCCATCTCAATTCTTAAAATGCCAATTCCATCCGGACTTGAATGCAAATGATACTTAGCTATACATCAGCATACATATTTTAAAGAGGCACACACTCGCACAAAAAAAAACACGCACACACTGCAGCGGGCCTTAACAACCTTAGTAGGTCATGTCGATTAATAAAATAAGTAAAAAAGAAACTAACTAAGTTTAACCTTAACCACTGCAGGGCTGCACAGGTTCTACTATCCCGAACAATTAGTGAGATACGAGCCGACTTTGTAATACTGAGCGAACCTCACAAAGCCATATCAGAAGAGACCTGGGTCGATCCACGGCAAGCTCCGGGATACGCAAAAGTCAAAATAAGCGCTATGTTTTAGTACAGCTGCTATCTGGTCCGCAGCATTTAACTTGTCGAACGCATATGCACTCCCAAGTAGTCATATTCGGCGACAATTGTGCCGTGCCGAAAGGCAAGGCGATTCGATCTCTATCTCTAGTTAAGATTTTATGTGTTTATGTCATCTTCCCCTCGTGAGGTAATACTTAGCGGTCGTTCCGCGAGAGAGAAACGGGGAGTAGGCGGTGACTTTCGTTGTTGCGAAACCCATTTGCGCATTTACATTTAATGAAAATCCTTTTCCCCAGCGAAATGACAACAGAAATATTTGTGCGCATTGAGGCATGGTCGCCCCTAGCACTTCAGTCGAAGAACTAATTGCAAATTTATTGGCTGCAATAAATGTCAAGGGAACTTTAAGTTGCATTAAACAAATGCAGTCGGGGGGATTGGGGCATGCCTGCAAAATCTGCGCCTTTGCCCATTGGATTTCGCATCAAAGTGGATTCTGCCTCTGATTGCTCGGAGAACAGTAGAATTATTTAGCGAATAAATCATGGGTAAGAAGAGTATTTGTGCAAATGAATTTAACAGGCAGAGGGAAGAATCTCCGATTCTGTGAAGTATGAATATTCTTTAACAGTATCAATCTATCTGCTCGTCCGTCCATCTGTCCGCATATATGAGCGCAAAGATCTAAGAACCTATAAGAACGAAAGATTTGAAATTTGGAATAAAATAAAATTTTCTTTCGATAATCGATAGCTTGCCCGTTTACAATCAATCGATAAAAATCGATATCGAAGTCTTGTTTTCTGACCAAAACTTGTTAATTATAAGAGCCAGTATCACCAAACTGATCTCTTGAAATATCAAGTATCGTTCACTTTTTACCTATCACCACCTCCGAACTACGACCACTCAGCTATGAAACAAGAATCAAAACCAATTTGTATTCCCCACCAATTAAAGCCACAACTTTAATGTAATTGACATTTTGAGCATAAACAAATATTTTATGGTAAAACTGATACAACTGTTAAAAATTTCATCAACATCGATTAAAAAACATAAAATGTATTAAACAAAATGTGTAAGCAGCAGCTAGCGCAAATTTCGAGAATTTCGGTACACGTAACTCCTGATCCCATTTAGAAGAACTTTTGCTGATACTCGTTAAAAGCATAAAGGATAAGCTTGTTGCCCTGCTACAACTTGAATTCCAATAGCCATCGTTAAGCAGATTCAGAAGTAGCCGAACCACAGAATGCAATTAACGAACGCCGAACTCTCGAGAGCATGCAGTCAATTGTAATTTCCAACCGTAACAATAGCATTGCCAGACAGCGAACCAAATGAAATTAATTAAAATTGTTTCATAAGCCGCATCTGAGTAAAATAAAAAAAAGAAAGAAAATTAAAAACAGTTAACAATACTCGCATATTAGACTGTTGCGGGTGAAATTTCCCAAATGACTGAAACACATATTCATTAAGTTCTTATGTTAAGCTTTGAAAACAAGTTTAATTCAACTTAAAACTTCGCCCAAAAAATCTTTGATGCGTGTTTTCCTCAGAGAAAGCTTAGATTCTGCGATAAGTATGAAATGCGTCTCAAGCAATTTTTCATATAGATCTTTGGAAATAATTATAGCCACGAAACGTTACCCACCAAATCGTTGACCAAATCGTTTTAACAAGGAGGAATTCATTTTTCGAAAAGTGTGGAACACCCCTCGAAAATGAGTTGAGATTGGATGGTAAACAAAAAAGTCATACAAACATTTTTCCATATTTTTCCACACATATGGGTGGAATTTCCCATTTGAAGGTAGCTACAGTGAAAACCAAATATATATCTATATATATATATATATATAATTTTATGTATAGAGGTATTATATTTTATAATATTCTATTATATTATTATATATTGTATTATATTATTTTATTAATTTATGGTTTTCATTTAAGTTTTTAGATTGGGAAAAGGAGTGCCACTCTGGGTGAAAGTTTTGTGGGTAGGAGCTCAACTCAACAGCACTTTTGCACCATTCCACTTTTCGCTTTCCTCTCTCTTTTTCTTTCCTTCTGAGACAATCTCTTTTTCAATCGGATTTGCTATCTTTCTATAAAGTATACTGGTTAACAAATTAAATGTGCGACTGCTATAATTATTTTGCAAATCCAAATTGATCCATCGAAGTGCTTACAAATATTTCTAAGCAAAAAATGTCGTAATGAGCAGAGGCAAAAACACATAAGTCCTACCTCAACCAAAATGCTGAGATTTGGATTATTGAAAAAACTCCAACCTATAAATCAAGCTATAAGCTGTCGTTTTATTATTAATATGCTCAGCAAAAAGTATTTTATGATTTATTAGCATTACAAAAACGACAAATGTGCAAGCCCAAACTCTGGAAACCTCGAATGCTAACGAAGAGGATAAGCATAGCAGCGCTTATTCCGAGCAAATGCCACAAGGGATAACAAGCATGTACATGGGCAAGTGTGTGTGTGTGTGTAACAAGTGAATTCGCAGTGCAAATTTATACGGTTTGTGGAAGCACAAATAATTTTTGGTTTCCTGCACGCAAGTCTGGGATGAATTGCGCGAATTTTTATGAATGTCCTGGCCAAAGTAACTACATGCACATGTGTGTATAGAGACTATATTTCGTAAGTGTGTACATTTTTCCAACAATGTTATTGAACAGCTGTATTTAGTTGCCAAACCAAAACCAAATACACGATATGCATATACAATCCACAGGGCTTATTAACATATAAAAATAAGACATTCACATTTTAAGTTACCTAGAAGTCTATGACCACAGGCCGATAAATACATAAATAAATAAGTATATGAACACATGAATACATAGGGAAATAAATAAATACAATCATAAATGAGCCAATTAATACATAAATAAGTGAAATGTTATTTTGAATCAAATTTTCAATCGATCTATTTTAAAACAATCCAAACCTCAAGACAAACAAAGTTTGAATAGAACGACAAAATATTAATTGGCTATTTTGGTAAAATTGTGTTGCGAACTGAATTCTGCAGAGGTTTAAGGCATAAAAAGGTTTTTGCTGTTTTATTTTTAAATATCCAAAGCGCACACATTGCCTGCCCAGCTAACCACTTCCTTAATTAGCACTTCAAACTTTCATAAATCTCATTTAGAAAAAAACGAGAAGGAAGGGCTATCTTCAGCACGCCGAAGATTAAATACTCTTGCTGATCATTATGCTCATAGTGTTTTTCCCGTATCTAAGAAGCACAGGGAAAATCAAATTTTGAATAAATGTAGGGACCATATTGAAACTTATAAATGCTGATTTTGGTCAAGATATCTTGCAAAACAAAAATTTTTCCATACTACTTAATTTTTGACCGATCCTCTCTATGGCAGCTATATGATATAGTCCGATGCTCTTAAAGCTTTGCTATATATAAAGAACAAAGTAAAAATAATAAATGCTGAGTTTGGTGTTAGAAAAGAACCTACTCTTCGACTGATCGTTCCCATGGCACGTATATTATGTAGTGTTCTGTCATATGTACGGCGTGCAACTAAGTGAGAGACGTATGATAAGTTTCATGACGATAGCTTTAATTCTGAGCCACTAGTCCGCATAGAAACAGACAGACGGACATGGCTATATCGACTCGGCTGTCAATACTGATCAAGAATATATATACTTTATGGGATCGGAGATGTTTTTTGAAGGGCATCTCATAATCGAGCAAGTGTAGCTTATTCACTTGTTACGCGGGTTTTGCTTTAGTTGTTGGGCCCTCCTCTAACATTTTGCGTACTTGGTTTCAGGACAAAAAGCAATAACAACAACAACGAACACATCACCAAGTACGACGAGGACAATGGAATTTGGTTTTGGTTGTGGTTGTAGCAATGCCACTGGGCTTTAGCTTAGTTTATGATTACAGCAAGCAGTTGGCTGGCAATTAAGGCTTCTCTCGCTTGTGGGCTAACAGAGAAATGTATACAAGGGACGAGAGAGAGAGAGAGAGAGAGAGAGAATGGGTAAAGTATACAACTACTGTTTAATGCGCCTGCTTTAGTACCATTTGCCACATTGCTTTGTTTACAATGCACAGTCAAGCATGAAATATGCTTGAAGTGCCTGAGTTCGTTTCCAGGACTTGCCCAAAATTCGGTTTTGTGCAAATCAAAAATTACAAGCGACAGCAACGCACAATCCGCTTAAGAACTATGAACACCTTGGCTGCTTAAGCCCAAAAAAGTCGGCTGCAAACTTACTGTAAGTTACGAACCGTTTCATTTACTTTAAAGTCAAGTTTTGGCATGATATTCGGTGGAGAACGTGCATTGAAATCGAGTTTGGTTCCAACCACATTGCAGCTATAATTTGTTACAAAGTTTTAGCAATTAGCCCAAAATATTTTGTGCAAGCTCTGCTGCTCGAAAACAACAACAATGTGGTCGGCAACAAAATAAATGCGCTTGCATGCTTAAGCCAAATCATACTACAGACTGTCATTAACTTTGGCCTGATTCCCGCACATCGCTTTCCGCCAACCCGCGGCCAATTAGTGTTAGAAATTATGGCTAACAAATAGAGTCCAAACATTTTGCTAGAAGCGACGAGGTAGACACGCAATAAACTAAAAACTTTATGAAACCAACAAACATTAGCCAAACGACAGAGATAATCCTAATCCTGCACGTCATATGCAGGGAAACTCAGTAAAGAACATCAAATCATGCTGTTAAAGCTTTCAACAAACCTATCAAATATACTATGGCAGTGTGTCTATTAAGTCATGTCAAATAATTCTTACATGAAAATTGATGAACTTAGTGCTAAAGTATTAAGCCTTGAAGAACTTAATGACGGTCTAAGGGTACCAATTGAGAGGACTTATATTATATATATATATTCAAAATTTCGTTTAGTTTCCTTAAGGTTACGAAGATCGACGCGGTTCCACAGATGTAACATGGCTAGATCGACTCAGCTCATCCTCCTGATCAAGAAACAAAAATATTCAATGGGTACAGGGTAAAACAAAGAGCTTGAATGCAATACGATTGTTTTTAATATAAATAACCATAAATAATCATTGTGTTCAGAAAATATTTATTTGTGTATGCAAATGAAATAAATGCATTGGAACAACAGCTACATGAGCCGCTTGCCCTTGCTGTATACTATTCCCGGACAGACACAGAGAGCAGGGTGAAGGCGAACCACCTACAAAAGGACAGAGAGTCCACCAATATCATTGTCAACTTTTGTTGTCAATAAATTACATTATTATAGCATACTTTTGGGGAGCAGTGACATGAAACTATTTGCAATGGAATCGTCGTATCTGTAGCTCCATGTGTGTCTTCGCATACCACACATACGGAATGTATGTTGTATTTATTACGTGCTTATTTGTTACAACAATTGTCAACATAAATAAAATTAAGTGTACGTTCCTGGCATGGCAGTCGAAGAAGGGAACTAACTTACATTTACCACAGGCTCTCAGCACACACACACAAAGCACCTGTCAGTGCCTGTCAAGGTGACCAATTCACAAAATAAGCGCATTTATTGCTTGTTTTTGTGCTCGATAAGTGGAAATTAAACACAAGCTTCACACGCACACACACTGCTTCATTGTTTGGGTATATCAACCCCTTGTTACAAAGTCGGCCTATTACCCTTACACCGATTTGATGGACCATTGGAATTGACCCACACGCATTGCGTCTTTCGTAGAGCCAACTCGCCAGTAGGCGGCATTTCGTTTTTCGGTTTGGATAAATTCCTATTTCTTAACTTAGAATATTTGGTTTATCACCTAAAGTTAACTAGTCATTCGCGACTTTGCCTCAATTGGGAAATTCCACACTCAAGTATGGGAAAATCGCGAAACACGGTTGTATGAAGTTTATTTTTTAACCCTCCATTCGGCTCTTATTCACTTGTTCATGATCTTTTAGAGGGATATGAAATTATATATGATTGAAAAACCCATTCCTGCGGGTGGAAATAGGGCTCAATGCTTTCTAGGGTGAAGTTTCGTGATCAAACTTTTTATTCATTTTTAAAATTTGTCCGATTGGGCGCAGAGTTGTTTTTAAAGCGCTATTGGGTAATTAACGAAAAACGGCTGTATGGAAGTTTTTTGTTTACCGTCTGGTCGGTTTCAAACTAAAATTCACAAATACGTGCCACGGGCAAGGCCGGGGTATACACTCTGGCTATTATATAAAGCGGAAGCTCAGCTCATAAAAACGTTAATCTATTTTGTAATTGATTTTAATTTTCTATCGTATTTTTTAGTTTTGCTGATTTTGAGTAACTGGCACACTTTCTCAAGTTTCGCGCAATGTATGCAAGCTTGGCATTTGATATTTCTCATGCTTATCGCAGTAATTTGTTTAATCTCAGGTGGGCAACGAGCGGGCAAAGCGTAAACAATTAAATAAGGGTGTACTACGCGATATGTGTGTGTCTGTGTGGGATGTGTGTGCGTGTGTCGGGATATGACTTTATTTGGCTGAGGTGCTAAAGGTCTGATGGGGCATAAAAACCACTTAATTCTTGCGGCAGCTGCGTGTTTTTCCTAATTAACAGCAAAAACAATGCTAATCTTATTTGAAATGCAGGAAAGCACTTTTAGTGAAAATAACAACATGATGATTATATTAAAATTAATTTATTTATTTATTTCATAATATATAAATTACTTTAAGAGGGGCCCGCGCTGCTAATTGCAGGGCTTTAATTATAAAAACCGCAAGAAATTATAGATATACAAATGAACATTGTTTGAACTAAATTATTTTTGGTGTAGCTGTGAGAGGTGTGTGTGTGTGCTTGCATGTATACCTGAGGGTTTTGCCGTCTTACATGTGGCGCGTGTTGCTGAAACCACCATGGCCGGCCTGGGAGGCGCCCTTGTTGAAGCCCATCTGCAGGTTTAGCTCACCCTCATGTGCACGCAGTTGTTCCTCGGTGAAGGTGCGCTCGTTCTTGTCGGCCATTTTGGGGCCCAGGGTGGGGCCAGTGAATTCGGGATGCTTTTGTGTCTATCAATAAATGTAAATATCAAATTGATAATCTTTACATCCAAAGTCAGGCACTTACAATGCGACCAAGGGCATACAGCGAAAGGGTAACTTGTGGAATATTGCGACGTTCGAAAAGATCCGCAGTTTGGAATATCTCTTCCTCGGGCACACCGTACTTCTTGACAGCTGCCTGGAAACGCTGAATGTTCTCCATCAGCTGGAAGTTGGTACCACGCTCCTGAATCTTTTTTACGGATCCAGGGGCCAGTTTATTGGCCAACTTGCACAGCCAGATACCATCCTTAAGGATATCCTCATACTGGCCGCTGGGCACCTTTTCGCCGAGCACTGCAAAGATCCAATTGAGCACCTCCTGTTCCTGTTCCTTATTGCGTGGCTGTAACAGAGTAAGACGATATCATAAGCCGAGTGCTAAACAAAAAAATTTGCTGTAATTGTACGCAATTTGCTAAATATATAGGGTTGCGCGTTCCCTGCTCTAAAAATAAATAAGCGTATATTATAGACTGCGCGCATTCAGCCACAAAATGGAGGCTTACGTTGGTATATTTTTTTTACTATAGGTAAACGCAAATATGACTAGCTTCCGACTAACTGGTGGACCTCAGGCTGCGAGCTGAACAATAACCCCCGGTGAATTGCTTTTAAGCCCTGCACCCAATTTCAAATACACACAAGTGGGTAAGTGCCCACAACAAAGAAGCAAAAACAAAATGAAAACGAATAAAGGTTCATTCATTTTTCAATTCATTAATTTCAATTTAAAAGGCGTGGCATGTGAAAGGCTTAAATAAAGCCGCGGTCACTGGAGCCGACAGCCGCCGCACTTTATGTGACAGTTTAGGCTGACAGTGAAAGCCACTAACTGTTTAATTGAAATTTAATTAAGCGACTGTCAGACTGTGCTTCTTCCTATTTTGGGTTAATTTGGTTTAGTTTTGGTTTTGGTGAAACTCATTAGATTTCCTACAAAATCGGAATTAATATTCAAATTTCTATAGAATTTATTTTTAAATTAATTTATTATTCGACCATGTCATATTAAAGTATGTCATATGAAATATATAAAGAAAACTTAAATTAATTCTCTTTCGACTTATAGTCAAAAGGAAATCTAATTTATCCAACTTGAATTGAAAATAAAATCATTGCGGCTTTTGCAATTATTCTATTTAGCTTTAAGAATAGAGTGTCGTATATGCCACAATTGAATTATTGCACTATATACATACATTTTATTTAAATCCCATGCGAGCCGGGTTCATAAATATCTTGCATATTTTTGTTTATTTATATTGCTTCGTATTTTGAATTATAGCCCTTGTTTACACATATAATAAAAGCTATCATTTGATTTGCGGCAATATGTGCAAATTGAATAATTTTCGGGGAGCCCCTCTGCCAAAAACCAAATTTTCCGCAAAATGTCACAATGGATCGTGCTGGGAGCTTATGAACGATATATATGTGTGTGTGTGTATGAAATAATAATTCATTTATTTAATATATATATATGTTTTTAGCCTAAATAATATTTATTGTGTAATTTTATAGCTTTTTTGTGTTATGTATTAGCTGCACTTAATATTTCAACGATTATATGCCAATTAATTATTATTATTTCATACATACATATTTTTTCCTTATTTGAAGTTTTTTTGTCGATATTTCAACTCGAACAGAGGCACGCCTGAATGGCTGGCAATGAAGCGAAGGCACTTTAATGAATTGCACATCAATTTGCATTCGCAATGGCTTCGATTTTAATTTCACGGATGGAATGCCCCCACTGGGGGGTGTAGCTTGCCCTTTTGCTTTTAATTTTTAATTGAATAAATACATAAAAACAAAAACAAAAATTAAACAAACAGCACTTATTGTCCGTAATGTTGATGCAACTGTGGTCGTTCTGGTATCTGAAATTCTCAATTGGTTCATTTGGATGCCCAGCTTATGTTCATTTTTATTGCTATTAAAAATTGTCCAGAGACATATTTTTGCATGGGTGACAATCCCAAAGATGATGCAAATGATGGCAATAATCTGAGCTAATATGCTGAGAATTGAGGACTTATTTATATTACCGCTATTTAGGTGTTTCAGTTAAGAACTATTAAATTAAAGTTTTCTATAAAAGAATAAAAAAAAAGAAGCTATTGTCTAGTTAAGAGAATAATTGATTGCTTTCTTCAAAGTGTCTTAAATGATTCAATAATATTTGATTATTTTAAGAATATTATGGATAGAAGTTTGAATGCGTTTGTACTTATTAGAATTATTTGTCTTTCTAAATTCCGTTCTCAATAATTATTTATATAATGTCTACAATTAAATATCTATCACAAACAATTAGCAATAGGCTCCTTTAATTTTTGATTACTGTTACAATTTAAAATATACCTTTATTTTGCCATATTCCACCTGATCATATTCACTTGCACTTGTATGAAAAAATAAATGTTACAATTTTTTATACACTTGACACACCCTGTGCTTCGGCCTTCCTGGCATGGTCTTAATGTTGGCGACCCGGACAACCGTGACCTTTAAATAACCCTCAATTTGTGCTGGCAGGCGACTTTTTAGTTTTTTTCAGCTGTTTGCCTTTTTTCTGCCGCGGGCATAAATAAAAATTTTCATTTGAACATAAAGATAAACGTTTATTTCGACGCTTATTTTTGTTGATCACCAAAAAAATTGCTGCTATTTTGTTGTTGCTGACTTTGTTGTTGTTGTTGTTATTATTTTAATTTGTCATTTGGAACACTGCCAATTGCTGGCCGCCGCCCAACATTAACCAACAAATTGAATTAAAATGTGCATTTGGCGCCCACACGACTAAGCAGACCGTTCAGAGGGGGTGGCCCGGGCAAACGTTTTTTTGCAATGTTGTATCGGCGGCTTGCGCAAATAGAACGTGTCTATGTGGCCGGTTAACATATACTATTAACAAAATTTATTGACTAATAAACACAATATCTTGCAATCCCAAATATACCTCAAGTGCATGTCTCCCGGTTTCAGAAATGCAAGATTTTTGAATTCTATCTCAGTCAAAATTTTGATAAGTTTAAAAGTTTAACCGAAAGTTCGAGAAGGGCTTTACTTTCTTGATCTTTTATTCGGTTGCTCTTAAATTTTGAGGCTAAATTGCGTTAAAAGTTTGTTTTATAGACTTTGCGCTTGACAGTAATTTTTTTGGATTGTTGCCAATAAAACGGCAGACGCCGGTCAATCATTTCCCAGACTCAAATTCGCAGTGCAACAGTTTGTTTGTAAACTATAAACAAAAACTTTGAAATGTACAGTATATAAAATGATGTCATCACTAAGATACATAAAGTTCAGTAAAAACCGACAGGTTAACTAATTTAAAGGTTCAGTCGAACTGCAGAATTTAAACAGATTTTTGAATATATATAGAAAACTTTGCAATAATACACTTTAAATGTGTTTATATACAAAGAGAAAAGGGCAACAGAACTAATTTATACAATATTATATAATATTCTTAACTGTGCCGAGAGATATACCGGACCTTGAAAACAATCTCGATCCAGCGACTGACAGCACATAATTAATGGCATGCGACTGTTACAGCAAGAGGCCTTGGATGAGGGCTTTGGGGACCAGTCCAGGGCCAAAATGTCAACAAAGTGATTTTTTATTTTAATTTACAAAAACAAAGAAGTGAAGAGACGTAAAAATGATATACGAGAATGAATTATGGACAGACCAGCTGTCGCGTGTGGGTGTGGAAAGTGTCCGAAATATGCCAGAATTGTGAGCTCAGCGGATTGTGAATATGTTTCTGAACAAATAATTATATGTATAAATAACTATGGAATGTCGCCTCTGTGTTTTTTGTTAGTTGACAATTAAAATAATTAATCAATGAAGAATTTTTAATTAAGTCGCCAAACATGGCGTGCTATGCGTTATAATATTTTGTTCCTTAATTGTTTATTCGATTAAAATAGCAAAAAGGCTTTTAATATATTCATTATTATAACAATATGTGATTGTACATTAAATTAAAACTCTACATAATTCCCACCATCTCGAAATTCAATAATCATTTCAAAGGGGTATATATTTATAAATATATATACATCTACATACAATACATGGATGAATCCGAGGAGGGCATCTTTAAAATTAATTAAAATAGAGAGAAGGGCCGGACAATTTGCATTATATTTTTATATGTACCAGATTGTAAAACTACAATGTTGCTACTGTGAACTTACACATAAATAATTCAATCTTTTAAAATTATATATTAATTTCTGGCAATTGAGATCTGTTTACAGGATATCTCTCTGTCCAAATTGCATGGACATAACGCTTTAACAATTGTTCATATATTTTCGTCTGTACGTGACTTTAACGAAATTTAAACAATTAATATTCGAAATATGCTCAAATAATTAAATTTTTTGTGCATTTTTTCAAAAAGACATTTAAAGTCTATTATATATAAGCAGCTATACGCTTGATATCCATGCCTGTTTTATGATACTCTTTTAGTATACTAAATAATTTAAGATAATGATGCATTATTCTATTCATTTAATTTTTGGAAACGAAAACTGGAAACATTTTTGCCAATTAAAAAGTATAAACCAAATATAAATATAAATACATATTCACACATACGATTGGCATATTATTGTAAATCCTTTTTGGGCTAATCAATAACATTGTTGATAACATGATATTGATTAAGCTTAAAATTAATTGAATTTTACACCAAAAACTAAATTTCACATAATCTAACAACACAAATTTTATTTTAATTTTCAATTTTGTTATAATTTAATTTTCCATTTTTGTCCATTGAAGATAATTATTTTCTTAACACTTACAGCCATTTTATGTTTAGAATAAGAAATGTAAACGAAACTGCTGAGCTATGCGCGACTATGGCGAGCAAAATATAATTTTCGACTGACGCAAGTTGCTGAAACAGTTTTCCATTTATCCTAAGAGGCCAGAGATAATTTACGAAAATGCTGAAAATGTTTTTGGGTTAGCCTAATGCCACTGCCAGTAGCAGCGTCCACAGCGACAGCGACGCCGACGCCGCGTTCGGCATTAGACGGAAGGTTTTTATTTTTTTGTTTTTCGAATGCCAAAATCGCCAGAAATAAAGCCAATGTAGGAGGCAACAGACTAACAAATTTAGATATGAGCAGCGGAAACTCTTAATGACGTCACGATGACAACACAACAACAATTAAAAATTTTCAAAATACTACAAAAATATGAAATCAAATTGAATCTTAAGCAGAAGTGTGGCCAAGTTATAGTGCCAGAAAACTAAAACTATTTCCCTTTCGCTTTTCAGGCGAATACATTGAACGCAATTTGCCAGCAATAATTTTGGGTGCTGAGTGCTCATTTGTATCCGTTGGATACCATTATATATATATATATTTATAAATTCATTTTTGGCGTGGGCGCTTTCAGATGTCAAGTTCAGCTGTATTATATTTCATTATATTTTTGATGAATTTGCGCAAATCTCATACACTTGCAGGTAATTTCAAAAATGACGTTGACTTTGAATTTTCTTGCATTTTTCATATTTGTATATATTTTCGATGTCACTTGCCCAAAAATAAAATGCGCTAATTAGCTTTTGGATTATTGCAAAGTTTTTTGTTCGCGGTTCATTTCAGCCAATTGACGGGCCTCACGAAGGTAACACAAAATTAAATTGTAATTTCAATTAAAAGTTTTCTTGAAATTCAAAAACGTCGAGTCTGCTGCAATCAATTTTGCTAAAAGCTAAAATATCTCAGAGCGACCCAGGTGGGTATGGTGCTGGTGCGGGCAGAAGGCATATGTTGCTGGTAAGTTTGTCATTCCATTCGTTCATTTGTTTTATTTATTATCTAGCAAAATATTTTGATCAAGTTCAAGTTGAAGTGCGCTGCCATTGAAATAATTTTGATACACTACCACAAATAAATATAAACAAGGCATCTGGAGGCACATTCGCTTATTTTCACACCTGTGTCTCATAAATTTTCACACCTCTGATGTTTCTGTATCTATTATATTTGCTTTGCTGATATATTTGGGGGCCGGTTGTGTGGTGGCATTTAATGAAAAATCAAAGAGATTAGTAAAATTATGTAGAAAAAAAAATTAAATCACCTTTGATTCAAGAATAATAATATTTTTTTTATATTTGTATACCCCGTATCCATTGAAAATGGGTCAGAGGGTATACTTAATGTATATGACAGGACGTAGTCAGTTTCTCCAACCCCGTAATAAATATATTCTTGCTGAGCAACTAGTACCGAATTGATCTCCACTAGGTAGCTGTGTAAAATATATTTTCTAGTCGGGTACTCACGACTAGATCAGGCGCTGGGCCGGTACGTTGTTGGCTGCTACAATATTGATTATAGTATCTGAATCTGTTATGGTTACTCCTTGAGTATGTATATTAATAGTGAGTATCAATAGTATCAATAGTATCAATAGTATTAATAGTATCAATAGAATTTGAGAAGTACTTTTCACCGCGTTTTGGGATAAAAGAAGGTTCGGTTGTTTGTACGGGCTGGGCTTAGGGTATCTTCAGGTAAGGAACTTTTAACTATCATACTCTAAATTTTATTTTTTCAATCAAATATGGAAAAAATATAAAGAAAAACTAAGTTTACACTGAACTGTAAAAAACTAGGAATAACTTGATTCAGAAATATTATTTGTAAATACAAACTTGTTGGGGAAAAACAGAGCAACACCTACGCAAAAACATTTTTATAGAACTTCTGAAGCAAACATCTGCCAAGGCTGCAATCAAAACTAATTGTGCGACTCAGCGCTCAGTGCCAAATCATATGTGTGTAAATATATAAAACGCCTGTGCGTGTTTGTGAGCCAAAGTGAAGGCGTTCGCGTGGGCGTACACATATCGACCTACATATATACATATATGTATATGCTGCTCTGACAAGTGGTGTTCGATGTATATATTTGTTTTGTAAACGCCAGCGAAAACATTTGTGTATTAAGCATCAGATTTTTTAAAGCATAAAAATATATATGCAAAGTATATGTATTATCTCATCACAACGAAACTTAAATACTCTTTATTTTAATGCATTTTAAAATACATTAATGATTGATAAAGACTTTTAAATGATTATAGAATATTGAAATTACACTAAAATACAGAACGTTGAATTAACAAATTATCGTCATTTATTTGGTATATGATAATTTCCTCTTTATTTAATATTTATTAAAACTTCTTAAAAATTTATTAGTATTCGTAAACAAAAAAAAACCTCCAAATAAAATAATTGATGCATCAACTTTATTATTTATTCTATATATTTCATGAAATTTTATATTCAAACAATACTTTAGATGTTTTCAAAATGCATCTTGCTTCTTCCCCGTAGAGTATTCAAATCAGTGTACAGCTGTTTTTATCTTTGATAAACACAAACAACTGTTGCTCATAAATATTAAAAATTTTTTAATGAAAACTTTAATAAAACAACTATTGAAGGAGAGAACTAAGCTGCTTATTCTCTCCAATCCACACAATTTCAATGAGACCCGCACTTGAATCGAGGTCAAATGCATATAGGCCAACACATGGGAAAATTTTTTAATTATGTGAAATATTTCTCTACACCGATTTATTTTAAAAATCTTAGTTTACTTTTCGAAGAAATCAAAACTTTATTATAATCTAAACTATGATATTTATTTTAATAATACTTCAAGCACAAATAATGAATTTAATCCAAAAAAATAATCATTTTTAAATGAGCAACTAAAAAGGTTTCGTATTTAAAGAAAAATATTGGAACTGATGCTGAAGAAATTTGCGCGAATTTCTCATATAAATATACTTATACATACATAAGAGAAAAAACAAATAACAAGACTGTGGCCTGTCCAATATTTAGCATCAGATGCGCATTGCAATGCAAATAAGACCCAAAGCATTTGGTGCTGGTTCTATCTGCTGATTTATGCAGTGTGGTCCATTGCTGTGTGTTGCTCCCAAATAAGCCCCTTGGCTGCTTTGCTCAAAATGTTTATCTCTGGTTGGTGCCAACAACTACAAAGCAAACAATTTTCAATTTATGTTATTTCGCGGGCATAGCTTTACCTCTCCGTTTATATTCTACGCCCATTAAAAATGAGTAAGAAAAGGCATATTGCAATTTAGCAGAACAAACGCTGCGTTTCGCATATATATATTCTTGATCAGTATAAGCAATTCGTAAATTCTTTAAGAGTTAAATTTAAGCTCTCGCTTAAGTTGAGTTTTTTATTATTAAATATTATAGCTATAATTAATAATTATTAAATAGTATCAACGATTTTTAATCCCTTACAAATTAAAATACCGCACACACTTAGAGATAAAGATTATAATATATTTATAACAGCTGCACGCTTTTTACAGGGTATATCTTAGCAGTGTATTGGTACCCGTTAGCGCTTTAGCTTTCTTTTAACTGCAAGTCTAGTAGCAGTTGAATATATATTTTCCAACAAAAGATAACTGCAAAATATGCAAGCTGCGGACAACACGCGAAAAATTTACGATAAAAATCCTATAAAAACATAAATATATGACACATACGTACATACATGCTGCTTGAGGCTATATTCTTGGAACGAGTGTTTGTATTCGTATCTGTATCTGCCGTTTCTGCTGCCAAGCCATTTATATTATTTTTTAGCCCAGTCTGTTTACTAATAAGCCGCACCATTTGCATTGTTAATATGGGCCGCACTCTTCATTTCCCATTCCATGCAACTGCATCGCGTTAAAAATTAGTTGTATCATTTTATGGCTATTAGTAAAAAGTTGGATGTGCTTATGTTAAAAATTTGCCAGCCCATTTCCGTTGCTTGCCCACGCACAGTTCTTTTTTATGCTTCGGCAGAAAAGGCAGCTGTCATATGTTGTCTATCGGCTTTGGGTTCAATAATTCAATTCCACCATTCATTAAACATACTCATTTGTGTTATATACAAATATATTTATGTTATTTTATGACAAATTTCGGATTTGCCTCGCATGCATTTTTTATGCGCTTTGTTGTCTTCGCTTAGGGATTTTCTGCTTTTCTGGTATTTATTGACGCAGTTCATCAGAGTTTATTTATTGCTTGTAATTAACTGACAATAAAAGTTTGCAATGATTCAAGCATTACTATGTTCATACACTTTAAAAAAACGTTGGAAAAATCGGCATTAAATGAAAATATGACATTGTTGAAAATAGGAGAAACTCTAAATATAAAGGAAAATTGTCTCACTTAGAAAAGTTTTTTCCCTTGTACATGGTATTATACGTTGGTCCCTTAACTGTGTAAAGCATTCAAGGAGACTTATCCGATAAAAAATGTATATATTCATTATCATATACATATATATTTCATACCTACATATATATATACATACATATATTTCATGATCATGATATTTAGGATATCCATAGCTCGACATATATTAGTTTCACTATCTTTTTTTAAATTTGGATTACTATAATATATTGCTTTATACTTAGAAAGAATCAGTCGAAAATGAGTTTTGTATGGATTAATATTCCTTTTTCCAAGATATTTTCACAAATCTGAACATTTACTTCCCTATCCTCAAATACATGCAAGGCCGTAAGCCAAATGTCTACAAGAAGGGTACTAAGTCTACGACATATGTAGTTTATTTCTTATAATGTACGATTTTCTAATATTGAGGGTAAACAGGGTATGTACTGTTTGGCGGGCAAACAAATGCGATTATTTGAAAAAAAAACTTTAGACACAAAAATAACTATTTTTAATTTTTAGGTCATTAAAACTGGTCATTGGTTTGAAGTTGAAATTTTTAGTAAATACTCCCTTTTGGGTCGAAAGTAAGCAATAAGACGGAATTTTGGAAAATACGACAAGCAAGATGGCAAAACCATGGGGCAAACTTCGAATTATAAATACGACATATTACGTGGCCATTTAACTGAACTTTGCAATTGCAGTGTCACGACCTTGTCTGTCTTAGGTCTCTGAGCGTCGGACCGACTAGCGGAGCGCTGGCTCTCGAGTCCAGCTGCAACTATCAATTTGCAATAATGGTGAACATTTTAGGACAAAACCCACACTGAGTACAAGGTTTATAGTTGGAGTCCATGAAAAAGTCGAAAGACAGATTTTGTAATCTTAAATTCAGGAGTATGATGAATACATAAACGCGTCGTGGTTTTTCCAATGGTAAATGTATATTTTCATTGATATTGATATTGATTTAATTACCCAGGAACGGAATCGATCTGGCCATCGCCAGATTTCAGATTTTTCGCCTACTACAGCCACCTCTCCGAGCAATTATATCCCCGTGTCATTTCAGTCCCCTCATACGACAAGCAAGGACTAGCTGTGGTAGTATTCTATAGGCTGCTTTCCACACAGCTTGTGTGTGTGTCTTCTTTGTATTCACTTTATTAAGCATATATGAACGCTGTTAAGTGTATAAGTATATTTAAGCAATCTCTATGTGTTTGTATGACAGTGTACTTTGTATATAAATTGCACAAATATTTTAAAGGTTGCCACAGCCACGTCGTTCTCAAGTCTCAGCTTCAGTTTCTGCATAAAGACAACGACGTCAGTGCACAGCAGAGCAGGACCGAGCCAGACAAGACAAGGCTAGGATTATAAAGTTTCCCAAGGATTTGTAAAATTTATCGTAGACATAATTATGCGAATATTTCAGTAGATCTCGCTCACTCGCCCCATCCACCAAGCGGCTCCTGAGTTACGGGGGTAAGGACTGAGAATTTGAGCTAGTCATTTTTACATTTTACTCTTGACATTGGCGAAATCGTTTCAAAAATGTAAACAAAATTCGAATGTAAATTATTGACAACATATGCAAGCTAAGTAAGGGCACTGTGGTGCACAGTGAAGCAGTGTCTTTTACGCAAGATCTGCGATTAACTTTGTAAGAGAAACTTGCTGCAGACTTTTGGACGTACACGTATGGGAATAGAATGTTAATAAAATAAAATAAAATATTGTTTCCGGTGAAGATCGACTAGAATTGAAGATGATATATTTGCAACGAACGCTGAAGGACCCTATTCAATACTTGGCAACCATAAAATATGAATAATATACACAAATAAATAACAATAAAAAAAACGTAAGCCATATTTTACCCATAATAGCTAATAAAACAAAGAGAAAACTGGCGAAGAGCAGACAGCGGACATGCTAATCATGAAAGCATAACGGCAACGGCATCGCCATGTCCGATTACATTTAAAATGATAAAGGCGTGCCACAAAAAGATGCACGCCTAACAATAAAATGAGTCAACACAAAAAAATACACAAAAAATAAAATAAACTGGGATAATAAACAAATAAACGAAAACACAAAAGAATTAAGCCACGCCTTGGCATACAAACTAACCAGGAAGAAATCTCCCTTCTAGCTAGAACCAAAAAAAAAAAAAAATAATAAAAACACTGGCCAATGCTCCAATTTGTGTTCACTCAAGCGTCAGGCTTTGCGTGCATACCTGTTAGCTGGTCACAAGGAACAGCTCGAGCAGTCAATCTGACTATGGCTGCGATTTGGGCAAATATATTTCACGCACGAACATCTTTGGGGTCACGCAGATCTGTACCAAAATACCAAAGAGTGCACAGAAAATTGTAGATAATGGCAAAATCTAACGCTCAGCAAAGGAGCTCTGAGCTTTACCTACCTAAGATCATACGAATTCACAATAAGTTCATTACAACT
The DNA here is from genome assembly GCF_030788295.1 of Drosophila virilis. Taxonomy (NCBI): domain Eukaryota; kingdom Metazoa; phylum Arthropoda; class Insecta; order Diptera; family Drosophilidae; genus Drosophila; species Drosophila virilis. Next base: position 20,778,422 of record NC_091544.1, on the reverse strand, counting down.
ATCTGTTTTTCGACCAGTCGACTTCAATCTTATACCTATACGCCAAATGTTATGTAATGGATGCATATATGATGTATTTATGTGAATGTATGCATACATGTCTATTATGTCTATTATATAAAAAAGTCTTTATCACGAATTTGTATCGTTAGTTATTCGAAAGAGAATACCTAATTCTGTAACACGACCGAACCCTCTTCTTCCAACATCAAATGCATATATATATTCTGTTGATGCTGATCAAGAATATATATACTTTATGGAGTCGGAGATGCTTCCTTCTGCCTGTTACATACATTTGGATTTTGCACAAATACAATGTACCCTTATACCCATTTTTAATGGGTTCAGGGTATAATGATAAAATGTTAAGCAATAGCAACTAAAACAACGAAATAACAATATTAATCACGATTGCTTTTTATTATTTTAAAATTCTTTGAAATGGGTGGATGATGAATGGAAGCGGTAGGAGGTGCACTTGACATCCTTGTTGCTATCTGCTTTATTTTTTTTGCTCAGGTGTTTGTGTCTGTACCGTGTTGAGAATGTAAATTGCCTGGAAAATGCGACATATACAGGAACAACAAGAGCAGCAGCAAAAACAGCAACAAATACAACAATAATGGACGAGCACGTCGCAGCAGCTCCAAGGACATCCGACAGGTACGTTGTTTCGGCGTGGGGCGTGCCTGTTGCCACAAACGCCTGTCACTGTCAAACTAAAGTGTAAAAAAATGGCAGCACCGGAAGCATCAACTGACTAGGCGAGGTCAAAAGGGCTTGCTCCCCTTCCCCTATCCATACAGACAACAATGTAGCATAATGACGTGTCTACATAAATCCATTTAATTTGAATATTTTACAGTCGCAACATAGGCGTCCTACCCTTGCATGTCTGCGTCCCTTTTAACTGTGCGAGTGTGCTGGGCCTAAAACGTGTCCCATAATAGGAACGACTATAAAATACAAAAATCTTCAGCACATGTTGCCATTTTGAAGTGTCGGAGCCAACTAGATGGTAACTAAGGCAAACAGCGTGCCGAATGCGTGTGTCTATGCGTTCACGCAGCGACAACCGGAAACGGAATTGGCGCGTGGGGTAATCACCAAAATGAAATATTGAAGTTATCGTGGTGTTCTTAATGTGATGTCTGCTTTGCTCGTTCATGGGGTACATAGCTTGTGTTTATCGTCGAGTCTCCCATCTCCACCCTCATTCATTTGTTAGCCTTGTATTGCAAATGTCGAGGGGGAGGCGCATTCAGCTCAAATAATAATAAAAATGTTGAATAAGAAGTTAGAAAAGAAAATTTAAGAGACAATTTAAAGGGAACATTTCATATTTTCCATTTTAGAAACAACCTCTGCTACCATACATATATATACATATATATAAAACTGTTTGTCATGACTAACTGACTGACCATCTGACTGACTGATTGACTGACTGACTGACTGACTGACTGACTGACTGACTGAGTGACATGTGATCAATGCACACCGTAATTCGTAAAAGCAATGAAGCTAAAATTTTCATTTATCCTGTGACAAAGGCGGCAAGAGGTGGGGTTTGTTGCAAGTTCGAGCCCCACCGAAAACTATTTTTTTTTTTATTTATTTTTATTGCATTGCATTTGGTTAGGGAAGTATAAGGTTCAGGGTATCTTCTTGTCGAGATTTCCCGAGTAGAGCCTCTTGTTTATAAATTTATGTTATGAACATTTCTTCATTAAAATTGAGATAATTTTTGCTTAAATTATTCAATGTGATCTAATTAAAGAATTTTTGTTTTTAAACGTCGTCAACAAGTTTTTGAGTACGCTGTTAACTTATACATGAAGAATTTTATATTTTACGAGTTAACTTTCTTGTTGCGAAATTTTCGAACACGTGGAGGCAGGAAGCCGAGGGCCAAGTTTAAGCGGAGTCTTTGTTAACTATTTAGCGACTTAATGGCTGAGCGGGTTTTAATTTCGGAATTGTATGTCGCCTGGGGTCCCGTACCCTGTATTTTAAGATTAGAGTGCTTTAATAGATCGATTTTTAAAACTGTCTCGACTAGAAAAATCGATGTGCAGACTATAATCAAATGTTTCTTAATCTTAAAAGAATTTCTGGGAATTTCTGTAAATGGGTTTTAGTTCTTCTATCCATAAATTACACTTGCAATTTATCAAATATTTTGCTTAATTTTTAATTATATTTTTAAATATATTTGAACTGAGTACATTATGAACATCCATGTTTCTTTAGAGGTATCTAATGGTCGTATTTCGTGGTTTTTATACTCCGGAGTGCAGACTCATGTGCATGAGGGCCACATAAAAGCGGCTTATAAAATGAATTTGACAGTAAATTATTAATATATGCTAAATTGCATATTGAGGGATTTTACATTTTTGAGCCATCTGCCGTTGGCTCTAGTCGGCTCCATTGTTGTTTGTAATATAGAGGTGGCACCTGCAACATTCATTGGCACCTGTGCTACACTTTCTGTTTTCTCTTTTGTCTCCCAGCTGGCAGATGCAAATTTTTATTTCTCATCAGCTTAATAGCGTTAAATGGAAAATTTTCTTTAATGTGAAATTTCTTATGTGTCGGAAATGATTACGGGCCAAAGAGTGCGGCGTCGAGTGCTGCGAATGCCAAGAGACGTAAATTAAATGAATGACGCGTACTTCCTTTTGCGCTGGCAGCGGGAAAGCGCAGTGGAAAAGCGTAGACGGTGTAATAAGCAGGGTCTCTGCAAAGGCTTTATTGACACTCCGCTCTTCCCCCGCCATTCAGGTACAACACTTGCGCGGCATCTTAATGTGAGTACCTGCGGTTCCGGCGCAATTGTAATTTGCTGTAAATGTGAAAAAAATGCAATGTAAACTTTTGCCAACCTTCAATCATAAGCGGCAAATGCATTTGTATTGCGTGATGATGGAAAGCCTAAGTGCTTAGGGAACCGCGCTTCGAAATAATAAAAAACTCCGACTTTAGTCGAGCCCTTAGAAGGAAATTATGAGACCAATTTCATATCGTTATTGAAGTGGTAAGCGATAATAAATAAACGCACTTTGGAAATACCGAAAAGTAGCACCCTTGCACCCTTATCAACAAAAAACAATTATCAATAAAATAAATCAAATTAAAAAAATAATTCAACATTTAACATATAATATTATGAACGTCCGTGCTTCATGACGTGGAATATATGTAAAAATTTTTAATAGCATAATAAGATCTACTGCTCAAAATGTAATCAAGATATATTATGAAGCATATGAAGCATGTTATTAAATAAAAATTGTGGGATAATATCTATATTGGCATGGCACGTGTCAGCAGCAGCTAGCGCAAAACGCAAGAGTTTCTGTATACATATGCACATAAATACACACAAGCATAAACAAAGACAATTAATATAGAATTGCATTATCAAACAAATTATTTTCGGCCGTTACTCTTTGGCGAATGCCATTCGTACAACTGGAGTTGTTAAATAAATGACTACAAAGTATATGTATAAATTCTTGATCAGCATCAATAGCCCAGTCGATCTATGAGCGCAAGAATTTCTGAACCCACAACCTAGTCTTTTTGAGCAAATCTCTTAAGATGTAAGAGTTAGAATCACCAAATGTATTTTCTTGAATAGAGTATAAAGATCAAGGAGTTTTCAATTTATAGTTAAAATTTGTTTTTTGAATATTTTATTGTGTGCTAAAAAAAGAAGGGGGTTCTGGAAATCCCTAGTCGGTAAATCCCGACTAGAGCCTTTTGTAAAGTTTTCGTAGGTTTGTGTGCTACTTTTACTTCTTGTTTTGATAATGATACATACTTATGTTACATTTTAATATATATCTTCGTAGCCACTGTAGGCTTTTGGGTTGTGCTTTATTGGGTTTTTAATAATGATTTTGGTTTCAATATAAGCAATTGCAACCTTTGCATATGCAGTCATTGCCGCACAAAAAAAAATAGTGAAACGAATGCTCCAGTTTTGATTGACTGGCTACTAAACACAGATCAACTCCTCTTAATTGCATGTGCGTATAACATTTTTTCATCTAGTCAATCAATCTGCAATGCAGCCTTGTCAGCTGTGTGCGGTGGATCTAAGCATCAGCTGCAGTCTGATTCACTCAGTACATAAACCCTTTTAAGTTTTGTCTTGCTGCCAAAGTTCGCTGCAATATTCCATGCTGTTTACAAAATGAACAAAGCAGGAAGCAAACAAACAAATTGCTAAAGAAAACTTTGTTTTTCGGTTGTGAAAAGTGTAAATGCAATTTTGTACAACGCTAAAGTATTGGATGCTTTCACTTTAGGGGGTAAAAGAAATTCCTTTTTTGGCCATTAAATTACATTTTAACTTCTTTTGCGATTTTTCAGATTGTGCAGGTTCTGTTATGCGTCTTTCTTTTGTTCACGGTTTTCCTTGTCATTATCTTGGTTGGGAATATTTACTGCAGTCCTTCAATAAGCTTAACTTTGAAATGCTCTTAACATTTATCCAAATTTTATTGATGCTGACCAGGGCAGAAATTAAATGAAAATAAGCTTTTTATTCGAATCTCTTCTTGCGGGCTAATAGTCGTTATAATGCAATCGATCAAAAAGATATTTTGTTAAACGACAAATATATTTTAATCAAACTCCCGCTTATGAATACCTATAAATATAAGAGTCGATTAGATATAACATAATAAGGCATGGTGGCAAACACAAGGATTTTCTCAATCTGATTCACATAGTTACAATGCCTTTTTCTGCTTACTAACTAAGAGTAATTTGCTTACTTCTTGGTCCTCGTTTCGCTGGTGTTGATTACAGGAGGACTGAAACTGGCCTTCATTCTGGCCATTTACAGAAATCCAGCAAAAGAAAAGCGAATGGAAAAAATTAAGTAAATGGAGAAATATGTAAGTTTGGCTTGTGGCATTCTTTTAGAACACAGAATGAAATTCATTGGAACGTGGAAAAAAAATTTACATTCTTTATTATACACAGTCGTACAGAGAGAAGCAAAGTGAATTGCGACAATTTATTCTCATGTAATTAACGCCAGTAAAATCGACGCATATTTGGCAAACGGCTGTTGCCTCTTAATATCTTTTCCCTTACCCTTCTTGCAAAAAAAAAATGAGGTGGGCAGCATTTGTCGGGAATTGCGTTAAAGTGTACGGAAATTGACTTTAATGAAAATGCCAAAAAAATAATAGTTTCAATGATAACCAATTATTGCCCGAAATGTTGGCGTCCTGTGTTCTTAATGGCTTTAAAAGAGGTTAAATATCACAATATAATCATAATCAAGAATATAAACCAATATACACTGCTCACCAATTTAAGCCACAATTGAAATCCAATTGAGTTCTTGAGAATATGCAAGATCTAAGATCGAAAATCTCACCTTTTTGGGATTTTTATCGATTACTTGGAAAAGGAGCAAGCTATCGAGTATCGGAAACAAAGTCGATATCCGCAGGTACTATCAAGAATATATATACTTTTTATGGTCGGAGGTGCTTCCTTCTGCCTGTCACGTACATTGGCAGAAAAACATTTAATCATTTTACCCATTTTCAATGGGTTCAGGGTATGAAAACCATTTACCTTTTTTTTTAATACTCCCAAATGGCAGATTCGCCTTAACATAACTGAGCCCAAAGTGCTCCCAACTTAACTTGTGACAGTTCTGATGCGTGTTAATTGGCGGAAGTTTATAAGTATGTTTGGTTTTATTTAAGGTATCATCAGTGACCGCAATCAGCGCGTACTTTTTGCCACTTGACAAACAATATACAATTCTATATGCGGCAGTTGCTCTGTCTGGGGAATCGGGTACAAAAAACATTTGTATTTAATCTGCTGAACTGCTCATGTGACAGGCCTGAAAATCTCATGGGAACGAGCCAAGAAATTTTATTTGCTGCCCTCACTCTTATTTGCAGAAATTTTAAGACTGCTTAGTGTTTCTTTTTCCACACAAAATTGAGAAAAACAGTTGTTAAAAGTAATAGGAAATGAAGAAAACGAAAGTCGAAGCTTAAAATTCTTTGCAATTTTATCCCACAAGAGTTTAGTAAAGGAAATAAATGTAAAAATTATTTTAGCATAAACCCATTTTATACTATATGTAATATTATATTATATATTATGCATACTGCATATTGCATGCTTTAATTTATCCCTCTGTATAAGATCAATTCCATATTTATACCAAAATTTAAAAAAGGTTACACATAAATAGCCGTTATACCCTTATTTGGTTAGGACATGGCATAAAAAATAAAAGGCGTGTGATTCCGTGTTTGTAGAGAGTACGGCTACGGGTTCACAAATGCGCCAAGGGCACTTTTCTGATTTGGGGTCGTCTCGTTCTCTTCCTCAGCAGGCTCGTTCGCTTACCTTGAGCTTCTTTTGAGACGCCTTCAACTTAGCAAACTGTCTGTTGGGCTGTTTGGAAAATGCCGCAAAAGCTGGCGGCAGAGGCCGAACATTTGCGGACTTTTGCGAAAAACACACGTGGCTTGTTAATATCTTATCACCGAATTTAGAAGCCTCAGCGTCAATATATGGCAGTGTTTCAATGTGTTTGCGTATGGGAAATTAAAAGCAAAATGCGTTTATCATGAGTGAGCTGAGAAAGACTTCTCTTGCACAACGCAATTTAACTTGCGTTATACGAGCTCACGCCGCTGATTAAAGCAGCTGAGGCTGCTCCTTAGCTTTGGGCTGTTGCCCCTAATTTTATGCAACAACAAAAACTTTTCACCCGTCGTCGCCTTCTTATGTGTGTGTCTGTCAAAAGGTAGCTTTGGGCCAAAGTTCGTTCCTTAGCACCAACCAGTGCCAACAACACAACGTCCAACAAACATCGAATAATATGTGCTTAATCCGGAATGACAGCTGAATTTCTCTAACGCAAATAAAATAAGAAATACTTAATGGAAAGTTAATCTTAATATCTTAAATTCTTAGCATATAAAGTTCTATGGCAAGGCCGGGCAATACCTGCTACTATGTTATTCCTTTCTATAAGATATTTAATATTTCATCAATAATATCATCCATGTTTAGACCATTTCCCTTAATCCTCCAGGGCGAAAAGAGTACCGCGTTGCCAAAATATTTAAAATTCCATTCAGTACATGCCGATTTCACTGCAATATATGTTTCCATAGCCATCTCTGTCGCAAAATAGACATAAAATTTAGTATATTCAATCTCAAATCAAATAAAATTAAACGGCGAGTTTCGTCGAGATAGAAAAACACAAAGTTATTTGGTCAATAACCTAAATGTTGACCAATATGGCTCGGCTATCATTCTCGATCAAGAATATATTTACATCGGAGATGTCTGGCAGGAATATATTAAACATTGATCAGAACATTAAGTAACACTAATTGAAACTATTTGTGAACGAATACTTAGGAAATAATCGTTTGGGTCTGTCATCCATATTCTAAAAACAACAATAACAATAAGCCCCCGATTAGGGAATACCCTGAACCCTGATCTTCCAGCACCAAATGCAGCTAGCTCTACGCGCTCGTTTGCTTCAGTAGCAATAGCAGCTTATTAAAAAAAAAAAAAGCTTCCTTGATAGGTCTTGAACTTGTAACAGACCACACTAAGGAAAAAGCATCTACTCAACAGCCATGCCAAACATTGTGTCCTTAAAAATAAGTAGCAGCACAGAAAATAGTATAATCGCAATTGCAATGCTGTAAATAGAATTCAAAAAAGACGGGCGTGAATGTGTATGTATGTGTATGTACACAGAAATTTACGCAAGCTTCCTCAAACAAGTGGACAGCCAAAACACATTTTCTTAAATGACTTTTGTGTTTCTTAAACTTAAACAGTACAATACTCATAGTGCTTTGCTCGTATCTACAAAGCGCATGGAAATAGTAAAAAAGTATGGTCAAAATATATTAGAAAACTCTGAAATCCTTGCTTTCATTGCTAGATCGACTCAGCTGTTGCTATTCAAGATTACATATACTTTATGGGGTTGGTGATGCTTCCTTTTGGCTGTTATGTACATTTGCAAAAATCCATTATAGCCTTATTACCCATTTTCAATGGGTTCAGAGTGTAAAAATGTCACACATTGCGGCTTTATTTAACCTATCCATGTGTGCGTGTGCCAGCGTGTGTGTGCGTCAGCACGAAGCAGAATATTAATTAATTTCATAACGCAGTTAAGAACCACAACAATGCGTGACACAAGGCGCTCTGATGTATCAGCTTCTAGAATAATGCTATAAATATTTCACTTGCCATATTAATGCGATGCGCGGCGACGTCATTTTAATAAATTCCAATATGGCGTCAGTCAGCCCCAGGCCATTTTTCCATTCATCTTCCAGTGATTGTGCCTGCCTCTATCTTTGTTTAAACATGTCTGTGTGGCATCTTGGAAAATTCTTAACACTTCCTTGCTCTTGATGGCTGTTAATTGAAAGCCGCTTAGAAGGCTTTCGCTCGGGCGAGTCTAAAACCGCGCCAAGCCCTTGACAACTTATAAGTTCCTCCCATATCGTCACATATAGCTTTATGAAATGCAGTAGTAAATAAAGTTCGTTTCTGAATTAAGTAATAGAAACTTATTTTTTGTAGATATAAGATATTTGTTAAACAGCTCTTAAGTTTGCTAATTGCCTAATACGCCATTTGATTGTATTTAGTTAAATTCGCCAGGTATTTATCAATGAACTCTAGGTAATGAACAGATTTCAACTAGTTGGAATTCACCAGTGTACTTACCTAACTGGTAACTTACAGATTTAATTGGACACATAATAACTCTAAAAAGCCTAGCTGAATCTAAAGAAGTAAATTTGTTGACAATACTAAAAACATTCGCAATTGCTATCTTTAATGTACTCATTACAACATCTGTTTTACATTTTTGCAAGCTTAGCAGATTCTAAAGCAACCAAAAGGTTTATACTTAGTTGGTCAGCATCTAGAAGAACTGACCGGACATTTCAATATTCAACACACTCTTTGTGCCCGAAAAAATTACCAAACTGAGAAATTCACAATTCAGTGGAAAATGACATTACGTTCTGTTATTGGCTAGATACTCAGTACGAGCAAGTAAGGATGCAGGGGACAAATATGGGGCTATATAAAAGAGTATGCCTGCAGTGGGAAAGGGGTCTTGGCGGGAGTGCTGGCTGCAGGCTACAAAATAAAAAGGGCCACAAAATCCATTTAAACACAGCCCTCGGCAACGCTTTTTAGTCGCGAGCATTTTCCTAAATTCTCATCCAAAAGTCTCTTTTAAGTACGCGCATAAGAGTTAGTTCCTGTCGCCTAACGGCAGGAAAAGGCTAAAATGGAGGGTAACAAAGCTATTTAAGTGCCAGCTATAGAATATCACAATATATATATAAATCTGTATATATATTATTTGTTTTTCCCTGCTCATTTGGATCTGTATGTCTATCTGAATGGGGCTGTGAGCCTATGGCTTTATTTTGTTACGTTTGGGTTTCGAATTTTTTGGGATTCTCTGACTAAGGGTTAAATCGGATATGCATTTGGCAAGCAACAAAATAAAGCCTTTGGTATTTATTTGATGCATTTGTCATTAGACACCAAGGGTAAGGTATTTAATATTCTAGAAATGGGATGAATAAACTTGGCCAAGAATTAGTTTAACCATACACAAACTCAATTGAACAATGACTTAAATGTGTTCTTATTTGTGTTTTAGCAGTTAAAAATACTTTAAAATGCAGTTAGCTGGCTTTCAAAAGTCGGAATAGACAGAACATGGACATAATTCTCTATCAACGATATCTCTGACAGTGGATTTTTAAATAATAATTTCATTTTTGTGCGACAAGAAATAAATATGTAATGATGTCAAGAATTGCCAAAGCACTGCGAAAAGCCGATGAAAGCTGACAATCGCAAACTCAATGGGCTGAAAAACTTATAGCACTTAATTTGGCAGATTTACATAAGGGACGCGTCACTTTACCGCTGCACTTTCAAGTCAGTACTATGAGAGTCGATTTCATTAATTATTCTGTGATGACTGGCTGCCTGGCCAAAAAATGTTGCGCTCAAAAAATTGTTGGGCTTATGTTTTGGAACTCGTAGTGCCGCAGTTTTTTTTTGTGCCTAAAGCAAATTGGAATTGCGCCCTAAGATATTAAAAAGTGTTAAGAAAGTATTTCATGCCAGCAACTCTGGGGGTCAAAAGTTTTTCAAGACACTGCAGGTGCTCGCGTTAATCAAAGTTTTTCAACTTCAGCCCTTGGAATAGGCGACAGAAGCCTAACAAAGCAGTCGCAAGATAAATTACTAGATCGTAAATGGGCCGACTTGGCAGCCTGCTCCCCATTATCGTGAAATTCGCTATGTAAATTTATCGGTAAAGTTAATAATAATAATAAAATAAAACTAATAACATAAACATAAACAATACCGAAATTCCTTAAATCCCTCTCTCCCTCGTTGCAAAGTAGTCAACCATAATTTTAATGCATCTAAGGCCTCCGAATGCTAATGATTGTTCATTACTATATTTTGACCGTAAATGGGATTAATTTTTTCAGGATGAGCAACTGCTATTGATTTGACGCTTTAATTTAATATTATATTAATTGCTAACTATATTCTTCTATTATTTATTATAACAGAACATTCCGTTCTATCAATACCTTTTTAACAGAAGTTAAAAAAGTAATAATTTAAAATTGTATGGTATGACGCATTCGACGGTTTTATAGTTGATTCTATTTTTATTTACATAGGTGTGCTCTGGTATAACATATTTATGGTTTTGATACGGCACACATTGATTTAATATGAAGCTTATATAAGTTAAATTTAGCAAAGTACTATGCGTCGATAGTAGTATAAAACTGTTGGGGTCAATATACTTCGAAAACGGAACGACGCAATGCGACTTACTCCGTTGCTTTGTGTCAACATCAGCAAGCCGCGACTCCGGCGTTTGTTCGAGTGTCGATTGAACACCGAAAAGCCAGATGAAAAGCCAGGCTTAAAATGCGTCGTATTCAAATGTATGGGCGTTATTCATCTTAGTGTTTATATTGGCTTTGGTTCGATGTCAGGACCACGTATAAACTAAAAAAAAAAATACAACATGAATGTGCGCCTCTTATCCAATAGCTTTAATACAAATGACATATTACAAAATATACCAGAGTGAAAACAGCCCTGCACAGGATATATGACGCATACAGTAACAGAAAGTTACGCGTGCATATGAGGGTACAAAAACACGCTCAGCATAAAAGTTTCTCTACCTGGCCAACATATATAGAACGAAAGCGACACCAACGTCAGCGAGTTACGCAGATGACGATAAGGGAATTTTTCAATATTGCAGTGCGCTGCGGATACGCACTGTTAGCCAAAGCAAATAAGATTAAACAAAGCGTCAAAATTGCGATTACGTTACGTGGCTGAAAGAGCGACTGAAGGCTGGTAGGAGTGAAAGCTTACTAAAATTCAGAAGAGGGTGCTGTATAAAAGAGAGAGTGGCCTTGCAGTATGATGTGTGCTAAACGTAAGCAAGGCACAAGCAGAAGTAGTTGATGGCCATCAGTGTACGTAATATGATATGCATGCAAATGCGGAAGTTGAATGCAATCACGAACAAACTGAGAAAAGGTTGCGGACCATTTGGTAATTAATGTTTGAAATGAAAGCAATATCTAGCCATCATATTCAAATCGTTTAAATCGTTTATTTGATTTCGAACATGTAATAAAAAAACATTTTCATTTATTTAATTTGAAATATATTTAAAACAAGTGCTAATAAGAAAATTGACAAAAAGAACTACAATACACTACGATTTCTATACATATAAGAAATATAATTAATGTTTTAAAGTGTGAAAATGTTATTCTCCCAATAACCATATACATACATTAATTAAAGCCTGGCCAAATACCGCCATGTCGAAAATAATTGTGTTGCCAGCTGCATGCCAACTTAATTATCCAAAAATTATTTGACCATAATACACAACCAATTGCAGTCAAATAACTGTAAAAGGCTGCACCTATCAAAAAAATATGCATGTTTATATACATACAACAAATTTGCAGTTACAATGCGTTTAATTTTATAAGGATGCATGCACTGTAAAATTTTAATTTCGATCCAGGCGGTGTTTCAGTAAAATTGGCGCGAGCCATATGAGACATAATATTTTAATCCATTTTAATTTGATCGAACTCTGTAAGCCTAGCCATTAAGAAGGTCAACATAGAAAGAACTTTTTGCAAATGCAGTTTTGGGGAATGAAAATGAAAAACGAAAACAATCGTATTTGTATTTTAATGTAGTGATACTTATTTGAAAAAGAATATACAATTTTCCGAATGATCCGTCCGTCTGTCCGTCCGTCCCCTCAGGATCTAAGAGCCTATAAGAACTAGAGACTTGAAATTTAGGTAGGTCCTCCTAATGCCCGCTTAGATCGAGTTTCTTTTCGATAATCGATAATTTCTTCGTTTCCAGGCAATCGATAAAATCGATGTCGAAATCATCTTTTATGAAAATTGGGTAAATAATAAGAGCTAGAGTCACCAAATTTGATATATTGCTGCTAGAATATGTAACGAACACGACGGCTACGCTGGGCGCGTCTTGCCTAACACTCGTGTTGTGCATTGGGAGCGTACTCCGTCTACGGGTTCCGACCGTGCTCAGGGAAGGGGCGTGGGTTCTTTTGCTCCCTAACACACTCGACGCGTTAAGTATAATAAAGAAAAAAAAAAAGGTAGACAGAGTTAAGGTATGACGGAATACCACGATATATAAGGAGCGACTACGATCTGCAAGCAGAATATATCATATAGAGCCGAGGAGCTAAGATGTTGGCTACCCTCGGTCTTCACCCACCCTACCTGTAGCTGCATCTGCGATTGTCGTTGCAACTACCCTTATGTATGCGATACTATTTACCTAAGGTGCCCAAAAAGGAATTAAGATTTCATTTTATCATATAAGTGTATTCAAAGAAGATTTCAACTCATGATCGTACTTCATTATACATTACGTGAGAAGAACAACGTTTTTCTATTTTTTTTTTTTTTTTATAAAACTAAACTCAATCTGGGCAAAAACACACATGAATGAGATTACACTTCGAAACTAATATGAAGTTAAATCACTGCTGATCTGAATGATCCACAAAAGTTATTTGTAATTACGAAGGCTGATTAGGAGTACACCCGCTGACTATAACCGCGATTCAAACAATACGTACAATTCGATATGTTGGCTTATTATCTTTTGTTCTTTCACACAGTACTCACTACTTTAGTATGATCCAACGATGTCAGCAGGCCTGTTGACGACGATGATGTGCTGTGGGCTCTTAATTTGAACTATGTAACGTAGAAATATAGTAGTCAGCGACATATACATGCTAAATCAGGATCGAAAGACAATGTCAGCGATATAAAACGGAAAGAATTGCAATTTAAATTTCATGTGTACTTATGCCCTTCGCTTATACCTACGGCCAGTATGCCGTTTAACAATTATATCAGATGTTATAAATCCGAGTGAGGGTGCGCGCTGGTTCGCTATCCACCAGATCTGCGCTCAAGAATGTCCGGGAATCAATGGGTCGAACACGTGGTCACGTTGGTCTGCCTGTGCGTGCAGCACGAACTATTGGTTAGCGGGGTTCAAAGCTTATCTGCAGAAAATGAGACGATGCTGAAATCTTGGTCCGCCCTTAGGAAATTCGCTCCCTGCTACCAGTGTAGATTGTCGCTTTTTGGAGCTTTGGGGCCTTGGCTTTGGCTCCGATAAGGACTACGCGTTATGCGTAATTTTTCTTTTTGGCACGCAATAACGCAGCCCCGCGCTTTAGCCTGCACCTTCCTACGACTACCACACACAGGAAAGGCACCCCACGACTCCAGTAACGATCCTTTAGTGAATATTTGTCAGTGTCCGAATTCTGAAAATGTTCTTTATTCCGGTGAAATGTTATAGCCAAGCTCTTGGGAGCGCATGATGTCTATATTACCCCTTTTCTTTCTGGGCACCTTGGACCTTTTTTCCTTCCCTTTTATTTAATTATTTTTTTTTTTTTTTTTTTTTTTTTTTTTTTTGAGCTTGAGTGCCGATACACGTGGGTTTATTACGCCCACGTGAAAAATTGAATTTTATAATTTTTAAAGCAATCTAAACCGACTGTACTCGTTGGCGATTAAAATGGAAAAGAATGACGCCTCGCCAAAACTAAAAGAAGCAATTTAGCATTCACCCAAGACACGATATTTTCATTCGCAACGGCGTCATTAACATAGGTCATGGTCACTCTGGTTATGTTATTAACCTCCGCTGATCATATGTAATTGCATAAATGTTATGGTGCAGTGCTGCCTATTCAAGCTGATTGCGATCAGCTGATCATGCCAATGGCAATGTATGTTTATGTTTACAGAAATAAAACTCATCACCCCATCACAACGCAGGTTTAATCGAAAGGATTAACTAATACTGAGATAAAAGCTGAAAAAGGGGTGATTAATTATATTCCCAAATGTCTTTAGCATGGTAATGACCAAGTTCTTTTCCCTTGAGGTCTTCTAACAAATATATACAATTACCAATTTTTCGTTTGATACGTGCCTTAGTTCCAACTGGTGCAAGTTTTGCGTTGAAATGCTTAGCCAAATTGCTTAAAACGAAGTTGCGTTTTATTACTATTTGACCGACTTCAAAAGAACGAGGGCGTGTGCGTAAGTTATACGTTCGCAAATTCTTTTCATATGCCTTATCCATGTGTTTTTGAATATTAGAACGTATTAAGGGAAATTCGTCTGCTCGATCGAGTTTTAATTGCCCTTCATTCAGCATGTTCAGGCTTTTGAGCAACTTGTAATCATTGCCGTGCTTAATCATATTTTGCCCAAACACAACGAAGTATGGAGAAATCCCAATAGATTGGTGTATGGTGTTTCGTAACGAACTATTTATACTGCTAATGTATACATCCCATAGGCTTTGGTCGGACCGAATATATGTGCGCAAAGCAGCATTAATCGAACGATTAACTCTTTCCACCGCGTTTGCCTGTGGCGAGTATACACCGGTACACATATGCTGTATGCCGTACTTCGACAAGAGTGAGGAGAATTCCAGGCTTTTAAATTGAGTGCCATTGTCACTCACTATTATCTCGGGTACTCCAAAACAGTCAAAAATATCTTCTTGCAGTATATCTACCACTACTTTGGCATTGAGCCTTTTTATGGGCTTGAGAAATGTGAACTTTGAGTAGTGATCCAGAATGACGAATATACCAATGTTTCGTTTTTTTGATGGTGGGTACGGACCAACAAAGTCGACATATAACCTTTGGAAAGGCCTTTCGCTGACCACTTGGTTTCCCATGGTTGGTTTGAGGCATCGATTAGGAACTTTCGACGTTTGACAGAACTCGCAGTGGCGTATGTACTCGCGTACGTCAACCACCATGTTCGGCCAGTACAAATGTCTGCGAATACATTCCAAACATTTGGCCATCCCACAATGCGCGGATGTTGGTTGATCATGTGCTGCTTTCATAACATTTAAGCGTAATTCAGATGGCACAAATAATTTCCAACCCTCCATGTTCTCATCTACACTACTAGCTGAGGGTTCATTTCGGAAATATATATAATCATCTACCACTCGAAAATCTGGCAAGTTGGAACGAATAATATTATTTTTTAGCCGGCAGTATTCGTTGGATCGAAATGCCTCCGAAGACAAGTCGATTTCAGGGTATACCTCTAGGTCCACCGCAGCTACTTCGTCTGCTGGCTCAAAGGCACGGGAAAGCGTGTCTGCGACCACATTCTCACTACCCTTGCGATGTTCGATAGAAAAATTATATCCTTGCAATTTGAATGACCATCTAGCTAGTCTACCACTTAGATCTTTTTGGTTCATTAGCCAACGTAAACTTGCATGATCAGTCACGACTTTAAAATCGTGTCCTTCGATGTACATGCGAAATTTTCTTACAGCCAATACAACGGCAAGACATTCGAGTTCCGTAACGGAATAATTTCGCTGCGCTTTATTTAGTTTTTTCGACATGTATGCGATGGGTCGCTCGATTCCTGACTCATCACATTGGGCTAACAGACCGCCCACGCCATGCATGGAAGCGTCGCATTGGACTATAAACGGCTTCTCATAGTTTGCGTTTATCAAGAACGGTGCTGAGGATAATTTTCTTTTTATTTCTTCAAACGAAATTTGAGCATTATCATTCCAAGCAAATGACGTGCCCTTTAGCAATTCTGTTAGGTGAAAGATAATCGACGAATACTGAGGGATAAACCGTTGATACCAACCGGTCATTCCTAGGAATCGTCTCAGCTGTCTTTTTGTTGACGGCACTGGAAAATCTGCAACTGCTTGAACTTTAGCCGGATTAGGCTGCAAGGTGCCTTCACCTACGATGTAACCAAGATATTCGACTTTTGTTAGACAAAAATTACTTTTACGGATATTAATGGTCAAACCTGCCCTACGCAATCGTGTTGCGATCTCAGCCAAATGAATTAAATGTTCATCAAAACTTTGCGATAGTACAAGTAAATCATCCAAATAAACCATAACATGACCTTTCATGTCGTAAGGAATTACTTGATCCATCAATCGGCTCATGGTCTGCGGTGCATTGCACAATCCGAATGGCATCCGCTTAAATTGATATAGCGGCCTGTTCGGGATAGTGAATGCGGTTTTTGCCCGCGATGATTCATCCAAGCAAATTTGCCAAAAGGCATCTTTTAAATCGATTTTCGACACACAATGTACAGGAGGAAGTCTACTTATCAAGCCATCTAAATTTGGTATAGGATAAGCATCCTTACTGGTCACTTCATTTACCTTGCGGCAGTCTAAACAAAATCTAACTTTTCCAGGCTTAACAATCAATATCGCGGGAGATGACCATGCGGAATATGGAGCTTCTTCAATGACTCCAAGCTTGATCATCCTATCTACTTCTTCGCACAACAATTTTTCCCTTGCTGGTGATAACGGATAAAACCTCTGTTTTATGGGCTTGGCGTCCCCAGTATCGATGATATGTTCTACAAGAGTAGTCTTTCCTAGACCATCAATTTCAAACGAAGGAAAGGAAGTGATTACTGATTGTAAGCGTTTCTTTTGGGCTAGTGTTAACGACAACTGATTCGACTCCACTTCTTCGAAATCCACTGAGTTCAATGTATTCGAATGATGTACTGAAATGCCAAACGCTCTCCAGAAATCTATTCCACAGAGAACGTTTTCCTTGATAGACGGGACAATTAAGAATTCGAAATTATTTGCAATGGAGTTATAAACGATTGGAATTGAAATGGAACCTACAACATGTTGTTTTTGTCCGTCGGCGGTTCTCACATCGCCTTTTATTTTGTTAAAGTCAATTTTCGAATCGAGAATTTTATTCGCTAAGCTCCCTCCAATCACGCTTTTCGTAGCCCCACTATCTAACAAGGCTAAGTAATGCTGATTGAATATTTCTAAATTCGTGAACGGTCGCACATCGTTTGATCGATGATCAATCGCTGAAATATGATGCTTATTTAGCGAGCGTCGCTGAGTCCATAGGTTTCTTAGTCTCTCTGACGAACGAGGCTTAAATTCAACTTTGGGTTCTGAAGCGAAAATAGTTGCTCTACGGTCTAAATATTCGTGTAAACGGACGTGGTAAGGTTTAAGTTTTGTCTGACACGGTTTTGATAAGTCTGGTGTGAAGGTCGAATCAGGTGTTAAGGTATCTTTATTAAAGTCTGGATCCGAGGCTATTGACGACGGACATTCGCGTTTAAGAGACGACGAAAGTCCTCCGGAGAGTTTTCCGAAGCAGGGTTACACTTTCTACAAGTGGGTTTGTAAGTGTCAACGGCACCACAGCCGTAACAAAATACACGACGCGCTTTTAAACATTCTTGATATCTGTGTCCCTTTTCCTCGCAGTTCCAGCAAATCAATTTATCCGGAGAATGTATAGCATTTAAGTCCCCAGTTTCTACCAGATTCTGCGTAAGATCCGTCATTGTGGTATCTTCATGGACTACCTCGTTGACTACTCGTTGTGGTTTAATTGGTCGAGAAATTGGCTTGGAAAGGTAATTCGAATAGAACGCTTCATGCTTGTGACATTCTTTGCGTAATGTCGCAAGACTCGGAGTATTTACATGAAGTAGTTCGTGTCTCAATTCTGGTTTTAGGTTGCGCTTGACATTGATCACTAATTCTGAGTCTGACATTGGTTCCCGTAACGCATCTGACAAGGCAAGAATCGTATCTAAAAATTCATCAAAGCTTTCGGACCCTCGTTGTTTGCGTCTTCTAACCATGTCTTTTATGTCTTCGTCTGATCTGTGGTCTTTATATCTTTCTCGCAAGCATGTGCACAAATTGAACCAGCCTGTTTGGTCAGTCGTACGGTGATATCTCCAAAAAAATGTCAAAGCTGGTCCGGTAAACAGCAAATTGGCAAACTGATATAACAACCTAAAATTGCCATTTAAACATTGTGAAGTCAAGCAATTTATGCGATATATAAAGTCGTCGACTGAGATATCACTAGCCACGCCTGAAAATCTGACATCCCAATTGGATATGACACTCGATATTTTGTCGGGCCTATCGACTGCGTATTCACGTCTCGCATCAGACTGAACACTAGCATTCGGTAATCTCGAAGCGTTGTTCGATCGCGGTGCATCACGTGGAAAATCATTTTCCCATTCTAATTGGGGTTCCTCACGTGGCTCCTGATACAAGTTTAAATTTCTAACTGCGGCATTTAATTCTTCGGACAAATAGGACGCCATTTCAGCCTTATGGGCTTCCAATGTCTTACTGATAAGCAACTGCACACGCTGTTCTGACAAACCAAGCGATTCCTTAGAAGGTTGGGTGTTTCGCGATCCCGCTTGCTCCCGAGAGTTGGTCGGCCCACTAGGACGACCTCTGGCGGCTTTAGGAGTATTTCGAGCATTACTTCGGGTAATAGTTCGGGACCGAGGAACGGCCCCCGTGTTTGTAGGTCTTTGTGAAGCTACTGCATTCAAGTCACTGCTATCTTCGTATAATTCTCGACTACAAACTCGTTTGCAAGTGGGACATGTCTCATTGCTTCTTAACCATTGATTTAGGCAATTTCTATGAAATTTATGAGCACATGGAGTTTCTACAGTGTCTGCATCACCAATCGATGATTCATTGCAGATAGTACACACTGCAGGTGCTTCGCTGAGAGTTAAATTTTCCTGACTACGAACGACAGCCATCATCAATAAATCGATTATAATTGGTCAAAGAGTTAAATGGGAATTGCTCCCGAAAGGATTTTAATTTTAAGATATATACGAGAAGCGCTAATGAGCGATACTTATGAAAATCGGAAACGGTTTTAAGGCAGAAAGAAAAGGCTTAAGGCACTTCGATGCTAATACAACAATATTATAACATTTTATAACATGGGACTTATCCTTAGGTAAATACATCGCATAATCTAAATCTCTATGTTTGACATATCTTCTTACGAAAAGCAAGCAAACTATTTTACTAAATCAGTGTTGAGTTGTCTGAACTAAGTTGAAGAGGGACGAGTCGAAATAACCCAACCAGAACAATTCTCAATTCAACTAGAACAAACGGAATGTTATTATGCCCTACCAACCTTCTATCACTTGGTAGAGAACCGACTCGAAATCAGATCTAAAAGTCCTAAATGAATCAAAAGTGGCGAAAACATAATAAGATTTCTAGTGGAACAGTATAACTGATCCACTAAATAAATCGCTCGACTATTTACTTCCTGGTCTGGCTCCAACAAAAGACATCAGAATACCAGCAGTTCCAAGAGAGGATAAATGTCGTCACGGAAACTAAAATTATTTGGATGGTATATTGTGATAAGGATAGGAAGAAGGGTGAAAGCTAGCATGGATTTAACTTAGGATCGTCCACATCGGCTCGTGACAAATCATGTAACGAACAATGCTATCGGCTCTCTCCTAAGTTCTTGTGGGCCAATTCCGGATCTCGGGCGTGAGAAGCGGAAGAGCAGAAGTTCAGGCCCCACGTTGGGCGCCATTTTTCTTATTATTTTATCTTGTAACGAACACGACGGCTACGCTGGGCGCGTCTTGCCTAACACTCGTGTTGTGCATTGGGAGCGTACTCCGTCTACGGGTTCCGACCGTGCTCAGGGAAGGGGCGTGGGTTCTTTTGCTCCCTAACACACTCGACGCGTTAAGTATAATAAAGAAAAAAAAAAGGTAGACAGAGTTAAGGTATGACGGAATACCACGATATATAAGGAGCGACTACGATCTGCAAGCAGAATATATCATATAGAGCCGAGGAGCTAAGATGTTGGCTACCCTCGGTCTTCACCCACCCTACCTGTAGCTGCATCTGCGATTGTCGTTGCAACTACCCTTATGTATGCGATACTATTTACCTAAGGTGCCCAAAAAGGAATTAAGATTTCATTTTATCATATAAGTGTATTCAAAGAAGATTTCAACTCATGATCGTACTTCATTATACATTACGTGAGAAGAACAACGTTTTTCTATTTTTTTTTTTTTTTTATAAAACTAAACTCAATCTGGGCAAAAACACACATGAATGAGATTACACTTCGAAACTAATATGAAGTTAAATCACTGCTGATCTGAATGATCCACAAAAGTTATTTGTAATTACGAAGGCTGATTAGGAGTACACCCGCTGACTATAACCGCGATTCAAACAATACGTACAATTCGATATGTTGGCTTATTATCTTTTGTTCTTTCACACAGTACTCACTACTTTAGTATGATCCAACGATGTCAGCAGGCCTGTTGACGACGATGATGTGCTGTGGGCTCTTAATTTGAACTATGTAACGTAGAAATATAGTAGTCAGCGACATATACATGCTAAATCAGGATCGAAAGACAATGTCAGCGATATAAAACGGAAAGAATTGCAATTTAAATTTCATGTGTACTTATGCCCTTCGCTTATACCTACGGCCAGTATGCCGTTTAACAATTATATCAGATGTTATAAATCCGAGTGAGGGTGCGCGCTGGTTCGCTATCCACCAGATCTGCGCTCAAGAATGTCCGGGAATCAATGGGTCGAACACGTGGTCACGTTGGTCTGCCTGTGCGTGCAGCACGAACTATTGGTTAGCGGGGTTCAAAGCTTATCTGCAGAAAATGAGACGATGCTGAAATCTTGGTCCGCCCTTAGGAAATTCGCTCCCTGCTACCAGTGTAGATTGTCGCTTTTTGGAGCTTTGGGGCCTTGGCTTTGGCTCCGATAAGGACTACGCGTTATGCGTAATTTTTCTTTTTGGCACGCAATAACGCAGCCCCGCGCTTTAGCCTGCACCTTCCTACGACTACCACACACAGGAAAGGCACCCCACGACTCCAGTAACGATCCTTTAGTGAATATTTGTCAGTGTCCGAATTCTGAAAATGTTCTTTATTCCGGTGAAATGTTATAGCCAAGCTCTTGGGAGCGCATGATGTCTATATTACCCCTTTTCTTTCTGGGCACCTTGGACCTTTTTTCCTTCCCTTTTATTTAATTATTTTTTTTTTTTTTTTTTTTTTTTTTTTTTTTGAGCTTGAGTGCCGATACACGTGGGTTTATTACGCCCACGTGAAAAATTGAATTTTATAATTTTTAAAGCAATCTAAACCGACTGTACTCGTTGGCGATTAAAATGGAAAAGAATGACGCCTCGCCAAAACTAAAAGAAGCAATTTAGCATTCACCCAAGACACGATATTTTCATTCGCAACGGCGTCATTAACATAGGTCATGGTCACTCTGGTTATGTTATTAACCTCCGCTGATCATATGTAATTGCATAAATGTTATGGTGCAGTGCTGCCTATTCAAGCTGATTGCGATCAGCTGATCATGCCAATGGCAATGTATGTTTATGTTTACAGAAATAAAACTCATCACCCCATCACAAATAGTATATATATATATCAAGTAACGCCACCGAAAAGCTATAGATCAAGTTAATAATCCAACTTGTATTGCCCAACAATATAATCCATAATTTATATGCAACTGTCTATTTGATAATACACGAATATTTTATGGTACATTAAAATGTACTAAGAATATATGTAAGATTTTGTTTATCTTGCTTCTGTTTAATGGAGAATTTGTTTTGTTTTTTTTTTTTCCAATTATATGGTTTGTTTAGGAAAAAAAAATTACTTTGAAATGAGACTTTTTAAAATTGTGTCACGCTATTCGCATTGTTTTCTGCTATTCCCAATCGTATCGTTGTTATTCGTCGTCTTAATGTTCACAAATTTCAACAAATTTTCACATCATCTGAAAAAAGATACAAACTGCAGGTAAAACCCTTATATACATTTGTTATTCCAAAAGCATTAACAACACTCCGACTAATCAAACAGCAGCTGAACGCTCAACTGCGTTAAGCCCGTATCCACATCAATTTACACCAAAAACCAATTGGCAATAGACGCTGGTCAATGGTGGATGCCGCCTGGCGCAGGACCATGATTGATACCACTTGTCGATATATCATAAAATGTCTATTTGTTCAGTTCATTCGCCTATGGGGCTGCGTTTAGTATATGGAAAAGCAGCAGGTTTATTATTTGTGCCCTTATATGTGGTTATAAAATGTGTGCGAGTTCTTCCGGTTGTTGTTGCTGTGGGAGCTGTTGTCCCTGATCCCGTTTTTTTTTTTTGTTTTTTTTTGAACTGGCAATGGAAACGCATTAATCAATTTAACAGCAGAACATTGGCAAAGGCAGCTAATGTCTCCCGGCGAATTTTACCAAGTGTTTACACAACACTATGTATATAATCACATGTTCTGGCTGCCGACTCGTATGATATTCTCATTAACTTCGAACTTATTTTTGTACTTCTATATAATTTTTCATTTGAGAAATCGGATTTAAAATGGTACATTCGAATTTAAACTTTAAGAAAACGTTTTTAAAATTTAAAGAAATTAAAATTGTGGTTAAAAAGATCTTGCTTCTACCAACACATATACCGTGGCAAATTGACATTGATTTCTCTAGCTTTTAAATTTACTCACATGTATTGTTAAGCTATTTTATTTATACCCTGAACTCATTGAAAAGCCGGTGAAAGACTTTTCGGTTGGTTTCAAACTGCCAGTCAATTTACAATGCCCCATTTCAGCTAGGGCCGAGACGTACACGCAGAATGCTAATAGAACAACCTACATGCAATCAGAGTTTTTTATTTGCACTGCCAAGTAAGAGCAACATTACGCATACGCCCCGTGATGCAATCACAAGTACAAGCACTGGCACGCAAAGCTACAACTGTGTAGTTTGCGTGCGTGAGCATGTGTCTGTGTGTGTAAGAGAGAGTTTGGCATATAAGAATATGCTCTCCACGTGTGTTCTGCGTATGAGTAGAGCTGAAAGTTGGCAGAGATAAATACAAATAGAAAAGTTTTAAAATGTGCAATTATAGTAGAAACAAAGATTGGTTGGACGTGTGTATTTACATGTCTCATGCAAAAATCATATGCTAATTGAATTTCCAAACACCACTAAGAGCCAAATGAAGTATGGCTAGACCAGTGCTAGCAATGTGGACGGCCTGTGTGACCGAGTTAGAGCTGACCGCAGCTTCATTTATTCTGGTTGCCATTGTGGTTGTTTTTGCTGTTGCTCTGCTTCGGAGGCACGACCTCAGCTCAACATAGCCACAAACAATCGATGCTCTCGTGATACACGTTATCGAGTCCAGCTCCACTTCTGCTACTCTTCTCTCCATCACCGCGCATCAACGATTCATTCACCGACAATTTGTCCCTTTGCAATATCTGCTGTTTCACAGATAGTGTGTGTATAGGTGTGAGTGTGTCAGTGAACACCCTCTGCTATTGATGAGATGGCATTTATACTTGTCGGTTACTGTCGTTGCGATATATATTGGCAGTGGTAGACCTCTTCGGCCACACGCACTTGATGATGGCTTTTCAAAGTTTATTCGGCATTATGTCTTGCGTTGAGCGTATCAACTTGGCGTCAAGTTATGTGAGTGCCCAAAGACTGAGACAGCAGTCTTTGATTTATAATTATGTCCAGTACAGGACTTTAAATGAGAGCCCTTGTCCTGCAGGTCCTCTGTTTATGACTTTTACGGCCCTTCAGCTCAAGTTATTGGAATAATGCCAACCAAATCTAACTCTTTTTTTAAAAGTATCTTTTTGTTATATGACGCTGATGTTCTTGTTGGTGTTTTGGCCGTTGCAGTCATACCAGCTAAGGGGCTTATTCGGATTTCAATCAATGCCGCGCATCTAGTCAACTGCATAGCCCTACACTCTTTGCTGTTTCGTTGACAAGGTTAAAAATTAAAAACTAAGAAGCTCTGGTCGGGAGCTCTCGACTAGGAGATAACCTGAACCCCATTCTACCAACAGCAAATGCAGCTCGCGCTACGTGCTCGTTAGCTTAAGCAGTAATAAATATAAATTTAGAAGAAAAAAAAACCATAAGCCAGCTTGACCAAATTAAAATAATTCACTTATGTTTAGGCCACACTAAGCACTATATAAAGCACGACATTCCACCCACATACTCAATAGAACACTTGACATTAAACACATACCAAATCAACCAAATCATACCTTAACAACAGAATGCTCAACAATAAAATACCTAAATTGAAGTTTTTACAAATGTCCAACTGGCCTTGCTACATGGTCGGTCAAGTTAAACAGGAAAGATAAAGTTAATGTGTGTACAGAATGTGTGTACGTTTATATAAAGCCAAATGTAATATAATTTTATTTATAGCCTGTTAGTGCGTCAATTTTAACACGTACTTAAATGAAATTTTCTGTAAACGGTAAGTCTAAAAGCAAACAAAACAAAAATGGAACAAAAAATGTTACCATAAAACATAACCCGAATACGAAATGAATAATGAGCCTGGAAAAGAACAAGGCGCGACCTCAGCAGCAACAGCAATAAACAAAAGCAGGCAGCATTAACAAAAACACAATGAGACTGCGCACAATCAGATTGGGGTAAAAACCTTTTTATTGATGCTTTTACATGAACAAAAATAAAAAATAACCCCAGACAGCTACATTTTGCTAATGCTTTGCACAGAAACAAACAACGAACAGACGCAAATGCAAACGCACACCCAACCAAACACATTTCAGATAGATAGAGGCTCTGACACTAACACAGATGGCAACACAAATATGATTTAAACAATTTAAACTCTTATATTTAGGGGTGCACACAGACAAGCGATTTACTTTTAGCAAACATATCGCAAGCGTCTCAGCAGCCCGGAAAAGCTGGTAAAGCAAACTTGTGTGACTCTTAACAATAGTAATGCGTTGTCTTTAAAAAAAAAAAAGTTAACATCTAAAAAAGCTGCATAGCTCCTGTCTGGCGTTGCGGAATGCAAGTTTACGGGATTGCAGCAACATCCCGTCTTGTGTTTTATAAGCAAAAATGCTCGCAAGCTGTCTGGTGACTCCAGGTACATGCGAACTACTTATTTGGAAAGAGACCTAGGGAAAGACCAAAAAGCAGAAATTCCTACTGAATAGATGCAATACGATTTTGTATAATTGTATGAGCTTATCTGATATGATATATAATTTCTTGATTGTTATCTGCCAAGTACCAATGTTAACCCATTGTAATTTATAATGATGACTTAAGAACCAGAAATAGGAAGAAGCCTCCACAACCTAGTTTTTATCGCTTGTCATGGTAGAGAGAAATAGAGATGACCAACATCTAAGTTACCTCACTTAAGCGAAATTATATAGTTTGAATTTGTACGTTCGGTTTCACACACATTAGGAGCTTGCTTTTTGACGTATTTATTTGAAAATATATGTTTGTTGTTAGAACTTACTTAAACTATGTTTAAGTGCAGAAGGGAATGGAAAATCCCTAACCAGTCCGACGAGCGAAGTGCATCTCTGAATCCCTATGCAGAGTACGTGCTGCTTCACAAAATAAGAATAATAAAAGTAACAGAAAAAAAAGAAAGGAAAATGAGCGTTGAACACATTTAAACCGACCAATTGATACATTTCACACTTCCGGGGCTTGGGTCACAAATGTTGAGCTGGAAGAGGGTTGACGCCAGAAATCTGAAATTTCGGTACGTGAGGTCAGTTGGTAAATATTGTAACAATTTTGATAAGCTTAACACATTTCTTTAAAGGCTGCCGTTGCCCAAGTATATAAAAAAAAACTGGAGCAAACTGAAAATAGCCTCAAAATTAGTTAGGTCCCTCGAGGCGCCCACACGTCTGCGGATGTGACCTACAGAACAGCTGGTCGACGGATGGCCTTGATAAACACACACACAATGAACTTGGCCTACAGTTGGCAAGGCACAAACGATTCTTATTATAATACGAATATAAAAACAGAACCGAGCAGGAAGCATACACAATTTTAATTGTTCCTTTATCTATAACTTTGTCTAGGCCACGACTGTAACTAATAACCGAGTGGACAGCAGGAGTAAATAAAGGTCCTGATGCTTGACATGCAGATGAGCTCGCAATTGTAATTTATTTTTAAGTTGGTGACAAATTAAATGTTGTCGTAACAATTAGTATGTCAATCCCGAAGGCCTGTTAGTTTTGGCATAGAGTGAAATATCTAGATAAAAATAATCGTGTAAGATATTGAAACATGTTGCCCTTTCTTCATTGTCAGTTCAAAATTACTAGAACATTAAATGACCACAAATCGTTACTTTATTGTGCATTGTTACTACAAAAGCAAGTTCAGCAAAACAACATAGAGCATTTAGCTCAAGACAATCCATTATTTATGGAGACCATGTGCTAAGTGTTCGGCGCCGCAGGAACAGGAAGATATGGCGGCTGTCGAGGAACCAACTTCGGCAATGGGTACAAGAAGTTGGACAAGAAGTTGGAACAGAGGAAAAGATTCCTTTGCGAAGCAGAACAGCAGAACAACAATCCGCCTTTTTGTCGAGTAGATAAAAATAAAGGCAGACCAGCAAACGGCAAATGGGCAACTGCTCGAGAAAAATTTTTAATTTTCTCTCCTTGGCGACTGCTCGGCTATTAGCATTTTGATTATGCTTTCAAATGAAATTTACAAAAATAATAATGCGGAACTGCATTAAATTATTATTGCAAATGAGAACAAGCTGCATTACCTGACAATACAGTGACCCAATGGACTTCAGCATGCAACAGCAATAGCTGCAAATACTTCTATTGAATTTCAGCTCGAGCCACTTTCGACAAGCCGAAGATAAAATACCTTACACACATGTAGGGGAGACAATTAAAAATTATAGCGTTCTGTTGTGCTGCTTTTCTATTCTGATTCAAATTCGGAACTCATTGTTTGTTTTGCTATTTAGGCCACGTTTCGAGTCCTAGAAAGGCAATTCGAATGTTATTTAAAATTTTAGCTCGCAGCAAAAGCAATTATTAAGCAATTATTAAATGCTTTAGCTCTGATAAACAGGCTGAAAACCCACTGCAAAATTTGAACCACACATACGCCTACATTCATTTCCTGATACTGACTAACCCATTTATCTTGCCTTTTAACCACTTTATTATTTAGACAAATAGGTGATTTTCTTTTTGCAGCAAATCTTAATTATTAAAGTGGGTTTGATTACAAATCGAAGACTTACTAGCAAAGATTATTATGACCCGAAAGCTCAGCCATCTGTTACTAATAGGCAAACAGTATTCCATATGTGCAAAACACAATCTCGGTAGGCTACTCTCCCACCAACACACAACCCTACGTTTACATATCACTTGCGTTGTGACCCATCGTTTTTTGCCAATGCCCTTGTGGCCAACTTGCCTGTCTGGTTAAGAGCGCTCTGCTTGCTCGGTTCTCGGCTCTGTTCAGGCATATGTATTTAAGCGATTTTATTTACATGCGTGTTAAATGATATTTGGGTCGAGCTCCATGTTGCTACTGTGGGGCCTTTATTCTTGTTGGTGCATGGTGTGTGTGCTGGGTGGATATGACCCTGCAAATGTTTTGCCACTGGCGCTTGAAGTTGTTGTAGTTGCCGACCGTTTTTGCGAAAAAGGGAGAACATTTTACACGCTCACTTTAAGTCAAAGGTTTCGTAAATGTACCAAAAATGCTTAAGGCATTGAACTAACTGTAGTTAAGGTAGTTCGAGACGCGAAGAGTTATAAAATCGATTAGGTACATTTAAAAATTATGTGTTGGACAATTTTTGTCTCCCAAATCCATTGAAAATAGGCCAACAGGGTTTAATGGCGGGTCTTGGGACTTGAAATGTGCAAAAGAATTTGTTGTAACCCACAAAATTAGATCACATCATATTGTACCGAACTGCAAGCAGCAGAATAAAAATAGGTAACGCTATGCGGTCGCTTAAGATTGTAAAGTGGTCAACGCTAAGCAATGTCGTGTTCGACATATAAGTATCAAGGGTAAGAAAGATACGCTAAAATAAAAAAAAATAGTTTATGATTTTTATTGATCAAACAAGCAACAAGCGAAGAACATTCTAACAAAATTTACAAAGCACGTAGAAAATCAGAGAGCGAACTAAACCTTAGCCGGCCGGCAAACCGATTAAGTGTCCAGAAATTTGCACAAAAAAATATTTGTGTCACAATTTGAGACATGCGAGGCAAGCCTGTTTTTGCTGTTATTGTTGCCATTGTCCTGTAGAAATTAAAAGTCAACATCGCCAGAGACGTCAAGGTAGTTGTAGCGAACGATAAGATTAATTTCTGTAGGTGTCAAGTTGAGCGTTGAGACTGCCCTGCTTTCTACCTTCACAGGCAAATTAATGAAGGTTGATTTTTTCTTTCAAAGCCTGGCATGCATTTTGATTTGGATTATCTCACGTCTATCAACTTCCCACTAAATTATGTTATCACACTCAGATGCCAGCGACTACTGGCAAGAGTTTCTGATAGAAGGGACAGCAGCAGCTTTCCTCGCGCCCTGTCCTGGTCAATGCCATGTCAACATGCCCCGGACCCGCGTCATCAATTGTCATTTCTAATTAGTCATCCAAAAAGAGACCATGCTTCAGGTAAATGGTACGCAATGCGAATTTTCAGCAGGTGACTTGGTCGTTGCTGGACTAAGCCTACATTATAGCATGTGAGTTTGCTTAAATTATCACCTTAAAAGGACAATTGGTAAGATGGGCGTAGGGAACTCAGCACAGCAGATACGATGAACATTGACAGCTTAGGAAACATTAATATTATATTTTATACAATTTGTTCACATATTTTAATATTTAAATAAGTTTTTATAACCTGCTCCTCATCTTAATAATTAAAAATGTCCGGAAAAATTTGGCCATTGTCTGCTGCGTTGAGCAACTTAATTGGCTTAATTAATGCAAAATGCTTACATTAATTAAGCACACGCAAATTGGATCAAAGTATATTAAATAAGTTTCCATTTTGATTTAATATACTCTGCCAAAAAAAGCATCTGGAGCACACATTGTTGTCATGCCAGACCCAAAATACATCTTATGAAGCTCACAGCTAAGCTGCTTACAAAAGGACTTAAATAATGACAATTAAGAATAGTTTTGGGGAAAGTTAGATAGATTTGAGTTTTTAAAGTCCTGAAATCCTGTTTGTTGGTTGTCAAACATATTTCTGAACAAGTTTAAGCAGCCAAGGTAAATGAGCTCTCGATATTGTTCAAATTTACTTTTTGCGAAAAAGAGTAGATAAGTAGATAGAATGAACTTATGTATCGTTAATCCTTTAGGGGCTTAGTCAGCAGGTTAAGTTTTATTAGAATTATAATTAAACTGCGATTATTTGTATATTTCCGCTGCTGCTGGTTAAACCGGAAGATATCGAAAGCGCACAACACGCTCGACGAGCATTGGGCGGGTAATTTCCTTCGATGACGTATAATGAGTAATGTACATTATGAAAAACAATTAATCGTTTCTGCCGTACACCCACATCCACAGCCAGATCCCTACCCTGTCCTCTCGCTTCTGCTGCCGTGTGCACTAATGAACATAAAACATGCGGCAAAATTTATGCGCTCCCTATGTTCACTGTGCATTACAAAGGAAACTACACACACACAAGTAAACTGTGCGTATAGTATGGTATACTTAAGGTGCTAATATATAGACTGCCATATTAATAAGGAAACATTATTAATTAATATGGCTTCACATGACGGAAGTTCAATTCGGCAATTGTTGTTATTGAAATTAGCAATGACCAGCTTTAATTTGTTTGGTAGCATTACGTTAGTTTGCGACTGAGAGCTTATTTATTAGGTCAGACGAGTTGCCCATGGTATCTCCACATCATTTAAATTATGATTAACGAGAAACAAAAGCTTTCTTTGGCACTCCGAAGATTTTATACCCTTACAGACTCAATACTATTCATATTGCTTTGCCCGTGTATGTTTAAGATATCTTGAAAAACAAAAAGGTTTTCATACAACAATTTAATATTCGTCCGATCGTTCCTTTGATATACTGGTTCGATTCTAATAATATTTTGCATATATATGAGGACCACAGTAGAACTAATAAATGCCAAGTTTAGTCAAGTTATCTTGATAAATAAAAATGTTTTCCATACAACAACTTAACTTTCGACACATCGTTCCTAAGGCAGCTACAGTGGTCCGATCCAGCTGATTCTGACAGATGAACAGACATATGTAAAACTGAGAGACTAGCTTGCAGAGAAACAGACAGACGGACAGACGGACATGGCTATATTGACTCGGCGGTTGATACTGATGAAGAATGTATATACTTTATCGGGTCGGAGATGTCTCCATCTATGCGTTATACATTTTACGACAAAATTATAATACTCTGCACGGGTATAAATATGTAAAATCATTCTTGTTTCTGTCCAAACTGTATGGCTCAAAATTGTGCGAACGGGTTCAATCTAGCAGAGTCCGAGAGCTTGGAATCCGCCTCATATATTGTTGTCATTAATTTTTACGATATTTACCAAAGTAAAATGCATTTTGCTGATGCTTGCGCACAAGCTTAATGATGGCAAGCACATGAGATACCCAAAGCTTGGTGCCTTTGAAGAGCGCAGGCAGTGCGGGTTGCTCGACATACATATGTCGTGTATACATTTCTTCGTTAGCTCAGCTCAATTCATATGTGCCACAAAAGTGAAGTTCTCGAAGGGTCGAGTAGCATAGCCCGCAGGAATCTCTGTACACACTCGCAAGCGGAATTGTAGGGGGAGGTAGGGGTATTGAGAGGCCTGAGGCACGTCGGCAAATGTTTATCATGAAATGTTTTAAAAGCACTTTGCAGTTTGCCAGCTCGGCTGGAGACGCAGACGGGCAACTAGACAGCGCTAAGGTTAATGGTATAAAGTTTATCTGCAATTACGAAGGGC
Source organism: Drosophila virilis (assembly GCF_030788295.1). Classification (NCBI taxonomy): domain Eukaryota; kingdom Metazoa; phylum Arthropoda; class Insecta; order Diptera; family Drosophilidae; genus Drosophila; species Drosophila virilis. The sequence continues at coordinate 20,746,915 of NC_091544.1, read as the reverse complement.
ATTCCAGTGGGCGCGCTCTCAACTGCTGCCATTTCACGCAGCTAAGAAAATATTTATTACTTTATTTTAAAATTCACTTTAAAAGCAGTGACGTTGATGACGTCGAGAATGAAAACGTTGATGTCGTGGCTGAAGTTATTGTTGATTCTGATGATGCTGGCCTAGCCATTGATTGACATTAAGTACAGCTAGTTTTGAGGCTTGATTTACTTTATGATGGGTATTATACGAAATAATTATTTTCTGGGTTCTCTCACCTGTATAGAGATAATTCAGCCGAACACAGCCGAACAAAATAATACGTGGGAGATTTTAATTTTTCAAAGCAATCTTCCTTATTAAAGACATCTTTATTATTAAACATATTTAACATTTTTATCGAATTCACCCTAAATCCCTTTTAAGAGTGTTGTATTATAGTTAAATTTATATATTTATAGATATTTCAATATTTTCCATATGAAACACAATGTTTTTTTGAAAGTTTTATGTTTTTCTGAATAGTGCAAGCTCAATTAAATTTACTTTTGCTTGGAAATAATTAAGTTTTGTAAATATATTTCTTCCTAGCCGAAACTGTCACAACAAACGGTTGCCTGCATAGCAGCACGCAATTAAAACTTATATTTTTCTTCAAGGGAGATTTAATTAATCAAAAATTAGAACGAGTCGAGGCTAGAGCAGAGTCGTGGAATGACACAGGGGCTGAGGCAGAGGTTACGTCATGAATTATATACACGGCAGAAGAAGAAAGCAGGGACTCCATATTGCATCAAAAGATGCAGAGAGAAATGAGTGGTCCCAGGCCCGAAAAAGCTAGTGCATACAACATGTGGATCAGCCCAGACTGGAACTTGCAGCAGAAACATGTCTGTAAGGCCTGGCCAGCAATGGTTGCCACTGACCGAATCAGACGTAGCCTCCTTCCAGCTAAGAGCAGGAGTTGCGCCAGATACACAAACATGTCAAGCAAACGATTATAAAATCCTCATTTATCACATTGTGTTACACTCTTCGCCAGACGGCCTGCCAACAGACTGATGGGCATGAATCGCAGACTCCAGTCGACTCCTCACTGATGTATCTATGCATGAAAATGAAATTATGTCGTCATGTGATAGATGGCACATACCTAGTGAACATTTCCGGGCATTCGTATAAAGATATTACAAGCAACACATATACATTATAAACACAGTTTATTTAGAGGGGCTCGGCTGCACAGGATTAGGCTAGAGTTTGGAATCGTATTGAACAAATTTTCCCTAATAACTTCATTTGCTTTTCTATTAATATAATTATTATTATACCATTATTATTGAATATTAAAGACGTTTCTTTTTTATTTCTCGATATCCAATTATCTATAAATGTCGATTTTATGACATTGTATTCAAGCACAACTGAACACTTAAAAGAGATTCATCAAAATTAGTATGCACATTTTCGTTTATCAAATAAATATCAGACTATAAACTATAAACAGACTATAAAAATAATCAAGAATACGTTGCATGCTGCAAGTGTGATTTCCCTGGCCGGAATATGTGAATATATGTTAATGTACATATGTGAACATCAGATTTCGACAGTAGCGACGTTCCCTGATCTCGTTTCACTGCCAATAAAGGAAAACTAAAAGCAGCTAACGAAACTGTGCGGTCGCAGCTTTAAACTCTAAAATATCCTAGGGACATCCTTAATGATAGTAACTAAGAACAATTTTGAAGCTCCGTCTTCTGGTGAGCGCTACTTTTTCATTTATTCATTTTATTTCATCCTTTTGCTTTTAAGCCAAATGCAACCTTTTTCTCTAAGTTTCTCCAACTGAATGGATTTGTTTTTCGCGAGTTTTGAGCAGGATAAAAGTTGACTAAGGGACCGACTAGGTCAGGACAGACAACGGGTGGTTAGTGTTGACTAGCAATGTGAAGTCATCAAAGCTTAAAACATTTTAAGCTTAGCTCCCAGTTTAAATGTATTTCTCATACGTTTTTACTTGAAAAAGTGTTAGCCATTTAAGCGAATCGCCGACGAGCAGAGCAATAGGCAACCGAACGTAAAGCTGGAAACTTGTCCGTGCTGATGTCAACACGTCAGCCGAGTCCGAAAGCAATTTGTCAGTCAGTTGTGATAGACAGCTAAGGCGACGCAGCGATGCATGAAGTGCCCCAACAGACGCTTAGCCGGAAATACAAATACAGAAACAGAAACTCTCGCACATACACGCCCATATACATGTATGTTTTGCTATGTAAGCCGAAATTCCCCCGGCACCTGTCAAACTCATATGTTCAATATATCGTAAAGGCCATCGAAGCGTTCAAATTATTATGCAATAATGCATAAATGAGTTTGCCAATTTAACAATATTAAGCCGACAACCGTTGCGGTCAAAAGTGTGTATTAGCAGCCGGTGCAAGCAAACTGATATTTCTCCAGGTACCATCAAGATAAATCTGTTTCAGTCTTACTTTCTTCTCTTTTGTACATGTGTATTTCAAATTTACGTCAACGATCGGCATCTGTCAACATACAGTAAGCGCAAGTACATAAATGTTTTCCCGCTGGGATTTCTGCTCGCAAAGTTTTAGAAAATTCAGGCAATGAATTTGTTTTTCCTATCGAAAGAGAGAATTGCAAACCAACCGAAAAACATCTAATTCTTTTCGGTAAACGGTTCAGGGCTTAGAAAAAAAATTGACGAGAAGATACAAGCAGATAGCATAAGGTCCGAACATATTTTTCTACAGATTGGTACGGAACATATGAAAACTTTTTCTTAAGGACAAGCACGCTCTGGATGCTATCAATTGGCACATAGTCACCCATCAGTTTAATTTAACCTGCAGGGGCCAGCATGTGCTAAAAATGTAATTAACGTGCAGTGGTCATAATGAAAATAAATAAATTGGCCCCCTGACTGGCATACTAGCAACATATTTCAAAAATTAATTTAAACTTTTGCCACATTTACCCATTAGCGCCAAGTTTTGGATACTCGAAGAGCCGTTCATAAGAGTCCCTGCTAGCAACTCAACAAGTTTGGCTGTGCTGCGAGTGCAGCGAGTGGGAGTAACTAATTTGCCTATGATTTGTGTGTGCAAGCAACAGCAAGATTTATTCGAGTTAACTAAAGTAACATAATTTTCGAATAACGCCATTTAAAATTCTCCAGTAAAGCAAAGTGCAAAATGGCTGCCAGTTTAAGTAAATTGTGCTGCTCGGATCGAAAAAATGAAAAGGAATATAGCAAAAAGTATTTAAAAACTGCGACAAGCTATTCTCGACACTTACAATGCGCGGCACCAGCCTCCCTACAAACCAACGGAAGTTTGCCGTAAATAACTTTTTTCAACTAAGCCCGCGATGTTCAGTTGAATTAGCTGCATAATTCGAAACGGCCCAAAACTCTGGTTTTGCCTTTTTCAGAATGTGAGTGTCTCGAGAAATGGCAGCCACAGCTAGGAGACCATAAATCACGCACGCTTTGTCTGCATGGCTGCGTGTGTGTGTTTTCGCATTGTTTGTGTATTCGTGCTTACTTGTTGAAGAAGAGTTTCATGCCGATTTTTGTTGAATTTTTATGCCAATTCGAGTGCCCTCTGAGGTCGTCACAAATGCTAATCGTCTAGACAACAAAATAATCATCAACAATAAGAGTATTACTACTAAAGCGAGTATACTCTATATTTTATATTTTATAGTCTATCGTAAAGAAATAAACTTTTTTAAAATGTAAGTGAAAGTTTAGGATATTCGATTGGATTTCAATTGATAAATTGATAATAGGACTTTGATTTGTTTATGTTATCAAACAATGGGCGAATAAATTTAATAAATAACTAATAACTAAAAAAGTATTAAAAGAAAATAAAATAAATTAAAACAAAGGCTAACTTATTAGCTTATTTATTTATTAACTGTCAACAAAAAGCCTTCCTAATTATTTTATACATTATTCATACATTATGAAAATTTAAGGCTAAAAGCCTAGTTAGAGTTTACAATTTACTAATAACATCACTGAAAGCTATTCACAGCTAATTGGGTCAGTGACGCTTTTTGAGCCTACAGCCAAGAAGAAAGGTGTAGGTAGAGAAAATAGTGTTGAGTAAAATTAAAATAAATCCGAAATTGATATATTATTTAAGAAAATACAATAAATAGCAAAGCAGAGTCCTATAGAGGAAAGTGTTTTCTATTCTTCTTAATTTATTTGTGTTATTACTTAAATATACCAGCTCGTAACGCGAACTGCATTTGGTGTTGGAAGAAGAGGGTTCAGGGTATCCAATAGTCGGGAGCTCCCGACTGGAACCTCTTACTTGTTTTTTATTAAGCTCCCAAAACCCAAATACAATTTAATGCATAATTACTGGCGAAGCTTATTGTTTCTTTCCATTTTAAAAATATCAAAATGCAGCCAAAACGGAGAAGTCTGCTTCTACTTTGTTTGCTGTTCGATTGTGGGTGTGTAGTTTGCATGTTTGTGCGTGTTTTCACATTCTTTATATTTGTAAACAGTTTATGCCTTTGTCATCACGCTTTAATGGCTGATCCTTTGTTTTCGTCATTGTAGTTTTACAGCTTTGTTCTCGCCCTAACGAACATCAATAACAGCACACCACCCACTCACACACATACGCACACACACACAGCTACGTGCATTTGGAATAACACTTTTCATAGTCATTGAAAATGACGGGCACTTTTGTAATAAAATGCAAAAGTGGAAAATAATATTCATGAACAGGCATAAACACACGCGGCGTATACTTAATGTGCAGCGATGACTTTTATTTGTGCACAAACATATATACATACATATCTATGTATGTTTAAATGAGTTTACTTTAAATAAAATTGAGTATAGCTTTGCAATTTATTTAAAATATTACTTTAAAATGAAAAAAAGATTGTTATACCAAAGACAATCTAAAGTGTTTATATTGTTTTTGCCTATACCCTGAACTCATTAAAAGTGGGTAGAAGGGGTATAATCATTTGTGCAACTGTATGTAACAGGCAGAAGGAAGTATCTCCGTCCCCATAATATATACATATTCTTGAACAGCATGAATAGCTGTCTGCCTGCCTGTCCGTCCGTCCGTCCGTCCGTCTGTTCGTATGTATGAACGCAAGGATCTTAGAACCTACACACATTCATGCGCGTCTTTTTTGAATTCTATCAACAGCATTGCATGTAGGAATGGTAAGCAAAATACTTTCATGCAACCGTTTTTCGCTAGTTAACCACTGTTGTGGGTGTAATTTCCAAAATGAAGTTCTTATGTACAGATCGGAAACGCATTTCTACCGAGAAAGCTTGGTTTCTGCGTAAAATGTGAAACAGGTCTTAAATGATATTTCATACATCTTTGGAAATGAATTTGAGCGCATACAAAAATCTTTGACACCCATTTAAGCCAAGAAAGAATGCATTTTTTCAAATATATTTGGACAAAGATCTTCGAAAATGATTTCGCGATGTAATCACACATGCGGAATTTCCCACAGCCTACGAGCATTATTATTGTATTGTAGTATGCGAGCAATAATATTTCAAATCCTACTTTACGATAGTCTCCGGCATGTGCATTTACATGTTTGTTATGTACTCTACATTGTTCAGTTTCGATTGGAACGAGGTATACAATAAAAAACGACTAATCCTTAAATTGAAGTGCTCGGCACACAAATGGTAATAATTGCTTGGAAAATTGCGGCGCTTTAAAATGGCATCTCACCAGCCATTCATTAAGTGAACCATCGACACACAACTCATACACACACATTTTTGTGCAAGTTGGTCGCCATATTGTTTTGGGCATTTGCATGTTTGCATGTCAATTGAAAGCCTTACGTGAAAATAATTTTTGTTTCGTTGGTTTGCTCTTGCTGCTATTTTTGTTGTCGTTTTGAATTCCGTCTGGTTGATGGTCTCTGTCCTGTTGTTGACATCGTTATTAATTAAGCTATACTTTGCGTAGCCAGGGACAGTTGTCGTTAATTGACTGAACGGAATAGCCAAAGAAGTGCCTTGGCAATGGGGTCAGCTGAACAGTTGGCACTTACGTTCGAGCACAATAACAGCTTGCAAACGTATTCAATAGGCCCCAAGGCTAAAAAAAACCATAAAAGTTATTGCTGTACAAATTGTTGACATTTAATGTTCCTCTCTTGGATTTCAGCATGAACAATGCATGTGTTTGTTGCATACATTTTTAATTGGTTTTTGACCAGCGAAGTTCTAAGAGCTGCAAAGCAAAGTGTTCTAAAGCAATTACATGAAAATGCCATTAGTTATATCCAATATTTGAATTTGGATACATTTTATGCACATGTATCAGATTTTTTACAGTTGTTTTATACGGACTAACGCCCAGAAAAATGATTTACTTAGCCAAATTATATTATTTTAATTGAATGGTAGACTGGCCAGACTGTTAATTTGCCAATGAGCGCATCTGTCTGAGCACATAGCAATATCAGTTTTTATAAATTAAATTTTATATAAATAAAAATTATAAAAAAATGTGTGCCCAGTCAGTTGGGTTAAAGGACTTACATAAGGAGTAGCCGCACAATTATGTGGGACAAATGCTAGGGCAGGGCCGGTGTGGTAGGGTTCGTCAGATGAGACGGCACTGTTGCAATGCCATAAATCTTATATGCGGCTCCACAGAACCAGCGAGCAGTAAATAATGATGTTCATCATTAAAGGTGCGTGTAAAAGAATAATGGCCAAATTCTTATTAACAGCAAGGGGTGAAAGATGTGAGTTCGTGTGTGTGTGGCAGAATCAGCTGTGTGTAGTTAGTGTGGGCAGCGTCTGGTGTGGAGTTGGAAGCATAGAATCTAGCCCTAACTTTATTTAACAGCCACAACCGTGTGTGTGTGCGCGCGTGTTGCGGAAATATTAGCTGTGAACGCTATTCATTAAGCGGAAATAAACAAACAAAATCAACAAAGTAACAGAAATCGCAAACGAAAGAGGTAGAACGTAATCCGATACTTGGTTAAACCAATACCAATCCTGTACTCCGGTACTGGGTTGAACCGGATACGCTTGAGTGCTGTCTGCTCACATAATTGGAGCATAAAGTGAAGCTGTAACAAGCGCTGCGGACGTAAAGCGCAAGGCATGAAAATGAATCGAGCCAAGCCAAAAGCCGGAAATATATGTGGTTGTGGATGTGGCAGCAGAAGACATACATTCACAAGTTTTTGGCTGTCCTCGTTATTGCACAAGCAAAAAAACACACACCAGCACAAAGAAAAGATATGGTTTACACTTATTTGGCACAATCTGGAGATCCGGTTCCTCATAAATAAAAAGCCGAGGTTTCTTCCAAATGCCTGTCCCGCAAGTGCCGCGTAGTGCTTATTTATGGCCAAAATATATACAAGATACTCACACACGAGCAATCTTTACGCTTAAGTGCTAGACCCCAGCCCAACTTGAGTTAAGCGGCATGTCTAGAATTTTAAGTGATCTTCTTAATATATATTCTCTACTTCTTCTATATTAATATAATAGATCAATTAAACGCTGTGGGTATGTATTATGGTGTCCTATTATAGTTGAGCCCAAAAAACGGTCAAAGCCGGCTATATTTTAAACACACGCTTTAAGCCCACAAATTAGGCAGCTTACTTGCTTCATCCTTTATAAGTCTCATGCTATGAAATATTCTCTTTTGCATAACCTAAGTTTATATTGTCGGATGATATGGAAATGATAAGATTATCAGCGAGCTCCTCATCAAAACTGCCAAATACCTAGATGAAACGTTATAATTGAAATATTCTCAGAAAATCTGCGATTAAACATAAGAATGAATGGAATTTTACGAGCTATCCACTTGGCTGAATAACAGGAAATGTATACATAACATTCATATGATAGAGTGTCTCACTTTCATTGGGATACTTATTTCCTTAAATTTGACTTTTTAAACGCGCACGTGAAAATGAAATGGAACGCGGGCCATGCAATGGAAATAGCCCCGATGATTGCTGCGCGTTTATGATAAATAAATCTCATAGATAATCGAGACAGAAAACAAAACTGTTATCCATTTTCCTCTCTATCCCCCTTTCTCACGCTCATCAAGAAGTGCCCAGGTAGCTATAAATCTAGATACTTTTGCCAGCCACCTTAATATAATTTGCTGGTCTAGCAGTTTAGCTAATGTAACAGGTAAATAAATGAATTGGCTTGAAACAAACAAAGGTAGATACAGATAAAACTGACATAAAGATAAAAGCACATTTGTGATCGGAAAACAGCACCTGAAAAAAAAAAACAGACAACCAATTTGCAATCTATTCTGAAATTGTATATTTATGTTCTTTTATATATATTATATTGCATACTTTTTCGCCGAAGCACACACACATACACAACTATACACATACACGCACATTCACACCTGGCATGGAGGAAAGTTAAGTGTATTCTTTTGCCGCTTTCTTTTTACATTGGCTAGTAGAGTGTCAATGTGAATGCCTTTGTATGTGTCTGTGTATGTGGCATGTGGCCATTGCCATTACCTCTTATGCAGTTGCCTGCAGTAAATGTCGGCCACATGTGGCCCAGCACATTTTCCTCGCACTGACGCCTTCTCTAGCCTTCAGACTCCATTCCTAGAATGGTAATTGATTACCAAATTCAGCGTTCCGTTTCCCGTAGCCTCTATTTTACATAGCACCGCAACGTTAGCCACAAAGCCATTTTACACAGCCTTACACACAAGCACACACAGGCACACATAAATACAATTGCCACTGCTGCTGTCCCTGCTAAGCTGCAGGCAAAATTTTTTGTTTTTCCTATTTTATTTTTTGCTATAAGCTTTGCCCAGAAACTTTTTGGTAAGCCTTAGATTTCAAGGGACGGGTTAGTATAGTAAAGTAGCAAGCATATTTTTAATGCTCAAAAATCAGCAAAATTTATGAAATGTCGCTTTGGTTGCATTTTCCCAATATATTTATTGTGTTTGCTCGCAAGTGTTTTATTTCGTATGCTTTAACGTTCATAGGACTTTTTGGTACTTAGTAAGCAAAGTACGGAGGTTTAGTTTAGTGAAACCATAATTACATTGTTTGTATAGCGACTAAGGTTGTGTAATCTATAATTCAGCCGCTAAATAAATTATAATAAATGCCCTAATTTTGCATTGTTACAGTCATTTACAAAATATATCTGCATTTATTATATAGTATAATGTCATCTAAACTTATAAAACGGAGTCCTGACTGACAGTCTGAATGACTGATTGATTGGTGTTCAACGCACAGTCCATACCGTAAGAGCAAGGAAGCTGAAATTTGTAGTTACCTTATGTGATGTTTACGTTAAGACGGGCTTTCGGGAAATTCCACCCGCAACAGTGGTAAAGTTGTTGGTTTACCGTCCGGTGAGTTTCAAAATCATTACGTGCCACGGGCAAGGCTGGCCTATACCCGCTAGTAGCTTATAAAATATTGTAAGAGAAAATAAGACACTTTTACTTAGTTACAAACTAAACTCATAGAACAACAGCAAAATGTTTATTAATTGTAATCATACTTAACCATCCTCAGACAGTAAATGACGTTAGAGCTCCGTTGAGCATTCCCAAACATGAAACTCTGTTGGCACTTATTGCCTCCCGCAGAGATTAACAGTTTTGAGGTGTGCCAGCATATACAATATATGACATCATCTCTCGGACAAAAGGCATTCTTGAGGCTGCAACTACATATATACTAATTGCATTATTGCAAATAGAGCTTTAGGCTGGCATCTACTCACAATTAAGGCAAAGGTGATAAGATGCAAGGAACGCCTGCAGGAAATGCAGTTCAGGTTAATTAATAAACAGCAGATGGACATAATGACAGAAACCGCATTTGAATATTGTGAAATTGTGTCAAGTTTATTTGGAATAAACTAAGGATTGCAGGCTTGGGATTAAATTTGGGCTTGAGTTGTTTTGCAATTGATTTTTTCTTTCTTATTTTTTTCTTTCTTTCTTATTTTTAGCTAGAATTATTTGCTGATATGCCTGTTGAGCAGAGGAGGTAGCAAGTAGTGAGCTCTATCGAGGAAACAATTTTTCGTTGTTTGAAATTTATTATTACGAGCTCATGGCTCGAGCTGTTTTTTTTTTTTAATGATGAATTAAATAGCTTATTCAATTATTTCAAAAATATTCATTATCCCATGTAAAAAAAAAAAAAATGGAATACAATATTCATTTATTCAATTGTTTTAATTCATAAAATGTTGTATGTCTTGTTGACACCCCTTGTCAGGTTATCAATCTGATATAAGCTTGGAGATCAAATTTATAAATCAAACTCTTAAGTTTCTGTAAGTGAAGAATGGTTTAGTAAATCAATAACATTTTAGGTACCATTTTATAAAATAAAAAAATTGTACATCTTTGATTCTCCCATTCAGTTGTCTATATAAATTCACTATCGATATTAACCCAATTCCAATTGCACAATCAAAAGTGGAAAAAAAGTCTTTGTTTAACTATAATCCAAAAATAATACCATTTTTATGGCAAACAAGATAAAAACAAGCGCATTTAACATCTATACTAAAGGTGAAAGCAAACGTGAAAAACCATTTCAACAATTTAAAATAATTTCCACAAGGATTTTCACAAAAAGAGCGATAGAAACATACGCCGCAGCCAGAACACATACATGTGCTGTCCAGAATTTGTTGCAATTGTGTTGTTGCCGTTGTTGCTAAGCGTCAGAAGTAGTCACTGCTGTTTGCCAATTGTTGGAAGAGAAGTGGGGCAGAAACAAATTTTATATGTATATACAAATAGAGCAGCTATTTTGTAACAATAAAGTTTTATGAAATTACAAATAGGAGGGTAACTAGTCTCCTTGCAATGTGGCAAATAGCTAGTTGCTTGTTGCACATAGTAGTTTCTACTACGTAGTTTCTTGCTGCTGCACCTGACGTTACGTTAAACTCATGTTCGTCTATGACGCTGTTGCTGCCGGCCATTTCCGTCAACGAGCGCACTAAACCCACCAAAAAACATGCACATACACACAGAGAGAGAGGCAACAATACTACTATGCAACAGCAGACGCATGCAAACTTTATAGTTAATGACGGAACTGTGGCGTGCCTGTAAAGTGTTGAAATTGAAATTATACATCTATGGCTGTTGTGGTGTTTGTAGTGAAGAATGTTGCTCTAGCTGTTGCTGTTGTTGACGCTGCTGTTGCTTTAATGAATAAAGCACATTGCAGTCAAGTCGCAGCATTGTCCATCGTTTTTTCTGCTGCTGCTGCAGCAACAATCACAACAATAATGTTAACGCAAATGCATAAGTTCAACCACTAACCATTAAACATGCAACAGCAGCAGCCAGCATTAGACAGCAGGTGTTTGGCAATAACAATAGCAGCAACTAAAACTACAACAACAACAACATCAATTGCCGTTAGCCGCATTGGTCTTCAAATAGTTGTGCAATTAGCTTGTAAAATATTTAATTTATTTTTTTTACAATTAAAATACTTTTAGAATAATTTTATTCAACACAGAAAAATATATTTATTGAAGCAATCTAAAAATGAGTAATATTAGGTAATATTCATCACCTTTAAAACTGTGTCTTTATTCCAGCTTAGGGAAATGATAAGTATATAAAATATGAAGAGTATCTTTCTTTAACACGGCATAGGTCAATTATATGGCATCTATATATGTATAAGCGTTATTTGTGACCCATTGCTTCAATAGCGTTCATCTGATAACGAAGCTTGTTTGGTTCGGTTTCGCCAATATGTTTAAGTTAAGGAAAGTTGTGTTATTGCTTAAAAAAGTTCTTTGTACATGAAGACATCGACTCGGCGGTTTACCTTTATCAAGAGCATAATTGTATAGCGTACAGTTAAATAATTAACTGGAATACACAGATTGTTCATAATACAATCCGCAATCAATATTAATCAACAAATAATTGGTATGGCCCTGCATAAAATACAATTTTCCATTAACACAGAGTCAAATGTCTCATTAAATAATTAATGGCGGCTTTTGATAAGCTATTAAATTTTCCCGTTTATATTCTTGTAATTTAAAGATGTGGAACTTCTTTTTTTTTCTCAAGGTGTCATTTGTTTATCAAATAGAACGGCATCGAATTTTAGACAAAATGTAATCTCCATCTCTAATTGGCTTTCCCTTCAATCATTCGAATCGCTTCAAATTGCACTAGCGGGCATTTCTGGTTGCTATCGCTATTTCTGCAGCTGCCTAATGAAATCCTGTAATCTATGTTAAATGCCAATTATCAGAGTTAAAGAGAGAGACACAGAGTTATACAGGCAATGATCAAGTCAGAGCGCCTGGACGCCACGAGGGCATCACATGCCAAAAAGAACTTTACTTAATTACTGGGAAATGCAACCGCCCTTTTCCCATCTTGCCACGCACATGTACTCCACTGAAAATTATTTGCCCTCAAAGGAGTCATTCACCTCACAGCCAAATAAAGAAGAACGCAACTCAGGAATGGTATCCAGCAAGTGCTTAACATACTCGTAATTATTATTGCAGCTGGCAATATGTACACATTATACTCTGGACCGCCCATGGATTCTATATGTTGTCGTGTGGCTTATGGGCCAAACTCAGCGGGGCACTTGGGAGTGGGCGTGGTGGGTGGATTGAGGAGCTGTCGCATAGGTAGGCGCTAAGTATTGAGGTGAACATATTCCATCGCTAAAAGGCAAACATGAGAAAATCTTTGTGGGCACTTAAAGCACATGGGTAGGCATATGTATGCATATCCACACACGCAACCTCATGCATTCCTATATATATTGGAATTATAATTTTAAGTGTAATGCATGTTGTGGAACATTTACTTGCTTTTGTGTACTTTTTCCATATGATTTATGACCCAAATTACAGGTGAACACCTTTACATTACATAACTTCTAACACACACAAGCTCACCTGTGTCAGCTTGTTTTTCATCGCCCTGTGGCGCACAAAAGTATGCTACACTTTTGTTTCATGATACGTATTTATGGCTGCATGTGCGTCGGTGTGCTTGTATGCCTTGGGTAGTCCTTTGTTAATTAACTCTTAATCAATTATTTTGTACTTAGTATATATTAATTCCTAAATATTTTATTAAATCGTATATATACTGAGTGAAATTTCATAAAACTATTCAATGCAAGCCGACACTATTTGTAAGTTACTTTTTTGGCTTTGGTGACCTTTTTGTTGTAAAACCGAACGCACCATGAATGCATGTTATGCCACATTTAATGCCTTAATCGATCAAATACCAGGCACATTTTGTTAATATAATTAAAAAATAAAAAGACGTTTTTTTATTACGTTTTTCTAATATATTTTTATGCAAATAGAAATGACATTTTCGTTTTCCATTTAAATGTTGATTTAGTTTAGTTAGTTTTTGAGTGTTTTATTTATTTAATTGTTCTCGTATTTCTCGTACAAACGAGGCATATTTGTTATCTTTATTATTGACTAGGAATTTCCTTTGCGCATACCATACAGATAAACTTTTGGCTTAAATTTAAACTATGTTTGGAACGTTTTTTGTCTAATTTATTGTTTAAATTATTTTTATTATTATTTGCTTTAAAAGAGCAAAAATAGAATAAATAGTTTTTTTGATGCACTTCAAACATATTATTAAATAGAAGTTGATATCAAGATGGTACATAAAGGAACTATATAAAATTTTTAGCAAAAAATGTTCCACGGGCAAGGCCGGGTAATACTCGCAAGTATATTTATATATGTATATACAAAGCGAGACAATTAATATGTCAGCCACAAACGTCTTTGCGGTTCAGGCCAGCTGAGTGACTGCTGCTAGGACGACAGCTGTCTCCGGCACATTTGTCTTTCACGAATTTCACTTTCGTACTCATTAATTAAGATAATTGGGCCTTTTCGGCGCCTTTAGAGTTCAACCTGCTAAATGGCACCTGACAAACAAGATAGCAGCCGACCGAAGGACTTGCTCAAAGGGCGACGTCACAGCCGCTGTCGCAATCGAGGTCGCGCCTTAAGTGACATCTTGAAGCTCGTCGAATGGCGCTTGTTATAGTCCTGGCCGTGTAGTGCAATTTTGAACGATTTGCGTGGGCACTTGAAGCCTTTAATGGGTCGTCTTAGAGCATGTTGGGCTCGTTGTTCTTAAGTCTGATTGGGGCACATGCCATCCACACACTCTTCGAACAGCTGTCTTATTTAACTTGCTTACACAAAAACTTAATAATCAATAAAAAAGTCCATGTCAAGTCTTAACATATATTTATTTTATACAAATAAAACTATAAGTGGGACACTTTTATTGCGGTTCAGCGAACAGTATTGTGCAAATGGGGTGTTTTCATCAATTCAGATAAGCTGCGATATTCAGATATTGGCAATATATTAAAGTGGTTATTTCTCTTTCATGATTTTGTAGACCTGAGCCTGCTCAGTTCATAACCATATTAGAAAGATGCCAATTTTGTGTAGAAATTAAATTCAGCACATGTCTTGTAGAAGGACGGAAAATACTTTAAACGGTTTCGCAAAAATGTAAAATTATTTAACAGCTCAAGATTTGCTTTCCCGAATTTGTATCGCCTTGTAGAGATTATTATAATTTTATCATAAATGTATAATCCGCATATAGCAAAATAGTCTGATAGTTTTTTTTTAAATATATATTTGCAGAATGTATACATTTTAGCTGCAATTCTTGTCCCTGTCTCACAGAGTCTCTTTATATCTCTATACGTTTTCTTCTATCTCTCTCTCCCCATTCCTTAAGCCCAGCAGTACTGCACTGCCTTAATAATGTTTTGCATAGCAAATATCATTTCAGCTATCTTTTGTGGGTCTGTGCCAGTCCAGTGTTATCTGCCCTGTTTTGTGCCGGGATCCCACGCATTTGTGTCTACGCGCGCTAGTCCCTCGTTAATTGCAATGCTTGTCATTTGAAAGTCAATTTGCATTTAAATTACAAAATTGTGTGCCCTCATACTTTACGACAAGCAGGAAGCACGACCAATTGGTGGCGCTCGCTGCAGCGGAGCATTTGCATTGCGTCTATATAATTGAAATGCGAGAGACTCTCTGATGTATGTCATAAATTGCACATGGCAGCTAAAACTGAGACTTAGCCCAATTTTTTCTTCATTCTGTCACTTTGACCAACGGCCGGCTAATGTAGAAGGGCAGGGTCGGGCTATAAAAAAGAGCAACGAAATTGCGGTGTTAAGGCACTTCCCGGCCTGACCTCAAACTCTGCTTACTGCTGCGGACACGAAATACTGGTCGCTGTTTGTCGTTTAATAAGGGCGACGCCCGTTAACCTTACTATGTTAACTTTGTGTGCTGTGCATAAGAATCGCATATTCGACGCGGCGCTGCCAGCCGCATGTTTGCTGTTGCACGGAGCTGACCACACATGAAATTTATGTTGGCCGTTAAAGTGGCAATCGGTATGAATTGCTTTGGCTATGACTTAAAACAACTTGATGACTTACAATTATTAACCATATAATTTATGGATTTTAAGCTTAAAAACTCGTAAGTGGTTCTGACCATTTTACCACTCTTGCGGAAGGATTGCACCGACACCGCGTTTCACCGTGCACCTACATCACAAAAGGTAACTACAGTGTAAATTTCAGCTTACAAGCTCTTACGGCTCGGGCTGTGCGTTGATAACCAATCAGTCAGTCAGTTTGGACAGTTTTATATACAGAGATGTATATTTTCCTTTTTTTAAGTCAGTCAAATTGAATTGTCAGTAAAATTGAAATAAATTCAAATATTAATTGGAAGATTAAAAACAAAAGTATTGGGCGTTTTTGTTTCTAATCGCCCCGGGTTTTTTGCATAGGAAATGTATTTCCTATCGACAGTTCTATACATATATATATATACATATATATGTTTTTATAATTATGTTTGTTGCGCGGGAAGCAATTTCAAAACTGATATGTACAGAAAGTTGTTAAGTGCCCTGGGCCAATTCCCAAACAAGCAAAAACAAATTGGCTAAAAAATCAAAATCCAGACAAGTAATACAACTTTGGGAAGCTGCAAGCTTAAAATACTTTAACAAGTTGAGCTTGAAATTGAAGTGAAAATCAAAATCGAAATGGAAATAGAAATTTAGGTTGAACATTACTCGAATGAAATCAAACGCGAGAAGAAGTTGCAACAGCAAGCAGTGCTACCCCTTTGAGTTTTCACTGTAACAAGCCTTGATGTTTGCCTAATGCAGTTGGCAATATTGTCAGCTGAAACTCTAACAACTGCTAACAAGCAGCATATGGAAACTACTGCAACTTCAGCTCGTAAAACAGCCTCCAAAGGACAACTTTCAACAACATTGGCCAAGGCAGGTGCTCCGACCTGCGGGGAACAGTTAGATGCGAGCGTGCAAGAAATACGTTTAGTCGATTGGGCCAATTGATTTGTACTACCATCCCTAACGAGTTGCACTGGTACGAACGCACGTTGCGTATGAGCGATATTTGCTCAAGGAGTCAATCAGCTTGCCTGAAACATTTTCTATTTATCACGTTACATGTTAAATTATCAATTAGCTTATTGCTCATTAAACAAATTTGGAACTATATATTTGGCATTGTAACCATTTGGGAAAGTCGACAACGTGCAGAAATTGAGTGAAGAAAATTTAAAGAAAGCCACTTTGCTTGTCAACGTAGCAAATGACATGTCAAACATATTTAGAATTAATAACAAAATATTTACCAAAATATTTAAGATACAAAATTATATTATTTTTTTTATTTATTTTCTTAAATAATGATTCAAGCAACATTTTGCATTGTCATGGAAATATTATTATTATGCTTTCTTTCAATATGTTAAGCACTAAAAGCATACAAAATAATTTTTTCTCAGGTTGAAATTAAATGTTATTAGCAACAAATTTTTTTATAGGTATTCTACCCAAGGCTTGTGAGAATTGTACATATTTGGTCAAAGTAAAGCGAAGAAAAAATGAATCAGATAAATATTAATCGGTAGACGGATTGTGCAAAATCAAGAATAACGAGGTAGAAGGGATATCTACAGCACGCCGAAGATTTAATACCTCTGCAGACCCGTAATGTTCATAGTGCTTTGCCCGGATTTAAGAAACGATGGGAAAATAGATAATGCCAAGTATGGTAAAGATATCTTTAAAAGTCTTATGTCCGCTATATGATATGGTGGTCTGATGTAAATTAGATTGTATAAATATACGGAGCTAAGTGAAATCTTGAAAAACAGAAAAAGATAGACCCTCCAGGATGCATCTCCGACCCCATACTGTATATATATTCTTGGTCAGCATCAGCAGCCTAGCCATGTAGAGGTAGAGAAATTTGGTATGTAGGTCTTCTCGGTAGATCGAGTTTGTTTCCGATAATCTATAACTTCCCCCATTTTCAAGTAATTGATTAAAATCGATGTCTCCTTCTATGAGTTACGCATCACACGACAACATTATAATACCCTCTGCAAGGGTATAAAAATGGGAAAAAAATAAACTCTCTATACTCTCTGTAATATAAAAAATCTATATGCTGATTTCCATTGAGATTAGAATAATTTTTGCGCTGAGACGATAAACGACAGGGTAGAGTTGAAAACTCTGAATGTGTTGCATACAATGCCTGCATGTCACGCATACCACACACATATGCATATATGTGCTGCCAAGTCTTCTCAACGTTAACTAAAAACAATTTATATTTGAAGTTAAAATTTGCATGAGTCGTATCGAGTCAAAGCAAATATGCGGGCTGGCAGTCTGACATGTTTCGGACTCCGATAATACTGGGAAGCTGTCGCCGGCAAGAGTGGTCAGTCCCAAAATCAGAGTCAGAGGAAGGTTCAGTTGCAGTGGCACACATCAGAAAATTGATCCGATGAGGTGAAGGGCATGCGAATGTGGATGCTGCTGTCAACAATCTGCAGGTTGAAAAAATCGATATAACTTTTACAATTTAATAGCATTGTGTTGTATATGGCTAAAGGGAAGTGTTAAATAGTTAAATAGGACAGTCAGGAATATGTAGCGCGCTCAGGTCTCGTCCGTATTTAAAATATCCCTTTATTATCATTGGTTAGGCCAAGAGGATAAGTCGGGTAGTGGCAAGTCTCGTAAGCGAATCCGTTGTCCTTGAGAAAACCACGCCTCAGGAGTGGGTGACACATGACATATCAGCACATGTTGCATCCATAGAAGACGCTGCTGACATTCCAGCTACATACCTGTAAATCCGACCGCAAAAAGGGAACAAAAGATAACATTCGAAGTGTTGTCATGCAGCCGCAGATGTCGTAGCAGCAACTATGAATGCAAATCACACGGAGGCGAACGTCCATACTAAAAAGCCTTCATTCCTTTACCTGTCTAAATATGTCGGAGGTGCCTTTCTTAAAACCTAGAGCTTAAAATAATACCCCTGATGGCCAGCTAGGATTATAGATTACTAAAGAACAATTAGCTAACAAAAATTTTAAAAGATATAGCAAACACTTGCACTTTAGGATATTTAATAAAATATAGAATAGCAGTTTACTGAGATCAAAAAAGTTACTTTTCCTTATGCTTTAATTAATGAATATTTATGCAATACATCATGCATACATATGATGGAGAATTTGTGAGCTGTTCAGACAGGTCTAGCTGAAAATATGTTCATTAAATGGTAGTTCATAACTATACAAAATATATGTTTATTATTTGAATATATTCTTAGACACATTTCACTTAAATACAAATATAATATGTATCACACTATTCACAGCTTATCTTAACATTTTATTTATGTTTATAATATTAACCTTGAAGTATAAAACCAATATTCGGAAATAAATATTTATTGATATTAATATTCTCATGTGAAGTTAATATTGAAATTCATTTTTACAAACACTTTAAAGAGTGGCAAGAATAGGTAAAAACGAACACACAAAATAAAAGAAATGCATACACAATTAACAAATAAAAAAACTAATCATATGAGATAATCATGTCACATGTGAAATGATTGACGCCATTTTGGTTTCGACTGGAAGCAAATCTCTGCTGTCCCTTTTTCGATACCCATCCCTTTATTTTTTTAATGTTCGCCACTTGGTCAAGTAATTTGAGCTATGAGCACTCGCTACACTCGCAGAAAAAGTCGAAGAGCCTTAATTGCTGTGAACAATGCCAGCAATCAACAAAAACCCGCGGCTTAGATCGTGACAAAAAGCCAAAATCACCAGGCCACGTGTGTGTACGAGTATCAATGTGTCTGCATGTGTGTATGTGTGTATAAGAGTGTATGGCATTTGTCCATTTTGTGCGCAATATAAAAGAGCATTTGTTTTCTTGAATCTACCAGTGCAATAAAAGTTAGTAAATATACTTATTTGAGTTATCTTTTTAACTAACCTTTTCTTGAATCTTCACAATTCAAGCATTGTGAAATGCAGTATTTCTATTTTCTATTAAAGAATTCAAATTTTACATTGCATAATATTTACATATTTACCCAAGGTTTTTATGCATGTCAATTGCCAACTTTCAGAAGTTAAATATAATATGCTTCTCTTTAGGTACAATATAATCGCAATATAGCTCATATGTCTTAAGGGTAAAGGTCATTCCACTCAAAGACGTGAAATGTTAAAAAAAAAATCGTTATTATGGTTTTAATGCATCCGGACCGCAATATATGCCTAAAATGAACCAATAAAATTAATAACATCCGCGGTAGCACAGAAGCCAAAATATAAAAGTCAACGTCAAAAACATTGTTATTCTTTCACTTTTATACAAGATGTCATCGTTTGGTTAAAACGATTAGATTAAAACGTAGGACACCATAACTCTAAATCTACTGAAATATCCAGGACAATTTTTTTTTTTCGCTTTGCAATACAGAAAAGTCTGCAGAAATATGAACCTCTTGGTGTGCGAGCTCGCAATTTTGGCTGCCACTTAAGCAATAATAATGCAATTAGTTGTCAAAAGTGCACGCCGGATTTTCAATAGACAATAATAAAGCAGGTGGTCCAACTTGCAGTTTTAATTCGATTTGCATAATATAATGGTAAATTTTCGGTAATTGCAAAAGAGCGTACAAAATATGAAATATAATCTCGGTTAAAATATGTTTAAGACAGAAATGCTTAGTCATAAATTTAATTTAAAAAAGAAAAAAACAAATAAAGAAAGGGGAATGTGGCAAAGAGATACTGAAGCAAACAAATTTACTTAGAAAAAAATATAAACATAAAACGCTTTCAATGGCTTTCAATATTAATAAAATGTTAGTTATTGTATACACATTAAAAGCAGCTAAGAAAAAAAATGTTCTGGCGAATGTTGAGAAACAACAGACTCCAAAAATATCTCAAAATGCTGCAGACTACCGATCAAAGACGAGTATTGTACTGGGGGAAATGCCAAATTATATTTTATAAATTGTACGATGATACAATAAAAACCATTATTAACCAGTTTCTATAGCCAACACAGCTGTCTTGAAATACATATTATCAATTTGTCAAGTTATCAGTGCCATGCACAGCTCGCCCTTTTGTTATTGGTCGTTGCGACAACTAAGAACATAATGTAAAACAATTTATAAAATAAAATAAACTAGAATTTCTTGACTTGGTTTGGCGTCCTTGGATCCTGGACAATCACGCACAGCACACTTCGAACAATGAAAAAAAAAAGCCAAGGCAGTAGAAAAGTTGGAAGCTATGAGTAAAGTTTGAAGTAAGGATTTCTCCTCACACCGAAGCAAGCACACTCAGCTGACACAATTTCAACTGACGGTAAAATTGCCACAATAGCTAAGCTAACACACACACTCGCTGGCTTCCTTGAAGTTTCGTAGTGTCCTGCTCACTTGAGTTGCTTGCGTTAGGCCATAATTGCAACATAACTTTGCAGGTTATTATTTTTTGTTGCAGCTTATAGACTTGCAGGGTTAACGGCGCATTTCTATTTCCGTTGCACAATTAACCTATCGTACCGCTTATAATAAAAATATTTTCAGCTGAGAAGGGAAAAAAGCAATGCCATTTCGATGTTGCTCCGGAATGTCTCGGACACCAAAGTACACATTAAAAACCACTCACACACAGACTCTGCAGAAGTTCTATTGATTTCCACGCTTTTGAGCTTATTAAAATAAAATATCGCACACTTTTCATTAATGTTTGTGAGCATATTACCATATTAAAACATTCAGACTAAACCTTCCCTGACAAACGACGTCAGTAATTAAAAAAATGCGGCAAACCAGAAAACCAAAAATGCCCTCTTTGTTTTTGTTGTCTGTTTATTGCTTTTAATATAGTGCTGTGTCTGTTGCTGTGTGTGTTTGTATGTGTATATGTGAGTGGGTGTTTTTACCTCATTTGTATACTTGACCGGAAGTTATTATGTCTTCAGATAACATTAACATAATGTACATGTACATTTCTCTCTACTGCATCTGCCCGACCTGAGTAAGCCTGCTGTAATATTTAGGAGCAACAGACTTGGTAATTTAAGGCCTTGTCAATTTTAAAATTCATTATGGTACTGATCGGTTATGCTTAATATTTTGAGCTCATTTCTGCTACGAAACGATTAATGTGCGGCCATTTCATTACCTTCGTCAGAGGCAACACCGTACGACAATCTATACGGAATGAAAAAGATTAGAAACTTTATCTTGGTGTTCTGTTGATACATTTAAAGAGCTTTTTGCTTGCTTTGCTCCAACAATTATAATTAAATTTATTGGCACATTATTGTGAAATTATAAACAAAAAGCAAACAGCAACAACAACAACATAATCCACTATCTCTTACATATGGGAAATAAAAGTAAAGTTACCGAGCAGAAAGTAAAATAAAAAAAAAATCATTACATTATAAATTATGTTGGCCGATAAACAAGTACCAAATTGTCCACCTGGGAAAAATATATATGAATCCGATGCTCCTGCTCTGAGTAACGCGATATGGATAGCTCGTGTGCTTTTGCTAGAAACAAAAGTTATTTGAAAAGTTGCGTTAAACAATGTGTTTGATAAGAGTGCCCAATAGTCCTGGCTAAAAGGTTTCTGATCTTAATTTAAACATTATTCCCATTGCACCGCCAGTAAGTATACCGTGTCTCTGCCACTGGCGTTCCGATCTATATTTTGGCATTCAGCCAGCATGAGAAAATAAGGAATCTATGTACTAATAACAACAAAAATATCAAGAAATAGAAGAAAGTACTACTTCCACAACACTAACAGAGCAAACATTACAATGAGCAAGGAGAGAAATCGCTGCTAACAAAGCGGCAAGCACCAACTAAGAAACTTTTTAAGTTTTCTTCAAAACAAACCGCAAAAATGTTGGCCGCCAGTTCGCTGCAATGCAAATACAGATAAAAGTGGACGGACATTAAAACTAAAAAGAAAAATATTGGTTCAAAGTTGGAACAATAAAAACTCTTTTACCCTTACGTCATTTCAATATTGATGTTTGTCGATTTCTCTTTTTTTCTCACATTTTTGACTTGTCTTTTCATTTGTTTGACATTTTGTTATATTCGCATAAACTTTTCGTGCACTTTATGATTTTTGGCAAAAGTTTTGTCACCTGCAGCTTGTGAATGTTTTTCTCCGACGCTCGCAATTTTATTCGTGAGATTCTGGTATTTTAGCCCCGTACTCAGCATAACCCATAACCAACTATTAACATTCCAATCATCAGTCATTCAGTCAAAATGCGAACCATTTAAATTAAATTGGAGAGGCAGTTGTACAAATGACTGCGTGCCAGCCCAGATTAGCATATAATTTATAGCTTTTCATTCAAACATAAATCACAACAATTGACTGACCTGGCCGAATGGGAGCAACAACATAAGCTAGGGAGCTTGTGCAAGTTGGCAGAAAATTCTGCTCAGTAACTCAGTCAGAAGGGCAAAGGCGTAGCAGCAGGTGGAACAAGGGAAGGAAGTGGAGACTGAGGCAACAAAGTCTATTTTTCAAAGTGCAATGCCAAGAAATCGAACGGATATCGAAGAAAATTTATGTGCGTCTATTTAGCTTTGAGCAGAGCACGAGCTAACAAATATTAAGTATACGCAGTGTCAAGCCTGCCAAGCCAAGCGTGCATGTGTGTGGGAGTGTGTGTGTATGGGCATGGGTGAGCGAGAAAGCAGCACAATTAAATTGGATTTATGTTGCGCGTTATTGCAAAATTTAGCTGATGTGCATAAAAATACAAGTAGACAAAGAGGCGTACTCCTTGAGAGGCGAAAAAGTGACTGGAATTAGAAAAATTGCTAAAATATTTGAGTGCCTAAAAATTGTACGTTGCTTGTCATGTCCTCAACTAACGATGAACGAGCAGCTGCTGACGCAGGGGCAAAAGTGAATAGAATGAGCATATTGAAAATAAAAGTAAAAGTAATATAGGAGATTATTTTTGCAAGGGAATGCCAAGGAAATCGAAGTCAGCACGCCTAACCAGACATATTTTATTGAGACTCACTGCCGCAGCAGCAGTAGCTACAATAACAACTACATGCTGAGGAGCAAAGCGCAGCAATAAAATATTCATGACCTCCACCATGTAGACTTGTGTATGTTGCTGGACCGTCCAAACTGAGAGCGAATTGAAAAATATATTAGCTGGATTTGCCGTTAGGCTACTTAAAGAGGCGAAAGCTGAACAAGGTTTTGTTTAACTGT
Source organism: Drosophila virilis (assembly GCF_030788295.1). Taxonomy (NCBI): domain Eukaryota; kingdom Metazoa; phylum Arthropoda; class Insecta; order Diptera; family Drosophilidae; genus Drosophila; species Drosophila virilis. The sequence goes on along the minus strand of NC_091544.1, from coordinate 20,723,130 downwards.
TTCCAAAAGTAGCAACAAATTAAAAACACTTTGTTAACACAAAAATGTAGAAGTGTAAATTAGACTATAATATAAGGTTGGTAAGATTTATCATCTTAAGCTATACTTTTGTGGCACAACTAAGTATATAAAACATGATAGTTTTATTTGTATCGACCATTGATAGCAAGGGCGTTTGCTGCAGGTAATCACCAACAGATTACTTTGAAAATAATATATGACCTAAATTCTATAACAGTTCATAAATTTTGAAAACTTGTAAATTGCTTCAATTGAAAAATTTATTGAAATCATGAAAGAAACGAAAATGTGTTTTTTGGATTATTATTCGTTAGCTTTTCTAGCAAATTTTGCTTATTTAACTCATCAATATTCTATCAATTCAAAGGAAATGTTACAAGCTTACGGACTTTCACTCTACTTAATTCTCTAACTTACTGATGATAATATGAGTTATTTTTATATATTATTTGAATGTAGCGTTGTTGGTGTTTTCATTTCCTCTAAACATCTCTGATATGCCAAAGCTTAAACCTTTTTTTTTTATTTCAATAGTTTTGCTATACATATAATTTACTGGAATAGAAAAGCGTAACTAAGCTGACACTTTATGACATCAAATCGTCCGCCTTAATTTGTCTTACTGTACAAGCCAATCCACCATAAGTGATCACTAAGTATGTGGTCAATAATATAAAATTTTCTTACCCAGCTAGCTGCTTAATGCACAAAGAGATTAATAGACAATTGCAAAGTGGCCAACGGGTATCAGGGCTGAGTGCGCGTCCCAAAAGAACAGCAAGAGGAATGAACCACAACTATATTACAGGCAATCAAAGTATGCCAGCAGTTCCGTTTGTTGTATAGCCGAAATAATAAAAAAATATAAAAAGCCAAAGAAATAAACACACGCAGAAATAGTGTGGAATCAGCTACCACAGTAAGGCGGAGAGATCGAATATTGTGCTGGGGCTAGATGGGCTAGGGGTTGGCGCTTTCCTTTCAGGCTGTGACAGAAAAAGCCAAAAATTACGGCCGGAAGAGATGATGGCTGAGAGAGATGATGGGTACATCTATTCGGCTTGACTTGCCAATGGATTATTCATAATTTTTTGTTTGTTATTATTTATTTTGTATTGCTTACACGCTTTTCACATTTCTTCACATATAAACACCAACAATTACACACAACCAAACGCACATTTATCAGTAGGAATCAGTACGTTTCATTGTTTTATTCAACTTAGTTGATTTTATTTGGCGCCTTTTTTTTCTTGCGGTTTTTGACAAAAGCTTTTGAGTTTATCGCGAGCTTATGCAAATTGTATGCAAACCAATTGAAAAGTAACGAAAAATATGAAAAATGTTCCTTTCGACCTTTCGCCCACGTTGGGCTAAATGGATTAGGCTCCAATGGCTGTGTGAACCATTTTCTTAATTGATTAACAATACAAATAGCTGCTATAGTCAACCGTGGGAATTGGCTTTAAGTCTCTAATCAAATTTATATTTTACTATATGCGGCTGCTAGGAAAAAGTTTAGTTTCAAAGTCGATAACTTTGAAGAACTAAAATTTGTATTTTCTAAATTAAAAACTTATTAATCAATAATCGTAAATGTTACATTCTTCAAAATTATAAATATAATCTTCATAGCTGCCTTTCACTTAAAAGACGCTGCCTTACAACTATATAGTTTAAACCCACACTCTATGCCTAATGAAGCATTAAACTGCCGTTAAGCGACTTAAGCGTGTTATATAGTCCAAGAAAGAAGAAAAGACGGCCTGAAATCTCCGAAAAGCATTAATTATGTGAAGTTTTTTGTTCACAGAGATAGAATGGGCAAATTCCTGGGTTTTTCCTTTATATGCAACATGAAATATTCAGAACTTTCACTTGACTGGGCATGGCATTCAAATGAGGGCATTCGAGTGCATCAGGAGGTGTAATAGGTTAGGAATGCAATCAGAAAATCGGGGCAATCAAGCATATATATTGAATTAATGTACGCAGATATAAAAGCAAAAATGCATTGGACTAATCCGCGCACAACCAATATATGTCTGCCAGGATATATCTACATTATTTGCCAGTTGACCCCATCGCAGTCCCAGGGACGCGGCCTTGTTTTATGTTTTCATTAATTCATACATAAGCATACAACATTTTAATGCGGTTTTTTATTTATATATAGTGTTTGTTTCTGTCGCCTAAGTGGAGCTGCAAATTAAAAATCTTAGCTTAAACATAAATTTGTGTCTAGTCAGTGGCATGCAGATTGACAGCTTTACTTCTAGTTCTACTGGAAATTTATTATTTCCGGAAAATTTTATGCTGACTGAGAAAATCCTGTTAATAAGATGCTACAACTGGAGTTGGCATTTACCTGACGTTCAAATTATGCCTTGAAAATATTTATCCTAAATTAAAATAGATTTTATCTGCATAATAATTTTTTTAATAATATAGGTTCTTTTGGCCGATAATCGGTCAAAATCGATATGGACATTCTGCTTTTTGAGCCAATCTCTTATGTTTTAAGAACTACAGTCACCAAATTTGAGATGTAGCTTCTTGATAGTAGTCGAGAATTCTTGACTTTAGCTTCTTACTTGTTTGTCTTTGTTATCCTTGTGGCATTTAAATTGTTCCTGGAAGTATGGCTTGATATTTGATTTGACTTAATTTCTTTAATTTTATTTGTCCACAAAGCCAATAAATGAAAAACTATTCGCTCAACTTCTGAATATTTTTATAAGAATCGTTTTTAAATTTCTTCTGGTCAGCAAACTGTAGTCGTGCACAATAATACATACAACATTTTTCCTGACACACATTGCGTACAAATTGCAGTTCATTATATGTTTGCGTTTAAGCATGTATATCAGATGCATTTCCTCAGCCTCGATAGAAGTATAATATAATAGCACTAATTACATTCGTGGATACAATATATGACTTTCTGATTTGCAGTATTGCAAATTGCAGATTGCAAATTGCATTTGCCGTTGGCAGTGTGCGAGTATAATTGAGTAAAATAAATACAAGTGTATGCGCTTTAATCGTGATATATGCGTTTGCCATTTATGGCTCCTTTATATATATTTGTGTGCATCTGTATATTTGTGCCTTAAGATATGAATATGACGACAACGTCGACTGGCGTTGACGATGTGTCTTTGGATCAGTGTGGATGCGACTGATGCTGCTGTTGCTGCTGCTGCAACTGATACTGCTACTGTAATATAGGTTAAGTGTAGCCTATTCGTTTTTAAGTAGGGTAGTGGTAGTGTGTGTTGCATGTTTATTTCTACATATAGATACATACCTTCAGTTGAATATAAGCCTCAGTGTCCTTGCCAATGCACAAACACACAAACATACATATTTTTACTACCCTTAGTCATTTGCCAAATAAAGCTTGTTATGGTTTGCGCTACAATAACGTGTTAACTGCCTTCCATTTCATTCGCTTGCGAAAAAATAAAATATATATATGGGCAACTAAGACGATATGCAAAAAACTACACCTACAGTAGTGAACGAATGCTATAACGAGAACATTTATATTTTTAATACTAAGTACCTACATACTTTGTTAATAATTGACCATATAATTTCCTTTTGATAAAAAGTGTATATATTTATGATCAGCGTTAATAGCCGAGTCGATCAAGCCATGTTTGTCCGTCCGTCTACCCGTATGCACTATCGAAATGATTTCAGAACCTATAAGAGCTAAGGAATTGAAACTTTAGCTGTAGGTCCTCCAAGTGCCCGCGCAGACCGAGTTTATTCCCGATAATCGATAAGTTGCCCCCTTTTCCAAGTAATCGATAATGCATATAATGCATATTCTAATCATGTTTTTTGAGCAATTTTGGCTAATTAAAAGAGCTAGAGTCACCAGTTAGCTTGGTAGGTAGCTTTTATAATAATGTACATGTCAAGTATGCTTCCTTTTCATGTTGCGAGTTCGGATCCTAACGAAGAAACTTTAGTTTTTGTTGGCTGGTTAGGCTATTGATTAGAGGCGGCAGCAAGAAATGCGGTCAGCTGCGAGTTCGAACCATGCCAAGGGACTTTTTTTTATTACTAATTAAGCACACGAGTGCGTAGCGCAAGCTGCATTTGGTGTTGGAATAAGACGGTTCAGGATATCCCCTTGTCGGGAGCTCCCGAGAATAACCTCTTACTTATTCTTTTTTAATCTAGTATACAATGTGTTTAATATATGGAGTAGAAACTTTATAATAATTATAGCTGGTGTTTCCATGTGTTTTCTATTAAATCTTAGGTATCATAAATTTTCTTTTGTACTATCTTAAAAGCGACGTCAGAAGATATGATGTGCATATATATTAATAATTAATAACGTTTAATAAGACCGAAAACTATTTGACCCGCATATTCCAAATGTGAAACAAGTATTTAATGAATTGGTTTGGGGCTACAAAATTTCTGTAGGAAGGGTTAGTTTCAACAATGTGAGTTTCCCCGCACCTACGGTCTTAGCTGCGGGTTGATTACCACACCATCAGTTGGGACAAACAGTTTTATTATATTTTTCCTTCCAATTGATATAATAATCTGTATTTGTTTTTTATATAAATTTCACTCAGCTTAAAATTAACTAAATAGTTTAATTTATATTTGTTAGGGAAAAATGTCTGTTCAAAAACGATATTCCGCAAAGAGAAAAGTCTGCAATCAGCAAAATTTTCGTTAAAAAAGGATTGTTTACCCATCTTAATTAAAAAAAAATCTCAAGAAACCCCAACAGCAATAGACAACAACGTTAAATATAAGACTCAAGAAAAGGGTAACTGATGCCCAAGGACACCTGTCATCCCATCTGGGCCAACTAAGGAAATGGAATCCACAAAAGCAGCGCAGGGAAGCTGCAATCTGATTAAATAATTTATGTGACAGATTGCAACCGCATCCTCCGAGCAATTCTTGCATGTAGAGAACCCAGACCCGATTCCGGCCAGGCATTTTTGGCAAGTAAGTCGGGGATATTTATGGGCAGGGCGTACTTACCGAGTAGAATAGCTCATTAAGGTGGTAGTTGTAGATGGTAGATGTTAGCGTTGCGCACATAAGTGCGTGAAATTGTAGCGCGGCTATCATCAGCCATTTTGTATGTCGTGGGCGCTGAAGCCCAAATCGGTATGACCGTGACAACGCGGAAGATTATGCCATAATGGCAACCAATGTTGTCCGTGGCAGCAGCTTTTCTGAAATAGCCTCCAAATAACCACAGCTTAAAATAGGTCCAGCACCAGATCGACTGCCGTTGCCAACCGGCTGCCTGGGCAGATTCAAATGAAAATCGTAGTGAAAATCTGTCCATGCTTTAGAACAATTCATTCAGAAGTACTAAGTTTAGCTTTGAAAATAAGATTGAGATTAACCGGACAAAACCTAAAATTTTGCCCTCCAAATCTTAACTCGTTTTTCAAACAGGTGGATTTAAATGAATTTTTAAAAGGATATTTCAAAAACAATTGAATCCGATCAAAAGACAATAAACCAGTGTTAAGAAAATTAAGGTGACAATACTATAATAAATTATATAGCTGTATTCTTCCGACATAAAAACTATTGATATTTTTATTATAGTTAGCTAAAATGAATAAGACTATAATTATAACAATTTTTCATTTGTAGTATTGAAATATACTATATTTTTTATTTAAATTTAAAAGTAAAGAGATTCAAGAGGTGGCATAAGTATTTTGGCAAAATGTTGCTTATCAACTAAATATATTGTGTTTAATAAATTCTTATTAAACTTAAAATTAATGAATGGTATCTAAGACCTTATCGAGGCGGATTGGAAAGGAATCCACCAAGGTTTGGAGATACTTTAATGGAACTTTTTCACTGCTTTGTTACCTCGTGCTCGTTTCGTCTCTTGTCTTAGTCTGATCTGCGGTTCTATTTCGCGTTATTAGCGACCATATATTTTTAATAATGTTAAAATCTCGACTTTGGGATCGTCAATCTAGTGTTATTGATTATATTCCTACATTTCAGAGCCTCCAAAATTATTAGTTTTGTTTTCTCTCTCTTATAGATTAGAACGGTGAATAGGTTTAATCGATGTTGGGATACTTTTTATCCGCGTAGGGATAACTGTGAAAGTATATGTTTGTTGTAGTTGTTATCTAAATCACATTTACAATTCACAGCAATCTGCAGGTTTGCTCCCAGAATACTCCATAATGATACGTTATGGACGGTTCTTTACATTGCCTAAAAAATGGCTACTTAAGCTAGCTTTGCTTTTGTAATATTGTTTACCTTGTGAGAAATCTCGACCTTCTGGTCTGCTGAGGGCGTTGCCGCTGATTTTATCAATGAACGTCCATGGCTTTACCGGTCTACAATAACATCACCTGTAAGAAATAATTTTATTAGGCCCTCGCGTAGTGTTTTTTTTGCTTTGATCTGCTTTTTATTTATTTTATTTTCTAGTATTTTAGGTATATACACACACATACTTATAAAAATAAAAGCTCATATTTATTGGAAGACTTTTTTTAGATTTTTGTTATGTTGAATTTTCACGATATAACAAATAAGAATTTATTGCGTTACATTTCGCTATGGTTTTAATTAAAGTCACCATAGGGTGCTTGTAAAATTAAAAGTTACGATTACGCCAGAAATAACAACTGCCTACACGCGCCAGAATCCTTAAATACTTTGTGTTAATTGCCCACCTTAACTTAAGCTGCTGACCTTACATAGACGGGCAACGCACAGACACAGAGAGGCCAAGTGCACAGAGAATCTGCAGCAACTCATTTGTGTCCACGACGCACGAATGAATTCCTACTACTGAAGCCGCACTCTTGGCCCATTATGTTCGCTGCTGTGTGCCAGACCAGCAGCTACCGCTATGTGGATTTAGCTTCAGATAGAGAGCGCGAGAGAAAGAGAGTAATACAGTAGCAAAGAGCGTGCACGCATATCTGGAAGTGTAACGTATTCTACACGGTGAGCTTTCGCTGTTACAGTCCTCTCTCATATCTCCCAAACCTTGTTTAAGCGGTGGCTAATTTTATTTGCCTCTCTCCTTTACGAACTACTTTCCCACCCTGCTCTTTCCTCTCATATCACCTCCACATAGCGTTTGGAGGAAAGCTTACAACCCGTTTAGATTAAAGTATTAGCTCTTGAAATAAAATAAAATAATAAACAGTCAAAAAAAAAAGAAAGGGTTGCCTCGGTAAGGCTCGAACGCGCGACAGACTTCTCCACTTGCCACTGCCTCTACTCAGCAGCCACACCAATAATGAATAAGAAAAGAATTAAAATAGCAGCACAGAAAATAATCTCAATTGCAATGCTATTAATAGAATCCAAAGAAAGCGCGCGTAAATGTGTGTGTACATATACAACAATTTTTTAAACTTTGCCCTTGTGCCGCAAACACGAGCCGAGCCAAAACACGTTCTATTTGTGTTTCTTAACCGATCTCGATTAAATTTTCAGTAGAGCTTATCGTGCTATAGAATATTAGTATATTTCCGAAATTGCAATTGCATAAAATTGGTGTGCAATACAAATCGGTATTTTCACTTGATTTTTAGCTATATGGTGATAGCGGGATGGTACCTGTAGAATAAAGAATATTGTTATATGTATACATGTATTCTATTCTAGAAGCTGCAAGTCAAGTTTGGTGACTCTAGTTCCTAAAACGTAGAGATTAACTCAAAAAACACGATTTCGATATCGGATTTTATCGATTACTTGGAAACGGACCCTAGGAGCACCTACGGTCCAAATTTCAAATCTCTCTTATAGGTTCTGATATTCTTGTGTTCATACATACATACTCACTTAATTAGTTCGGAGAGCATTCCTGCCTTTTACATACATTTGCTGTTATAAAATGTTGATGACAATAAATATATATACAGTAAAACAGATTTAAGTATCCTTTTTATATTTCTAAACAAATCTATAAATTAAGAAGCACACATATTTTTATAAGAAAAACAATTCAAACTTTACTGCAGGGTGGAAAATATTAGGTGAGGTAAAACTACTAGACTGGCGATGATGAAATGAGGGTGGTTTGTTAGGAATAATGTTATAAATCATTAATAACAATTAGTTATTAATGATCTATTTGAGAAAGTTATTAATTTTTCTATAATATAATTTTGTCTGCTATTAGAATCTGTCCAATATCTCACCGCCATTTGTCGTAATCTTCCAGGCAAAGGGCACAAAATGTGTACCCAGAATTCAATCCATGATATGCAACTATTCGCAACTATTCCACTGAAGGCAATTAAACAGCACAGCGACCGCATTCGCCCAGCAGTAACACCTTAAGCCAATTGCAAACAATCAAAATTGCGGATGGTGAAATGTCGACAACAGCGAACTGTTGCCAAAAGGCACTATTGACCGCAGTGGCACACCCAAACAGCTGTGCGTATTGCAACTCCCTTTTTAGCTTGTAATAAAGGTAAAGTCAGAACCAGAACTGCGATTGCGATTGTCACACTTCCAATATTTCCCCCGCCTAATTCAATGCCACCCTTCTTCGCAGAGCCTAATTGTTGAACAATCCTGCAGACCCGATTGCAAACAATCATATGAGCTTAAGGTGGGGAGAGACCAGGCAGATCTGTTCACGTACCGAAGGCAAGAAACCCCCATCATTCGGTTACCCAGTAAGAGCGTGAGGCAATTATATAAGCAGGGAAAGCAGCCAAGCTAAAGTGGGCCACAATGGAATTGTCTAAGGTGATGCGGAGCCAGTGCCAGGTGCGGAAAATTCACAATTGTTATTTGGAATCGGGCCAGCTGTCCCTCAGGCAAAATTGTTGATTGCATTCGCTACTCTATGGGGTGCTCATCTACCGTATTGCAAAAAATATCAGCACAAAATTTGGTACCCTTCCGGAATCGAAAATATCGAAATCTAGGCACAACTTTTTGAGCGTATCTTGGGAGAAATTTTTTGGAGTGATCAAAAAGATAATAAGCCTTATGGAACCTTATCTTACACTCCCGAAATTATATTATTAGCACGAATATATCGCCCAAAATCGTAACTATAACTAACGATATGATCCAATCGAATTATATGCTGCGGTTGTTCTTCAATTTAGCTTTAATTAATCAATTTTTTGTATATATGTTTTTTCTTTTAAAAATGTTTATGTATCGATTCAAAAATAGCATACGTTATTATTACAACAAAGTTTGCTTAGGTGATATTCTTAATAGATTTAAGTTGCAAGGCATATTGCACTCCTGCTTTTGCTTAGCCTATGAAAAGAGACTTGAGGATTCCGGGCAAGTCAATAATGAGTCCATGAAAACAAATTATGCATGGCTATCAGAAGCCCTAGTTTTCGCTCGTTAACCAGCTTTGCTTGGATAATCTCAGTTCACATTAGACTGAATTATGACAACCTCGCCCTTTTGGTGGCTTTGGCCTATCGAAGCCAATCGTTGCGTCAGCTCAGCCCAGGCTCTGCTCTACTTTACTCACTCAGTGTTGAGTCAAAGGTTGAAATGGGGAAAGAGCGGCGTAGTGTGGTGCAAATCCCAATTGCAATTAGTTCCAATTCGGCCTAGCTGGGACCGGGCGGCCACTAGAACATGGAGCATTGTTTGAAACCCACTCAGTTGTACAGCCTCGTGTTGATTTTGATTAATTTGTTTGCTTTTACTAAGCAATTTACACGCGGTGCAAGCTCAGCCCGGTTCAATCTAGTTGTAGATGAAACAGATACTAGATGGAGTTATAGCTAGGTGACGGCAATGGACCAGAAACTTTGTGTGCTTAACACATTTGCCCAGCTGCAATGCGTATGTTTGCGTTTTGCCTGTTGGCAGACAGGTGCCGCAGCTCCAACTCTTTTTGCTTGCTCGCAACTGGGAATGGGCAGCTCTGCAGAGATCGGAAAACGGATGTGCGCATATTTGTTAGCTGCCAAGGGGATTACACAACAAACGATAGTGAATTTATACCATCTGTGAATGACCCTGGCTTAACACAACCCTCTTGCGTGTTTTTACTTGCTTTGGAAGCAACTTTGCCAGCAACGACAAAGATTGCGGTTGAGTATGTACGCGACAGTTGATAGCGCATCACCGTAAGATGCTTGTTAGGCAATTGTAAACACACTTTAAAAAAGTGTAACTAGCCCCCTTGCGTTGGATTTATTATTTCTGACAATTGCCAAAATTTAATTCATGACCGCTAGAAAATATCTTTCAATTTTCGCTGGAGATACAAATGCAGCTTTGATCTTAAGATGCCCATAAAAAATATTATCGGTATACAAATATTTACAAAAACACGAAGAAAAATATGGTATATACTCTACATAACGGCTGTTAAATAAAAGCAGAAAAATAAATAAAGAGAATAATATTCTGCTTAAATGCGTTAATGGGAAGACTATTTAGAATCGCGAATGGATGTCTCAGGCACAAGCTGCCAGGCATATCCGTGAAGGACGGTTTAACCGTCAAAGATAACTTATAATATTTTAGAATTCCGGGGAAAATAGTATTTTTGTTAATTGCCTAGTCTTTTTTTTTTGTTTTTATATATTCTATTTATTTTCACATCTGGTATCCTGTTACTCTATGTTAGATTAATTGCTTATTTCAATGATGTTAGGTTCATTGTATTTGCCTTTCCCATAGCCAACTTAGTTTTTTTATACTACTCCGAAACTGTGCAGCAGTGCCGATAAACGTTTGCCGCAGCGCATAATCAGGTCCCAACGAAATGCTTCAGAATGTGGGTCGTCCACAATATTTTAGAGGCAGCAACAACAAATCGAGAGCTTAAATCAGTGCAATCAATAAAACTGTGCCACTGCTACCTTGCCGCAGTAGGTCGCCACGGTACCCAGAAATTCCCCCCTGCCCGTCCGTGCCAGATGACACCTCTTGTCCCACACGCCACACCCTACAATAATTCCAATTGCACTGCACGCCAATCATGGGATGGGAGTACTCAGCGTCAGACTGCGGCGGACAAGTCAACGAACTTCAAGCGTTGACTGAATACTAGGTTTCAGTTTGCCATACAGCTTTGCGTAAGCATACCATGAATGTATGGTATGTATACACACCTGTGAGAGAAATTTCAGGTAAACGCCTTCAGCTGGGAAACGGGCTTGAAAATCTGACTTCTTGATTGCCAAAAAAGTCAATTCCCCAGGAGTTGGTTTCGCGTCGCAGGTGTGCCAAAGACACGTGAATGATTCAGAGTCAGTAGAAGTCTGCGAGCTGCGCCATTAGTAGATTTTGTTATAAGGAACGTCAAGCGGTCGACTCTCACTGCCTGGTCTGCCTTGCCTCAGGTCGAGTCAAACAGTCTTTTAATTAAGATTGATTTACCGCTGCTTAGAAAAGCGCCCCATCTGCCAGTCCCCATCCTACGGCTAAGCAATGCGTATGAACAAACCAGTTAATAATATTATGCTTAGATATAAATATAAATATAAATATGCTAAGAAGAAGTACACACTAAATTATTGTTTATGCCGCAAAGTATAGTGCACTTATAATTTAATTAAACGCGTTTTGCTGTCATAAACAATTCTCTTCATAAAGAGACATGGCATGATTTGAAGCTATAAAAATCATTATAATCTGATAAAGTTTGAAAAAATCTGTCATGGAATGATCAATCAAAGTTACAATACAAAAGGCTTATAACTGAGATACTTGTTTACATAGAAACAGACAGACCGAAACATATGGAATATCCGAAGACCCTAGCTCCTATGCTTATAAAAAGGATTCCGATATCTATTCTTATCGATTGTTGATATAATATAATAAACTCGCTCACCGTCATACTTTCTGAGATCGATCCTTTCATACGGATGATGTAAAATCACAGACTATATGGCAACACTATAGAAATTTTTGTGATCTTCTGTAAGATTCTTTAAAAGCGGACTCGGTTTGTTTTAAGTTAATTTCAATTTATTGAAAATGGTCAATTTGTGGTTGCTTTCCAAGCGGCACCCAACTGCTTTGAAATTGGCAAGTAAGCTTGAGATGCAGGCTTATGCAAGCGCAGCTCATCTTCGGGTTGCTCAACTCTAGTCAGAGAAAAATTGAGCGAGTTTCAGTGAACGTCCAGATCAAATGAACTGTATGCATATGACTACAACCCTTTTGCACTATTTGCTAAGTATGTACATATTGCGAAGAAAGCTATCGAATAGCAGAATTCGCCGCCAAGCCAAAATCGAGCATACCACTTACATTTGATATCAAATGTCTTATTAGCATATAATCAATATTATCAATATTATCAATCAATTTTTCAATCGATCTTTTTTAAAATAGTCCAAATCGAAAATAACCAAAGCTTAACCAAAAGGAACAAATATTAATTGAATACTTTGGTAAAATTGTGTTGCTAACTGCACGCTGAAGAGATTCGAGGTACTTTTAAATTTTAAATACTTATCCTTAATTAGCAGTGGTTATAGCCGTTGTAGGGCATCTCGCAGTCGATCAACAGCTTATTCACTTATTACACGAATTGTTGCATGGCTTTGCCTTTGCTTTCGGGCTCTCCTCTGGTATTTAGTGTACTTGGTTTCAGGTCAAAGAATAATAACAACTGCGACTAGGACTCAGGTTCCTATTCTTGGTTGTGGTTCTTTGCCTCTGGTTTCAGCTTAGTATACGCTTGCAGCAAGCAGTTCGATGGCAATAATAGCTAGTGGGGTAAGAGCGAGAATAGTAAGTAACTGGGTAAAGTAAGTATAAGAACAACTGTTTAATGCGCTTGAATTAGTGCCATACGCCACATTACTTTGTATACAGTCCAGAGTCGGGCAACAGGACCTGCAGAAATTAGGTTCTTTATGCAGATTACGAATGCCAAGCGACAGCAGCGGACAATCCGCCATAGGACTATGCACACCTTGGCTTCCTAAGCCCGTAAAACTTTCTGGACTATATGAACTGTTTCAATTACTTTTAAATATTGTTTGGCATATGAGTTGCTTTGAGGCTGTCTCCAGCTTAAACACTGCATTGCAGCTATAAATTATTACAAAGTTTTAGCAATTAGCCCGAAATATTTTCTGCAAGTCTTGCTATAAGCCGCATAACGGAACACAAAAACAATGTGGCCGGCAACAAAATATGTGCCCTTGCATGTTTAAGCCAAATCATACGACAAAAAACAACTATATTTGTTGCTGCCATTAACTTTGGCCTGATTCCCGCACATCGCTCACCGCCCAGCTACGGTCCGAATTTCAAGTCTCTAGTTCTCTGACATCCTCGCGTTCATACAAACGGCCGAACGGACGGACAGACAGCCGGAAATGGCTAGATCGCTTCGGCTGCTGATATTGATGAAGAATATATATTTTATGGGGTCAGAGATGTCTCATTCTATGCGTTACACATTTCACGACAAAATAATAATACCCTCTGCAAGGGTATAAAAATCAGTGCAGCAATAATTCCATTTGGATTTTGGGATAGCGTGTCGTATACGCATGAATAGAATTGTTTAACAATGTGCATATATTTTAATATAAATTCAATAGGAGCCGGATTCATAAATATTTTGCATATTTCTGCTGATTTATTGTGCTTCGTATTTTTAGTTGTGGTCATTGTTTATACATATAATGAAAGATGTAATTTGATTTGCGGCCATATAAGCAAATACAATAATTTTCAGAGAAACCAAAAACCAAATTGTCCGCGAAACGTTAATATAAAATACCTTTTTGAAATAAATAATAATAAAACAGGTTGTACACAGGCCTGGACGTTATATATATGAATGAATATGCATGTTTTAACTGAAATAATATATATTTTATAATATTTTTTGCCATTTTGTATTATTTTGTGTTGTGTATTAATATATTTTTGCATTGGTCTACATATTGATGCACTTGTCAGCTGCACTTAAATATTTTAAATACTATTATATGCCAATTTATTATTATTTTTTCTTTATTTTAAGGCTTTTTATCGATAATTCAACACGGACAGAGGAACGCACTAATGGCAGGCAATGAAGCGAAAGCATTTTAATGAATTGCAGATCAATTTGCATTCGCAATAACTTCGATTTTAATTTTACGAATCGAATAACAATTCCCAAGGCTCATCCCACTGGGTGTGCAGCTTGCTCTTTTTGCATATAATTTTTAATTGCATGCATAACAAAATTAAAATAAAACAATAAAGACCAAACATTTTTAATGAAATATGCATAAGTTATCGTCAACAACTTATATCTTGGTCACACCTAAGTCTTTTGTTTTGCTTTGTGCTTATACCATTGTCAATCGCTTACGATCTATCGCACGATGTAGATACACAGATGCGTAGTCAAAAGAAAAACCTTCGTCTTCAAAATTCTCACCACAAGACTAACATGAGCCGATAATTTTTTGTGATTTTTTTTTTGTTGGCTTCGTCCAAACAAGCCTTGGCATGCTAACTTAACAGGAACCCCCTCATATCAGCCCGGTGCTCACTCAATCGATCGGCTTTGTGTCCTTTCCTTTTGGCTGGTCGCGCGGCTAAGACCATAACGCAAAGTTTATCCGCTCCGCTCTGCGGATTGCGATTGTTGATACACTCGAGTTTCCCAGCTTCTCAGGGCTGCTTTCACTTCAGTTGAGTACTTTCAATTTCGGGCCAGCCACAACTGCGATATTCCAATTATTACAATAAATTATATGTGATTTGTCGATTTTTCACTTCTCACGTCGTACGTGGGTTTCGGACAATTTCACTGAAAAAATGGCGGAAAATTGTTCATTTGAGCTGATTGTTTTTCATCTGATCGACTTCAATCTCAAATCTATCCGCAAAATGATAAATTTATGTGTACGTTTTTTAATATTACTATGGCAACTAAAACAAAGAAAAACAATATTAGCGAGGATTATTTTTTATTATTAGTGAAGGGAAGTGATGAAAGGTTTAGTTAACATCATTGTTGCTTTCTGCATGATTTTTATTGTTGCTCTGGTAACTGTCTCCACTGCCTGCATGAATTTAGGTGTTTGTGTCTGTCCTGTGATGAGAATGTTAAATGCTCGAACAAGTGCTAAAGCAAGAACAGAAGCTCCAAGGATAATCGGCAAGTACGTGGTTTCGGCGTAGGGTGTGCCTGTTGCTGTCACTGTCAAACTAAAGTGTAAAAAGGTCGAAAGGGCTTACTCCACTTCCGCTATCCATACAGATACCAAGTGTAGCATGACGGCGTGTATACATAAGTCCTTTCATTTTTAATACTTTACGTTCGCAACTTAGGCGTCCTACCCATGCATTACTGTTTCCCATGTTACTGTGTGTGTATGTATAAAGAGCTGAGCCGGGCCTAATAAAAATTACTGAAAAATACAAAATCTTGAGCACGTACTGCAATCGTGATGTGTTGGAGTCAGCTAGATGGTAACTAATACAAGCGGTGTGCTCTATCCGTGCTTGTTTGTGTGTGTGTGTGCAACGCAGCGACAAGCGGAAACGGAAATAACGGGACAGTGCGTGAGGTGATGCTATTATTCTCACCAAAATGAAACATTGAAGTTGTCGTGGCGTCCTTAATATGATGGCTACCTTGCTTTTTCATGAGGTATATAGCTTGTGTTTATGGTCGAATCTTTCACGCCTGTATGAGCCTCATTCTTTCGTTAGCCTTGTATTGCGAGTGTCGTAGGAAAGGCGTATAAAATATTGGGAATAGCTCAAATAAAAATAAAAAGTTAGAAAATAAAAGTTAAGAGATCATTTTAAAGGACCATTTCATAGTTTCCATTTTAGGACATAACTCCGCGCGGATATGATATGACCTTCCAAATCATCACGATTTTTTTCAAAATCTAGGTCGGTGCGAAAATCGAAACTTTTTCGATGATTTTTTTTAATATCTCGGGTAATAGTTCCGCGCGGAGATATGACGATCCAAAACGACATAACTCCGCGCGGAGATATGACGTTCCAAAACGACATAACTCCGCGCGGATATATGACGTTCCAAAACGACATAACTACGCGCGGAGATATGACGTTCCAAAACGACATAACTCCGCGCGGATATGATATGACATAACTCCGCGCGGAGATATGACGTTCCAAAACAACATAACTCCGCGCGGGTATGATATGACCTTCCAAATCATCACGATTTTTTTCAAAATCTAGGTCGGTGCGAAAATCGAAACTTTTTCGATGATTTTGTTTTGATATCTCGTGTAAATAATGTCTGATTTTAAAATGTTATACCTTTTTAATTGGGTACTGATCCCTACCATCGATTGACATTCAAACAAATAAATCATCGATGGGTTGAAAAATGTTGAGGACAAAAAACCGATTCGTTCGTAAATTCCATCTTTTTGATTAATTTTTGGAATATTTCCGTCAAATAATGTCCGATTTTGGAATTTTATACCAGTTTTGACTCGTAAGGATCAATTCTATCGATTGGCATCATAAAAAAAGAAATCTGAAATTATGACCCAAATCGACAAAATGGCAAGGGGTTACATCACGTTTGTTTTCAAAATCGAGGTCGGTGCGAAAATCGAAACTTTTTCGATGATTTTTTTGAATATCTAGGATAATAGCTCCGCGCGGAGATATGACGTTCCAAAACGACATAACTCCGCGCGGAGATATGACGTTTCCAAAACGACATAACTCCGCGCGGATATGAATTGGCCTTCCAAATCATCACGATTTTTTTCAAAATCTAGGTCGGTGCGAAAATCGAAACTTTTTAGATGATTTTTTTTTATATCTCGTGTAAATAATGTCTGATTTTAAAATGTTATACCTTTATAATTGCGTACTGATCCCTACCATCAATTGGCATTCAAACAAATAAATCATCGATGGGTTGAAAAATGTTGTTGACAAAAAACCGATTCGTTCGTAAATTCCATCTTTTTCATAATTTTTTGGAATATTTCTGTCAAATAATGTCCGATTTTGGAATTTTATACCAGTTTTGACTCGTAAGGATCAGTTCTATCGATTGGCATCAAAAAGAGGAAATCCGAAATTTTGACCCAAATCGACAAAATGGCAAGGTTACATTACGTTTTTCTTTTTTCAAAATCGAGGTCGGTGCGAAAATCGAAACTTTATCGATGATTTTTTTTTAATATCTCGGGTAAATAATGTCTGATTTTAAAATGTTATACGTTTTTGAATGCGTACTGATCCCCACCATCAATTGGCATTCAAACAAGTTAATCATCGATGGTTTGAAAAATGTTGTTGACAAAAAACCGATTCGCTCGTAAATTCAATCTTTTTGATGATTTTTTGGAATATTTCCGTCAAATAATGTCAGATTTTGGAATTTATACCAGTTTTGACTCGTAAGGATCAGTTCTATCGATTGGCATCACAAAAAGGAAATCCGAAAGTTTGAACCCAAATGACGTTCTAAAACGACATAACTCCGCGCGGATATGATATGACCTTCCAAATCATCACCATTTTTTTTCAAAATCTAGGTCCGTGCGAAAATCGAAACATTTTCGATGATTTTTTTTTTATATCTGGTGTAAATAATGTCTGATTTTAAAATGTTATACCTTTTTAATTGCGTACTGATCCCTACCATCAATTGACATTCAAACAAATAAATCATCGATGGGTTGAAAAATGTTGTTGACAAAAAACCGATTCGTTCGTAAATTCCATCTTTTTGATAATTTTTTGGAATATTTCCGTCAAATAATGTCCGATTTTGGAATTTTATACCAGTTTTGACTCGTAAGGATCAGTTCTATCGATTGGTATCAAAAAAAGGAAATCCGAAATTTTGACCCAAATCGACAAAATGGCAAGGGGTTACATCACGTTTATTTTTCAAAATCGAGGTCGGTGCGAAAATCGAAACTTTTTCGATGATTTTTTTTTAATATCTAGGGTAATAGCTCCGCGCGGAGATATGACGTTCCAAAACGACATAACTCCGCGCGGAGATATGACGTTTCCAAAACGACATAACTCCGCGCGGATATGATATAACCTTCCAAATCATCACGATTTTTTTCAAAATCTAGGTCGGTGCGAAAATCGAAACTTTTTACATGATTTTTTTTTTATATCTCGTGTAAATAAAGTCTGATTTTAAAATGTTATACCTTTTTAATTGCGTACTGATCCCCACCATCAATTGGCATTCAAACAAATAAATCATCGATGGGTTGAAAAATGTTGTTGACAAAAAACCGATTCGTTCGTAAATTCCATCTTCTTGATAATTTTTTGGAATATTTCCGTCAAATAATGTCCGATTTTGGAATTTTATACCAGTTTTGAATCGTAAGGATCAGTTCCATCGATTGGCATCAAAAGAGGAAGTCCGAAATTTTGACCAAAATCGACAAAATGGCAAGGGGTTACATCACGTTTTTTTTCAAAATCGAGGTCGGTGCGATAATCGAAACTTTTTTGATGATTTTTTTTTAATATCTAGGGTAATAGCTCCGCGCGCAGTTATGACGTTCCAAAACGACATAACTCCGCGCGGAGATATGATGTTCCAAAACGACATAACTCCGCGCGGAGATATGACGTTCCAAAACGACTTAACTCCGCGCGGAGATATGACGTTTCAAAACGACATATGATATGACCTTCCAAATCATCACGATTTTTTTCAAAATCTAGGTCGGTGCGAAAATCGAAACTTTTTCGATGATTTTTTTTAATATCTCGGGTAATAGTTCCGCGCGGAGATATGACGATCCAAAACGACATAGCTCCGCGCGGAGATATGACGTTCCAAAACGACATAACTCCGCGCGGATATGATATGGCCTTCCAAATCATCACGATTTTTTTCAAAATCTAGGTCGGTGCGAAAATCGAAAGTTTTTCGATGCTTTTTTTTTTTAATATCTAGGCTAATAGCTCCGCGCGGAGATATGACGTTCCAAAACGACATAGCTCCGCGCGGAGATATGACGTTCCAAAACGACATAACTCCGCGTGGAGATATGACGTTCCAAAACGACATAACTCCGCACGGATAGGATATGACCTTCCAAATCATCACGATTTTTTTCAAAATCTAGGTCGGTGCGAAAATCGAAACTTTTTCTATGATTTTTTTTTTATATCTCGGGTAATAGTTCCGAGCGGAGATATGACGATCCAAAACGACATATCTCCGCGCGGAGATATGACGATCCAAGACGACATAACTCCGCGCGGAGATATGACGTTCCAAAACGACATAACTCCGCGCGGATATGATATGACCTTCCAAATCATCACGATTTTTTTCAAAATCTAGGTCGGTGCGAAAATCGAAACTTTTTCGATGATTTTTTTTAATATCTCGGGTAATAGTTCCGCGCGGAGATATGACGTTCCAAAACGACATAACTCCGCGCGGAGATATGACGTTCCAAAACGACATAACTCCGCGCGGATATGATATGGCCTTCCAAATCATCACGATTTCTTTCAAAATCTAGGTCGGTGCGAAAATCGAAACTTTTTGGATGATTTTTTTTTGATATCTCGTGTAAATAATGTCTGATTTTAAAATGTTATACCCTTTTAATTGCGTACTGATCCCTACCATCAATTGGCATTCAAACAAATAAATCATCGATGGGTTGAAAAATGTTGTTGACAAAAAACCGATTCGTTTGTAAATTCCATCTTTTTGATAATTTTTTGGAATATTTCCGTCAAATAATGTCCGATTTTGGAATTTTATACCAGTTTTGACTCGTAAGGATCAGTTCTGTCGATTGGCATCATAAAAAAGGATATCTGAAATTTTGACCCAAATCGACAAAATGGCAAGGGGTTACATCACTTTTTTTTTCAAAATCGAGGTCGGTGCGAAAGCGAAACTTTTTCGATGATTTTTTTTTAATATCTAGGGTAATAGCTCCGCGCGGAGATATGACGTTCCAAAACGACATAACTCCGCGCGGAGATATGACGTTCCAAAACGACATAACTCCGCGCGAAGATATGACGTTTCAAAACGACATAACTCCGCGCGGAGATATCACGTTCCAAAATGACATAACTCCGCGCGGAGATTTGACGTTCCAAAACGACATAGCTCCGCGCGGAGATATGACGTTCCAAAACGACATAACTCCGCGCGGATATGAAATGACCTTCCAAATCATCACGATTTTTTTCAAAATCGAGGTCGGTGCGAAAATCGAAAGTTTTTCGATGCTTTTTTTTTTTAATATCTAGGGTAATAGCTCCGCGCGGAGATATGACGTTCCAAAACGACATAGCTCCGCGCGGAGATATGACGTTCCAAAACGACATAACTCCGCGTGGAGATATGACGTTCCAAAACGACATAACTCCGCACGGATATGATATGACCTTCCAAATCATCACGATTTTTTTCAAAATCTAGGTCGGTGCGAAAATCGAAACTTTTTCGATGATTTTTTTTTTTATCTCGGGTAATAGTTCCGCGCGGAGATATGACGATCCAAAACGACATATCTCCGCGCGGAGATATGACGATCCAAAACGACATAACTCCGCGCGGAGATATGACGTTCCAAAACGACATAACTCCGCGCGGATATGATATGGCCTACCAAATCATCACGATTTTTTTCAAAATCTAGGTCGGTGCGAAAATCGAAAGTTTTTCGATGCTTATTTTTTTTAATATCTAGGGTAATAGCTCCGCGCGGAGATATGACGTTCCAAAACGACATAGCTCCGCGCGGAGATATGACGTTCCAAAACGACATAGCTCCGCGTGGAGATATGACGTTCCAAAACGACATAACTCCGCACGGATATGATATGACCTTCCAAATCATCACGATTTTTTTCAAAATCTAGGTCGGTGCGAAAATCGAAACTTTTTCGATGATTTTTTTTTTATATCTCGGGTAATAGTTCCGCGCGGAGATATGACGATCCAAAACGACATATCTCCGCGCGGAGATATGACGATCCAAAACGACATAACTCCGCGCGGAGATATGACGATCCAAAACGACATAACTCCGCGCGGAGATATGACGTTCCAAAACGACATAACTCCGCGCGGATATGATATGACCTTCCAAATCATCACGATTTTTTTCAAAATCTAGGTCGGTGCGAAAATCGAAACTTTTTCGATGATTTTTTTTAATATCTCGGGTAATAGTTCCGCGCGGAGATATGACGTTCCAAAACGACATAACTCCGCGCGGAGATATGACGTTCCAAATCGACATAACTCCGCGCGGAGATATGACGTTCCAAAACGACATAACTCCGCGCGGATATGATATGGCCTTCCAAATCATCACGATTTCTTTCAAAATCTAGGTCGGTGCGAAAATCGAAACTTTTTAGATGATTTTTTTTTGATATCTCGTGTAAATAATGTCTGATTTTAAAATGTTATACCCTTTTAATTGCGTACTGATCCCTACCATCAATTGGCATTCAAACAAATAAATCATCGATGGGTTGAAAAATGTTGTTGACAAAAAACCGGTTCGTTTGCAAATTCCATCTTTTTGATAATTTTTTGGAATATTTCCGTCAAATAATGTCCGATTTTGGAATTTTATACCAGTTTTGACTCGTAAGGATCAGTTCTGTCGATTGGCATCATAAAAAAGGATATCTGAAATTTTGACCCAAATCGACAAAATGGCAAGGGGTTACATCACTTTTTTTTTCAAAATCGAGGTCGGTGCGAAAATCGAAACTTTTTCGATGATTTTTTTTTAATATCTAGGGTAATAGCTCCGCGCGGAGATATGACGTTCCAAAACGACATAACTCCGCGCGAAGATATGACGTTTCAAAACGACATAACTCCGCGCGGAGATATGACGTTCCAAAATGACATAACTCCGCGCGGAGATTTGACGTTCCAAAACGACATAGCTCCACGCGGAGATATGACGTTCCAAAACGACATAGCTCCGCGCGGAGATATGACGTTCCAAAACGACATAACTCCGCGCGGATATGAAATGACCTTCCAAATCATCACGATTTTTTTCAAAATCGAGGTCGGTGCGAAAATCGAAAGTTTTTCGATGCTTTTTTTTTTAATATCTAGGGTATTAGCTCCGCGCGGAGATATGACGTTTCAAAAAGACATAGCTCCGCGCGGAGATATGACGTTCCAAAACGACATAACTCCGCGTGGAGATATGACGTTCCAAAACGACATAACTCCGCACGGATATGATATGACCTTCCAAATCATCACGATTTTTTTCAAAATCTAGGTCGGTGCGAAAATCGAAACTTTTTCGATGATTCTTTTTTTTATATCTCGGGTAATAGTTCCGCGCGGAGATATGACGATCCAAAACGACATAACTCCGCGCGGAGATATGACGATCCAAAACGACATAACTCCGCGCGGAGATATGACGTTCCAAAACGACATAACTCCGCGCGGAGATATGACGTTCCAAAACGACATAACTCCGAGCGGATATGATATGACCTTCCAAATCATCACGATTTTTTTCAAAATCTAGGTCGGTGCGAAAATCGAAACTTTTTCGATGATTTTTTTTAATATCTCGGGTAATAGTTCCGCGCGGAGATATGACGTTTCAAAACGACATAACTCCGCGCGGAGATATGACGTTTCAAAACGACATAACTCCGCGCGGAGATATGACGTTTCAAAACGACATAACTCCGCGCGGAGATATGACGTTTCCAAAACGACATAACTCCGCGAGGATATGATATGACCTTCCAAATCATCACGATTTTTTTCAAAATCTAGGTCGGTGCCGAAATCGAAACTTTTTCGATGATTTTTTTTTTAAAAACTCGGGTAATAGTTCCGCGCGGAGATATGACGTTCCAAAACGACATAACTCCGCGCGGAGATATGACGTTCCCAAACGACATAACTCCGCACGGATATGATATGACCTTCCAAATCATCATGATTTTTTTCAAAATATAGGTCGGTGCGAAAATCGAAACTTTTCCGATGATTTTTTTTAATATCTCGGCTAATAGCTGTCTCCGCGCGGAGATATGACGTTCCAAAACGACATAATTCCGCGCGGAGATATGACGTTCCAAAACGACATTACTCCGCGCGGAGATATGACGTTCCAAAACGACATAACTCCGCACGGATATGATATGACCTTCCAAATCATCACGATTTTTTTCAAAATATAGGTCGGTGCGAAAATCGAAACTTTTTCGATGATTTTTTTTAATATCTCGGGTAATAGTTCCGCGCGGAGATATGACGATCCAAAACGACATAACTCCGCGCGGAGATATGACGTTCCAAAACGACATAACTCCACGCGGAGATATGACGTTCCAAAACGACATTACTCCGCGCGGAGATATGACGTTTCAAAACGACATAACTCCGCACGGATATGATATGACCTTCCAAATCATCACGATTTTTTTCAAAATATAGGTCGGTGCGAAAATCGAAACTTTTTCGATGATTTTTTTTTTATATCTCGGGTAATAGTTCCGCGCGGAGATATGACGATCCAAAACGACATAACTCCGCGCGGAGATATGACGTTCCAAAACGACATAACTCCGCGCGGATATGATATGGCCTTCCAAATCATCACGATTTTTTTCAAAATCTAGGTCGGTGCGAAAATCGAAACTTTTTCGATGATTTTTTTTTAATATCTAGGGTAATAGCTCCGCGCGGAGATATGACGTTCCAAAACGACATAACTCCGCGCGGAGATATGACGTTCCAAAATGACATAAGTCCGCGCGGAGATTTGACGTTCCAAAACGACATAGCTCCGCGCGGAGATATGACGTTCCAAAACGACATAGCTCCGCGCGGAGATATGACGTTCCAAAACGACATAGCTCCGCGCGGATATGAAATGACCTTCCAAATCATCACGTTTTTTTTCAAAATCGAGGTCGGTGCGAGAATCGAAACTTTTTCGATGATTTTTTTTTTAATATCTAGGGTAATAGCTCCGCGCGGAGATATGACGTTTCAAACCGACATAACTCCGCGCGGAGATATGACGTTCCAAAACGACATAACTCCGCGTGGAGCTATGACGTTCCAAAACGACATAACTCCGCGCGGATATGATATGACCTTCCAAATCATCAAGATTTTTAATTGCGAACGGATCCCTACCATCAATTGGCATTCAAACAAATAAATCATCGGTGGGTTGAAAAATGTTGTTGTCAAAAAACCGATTCGTTCGTAAATTCCATCTTTTTGATAATTTTTTGGAATATTTCCGTCAAATAATGTCCGATTTTGGACTCGTAAGGATCAGTTCTATCGATTGGCATCAAAAAAAGGAAATCCGAAATTTTGACCCAAATCGACAAAATGGCAAGGGGTTACATCACGTTTTTTTTCAAAATCGAGGTCGGTGCGAAAATCGAAACTTTTTCGATGATTTTTTTTAATATCTCGGGTAATAGTTCCGCGCGGAGATATGACGTTCCAAAACGACATTACTCCGCGCGGAGATATGACGTTCCAAAACGAAATAGCTCCGCGCGGATATGATATGACCTTCCAAATCTTCACGATTTTTTTCAAAATCTAGGTCGGTGCGAAAATCGAAACTTTTTCGATGATTTTTTTTTTGATATCTCGCTACTGAATTCTGTAATACCAACAGCACCATCAGATACCGCACATTATAATTTGAAGTACTAAATATAAACACATATTGTTCCTCTTTGAATCAAAAGTGGCCTTTGCGAGATAAATAAACGGCTATAATCTTTGATGTCAGACCAACATGAATCGAAGCCAACATGATATTATTGGGAATGCTGCATTTGGTTTGATCGGCGCAAATGTCATAAGTTGTCAAAAATAACAATCTCGTGCTAAGTAAGAATATGTGTGTGCTTGTCTAAGAGTCTCATATATATAACCAATATGCAATAAATGGACACCATAAAACTGGAAAACCACTGTAACTAGGAAAAGGTCACATTATTTAAGAAATTAACAAATGGGAATCAAATCAATAATAAATGCGTTCATCATATGCCACGATTATCGGATATACAAGAAAAAGAAAAAGGCAAAAGAGCAAAAGCTTGATAAATACATTCAAGAGTCAAACAGGCACCTTCAACTTTGCTTTTTTAATTTCCATGCTTGTCGTATACTGCTTGCTGTCTGAAAGGTGTTTGTTGTCGGCTGCCTTTGTAACACAATGCAAGAAAAACATGTGTCAAAACTTCTATCACTTCCTTCGCTTGAGTTTTTGGAATTTTGGCACCTTTCAACATATGATTTAGAGAATATGAAAATTAACATAAGAAACAGTGAAACCTCCCGTAATCAAACAGCCAGCGTTGTCCGGGTTTGAGTGTTGTAATGACAAATAGTTCTGTTCAGTTAAAAACTGAGACGTATAAGAACTTTCACTTTGTACCATATACTTTGGCTTTACGACAAGAAAATGCGGATTAAAAATGCATTTCTCAGTAGGTGAATTTTCTAAGCTTCACACATATCGATTCCGATGGCATCAGACGAATAGTCTGAATGTCTTAAATTTTGAGATGGGCTTAGTTGCTCGTTTATTTCTATTCCGTGCGATGCCAGCAGCTTTTCTGACAATCTTTTCAGTTACACTTTTGTTTTTGTTGGTATGCTGTCACGTTGCCCAGCTGCGTTTCCATTGACTTGAAGACGTTTAAAAAGCTTGCCTTTTGGCTTTTTACATCCAGAAGTGGAGGGAGAAATATTACGAGAGAGAGAGTGAGCCATACAATTTCTTTTCACGTGGCGAATATGCAATGTAGCTTTGCAGTCTGCTTGACTGCGATTATCTTGCCTTCCCCCATTTTCCTCGCGGCTCTCACTTATGCACACTCGATTTGGCATTACATATATTTCGTAGAAGTAACTAAAAAGCTACTGATTAATTTTCCATGGCCCTTCAATTAGCTTAGCTTTTTAGCTCTTGCTAAAATTCTCTCTATATTGATTCGTTTGTCTATGCAATGGAAATTAGTTTTATTTGCCAAATATACAGATGAGAGTGAGTGACGTGTTTTACTTGTGCTCTAAAATTTGTATATATTGTTAGGGCTTTTGTTTTGAGCTGCATTTAAAAAACCTTATTTAAAAAGTGCTATCTCCAGACAATTTGTTTGTGTACTAATATTTATGAGCGTTTTCTATTTTTGTGCACCGTGTTTCGATTCGCTCTGCGCTCCCACAAAGTTTTAATTTGTTTTCCGATTCGCTTCAAACTTACTTTCAAAGCTCTAATTAATAACTAAATAAATATTTGATTCAGCGATTTGGGGAATTCCCCCCGCAACACTAAATAATTAGCGAAATATGTTTGCATGCAACTGTTTTGTTTACCATCCCATCGGCCTCAAACTCATTTCCAAAGAAATTTGTTCAAATTTATTTTTCGTATTTTTTGAACATTTCAATCCACTGCTGTAACCAAGCGGGTTGTTAGCATGCCAGCCGTATAAGAAAATATGTCGTGCTGTAAGAAACCTTGCTGGCTGTGTGAGAATATGATGTATGCTAAATGTGCAGGTCTCACTGATCGCGTGATTGCGACAAGATCGCTGCCATTACCAGGAAGGCCTGCGGCGGCTTGCGTTGGTGGTGCAAAGTATGCATCGACAAGCAAATTTCTCCAGAATGCATAATTTTTTAAGAAATCAATTCTTGAAACCTAAAAATGTGGGTAAGCAGCTTTCGAGTAACTTTGACTCAAGGTTCAAGTTACTAGTGTGTGCTAGATTCTAATTCCAACCAAAACTGAAAATGAATAAGCTTGGCTAAGAATTAGTTCAATCATTCATAAACACAACTTTAAATGAATTCTAATTTGTATTGTCTGCTGCGAATAAGCCGTTCGCAGAATTTAATGAATAGTTGGTTTTAAATAATGGAAATATATAATCAAAGTGTCTCTGTTTAACATAACTAGAGTGTTATATCAAATTTAAACGTTGAATTTAAGAATTTCTTAATTGTGTGCGGCAAAACATTACAGAAAAACGTGCCCGTCCTGAACAATATGGCGTTCTCTTGGCTATATGCGCTAAGTTCTATCTCGTAGACCAACAAAATGTTTCACTTAATTTTCTGTGCGGCAAGAAATTAATTAAAATCGAAGCACAAGAATGAACAAAAGGCAGAAAACATCCGGTGGCAGCTGGCAATCACCTGGGCGCGTCTTTGGCCCCAACTACATAAGGCTGAAAAACGTGTAGCAGTTAATTTAGCAGATTTAAATGGGGGACGCGCCACTCCCCGGCTGCAGGTGCAAGTCAGTACGATAAGAGTCGATGCCATTAAATGTAATGTGGTGACTGGCTGCCTGCTGGCCATACAAGACGGGATGCCAAAGACGGATGATGGATGACAAAGTTGTTGGGCATACGTTTTGGAACTCCTTTTTGAAGGATTTTTTATGCTGTGCCTGTGCTATTAAAAAAAGTTTAGAAAGTATTTTATGGCAGCAATGCGTGGGGGAAAAAGTTTTTCAGGGCACGGCAGATGTGGGCCCACATCAAGGTGTTTCCTCTTCAGCCCTTGGTATAGGCGACAGAAAAGACTAAAGTCAAGACAAGACTAAATAACCAGACGCAAGATAAATTAAAAGTTAGACTTGGCAGGCTGATCCTCGACATCGTTAAATTCGGTATGTGAATATATTTAAAAGTTGGCAAAGTACCAATAAATATTTGAAATAACATACATTGCCGAACTTCATTAAATTCCTCGTACAAGACGACTTATCGATCAACGTAGTCAACTATAATTGGTTTAATGCGTTAAAGGCCCCGAATGCTAATAATTGTTAAGTACTTTGTTTGCGCTGATTGAATCTTTTTCGATAATGTTTTTATATTTTTCTCGAATAGGATATGAAAAAATAAAGATAAGTACGTTCTTTCATTACTCAGTACGTATTTGTCATTTATAAAAATACTTAACAATGGCGTCGGGGCTTTCTCATAGGTATCATTGTAATTATGTAAGAAAATTAAGAAATAATTGTTTTTAACTCTAGCTGGTTTCCTTAGTAAATAAAATGTCTTTTGCTAAGGAATTTTAAATGTTCACAGTAGCGTGTTGAAATTTATCTGTGAATTGTCAAGAGCTTGGTAGTAAAAATAAAAGAAGCACACATCAATTCAAATTCTAAAAAAAAAAACATATATAAGTAGTATGCAGGCATGTGTATATATTACTATTTTAAAAGCATTGACAACCTTCCGACTAATCAAACAGCAGCTGAACAAAGCAACTATGTTGAGCCCGTATCCACATTAATTCACATCAAAAAGCGTTTGGCAATTGCCGCTGGTCAACAATGGTTAGCCGCAGGGCCGGGACTCTGCGGAATAACAGTGATATTGGGAGCACCCATGATTGAGACCACTGTTGTCATAAAATGTTGATTTGTACATTTCATTGTTTACATGCATCGCTATTGCCAGTTACACCCACAACCTCGCATATTTAAATAAATATTCTCGCACAAATGCATTAGCCGTGATTAGGGTGGTGTTCATTGCCAAGAGAAGTGACGTGTCCTGTTTACATTATTGGCACCTCCATCAATGATTAGAAAATATGTGCGAGTTCCTCCAGTTGTTGTTTCTGTGGGCGTTGTTGTCGCTGATTCTGTTACTTTTATGCTGCAACGCGGCAACTCATTCATCAATTTAGCAACAGGACATGGGCAAAGGCAGCTAACGCCGGCCGACATACATTTCTGATTATGGTTTTTAATTTTTCAGAACTTTTCCTAGTAACTGGGATTGGTGAGCACGCTGCAGTGACAGCTATTTCGCCCAAAGGGTTCCCCACCATAATGGCAGCCTTCTGTTTGGAGTTGAAGGTCACTGCGTGTAGTTGGTAGTGTACCAAGTCCTGTTTCACAATGACCGCAGCCACTCCTGTGGCACGACCTGTTGGGTGATCCACGCTGTAGCACACATAGCCCTTCATGGCGAAGTACAGGCCTACATATAAGTAGACTTCTGAGCCAAGCAATATTGTCTACTTCAAGAGGCGCATCGTGGCAGCCATTATGTGCAGTTGATAGGAATACCGAACTGTGAAGAAATGCTCTCTCACGAAAGATGTAAAGCTCACACGTACACGAATAAGAAAGGTGTTATAGATAAGCTTGTATAACTTTTCAGTAGTTCAAACATGAACACCGGAACGTATTGTTACATATATAATTTCTAGGTTTCTTGATAGGATCACTATCACTTCATTTTATTGTATTGTATTAATCGGTGCACTATCACAGGCAAACTTAGCAAACTTCCGATGGCCACGAGAGCATGCATAGGAATATTGCACAATATTGATTTGTAGTTGCCTATTAATGTGTCTAGGGTAACAAAAAAGTCCAAGTCATAGTCATAGTTTAGGAGAAACATCGGCAATATTTCATTAAATATCTTTAAATGTTTAAATTTTCTATGGGCTAATCCATATCGAAGTATAAGCCTCACTTATAATAAGTATTTATTTCATTTAATCGCAGATCTCGCCAATGTGTCGTAAATTTATACTCCATTTATTCAACCGCATTTATTTACTGTAAGCTCTTGATTAAACATACTCATTTGTTGTTGCAAGTATGTTGTCCTCTCAGCTTGCCTCAATCTCATACGGAACCCTTTTATATGGGATCCCTTCCATTGTTCTAATGAAAAATGTCCTGCTGGAAAAACGTTGCTCAGCGGGTCATAAAACTTGTGCAGCTTCAACAAATTCAACAACTACAACGAGAGAAAAATCCCGCAAAATAGGGCACATAGCAGTTGCTTATCTATGCCCTGTCTACTCTCTTAATTTCAGCATCTCGCTAGTTTTATTTTATTTTTTCTCTCTTCTTCTTTTGGATATGGTTTGAGATGAGCGGGCAACTTAATTATCAAGCACAGTTGAATTTGAAGCTTGTGAGCTGCAGTAATTTTCCTACATTTTCCGTTTATACTTTGTTCACTAAACGAAAAGTATGTATTAGTCAGTGCAGCAAGTCCCAAAAAAATTGTCTGTGGTTCGGTTAACGGAATAAAGCAACTAAGCATTAAGAAAGGAAGATTTTGTGTATGTGTGTGTAGAAAAAACTTGATTCTTTGTGACGGCAGCTCAACGTAGATTTTAGGGCATCTCTTATTCTTATACTTCCGTCTTGAGCGCACTGTTTTGTTATATATATTTCTTTGTAGCTCCTGTTCAATTTCGCAATTAACACACGTAGTAAGATCGCGATTAGGGATATTTTTGATATTTTTTTCTTGTACTTTTTATTTTCCCATTGAAAATCGATGAAAGTTATATAGTGTGTTCGTGCAAATGGATGTAACAGACAGAAGGAAGCATCTACGAACCCAGAAAATATATATATTGTTGATCAGAATGTGCTCACGCAGTACAGGATTGTTTCCGATAACTAATCCATTTGCCCGATTTCCCGTATATACAGGTTCAGGGTATCTCCTAGTCGAGAACTCCTCATTGGAGCCTCTCACTTATTAGATTTGCAATTTTTCCATTCGTTGTTTGCTGGAGGACATAAAGAGATTTTCGATCTTGTTGAAATTTTCACAGTAGATCTTATTGTACTATAGAATATTTGTTCATTCGCAAATAATAAATTGCATTAAATTGAGGATTAAATAAGTAGGCAATACAAATTGGTTTATTTATAGTTATGGGGTGGTTGCGAGGAGTTATAGCTATAAAAATGTAATATAAAATGGAAGATACTTGACATATGTAAATATATATACTTTTCCAGATGGGATTTCCTCAAAAAAACAGAATTTTGATATCAATTTTTATCGATTACTTGAAACGAGGCAGGCTATCGATCGGTTACAAACTCGCGAGCGGAGTTTTCAAAGGCAGATCAGACAAACTAAAAATTTAAAATGAGAGAAAAAAGGGTTGCCCTTCTCGCAACGTGCATCATGATATACCATACCATATCATGAAGAACATGTTGGCGGACGAATAAATCGAAGACACGAAGAAGAAGCGAGAGCAGAGCGGTACTGAATGCTAAATGAACTCTTGCTGCCCCAACTAAGCAATACGTACAAGCTCTGGCATTTTAAAGGGCAACACGTGTCAAGAAGACTTGGACAGCGACAGTGAATACGACATAAAACCTTTCGCCAGCCGTTCGAGTGATATCCTTTACACAATTGTCATATGTTAGACTTGGGCTCAGCTTTAGCCTTGGGCTTGTGTCACAAAATGTTCAGCTGGAAGAGGGCTGCGGCTAGGAAGCTGAAATTTTGGTACGTGAGGTCATTTAGTAAATGTTTTGAAAATTTGGATAAAGTTAACACATTTCTTTAGAGGTTGCCGCTGTCCAAAAAAGTAAAAAGAACTTTAAAACCCTCTGCAAATGGCCACAAAATTAGTTAGGTTACTCTACGCGCACACACGTCTGCGGATGTGACCAAGAGAGCAGCCGGTCGGCAGATGGCCTTGACGAACACACAAACGCAAACGGAATGACATAGCACACTGAACTTGGCATTCAGTTTTCAAGGCAAAAACGTTTATTATGTTGATACGAATATAAAAACAGAACAGAAACAAGTAGGAAGCACTTGCCTATAAATAAATGTTGGGCAAGACTATGACTGATGCATAATAGAATTCAATAAATTAATGTGAATGTGTGTGTCTAAATATGTGTGTCTATATATTTATGCATGTATGTAAGTATATAAGCACAGGTTTTCTTTAATTACTTAATAACAGTCTTCTGTTATTAGATCTATCTTATTGCACGATGAAATCCCTATATATAAAACTGTCTATTTTATTTGACCGGCTGCCCATACCATTCGAGCTGGGAAGCTGAAGTTGTAGTTGCCTTATGTGAAGACAGGGTTTCGGGAAATTCCACTTGCATGTGTGAAAAAATCGCAAAGCTTTTTGAGACAATTTTTTATACGTGCCACGAGCAAGGACGGGCTATACCCACTAGTATTTATATATTCTCAATAAGTCAAGTGCATTTAAATTGTGGCTTTAATGGGCAATTAAAATTGGTTTATTTACTTGGTTTATAGCTTTGTAGTGGTAGAGTAATGGTAGAGTAATAAGTTTATTACTCAATGGGGTTCAGGGTGTAATTACCAGAACACAAAACAAACACAAATTGTGACTTTATTGAGCATTGTTACAGCAAATGAAAACGGATATACAAAAGATAGTTCAGCTGATAAGCAAACGTATAGCTTTTGGCTCGAGTCGACCCATTCACTATGCAGGTCATGTGCAATGTGCATAGTCTTTGGAGTGGCCGGAACAGGGTGAAATGGCGGCTCTTGAGGAATCAGCTTCTGCAATGAGGCTCTTCTATTAGCATCGCCAGACGACATTCGGATGGACAGACAAGAAGCCGGAGCAAAGGACGCGATTCAGCGGAATATTCTTGAATGCATGAAAATAAAAGCAGAGCAGCAAACGGCAAATGGCAAGTTCTTTGGAAATAATTTTAATTTGTTCCCCCTAAGCGCGTGCTTAGCGATTAGCATTTTGATAATGCTTTCAAATTAAATTTACAGAAATAATGCGGCATGCACTACATATTATTATTAACAGCAATGAGATCAAGCAGCACTAGTCAATAGTAGCCGGATGCTGACTAAAAAATTTTGAGTATAAAAAAAAAAGTTTGATCTTTCATTTACTGGTCCGATGCCTTAACTAACCTGACTAACAGATGAACTGGCATGGCCATATAAACTCGACTGATTCTGAAAAGAATTAAAATGTGCTACTTATTTCATTCAAATTCCAATTGATTCATATTCGGAATTGACTGTTCGCTTGATGCTTAGACTATGTCTCGAGTCCTTGGAAGACAATTCGAATATTGGTTAATAGTTTAGTTATTAGCAGGAGAGAATCAGTCATCAAGTGATTTGTTCCTGCTGTAAAGAATCAGCAACATCAGGAGCATCTGATGCGCCTTACACTTTAAACTTCCCTTTCAACTACTATTTAAAAGGCCCCAAGTCTGTAATTTCCGGCTTGCGAACCCTAAATACGCATATGAGTTTGATTATAAGTCGGAGACTTGCGTATTTGCAACAATCGACTATTATGATACGCAAGTTTACCCGCCAGTTACTAATAGGCAAACAATATTCCCAACTCCTTAGCTCAATTGTGTGCGGTAGGCCACTCCCACTCTCACTTACAGCTTCACTTACACATTTCACTTTAGATGAGGCCCACTGCTTTTCGGCGACGCGACCTGTGACCAAGTTTTCTGTTTGTCCATGGTCCTGTACGGAACTCGGCTGTGTTCACTCATATATTTAAGGGATTTTCCTTACTTGCGTGATAAATGATATTTGGGCCGAGCTCCGGCTTATTGGTGTGTGTGTATGTGTGTGTGTGTGTGTGTGTGTGTGTGTGTGTGTGTGTGTGTGTGTGTGTGTGTGTGTGTGTGTGTGTGTGTGTGTGTGTGTGTGTGTGTGTGTGTGTGTGTGAGTCTGTGTTCGTGCATGATGTTAAAGTTGACTTGGTTAAAAGAATATAATTTGTATTGAGAATAAATGCATTTAAGATTGTTTTTTTTACTCCTGAATCCATTGCAAATAGGTCAACAGGGTCAACAAGGCTACAATTAAATATATAAAAAATCGCTATCAAAATCTCTTTTATTTTATATATCTTTTGGACGCTCGTATAATATACTTCGTATGTTATTTGATATTTAACTTTGTCAACAAAATTGTAAAATCGTTTTTAGGGATACACTTCATTTTAATGAGAGCTTTGAACATGTTGCATGACGAGCGAAAGTTTACAAAGCTGAAAAATCTGGTATTTGATACCAGGTATTTTAAAGCAGAAAAGCAATTTAATTTTTGGCCCACTGAAGTATGCAACATTTCTTATCAGCCGTCGCCCGCATTAACGGCAAAAGTGGCATGTAATTGAGCGAAGATCGCCTTGCCATAAAATGAATGCCAACAGATGAAGTTCATGACGGCTATAGTGGTATTCATGAGTTTTGGGGGAAAGTATAGATTTGAGTTTTCAAACTTGCACAAAACGTGTTTGTTAGTTGTTAAAAATATATTTGAACAAGTCGCGACATACTTTTACTCATTTTGCGTTTTTTATGATTCCTGAAAACCGCAAATGCAACTTTTACTTGGCGTCGTCTAACATTAAACCTTATGTAAAATGTTTTTTTACCAGGGCAGAGTGTTTGTCTGAGTTCTTCCAACTGGATATCTTAGCTCATGGCAAGAGTTTTCGAATGGAGCAACTTGGTCAGGAAACACAGCAGCAGCAGTGTTGTGCAACACTTCTTATGTCAAGTCATCAAAGCTAAAAACATTTGAAGCCTAGCTGCCAGTTTACCTGAAAAAGTGTTAGCCACCTAAGCGAAACACGGACAAGCAGAGGAATAGGCAGCCGTACCGCAAGGCTGGACGCTTGTGCGTGCTGATGTCAACGCGTCAGTCGAGTCCGAAAGCAATTTGTCAGCAAGTTTTGATTGACAGTCAAGGAGTCGCACCAATGCATGGAGATCCCCACACACACTTAGGCGGAAATGTATAACAGAAACGAAATGGCGACACTTACACACACACACGCGCGACCATTTCAGCCGAAATTATCCAGAAACCTGTCAATAAATCATAAGGGGATTCGAAGCACTCAAATTATTTTGCAATTTTGCTAAAATGAGTTTGACAATTTAACAATATTATGCTGACAACCGTTGCAAGCAACATAGTGTTGAAGCAGGCAAGCGCCTCAATATTTCTCCAAGATAAGAATCAGCTTAAATGTAGGGAGCATAGTAAGACCTATAAACGCCAAGTTTGGTTAAGATATCTAAAATCAAAAAAGTGCTCCGCCTAAAGTAAACCGACGAATACCCGAATCATTTTCCCGGGGTTTTCTGTATAGGTCGACGGGGTAAAATACGCTAA
Organism: Drosophila virilis; assembly: GCF_030788295.1. Lineage (NCBI taxonomy): Eukaryota > Metazoa > Arthropoda > Insecta > Diptera > Drosophilidae > Drosophila > Drosophila virilis. Next base: position 20,688,141 of record NC_091544.1, on the reverse strand, counting down.
CCATTTTTTCAAGGTAGCCACCCTCAAATCTTTGATGCTCATGGCCATGCCGTGTTTTTCACTATCCCGCTTTTGAGATTTGTAGGATTCATTACAATAAAAAAGTCTTTAATGTCCGCACAGTACTTAAGAGGTAGCTATCTATTGAAGGTGCAACTTCACCGTTGCGTAGCTATCAGCCAAACATGCTGTAGTTTCCCGACTAGCATTCAGAGTCATTCAGAGTCAGATTCAATGGCCTTTCGGCCACAATTGGCAAATAGTCACCCATCAGTTAGGTTCGACCAGCAAGTTGATAAAAGCATAGTTTTGCTTGTGGCCAAATAGGCATTGGGGTCAGCAAGTGTTGAAAATATAATTTATGAGCCGGGGGCATAAAGGAAATAAATATTATTGCCTGCCTGAGATGCTCGGAACACATTTCAAAAAATTAATACAAACTTTTGCCACATTTACTCATTAGTGCCAAGTTTTGGATACTCGAAGAGCCGTTAATAACAGTCGCAACTTGCAGCTCAACAAGTTTGACTGAGGGTTGAGACCACAGCGAGTGAGAGTAGCTAATTTGCCTGTGATTTGTGTGTGAAGGTAACAGGACCGCACTTGCCCCAAGATTTATTGGAGTTTACTTAACTAACATAATTTTCGAATAACGCCATTTTAAATTCTCTAGTAACGCGAAGTGCAAAATGGCTGCGAGCTTAAGCCAAATTGTGGTGCACGAATATATAAAATTCACAGCATATACCAATAGATTTTGAATGTGCGAAAAAGTAGGCGCACTATTTACAATGCCCCTTCCACCTACCTCACAAGCCAACGGAAGTTTGCCGTAAATACCTTTTTTTCAACTAGGGCCGCGACGTTCAGTTGCATTAGTTGCATAAGTCCTCGCGGCTGAAATCTCTGGTTTGGCCGACTTCAGAAAGTGTTTAGCCGGGAAATAGCAGACAGGGCTGTGAGACCATAAATCACGCACGCCTTGTCAGCATTAGCGTGTGTGTGCGTGTGTGATTCTCTGTTTTCGCTTTACTAGTGTGTGCATGCTTACTTCTTGGAATAATAAGTTTTAAGCCGATTTCCGGCACAGAGCATGCTAGTGATATAGGAAACAAAAGTATCAGCTACACGAAGAGTATTGCTGAGAAATCCTGTATACTCTACATTTTAGAGTCTATCAAACAGAAATGAAGTTTCTTATTATGCAAGTGGTAGCTCAGTAAATTCAATGGAAATAAAATTCAAACAAACTAAACTTTAACGGAAACTCATGCGCATACATATTTACTATCGCACAATGGTGGAGGCCTCTGACTTGTTCTAGACCATATTTTGTTTGAAAAGGCGTGGCGCCGAAAATTCTTGAATGTAATCTGGAACACAAAACCGAGAAATATGCCCTGCCTTTGATCTTGGCCTTCTATGCTGACAAATAGATTTTGCATTGCGTGTTACCCAACTGTCTACCACTCGGGCCCTTTGTCTACCTGTCTCTTTCCTACCCTGTATTCTCCTTTCTGACGAATTGTGTGTGCATTTAGATGTTGATTTGATATCTATGAATCGCAGTCACACCATTAATCAGTCAGTCTTTTGGCAAATAGCATGCGGATGCCTCATGACAACTGCCAACACTGACATCGACGCATTTGCACTTACGCATATCATTAGAGCAGGATGACAATCACTTTACGCAGTTAAATTGAATTCGTGAAGTTATTTTAATATAAATTGCTTGCTCACAATACATATGTATTATAAATCATAGCCTCAACCTTTAAAAAATATATACCCTTATGATATTATGTGTCAATTGACATCTAGGATAAAATTTCTTGGCACTATTGATATAATATTATATATATATATATATATATATTTGTTTTTTGTTCGTTTTTTTTTTTTATAAGTAAATATAAAAAGATAAAATTAGTCTTCTATTTTGTTTTGAGCTGCCAGACAGCTTATGACGCTTACGCGGACAACTTTATTGCCCCGAAAATTGGATGAAAAATAATAAGTCATTTTCGACTGCTTCCCTTTCGATAATTCGTTTTGCATATCTGCATGATGAGTGAGTGTGTGTGTGCACATTTTATGTGTCCTTCTTAACTTTTATGGCTGTTTCTGTTGTTTAAATTTTCTTATACATTTGTTGGCATTATTTAATTTGCCAATAACCACATGTCCATTTAAGCATCGCCACATAAATACAAGCCAGCAAAGTTGGATATGAAGAAAAAATGATCAACATAAATAAATGCATGCAAAAGAGGCTAAAAACAATAATTTCAGCTTGGCAGCAAGTACAACTGCAAAAAGAATAAATAAATTTAATTTTGGTTTGCTGTATATGCGAAACAATATGAGGGCAAAATACTATCTGAACTTCAAGTGAATTATCATTCCATGACAATATTGATTCACAGTCGAATATATGAATTCTCAGGAGGGTTCTACAATTTAATATACATTCTACTGCCTAAGCTTTATGTTTCTTTCAATTTAAATCTTAACACGTTTGCTTTTGCTTAGTTTGCTGTTCGATTGCACAACCACATTTGAGGGAGGTAGAGAGTTTGCCTTTGTTCTCGCCCCAACGAACATCAATGTTTATGTGAATAACACTTTTCATAGTCGTTGAGTACGACTGGCACATTTGATATAAAATCCAAAAGTTAAGAATAAGATTGATGAAAAGTTCTTTACATACCAGGCGTATACTTAATGTGCAGTAGCATAATAAATATCATATAAAATCTCCGAATTAAGTATGTGTTTAGTCTTCTTTAATTTGATATTGGATAAATGCGGCGTTTTAAAACAGACCCTCACATTCTCATGGGATACATATCCGACCCGCTGACGAGAGTCGTTTGTGCTACTTCCTGTTTCGCCAGCCATTCAAGGACCATTGGACCATGCACACGCACACGCCCATTCACACACAGTTATGGGTGTATGTGTGAGCATGTTGGTCGCCATATTGTTTTGGGCATGTGCATGATTTTGCTGTCAATTGAAAGCTTTACTTGAAAATAATTTTGTGTTTCCTTTGGTTTTCTTTTTGCTGCTGCTGCCGTTGTTATTGTTCATTTGAATGACCCTCTGGCTGTTGGTCCTTATGTTGTTATTGTTGTTGTGTACAGGCAACAATTTTCTTGACATCATTATCAATAAGGCGACACGTTGCGTAGCAAGGCACAGTTGTCGTCAATTGACTGAACGGAATCGCCCAAGAAGTGCTGGAGCAGGGTTCAGCTGAAACATGTGTTCGAGGGAAAAAACAGCTTGCAATCGCCTCGAATAGACCTCAAGGCTATTAAAACAATATATAGTTATTGATGTACAAATTGCTACCAAGTGCTGTTGTTCTCTTGGATTTCAGCATGAACAATTCTTGTATTTATATTGCATGATTTTGTACACATTTAGTTTTTATTTTCACAAGCGAAATTTAAAGATCCGCAGGGTAAAACCTTTTTAAGAAATGCCATGGCCCGAATTTTAATCAGAATCTTGATTTGTATGATTGGGACACACATTTCTCACATCTCATTAGAAAATTAAATGCACATTTTAATGAATATAATTATGTTTTTGAAACTTTTACAAAATAAATCAGTTGTGTAGTACTTCTCGAGAAACAGCGCCCCTTATTTTTTTGAAAGTTACAAAATTAGGTCATTAGATATCCGATATGAGTTAATCTATTCTCTTACTTTCATAAGTAGTAACCTAGTCAAGAAGGTAACTGACCAACCAGAAAAGTCATACCAGAAGAAGTACGTATAACTAAATAATTATAACATACTTATCCCATGAAATAAACAAAAAATTGGTTTATATTTTTGCTACTTTATTAGAACGAGTTTAAATAAATCTCATATATAATCGAGGACAGCTTTATCTCCTAGCGGTATTTGAAATTGTTTAATTCGTCACGTAAACAAAACTTTTCCATTTTCATCTATCTCCCCCTCTCTCTTACTCCTCAAGAAGTGCCTACTAGGTAGCTATAAATTTAAATCCTTTTCCAGGCGCGAATTATCCACATGTGCACATAAATATACTTTGATGGTACAGCAGCTCAGTATTTGTGACAGACAATTTAATAATTGGCCCGAGACAAACAAAAATTTATATATAGATAAATCACGTATAAAGATAAGATTGCATATGTAATCGGAAAACAGCAGCTGTACAAAACAGCCATCCAATTTGCAATCTATTATGAAAGTATATACCTTTTATATATATTGTTTAACTTTTTACCCACATACAACAGCACACGCACACGCTTATTCACCCCTAGCAAAAGAAAGGCCAGTTAATTCTTTTGCCGCTTGCTATTTACATTTGCCAGAAGAGTGGCAACGTGATTGCCCCTGTGTGTCTGAGTGTGTGCCGAATCTATTCCTGGTAAAGTAATTGATTATCAAATTCAGCGTTGCATTTCCTGGCGTCTCTATTTAAAACCGTCAGCCACAAGGACATTTTGTATATCCTGCCTAACACACATGCACACACATATAGGCGGAAATTGTTGGTTTTCCTATTTTTTTTAGCTCTTAATTTTGGTCTGTCACTTTTTGGCAAGTCGAAGGGGGACACTAGAAATAAGCATATTTTAATACGCAAAAAGTTGTGAAATTTATGCAATGTCGCTTTGATTGCATTTTCTCATCATATTTTATTGTGTTTGCTCGTAAGTTTTTTATTTCATGTTTCAAATTATAAGGACTTTTTAATAATCTCGATGAATGATTACTGAACACACTAGCAAGCAAAGTACTGAGGCTTTGCCTATTAAGGCTTTGATTATATTGTTTGTATAAAAGATAGTCTAAGATTTAATTATCTACAATTCAGCCGCCAAACAGATAGCAAATGCAAAGTTTGGACCTTTACACTCATTCAAAATAAATTTATACCCTCAATTTTTATTATAGCTAATTTTTTATACCCTCGACCTCATAAAGTAAATATATTCTTGATCAGCATCAATAGCCGAGTCGATATCGCAATGTCTGTCTGTCTGTTTCTATGCCAACTAGTCTCTCAGTTTTAAAACTAACTTTATGAAACTTTGCAGAAGTCGCTGTTTCTGTTGCACGCAGTACATATGTCGTACATATATACTTAGCTGCCACAGTAACGATCGGTCCCGAAGTAGGTTTTTGTACAAAAAACATTTTGTTTCTCAAGATATCTTGAGCAGCACATACATATGCAAAATCATATTAAGATCGAACTTACATATTATACAGCTGCCATAGGAAAGATCGGTTCCACCGATAAAGTTGGTATATGGATATTTATTTTGTTTTTCAAGATATCTGGACCAAACTCGTTACTAATTAGTTCTACGATGCTCTCTTCATTTATGCAAAATCTTATTTACATCGAAATGAAAAATGAACTAGTAAGCTTATTTAGCAAATTGAAGTAAAAATCCCGTCTATACGTACATGGATTCTTGTAAGTCTCATAAATTGGATACTCTGTACGCGTAAAAGTAAAATATATATTTCTGAAATATATATATCGCCCTTTAAGGATGTATTTAGATATGTTTTTGATTAATGTTTCACAGAAATAAATCGGAACTTAAAGGTATTTGAGATCTTGCCAGCAGAGAGGTTACACATCATTGATGCATTGATGCATTTGCCTATTTTTTGTTAATTCTGGTTAACACAGATTTCATTAAAAATATAATTTTATTATGACTATGAGTTGTCGACTAATGAAAACGCGCAGTCTATTGACCAGAGCGTCAGCTTAACGCATCTGGCATATGTTCTGTCATATTACGACTAAAAGTAAAGTACAAATTTATAAATTATACATACACTCAGTGCGTAAAAAATGCACATAAATGCATATGCCTGCAAATTATTGATTATATACATGCATATATACATATATATGCTTTAAAAAATAGATAGATTTGGAAAATTCATCCCGATGGCCCATCGAAACCCCTGCAATACCCAATAGTGTATGTATGCAAAATATCCCCTTATAAACATTTGCACAGTATTAATATACTCAGTCCGAGGTATACAAAAGGTGCAATAATAATGCGATTGCACTGGCATCAAGCTGTGTAAAGCTTTCTATATAAAAATACCAATTATTAATTGGAATGTAGAAAGTAAAACTCATTGTCTTTTAATTTGCTGATGACAAACACGTGACAGTTTTTCGCCTTTAATATGAAAACGAAAAAACCATAATCACATTAAATGATTTATTGAAACTAAAACAAATAATATATGTATTACCCAACGCTTTAATTTTTTTCTTTCTGAAATTAATTTACTTTAATTTTTCTGTTATTATGAAAACAACTAAAATTAAAAATCTACAAAAATGTACAATACTACTTAGTCTACTATTAAGGCTAATATAAAATAAAAAAGTTAAGGTGACCAATATCGAAATCCTCTTTTTCGATCAAATTGGGTTATAATAAGAGCTAGAGTCACCCAACTTGATATGTTTAGAATTTTATCATTTATATCTACAGCCAACTCCCCGCTACCACCACAGAGCTATAATCCAATTTGATAATCCAAATTATATTTCCTTATATAAAACCCAACTTATATTTTGTGAACTAAAATGTTGTTTTTTGTTTTGTTGTTTATTTTTTAAGACATTTTAACCCGTCAATATTTTTATTCATACAATAAGCTGTGAGCCACTTTATGAACATTGATGTTTTGTTACTGATTTCTCGTCACGCAGGTGCCGCAAGGTGTACAGGTTTTTTTCATAACTCGCCAAAGTGTTTCGCCGCTTATTTATGTGTTGCCTAATAATTCCACTCGTTCACGAAGTGAACAAGGCTATTTTGGTTTTATAGTTCTTGTTTTTTTTCAGTGCTGTTAAATGTAATCTAGAATAGTGTTAAAAAGTACATTGATCAAATTATGGGGAACGCTTTCTGGAGTCGTGGAAATCGCGAAGATATAAAATTATTAGCAAAGTTTACACCTTAAATAATTAAATCTTGTTTATTAATAAAAGGGCGGCATGACTGCCTCAGCTGCATTTGCTGCTTCCCCTTTTTGCCAGCTCCTATTCCTGCCACGTTTTGCAGCAAGCTCCAAGCAACGAATAGAATAGCGGCAGCAAGAAGCGCAGCATATAAGATGAAACCTTTCGCAGCCACCCACCACTGTCACTGGAAAAAACGAAGCTAAATAAGTAAGACGCTCTAGTCGGAAGCTCCCGACTAGGGGATATCCTGAACCCTCTTATTCCAGCACCAAACGCTAGCACTGACACACAGTCCCCGGCACTTTTGTCTTTTACGAATTTTTCTTTCGCACTCATTAATTTTGTTAATAAGGCCTTTTTGGCGCCTGCAGAGTTCAAAAGAAATGCCAGCAGCACTAAGGATTTGCTGGAAGGACAACGTCACAGCTGCCGTCGTAATCGAGGTCAGCCTTAAGTATTATTTCATAGCTCGTCGAACGGCACTTGTAATATTCCTGGATCTGGATTGCATTTTAAATACGTTAGAATAACACTTGATAAACATTTTGCAATTCTAAACTTACTTAAATTTTTTATTATTTTATTTTTTATTTTTATTATTATCATTCGAGCCATCTTCTATCTCAATCGTATGTGCTCTGGTGTGTTTTGCGGCAAGATGCCACGCAATAAGTATACGCGTACTGCGTTTACGCCCGCAAGTAACTCGTTAATCGCAATGCTTCTCATTTGTCATTCAATTTGCAATTAAATTAAAAAATTTAAGCAATATTTTGATGTTGTTATCGTTTTGTGTGTCATCTTACTTTACGACCAGCAGGAGGCACCACAAATTAGTGGCGGTTGCCGCAGCAGAGCATTTTTCATAGCGAGCATTCATTAAAAAATGGTAATTTAAAATATGTAAACATTCTGATACGACACATGTATAGCCAAAACAGATGCTTTAACAAATCATTTCATTTATGCTTCCACGAACGCGATTGACTGGCGAATTCTCAATGAGCATGGCCAGGGCCAGACAAAGTTTTCTGCTGATTTTGTTGCAAATGGCTGGACTGTAAAAGAGAGAACCGAAATTGCCGTGTTATAGCACAGCCCGGCTAGACCTCGAAATTCGGTCTCTGATATGCTGACCGCTGTTAGCCCTTAAGTTAAGACCACGGCCAGCAAGAGGCACGCACCACCCCCTATGCCGCATCCTATACGTGCAGGCCTTATGATTTTAACTTTGTATGCAGTGAATAAACTATAATAAAAATCGCATATTATACGCAGCGTTGCCTGCCCCAAGTTGCCTATTCCATTTTGCTGGCCAAATTTTAAATGTCTATAATTAATGTGGGCTGTTAAACTAGTATTCTGCTTGGCTTGTTTTTGGATACTTGATTGCATAAAGTTATTAGTTAGGAAAATTTATGGCTTAATTTTAGCTAACAAAGTTGTGCAAGCCAGCTCTAATATATACACAGATAAAGCTCTTGGTATCGCTCCACTGATTTATAACAAATTTCTTTGGATTTTATAAGAGGTTTGGGTTTTAATAAACATCAGAGATAAGAAAAATACAAGCGATCCAAATTTATTTCAAAGAAATTAAATTGTTAATAAAAAGTTATTATTTATCCTGGTCGTCAAGTTTTCAACAACTTTGTCAGAGATAGTCGATGAAATATATATATATCTGAACTGTTTCTACAGTAATGAATTTCAAATTTTTTCGTTGACAAGCTTTAATAACTTAAACCCATTGAGTAAAAATAATATATGGTATTTATGCAAATGTATGAAACAGACAGAAAGAAGCACATTCGACCCCATTAAGTATATATATTCTTGATCAGTATCAACAGTCGACATAACCATGTCCGTTTGTCCGTCTGTCTGTTTCTATGCGAACTAGTCTCTAAGCTTTAAAGCTACCGCCAGGAAACTTTTCAGAAGTCCCTCTTTTTGTTGTGAACCACTTTACCAGATAGCTTTTCTTGTATGAAAAACTTGTTTGCTTATCAAGATATCTTGACCAAACTCGGCGTTTATAAGTTTTCTATGCTCCTCATATGTATGCAAAAACCTAAAAATAAAATTAAGTTGCTAAATGGAAAAATTTTTGCTTCTAAGGATATTTAAGCAAACACGCCCTTTATTAGTTTTTGTAAGTATATTCCATTTATACAAAATCTTATTTATATCGGACTACTATATTAAATAGCTTCGATAGAAACGGTCGGTTTCTTAGATAAGGGAAAAGCACTATGATCATTATGAAAAGGTTGGATTGGGTCGGTAAATCTTGCCGAAGAGAATCCTTCTTTCTCGTTACTTTAAAAAGCAGCAAACTACTCTTCCAAATTTTCCACAGGAAGTTAATGTTTTGTGTTCGAGCGAATTGGAAATATGTATTCCCAAGTCTGTTGTAAATGCTGTACCTTTGGAATATAAATATTCAAAACTACCTTTTAATTGAATTGAATAACATAATTTCTGCTATACTATAATATGTCTGTATTATGTATGTTAACATTTTCTGTTTTATTATGTTCTTAATATTATATATAATATGACAGGGTTATACCCACCCACCCTTGACTTTTGTAACATAAAACTTTCTCCACAAAATCTATTTCCCCCATTTTCACCAAGGATAAAGTAACTACGGTGAAAATTTCAGCGTCCTAGCTCTTATGGTTTGGGCTGTGCGTTGCTCACCAATCAGTCAGTCAATTAGTCAATCAGGATAAACAGTTTTATATATAGAGATTATTTTATATGATATTATATTATATTATTATGTATTATATTCTGTTATCAGATACCAATGAGTTCATTTGTATTTCATCAAAATCCTCCAACGGAAGGCTTTACAGCTACAGCTGGCATTTTATGTCCCTCTGTTCAATGCACTAAATGCACTAAAAATAAATGTGTATAAATTTTACATTAGATTGTAAAGACTTCAAAACCTTTGCAGTTAAAAAATATCTATTTCACTATACGAAAAATATATTTAAATATCTCAACTTTTTCGCTTTGTACTTAGCTATTTTCTTAAATTCAAAGAAGCCTTTCGCTGAGTATATTTTTCTACATTGCCATAGTTTGAGATTGAATGAGATCAAAATCAAGTGACAGAACAGAGCAAAGGAGCTGAATTCAATTTACTAAGCTAAAACGATTTCAAGGCAAAAGCCAATGGCAACGAAAACAACAGGAATTGCAAAAGCAAATGCCCTGCATTTACTCTTTACAAGTGGCTTGTTGCGCAACCACCGCCTTCACCTGTCCACCATTTTTTTTATCTGCAAAGCGAGACGAAAAGAAACGAAACGTAAAACCGTTACCATCTACAAATTGAGATCAATTTAATTATAAAACCAGTCTTCCTAGACTTCGTTGCACCACGTTGAATAGTTCAAGCTGGAGTTCCAAATCACCAACCAATTCGAAACCCGAATCTACCACATTCATCCCCTGTTTATGGCTTAGCTGTTGTTGCTTACGTTTCCTGCTCGGATCACGATTTGATTGATTTAATTGTTGCCGTTTGGCGTTGCCAGTGTTTCGGCTGCTGTTGCACACAATTTGTGTACAGCGAATCACAGCGCAAACTTAGCAACAGCAAAAACAAAACTGCTTGTGGAGCGTCTTACAGTGGTAGATACCCTTTACATATTTCTCAAATGATTCGGAATTTATGAATTGCCGAAAATCAAGCATTAGCATTTTATTTGAGAAAAATATGAATATCGTGTTTTACTTTTTATTTTCAAGCATCTTTTAAGACTTTTTCAAATTATAAGTACATTCTCTTTAAATTATTTTTAATTTTTATCTATATTTGTTGTTATTCCATCTTTGGCATTCAAATTAGCCATCTTGTGGATAATAGTTACTGATTGACATTGTCGGCAGGAGTTGCGTGATTAATTAATAAGCACTTTGGCCAAATTGCATGCAGCGTTGCTGCCATCTCAACTGTCTTCAACAGAAACAACTTTAAACTTGCTGCCAATATATTTTGGCCTGTGTGGGTGTGTGTGCGTTTAATTGCCAAACTTTGCCGGAAACCACACCTGAAACGCCTTACCTGGTCTGGCTACTACAAAACTTCTGTTTCTGCTGTTATTAAGGCAGCAGCAACTACAAAGGGCAGAAACATGCGTAAAAACATTGCCTGCTAAGAAACGAGTTTCAAGTCAAGCAGCCATTTTAATTGATAAGGCTATTGCTGTTCTTGCCTAAACTTGACAATATGCATGCTTGGTTGGGCTGTTGGGAAAAATCTGTATGCTTCTCTTTTCGTCCCTTGAGTTTTTCTTACTTACCTGTAACAAAATAAAGTTTAAAATTGATTTTCAAATCGTTAACCAGTTTTGTTGTGGTCGTGTGTGGAACTTAACATCTAATACCCTTTTTCTGCAGTCCCCTCCAATACCCATGTAGTGCCCCTGAATTGACTTGTTTGAAGGGCAGGCGACATCCAGATACAAGAATATATTTAGGCCTTAGAATGTTTGATGCAATTGATTTGGCTCCTTACAACGATTCTTGTTTTGTGTGTTTTAGTTTTAGTTTTATTTCGTGCGGTGGTCTTAAAACTTTTCGTTTTGTACAAATTAAGCAATTCTTTTTAAAAATGTTATGCCTCCACTGGTGACATGAAACTGCACACACATCCAGTACTAATTATTAAATAGTCGGCTGCCGGCTTTGATATACTAGTCGCTTAATTAGAATTTCACCTGGATAACGCTAGTCACCTCAGCCTTCTCTAATTGTTTCGCTACGTAATACTGAATTCAGCAGGCTGTCTACACCGCATGCTTCAACATTGTTGACATCTTTGTCATTCACGTGCCTTTCATAAACAACATCGGCAATTATTAAATTGACTTATTAGGCGGCATGCCCATGGGCCTTCACACATTATGCACGCACGCATTGAGGAAGCGCTCCCAACCAACTCACCTATGCATATTTAATGATCCGCTGCACTTATCCCAGTTCTATCTTTGGCACGTCGAAGATTTAGAACCCATCATATGAACTGCGTGCAACGAAAGAGAGAATTCTACAAAGTTTCTTGAGTTTCAAACTTGACTAGACCAGTTAGCGTTGAAACAGACAAACGGGCATGGGTATATCGATTCAGTTGTTGATACTGATCAAGAATATATAATCTTTATGGGATCGGAGATCTCTCCTTCTGTAAACGGACTTACACTAGAAGTATATTTTACGTCTTATGATTTACTCGACATATAAAATTGTTTCATAGATAATTATGGCTAAGGAGCGCAACTCCATTTTCCTTCTCCATAACCAACTTAGTTTTTGTATACTTTTTTAACAAATGTCGATGCGCATATTCAGGCCTCGACACAAAGCTCCCAGATGTAGGTCGTTCAACGTGCCGCAATATTTTCGAGGCAGCAACGACAAATTGAGCGCTAAAATCAATGCAATCAATACGACTATGCCACACCTCGGCGCATTAGGTCGCCGCGGTACCCAGTAGCTGCTCCGCCGCCCGTCCGTGCTATATCAGAAGTTAAATACCTGTGTTCCACATGACGCCCCACTTCCTGCAGCACGGCAATCATGGAGCATACAATCTCCACATACTGCAGCTCTGTAAGGGGTACACACGACTGTGGAGGACAAATCAACAAATTACGAGCAAGTGTTCGGTTTTAGTTTTCCATGCAATTTTACGTATTCATCTGTATGTACCATATGTATATGGATGAGTAAAATGCATTCGTGAGTCAAATTTCAGAAAAACAGTTGGTGGGCCAACTGCCTGACTGTCTGACAGTCTGACTTCCTGACGGCCAAGAAAGGCATTACCTCAGCTGCTACGCGTCGGAGGCGTGCCAAGGACACGTTAATGATTCCGATTCAGTAGGAGTCTGTGCGATGCGACCTTAGTAGATTTTGCTATGAGTTGCGTCAATCAATTCAGCCGCATTGCCTGGTCTGCCTTGCAATCGCCCTGAGATTGGAATTGCCTCTTAATTAAGATAAATGCACCAGTTTCTAGAAGCAGTGCCCCCATCTGTCAGTCCCAAACCTGCTGCTATGCAATTCGTGTTGTAATGAATGTGAAATATTTGATGACCATTTTTCTTGCCTCTCGCCTCCCAGAGTGCCTTAGCCCACCTTCTCACATCTAACATAGAATCTTGCACACCACTCCCCGGACAGGTAATGCCATTTTAAAGGCAACAGCAATTCAATTTGCATTTTACTTATCTCCCGTGGCGAAATACGATCCAACCATTATTTAAATATTTGTTGAGTGTCGACTACGCTGCTGCAAACGACAAACCTATACATATATATATATATATCACCTATACCGAACGCCTGCATTTTTCCACTGAAAATAAATAAAATGTAAATAAACACAAATATAAATATTTTTTGATGAAATGTACACTAAATTGTATTTAAATAAACCAGCCGTCCTCGAACGCTTTGCCAACCAATTCCAGTTCTTGACTAGCATAGTATCTACATAATCTGGTCTATTCATATAGCTGTCATATAGAGCGTATTATGATACCGGCCGATTTGTATAAAAACTAAAATTGGGGCTTAGAATTGCATATCTGGACTGCGAAACAAACAAATTTATTTAATTCTTTCGGAAATTTATAAAAAATGGTTTCATAAAAGCTAATAATGTATTTTCCAATAATTTGACATTTTGATAATGTGACGAGGAAAATATCTGCTGGATTTTCTGTGATTTAAAACTTTTTAAATACGGTTGATACTTACGAAAGCTATAACAAAATTTTTTTACAATTAAAATACCAAGAAGACGCGCATGAATGTGTGTGTACTTGTATACAAACACTTAAGCAGCCAGACCACGTCTTCTTTGTGTTTCATAACCGATCTAAATGAAATTTTCTACAGTACATAATATTGTGCTATAGAATATTTGTGTACAGGCACCTCACTTTGATAGCTGACCAACTTTTTTATCAACTTGTGATTCCCTCACACTGCCTGCAAACATGTCAACAGCAAAATATGAAACTTCATTTCTCAGTCGCCTGGCTAAAACTGCAGCTGCTGGATGGCAAGATATATACTAGTGCAGAGCGGACGAATTTATGGCTTGTCAACTATCGGCGTGCCGGGGTTTTTTTATACTCTTGCAGAGGATAGAATCAAACATCTCCGATCACATAAAGTATGTCGGAACTGACAGGATCGGACCGGTATATTATATAGCTACCATAGAAACTATCGGTCGTAAAGTAGGTTCTTGTATGAAAAGCTTGTTTGTTTATGAACATGTCATGCCGGAACTTGGCAATAACTATTTTGTCTGTGTGTCTTAGATACGGCTAAATCACTATTAACAAAAGATAACTTTTCTTTTCCCTTTTTATTTCTGTTTAAGTTTGATAACGTCCCAATGCTTAGAATATATTTTACAATGACTTTTCCGCCAAAGTATCAGTATTATGGACAAAAAGCCATTAAAACCTTTGGAACCATTATTAGCTTGCAGTCAGCATAAGTTTTCCGATCTTACCGCCATCAATTTAAACAAATATTAATGCATACACGCAAACGCACACATATACAACAAGAATATTCCCAAGCTGAGACCTTGTTAAAAATTGTTAATGGAAGGCAATGAACACTTTACAATTACCATTAACTAACTAAAATATAGAAAAAAGACTCTAATAGTACCCAAAGTGTTCACTTAAAAGTGTAAAAGATTGTGAGAGAAGGGAATAGCCTTGCTGGATCCCATAGAATTTTAGAACAGTTATATTCGGATATTATAATGACCAGAGGTAATGTTTCTTCCATAATGTGGGGCTAAGCAAGAATAAGTTAGTGGAGCGCGTGCATGTGTGTGTACAATTAAGGTTGTTGTCATGGCGACCACCGCGGGTGCTTAGGGTATATTCTAATAGGGGACTGGCGATTACAGCACTCTTACCTTTTTTATTATGCACACCGCAAGACATAATAGGCTACAAACCCACAGAGTTGAGGGCTTCCTTAAGCTTCTGGGCATGCCAGAAAAACACATATGTATATACTAGTGCCTATATGTATGTGCGTCAGGCACATGCAAGGCACGCTTTGGGGCTCTTTCTTTTCTGCCCTGTTTGTCTCAAATTTCATCGCTACAACTGACACGTGGTAACGCCCAGTGTATAGCTCATTATCCGCATCTTATAAACTAACACATATCTACACCAATATACCAATGCGACTCGCGTGTGTTGCGTTGGCTATATTATGGCGTGTTAATTACTTTACCACTTGACCCGCCTGAAAATTTAAGGTAATTTAGCCAATTCAGTTGTTTGAATTTCAAAGCACGTTTAGCTATTGTCTGCAAGGTATGTTAACTAAGAGAAAAGTAAGCTGCACATGTGCTAATTTGACCCGAAGTGTAATTGTATTTGCTTACGTTTGAACTTTATCCCCAACGTGAGGCATAAAATGTCTAATTAGAATAATGGAAACAAAATACGTTTTATATCAAGTCAGTTAAGGGGCGTTATATGTTAGAGCAAGAGTTTATTTTCATCCACGCCCATCCATAAAAGTAGTTAAAAATTTAAAAATTAATTTCGTTGCTAGCAAAAAAGAAAAGTCCAGGAGACCAAAAGAAAAGCATATAAATTGTATAATGAGCAACTCAGCCGTCAAAAACACGCTTACACATACGCGACCAATCCAACCGGAGTGCGCTTAGTGACAAAGTATTATTTATACGCAATGGTGCATGTGTGTGTGTTGTGTTTGCGTGTGAAGAGTTTAAGCAACAATAGCAATGGCGCAGCCACATCAATTAAAATCGCTGCAGGCTATGTTTTTGCGCATGTTTCTTTCTTTTGTTTTTGCTGTTGGCTGAATAACCGCAAAAAAAAAACTTTTATGGCTGCCAGCCTGACAGGAGGCAAAGTTTGGCGACTTAACACAAGCACACACACACCAAAATATATTGGCAGCAAGACAAATATTGTTTCTGCTGAAGACAGTTTTAATAGTTGCCAGCAAAGTTGTGTTCAATTTGCTGAAACTGCAGTATGACAAGAGTATATAACTACAAACTCCTTAGAAAAACGTGTCTGCAATATATAAGCAGTGGGCCAATCACTTAATGATTCATATACAAATAGTCTAAAAGATTTTAAAATAAAATAAAGGAAAATATTTGCTTCTGATTTAAATGAATGATTTTTTGCTTCGATTTCAAAAATAAGTACCCTATAATTCACTTTTATTGTGTCTTATTTAAAATGGTTATATGTGATTTTCAAAATATATATGGAGGCCTATCTGGAAGAGTTTTGTATCTCCTGTTGCTTTTTAATTGTGCTGTGATTCTCTATACAAATAGTGTGCAACAGCTGATGGAACACTGGCAACGACAAACGGCAAGAGTTAAGTGAATCAAATCCATTTCAATCTATTCACCATATGACACAAGGCACGCGCGGTAAACGTAAACCGCATCCAGCAACAACAGTTAAAGCAAAACAAGTAAGACTTGGGAATACCCTGAACCCTCTTATTTGAACTCCAAATGGAACTCGAGCACGCTCTCTTCTGCTTTGGTAGTAACAAAGATAAATTAAAAAAAAAAAAAACTTATATTGGCAGGTTTCGAACTCGCAACTGACCGCATTACTTGCTGCCGTCTCTACTCAACAGCCACACCAGCCAGAAAAAGTAGAAGAAATAGTTCCCTCGGCAGGGATGGAACTCACAACAGATCACGCTATCACGCAAGATCACTCGTCGACGCCTCTGCCCAACAACCACACCTATTATTAATTCTTCATGAGAAAAACCGCACACCACAAATACAGTATACCCTTTTTACCCTTATTAAATGGGTTTAGGGTATAAATAAAAGCTTCATGTGCTAGATTTGGGATCCGAATATGGTGGAGGTTCTGGGCTCTACTTTAAGGGCAGAAAGAGCTGGTTTTATAATTGAATTGCTCCCTTTATGTAGATGGGAACAGTTTTACGTTTCGGTTCGCCTCGCTGTTCAGAGCACAAAATGGCGGACGGACAGTGACAGGCCTGCAATTTCCGGTGGCGGAACGATCCACGCTGCAGTTGCCTGCCAACCAGCAGCATAAACAGTAAATGGAGTGCAGCTTTTCTAAGGGCAAATACCGGCTGGTGTTGCTCTTCTAATTTCTGTTATTTTCGTTGCTGTTGTGTTTTGCCTTGCTTTCGTTTGAACTATATAAATTGAATTTAGCTCCTTTGCCCTATTCTGACATTTGCACTTAATTTCATGCAGTCTCAAGTCATGGCTACGTGATAAAAATAACTCCGCAAAATATTATTTGTGAACTTAAGAAATCGCTATAAGCTGACAAATTTAAGGTATTATTATTTTTTTCAATGCGATAGCAACTTATTTTGAACAGAAAGGTTTTGAAAATCAGGAATTTATTTAAATGATTTTTATTAAAATTTCGTGAGTGTATTCTGAGAAAGGCATGCACTGCTTTTAATTTGCAACGATTGAAGTTGGCTTCGTTAATGATGCTGTTGCAATCATATGTACATATAATTATAATTTTGTTAATGCTGAACAAAATGTTAAGATTATCATTAAAATACGGAGTGATTTTCTCTCTGCAGCACTAAGACATTAGTTGATATAGATTTTCTTGGTCAATGTTCAATTCATTACAAACTCGCCTCTTTTTCTCTTTAAGGTCTTTTCTCTGCGTAAGATCCATGTCTTAATATCAATCAGACACAGGGTGTGTAAGTGTTTTCACACGATATGTCTAAAAGTTTTGCCTGCTATAAATTTTCAGGCTTAAAAGACGCACATAGTATTACACGGAGTAACGCAGGGAAAGGACAATAACGAAGCTCCGCAGAAGTCGGCTTGAGTGCTAATTGATAAAGCTGAATGAATGAAAATAATTCGAAAAGAATTTTTAAACCAGTCAAAATAATAAAGATAAACAATAATTTCCGCTGTGCTTTAAAATTTTCCGCTTTCAGGCAGACGTTGGCGTTAGCAACAAAAACAAAAGTAGCTGCAACAATAGCAGCAGCTGCCAAAAGGCTGCTTCAGACAAAACAAAGGACATGTGTGTGTCTGTTAAGGATGTGTGTTTTTGATATTGTCAGTGTGTTATTTTTACTTCTCAGCATAAGCAGTTTGTATGCAGTAAGCGAAAGGAAACGGAAGTAAGTTTATGCTGTGTGCCCCTTGAATTATCAAGGCAACCGCGGCGCTAATTTTGACAGCTGTGCCACGTAAACTCTTGTCAAAAAGTTAGATTGATACCAAGTCGGTGGATGTGCGCAGCTATTTACATCGGACTGCTTGTTAACTTATAAATTATTTTAAATCACCGTTCATGTTTGGAAGGCTTGCTTCTAAAAATCACTATTTATGGTTTTTAGGCTTTGGATAGTTTATTTTATATCCGCTTATCATATAAATAACTATACTTTGAAAAGAGGTTAAATTGGTATAATATGTTTGTATAAAGTAAAGTTATATATATATATATATTACTGATCAGCTTCACAAGCCGAATAGATCTTACCATAACCGTCAGTCTGTCCGTCTGTCCGTAAGTCCGTATGTAAGAAAAGTCTGTCGAAAATTAAGTTGTATGGAAAATATTTCTTTTTCATGATATCATATCCATACTCGGCGTTCGCTATTTTCCCCGTGCTTCTAAGATACGGGCAATGCATTATGAAGAGCTTGGGTTTGACAGGGTATTATATCTTCGGCGTGGCTGAGATAGCCATTCTATCAGGATTTTTTTAACCTATTAAGATAAATAAGTATTTGATGCAAGAGGGGAAGGCAGTTGCCGCCGCCACAAACACTAAAGAAAAAGTAAAGATCATAGAACATGCACTGAATAATTCATAAATGTCACCAACACCAGCCGAGACGAAAATGACTACGAGGGCGTTCTTTGCTAGTCTTTTATATAATAAGCTATATCATGGGTTGGAAACGGAAAGTGGCACAATTCAGACACAGGTGAAAGGCTATGAGAAATTCGAAAAACCCCGCCAACATTGTGTGTGTGTGAGCAACCTATACGCAACGCGACAAAGCAAATTTTTAAAAATATCTCGGCCTGCTTTCATGCGTCTTTCGACTGCCCTTTGGCTTAATCATTTCATAAAACATTTATGCTGACGACACAATGAAAACGGCTAAGTTTACATGGTTGTCCATCTGCGTTATGTGCCTGACCTATTTACATTTACTTTTGTCGCCCCTCGTCGTTTTCCTTCTATTCGGTTTTTTTGGTGGGCGGTCATTTATAAGCAAAGCTCAATTCGGTAGCAGCATGGTCCTGCCTGTTTAACATCATCCGCCGATGAGGCTGCTCTACCATACTTCACTTATGTCAATTTCTTTTGAGCATACCGCTGAGCATTTATCGCATTGTTGTATGTTGGGACTTTACTATTTTTTATGGGCCTAGCTTTGTGCTTGCGTGTTCTGAGGAGCATAGTTTTATACTTAGAAACCAAAATGCAATTTGAGCTTTATGCACGCTAATATCTATCGAATTGTCTAAGATAAATCATATAAATTTATCGGAAAATAAATATTTTAAAACACCTCGGACCTGAAGTCTGCTTATAAAATATTTAGTCTCAGGTAATTCTTAATTCTCTGTCTCTCTTTGATCTGTGCATATTTTTTAATGCTGACTATATATCAAAATGCAGCGGGCATTTGTGATTTGGGACACCAGCTCCACCTGATCAAATCGCAAAATCACATTAAATTCCAAGCTTATGCCGGCTTGACATTGTGTGAGTATTGCATTCGCACAGTGTCACTGTGTGCGTGGAACGTATTTCTGTTGCAATTTCCGGCTGTTTCCATCGGAAGTGAAGCTTCTCAGAAATACTGTAAATAAAGCAGAGAGCTCCAATAAGCAAAGGCAACGCGAATGCTCCAGAGGAAACGTTAGTCAATATTGGGCTCAGAATTCTCTATTCTATTCGGTCGCAGTTTTTTGCATGTTTTGCGCACCCACAAGTTTTCCTTCTAAAATCGTTGTAAGTCGCCAGTCGCGCTTGACTTATTTCCATATGCAATATTTCTCAATTGCTGTAGCTGTGAATATTACACATGTCGGTATGTCGTTCGAGCCAGAAGTAAATACATTAGTATATATACATCGGCATAAATATGGCCTTGGGTAGCGGGGTGTTTACCATTGCCATCTAGTAAATCATAGTCAATATCTTTATTGATTTATTGCATACTCTAATAGTTGGGAAATGGGCGTCGATAAATTTGTATTTTAAATATGCATTATTAACATTGTTACTATAAATTCAATTACTCTTTCTACTGTCTGGTAGTATTTCTATATAAATTTCCTTTTTTTCCAAAGAGAAACTTAATAGTCTAGACAATAGTGAGTTTTGTGTAGCATTTCTAAAAATATCAAAAAAAAAAATGTTTCTTATATATAAATTGTGCAAAAGAGAGCATTCGTAAAAATGTTGCGTTATAAAAAGCGTTTAAAAAAATTGAAACTTTCACAAATTCAATTCTGTTGGCAACATTTAAATTCAAAGCTCGAATAGGAAATTGTGTTTTGTGTGTCAAATTCATCGGGTCAGTGCGACCGCTGGAGGTTACAACAGGAACTGATTGAAATTCCAACTGGGCCACATAGATGGTCATGGATGCAATTAATTTTTTAATCTTCTAACAGTGAAAAGGCAAATATTTAAACTTTGTTTACTATTTATACAAAGAAACATGGAAACTCTGAATAAAATAGGTCTTTGCAAGGCTATGATGCAAATCTCTTTCCGAAAGCAACAGAGATTCGATTCATGCCGGTTTCCCTTTTCCTCATGGCGGGCGCCTATTAACTGCAGCTGTTTTTATTTTTAATAACCCTTTTTTGTGGCAACGACGATGGCCATGCGTCCAGCCTGATTGAGCTTGATGGTTATGGTAAATTCCTCTAGTTGAATATTTTATGAAGCTGCGATGCGGCAACAAACAATTTATATAATCAACATAGATTGTGGGTCTCAAGTTATTAGTCTGGGATCAGCATTGGCGGCAATCATTTTCCAATGTGTAGCAAATGGCAAAGTTTCCTTTTGTGCCCCAGCAGCTCTCGGCAGAGTTTTCGTTATAGGCCAGTGACAATTTTCGGATGTGAACTTCAATTGCGCGTTAAATTTTCCATGTTTACATTTTTTGGTCGCGCTCTCCCACAGAGATCTTTTCGCTCCACACCGCTGCCCACTTAGGGCTATGATGGGCTGTTCTTATTAATAGCATTAATTTAAAATTTAATGTTTTAAACCCCATTTGATTGTTAAATTTGTGTTCTAACATTCCGTACACTGATTTCGGTCTCATTTCGGGCTAACAAATTTATACGTTATAAATCAGTCATTTGAGTAAGTGAGGCCTAAGGTCTGCATTGGGCTGATGTACCATGAGCCATTTGTCATAATCTTTCTTCGATTTTGAGAGTGAACTTTAAATCATAGAAAACCAAAGCGGAAATAACGCACAGGTATAACCGTAAGTGACAGGAAGCTGAAATTTTCACTGTAGTTACCTTATTTGATGAAGGTGCACGTTAAGATGGGATTTCCGGAAATTCCACCCGTAAGTATGGAAAAACGCGAAAAAGGTTTGTATGATCGGCTCTTAAATTCATTTTCAAAGATCTTTTTCAAACTCATTTGAGAGGTGTTTCAGACTCTTCCAAAAATCCATTCCTGCTTGGTGGATATGGGGGTCAAAAATTTGGTGGGTAACTTTCTAAGGATCTATGTGAAAAATCATTTGAGACGTGTTTCATAATTTTCGCAGAATCAAAGCATTTTCGATAAAGAGTGCGATTCTAAGAATTTTTTGGTGCAATTTTAATTATTTTCCGATTGCTCTAAGCTAATTTTTAAAGCTCTTCATAAGAATATAATTAATTTGCGTTTTAACAATTTGAGATATTCCACTCGCAACATTAGTGAAATCGCGAAAAACGCTTGTAAATAATACATATACAATTTCAGTATTTTTTTTTATTTTAAAAGCTATCCTTTAATCTATACGGATTCTTTAAGGGTCACAACCCGACGCTATTGCGTGCCCTTTACTATAACCTGCACCAAGAGAGGAAAAACTACAGAAATCAGCTCGTAAAGGAGAGAGACGAACAAATGAGCTACTGGTTAAAGAGCTCTTAAGAGTTATAAAAGAGGACTGTAAGAGCGAAAGTTCACCATGTAAAACAGTGTTGCCATTTACTGAGCAACCAAAAAGCCAGATCTGCTTTAAAATAGCGCAAAACAGTCGAATGTTTTTTAAAAAAGCTGAACAAAAAGCTGAATTTTTAATACTGTTTTTGTTTGATATTTTCAATAATTAAAATTAATTAGTTTATAATTAAAACATATTAATTACACCATCTAAATTTTCATCCTCATCTGCATAGGATTCGCTAATGCCGGCAAAACGCAAATAATTTCTGTTAGTTTTTTTATCTAACGCAAACTAAACTGGGCATCACCCATATCTTTTTGGAGATCCTCATAGAAATGAGGAACCAAAACATTTTTTATTATATTTATGCGATTGGTTTGATGTATTTATAGTCGGCTAGCCGTGCTGCTGTCATTGAATTTCATAGCATAGAACTGCTCAAATGATCCACTGGAGCCACTGCAGTCTGTTAAGCACATCGCGACACTGTTTTAACTGCTACATGTGCAAAATCTATTATGTTTATTTTGCGTATGTCCACCCACCATACTTAATTGTTTTTGTGTGGCTGCATGAGCTTTTAAACCGGATAACTTGGCTGTTATATTGCTGTTGCAATAGCTGCAATAAGCCCGCGTATCGTCAGTAACATCCTTGCGGAGCCAGCCCTTAAGCTCGACAATTGCAGCCAAACTCTTTGCTTATCAACCGTTTTCGACATTTACCAAGTCAAAAGTTTATCAATTTGTGAAATTCACCGCCTTAGTGGTGTGTGCCGCAAGTAAATCGCTTAACCAATATGCCAATGTAACGCTTTCCTTTCGAGAATGATGCCAATTTCTCTTATTTCCATTTTAGGCACATCTTAGTGTTAAATCATTTTATAAAAAAAAAACGCGAATAAAAAGTTAATGTAAATAATTAAGAATTCCCGATGCCCGCTGTTTTAAAATTTATTTCGCAGTCAGACTTTCACAAAAGCCACATTTGACGGGAAATAATCTGAATTGTCAACACTGATGCAGAAAAAGTTACACTTCCAGATATGCGTGCACGCTCTCCGCCCCTGTATTACTCTCTTTCTCACGCTCTCTCTCTCTCTGTCTGGAGCTTAATCCACAAAGCAGTAGCTGCTGCTCTGGCAACCGACAGCGAACATAATGGGCCAAGAGTGCGACTTCAGTCGTAGGAATTCATTCGTGCGTCGTGGACACAAGTGAGTCGCTGCAGATTCTCTGTGCACTTGGCCTCTCTGTGGGTGTGCGTGCTTTTTATGTGTAGCTAGTCTTTGTGAATAGCTTACAGTTACCAAGCGTCCATTGCCAACAAATGAAAAAGAAGGCCAGCTGCTCAAATTAAAGCGGGTAATTGGCAACAAAATATAGCAAGTATTAAATTCTTATTTGTTATATCGTGAAAATTAGGTAGCGGAAAAATCGATTAGCCCAATGAACGTGAGATTGTGTGATAATATGTATGTGTGTTTTGTATGAGTTTGTATTTGCCTAAAACACCCAAAAAAAAGAAATAAATAAATATAAAGTAAAATAAAACAAACAAATTAAATTAAAGGATGTTGCTGTAGACCGGCATGGCCATGAACGCCCCTTGATAAACTCAACAACAGCATCCAGCAAGGTCGCTGAGGATAAAACAACAAAAAAGGATAAAATCAACAAGAACTGGCAGCAGTAAGAAATTAAAAACTCTGCCGTTGCAGATGGACGGACAATTCTGAAGAGGTAAATCAAACAGAAAGAACAACATTACAAAACCCAATTTTTCTCGGTTATTTATACATAATTTCTAGTTTTATTTTCTATCCTATTTCTATGGGGATTCGAAACACAAGATCTGCGAAATAATCCATTCACAATGTTGTAGAAGCTTATTTAGAATTATTAGAATTAAATAAATTTAGGTACTAATTTATATGCCTCTGATCAATCAACAATGTCTTAACCAAACAGAAATCGCTTTAACTGATTACTAGCTGGTTTTCTAGAAAGGAAATCTAATTTTTAAGAAAGAGAAAGAGAGTAGACAATTACAATCCTTTGTAAAAGTACATCTTATAAGTTAATTAGTACGAATAATTTGTTTTTTGAATTAGAGACTGTTATTTAATTTGGAAGGAGATCACGGACTCTTTCCACAGAGTAATAAAGAAGTGTGCTCTTAATAGGAATTGGCCCATTTATAGAGATAAATAATCAGTTTAAATAGTAATAAATACTTGATAGACTATAAAGTTTTTTGTACACATGTTATCTACATGTGTGAATGACATTTTTACTTTAATTAAAAATGTGATGATGTGATGAAGAAAAATATTATTATTTTTAGTAACCTTATGATTTTTTTATAAGAAGATTTAGACATGCGAATAGAAAGATTATTCTTACTGACAATGTGTATATGATCTACTACAGAAGCAGTTTTTTTCAGTTTGCAAATCTGTATAGCTATTAAAGTTTAGTTTATTTTATTTTCAAAGTGATATATGTTGTGCAGCAGAGGTCTGTTAATTATTGCATTTATCAAACCCGGCGTCCGTTCCGTGTTGTTGTTATTCTCTTTTTTGATTCTTTTTCTTTTTCAACTACCAATAAGCCCCGCCGTTGCTTTCGCAACTGAAACCATTTCTTGCTCAATCAAGGTATTCATACAACCGATTGGTCTTAGGCACGGTCGGTCGATAAATAGGTTCTTGTATTCAAAACTTTTCTGTTATCAAGAGATCTTCACTATAGTTTTGCTCTGCGTCTCATAAATATGCATAATACTATCAATACCGGACTACTCTATCTTATAGACGCTTTAGGAATACAGCTTTGGCACAAATAAAATTTTATAACTCATTTGTTTCGTTCCTCCATCAAATTGGCTGATATTTTGACACCTTGAATAAAAGCTTACTAAATTAAATAACATTGTCAACTGAAAATTTAAAAGCTCTTCGTTGACAGTTGTCAGCTGTGAAATTGAAAAACAAATGTTCGGGTGCTTCGAATGGCACTTTGTTTTTTTTTTTTTTTGTAAATGTTTCTGCAAATACGTGCACAAGTCCTTAATCACGTGCAGAACTTTGGCGAATTGTTCGATATGTAGAAAAGTGAAAAGCAAAACTTTTCATAAAAACGACATCCACCCTCACTCACACATTCCTGTCGCAGCTTAAAACAATGCCAAAAGTAGACAGCACTTGAGGCACATCAGCGAGACAGTCAGAGACAATGCAACAACAAAACAACAAAGCGACAACAATAACAAAACAATATCCAGGCACTTGAGCATTGAAGCACATTTGTTTTCGCAGGTGTTTGCATTCCTTTTATGTATGTCAGATAGGAAATAAATACATAAATGAAAAATAGAGATCTAAAGCTTGTTTAGCATACAAATCATCTGAAACTTATATTTTATTTTCTTCTTCCAAGATAGTTTCAACTAGATTTTGCCAACTGTGGGCATTGTATATACCATGATTCACCTTTACCTTTTTACCATATTTAGTGTATACTGTTTTAAAAGTCTTTATCAAGAACAAGTATCGGTGAGTTATTGAATAGAAAGAGGAATTGCTTAATTCAACAATAAATTTAATTGAGCTTTGCCTTAAATCGAGCTACGCACTGTGTGAGTTATCAGAGGGTACTGCAAAATATGCCAAGTCTTTTCGCCAGCAGTTCAGCAAATAATCATAAATCACACAATTACTTATGCCCTCTTACTTATTCTCTCTTATCACCTCTTTTACTCGGTGTGTTTCAGCTGGAGCCAATATAGCATGTACCTTATCATGTAGCGCCATGATCAGACCGGGGGCCAAGTGGTTATGCTATGCAGGCAACGAAACTGGGAAACCACACCTCCACTCATGTACCTATATCCCCAGCAGAAATCAGCAACAGGAACAACAACAGCGCGAGCATAAGCAAATCAAGGGCAATCTTTGGACATGGCATAGGGCAGATGCTGTAACGGGTGTCGGTGTTAGCGACAGCAGCGTGGGCGTCAGTGGCGCCTCTGTTGTAGTCTGAGGCAACATCATTAGCTTCAAACACAGCTTAATGATTATGCGCAAGGCAAGCCAATTGTATTATGCCGCAACTATGAACTATTGCTACAATTAATATTAATTCATAATATTTCTACAATATTCATGTTAAGAAAAAATGTTCATATACATTATATAAAATATATAACAAAAAATAAAATATGTTGTAAGTTTAAGCATATATATTCCAATAAATTTATTTATAAGATTTACTCAAAAAAAATTTCAAAATTTGTCATTTTTGTTATATGTACAAGGAATTTGCACATTCCAACAACGATTCGCTTTAGTTTATTTTATCTCAGATTCTGTTATAGGATGTTATAAAATATTTATGAATAATGAATATGATTCTGTTATAGGATGTTATAAAATATTTATGAATAACTATTACAGCCGAGTCGGTATATATTGGTAGGCAGGGTAAATATATATTTTTTTTAATTGAATGACGAAACAACATTGGAGGAGCCCAAGCTAGATATCAATTTTCTGCCAAAACATGCTGCGTCTGTCCTGATAAAAAACACTGAACCTCTGCTTGTGTTCAAATTGTTGGCGCGAAAATCGAATTTGCTATAATCAGAACAAAGCCCGCTATAACAAACGTAATTACCCAATCGTAACTTAAGCTGAAAGAAAAAAATAATACAATACGAAAACATAACAGCTTCGCTAACACAGCTCTGTTTCCAGACAGGTATTTAGCACTAGTATCGAAAACAGCTTTAGTTCAGCATCCGTTGGATTCAATACGTATCCCTGGGCACAATGAAAATTGTTTTTGAAATTATGAGTTATTTATGACCGGCTTTTTAAAGGACACTATGCCCTGTAAAATGAGTCTAAAGAAAGTATGATATTGTGTTTGGTAATCCAAAAGATTTCGTTTTTAAAATTTTTAAACCCTGAACCCATTTAAAATGGGTAAAAAGGGTATAATATTTTTGTGCATATGTATGTAATAGGCAGAAGGAAGCATCTCGGACCCCATGAGGTATTTATCTTCTTAGCCGAGTCGACAAAGCCATTTTCTTTGCATTCTATAAACAGGATTGCAACTGCGTTTGGACTGTTTTTTGCAACAACGTGGGAGTCATCGTGCCTTAATGTTGTACTTAAGTGAATCGAGGTCAGTGTCAGCACTTGCCATTAGGCGCCCGCACACGGCTTCGACTCATATTATCAAATCAACATGAAAGTTTACAAATGGACGAATGGCAGAAGGAGGTAGACACTGTGACACAAAGACGGCTGGACAGAAGGCCAGACTGGCGGGTAGTTTAGCCACACGCAAGCAATTTAAAAAGCCATTTGTCTGCATAATGCGCCCAACTCAGTCGAGACTGTACCGAGGTACAGGCCATAACCCTTGCTTTTGTTTTCGGACATGCGAACGACACACGAATCCATTCGCATACAGTTTCAGTTTCTATCTCCACGCCAAAAATCGCAGATGCGCTTAACTTAATGTTTTCTTCTTTTAATTGTTTTTTTTTTTTGTACCTTGGTGTCAGTCAGTCCTAGGCGCATGTTATTTGGTGGCTGTTTTTAAGCCTACCCAACTTGAGAATAAAACCCTCGCGTGGTTTGCTCGCAACATTTTATGTTCATTAAAGGAGTCTGCTTGATTTTAAGGTCAAGCTCTGTTTCGAAATTGAATGTGCAGCATGCTCCGAAATGTAGCATGACATATATAATATATATATATATATATATATATGTTTGTCCTGATCATCATGATTGGTGATCAACGCACAGGCCCAACTCTTAAGATCTGTGATAAAGGTTCATGTTAAGGCGGGGTTTTGGGAAATCCTATTCACAATTGTGGAAAATCTTAAACTTTTTTGTTCACTATCCGATCGGTCTTACACTCAGTTTCAAATAAATTTGATTAAATTCATTTGAGGTGTGTTTCAGAATATCGATTCCTCCTTGGTATAAATAGGGGTTAAAGATTTGGTGGGTGACGTTTCGCGCCCAAATTCATTTCCAAGGACCTATTTTTTGCAGAACCAAACCATCTTTAGGGAAAAGTACGATTCTTATACTTTTTTTTGGTGAAGTTGTAAGTATTATCTGATTTGCTTGTTTTATAATCGTTTGCTTGTCATGTTTTTTTAATCTGCAGCAACTTTTGCCCTTAGGTAGCTGATGGGTGCGTCTGATTCAATCATTAGCTAACTTTGCTGCTTGCTAAGCATACAAGACATGTTTCTATCAGGCAGCTGCCATTTACAGCCATTGGCATCGACCAGCTTTTTCGTGCCTAGGGCCCATTACACATATGTGTTTTTTTTATCAGATTTATTCTGGATATTATGCCATATTTGAGCAGTCCATCTCTAAAATCATGTCATTCTTTTATTGCACCTATGTCGACTAAATAAAGTTTTTCATGCATATTTCTGACAAGGAGCAAACAGTTTTCGGGTGAGTTTAAAAACTAAAGTTTCCCAAAACCCTCTCAAGCTTACTTTTGTAATCCGCTTAGTTGTAATCTGCATACAGCGTATATTGGGTCTGGTATGCCAGCTATTTGTGATGAAAAAGTAATTTGGCAAAGTATATATAATCAAAATGTAAAATAACATTAGTCACATTAAGCCAATTTAGTTGCTCGAGACTGCAGACGGACCCTAATACAAACACAAAATACTACTGAAAATTTTCTATTACAAAGATGATTTGCCACATTCTATATTTTTAATATATCAGCCAACAGCAGGTCCTGACTTGTTGTTAACGCAGCAACGCTTATTAATGAAAATGTCGCATGTTTCAATATACCTTTTTTTAATATTGAAATATTTTATAAAATTTTGATGAATTAATTAACTTTTTATATGTATATATCTGCTGCCCTAAGTCTCTCCACCCCACTCTCTCCCACTGCGTATTGTCCTTTTGAGGTGACGATTTAAGCGCGCTCAATGCCATCAGATTATGACGTTGATTGTAGTGCTCTACGTCCCATTAATCAGCTATTTGCAATCCATCAAACGCAGGCACACTGCTCGACTTGAAAACAAAAGAAACGAGAAGCAAGGGCTATCTTCAGCACGCCGAAGACCTAATACCCTTGCATACCATATCTGTTTATAACACTCATAATGGCTTGCCCGTCTCTAAGAAGCAGGGGGAAAAATATGTCGAGTTAAAGACCAAAAAAATGTTCATACGACATCTTAATTTTCGAGCGATCGCAGCTATATGATATTGTGGTCCGATCCAATACTCTTTCCAAGGGTATAAAAACAAAGGCATGTCCCATCATGTTAAAATGTCTGTTTTCTGCTTCAGCGGCCCCAACTTGACTCGCGTTACATTTTGTCCTGTCATTTTGAGCTCATTATTACTCTTGTGAGTCTTCTTTCAATGCTCCTATTCTAATAAACGCTTAAGACGAAGCCTAGGTTCCCATCTTTTAATTGAATTATCTGCACTTACTGCCGTTACTGATTGTGACGATAAGCAAATGCCAGCTGATTCAACCTTTCACAGTTGAATTCTGGTGAAAATAAATAGTTTAAAAATATTAAAGTCATTTTACAGAGAAAGTTTATAGATTGTTTGATTGTCCGATTAGCTGAATGTTGCCAAAATTAAAAGAAACTTTAGAATGACCAACTAACATAAGATGTTTTGGTGGCAGTCTATATTTAGTATAGTAACGACCACGTCACGCGCTATAAATATGCGTTCCTGGTGGGCTTTTAGGTTGGAGGAGTGGGGTAGAAATGAGGATGCTGTCTATGCCATGGTGATGGTAATTCAGGACTGGAAATTGGAGACGCGTGTCTGGGGCTTGCTGAAACGGCATTGACCAATATGGACGCGTGGGCCGAAACCTGCTGTTTTCCCGTCTGGCTCATTCTCCTTCACAAACCACTGGCATCCAAGTCAAAAAACATAATTTTCTAGGCAGTTGGCGCTCGTTGATTTTCGTGTTTCATAAGCGGGCGGCCAAATCTTTGTTGGCCATCATCAGAGCGTGGGCAGAAGCACTTGATGACTATAATCTGGCAGGGCAGACTCAACGATCAGCGAGACACTCAAATTCATTTATCTTCTCGCTCGCTGCATTTTATCGACATCAGCCAGACAATGGCAATTACAGCAGCAACAACTTTTGTACAATGCCCTCGTCTGGGTATCTACAATATTTCATTAGCATCGGTATTGGCATCGGGATCGTCGTGATGACCTTCGTGATTATCATGAAATCAATTAAAGGGGAGTTATTTAATTGTACTTTGCTTTTCGCGTGACCCTTTTATCTGTTCCATTTTTCAGCCTTGTAAGATGACAAAAAGTGTAGCATACTTAAGTGGACCAATTTGTGGATCCAATTGCTCTTAGGCCTTTAAATTTGCTGGAATTTCGCTAACGTCGCATGTCTCACAGAGTGCTTCATCATCATCATTTTTGTGAATTTCGTTAAAGTTTTCTTTGCATATTTTTCCCACTCTTCGTATTACTGTGGGGTATGCAGACCCGTCTCCTTGGTAAAACTGAAATTGTGGTTTCTTCCGGCAACATAATTTAATGGCAACGGAATAATTACTTTTAAAATAATGCATATGTTGTAGATGGCTTACTGTGTGCCACTAAAAATTTGTCGATCATATTTTGTTGGCGAAATATAGCCACGATAGATCCCATCATAGCTCGCTATGTCTGTTTCCAAAAATTTGCAATTGAGTGTAAGCATAGGAGCAGAGACAGAGAGAGACTCTGCTGCTGAGTGAGGTCTGATCGTAAAGCGCTGACTGAAAGAGAGTAACGAAGAGAACAATAGTTGCACTATTTTTAGTGACTGAGTGATTGGTAAATTAAGGAAGTTAAAGATTCAGTCTGCTTGCGCTATTGACACGGACAAAACTTGCTGTACTGTAAATAATACAATTGATACCCATCTCTACACTCCAATATACATATATAATATCCAATTGTGTGTGTATGCTTACAAAGTGAATTTCGATATCGATTTTATTATTTGAATGGAAAGAACCCATGACAGAGATGAATTGGGAATAATAATAACAGCAGCAGAAATATTCGATCATGTTATAAAAGCAGATGTTAAAATAGCTCAATTTATATAAATTCCTGATTAGTATTTATGTTACCAGATATGCTCCTCATATATAAGGAAAATCGTATCAGTATCACGCCATTCTATTAAATACCTCCATCGGTCGAAAACAAAGCTTACATTTAAAAACTGGGCTAAATGTCTTCAAGGGTATCTTATATCCGGTGGGCCGAATAAACTTATTGCAACTTGACTGCTGTTGAATGCTGAAACCCATTGGATTATTATTTTTCACTGGACCTGCTGATGTTCTTAATGCCGTTAATAATTAAAAGCACATTACGCCGCATTAAGCTAAATACAAATTTCTGTGCACTTCATTTCAAAGTATTTCTTATTTCTCAAACACTGTCTATATTTTTTTAACTCATTGAAAGGGGGTAAAACAATAAAACGGGTACACTGTTTTTATGCAAATGTATTTAACAGGCAGAAGGAAGCATATCCGATATCTTATCAAATTGTTCAAATTGCTGAAGATAATAAATTTTAAATATACAGTTCTATACAGATAGATAGATAATAATTTGAGCACTTTAAAACAATACTTGTATGTCATATATGTAGGCATTTAAATACTTAGTAGTTATTTCTAGAATGTGCCTAAGTCGTACTCGTATTTCTCATTTTAAGGAAATACCTATTGATTGTATTTGCAGTTAGATAATTTTGTTTTCGAATTTAAATTTATGTATAAATTTGATGGCTGGATATTTCTCAAGTTTCAAAAGGCCCATATTCCCCTCCGATGTTTGGGCCTTCTATTCATGTTCTGCATATACTCAAAGGGGGCAATTACTTCCGCTTGCGTTATGCTTCCGTTTCGCACACATCGGAATAGAAGGCGACCCTCCCTTTATTCAGATGTTTCTATTTGCACCCTTTAGTGACTCTTCTATTCACATAACGCAGTCGCTACTCTGTCGCGTTGTTTAATTTTATTTGGTATGGCCGACGGCGCGTATGCGCAACGTACTGCAATATTGACATATTTCTTTGTTGTCATTTGTGTATTTTGTTGACGTTGGCGTCGTTTTCGGTCTACTCTTATGCGCAATTTTACACCGTTTGCCAGGCATAGTCACTTTTATGCTCTCTGCATTTTGTACATTTATATGTATGTGTGTGCGTATGTATCCTTTATTGTGCACTAGATTTCCTGTGTACGGTTGTTTTGACTCTGGCATTTTTTGTGTCATCTGCAATAAAGCTATTCGGTGACAGGCGCACATTTGTGTTTGTGTTTGCATTTGATAAAGCTGGTTTATGTATGTGTTTTTGTATATATGGCTGCCCAATATCGATCTTTGTTTATTCGTGGTTATTGTTTATTTTATTGCACACGTGTTGCCTGCGACTAGTTCCCAACATATTGAAACATTTTTTAATACCATATTAAGTTTTTATTGTTTTCTCAAGTGGATTTTTTGTAAAAGTCTTCAACAATAATTATTTAAAAATATTAACAATAAATAAGTAAACCTTAAGACAATACATCCTTTGATTAAATTCATAAATTCATAATATATACATGTAAGAGGTTCTAGTCGGGAGCTCCCGACTAGGGGATACCCTGAACCCTCTTTTTCCAACATCAAATGCATATATATATATTCTATTTTAGAATCTATATGTTAAGTTTGGTGACTCTAGCTCTTATTATTTACCAAAATTGCCCAAAAACAGGATATCGATCGGGTTACCAATTATCGGAAACAAATTCGATCTGCGCAAGCACTTGGAGCACCTACACCTACAATTTCAGTCTCAAGCTCTTATAGGTTCTGAGATTCTTGCGTTCATACATACGAACAGATGGACGGAGGAACTTAATGTGGTCGAAGATGCTTCCTTGTGCCTGTAACATACATTTTCACAAGTTCATTATGGCTTTGTATCCATTTTCAATGGGTTCAGGGTACAACAACTGCGGAGCTACGAGTTCCAAAAAAATCGAACTAATTTTCTTTTTGGCCAAAACTTTGTCACTGCCATTGTAAAGGTTTATTGGCATCCCTGTCCCATCTGGGCAGCAGGCCGCCAGTCACCACATTATACTTAATGACATCGACGCTCATCATGCTGACTTGCACGTGCAGCCGGACGGTAGCTAGCCCCTTATGTATATCTGTTAAATTAAGTTCTATACGTTTTTCAGCCCTATGCAGTTATAGCCAAGGCCGCCTCCAGGTGATTGACAGCTGATACCAGCTGTTCGCTGCCCTTAAACATTTCGTGTGTTCCTTTCTTTATTAATTTTTTGTCGCACAAAGATTTATATTAAGTATTTTGTTGGTTTGTCGTGCAAAATACCTAGAGAATGGCATGTTAACTAGGCATATATTTTGCATTTGTATTTTGAATTGTTTGTTCAGATGTCTTTAAATTTGATCGAATAAGTGCTTTAATTTTCCAAACTAGAATAAAGGTCCATTCAAGTCTTCCAAACAGAATATTGACAGTAGAGAATAAAATTCAATGCTACATTTTTGTTTAATTGACTTAGTGTTTGGTTAAACTCTTACTAATCTTTAAGTTTCTTCGTTCAATTTAAAATCCATGCAATCAGCTTAACTCATATAGATATTTAAGTCCCAATATCTTGGTGCTCTAAAAACTGGGGTCCCACGCTAAGCAGGAGACCCAATCAGATAGATTCACAGATCCGAATAGTAAGAAAAAAAAAATAATCTACACATATTTATATATAATTTGGTGTGCTGTTCTGCCGCCAGCCATTTTACCAGTTTTGTTAGCCTTTTCCTGCCGCCAGCCGACAGAAAGTATCTTTTTTGCGCGCTGTCAATGCCAATGGCTGTGTTTAAGTGGATTTTGTGGTTATTTTTATTTAGTAACCTGCTGCCAGAGCGTGCGAGCGTACTCTTAAATATAAGTCCCTTTGCTTTCTTGGCCGTGTTCCTTGCCGAGTGTCGGCCCAAGTCGCAGTTGCTGTTCAAATGCCTGCCGCAGTGGCTATGGCAAACGCCAAAGCAAAAGTCATGCCAAGACGTAGATTTTGCTTGCACTTTGGACTCCTTCTTTATTTTTTCTTTGTATATTTCACAGTTTGCCTTTATTTATGAGCGCAACGAGTTTGGTGAAATTGAAAAGTCAGGCCAGTTCGTGTAGGTCTCGGCCAACTATCAACTCTTTTGTAGCTCTTCACACTGTTAAGCTTGGGGAAATGCTAAGCAGATAAGTTTTTTTTTGTATTCAAATTTTTGGTATTCTTGGTGTATATCACCAGTATTGTGGATTTCAACTAGGCGAGAAAGATCGTTGCTGTTCAGGCACTTATTGGGAAACTAGTTTAGTTTCGTACTTCATCTCTATATGAATTATGACTCCATATGAAATATCTATGCATATGAAAATTGCTTGCTTTTCTTGCTTTTGTGTGCATAGGATCTATTGTACTTTCATTCTTAGATATTCAGTATTTTGTGATGTGCAATCAATTGAGCTTTAACCTAAGAGAATATAAAACAACAATTTTTTTCATTTTATCAGCGTGCTGTTTATAGCAGGTTACCATATTTATTTGTATATAAGGAACATAATATAACAAAAGAAAACCTTTATAATTTAATAAAAAAGAAATATGTAAATATATTTATAATAAAAATTTGTGAACAATAATATTATATAACATTTTAAAAATACAAAAAATGTTCAAGCTGTTACTCTCCAGGCAACATTGGAAATTTGATTTGACCTATATCATTTTAATTGTGAATTGCAGTAGTTATGATTATTAACGCGTCTAGCAAGAGATGTGAACCAAAGGCGCCAAAAAACACACAGAAACAGACGTCTTTTAATTTACATTTTTGGGTTGAAGACAAGAAATGTCAATGCTAGCTGACATCAAGCACAAAGAATGCAAAGTATAAAATTCTAAAACTCTGAGACTCTACTGGAGTATCCAATTAAAATGGAGACTAACTTGAGGCAATTAAAAGTTGTCGAGTATGCGGCTGGTTTTAAAACTCGCCTTGGCACCTGTTTTTTTAACATCTTTTAAATAATAGCCATCAAGTCCAAGGATATTACAATATATATATATATATATATCGTTATATGTATCGAATGAAGCAGACCCAAACACGGGAACACGAATGAAGAACGGGCCAGACGCTACCTGACGCCATATTGAAACTCATGAAAATAGCGTCGCCGCTGCCCTTGTCGCCAGGCATCGCATTAAGTTCTTAAGTGAAATAATTATTGCAGAGTTCTTGGAGCTGTTACCTCACAGCTCATAGTGCAACCCGTTGTTGTGGTGCTCGAGTGGTAGTTAGAGAAATTAATTAATGTTGTGCTTTGCGTGTTGCCTATTCTAGTTTTGCTCACTTATTTACACATGCACACATGGATGTGTTAAATAAGAGCGCATGTGTGTCGCGTATTTGTTGCGGCTTATACAAAGCCATCGTCAAGATACCAACAATTTTCCATAGTTAACTTTCCCCATTACTATTTATGTCCTGCTTTTGATTTTATTTTAAGGAATACAGAAGAGTAATTCATTAGTATTTGCTCACAAATGTATTAAAGTTGTGTGCGAGCTAAACTATTCTACTCACATTTCTCAAAGCCCCAATTTAATATATGGCATGCCGCAGCTAATCCATCTTTGAGGTCGGCTGCCGACACATTGCCTAACTGGTAGCACAATTTTGGTATAAGAGCAAAGTGTGATGTTGGTTTAACTGTTGACTGAAGCCATAGTCTCGGCATCACATCTGACGTAATCCAACGCAAATGAATTTATAAAATTCGAGGCGCAAATGCGTGGCGAACGCAACGTTGCACGTTCAAAAGTGTAAATAATATGTGTGCTTAGTCTGTAAAGTGCAGAGTAATGAGGGGAGCAAATATTCATGTTTATGTGAGTGTATGTTAGTGTGTCACTGTATTTGTAGCCCTGCTCTTTGAACTCGTTGAGTTGGCAGTCTAAAAATGCATCACCATCAGCCACTGCTTTGTACGCAGGCAATATAAAAATGTTGCACAAAGAAACACACTAAACTGGGGTTTTTTTTTACAGAAAGTACTCCTGAAGGAGAGCAGGTAGGGCGCGTGGTTTCACCAAATTAAATAAATAAACTGCCTTTGGCAGCGGAAGCTGGACTCAAAAGCGTTGACAGTAAAATTCTGCAGTGCAATGTAAATACCATATGCCAGTTAGGGTCAATTATCACACAGTGCCGAACCATACCAAAAATAAAGTTGACTAACCTCAGGGACACAGATTATTGTACTAAGCAGTCAAGATAATCAATCATACAATATGTTATTTTTTTTTTTTAAATAAGTATAATTTTTCAAATATAATTATTTAGACTAAGTATTTAAGCCTGAATGAATCGCAAATGCTATATATAGTTATAAACATATATTGCAGTGGAATCTGTATATAATGAGGGGAATTTCGATTTATTTTTTAGGAACATTGTGACAAGAATCTACACATGTATTATATAATATCAGAATATCTTATATATAGAATATATTTTTGGAAAATGATGTAAATAACACCTAGTCGTTTTATCGTCGTTCTGGTAATTCATCACAACACTTAGCTCCAGACGAAAATCTCACATTAGAAATATTGGAAAAGGGAAAAGTTTCTGGTTTCTTTTTTATTTGCGTTGGCTACCTGCCGCTGTCAGTCTAAATTAAGCACATATCCTTCAAGGCTTGTTGGCCGCTGTTTTAATTCCATTGGTTGGAGCTTTGGCCCAAAACTACATTTTGACACACTCACATGCATGGGAAGATGTCGACGCGTATAAAAGTTTCTGCTGTTTCGTAAAATTGGGGGTAACAGCCCGAGGCTACGAGCCAACATCATCTGCTTTAATTATCTGCGAAAGCTCGATTAATGTAAGGTGATTAGCACATTTTGCTCTTTATTTCAATCACACACACACATTAATATTCCCACACATATTGACGCTAAGGGTTCTGAATTTGTCAAAAAGAGTTCAAATATGTTTTGCTGCTTAAATTGTTGTTGTTTAACACAAAAGAGCTTAATTCTTATGAAGAAAAATCTTGCAGAGAATTAAAAGTTCATCAGGAGAATATTCCTTGTTTCATTTTGTGTTATTCTTCCACCTTTAAAAACTTTTTCTTTTCAACGTCGTGTGGCGTGAGCAGCTCTTAGATATCTTAAAGTTTTTGCAAGAACGCTCGCTTGAAAACAAAAAGTTTACTGGCTTCTTTCCGGGGCTTTGCAGGCTTGTCACCTGGGCTGATTAAAAAAAATTGGTTTCAGTACCCAGTTCTCCAACCGCAGCACCTGCCGCATAAAGAATTGTATATTGCTTGTCATTTGGCTCCAAAAAGTAACACCTTAGATAAGCTCAAACATTTTAACTTCCGTCAATTGTCTCTCCTCTATGCACAGCTCCCACAGGTCATATTGGGAGAGCTCTGTGTTTAGACATATTAAGGCACATCTGTCATGTGTGAGCATTCAGTTGTCATTAAGACCAAGAAATGCTATTTTTAATTAATAATAATTGCTAGATGTTTGCGTTGTAATTTTGTAGTGGATTTGAAATTGCCCAAATAGCAACACCTGGTGCAAGTGATCTAATAAATTTGACACATTTGGCATAAATTTATTTTATTTTATTTAATCGTCAGTTTTCTATATGAGAGCAGCACATGAAGCAATAAGACCAACAACATTTACAAAATTGAAGCTTACAATGACAAGTGCGCTTAATGTTAGCGTAAATGTAAGTTAGTGTAAGTGCTTTGCGAACTGACAGTTGCGTGTACAAGTGTACCTGAAGTATGCCCATAGGCAGTAAAAGAATTGCTGGCACTGCCAGATTTCTAGAAGAGTTATCACGCTACCAAAGACATGCACAATTAATCCAGAGAGAAACAATAATTCTAGTATTATCTCCTTTTAAGGTCAAAACCAAAATGCAAAATGTGTAAACACAATTATGATATGAGCTCCGTGACGACGACCGCAAGTACCGCACAATCAATTTTAAGTGGTCGGCGGGATAGATTACCTCTATTTCTATTTATTACAAAAGTAAGAGCAGACAGGTTATTGACCAAATTAAATTTAAAGGAATTTTGAAATATTTAACATACATATTCAAGAGGTATAGAAAGCTTACATTGAATAAATCCAAATTTGCGGAATATATTTTCTACATTTTGCTCGAACACAAACTTATGAAGTTGTTGTGTAGAATTTTAAAGCTAAACGTGATTACGTGATTACTTGATAAATGGAATGACATATTCTTTAACAAGAGTCTAGCGAACCTTTTCTGCTGCCATGCCATTACTTCAACTTCACCAGTGTTTAGTCAAACAGACACTAGATTGGTCTTACACACACACAGCAATCACGCCCTTTGGTGTGGAGGTCGGCACAGACACACAGAAGACACACACCTTTTGGGTTGGAGGTCGGCACACGTTTTAAGCATAAATTATCAATGGCATATGCCATGAGGCATGCTGCTATCTGCAGCTCCATAAAAACTGGCACAGCTATTCCCCTGTTCAATCCTCTCAGTCATACCTGTGCCGATCCATCATGGCGTGTCAGCAGCTGTTGTGTTTAATTTACGCCCCAAGTTAAACATAGGTAAATCCTATAAAGCGCTCTACAATGCGACCAACGTCCACACTGCAAGCTGCACCGAGATAAATGGCTTTCACTCACATACACACACAGAGGCCAACCCACACGCCACATGAGGCACTTTCTGGTACGTTGTTTACATCAAATATCAACGGCATTAGTTGCACTTTGTCATATTCATGTGTGTTTTCCTGTTGTAAGCCGTTACGTTGATTTTGTTATTGTTATTGCATGGTTGCAGTTTAAATATTCGTGTCCGCATCGTGCTCCCCGTGCTGCAACGTTGAATAATCGGATAACAGTCTCGGTAACTAGGTTAATAAGGTGCGCAACGAAGTTTTACGGAACTATCAAAATTCTTATTACCACTTAGTATATGGCCAAATCTTAAATGTTGTTAAACCATACGATAGAATAAAATCAGAATGCAAAGCATAATTTGTAATACATTACATTCGCCTTTTAGCCTACGCTGTAAAAGTACTGTAAGGTTTGCTACTGAATGAAATTAAACGGAACATGATCATAGTGATCATAGGTGGGCGCATTAACTTTGTTTGATACGTGCTTTTGAATTTTATGAAAAATGCATTAAAATGCCACGGGGAGCGAGTTTGAATGCATAATCAATAATTATACCCTGAACCCATTAAAAATGGGTATAAGGGTATATTGTATTTGTGCAACATCCAAATGTATATAACAGGCAGAAGGAAGCAACTCCGACCCCATAAAGTATATATATTCTTGATCAGCATCAATAGCCGAGTCGATCTAGCCATGTCCGTCCGTCTGTCCGTCCGTCCGCCCGTATGTATGAACGCAAGGATCTCAGAACATATAAGAGCTATAGACTTGAAATTTTAGATGTAGGTGCTCCTAGTGCCTGCGCAGATCGATATATGTATATTTAATTTTAGGTTCATTTTTGTACCTCCATACAACAAACCCACAAAGTATCCTTAATAATTTTCTATATAGAAGGAGAGTGAGAGAGGCAATGTCAAATGGCAAGTGCTGCAAAATGCGTAGCAATAGCTGGCTCAGTATGAACGAGAAGACATTTCACAGGACACGAGACAGGCCAACTAGACTGACCTTATAAAAGAAGAAAATGTCAAGTTGGCTGCGGAGAATGAACATTGAGGTGGTTCCTTCCCTCCCTATAGGAGGGCAATTCTGTCAGGACCAGCAGGCCAGGCACACAATGACTCAGCTGGGGATGCAAGCAGACATCTTGTCACATTTAGTGCAGTTCCATTTAGAAAAGTCTAAGCGCACAGCAAAAGACGCGACACAAATTGAAAGCGAATTGTTCCTTAAGCAAAAAAAAGTGACAGAAATGCAACTTTTATTTTAGCTTTTCGTATATATAAATATGTCGGAGCAGAGAAATCACTTTCCTTACAATTAGGCATACTGGCAGCACAGCATGTAACGAGTGTCCTTGTAGTCACCAAAAAAATATCTTCTCAAGAGCACATCCGTTCACTATCACTTGCACGTTCCGAATGAAAGATTTTAATCGTGCTCTCTGTAATATTGAATTCAAATTCTCTGTTTATTACTTACACTTAATAGATAACATTCAGAAACAATAAGCTCAATAATTAGTTGGATTTGTCATGCCAAGTTGTTGTTCAGTCATCAGAAGTCTATATAAGCCGAATTTGCTGGAGCTCAGAAACTCTAAAAGATATAGATTTTTTTGATGTTACAGCTTAACTGGTAAAACCCAGCTAACCTGTTAAGTGTGTAAGATTATGCAAGTAAGTTAGTATTTTCACATTCAATTTTTAAAATATTGCTTTCCCAGAAATTAAACAATGAAAGCTTATGACTAGCCCAAGCAAAGGGCAAGAACTGAGCGACGATGAATTCGACTTGAATAACAAACGATAAAAATGAATGATGAAAATGATTCAAAAAATATATTTCTAAAGCTGTCAAAACAATAAAACTAAACAATAATTTCCGCTGCGCGTTGAAACATCCGCTTCCTGTCAGGCGCTGGTGTGCCTTTGGCACCCCAAATATAAGCTTTGGGCCGTTAAAACAGGGTATATATGCTTACGTGCCTGTGGCTTTGTGTGTGTAGGAACAAAATGTGGAAAGCAAGCAGCGTTAGAGGAAAGCATAGAGTTTGGGCGACTGCGGCAGATTGCATTTGGCTCTTTTGGTTTTTGATAATTAATCTTATCTCTTATCTAACGGCCCCTCTCATTATTTATGCATTAGCTCTTGTTGCATGCTCCAAGCAGGCAAGCAATAAAATCACAGTGTTTATATTGTCTGAAGATAAAGTCACCAAATGTAGCTGCTTGCATTGTATATACTCGTAGCGCGGGATGCATTTGATGTGGCATTGAGGGTATCCCCTAGTGTCGCCAACACCAGCAGAGACAAAACTAAAACGAAGAAAATGTGCGCTAGTGCTATATTTAAAAAGCCATGACATGGACGGGCGCCGGGCAGTGTTAGAAAGCCGACACATGGGTAAGGCTATCAGAAGTTTCAAAGTCTCCGTCCAGAATGTGTGTGTGTGCGCGTCGCAAACGTATCGCGACAAAGCAAATTTTGACTAATATCGCTGCCTGCTTTTAGGCGGTCGTCTTTCGACTGCCATTTTGGCTTAATCATTTA
This sequence comes from Drosophila virilis, assembly GCF_030788295.1. Taxonomy (NCBI): domain Eukaryota; kingdom Metazoa; phylum Arthropoda; class Insecta; order Diptera; family Drosophilidae; genus Drosophila; species Drosophila virilis. The sequence goes on along the minus strand of NC_091544.1, from coordinate 20,646,437 downwards.
ATAAAACTTTTGTGTTGACGACACAACAACAAAATCTAAGTCTACATGGTCTTCTTTATAAATTATGCGCCCGAACAGTTACAATTACATTTGTTACATATCGCCTTTTTTTATTTTGCTCCACTTTCTGGTGCCAGGTCATTTACACGGTCATGGTCACAGCTCGGCTCGGTAGATGGGCGTGGCTTCATGGTTAGCCGCTTAATATAAATGTCTGTTAAGAAACCTTCAATATACCACAGGCTACCGTTGCTTATTATTCGTATATGCTCATTTTAATAAAATTAAATAATAGTTTATAATAAATAAAAAGGAATTTACTTCTTTGAATTTTTTGCTCTTACCCTCCCTAATACTAACTTTATGTCCTGAAAATATTGCTACCCATAGGGAAAGCAGAGTTATCTTAAAGTACCTGCTGCTATATCGTATTCTTTATGAATATTTTTGGACATTCCTGCACAACATACGAGTGATTTTTTTGCTCTTTGAATGCTGCACATATTTCAGATACTTCCCAACGAATAGTTTAGAAAATATGCAAATGTGACTTTCATTAGAACTGGGATGTTCTGCTGGGCAGAATGCTAACAGGTTCGAGACTAGCTTCACCTGACCGCATTCACAATTCACTCAACGACAGCCGCAAATTTGTTATTTTCATAAAATGCCGAAGCAAAAAAAAATCAGCTATGCGGTGCATATGCCTGTGGGTAGGATAAGCAGGAAAATTTCTTCGGAGCATACGCATACGCTCCGTGATACGCCAAGCACAAGCATATGACAATCATTCGACTGAAATTAGCATACAAATGCCATGCACATGCCACCATATAACTGTGTGAGTACTGCATTCGCACAGTTTAAGTGTGTATGTGCTCATAGAGTTTCTGTTGCAATTTCCTGTTGCTATACCAGGAAGTGAAGCCACTCAAAAATGTATGCAACATTAAAAGAAGCAGAAGCACCAATAAAGGCAGAGCGAAAGATCCAGCGAAACGCCGTCGGTATTGCGCTCAGAATTCAAAATGGCGAAAAGTTCATACACTACTAAACATTTATATGCTTAAATATATATATATATATCATCATATTAGGGGATACACTTTTTTTGTTAATTTTTTTGTATTACTGATAAGGCAAAAGTGGCCGAAGCGCGGCTGCATTTGATGTTGGTAGAAAAGGGCTCAGGGCTACCGACTAGGGCCTCTTCCTTGATTTTATTGATTCATTAAATTTGTAAAAAATATTATAAATTCATCATAGTAAAGAAATTATTGTTCTTATATATGGGAGAATAGTCAGGCAACATCGTAAAAATAACAAATTATTCTTTAAGTAATAAATACAATTGGCATCTGTATAAGATATTTTGCACTTTTTCAACAAATTAAAATTGAGTTAGAGCCTTGGAGCCAATAATACGCTGTAGACTAACAAATAAAACACAAAGCAAAAATAAAATTGTATTAAATATATGTTTAGTCTATCAATATATTACCTGTTTTCGTTTTGTATAAACATGTTGCCCCTTGAACAAGTTTAAAATCGAAACTTTCACGAATGCCAATTTGTTTTTGACATCACTTAAATTCAACGCTCGAATTGGAAACTGTTTTTCGAGTACCAAAATCATGGGGCCACATTGATGGCCATGGCTACAATATTTTTTTAAATGTTTAAACAGTGAGAAATAACGCAAATAAATAAACTTTGTTGAATATTTGTCCAAAACAATATGGGAACAGAAGAACAATACTGCAAAGTACTGAAAAATAAAAACTGTCACAACAAAAGGTTACGATGCGAATCGCCCTCCAAACGCATTAAAGTTCTGGTTCTGGCCGGATTCCTTTTGCCTCTTGCCGGATGCCTTTTAAATGCAGATGTTTCACTTGTCATTTAAAATAAAAAACATTTTCGTTTATTCTTTAAAAAACAATTTGTAACAAACTAGCCTTACAAACTCTTATAGGGCAGCAACAATGGCAATAGCGTCTGCAATGTCATTGCCTGCTTATGCGTGCCACCTCCCACTGTGCGACCCGTGCGAGGTCTCGTAAATTACTCAAGCTCCATAGTATATGAAGCTGAAAAAGCGCAACAAACAATTGAGGTAATCAAAATTTTAAGTATGTGTCGATCAATGAGACTAAATACCGTTAAGTAATATAGATATGTATTATTCTTTTTATTAAACTTTGTGCCCAAGCCGTGAGAGCTAAGAAGTTGAAAATTGTATTACACTTTACTATAATTTGATTTATGCTTATGTATTAGTCTCGCTCTTATACATCCAACTGAAGCAGCACACAGGACACACACACATAACCACTAGCGCATATACATGCAGACAGATATAGTTGGCGATGGCGATATGCGATATTCAAAATGTATTTAATTGTGTGAATTTGACCCAAATGGACAAAATGGCAAGAGGTTACATTACGTTTTTTTCTTCAAAATAGAGGTCGGTGAATAGAGGAGCAGCATCTTTAAGAATTTCTGTATACATGTACAAACACACATCCATGCGCGTCTGCTTCGCATTTTAACAGCATAGCTATTGCGACTTTTTTCTGTAATGCTATTTAAGTTCCCTTTTTATCATAAGTGCTTAATTCAAAATTTTGACCCAAACCGACAAAATGGCAAGGGGTTACATAACGCTTTTTTTCAAAATAGAGGTCGGTGCGAAAATCGAATCTTTTCCGATGATTTTTTTTTTAATATCTCGGCTAATAGCTGTCTCCGCGCGGAGATATGACGTTCCAAAACGACATAACTCCGCGCGGAGATATGACGTTTCAAAACGACATAACTCCGCGAGGAGATATGACGTTCCAAAACGACATAACTCCGGGCGGAGATATAACGTTTCAAAACGACATAACTCCGCGCGGAGATATGACGTTTCAAAACGACATAACTCCGCGGGGAGATATGACGTTTCAAAACGACATAACTCCGCGGGGAGATATGACGTTCCAAAACAACATAACTCCGCGCGGAGATATGACGTTTCAAAACGACATAACTCCGCGCGGATATAATATGACCGTCTATATCATCACGATTTTTTTCAAAATCTAGGTCGGTGCGAAAATCGAATCTTTTCTGATGATTTTTTCTTAATATCTCGGCTAATAGCTGTCTCCGCGCGGAGATATAACGGTTCAAAACGACATAGCTCCGCGGGGAGATATGACGTTTCAAAACGATATAACTCCGCGGGGAGATATGACGTTCCAAAACGACATAACTCCACGCAGAGATATGACGTTCCAAAACGACATAACTCCGCGTGGATATAATATGACCTTCTATATCATCACGATTTTTTTCAAAATCTAGGTCGGTGCGAAAATCGAATCTTTTCCGATGATTTTTTTTTAATATCTCGGCTAATAGCTGTCTCCGCGCGGAGATATGACGTTCCAAAACGACATAACTCCACGCGGAGATATGACGTTTCAAAACGACATAACTCCGCGGGGAGATATGACGTTCCAAAACGACATAACTCCACACGGAGATATGACGTTCCAAAACGACATAACTCCACGCGGAGATATGAAGTTCCAAAACGACATAACTCCGCGTGGATATAATATGACCTTCTATATCATCACGATTTTCTTCAAAATCTAGGTCGGTGCGAAAATCGAATCTTTTCCGATGATTTTTTTTTAATATTTCGGATAATAGCTGTCTCCGCGCGGAGATATGACGTTCCAAAACGACATAACTCCGCGCGGAGATATGACGTTTCAAAACGACATAGCTCCGCGGGGAGATATGACGTTCCAAAACGACATAATTCCACGCGGAGATATGACGTTCCAAAACGACATAACTCCGCGGGGAGATATGACGTTCCAAAACGACATAGCTCCGCGGGGAGATATGACGTCCCAAAACGACATAACTCCGCGCGGATATGATATGACGCTTCAAATCATCACGATTTTTTTCAAAATCTAGGTCGGTGCAAAAATCGAATCTTTTCCCAAGGTTTTTTTTTTAATATCTCGGCTAATAGCTGTCTCCGCGCGGAGATATAACGGTTCAAAGCGACATAACTCCGCGGGGAGATATGACGTTCCAAAACGACATAACTCCACGCGGAGATATGACGTTCCAAAACGACATAACTCCGCGTGGATATAACATGACCTTCTATATCATCACGATTTTTTTCAAAATCTAGGTCGGTGCGAAAATCGAATCTTTTCCGATGATTTTTTTTTTTTAATATCTCGGCTAATAGCTGTCTCCGCGCGGAGATATGACGTTTCAAAACGACATAACTCCGCGGGGAGATATGACGTTCCAAAACGACATAACTCCACGCGGAGATATGACGTTCCAAAACGACATAACTCCGCGTGGATATAACATGACCTTCTATATCATCACGATTTTTTTCAAAATCTAGGTCGGTGCGAAAATCGAATCTTTTCCGATGATTTTTTTTTTAATATCTCGGCTAATAGCTGTCTCCGCGCAGAGATATGACGTTCCAAAACGACATAACTCCGCGCGGAGATATGACGTTTCAAAACGACATAACTCCGCGGGGAGATATGACGTTCCAAAACGACATAACTCCACGCGGAGATATGACGTTCCAAAACGACATAACTCCACGCGGAGATATGACGTTCCAAAACGACATAACTCCGCGTGGATATAATATGACCTTCTATATCATCACGATTTTTTTCAAAATTTAGGTCGGTGCGAAAATCGAATCTTTTCCGATGATTTTTTTTTTAATATCTCGGCTAATAGCTGTCTCCGCGCGGAGATATGAAGTTCCAAAACGACATAACTCCGCGGGGAGATATGACGTTCCAAAACGACATAACTCCACGCGGAGATATGACGTTCCAAAACGACATAACTCCGCGCGGAGATATGACGTTTCAAAACGACATAACTCCGCGGGGAGATATGAAGTTCCAAAACGACATAACTCCGCGCGGAGAAACGACGTTTCAAAACGACATAACTCCGCGGGGAGATATGAAGTTCCAAAACGACATAACTCCGCGCGGAGAACCGACGTTTCAAAACGACATAACTCCGCGGGGAGATATGACGTTCCAAAACGACATAGCTCCGCGCGGAGAAACGACGTTCCAAAACGACATAACTCCACGCGGAGATATGACGTTCCAAAACGACATAACTCCGCGCGGAGATATGACGTTTCAAAACGACATAACTCCGCGGGGAGATATGAAGTTCCAAAACGTTATAACTCCGCGCGGAGAAACGACGTTTCAAAACGACATAACTCCGCGGGGAGATATGACGTTCCAAAACGACATAACTCCGCGCGGAGATATGACGTTTCAAAACGACATAACTCCGCGGGGAGATATGAAGTTCCAAAACGACATAACTCCGCGCGGAGATATGACGTTTCAAAACAACATAACTCCGCGGGGAGATATGATGTTCCAAAACGACATAACTCCACGCGGAGATATGACGTTCCAAAACGACATAACTCCGCGTGGATATAATATGACCTTCTATATCATCACGATTTTTTTCAAAATCTAGGTCGGTGCGAAAATCGAATCTTTTCCGATGATTTTTTTTTAATATCTCGGCTAATAGCTGTCTCCGCGCGGAGATATGACGTTCCAAAACGACATAACTCCACGCGGAGATATGACGTTTCAAAACGACATTACTCCGCGGGGAGATATGACGTTCCAAAACGACATAACTCCGCGCGGAGATATGACGTTCCAAAACGACATAACTCCGCGCCGATATGATATGACCCTCCAAATCATCACGATTTTTTTTCAAAATCTAGGTCGGTGCGAAAATCAAATCTTTTCTGATGATTTTTTTTTTAATATCTCGGCTAATAGCTGTCTCGTTATGACGTTTCAAAACGACATAGCTCCGCGGGGAGATATGACGTTCCAAAACGACATAACTCCACGCGGAGATATGACGTTCCAAAACGACATAACTACGCGTGGATATAATATGACCTTCTATATCATCACGATTTTTTTCAAAATCTAGGTCGGTGCGAAAGTCGAATCTTTTCCGATGATTTTTTTTTAATATCTCGGCTGATAGCTGTCTCCGCGCGGAGATATGACGTTCCAAAAAGACATTACTCCGCGCGGAGATATGACGTTTCAAAACGACATAACTCCGCGGGGAGATATGACGTTCCAAAACGACATAACTCCACGCGGAGATATGACGTTCCAAGACGACATAACTCCGCGCGGAGATATGACGTTTCAAAACGACATAACTCCGCGCGGAGATATGACGTTCCAAAACGACATAACTCCGCGCGGATATGATATGACCCTCAAAATCATCACGATTTTTTCGAAATCTAGGTCGGTGCGAAAATCGAATCTTTTCCGATGATTTTTTTTTTTAATATCTCGGCTAATAGCTGTCTCCGCGCGGAGATATGACGTTCCAAAACGACATAGCTCCGCGCGGAGATATGACGTTCCAAAACGACATAGCTCCGCGCGGATATGATATGACCCTCCAAATCATCACGATTTTTTTCAAAATCTAGGTCGGTGCGAAAATCGAATCGTTTCCGATGATTTTTTTTAATATCTCGGCTAATAGCTGTCTCCGCGCGGAGATATGACGTTCCAAAACGACATAATTCCGCGCGGAGATATGACGTTTCAAAACGACATAACTCCGCGGGGAGATATGACGTTCCAAAACGACATAGCTCCACGCGGAGATATGACGTTCCAAAACGACATAACTCCGCGCGGATAAATTATGACCTTCTATATCATCACGATTTTTTTCAAAATCTAGGTCGGTGCGAAAATCGAATCTTTACCGATGATTTTTTTTTAATATCTCGGCTAATAGCTGTCTCCGCGCGGAGATATGACGTTCCAAAACGACATAACTCCGCGCGGAGATATGACGTTTCAAAACGACATAACTCCGCGGGGAGATATGACGTTCCAAAACGACATAACTCCACGCGGAGATATGACGTTCCAAAACGACATAACTCCGCGTGGATATAATATGACCTTCTATATCATCACGATTTTTTTCAAAATCTAGGTCGGTGCGAAAATCGAATCTTTTCCGATGATTTTTTTTTAATATCTCGGCTAATAGCTGTCTCCGCGCGGAGATATGACGTTCCAAAACGACATAACTCCACGCGGAGATATGACGTTCCAAAACGACATAACTCCGCGTGGATATAATATGACCTTCTATATCATCACGATTTTTTTCAAAATCTAGGTCGGTGCGAAAATCGAATCTTTTCCGATGATTTTTTTTTAATATCTCGGCTAATAGCTGTCTCCGCGCGGAGATATGACGTTCCAAAACGACATAACTCCGCGCGGAGATATGACGTTTCAAAACGACATAACTCCGCGGGGAGATATGACGTTCCAAAACGACATAACTCCACGCGGAGATATGACGTTCCAAAACGACATAACTCCGCGTGGATATAATATGACCTTCTATATCATCACGATTTTTTTCAAAATCTAGGTCGGTGCGAATCTTTTCCGATGATTTTTTTTTAAATTCTCGGCTAATAGCTGTCGGTTCAACGCGACATAACTCCGCGGGGAGATATGACGTTCCAAAACGACATAACTCCATGCGGAGATATGACGTTCCAAAACGACATAACTCCACGCGGAGATATGACGTTTCAAAACGACATAACTCCGCGTGGATATAATATGACCTTCTATATCATCACGATTTTTTTCAAAATTTAGGTCGGTGCGAAAATCGAATCTTTTCCGATGATTTTTTTTAATATCTCGGCTAATAGCTGTCTCCGCGCGGAGATATGACGTTCCAAAACGACATAATTCCGCGCGGAGATATGACGTTTCAAAACGACATAACTCCGCGGGGAGATATGACGTTCCAAAACGACATAGCTCCACGCGGAGATATGACGTTCCAAAACGACATAACTCCGCGCGGATAAATTATGACCTTCTATATCATCACGATTTTTTTCAAAATCTAGGTCGGTGCGAAAATCGAATCTTTTCCGATGATTTTTTTTTAATATCTCGGCTAATAGCTGTCTCCGCGCGGAGATATGACGTTCCAAAACGACATAACTCCGCGCGGAGATATGACGTTTCAAAACGACATAACTCCGCGGGGAGATATGACGTTCCAAAACGACATAACTCCACGCGGAGATATGACGTTTCAAAACGACATTACTCCGCGGGGAGATATGACGTTCCAAAACGACATAACTCCGCGCGGAGATATGACGTTCCAAAACGACATAACTCCGCGCCGATATGATATGACCCTCCAAACCATCACGATTTTTTTTCAAAATCTAGATCGGTGCGAAAATCAAATCTTCTCCGATGATTTTTTTTTTAATATCTCGGCTAATAGCTGTCTCGTTATGACGTTTCAAAACGACATAGCTCCGCGGGGAGATATGACGTTCCAAAACGACATAACTCCACGCGGAGATATGACGTTCCAAAACAACATAACTACGCGTGGATATAATATGACCTTCTATATCATCACGATTTTTTTCAAAATCTAGGTCGGTGCGAAAATCGAATCTTTTCCGATGATTTTTTTTTAATATCTCGGCTGATAGCTGTCTCCGCGCGGAGATATGACGTTCCAAACGACATAACTCCGCGCGGAGATATGACGTTTCAAAACGACATAACTCCGCGGGGAGATATGACGTTCCAAAACGACATAACTCCACGCGGAGATATGACGTTCCAAGACGACATAACTCCGCGCGGAGATATGACGTTCCAAAACGACATAACTCCGCGCGGAGATATGACGTTCCAAAACGACATAACTCCGCGCGGATATGATATGACCCTCCAAATCATCACGATTTTTTCGAAATCTAGGTCGGTGCGAAAATCGAATCTTTTCCGATGATTTTTTTTTTTAATATCTCGGCTAATAGCTGTCTCCGCGCGGAGATATGACGTTCCAAAACGACATAGCTCCGCGCGGAGATATGACGTTCCAAAACGACATAGCTCCGCGCGGATATGATATGACCCTCCAAATCATCACGATTTTTTTCAAAATCTAGGTCGGTGCGAAAATCGAATCGTTTCCGATGATTTTTTTTAATATCTCGGCTAATAGCTGTCTCCGCGCGGAGATATGACGTTCCAAAACGACATAATTCCGCGCGGAGATATGACGTTTCAAAACGACATAACTCCGCGGGGAGATATGACGTTCCAAAACGACATAGCTCCACGCGGAGATATGACGTTCCAAAACGACATAACTCCGCGCGGATAAATTATGACCTTCTATATCATCACGATTTTTTTCAAAATCTAGGTCGGTGCGAAAATCGAATCTTTTCCGATGATTTTTTTTTAATATCTCGGCTAATAGCTGTCTCCGCGCGGAGATATGACGTTCCAAAACGACATAACTCCACGCGGAGATATGACGTTTCAAAACGACATAACTCCGCGTGGATATAATATGACCTTCTATATCATCACGATTTTTTTCAAAATCTAGGTCGGTGCGAAAATCGAATCTTTTCCGATGATTTTTTTTTTAATATCTCGGCTAATAGCTGTCTCCGCGCGGAGATATGACGTTCCAAAACGACATAACTCCGCGGGGAGATATGACGTTCCAAAACGACATAGCTCCGCGGGGAGATATGACGTTCCAAAACGACATAACTCCGCGCGGATATGATATGACGCTTCAAATCATCACGATTTTTTTCATAGTCTAGGTCGGTGCAAAAATCGAATCTTTTCCGATGATTTTTTTTTAATATCTCGGCTAATAGCTGTCTCCGCGCGGAGATATAACGGTTGAAAGCGACATAACTCCGCGGGGAGATATGACGTTCCAAAACGACATAACTCCATGCGGAGATATGACGTTCCAAAACGACATAACTCCACGCGGAGATATGACGTTCCAAAACGACATAACTCCGCGTGGATATAATATGACCTTCTATATCATCACGATTTTTTTCAAAATTTAGGTCGGTGCGAAAATCGAATCTTTTCCGATGATTTTTTTTAATATCTCGGCTAATAGCTGTCTCCGCGCGGAGATATGACGTTCCAAAACGACATAATTCCGCGCGGAGATATGACGTTTCAAAACGACATAACTCCGCGGGGAGATATGACGTTCCAAAACGACATAGCTCCACGCGGAGATATGACGTTCCAAAACGACATAACTCCGCGCGGATAAATTATGACCTTCTATATCATCACGATTTTTTTCAAAATCTAGGTCGGTGCGAAAATCGAATCTTTTCCGATGATTTTTTTTTAATATCTCGGCTAATAGCTGTCTCCGCGCGGAGATATGACGTTCCAAAACGACATAACTCCGCGCGGAGATATGACGTTTCAAAACGACATAACTCCGCGGGGAGATATGACGTTCCAAAACGACATAACTCCACGCGGAGATATGACGTTCCAAAACGACATAACTCCGCGTGGATATAATATGACCTTCTATATCATCACGATTTTTTTCAAAATCTAGGTCGGTGCGAAAATCGAATCTTTTCCGATGATTTTTTTTTAATATCTCGGCTAATAGCTGTCTCCGCGGAGAGATATGACGTTCCAAAACGACATAACTCCACGCGGAGATATGACGTTCCAAAACGACATAACTCCGCGTGGATATAATATGACCTTCTATATCATCACGATTTTTTTCAAAGTCTAGGTCGGTGCGAAAATCGAATCTTTTCCGATGATTTTTTTTTAATATCTCGGCTAATAGCTGTCTCCGCGCGGAGATATGACGTTCCAAAACGACATAACTCCGCGCGGAGATATGACGTTTCAAAACGACATAGCTCCGCGGGGAGATATGACGTTCAAAAACCACATAATTCCACGCGGAGATATGACGTTCCAAAACGACATAACTCCGCGGGGAGATATGACGTTCCAAAACGACATAGCTCCGCGGGGAGATATGACGTTCCAAAACGACATAACTCCGCGCGGATATGATATGACGCTTCAAATCATCACGATTTTTTTCATAGTCTAGGTCGGTGCAAAAATCGAATCTTTTCCGATGATTTTTTTTTAATATCTCGGCTAATAGCTGTCTCCGCGCGGAGATATAACGGTTCAAAGCGACATAACTCCGCGGGGAGATATGACGTTCCAAAACGACATAACTCCATGCGGAGATATGACGTTCCAAAACGACATAACTCCACGCGGAGATATGACGTTCCAAAACGACATAACTCCGCGTGGATATAATATTTTATTTATTTATTTATTTATTTATTAATGGTCGACAAAACGAGTGTCTTCCTCATTATTCAAAAGGTTGTACAATATAAGTATATTCTAATAGCCTAGTTAAAGGATACAATTTTCTAAATAGCATCACCGACCGATGGAGGTGTTTTATTTGCCAGTCCGGCCAGCTGTGCCCCTTTTCACAGCTAATTTTGTCAGTGACGCTATTAGAGCCTACATCTAAGCAGAAGGTTGTAAGTAGGAAAAAAGTGATCTCAAGTGAAATTAAAAATAATCTTAATTTGCTAAATTAATAAAGAAAATACAATAAATAGGAAAAAAGAAAGTAAGAAAATTGTTAATAAAGTAAAGCAATGTAAGTTAGATAAAGAGTGTTAAGTGGATAGGACAAAGAGAAAATTATTGGGAAATCACCGACACGGTGGGGGAAAATTTTTCAGCCTGTCCGGCTAGCTATGCCCCTGCTCATAGCTGGGAATGGTCAGCGACTTCCCGAAGGTATCCTGAAAGCAACGATTTTATTAGGGGTAGAGACAGTTCGGTAGAGAAAACGTGATGCAAACTATTATAATTTTTACATAGCACGCGAAAAGAATTGTGCATAGCGTAATCAGTTGTGCACGTAGATAGTAATAAGGGGCGATAATTTCTGGTTGGTCTAGCCGGAACAGAGAATTGAAGACGCCCTAGCAGAAAAGGAGAATCAATGTCGCCAATAATCAACTTATGTAGAAGGACAACACCGAGAATTGTCCTACGGTTGATTAACGACGGAAGGTTGAGAAGAAGCAGTCTGCTGGAGTAGGACGGCAACCGAAGATTAGGGTCCCAATTTAAACCTCGTAAGGCAAAAAGCAGAAATTGCTTCTGAACAGATTCAATACGATCCTGGCTGTTGATATACTGTGGAGACCAGATGCAAGAGCAGTATTCAAGGATAGGGCGAACAAGAGAGATGTACAGAAGTTTTGTTATAAAAGGATCGTTAAACTCTTTAGACCATCGTTTAATGAATCCAAGTACACCTTTTGCCTCATTAACAATGGTATCTATATGAAGATTGAAACAGAGTTTAGAATCAAAAATAACGCCAAGATCCTTAACTGTTAGTATACGTTGCAAAGGGATATTGTCGATTGTATAACTAACAAGATAAGGTGTAGTACGATTAAAAGTCATAAACATACACTTTGAACAATTTAGATGCAATTGATTGGCCGAACACCAAAGTTGCATAGCGTTCAAATCGTCTTGTAGACGAGAATGATGTAGGGGGTTAGTGTATGATAGAAAAAGTTTGACATCGTCCGCATACATGAGTACACGGGCATGTGATATAACAGAAGGAAGATCATTTATAAAAAGTGTAAAGAGTAAAGGTCCAAGATGACTACCTTGAGGAACACCAGAAGTAACGTGAACCCTTTTAGAGGTAGTCAACCTCAGTATTACTCTTTGGGTCCTACCTTTTAAATAAGAATTAATCCAAAGTAAAAGGGACAGAGGGAAACCTATTCGGTCAAGTTTAAAAAGTAAGATGTCATGGTGCACAGAGTCAAACGCCTTACTGAAGTCAGTGTAAATGACATCAGTTTGCATTTTCGAAAGGAAAGCATCATTTACCAAGGAAGTAAACTCAAGCAGATTGGTCGTAGTTGACCGATTCTTTACGAATCCATGTTGAACAGGGGAAACAACTGATTTGCAGAAATGCTGCAAATTCGAAGTGATTATTTTTTCAAATAATTTAGGAATAGCAGACAGTTTTGCAATGCCCCTGTAATTTTGTATATCAGACTTCCCACCTTTCTTGTGAAGAGGAATGATATAAGATTCTTTCCAAAGAGATGGAAAGACAGAAGTTTCAAGGGATAGATTAAAAAGCTTTAGCAATGGATAGAAAAGGGAAGAACTGCACTCCTTGAGTAGACAACTAGGAATATTGTCCGGCCCAGGAGAGTAAGAAGATTTTAGAGAGTTTATAGCTAATAGGAGAGAGGAGTGTGAAATAATGGGGGGAGGTATAGAACTAGCGGAGGAAATAGTATAAGGGTAAGAATTAGTATTAGGACAGACTGAAGAGTAAGTTGATTGGAAAAAATTAGCAAAGAGGTTAGCAGAATCAATGTCATTGCTAGCTTTATCCATCCCAAGAAAAAAAGAAGATGGCAAAGTTGAAGACTTACGCTTCAAGTTTACAAAATTATAAAACTGTCTCGGATTTCGGGCGAATTGCCTTTTACAACGAATTAGATAATTCTCATAGCATTGAGAATTAAGAAGAAAAAAGTTCGACTTGGCTATGGAATATTTAGCCAAGTCTGTACACGAACCAGACTTTTTAAACTTTTTAAAATATTTGGATTTTACATTTTTTAGATGTGATAATCTGGGAGTAAACCAGGGTGGTTTTGAAAAAGTAGTCGAAGGAATTGACTTAGGAATACACACATCTAAGAGGGAGTTTAGGGTGATATAAAAAGAATTAATAGCTGTATTCATATCAACTGAGTCATATAAGAAAGACCAATCGGTTGAATAAATAAGCTGATTCAGCAAGGAATAATTTCCTTTGCGAAAGCAATAGCGGGGCTTATTGGCTGATGAGCACGAAATGGAAGGATTACAATTTAGCATTGCAATCTCTAAAGTTGGATGATAGACATCCTCAGGAAGAGATAAAGGAGGTGACCTAGACACATTAGAAATAAGGTAGTCGTTAACAAATACAAGGTCAAGTGTTCTATTCATATGATTAGAAATTGAATTGATTTGAAACAACGAAAGATCAAGCATGCAGTCTAAAAAATCGTGCTGTGCTGAGGGCACTAGATAATTTTCAGCAGTGAATAATGACCAAGAGATGTTCGGCAAATTAAAATCACCCAACACCAATAATAGGTCATTATCCCGCACGTGTGAAGAAACTTCTTTAATACAAGTAATATGATTCATATAAACTTGAATATCAGAAGAAGGTGGGACATAAGAGCATGTTACATAGATATTCCGTGTAGGAAAAGACACCTTAACTGAGACAATCTCAGCGTCAGTAGGCGTACTAAAACAGAATAGTTCAGACTGGAGAGTGGCTTTAACGGCAATTAACACCCCACCACCTCGAGTCGGCCGATCATTTCTAAACAAAATAAAGTTATTCGGTAATATCTCAAAATCAGATATGGTTGAGTTTAACCATGTTTCTGAAAATGCTATTATGTCCGAATCGAAGGAAGTGCTGGCAATAAAAAGATTTTTTAGCTTTGAAGTGAGACCTCTGACATTCTGATAATGAATAAAGATTTGGTCAGAAGATGAAGCTAGTTTTTTGGGGCAGAAATGGTACCCTGTATTGAAGGGACTGGAAGGGTGACAGGCTGGTTACGCTTTTTAGGCTTGAACTCATGAACAATCATGTGTGGTGGCCAAAATTTGGGATCACAAATGATTGGGAACATATCATGTGAAACATTTATTTTGAATGATGATATTTCACGAGGGGTGGAGAAATTAAATTTAGTTATTGACACGCTAGCAGAAGATTTGCTAGCAATATAGGCTGCCAATGACTCAGAAGTGGTGTCCGACGAAAGTCGAGACCTTCTATATCATCACGATTTTTTTCAAAATTTAGGTCGGTGCGAAAATCGAATCTTTTCCGATGATTTTTTTTTTAATATCTCGGCTAATAGCTGTCTCCGCGCGGAGATATGACGTTCCAAAACGACATAACTCCGCGCGGAGATATGACGTTTGAAAACGACATAACTCCGCGGGGAGATATGACGTTCCAAAACGACATAACTCCACGCGGAGATATGACGTTCCAAAACGACATAACTCCGCGTGGATATAATATGACCTTCTATATCATCACGATTTTTTTCAAAATCTAGGTCGGTGCGAAAATCGAATCTCTTCCGATGATTTTTTTTTAATATCTCGGCTAATAGCTGTCTCCGCGCGGAGATATGACGTTCCAAAACGACATAACTCCGCGCGGAGATATGACGTTTCAAAACGACATAACTCCGCGGGGAGATATGACGTTCCAAAACCACATAACTCCACGCGGAGATATGACATTCCAAAACGACATAACTCCGCGGGGAGATATGACGTTCCAAAACGACATAACTCCGCGCGGAGATATGACGTTCCAAAACGACATAACTCCGCGCGGATATGATATGACCCTCCAAATCATCACGATTTTTTCGAAATCTAGGTCGGTGCGAAAATCGAATCTTTTCCGATGATTTTTTTTTTTTAATATCTCGGCTAATAGCTGTCTCCGCGCGGAGATATGACGTTCCAAAACGACATAGCTCCGCGCGGAGATATGACGTTCCAAAACGACATAGCTTCGCGCGGATATGATATGACCCTCCAAATCATCACGATTTTTTTCAAAATCTAGGTCGGTGCGAAAATCGAATCGTTTCCGATGATTTTTTTTAATATCTCGGCTAATAGCTGTCTCCGCGCGGAGATATGACGTTCCAAAACGACATAACTCCGCGCGGAGATATGACGTTTCAAAACGACATAACTCCGCGGGGAGATATGACGTTCCAAAACGACATAGCTCCACGCGGAGATATGACGTTCCAAAACGACATAACTCCGCGCGGATAAATTATGACCTTCTATATCATCACGATTTTTTTCAAAATCTAGGTCGGTGCGAAAATCGAATCTTTTCCGGTGATTTTTTTTTAATATCTCGGCTAATAGCTGTCTCCGCGCGGAGATATGACGTTCCAAAACGACATAACTCCGCGCGGAGATATGACGTTTCAAAACGACATAGCTCCGCGGGGAGATATGACGTTCAAAAACCACATAATTCCACGCGGAGATATGACGTTCCAAAACGACATAACTCCGCGGGGAGATATGACGTTTCAAAAGGACATAGCTCCGCGGGGAGATATGACGTTCCAAAACGACATAACTCCGCGCGGATATGATATGACGCTTCAAATCATCACGATTTTTTTCATAGTCTAGGTCGGTGCAAAAATGGAATCTTTTCCGATGATTTTTTTTTAATATCTCGGCTAAAAGCTGTCTCCGCGCGGAGATATAACGGTTCAAAGCGACATAACTCCGCGGGGAGATATGACGTTCCAAAACGACATAACTCCATGCGGAGATATGACGTTCCAAAACGACATAACTCCACGCGGAGATATGACGTTCCAAAACGACATAACTCCGCGTGGATATAATATGACCTTCTATATCATCACGATTTTTTTCAAAATTTAGGTCGGTGCGAAAATCGAATCTTTTCCGATGATTTTTTTTTTAATATCTCGGCTAATAGCTGTCTCCGCGCGGAGATATGACGTTCCAAAACGACATAACTCCGCGCGGAGATATGACGTTTCAAAACGACATAACTCCGCGGGGAGATATGACGTTCCAAAACGACATAACTCCACGCGGAGATATGACGTTCCAAAACGACATAACTCCGCGGGGAGATATGACGTTCCAAAACGACATAGCTCCACGCGGAGATATGACGTTCCAAAACGACATAACTCCGCGCGGATATAATATGACCTTCTATATCATCACGATTTTTTTCAAAAACTAGGTCGGTGCGAAAATCGAATCTTTTCCGATGATTTTTTTTTAATATCTCGGCTAATAGCTGTCTCCGCGCGGAGATATGACGTTCGAAAACGACATAACTCCGCGCGGAGATATGACGTTTCAAAACGACATAACTCCACGGGGAGATATGACGTTCCAAAACGACATACCTTCATGCGGAGATATGACGTTCCAAGACGACATACCTTCATGCGGAGATATGACGTTCCAAAACGACATAACTCCGCGCGGATATAATATGACCTTCTATATCATCACGATTTTTTTCAAAATCTAGGTCGGTGCGAAAATCGAATCTTTTCCGATGATTTTTTCTTAATATCTCGGCTAAAAGCTGTCTCCGCGCGGAGATATAACGGTTCAAAACGACATAACTCCGCGGGGAGATATGACGTTCCAAAACGACATAACTCCATGCGGAGATATGACGTTCCAAAACGACATAACTCCACGCGGAGATATGACGTTCCAAAACGACACAACTCCGCGTGGATATAATATGACCTTCTATATCATCACGATTTTTTTCAAAATCTAGGTCGGTGCGAAAATCGAATCTTTTCCGATGTTTTTTTTTTAATATCTCGGCTAATAGCTGTCTCCGCGCGGAGATATGACGTTCCAAAACGACATAGCTCCGCGGGGAGATATGACGTTCCAAAACGACATAACTCTACGCGGAGATATGACGTTCCAAAACGACATAACTCCGCGTGGATATAATATGACCTTCTATATCATCACGATTTTTTTCAAAATCTAGGTCGGTGCGAAAATCGAATCTTTTAGGATGATTTTTTTTTAATATCTCGGCTAAAAGCTGTCTCCGCGCGGAGATATAACGGTTCAAAACGACATAACTCCGCGGGGAGATATGACGTTCCAAAACGACATAACTCCATGCGGAGATATGACGTTCCAAAACGACATAACTCCACGCGGAGATATGACGTTCCAAAACGACACAACTCCGCGTGGATATAATATAACCTTCTATATCATCACGATTTTTTTCAAAATCTAGGTCGGTGCGAAAATCGAATCTTTTCCGATGATTTTTTTTTAATATCTCGGCTAATAGCTGTCTCCGCGCGGAGATATGACGTTCCAAAACGACATAACTCCGCGCGGAGATATGACGTTTCAAAACGACATAACTCCGCGGGGAGATATGACGTTCCAAAACGACATAACTCCACGCGGAGATATGACGTTCCAAAACGACATAACTCCGCGTGGATATAATATGACCTTCTATATCATCACGATTTTTTTCAAAATCTAGGTCGGTGCGAAAATCGAATCTTTTCCGATGATTTTTTTTTAATATCTCGGCTAATAGCTGTCTCCGCGCGGAGATATGACGTTCCAAAACGACATAACTCCGCGCGGAGATATGACGTTTCAAAACGACATAACTCCGCGGGGAGATATGACGTTCCAAAACGACATAACTCCACGCGGAGATATAACGTTCCAAAACGACATAACTCCGCGGGGAGATATGACGTTCCAAAACGACATAGCTCCGCGGGGAGATATGACTTTCCAAAACGACATAACTCCGCGCGGATATGATATGACCCTCCAAATCATCACGATCTTTTTCAAAAT
This sequence comes from Drosophila virilis, assembly GCF_030788295.1. Lineage (NCBI taxonomy): Eukaryota > Metazoa > Arthropoda > Insecta > Diptera > Drosophilidae > Drosophila > Drosophila virilis. Next base: position 20,627,874 of record NC_091544.1, on the reverse strand, counting down.
CTAGGTCGGTGCGAAAATCGAATCTTTTCCGATGATTTTTTTTTAATATCTCGGCTAATAGCTGTCTCCGCGCGGAGATATGACGTTCCAGAACGACATAATTCCGCGCGGAGATATGACGTTTCAAAACGACATAACCCCGCGGGGAGATATGACGCTCCAAAACGACATAACTCCACGCGGAGATATGACGTTCCAAAACGACATAACTCCGCTCGGATATAATATGACCTTCTATATCATCACGATTTTTTTGAAAAACTAGGTCGGTGCGAAAATCGAATCTTTTCCGATGATTTTTTTTTAATATCTCGGCTAATAGCTGTCTCCGCGCGGAGATATGACGTTCCAAAACGACATAACTCCATGCGGAGATATGACGTTCCAAAACGACATAACTCCACGCGGAGATATGACGTTCCAAAACGACACAACTCCGCGTGGATATAATATGACCTTCTATATCATCACGATTTTTTTCAAAATCTAGGTCGGTGCGAAAATCGAATCTTTTCCGATGATTTTTTTTAATATCTCGGCTAATAGCTGTCTCCGCGCGGAGATATGACGTTCCAAAACGACATAACTTCGCGCGGAGATATGACGTTTCAAAACGACATAACTCCGCGGGGAGATATGACGTTCCAAAACGACATAACTCCACGCGGAGATATGACGTTCCAAAACGACATAACTCCGCGTGGATATAATATGACCTTCTATATCATCACGATTTTTTTCAAAATCTAGGTCGGTGCGAAAATCGAATCTTTTCCGATGATTTTTTTTTAATATCTCGGCTAATAGCTGTCTCCGCGCGGAGATATGACGTTACAAAACGACATAACTCCGCGCGGAGATATGACGTTTCAAAACGACATAACTCCGTGGGGAGATATGACGTTCCAAAACGACATAGCTCCACGCCGAGATATGACGTTCAAAAACGACATAACTCCTCGGGGAGATATGACGTTCCAAAACGACATAGCTCCGCGGGGAGATATGACGTTCCAAAACGACATAACTCCGCGCGGATATGATATGACCCTCCAAATCATCACGATTTTTTTCAAAATCTAGGTCGGTGCAAAAATCGAATCTTTTCCGATGATTTTTTTTTAATATCTCGGCTAATAGCTGTCTCCGCGCGGAGATATGACGTTCCAAAACGACACAACTCCGCGTGGATATAATATGACCTTCTATATCATCACGATTTTTTTCAAAATCTAGGTCGGTGCGAAAATCGAATCTTTTCCGATGATTTTCTTTAATATCTCTTTTGAAACGTCATATCTCCGCGCGGAGTTATGTCGTTTTGTAACGACATAACTTCGCGCGGAGATATGACGTTTCAAAACGACATAACTCCGCGGGGAGATATGACGTTCCAAAACGACATAACTCCACGCGGAGATATGACGTTCCAAAACGACATAACTCCGCGTGGATATAATATGACCTTCTATATCATCACGATTTTTTTCAAAATCTAGGTCGGTGCGAAAATCGAATCTTTTCCGATGATTTTTTTTTAATATCTCGGCTAATAGCTGTCTCCGCGCGGAGATATGACGTTCCAAAACGACATAACTCCGCGCGGAGATATGACGTTTCAAAACGACATAACTCCGTGGGGAGATATGACGTTCCAAAACGACATAGCTCCACGCGGAGATATGACGTTCCAAAACGACATAACTCCGCGGGGAGATATGACGTTCCAAAACGACATAGCTCCGCGGGGAGATATGACGTTCCAAAACGACATAACTCCGCGCGGATATGATATGACCCTCCAAATCATCACGATTTTTTTCAAAATCTAGGTCGGGGCAAAAATCGAATCTTTTCCGATGATTTTTTTTTTAATATCTCGGCTAATAGCTGTCTCCGCGCGGAGATATGACGTTCCAAAACGACATAATTCCGCGCGGAGATATGACGTTTCAAAACGACATAACCCCGCGGGGAGATATGACGTTCCAAAACGACATAACTCCACGCGAAGATATGACGTTCCAAAACGACATAACTCCGCGCGGATATAATATGACCTTCTATATCATCACGATTTTTTTCAAAATCTAGGTCGGTGCGAAAATCGAATCTTTTCCGATGATTTTTTTTAATATCTCGGCTAATAGCTGTCTCCGCGCGGAGATATGACGTTCCAAAACGACATAACTCCGCGCGGAGATATGACGTTTCAAAACGACATAACTCCGCGCGGAGATATGACGTTTCAAAACGACATAGCTCCACGGGGAAATATGACGTTCCAAAACGACATAACTCCGCGCGGATATAATATGACCTTCTATATCATCACGATTTTTTTCAAAATCTAGGTCGGTGCGAAAATCGAATCTTTTCCGATGATTTTTTTTTTAATATCTCGACTAAAGCTGTCTCCGCGCGCAGTTTTGACGTTGCAAAATGACATAACTCCGCGCGGAGATATGACGTTCCAAAACGACATAACTCCGTGGGGAGATATGACGTTCCAAAACGACATAGCTCCACGCGGAGATATGACGTTCCAAAACGACATAACTCCGCGGGGAGATATGACGTTCCAAAACGACATAGCTCCGCGGGGAGATATGACGTTCCAAAACGACATAACTCTGCGCGGATATGATATGACCCTCCAAATCATCACGATTTTTTTCAAAATCTAGGTCGGTGCAAAAATCGAATCTTTTCCGATGATTTTTTTTAATATCTCGGCTAATAGCTGTCTCCGCGCGGAGATATGACGTTCCAAAACGACATAACTTCGCGCGGAGATATGACGTTTCAAAACGACATAACTCCGCGGGGAGATATGACGTTTCAAAACGACATAACTCCGCGGGGAGATATGACGTTCCAAAACGACATAACTCCACGCGGAGATATGACGTTTCAAAACGACATAACTCCGCGCTGATATAATATGACCTTCTATATCATCACGATTTTTTTCAAAATCTAGGTCGGTGCGAAAATCGAATCTTTTCCGATGATTTTTTCTTAATATCTCGGCTAATAGCTGTCTCCGCGCGGAGATATAACGGTTAAAAACGACATAACTCCGCGGGGAGACATGACGTTCCAAAACGACATAACTCCACGCGGAGATATGACGTTTCAAAACGACATAACTCCATGCGGAGATATGACGTTCCAAAACGACATAACTCCGCGCGGATATAATATCACCTTCTTTATCATCACGATTTTTTTCAAAATCTAGGTCGGTGCGAAAATCAAATCTTTTCCGATGATTTTTTCTTAATATCTCGGCTAAAAGCTGTCTCCGCGCGGAGATATGACGTTCCAAAACGACATAACCCCGCGGGGAGATATGACGTTCCAAAACGACATAACTCCACGCGGAGATATGACGTTCCAAAACGACATAACTCCACGCGGATATAATATGACCTTCTATATCATCACGATTTTTTTCAAAATCTAGGTCGGTGCGAAAATCGAATCTTTTCCGATGATTTTTTCTTAATATCTCGGGTAATAGCTATCTCCGCGCAGAGATATAACGGTTAAAAACGACATAACTCCGCGGGGAGATATGACGTTCCAAAACGACATAACTCCGCGGGGAGATATAACGTTCCAAAACGACATAGCTCCGCGGGGAGATATGACGTTCCAAAACGACATAACTCCGCGCGGATATGATATGACCCTCCAAATCATCACGATTTTTTTCAAAATCTAGGTCGGTGCAAAAATCGAATCTTTTCCGATGATTTTTTTTAATATCTCGGCTAATAGCTGTCTCCGCGCGGAGATACGACGTTCCAAAACGACAGAACTCCGCGCGGAGATATTACCTTCCAAATCATCACGATTTTTTTCAAAATCGAGGTCGGTGCAAAAATGAAACTTTTTCTATTATACCTTTTTTATATCTCGGCTAATGCCTCTGCGTGGAGATATGACGTTCCAAAACGACATAACTCAAAGGAGATATGACGCTCGAAAACGACATAGCTCCGCGGAGATATGACGTTCCAAAACGACATAACTCCCTCTGCTCAGATGGAAATAGCTCCGCGGGGAGATATGACGTTCCAAAACGACATAGCTCCGCGCGGTATGATGGATAATAGCTCCGCGGGGAGATATGACATTCCAAAACGACATAACTCCACGCGGAGATATGACGTTCCAAAACGACATAACTACGCGTGGATATAATATGACCTTCTATATCATCACGATTTTTTTCAAAATCTAGGTCGGTGCGAAAATCGAATCTTTTCCGATGATTTTTTCTTAATATCTCGGCTAAAAGCTGTCTCCGCGCGGAGATATAAAGGTTCAAAACGACATAGCTCCGCGGGGAGATATGACGTTCCAAAACGACATAACTCCATGCGGAGATATGACGTTTCAAAACGACATAGCTCCGCGGGGAGATATGACGTTCCAAAACGACTTAACTCCACGCGGAGATATGACGTTCCAAAACGACATAACTACGCGTGGATATAATATGACCTTCTATATCATCACGATTTTTTTCAAAATCTAGGTCGGTGCGAAAATCGAATCTTTTCCGATGATTTTTTTTTAATATCTCGGCTAATAGCTGTCTGCGCGCGGAGATATGACGTTCCAAAACGACATAACTCCGCGCGGAGATATGTCGTTTTGAAACGTCATATCTCCGCGCGGAAATATGTCGTTTTTGTCCCCGCGGGGACATATGACGTTCCAAAACGACATAACTCCACGCGGAGATATGACGTTCCAAAACGACATAACTCCGCGCGGATATAATATGACCTTCTATATCATCACGATTTTTTTCAAAATCTAGGTCGGTGCGAAAATCGAATCTTTTCCGATGATTTTTTTTTAATATCTCGGCTAATAGCTGTCTCCGCGCGGAGATATGACGTTCCAAAACGACATAACTCCGCGCGGAGATATGACGTTTCAAAACGACATAACTCCGCGGGGAGATATGACGTTCCAAAACGACATAACTCCACGCGGAGATATGACGTTTCAAAACGACATAACTCCGCGCGGATATAATATGACCTTCTATATCATCACGATTTTTTTCAAAATCTAGGTCGGTGCGAAAATCGAATCTTTTCCGATGATTTTTTCTTAATATCTCGGCTAATAGCTGTCTCCGCGCGAAGATATAACGGTTCAAAACGACATAACTCCGCGGGGAGATATGACGTTCCAAAACGACATAACTCCATGCGGAGATATGACGTTCCAAAACGACATAACTCCACGCGGAGATATGACGTTCCAAAACGACATAACTCCGCGCGGAGATATGACGTTTCAAATCGACATAACTCCGCGGGGAGATATGACGTTCCAAAACGACATAACTCCACGCGGAGATATGACGTTCCAAAACGACATAACTCCGCGTGGATATAATATGACCTTCTATATCATCACGATTTTTTTCAAAATCTAGGTCGGTGCGAAAATCGAATCTTTTCCGATGATTTTTTTTTAATATCTCGGCTAATAGCTGTCTCCGCGCGGAGATATGACGTTCCAAAACGACATAACTCCGCGCGGAGATATGACGTTTCAAAACGACATAACTCCGCGGGGAGATATGACGTTCCAAAACGACATAACTCCGCGCGGATATAATATGACCTTCTATATCATCACGATTTTTTTCAAAATCTAGGTCGGTGCGAAGATCGAATCTATTCCGATGATTTTTTTTAATATCCCGGCTAATAGCTGCCTCCGCGCGGAGATATGACGTTCCAAAACGACATAACTGCGCGCGGAGATATGACGTTTCAAAACGACATGACTCCACGGGGAGATATGACGTTCCAAAACGACATAGCTCCATGCGGAGATATGACGTTCCAAAACGACATAACTCCATGCGGAGATATGACGTTCCAAAACGACATAACTCCGCGCGGATATTATATGACCTTCTATATCATCACGATTTTTTTCAAAATCTAGGTCGGTGCGAAAATCGAATCTTTTCCGATGATTTTTTCTTAATATCTAGGCTAATAGCTGTCTCCGCGCGGAGATATAACGGTTCAAAACGACATAACTCCGCGCGGAGATATGACGTTCCAAAACGATATAACTCCGGGCGGAGATATGACGTTTCAAAACGACATAACTCCGCGGGGAGATATGACGTTTCAAAACGACATAACTCCGCGGGGAGATATGACGTTTCAAAACGATATAACTCCGCGGGGAGATATGACGTTTCAAAACGACATACCTCCGCGGGGAGACATTACGTTCCAAAACGACATAACTCCGGGCGGAGATATAACGTTTCAAAACGATATAGCTCTGCGGGGAGATATGACGTTCCAAAACGACATAACTCCGCGCAGAGATATGACGTTCCAAAACGACATAACTCCGCGCGGAGATATGACGTTCCAAATCGACATAACTCCGCGCCGATATGATATGACCTTCCAAATCATCAAGATTTTTTTCAAAATCTAGGTCGGTGGGAAAATCGAATCTTTTCCGATGATTTTTTTTTTTAATATCTCGGCTAATAGCTGTCTCCGCGCGGAGATATGACGTTCCAAAACGACATAACTCCGCGCTTAGATATAACGTTTCAGAACGACATAACTCCGCGGGGAGATATGACGCTCCAAAACGACATAACTCCGCGCAGAGATATTACGTTCCTAAACGACATAACTCCGCGCGGAGATATGACGTTCCAAAACGACATAACTCCGCGCGGATATGATATGACCTTCCAAATCATCACGATTTTTTTCAAAATCTAGGTCGTAGCGAAAATCGAATCTTTTCCGATGATTTTTTTTTTTAATATCTCGGCTAATAAATAGCTGTCTCCGCGCGGAGATAAGACGTTCCAAAACGATATAACTCCGGGCGGAGATATGACGTTTCAAAACGACATAACTCCGCGGGGAGATATGACGTTCCAAAACGACATAACTCCGCGGGGAGATATGACGCGCGGATATGATATGACCTTCCAAATCATCACGATTTTTTTCCGATGATTTTTTTTTAATATCTCGTCTAATAAATAGCTGTCTCCGCGCGGAGATATGACGTTCCAAAACGACATAACTCCACGCGGAGATATGACGTTCCAAAACGACATAACTCCGCGCGGAGATATGACGTTTCAAAACGACATAGCTCCGCGGGGACATATGACGTTCCAAAATGACATAACTCCACGCGGAGATATGACGTTCCAAAACGACATAACTCCGCGCGGATATAATATGACCTTCCATATCATCACGATTTTTTTCAAAATCTAGGTCGGTGCGAAAATCGAATCTTTTCCGATGATTTTTTTTTAATATCTCAGCTAATGGCCGAGATAACTCCGCGGGAGATATGACTTTCCAAAACGACATAACTCCACGCGGATATGATATGACCTTCCAAATCATCACGATTTTTTTCAAAATCTAGGTCGGTGCGAAAATCGAATCTTTTTCGATGATTTTTTTTTTATATCACGGCTAATAGCTGTCTCCGCGCGGAGATATGACGTTCCAAAACGACATAGCTCCGCGCGGAAATATAACGTTTCAAAACGACATAACTCCGCGGGGAGATATGACGTTTCAAAACGACATAACTCCGCGGGGAGATATGACGTTCCAAAACGACATAACTCCGCGCGGATATGATATGACCTTCCAAATCATCACGATTTTTTTCAAAATCTAGGTCGGTGCGAAAATCGAAACTTTTTCGATAATTTTTTTTAATATCTCGGGTAAATAATGTCTGATTTTAAAATGTTATACCTTTTTGAATGCGTACGGATCCCTACCACCAATTGGTATTTAAACAAACATTCAAACAAAAAAACTAATTGAAATTTTAGATGTAGGTGCTCCTAGTGCCCGCGCATTTCGAGTTTGTTTCCGATAATCGATAACTTAGTCCGTTTCGAAGTAATCGATCAAAATCGATATCGATATCGTATTTTTTGGACAATTTTGGTAAATAATAAAGGCTAGAGTCACCAAACTTGACATATAGCTTCTAAAATAGATTATATATCTGCAGTTGATGTTGGAAGAAGAGGGTTCAGGGTATCCCCTAGTCGGGAGCTCCCGACTAGAACCTCTTACTTGTTTAAGTTAATTTACTTGCGCTTTAAAACCTCTTCTCAAACTGAGTTAATAAAATTTATACGCGCGTTTTTAAGCAAATTTCATATTCATATTTAATTTGCTTGATTCCACAATCAAATTGATATTTTGACACCTTGACAATAAAAACTTTTCAAATGCAAATGAAAAGCTCTCCGTTAGCATTTTGCATCAGTGAAGACAAACACGAAATTGTAGAGATGGTTGACAAAAAAAAAAACAATATGACAATGCTTGGGTGCTTTTTATGTCACCTTAGTTTATTTTCTAAATATTTATACAAATACGTACGTATAGACTTGTGTCTATATTCTGGTGCAGAACATTGAATAATGTCAAGAGTAGGCAGCACTTGAGGAACATCATTGAAACAGTCGGAGATGAAGCAAACACAAATCGACAACAATAATAAAACAATATTTAGAAATTCGAGCACATCGATAAATACATTTTCAAGGAAGTGAACTTCAAAAGCATTCAAGCTCATCTCTTCACACAAATGTTTGCATACCAATTTTATATTTACCTGCTTGCCAGAAAAGAAATAAATACAACTAAACTAGCAACTAGAGATTAAAAACATATTTAGCATACAAATCATGCAAAACAAATATTTTCTTATACAAATTAGTTTAAACTAGATTCAACCAGCCAGACAGTTTAAATCAGTGTCAATTGCATATAAGACGATTTCGCTTGACATTAAAATTGGATGTACACTGTTCAAGAAGTCTTCAGGTCGGACTTTCTACAATTGATAAACAAAATAAATGAATATCAATTTATTAGCAAATTAGATTATAATAGCACTTTAGAAAATGTGCAAAAATTTTATTAATACACATTATTGATTGAAATAAACATACGAGTCGTATGAATAAAAAAGGCAAGTGAAGAACAACAATGCTTTGCACTGCGAAATGCCTCTCACTTTTCTCACATCACCTCTTTTTCTATGTGTTCTGCACCGCCCATGGTGCCGAAATAAATGTAAATGACAAAAAAACAATGAAACAAACGACGGAGATGACATTCGCAAATACCTCGACGGATACCCTTGCATCCGGCTTCGAGGCGGCAGGGTTGTAGTCTGGTCATATTGAATGTGCTCTTATTTGCGGTTGTTGACTATGAGTGGGACATGACGCGCATGGAGGTGAAGACACTACAGAAGCAGTACCAGCAACGCATCAGCTGGTGCTATATCCTTGGCAGTCCAAAGGCATGCACATTACCATATGGGTCATTACAGAGCGGTAATATCGATGTTGAAAGCCATGGCCAGGATCAAACTGTTGGCCAGGCGGGTAGCCCACCACTGCCAAGCATATGTGGCAAGTAACTGCAGTAGCCACAAAATCTGCCACAGAAGCTCAATCTAGCGACAGCAGCTCGTCGCAATTCAACGACAGGTGAGACGGCGCAGCATTAGTCTAAAAGCGCGCATGAAAGCTGGTGCCGCAAATCCAATTGAATGAATTGCTATCTGATGCGGCCCAGGTGAACGATGAACATGTTTTCCCAATTTTCTAGTTTTTGCATGAGACGTGCCCCATTTGGGTGAGCCACGTAGCACGCAAAAAATATTGCGGAAAGGTATGAGTCAAGCTGTACGATGAAGAAAATTCATTACTTTACGAAGTGCTCTTCATATTCATTTTATTTCTTCCGTCTTTTTGCTGATGGTTAAAAAGGGCAAGACATGCATTTTATTTCGATTAAAGGGGCCTGTTTGACAGACCACATACTTAAATTCAATGAAAGCACAACATATATATAGTCTAATCCTTAGCGGAATGTGAGTTATATCCTCTTGTAACAAGCGTGTTTCACCTTATATATACCTTCATTTTATTTCTTTAAAAAAGATACAAGTATCTTTTTTGGTTCCTAATTAAAATAGTGAAGGTTGTAAGTGCTAAATATGATAAAACAATATTTTACTTTTAGAACATCTAGTGCCCGATGTTAAAAAGATTTTGTATGTACTTAGCAATGCAAAACTTATTGAAGCCGATTTTGGTCAAAATATTTTCATACAATAAAAAGTTTTTGGATCGATTCTTCCGACAGATGTACTCCTGCTACAGAAAGAAATTGGGAGACTAGTCCGGACAGAGAGACAGACAAAGTAAAATTCATCATTATCATTAGAAAAATAAATAAAATAAAATATTTGAAAATTGCATGATGCGGCAATAATGAAAAGGGGTCTCAGTTACACACAATTTCATGCCGAATCATCCAAGCAAACAAAAATATTGCTCAATCAAACCCAAAACGGTCTGACGAGACCAAAAATCTGATCCCATGGCTATGCTGAAATATGTTAGCGTGAAACTTGAAATTGTACTAATCAGCCACAGAGACCGCTCGAACGAAATCAATTCTATGGAGCTTAAGTTATGCTTGCCCAAATATCCGGAGAGGCACAAGTCAAAGTAAAGCCAAAGGAAGTCGTGACTTTTTATCACAGTTCGGATGTCAAAAGGAACGTAGAAAAGATTTACAAAGCTTTAACGGAACTTATACCCTGTAAAACTTATGCACGAAGAAATATTTTTAAAGCTCTTATAATGTGAAAAATAATTAAGGCTGACATGAAATATTTGCCTTTGTCGTTCGTTTGTCGTTTTGCTCTTGTCCGATATGCTTTTATTGACAGGATTGTCTCAGTTAGTACGCCAACAATTTGTTTCCTCTAGAGCCGTGACTCCCGATTGGTCCGATAAAACTATCACGCTGCATGCCACTATGAAGGCACGATCTAATTTCTAGTTAACATTTTGAATTGGCAATCGAGTGCCAATAGCTTATATACTAAATTTCCTTTATAAAACTGTTTATAGTTTTCTGCTTAGATAACAAGCCATTCGGGGCCCATAAAACGTTCACAGTTCCAGTTAGTACCTGGCCACATAAAACCAATAAAAACAAAAATAAATAAAAATATGTCATAAAACTCTTGTTAGTTATATGAGCTGCGCTTGCATAGTAAAATAAAAACATAAAATAAGGCCGCGAGCCTGCGTTAGCGATGGGGTCAAGTGGCGCAGCGACTACTGTTAGAGAGAGAGCGGCCATTAGACCGAGAGTTGTGCGGGGAGGCAGCTGCCGTTGACATTTTTGTTTGGTCATAAATAACATTTTATTTGGTCATAAATAAAATTTTAGCAATCAACAGCGACAAACCCAACAACGTAGACGAGGCGAGGACCGACCAGGTAATTCGCAATATGTTTACATCGACTGTTTATGAAAAAGCCGTGCGATAAGTAAAACAACAGTTTTTTACGTGTGAAAATCTCTCTTAAGGCTGTATGTGACTGCCTTTGCGTGCGTGTGTGTGTGTGTATGTAAGTGAGTTGTAAGTGAGTTGTAAATGCGTCTGTAATCAAATAACCGCAAAACAGGGTCGGCTTTCTGTGCAGTGTGGCAGAAAATGTTATTAAATCCAAAAAGGGTATGATTTTTGTTTAAAAAAAAAAACAAAAACATTTCAAAATAATTCCTTTTTCTGTTCGTGTGCGCACAATAAGAACAAAATCATTTTTGTTTTCCACAATCCTTTAGACTGCTGTGGGGCATTTTCAATATTATTATTATAAATTTGTTTGCTAAGGTGATTTAGGAATAGCCCAAATAAAACGGGGGTTATTATTTAATTTAATTTATATGATGTTTTTGATTTCTTGATTGAAAACTGTGGAAAATTTATTTGGTAGGGAAATCTTCGCACTTTAGCTACTTGAACAGGCTAGGTACTTCGTTCGTGCAAGTAAGAAAAAAATGCTGTAAGAAGTCAAAAAACTTTTACTACAAGCTTTGGAAACTTGCAATGGAAGACTGTGAAAACAATTTTCGCGGTCTTTGCATTATTCATAATTTTTGCAAATTTTTATTTAGTTATTTATTTACAGCATTATATTTTTCCTACTAGCGCACACCATAAATATTAAAGTCCACTACAGCTTGTATCTCAGAATTCCCCACGTAATTAATGCTTATTCCGAATTTTGGCTCTGTGCGCCCAAGTGGCACATTAACTTTTGTTGTCGCGTTTGCTATATAAAGAGCATGGATTTATAAAATGCTCACCTTGTTTAATGGCAGTTTAATGCGTTCTTAGGCTTAGTGACTTGAACTCTTAAGATCTGAGCGAGTGTCTTTTAAGATTATATTTATAATTTTTCAGCTATGCAATATTTATGATATAAATTAATACAAAAACAAGTACAACGCACAATTATGAGTCTTAAGGAGTACTCTCAATCTCATGTACATGTACTGTATAAGATATACATGTTAAAATAAAGAAATAAAAAAAACTGCGCTGTGTCTATTATTTACGAATAAGTCCCATTGCAACGGAACTGAATATAAACAAAACGTTTATTTCGTAAAGTATGCTGCATTCGCCCAACATTGCTACCTCCAAATTCAGTCAACTTGATCGAGTCGGCTATTGATGCTGATCAAGAATATATATACTTAATGGAGTTGGAGATGCTTCATTCTGTCTGTTACATACATTTTCACAATGACATTATACTCTTCACATCCATTTTCAATAGGTTGAGGGTATACAACAATTAATAAAAAAGAAAGCGAATTTTACATTAACTATATATATTTATATAATATATAATCTATAATCTCTTACTATTTCAATTTTATAAAACAAAAAAATAAAAATATGGTTTCGTGTAGGATCTATAAATCAATTAAGTGCATGCACCTTTCTTACTTTACCTCAATTTATCTCAGACTTTGTAGTACAATAGTAACAGCTGCAAAAAAGAATAATAAGCTGTAAAGTTATGTTGCAATGGTGGCATATTTCGCCATTTCTCGACCGCCAAGTATTTCAAGCGATTGACCAGAAGGACTTACATTTTTTCTTGGGTGTATGTGAAAATATCGTAACTTCACACTCAACTTTTAGCTTTGAACATTTTCTGCTGCCCGCCTCTTTTTTCGTCTAAGTGTGCTGTGCGTGTTTTTGTCCATCCATCCTAGGGCGCCAAACCAACGTTAAGAAATTCTAGTACATTTTTTTTTTAAATTGTTCAACAATATGTTCTTAATTTTCATAATAATCAACATTTTATCTGACGGAAAAATTAATTATATATGAAAGCTGCCTTGGCTGCAGAAACTGGCCTATCGTATCATTCTACAATATATAAAATATAATTTAGCAATCGATTCGTGGAGCTGTTCAATTTTTAACTCATAAAAAACACTAATTTTGTAAACATTATATAATAAATTATAAATTCTTCGCATTATTAATTTTATTATAATTATTACTGATATTATTCGTAATTACATATTGTGTTTCTCACTACTATGAACTCCCGATGCTACACTGGACCAACTGCCTATCCGCGTAGGTACAGCACATGCCAATTGGCCATCAACTATCGTCTGAAATTATTTCAATAACTTGCTTATAATTCCAACAGCTGAACCAGTGGCAGCCGCATCAGTAAAAGTGGCAGCAATAACAATAACTGCTTCCACACTGCTGATAAGCGGACGCTATCCTGCGGTCAAAATATTTGCTTGCCTCAGCGCTGAGGGCGCATCATCATTCAATCACGACAAGGACCTGCCATTAGCTTCAGACGTCTCATCGAGCTGGTAGCGCAAGGTTATCATTAGGTTTACGAGCCTTATGCGATTTTATTGTCGAGTTAAACGCAAAAATAATGTTTAATATTAAGCGCGAAGGTAAGTATACCTGCGGCACGCTGATGTTAAATGCCCTTTGCCTTACTGCATATATGTAAGTATAGTTCGTATAAGTATAGCTCGTAAATGATGAGTTTGATTAAAAATTTGGAAAACAGAATATTATTTAAGTTCGGCATTTTCGCTCCAATGTTTGGTTCAGGGTAAATACAAAATTGATATTCATGTAAGTAGAGGGGTGCTCATTGTCGTGTTTAGTTTAATTGGTCGCCTAAGATAGTCTTAAACAAATAATAAATAATCAAATTATGTTTATAAAACTAAAGTCTCATTTAAGAAAATATCACAATATTATACCGAGGGCAAGTCAATTAATAAGTTGGGAAACATCAAAACACTATGCAATTTTCTTTGGGATACATCAATCACAAATTGGAATTAAAAGCTCCTTGTAAATTGTAGTATCAAGTTTATTCACTTTACTACATTTTCGTAACAAAAACATAATGTTCTGTTGGTGTAAATTTCTGTATATTTTGAGTAAAGATATCTTTCGTTTTAATCCTCCTATAGATTTTACAATACTGGACCCAGCCGAGCCGATAGGGAGAAATAACAATAAAAGCGAAAAGTGAACAAAATATCTGCATGAAATTGGAAAAATACGATGATACTTTCAATGCAAGTGAAAGAATAACAATGTCAGCTTAAAATCATGGAGAGTCTGAACTGAGTTCAACGCCACTTTTTTCTGGCACTGTGCACGGGCTTGGGTGTTGACGTGCATATCGAAGTGTTGGCTTTTGTGCGCTCGGGGAACTGTACAAATTTACTGGATAGTTTTTGGGCATAATTTTCAGTACGGATGCCTTAAATATATATTAATTTCGCAATTCGTTTAACAAGTGAATTTTTAGCTGTATTAAGCCCACCACTTGACAGGCTGCATTAGTTACCGAGCTACCGACTTTAAAGTAAAATTCACTTAGTTGCAATTTTGCATTTCATTAAATTGGCGCATGCTAAGCCATATTGATGTTTTTATGTGCAAAAGTTAGTAGTTGTTGGCCGCCAGCCACTGACCGCGACTGACCTAAACACAACAGTTTGACCCGTCGTTTCTTTGACCTACGAAAACAAAATCGAGCAAAACGAGCAAGAATAGTACGCCGAAACGCTGTGTTTTGCCAAGTTTGCGAAAAATATCTTGAAAAAAAAAGACTTCCATACAATAAATTAGTTTTCGAGCGATCGTTCCTGAGGCAGCAATAAGATATAGTGCGATGTTGGCAGGATTTGCTTATATCAAGCTTAGTGCAACTATTAAATCCCGCGTTTTAAATAAGATTTTGTATACGCAGGGTGCATCTAGAAAACATACATGTCACATTTAGTCAAGATATATTGAAAAACCGATGGTTCCTATGGTTGCTATATGACATAGTGGTCCGATATTTGATATATGATAGAATATGATGGGATTATACATATGCATATATGAGGCGCACAGTAGAATTAACAATTGCTGAGTTTTGCCCAAATATCTTGATAAACAATAATGTTTTTTATATAAGAACCTACTTTTCGACCAATCGTTTCTATAACATATAGTGGTCCGATCTAGCCTGTTCCGACATATGTAATGCGTGCAAGAGAAAGAATAGCTTCTGAACCTTTCATGTGAATGGCTTTTAATCTGAAAGTTCGCATAGAAACAGACAGACACAACTGGTCAGTAATAAAATACAAATGCAAATATATGTATGAAATTTGTGTCGTTTGAATTGCTTGTGGAAAGTATTATTTAGTGAAAAGAAAGTAATTTAGAGTGCTGAATTAATGTTTTCAATCGCATTCACGCATTGTATTTCAGCCGTTGTTTTTCTTTCGTTTCGCTTTCTAGGAAGGACTGTCATTGATGGTGTTAAGAGTTTTGACCGACAAGAGAGTATTCATTGATTGCTTGCACTTATTATCTATTTATTTCAGAGCATGCTACTTAAAATAATTAGAAGACATAATATAATTGTTAACACAATTTCTTTTTGTTACGAATTTTTGTTATAGTTGTTTTCCTGGCATTTCTTATTACGAATCGAGTTCAGTTAAGTTCAAGTCCATTTTGAGCGGTCTTTAGCAATGTCACAGCTCTAGGCCTCCGCCGTCGTTTGCTGCTGCTCGTGTGTGGTCGTCGTGGAGGCCACCGTGCTGGTCTCGGGATTCTTCTCACTGATGGCCAGCCAGGGACAACGCTTTTGCAGCTCCATGCGGTATCTGGGATGACTAATCGCATACACAAACGGATCTATGCAGGCCACCATTTTGCAGGTGCAGGCCGGTATCATTGTGGCGCCCGGCGTCAGCAAGCTCTTGTCCCCGAAGGCGCCAATCAGCGACATAACGCCGTACGGTGTCCAGGATACAAAGAATAGGAAGCAAATGGTGATGGCCGCCTTTGCAATGCGTATCTCAGCCGTTTCCTTGCTCTTGTCTACATTGGAGCGCAGCGATTCGACGTTCATTTTCTTTGCCTGATCGCGCAACGCCTTCTCGTGACTGAATACATGGCTCACAATCTGACTGTAATAGTACAAGATCATGCTGGTGGGGCAGAAGAAGCTGAAGAA
The DNA here is from genome assembly GCF_030788295.1 of Drosophila virilis. NCBI lineage: Eukaryota > Metazoa > Arthropoda > Insecta > Diptera > Drosophilidae > Drosophila > Drosophila virilis. Next base: position 20,611,388 of record NC_091544.1, on the reverse strand, counting down.
GAATATGGTGGCCACAAACATGCGCGTATCAAAGTTGTCCGTCAGATAGTCGAACGTGCAGGAGGTCAAATAACCTTCGGGCACAAAGCGACCCCACGCTTCCGTATAACAGGCTACCACAAATGGCGTGGCATACATATAGATGAATATGATCATGGCTATGGCCTTGCCGTGCGTCATTTTGCCCTCCATGGGCCGTGTGATCACATTGTAGCGATCGTAGGCGATGAACGCATTTGTCGCTCCCGCGCCGATGCCCGTGTAGGAGCCAATGATGCCATAGATCTGGCAGCCCAGGTTTCCCAGCGCAAAGCCCTGGTTGAAGCTGTTGTAGATGAATATGGGCGTTTTGCTCATCATCAGAAAATCGCAGATGGCCAGATTGATGACCAGTATGTTCGAGGGTGTTCGCAGCGATTTGGCTGCCGTGAATACCCAAATGACCAGGCCATTTCCAATCAGCGACATTAGCGTGAAAAATATGTAAAGTGTACCGAGCAGATAGTTCAAGGACTCCGGCGGCTCTGGGTACGTTAACCAGTGCTCGGGTATATGACGCAGTTCATCCGGCGGCACATTCCACCCCAGCAATCTTGACTCGGCCGCCAGACGCGCCTCCGGTCGAAGCACAGTCGACACATTTCCGATGCCACTTATATTAAAATCCATGGTCCGCTTGGCCACATTGATGGATCTCTCTTTGCCCAAGACAAAGTCAGCGTACGCTCCACTCGGCCTTTATATATGCGCGCCCGCAATTGGATTAGCCGTACATTTGCATCAGCATTTGTGGATTACAATGTCGCTCCGACTAATCCCCTAACCAAATTCGCTGAATTAACTGTTCTGCATTGATTTTCCATTTCTGTGCCCTATGCACTAATCGATTGAGGTGCTTCAATCTTTCGACAGTTTTTACTTTGCTTTGTATTTTCCGTTTTTAAACTATTTCCCATATTTCACTTGAACGTTATTCGATTCCCATTGCATTCTTTCGTACTGTGTATAAGTTATATTTTATTTATTTTTATTATTAGCTTGAAACTAGGTTTGATATAATAGACTTAATTAATTTTAGTTAGCCATCGATGTTAAAACCCTACAAAATTCTTATTAGAATAATACCTCATTAAGAAACAAAAAATGTTTTAATCGAAAGCGATTTACATCACGTTTGTAAACATTTATACCAAGGCATTATCTCTAGAAGCAGCTGAGCCAAGCTAGGAACCAAATCATATTTTTTCCCAAAAATGGCCTGGTTCAAAATAAAACAAGTAAGAGGTTCTAGTCGGGCGCTCCCGAACCCTGAACCCGCTTATTCCAACACCAATACAGCTCGCACTACGCGCTTGTTTGGTTTAGTATTAAAAGAAAAAAATTTTAAAAATGCCTTTTATTGGAGAGTATTACAAGTTGAGTTCTTAACTTGATTTATAGCGTTGGGGTGGTAGCGGGATGGCGATATTTATAAAATGAAATATACTTGTATATATACTATTGCAGAATATATGTATCAAATTTGCTGACTTTTGCTTCCGTTATTTATATAATTTGCTCAAAAAATAGAATTTCGATATTGATTTTTGTCGATAGCTTGAAAACGAAGTAAGTTATAGATTATCGATAACAATCTGGATCCGCACATGGACTGGGAGTACCCGCAGCTAAAATTTTCTCTAGCTCTTATAGGTTCTAAGATCCGTGCGTTCATACATACGGGCAGGCGGACAGACAGAATTTATGAGGCCGGATATGCTTCCTTCTGCCTGTTACATACATTTGCACAAATACATTATACCTTTTTCCCATTTCCAATGGATTTAGGGTATAAATAAATATTTAAAAATAAGCAGCACATACACACAGCACAGAAAACAATACAATCGCATTTGCAAGACTGATGATAGACTTAAATTGGCTTAAATTGCTGGACAAGTTCACATGCTCAGACAGCAAGAGAGTAAGAAATACTCATTATTTGCATGTAAGCAGGTAACTTCTTTGGTAGCTCTCCTCCATACGATTTGTGAGATAGAATGACATCGTTGTTTTTATCGGGCTGCCACTACAGGAAACTGACTTGGCTTACTCTCAGTGCTTTCAAGGCTCTCTCATTATGTATAGGGATCGCTTAAGTCGATGGGTGGGTATGTGTCCACACAAGCAACAATGCTCACAAACTCAATTTTTTCTCAAATATCGGAGAATCACTTGCCTTTCCAAAGGACGAGTAACATGAACTTATAAATGGGTTTTCCACGTCGTATCGATGCATTGTATATTTAGTGCTGCTCGCCTACTTATAGATTCATAAGACAAAAGTGTAGCATACTTTCATGCGCTTTCAGGGACCAAAGAAACAAACAGGCAAATGCACGCATATATGGAACTATGCTTGAGTGCGGGTGTGTGCACCAACAATTTATGTCATAAATCATATTACAAAAGTCCACAAAGGCATGCAAATACTCCTCTGTAGCCCTGCCAAGCCACATACCCCTCAACATGGTTTTCACTCAAATTCATGAATCGCAACAGCAACATATATAGGTATGCGTGACTGTACGCATGTGTTGGTATGTAAACATGTGCCTATCAATGTGCTCTAAGGCCCCACAAAGATTGATTTCCCTTTGTTTATCTTATACCGATGGAATATGTTCACTTTCATACTCATAGCCGACGTACGCTATATTTTCTCTATCCACCCTATACACCCACTCTCAAGTACCCCGCCGCGTTTGGCCAATGAGCCACACGACAACTTTGGAATCCATGGGCAGTCCAGAGTATATTGTGTATGTATTGCCTACCAAAATAATATACAAGTATGTTAAGCACTCGCTGGATCCGATTCCCGTGCTATGGTTTTTTTTTCTTTTTTGATGCAAACTGAATGACTCCTTCGGTGGCAAATATTTCCCAGTTGACAATTCATAGCAACAGGAAATGGCTGCCAGTGCAATATAAAGCGAAAGAAGTGAAGGCCAACTTGAGATGGAGATTACATTTTATGGTAAATTTTACGATCAACAAATAACCCCTGTACAAAACAAGAACGAAAATACAGCATGTCTTCAAATAACAAAAAAATCGGAATTACTCTTCGTATATTTAGTTATTCGAACAATTTTCAAATGATCCTGCCACTTAAAGCTATTCCTTATTTTTTAGTTCCTTATCATTTTGTAGGGATGAAAGAACTGCTTACTCTTAAAATTATTCAAAATGGCCTTATTTAACACAACTCTAGCCTGTTTAGGCTGTATCATTCAATATATTATAGAATCGTTTTAAATGAAGTTCAATTGTGAAAATTAAATTAATATTGCATTGTTCAGGTTGTGCATACATTTTTGTTTTGCGGGGCTCTCTATCGGATTCTACACACAAGCTAATTGCACCAATTTGACTAACGGCGACTATTTTTGTTGCTGGTGCTTCTGCCATTGTCAAGCAGCTGCTGCCTAAACTCGCTGCTGCTGCTGGTTGAACTTATGCATTTGCATGCATTAACATTATTGTTGCTATTGTCGTCATTGTTGCTGCAGCAGACTGCAATGCATTTTATGCATTGAAGCAACAGCAGTGACAACAACAGTAAAGCCAAGGGCAACATACCCCAAAACAAGAACAACAGCAGCCCCTTAGGTATCATTTCAATTTCAACACTTTGCAAACACGCCACAGTTGTATCATTAACTATAAAGTTTGCATGCGAATTGCGTCTGCTGTTGCATAGTTGTATTGTTGCCTCTGCGTGTGCGTGCGTGTTCTTGGGTGGCCATTAGTGCGCTCGCTGACGGAAATGGCCGGCAGCAACGACGCCATAGACTCAGATGAGTTTAACGCAACGTCAGGTGCAGCAGCAAGTAGAAACTACGACGTGCAACAAGCAACTAGCAACTTGCCACATTGCAAGGAGACTAGTTACCCTTCTGTTTGTTATTTCATAAAACTTAATTGTTACATATTTGCTGCTCTATTTGTAGCTCCAATGGTCAGAGCTGTATATAAAATTGTTTACTTACCGTGTCCCACTCCTCTTACAATAATTGGCAAACAGCAGTGGGTGATACTAACGCTTATGAACAACAGCAACAATACAAATGCAACAAACAATGAACTGCACATGTATATACCTTAGCTGCCGCCTGAGTAACTGCACATCACATTCGCTTTAAAAAATAAATCATGAAGCATTTGTCACCAGTTAATGCAGCAGTTACTCCAATATTAATATCTATTAAATTCCTATATTCGATTTTTAGAATTTTAATAAGAATTCACATAAAGGCCAATGCATAAAGATAAACACGAAAGAGCAGCATACCGAAGACTGAATACTCTTGTATTGTAGTAGTTGTAATGATGTACATACCAGAAAGACTGTGCCATAAAACCGTGGGATATGTTTAAATTGAAAAAGCAGACTATATCGACGCGGATACTGATATAAGTACATATGATGGGGACATAGATGTCTTCTTTTTTATGATACCCTGTGAAAAAAAAACATAAACATTCATTACAAACTTAACAATAGTATATAAAAGAAGTGATATGTTTTACTTTTCTTTGTATATAGTTCTTTAATATTTGATATATGAAAATAATTAAGTATATACTGGAATTGCATAGATCACTTCTTGGCTGCACTTTATTGTCTTATTCTTTTTATCCGTGCATCTGGACACATACTTGAGCAGGTATCGTGATGTTGGGTTTGCTCTGCCAAAATATAAGACTGAAAGGAAAGTGAAGGAATATGCAGAAAGCGTTGCAGGCGAACTTAGTCGCAAAGTGGCTTCCTCTATCAACAGACGCTAACTTCCGGTTTGGGGCAATCTCGATGCGGACATATATTTAACTTATTTTTACAGCGACTCTTCGGCAAGTCAACGTTCCTAACTCACTCGCATTTCAGGCCCTCATTACTTATTACTTTTAGCTGCGCACCACCTTTCTTCCTTGGCTTTGGCATTACTTCCGGCCAGTGGCTCAGATTTTGAGGGTGCGATAAAATTACTATCCAGGGCGCTTTTCGACACTGCCAGACAAAATTCACAGCATAGTGCAGTCTGCGGTGTGGTAAACTTAATATTTTTCAACATGAGGCGGTCGTTACTTCCGCACTTGCTCTATAAGAAAATGCTTAAGCACACACCCATAAACACACACGTGTATACATATTTAAGTTTTTTTACTGCTCAGCATTTTATTACACACCAACTTAATATTTATTTTAGATGTTGGTTTATTTTTCACTTTGCCCTCAGGCAATGCCAAACACGTCTGACTCTATGTTTTAGTAAAAGTTTGTAAGTGTGTTTGTATTAGTATAAAAACACGCACGCTAACACACTTTTTCTAATTGACTGTGCACGTTTACTTTGCCTTTTCCAAAGCAGCTACATTTGAATGCTCAACAAACTTGAATGGTACGTTTCAAGGCATCCAAGCCAACAAAAATGGTGAAGCGCACACGCAAACACATTCATACACACTTGTACACATGCATTCCCAAGCTTTTGTTTTCCTTTCTTTTTTTGGGAAAAACGTTGTCCAAAATATTGTTACTAAGTAAAAGGGTTTTGTGTTTTATCTCGTTTGCTTTAAAATAAAAGGATTCTTTAATTTATGTTGCACTGAAACATGTTTGCCACTTCTGTTTGTCCAATTGAAATTGGCTTAATTTTCAAGGTAGACTTATATAGACCTCTCAAGTGCAAATGAGAGCTATATCATTCTTATTAAAATTTATATATTTATTCTAAAATATTAATTAAGAAATCAGATTTCAAAACTTTCTAAATCACATATTGTGTGTTTTTTTTTAAATATGTATATAATTTATTCATTTATATAATTTAATGTGCTCTCTTAAAGTTTCTATTTATTTCGATAACTGATTTGGCCACCTGCGTATAAAAAAGCGGCCACCTTCACATGCACGTACCAAAGGTAACACAATTTTGGCATACCACGATTTGCATTGAGCGATTTTGACAGCTGTCATTGAGTTAGACATCTGCTGAGAGAGCATTTCCGCTGTTCTTAAGACACAGAACACTTAATCCCCCACAACGCAGTCAACCCAACCTTTGAACTCCGCAATGACTAAATGTGTGCGCCCCGTTTGCTACGTTGTTGAATGCGAGTAGGGTAGAGCAGTTATTCTAGTAGGATAACATGGGCACAGGTATATGTGTAGCAAGTCAATTTGTAGTGCAAATTTACACGGTTTATGCAAGAACAATCATATCTGGTTTGCTGAATTTTAGTTAGAGAAGCATTGCGCGAATTTAAGTGTATGTGGCTTAAGCTCTTTGCAATGTTGTACTCTATTTTGTGTATTTATTTCTAGCGAAGCTATCAAACAGCTGCATTTAGTCGCCATATAAATTTCATATCCAAAAACAACATGCAAATAAGATTTTTTTTCTTATTTATAATTTATATAGAAAGATAGCTAGCTGAAGAAGTTCACGGTACAAAAAGTTTTTGCTTTTTAATTTAAATACCTTTAAGAGCACACAGTTTCTTATTTCGCAGTTAAAGCTTTCGAATGCTTAGTTAAGAAAAGACTATAAAAGCTATTATGAATCCTGACGGTTTTCAGAAGTCAAATTATGATTTCGACGAGTTATCATGTTAGTCTGGTTCCATGCCAAATTTTATTTTATGATAAATTAATTATAGTTATTAAAACTAAATTAAATTTATATGTTAAGATTATTATTTTCGAATCTGCTTTTATTTACCTTTTTTTATTTAACAGCAACTCATTAGCTTGTTTTACGGATTTTTGCGTGGCTCTGCTTTTGTTCATGGTCTCTTTACTGGCATTTTACGTACTTGGTTTTGGGACAATAAAAACTAAAATTCTAGTTCCGATTTTAGGTTGTGGTTCTGGCTCTGGTCTGCCCGTGGTTCTGGCATTGGGCGTCAGCTTACCATATGCTTGCAGCAAGTAATTATTGCTCTGGTCTTTGGGGAGTAACAGAGAGAAATATTGGCGAAGCGTGAGAGACAGAGAGTTAGACAGAGTGGATAAGCATGTCAACGACTATTTAATGCGCTTGCTTCAGTGCCACTTGAGCATAAAATATGCTTGAAGTGCTCCAGGACATATCCAAAATTTGTTTTTGTGTCATCCTTTGTTTAGATCACTAATGCCAAGCGATAGCTACGCTCAATCCGCCAGAGAACTATCCACATGCACATGAGTTTCGTGGGGAAACGTGCCAATTAACCCCAAATAATTTGTGAAAGCTCTGCTGCACACAACAATCTACGCGCCCTTGCACGTTTAAGCAAAATCACACAACAGAAAACAGCTGTATTTTTAACTACCATTAACTTTTGCCTGATTCCCGCTATCGCTTTCCGCCCACTTCTGAAATCGTAAAAATCATGGCCTGTAAATAAAGGTCAAGCATTTTCCTACTCAGTAATTGCTTTTAAATAATATCAAGCTGATATATAATAATAAGGCAAACCCACCAAATCAGACATTCCTCATGTATATGAGCTGTTTAATAATAAAAATATATAATAAATTTTAACAAGCGGTTATAAGCCGGCTAGCCCGTGGGACGGATAAAATTAAGTTTCTCAAAATCGGATGGTAAACAAATAACTTTCCCACAATGTTTTCCGCCAATTTATCACTGTTGCGCATTTTTAACTCAATTAACTCAAAAACTGTTGGAAATAGCGCGAAAAAAACTCAAATCCAAGATGTATTGAACATTTTGATAACGAGCATGTTCTTATAAAAGTATATCATATTCATAAGTGGAGTGTGAGACTGTCCAATATTCAGCATCAGATGCATGTTCTAATGCAAATAAAAAGCACAAAGCATTTGGTTGTGGTTCTTTTTCTATCCGTTGATTTATGCAGTGCGCTTTTTTTTTGTGCTGCCCCTAAAGAAGCCTCCTGGCTGCTTAGCTGAAAATTTTTCTCTCTGGCTGGTGCCAACAACGGCAAGCCAAACAATTTTCAATTTAAATAATTTTGCGGGCATATCTTCAGCGGTTTTTATTATACCTTATGCCCATTAAAAATGAGCAAAGGGCATATCGCAACTGAGGGGATAAACACAGCTATGTTATATATTATTGATCAGTATCAACATTCCAGGTGATCTCTCTTTGCCTGACTGCTGAGGGACCATCATTAATATAAATAATTTAGTTTAAATTGAATTTTCAATTATAATGAAATATTATCTACAATGCTTAAGATATCTCGGAGTTCCCGTTCCTTATATATTAAAAGACAACCCATATATTCAGAGATATAGTGCTTGGATACAGGGTATCTTTTAGTCGTGCTGTATGACTCGTTAGAGCTGTAGATTTCCTTTAACTAGGAGTCCAGGGAAAACTTGAATAAATATTATAAAACAAAAAAGATAACTGTAAAATATGCAAGCTGCGGGCAATACGCAAACAATTTACGATAAAAACTTATATAAATACATAAATATATGACACTTACGTACACACATAGATATATGTAAAGTTTGTTTTGCTGCCTGAGGATACATTTTTGGCACGGGTATACATATGTTTCTGTATATGTATCGGCGTCACTTTTCTTTTCCTTTTCCTTGCAACTGCAGCGCCTATAAAATGCGTTGTTATATTTTATGATAATTAGTAAACATTTTTTGATGTTTAATTTAAAAATTTGCCCCTGTTTCCGCTACTTAAACTATTGTTTCCCTTAGTTCGAAAATCGCCATTCAATGGTAATGGAAAAAATATAGAAAACACAGCATCAACTCCCGAATGATATAGCAATGTCCGGCTGTCTGTCTGTCATTTTCTAAGCGAACTAGTATTTCACTTTTAAAGTTCTTGCCTTAAATCTTTGTATAGGTCCGTCCTTCTGTTCTTGAATGATAATATTGTATGGTGTCCAAATATATGTATGTTTTTGGCATATATATGTAATAGGCAATATAAATATTAATTAACATTTTACATTTTGTGACACGATTTTGAACCATTTACCACGTTTAATAAGGTCTTAGGGCTTACATTTCTTTTGTCAAATTTAATGTTTGTGAGATATGTGCATATCACAAGTTTATGTGAATTCCCTCTTTGTGTTTACAAGCAAATTTACTTGTTACAGCAATTGAAATGTGTTTATAATTTCAGTATTAAGGTAAAAAATCAGCCAAAAAATTGTTTGTATTCATTCATTTGTTTATATATACTTAATACTTAATAAAAGTAGAATTCGAAACAAACAAAAAATCCTAAAATTTGTAAATACATTAAAGTATTTGCAAAGACCGCTGAGGGTCCCTACGTAGCACTTGGCAGCCATAAAACGTGAAAAATGAATCAATATAAATCACAATAAACGGGACGTGTAATATTTTTCCCATAATAGCTAATAAAACACAGAAAATTTTCTAAGAACAGACCAGTGGACCTGGTAATCATGGAAGCATAACAAATCCCTCATCTTCCTGTCGGACTAAATCTCAAATGATAAAGGCATGCCACAAAAAGGTTGCACGCCTAACAATAAAATGAGTTAACATAAAAATATAAAAAAAAAGGACAAACATTGTCGAACAGGCGAACAACTCAGCCTTGACATTAAAACTTAAACGGAAACAATCTCTATTCGAGCTAGAAAAAAAAATCAGAAGATAAAAACGACGACCATGGTTCCATTTTATATGAGGCGTCCTTTTTATTTAACTGGTCACGCGGCCAACGCGAGGATGCGATTTCTATCTGCTTTGCTCCGATCAAGTCCGCGCAGGAACTCCGAATGCGACCACGCTCGTTGCGCGTATATTTCATGTTCGAGCATCTCTGGAGTGACACATATAACTCATGGCTGATTAGGGGCGGCGGTTGAGTATGGGGCTTTTTCGTCCGGTCATCGAAATGTATTTAATGCTTAAGACGCGGGAGCGCCTTACGCAGACTGGCCGATAGCTAAGGTTGGTGGCCGCTGCTAACGCTCCCTGTAAAAACGTGGGTCTACGTTAAATATTACCAAATGTCTTTCATGGCAAAAGTATCACCTGTTCAACAACTATGTAGCGTTTGCGAATATTGTTTAACCAAAAAAGTTTGCCTTCAATTTCTAATCTGACTAAACTAATAACCAAATAACGGGACAACAATACAAGTCATGATATTTTTAATTATTTTAAAATTGTCTCAATTGTTTGGAGCGAGAATAAAAAGGGAAGCGAGAAGGGAGATACTTGACATCGCTGTTCCTTTCTGCATAAGCTTTGATGTTGCTCAGCTCTTCTGTTCGCATTGCACGAATATGTGCGTAACTGTGCTGTGATGAGCATGAAGGCTAACCGAAAAATGTGTTATATACATGGGCAACAAGTGCAGAAGCGATAGCAGCAACAACTGCATCAATAAGGGACTACTAGAAGGTACGTGGTATCGTTGTGGGGAAGGCCTACTGCCAAATGGCTGTCACTGTCAAACTTAAGGGTGGAAAATGGTAGATTGCGAGGCAAGGCGAGGTCGAAAGGCCTTGCTACCTTTTCCTTATCCATATAGACATCAATGTAGAATAAAGCGTGTCATTTTAATTTGAATACGGTCGCAATTTAGGCGCTCTTCCCATATGCGTGTGACTACACTTGTACCTGTATGTATGTGCGAGTAACAAGCTGCGCCTAAAACATCCGCCGCTATGAAAACGACTAAAAAATACAAAAATCGAGTGTACGTGTGGCCATTGTCAAGTTACGGAGCCAACTTGGTGGCAAATAAGGCAAACAGCATGCTCTACGCGTGTGCTTTTGTGTGCGTGTGTGTCGCTACGACGACCGGAAAGGGAAGTGGCGGCACCGTGCGCGAGGTGAGGAGGCTCTTGTTATCACCAAAATGATATATTGAAGCTATCGTGTTGTCTTTAATGTGATGCGGGTTCCTTCGAAAGGTGCTTGTCTGGTGTTTATCGTCGAATCTCCAAAGCCAATATAAGCCCCATTCTTTCGTTAGCTTCAAATTACGAATGTTGAGACGAATGTGTATTGCGCATAAAATAAATAAATAAAATAAAAGTAAAAAAGTTAAGATCTAGGAAACTGTTATTTTCACTGTAGTTACTTTATCTGATAAAGGTGTACGTTAAGACCGGGTTTCGGAAAATGCGATCCAAAAGTGTGGACAAATTCTTAAAAAGTGTATTATGAATCTTTTTGTTTACCATCCGATCGACCTTACTCTCAGTTTGAAAGATCTTTGCTGGAAGTTTCCTAGTGGATCTTGTTTATGGAGGACAGAGCTAACAACTCGAATAAGGAGGGCGCATAGACAAGGGGCATTACACACGCTGCACGTCGATCATTTGAGACCAATACACACACAATATCTAAGCAATGCAAATACATTTTTGCAATGGTAGATTCGTTTTCCAAATTTGTATGGCTGCTCCCAACTAAATCAACCGGCGACGAGGAAGTTGCCATGAGGGACTGCTTATTTGTGTATGGTTTACCCAAGCGCATAATCAGCGACAGAGGAGCAGCGTTTTCACCCAACGCTTTCACTGAGTTTCTAAATGAGAATAAAGTTGAGCATGCGTGGACAATGACAGGTGTGGCAAGAGGCAATGACGAGATTGAGCGAGTAAGCTGTTCAATTTTGAGTATTATAGCGAAGTTGTCAGTCCATGAGTCCTCAAATGGCACAAGTATGTGCCACAGGTGCAATTATTTCGCATGAGCATGCCACGTTGAAAGCGTCGCCATCCGACATTATGTTTTTTACTGAAATGCACAGCCAATCTGAGGGTCGACTGTTAGAACTTCTCAACGAGGAGTTAGTTGCGCAAACTAACGCCAAAAACTGCGTGAACAAGGGAAGCAGAACATCGAAATGACGCAATAAATATACAAGCACAATTAATGATTTAAAAAAACGTCGAGCTGAGCACGGATACAGAGTTCGAGATCTGGTACTGATCAAGAGTTTGTCGCAGGACGTAAGTTGGCCAGGGAATTTCTAGGGCCATATGAAGTTACTAAAGTCAAACGTTATGGCCGCTACTACGTCAAAAAGGTAGCATACTTCGAGGGACCAAATATTTCAACAATAAGCAGTTTGTATCGAAGAACGATGAAATATTGTCATCAGGGACAGATGAGGACGATCAGGAGGGCGGAGCGAACGTTATTATTAATTTTATTTTATTATACGCAAGCATTGACCTTCCAAAACCGGACATCTAGTTGGGGTTACGAAATGGGATATGGGATATAGTTCGTTTTAACGAAACATGAAAATGCGGATTAAGGATTGTATTTCCCAGAAGCTGCCGTTTCGAATCTGATGGCATAGAACAATAAAAGTCTTAAGTTTTGGGATGCATTTGATTTCGATATGTTTTTTCAGTTACCTTTTGCCGTTGACTTAAAGCCGTTTAAAATTTGATTCCACAATGAGTGGAGGGAGAAACTCAAAGTGAGCAAGAGATGGGAAAAAGTTATGTATCCGCCATTAGCTGCACGTTTTCAACAGTTTTTACGTGCTCGCGGCGTATACGCAATGTAGCCTTTTCTCGTCCTTTAATGACAGTCAGCCTCAAAGAGTTTATGCTTGCTTACCCTCATTTTCGTTGCCGTCTCTTCATTATGTACACTCGTATATCTGTTAAATACATTTCGTAGCTTTTACTACTAAACACTGATTAATTTTCCATGACGTTGTAATCTGCATACCTTTGCCACATCATCCAGATTCTCTCTTTCTATTTCATTCGTTTGTCTATCCTATGTACATTTGTTTTACTTGCCAAATAAAAAAAAGAGACTTTTTAGTTGTAATTAACTCTATTTTTAATTATACGTAAGGTGTAGCGTCTATTCAAGTAAGAGAAAAATGCTAAGATTACAAAAATGCATTTGTATTGAAGCAATCTAAAATTCGGGTATTTATTTGGAGAGGATTTAAGGACTCACTTTAAACAACGTTTTTACTCAATTGTTAAATTGCTATTTTCAAATTGTTTTGATTTTAAAGAAATTAGGAAGTCTTTTTGTTAAATATCTGAAGTTTTTTCAGTGCTTTTATATACATACATCTATTTTTACATATTTTTGAATTATTGATTTGTCCATTGGCCAAGTAGACAGGTACATTTTCGTGATCTTTTCGACGCCAGTCATGCATATAAAATGCCTTGCAGCTAAAATGTTTGAGGCTTATACCTAGCATAAGCAATGCTCATGAAAAGACATCATTTCATCTGGAAGGAAAAAAGTGCATCGAATAAGGTCGACAGTTACGCAATACTGCAGAAAAAAAACACAAACAGTTGGCTCAGAGATTAGTTGATTAATTTATTTATTTCGACAAATGGTGATGTGGGCACTGTATATAAATGCATTTCGGCGTAACAATAGTAACAAGTAAAAGGTTGTAGTCGTGCTATTTGGTGAGGTTCTGCCTGCATAAAAGAAAGGTTTTTAGCATGTTAAACTCTTTTTCTCATAAAAAATATCGTGTTGTATTTGCTGTATTTTCATTTTGGCAGTACAAAAATCGAAAATCTCCGAGGGCAGTCAACTCCATTTCTGATATAAACCGAAACTCAGTTAACTATCAAATTAGCTGAATTATTTACACTGCACTACAGAAACTAAATGTCAACGCTCTTGAATGCAGCATTCGCCCCCCTCTTGGGGTACTACACCACCACAGTTTCGTGTGCAATGGTTGTTTGTGGGACATTTTGTTATTGCCTTCATACAAAACGGTGGTCGCTGCTGATGAGTTTTTAGGCAGCCAACTCACCAACTCCGAAGAGCGGGGCTACAAATGCAGTCACAAACTCACAGACTCACCCAGAATATACACTCCCCTTTCTACCCAGCACTTGACAAACTAAGCACACATATTATTTACACTTTTAAACGCGCAACGTTGCATCACGTTGAGTTTGCCACGCATTTACGCCTCGCATTTTATGAATTCATTTCCGTTCATTTACGCCTGATGTGATGCCGAGACTCTGATGTTATTCAACAGAGCCAGTTTTTAAGTTGAGTTGCCAGACGAAGCGGAGCGCTGAACCAGTCAAGGGGTTGGCCTTAATGTCTGCCCCTAGAAGGCTGCAATTACATTTAGCCCCTGTCAAGCAAATGTGCTACGAGGTAGGCGTTGTTGCTTACTCGCTTAGAACTTGTACGCTTAGAACTGGCAACGGCATAATTTATAACTGATTACTACCATGACAGCTTTATGTTATAGTATTCCGTCTGAAACACCCTGCAGTCAATGTAATGTATCTGATAAATCTGTTATAAGCACACAAATAAAATATATTTGTGAGCAAATTCTCATGCATTACTCTATGTGTCTTTGTTTAATTTTCTAAGAACAATAATATAATTTCTCAATTTGAATCTTCAAGTGCAGAGCATAAAATGTAATGTACGTCATCTACAATATATGAGTGAGGTGATATCTTGACAGCGGCTTTGTTTAAGCTGGAACAAAAAACGCGTCACACAAACGCCCCTATTAAGCCCATCCTTGAGTGCCTGTGGGAAGAAGTGGAGCAGATATAGCACGAAGCAAAACAGTAATTCATTTCATTAACGCGCTCGAGCATCACAATAAAGTGTGGCACAATGCGCTATGATGTAAGCGGTCCTAGAATTCTTTTATAAATATTTCGCTTACCATATTAATGCGATGCGTGGCGACAAGGGCAGTGGCGACGCCATGTTAATGAATTTCAACTTGGCGTCAGACAGCCCCAGTCCCCTTTTCCCCACGTGTTGGACAATCTTTGGAATATCCTTGTGCTTGATGGCTGTTAATTAAAAGCCACTTTGAAAACTGTCGCTCAAGCGAGTCTAAAGCCCCGCCATACACTCGACAACTTTTAACTGCTTCAAGTTCGTCTGCATTTCAAATGGATTCCCGAGTACAGTCTGCAACATGTTGAAACTCATTGAAGTCCCAGACTGTCATGTCTTGCATTCGACTGCGAAGATAGGCAATTTATTCTTGCGTGCTTACATGAAACTATTTTGTTTACCATCCGATCGGACTCAAGCCCAATTTCAAAGATCAATGTTCAAGTTCTGTTTTAAGTTCTGTTCGATTTGCTTCAAACATATTTTAGGAATACTTGTTTCAGCGATTTGGAAAATACAAAAATAACAGGTTTTAGGCCGTGTGAATATTTGGACACTAAGAAAAACCATTTGCAATACCTTTCATTGATGTATTTTACCATCTGTTTAACATTTCCCCCAACTCAGCAGTTTGAAGAGCAACAAAAAAGTTAATAGTTAGCCTAGACTTATTCGAACTAACCAGACATTTAAATTTTAGCCACAATCTTTGCGGCCGTAACAATTACCAAGCTGTTAAATACGCACAAAAATAAGAGGTCCAAAGCGAACGGAAAATCCATGTCTGGACATGACTTTAGGTTTGGCCTTTTTCTTGGCATAGCCACTGGGACTGCCACTGGTAAAGGCATTACGACTGGGACTGACACTTGGCAAGGAGGAGGGCCAGAAGCGTATGCTTAAGAGTAGGCCCGCTGGTAAAGAGGGTCTAGGCGGTAGGGCTGGCCGCAGTCGCATACTCTGGCTGCAGGCCACTAAAAAAAGAACCACCAAATCCATTTAAACACAGCCAGCTGCAACGTATTTCAGTTAAGCATTTCCCTAACCTCTCACCGAATGTCTCTTTTGAGGGCGCGCAAAAAGTTACTTATTTTCGACTGGCGGCAGGAAAAGGCGAACGGAACTACTTATTAAAATGCCGGAGACAGAACACCATAACAGAATATATGTTAATATATATATACATATTTATTATTTGTTTTTTTCTACCTATTTGGATCAGAGTATCTATCTCGGGACTGTGCGCTTATGGATTAATTTTGTTACTTTAGCTTTCGGATTCTATTGCTGTCTCTTTTTAATTTTAATTAAGCGTATTGCTGTTCTAGCCGTGACCAGAGTCCAACCTCAATCATACTCTGCAAAAACTTGATTTCAGTTTCATTGAGGCTTTTGTTGTACCGCGCATTTTTTTACCGTATCCTAAACGCCACTCACGAACCACCTGTGTATGTCTATGCCAGAAAAATTGTTTGCGACTTAGAAAAAACTAAGTAAGGTGGTCTTGGTTTCTACCAAAACTTGTTTATGGGTTGTGTGATGGATATGGCTACAATGACGCAGCACAATTTCCAGATCAAGAACCTATATGTAAGCAACTTGCATTGGCAGGTTCAGATATTTCAGCCTTATAAATAAATATTTCGTCAGAAATATATCGATTGCTTGGATACGGCTTTAAGCATAAAATAAAATAAATAAATGAATAACTGTTCCCTCTCCTGTGTAAAGTCGTTCGCTATTTGACTATCATCCAAAAGTCAGAGCACATGTACTAAATACTCAGAGGATATATTTCTTGACAAAAAATCATAACGAAAGTCAATGTAAAAAAGGAAGGAAAATAAGAAGAGTTGCCTTTCTTGCAGCATACATCAAAATGCGATAAAGAATATGTTGACGACCCAATAAAGCGTAGACAACAGTGAAACGAGCAAGACCGACAGCTAAATAAACTGTAGCCGCCCCAGCGAAATAGCACATAGAAACGTTGGTGTGTTCCAAAGGGGCGCCATGTCCCCCGAAGACAGCGACCACAACACAAAACCTTCCGCCGATAGAGGAATGCACTCCACACACTTT
The DNA here is from genome assembly GCF_030788295.1 of Drosophila virilis. NCBI lineage: Eukaryota > Metazoa > Arthropoda > Insecta > Diptera > Drosophilidae > Drosophila > Drosophila virilis. The sequence goes on along the minus strand of NC_091544.1, from coordinate 20,594,644 downwards.
TCCGAAGCTTGAATTCAGCTATCGGTTCGGGCTTGCGTCACAAAATGTTGAGCTGTATGAGGGCTGCGGCCAGGAAACTGAAAATTCGCTACGTGAGATCATTTGATAAATGTTTTAACAATTCAGATAAACTTAACACATTTTTTTAGAGGCTGCCGCAGCCCGAAAATGTGACAAGAACTTTGCAGCACACTTTAGATGGACATGAAAATACTAAGGTCAATCTTTTCGCACACACGTTTGCGGATGTGACCAAGGAAGCAGCCGGTCGGCGGATGGCCTTGACACACACGGAAAAACACACATATACCAACGAAATGGCTTGGTACAATGAACTGGGCCTTCAGTTGGCCAAGATAAGAAGAGGAAAGCCCAGGACAACCGACTAGGAAGCATAATGGCAGCTGCCCATTTGCTTGAAAATTAGTGCTGAGCAAGACCAAAAAAGGGTCAGCAGGATCCTTGACATACAGATGAGTTCGCAACGTTTATAATTTACTCAAATTTACTTCTGCCAAATCTATCATGTACTTGTTCCCTCCGCATATTTTCAGAACCCTTTTAGATTCCCCAACAAATCTGGCAACTCGCCTGCATCAACTCTGATGTAAGCAATTGGCCTAATATAATATATATAATAAATAAAATAAAACTTGTTTTACAATTAGGTAGTTGCCTTATTGTTGCAATCGGTCCAACTACATTTAACAAAGCTCAAAGTTTTAGGAGCTAATGTCATCAAACCTGAGATGGTACTTCGAGAATATTACATATACATCGAGCTTCATTCATTTTATATAAGCTATGTATGTTACATATTTTTGATATAAATCAAGTACAATAAGCTATAATTTTAATGTAATTGACTTTTTGAGAGTACACAAATATGGCACAAAAGGATTTACTGCTGATCAGTTAAGAAACAAAAAGTTATTAAGAAAATGTGTTTTGGCTGGCCACAAGTTTGGGTCAGCTTACACAAAGTGTAAGAATTTCTGTATGCATGTACACACACCTTAATGAGCGTTTATATTAAATGTTATCAATATATTGATTTATCATATATATACATATACATATACATATACATATACATATACATATACATATATATACATATATCATTGCGATTGTATTAATTTCTGTGCTGCTATTCGAGTCCGTTTAATCCGCAAATAGTGTGGTATGTTACGAGTTTGAAACCGGAGAAATTGTTTTATTTTTAAATGTATGAAGCAAACGAGCGCGTAGCGCGAGCCGAATTTGGTGTTGATAGAAGAAGGTTAAGGTGTTCCCAGGGCGGGAGTTCCCGACTAAAGAGGGTTCAGGGTGCTCCCTAGTCGGGAGTTCCCGACTAAAGCCTCTTACTTGTTTCTTATTGCGTGTAAGGGAAATTGAAACTTTGAGGCAGTTATGTCAATAAAAAGGTAAAGTCCCTTTAAAGTGTATATCAGCCGTTACATGGGTCTTTAAGCTTTGGCATTTAGTTTTATATGGCAAATGTATTTGGATTTCGCATAACTCTGCAACGCATAACCCTTGTCTATTATAATTCGACAATAACCAGAACACAAAATGACCACAAATTTAGCTTTTATTGTGCAAATAAACACTTAAAAACAAAGAAAATCATCTGAAAAGCAAACGACGGAGCTTTGAGCTTGAGTCCATCCATTTATTATGCAGGCCCTGGGCAAAGTGCACAGTATTCGGAGTGGCAGGAACAGGTCAAAATGGCAGCTATCAAGGAAACGGATTTAACAATGGGTACAACTACGGCTGGGAGTCTGGCAAAGACAGAAAGAGAGACAGGAAGCCGGGGCAAAGGATGTCATCTCCGCAGCGAAACAGAGACAGGCACGTGGATTTGTGTTGTGTAAAAGCAAAAGAGCAAATAGCAAATGGGCAAGACCTTCAGAAATAATTTAAATTTTTCCCCCTAGCGCCTGCCCGACTATTAGCATATTGATTATACTTTCAAATGGAATTTAAAGAAATTTCGAGTTAGTTAAACGCGGCAGAAACTGCATTTAATTACTAATGGCAATCAGAACAACCAGAAGTACCAGTGAAAAACAATTAGTCAATGGGCTTCAGCATTCAACAGGAGATGTTGGGAATACTACTATTTTTTTATTAGTTATTTTATCAAAAAACCAAAATAAGTTAAACAAGTAATAATTAGTATATTATCATTGATTATATTTTATTCTTTTCTCAAGTTACAATTTGGATCGAAATCGAGTGCTTGGAAGTGGCTTTATTCCCGCTGAATATTATGAGAAATAATAGGAAATTCAGGACTTTGAGCTTTACTTTTTCAGATACTGGCTAACCTTTAGAGCTCCAAAGTAGCTAATTCCTTTTTGGCAGCAAAATAAAATTATTCAAATGAGCTTAATTACAAATGGGAGACATGTGTTCTGCTATTAACGATTATTATAATACGTAATTTCAGCCATCAGTTGTTAATAAGCAAACAATATTCCCACATGCTTAGTTCGCACTGACCTACAGGTCTTTGCTGTTTGTTTTATTTGTGTTTACATGCGTGTGAAACGATATTTGGGTCGAGCTTCATTTTGCTGCTGTGGTGCCAGCATGTTTGTTGGTTCATGATGTGTATGGGTAGGTAGGTAGGGTGGGACGGCTGTTGCTAATGTTTTGTCGCAGGCGATTGTAGGTTTTGACCGTTTGCGAGAAAATGGGAGAACATGTTATACGCTCGCTTTGAAACTGTAGAAAACTCTATTGAGGTTTAATCAATTTGGTTGTTATTTGCAGAATTTTTATAAGAAATTTAAACACTGATATTAAATAATGTACCCAAATATTTGGAAACAATGAACATGTTGCATGACAGTCGGAATCAAAACCAAAATTTACCAAAGAAACCAGTCTAAAAGAAATTCAGAAAGCTGGCCAACTGGTGTGTTATAAGTATGTAAACAATCGAAGAAAGGAATAAACTTAGAAAAAGCATACGGAACACCAACAGGCCAAATGTCTAGCAATGTGGACATCAAGGAAAAATTTGACCTGCCGCAATGTAAGACATGCGACGCAAGCAATATTCGAGCGAACTTAAAGGCACAGAAGCATATTGAATTTTAGCCCACTTAAGTATGCTACACATTTTGTCTGCCTGCATGGGCGGCAAATGCAGTTAAACGGGCCGCGCTGAGAGAAGATAGCAATCAAATCTGTAAGGAAGCTACTGGCCGAGGTACAACTCTCAGTCAAAACCAGTCTGACTGATTTGACTATCGTCTTATGAAATACGAAAATCAACGGGCGCCCACATCCATCAACTAGTAAATTAGTAGATATTTTATCCAACTTTGATGCCAGCGACAACTGAAGAAGTAAGCGCTAGACAGGACATCAGGCTATGGCCCATGTCAATGCCATGTCAACAAGCGCAGGACACGCGCCACCAATTACCAGTCTGGCTTTACCATTAAAAATAGGCCAATGCCAAAGGCACCCCCTTTACATAGCCCGCTTCCTACCTAAATGCTCAGCAACGCATTTTCTTAAACGTTCATAAGCCCTTCAATATTTCTTTTAATTTGGTTAATATTTAGCTAATCAGACAAGTAGAACACTTTAATAGTACTTTATAGAATCGCTTATTGGACCATTAAAAATAATTATTATCAAACAATATTATTTTTTCGCGGAATTGCCAAAAATGTTTAATAAAAAAGCAAGCCTATAAGCCAATTTAGAACCAAACCGACTCCAAACCAAACCGAAACTCAACCCGCATTGTTTTGCAAAATAGTTTGGGTCAAAATGAAATTTTTAACTGTTTGTTCGGGTTTTTTTCCAGACTGAAACAAAAAAGACTGATATGCTATTGTTGAACTTGCGTTTAATTTTTGGATGCTGACTAGTCGGGTCTAGGGTCTAGTCGGCATAGAAGGAAAATAAATTCTTCAATTCCATATGTGTTAGGCAAATGGGCTTAACAAAATTGTATGCGTTTTCACGGCAAAACAATAATATTCAGTATTTCGAATTACCGACTCCGAAACATCCACTACATGAGAGTTCAAGTTAGTACTGAGCAAACAAATGAATGCAAAGTAAACTGCTATTATTTGGACTGGAAAAATATCTGTCATTTAGTACATTCAATATAAATCCATATATTTCTCTTAATTCTCTATGCCTAATACAATATTCGTGCGCTTAGAGAATAAGTACATTTTATAATATTTTTGAAAATGAACTGCTTTACCGGTATCAACTACCATAAAAATCTTCCTTTTTGTACGAGATTATAACATGTTTTCACAATGAGCATATAGTTCTTGAGTTGAAACTCCCACACTAAAAATCTAAATCTAAAAGCATGCAACGTTAAGAGAATCTGCTGATGTGTAACAGATCGAATATTGCTTGATCAACATGTGGATATAACTTGAACTCAAAAATATGGCCAGCATAATTATCCAATTAAAAACGGTCTCTTATATATATATATATATATATTTATATATATAAACCAGTTTTTACCAAGCTCAGCATAGCTTCCCCTGTTAGGAGCTTCATCAGCTGGCATAGGCCCATCCTTACTTTCGGCAACTGACTAAGAACTAGAATCGGTGATACGACGCGAACCTGCTCTTTGTCTTAGGCATTCATGGCACCCGCAACGTCGTTATTCTAGTGCAACACACTTAGTGAATGTGCACGAGCACAAGATAAATGCAGATAATATGCCATAAACTCAAATGTCAGAGCAAAGTGCAGCGGGAGTCACGTACGGTCCATAGAAGTAAGCTGAACAGGTGCACTTTTAGAATGGGATACATATCGGAGGCGAGCACAAAAGAGACATCTCAATGTGATGGGACATGCCTTTGCTTTTTTTCTTTTTAAGTAGAGCATTGTGCCTGCAATTGATGGATGACAAATCGCTGCTGATAAAAGCGTTAAGCACCACCATCAATGTCATTATCAGATGACTTCAATGGTCACGTCAAAAAAAGTATACGCGGTAAAAGATAGAGAGAGAAAGAGGCAGGTTGGTTGGGGACTCAGGAAAGCAAACACAATAAACATTGACAGTTTGATTGAATTTTATCAAAAAATTAATTATTTTAATATTAAAATATTATTGATAATATATCAGCGTTAATAAACGTTGCTTCGCTTACAAGGAGTCGAGACCAACTGGTTGCTGCTCATCTTAATAATAGGGAATGTGGCCACTCATTTATTGGTAAATTTTTGTCTCTTTGGTCCGGTCCATCTGAAACTTTGATCAATTGAAAATTCTGCTTCTGTATTAAATTATTGCATTATTGTATTCTGTATTAAAACCTATTTATGCCATTATACTCCTTAAGCACTCGTACGACATAATTAGATGTTTTTATTGACAAAAGAGAATTTTGAATGATTATTATATTTGAAAAACGTAAAGCATGAAATTTATAATTGAAATTCAATTAAGCAAGCATGCGGACTGAAATTTTTGGAAAGATAATGGTTGACAATTAAAACTTTCAAAACTATTCTTGATAGCAAGCGAGATCTTTCAGCAACGTCCAAACGTAAAGTTTTTAGGTCTTATTTCAAAACGGATTGAGCAAAACGAGTCTGCCATCTAACGTAAAAATAAAAAGCTATATGTGAGCGAAGAGAGAAAGAGAGAGAGATCACAAACATCGGATACTGCTTGTTGTTCTTTGTGCCACAAAGATTTCCTGCCGATCGCCGAATATACTCCTAATATTTTACATTAATAATCCTGTCCTTTATATTACATCTACATGATCTGTAGAGGTCAAAGTCGAAGCATACAAATTGATTTAAAACTTAATGTTTATATCATTATATTCGTTTTTGTTTCTTAAAGTCTACAAAGTTGTCCAAAATTTATAGCTCCAAGTGGTGCAAACAAGTTCAATCAGGCAGAGTGCGACTGCATGGACTCGTCTTTGGATAATGTTGTCATTAATTTTTACGATATTTACCAAAGTAAAATGCATTTTGCTGATGCTTGCGCACAAGTTTAATGAAGGCAAACGCATGAGATGCTCAACTTGGTGTGGTCCTTTGATGGGGGGAGGGGTGGAGAGGGACGAGTCAGTACGCAATTTGCATGTGCCGCAAATGTAAAGAGTACCACAGCCCGCTGGAAGAGCAGTACATACTGGAAAGGGGAGGTAGGGGTTTTAATGGGACGCGTTGGCAAATGTGTTTTATGAAATGTTTCAAAAGCACTTTGCATTTTGCCAGCCCGAGTGGAGACGCAGACGGGCAACTAGACAGCGTTTAGGTTAATAGAATAAAGTTTATCTGTCATTACGATATTGCATGGCAATCAAGCGGGCACGCTCTCAACGTTTCAGGCAGATAAGTAAATATTTATAAATTTGCTTTAAATTGCACTTAAATGACGTTTACGTTGATGATATCGAGAATGAAAACGTTGACAATATGAGCAGCTCTATAAAATCATTTACAATATAGACGCTATGCGTTTTATTGTAAGCAAAAAGTCGAAGTATTGTGGAAATTATTTTCAGTCCATGTAATTTTCTACATTATTAGAAATAAATTATTAAGAAATAATTGATTTTCCGGCATTCCACAATTTTATATCATCAATATATTCAAATGTGTAATTTTTCCTATACAATTTAAAAATATTGTGGTGCAAAACTGTATTTTTTTTTTATTTCTGAACAAGTCATTTATCGTATTGTATAAAATACAATTTTTGTATTGCATATCTATATTAAATTAGTTACTTTTAGTACTTTTTATTATTTAATAAATTTACAAAATTCATAATAATCTCAAAACTATCCAATCCAAAACTGTCACAACAAGCGGTTGTCTGCATACCAGAACGAAAAGAAAACTTCTATTTGTCTTCAAGAAAAAGTCAATTAATCAAAAAGTGGAATGAATGAAGACCAGCGACAAAGAGTCAAAGAATGATACAGGAGCAGTGGCAGAGCTTTGAGCATGAATCACACACACACACACATCGGGCGAAGACTTCAGGGACATCATATTGCATCAAAAATGACAAACGATAATTTATCATTTTCATATACATACACACATTCAAATATATATATATATATATATATATATTTGAATATATATATAAAGGGAAATAAAAACAGGTTAAACAAACGATTATAAAATCATAATTTATCACAGTATGTCAGATTCTTCGCCAGACGGCCTGGCGACAGCCCGATTAGCCTACGTCGCAGAGTCTGGCCGTACCCCTGTGTCAGGCGCGGCTCCTCACTTATGTATGAAATGAAATTATGTCATCATGTTACATATGGCATATACCTAGCACATATCCTGGCATCTGATGAAGACATTACAGTCATTTAGTGGGGTTTGGCTATAGGGAAGAGTTTACACGCCAGACTCGGTAGGTTAATTTCCGTATAGTATGTATGTCTGGTTACACAGCCACAACAGCTTAAGCGACCTCATAAGTGATAACTGCACTAACGATGCTGTGCGGTTGTTTAGGTTGGTCTGCCATTCTTCCCTGCATTATTCAAATATCCTAATATTTTAATTCTAATAAAACAATTATAAATTAGCAGTAAGGAAAAACAAAATCGGGTCTGTCGGCCTCCCGAAATTGGGAAGAATACACAAACAAATCGAATATGAAGGAATTAAAATATGTTTATTTCTAGTTTTAAAAGCTGTTAACAAATCTTGATAACGCAACCATGTACTTGAACAAAATATTTTAATTTTTCCGAACGAAAGTTAGAAAACCTTATTGTTAAAGGTGGACCTTGCAACTTGGTATATTTACATAATACGCCATAATTTTTAAACTCAGTGTGCTATCGCTTGCTCCTATTTATTTTATCCTATTGCGTAAAATATGTGAACTGCCCTTAACTTTCATATAATTCAATACATTACAGTCCCAATACACGCAAAGCCGAAAATACGCATATAAACAAAATGGCGACCACATAACATAGTTTGCCATGAAGCCGAATGGCCCCAGGTGCTTGTCAAAACTCAATTGTTCGATATATGGGAAAGGCAATCAAAACCTTCTAATTGTTATGTTATTATGCTTTACAAGAATGCTAGCGAGAATTAAATGCTTTTGACGTTTATGACGACATCTGGACTGCGAGTTGGTGGAAGGGGTGAAAATCATGGGAAAGCGTGTCGTTAACAAGTCAATGTGCTTTTAAAATCACACATACGCCAACAATCATAAAACTATAAGTGCTCGGAATATTTATGAACGGAAAAATGCCAGAAAAATAAAAGTCCCTTTTTTTTGCTTGCCTTTCTTTCACTTGTATATCCGCATGATGTGTGAGTGTACACATTTGTAAATTTATATATATCCATCTGATTTTTTTAAACGCGCTTTAGCACTGGACTTTTATTGCTGTTGTTTATTTATTTTTTATTTGTTGCCAGTGTTAAATTTGTCGATAACCATATGTCCACTTGACTGGCACAACAAAAAAGGGACGAGAAGAACAAAAATATTGGCAACATAAATAAATACATGGCAAATATACTAAACACAATATCAATTACTTAATTACAGGAGAACACATTTTAATTTTTCTATTTTCTGTATCTAAAATAATTTCTAAAACTCAAGTGAATCAACATTCAATTATAATATTGCTTGACAGTAACATATATTAAAACCAAAAATGTTTCAGTAACAATATAATTTTAAAACCAAGTTCTCAGATACCGTAATAATGTGCAATCCACTTCCTAAACTTTTTTCTTTAATTTTAAATCATATAAAAATGCAGACACACCGGGAAGATTACCTTTGTGCAGGCAACAAGCTTGCTACTGTGTTGTTTGCTCTCCGACTGAACATTCACATAGGATAGAGAGGGAGAGTGTGTGTGGCTGCAGGTGGGAATGTCTGTGCGTGTTTTACAGGCAGTTTATGCCTTTGACATCACGCTTTTTATGGCTGGTCCTTTAGCTTCGTCATTGTTGTTTTACAGCTTTGTGTTCTCGTTCACCCACTCACACTCACACTCATATACATACGTGAGTTTGGCATAACACTTTTATAGTCATTAAGAATTTGTACAGCATCCTTATATGGCTATTATTGGATAAAATCTTTAAGATGGATCTTGACTTACAATATTATTTCTTATGATAAAAGTCATTTTGCAGGGAGCTAAGCACATTATTTCAAATTTAATATAATTGGGTATAGCTTGGAAAAAAATAATTTACTATTAATGATTAATTACTACTTATTACTTCAAATAATGAGAGGTTTCTCATTACGTGTTCTAAACATTCTCTAAGACAGACGTGCAGAAAAATAGAACATTAAAATCATAAATCATAACAAACAAACATTGTTGCTTTGTAAATTATATGAGATGGCGGTCAAATCTAGCCAATTCAGCCAACGATAACATTCAAAGCATATCAAACCAAAAAGCTTTGACTTTTCCAAGTATACATCTATGAAAACTGTGTGTGAAAAAATCAAAATAAAATGTACAAAGTTTTTGTATACTGCATTGAAATAACAATAATATAAAAGTGTTAACTATTCCATGTTTGAAGGCGTTGCTACAAATTGGATTCGCCCCAAAAAAAAAGTATAAGGATACTTTTTGCTTTTTGCTTACATTTGTAATATTTTTCACTTGACTAAATCACTGAATAGATTAAAACACAAGTAAAATGCAATATTAACCGATATTACGACCGAATTTTACAAAAGACCGAAAAGAGCGACGAAAAACAAAATTATTAAATCATTGAAATTTCCACTCGACCAAACCAATAAAAATCATAAATTTTGCTGCCCTACGGTAAAATATGGTTAAAATAAATAAACGAGTATTCGTTTAATATATGTAATGTATTGAACGATTGAACAATTCATATAAAGCACCCTTTTTTTTTCTTTTTTTTTTAGTGGTAATTTATTTGCTACTTTTCTGTTACTTTTTACTTTTAGCAACTTTTATCAGCGTGAGTATATAAAGCCCCAGAGCTTGTTCGTATGCAGCTTCAACTTAAATAAATTTTGTAAAATTCTTAAAAATTTTAAATATTAACAGTAGTGTCAATATATGTAGGGATGACCATTCGATGGCCTTCACAAGCACTTGAGTTCTTTATGTTCATATTATTTTATTTAGAGAAATTGGTGAACAAGCGTAAACTTATGATTATTGTACATTTTCCGACATGTATTTCAAAGACAACGAGCAACAGCGAACACATCTTTTCATTGACTCTTCTAGCTTACAACTGAGCTTCTCCTTCTTGTATTTTTATCGATAAATCTATCGTTGATTAAATATCCATAGCAGGGTTGCATATGATAAGTGATTTTATATTACCAAATGAGTATAATGCCAACATTATACTCGCCTGTTTAATTTAACTGATTGTAAGTTCGACCACTCCTAGTTCTGTTTCCAACTCCTACACTCGGCCATCCTGACTCTTCATTCGACCCGAATGACGACTCTTCTGTTAAATTAGCATTTGGCTCCCATTTTTTCATGTATTCTGCTACAGTTGTAGTTTTCCCTGGACCTTCGTGGTCGCCTACCTTTTCTACGTCATATCTACCATGGTTTTGAATCTTTACTATTTTATATGGACCAAAGAATTTAGGTTTCAATTTTAAACCAGTACCATACTGTGTTCTCTTAATGGCTACAAGTTCGTTTATTTTATAATTGGACTCTTTTTTGCGATGTTTATTAAAAGATTTTCGGTTTTCCTGCTGTATTTTTGCTATATTTTGCCGCGCTTCTTTACGAACTTCTTCTCTTTCGTTACTTAGCTCCTCTATAGCAGCTTCTTCTAATAGTTCTTGCAAGTCCGATATTCTTTTAAGTTTCATCTCCACACCAGTCAACAATCTAAACGGTGAAACTTTAGTGCTTCTTGGCGGCGTACTGTTGATTGTTTGTTGAACGATATCAATATGCTTATACCAGCTACAAGGATTTTCACGACATAGTTTAGACAACATTGGTATTACGATTTTGTGTATACGTTCTACCTGGCCGTTTCCTCTTGGAACTCCTGTAGCTATCGTAAGATGCTGTATACCTTCTGTTTCACAGTACTCCTTGAACAGGTTTGAAACGAAAGCTGCACCCCTATCTGATATTATGCGCTTAGGATTTCCAAACACTGCTGCCTGCCGTCTTAGTCGATCTACAACTCCTTCTGCGGTGGTATTTTTTGTTGGATAGAGCCAAACAAATTTTGAAAACGCATCGACTATCACTAGAATATAGTTATAGTTTTTACTTGTCTGTTCTATTGGACCGACATGATCCACATGGTACGTGCCTAAGGGCTTGTCTTCTTTGTCAATTGGTGCCAAAAACCCTTCTTTCTTGCCTGATTTGCTCTCAGATATTATGCATTCTACGCAACTTTTTACAATTTTTGGCACTTTTGACGATAGCTGCGGAATATAGAATGTCTTCTCGATTGCTTCTTGAGTTCGTTTTGCTGAGAAATGCCCTTGCTTGTGTGCAATTCTTATGATTTCGTCTTCCATCAGCGATGGTACTACTATAAGTTCCTTGATGGGATCCTTGTATAAAATACCATGCCTAACATAAAAATCTTCGTATGTGCTACAATCCAAAACAGTTAGCACCGCTCGGACCCAATCATCTCTCGCTTGTGCTTGCTGCAATCTGTGCTGCAGTGAGTCTTCAAGCATAAGACAGGATACGCGGCTTAAAGCATCAACATGCCTCATTTTGCTGCCATTTCGATGCTCAATACTGTAGTCAAAATCTTGAAGGAAGAGTGCCCAACGCGAGACTCTCAATGGAATATCTCCACGTTTTTTTATGGTCAAAGCGAAAGCGTTACAGTCGGTCACAATCTTAAATTTTATGCCAAGTAAGTAAACGCGCCACTTTTTCAAGGCCTCGACTATAGCCAGCACCTCAAGCTCATAAGAATGATACTTCTCTTCTGAGGGTTTTGTTTTCCGACTTAAATATTGAATTGGATGCAACAATTGATCGTCCGAGTCTTTTTGCAAGAGTACACCACCATAACCATTCATTGAGGCGTCCGTATGCACTTCAGTCTTGGCTTTCGGATTATATAATCGCAATACTGGAGTACTAACTAATGCTGATTTTAATTGCCTGAATGCGACTAGTTGTTCTTCATCAACTTTAAATTGCACGTCTTTCCGTAACAAATCGGAGAGCGGTTTGGCTATCAGCGCATAGTCTTCTACAAAGCGCCTAAAGTACGATGTTAATCCGAGAAAACGCTGCAAACTCTTTCGGTCATGCGGTATAGGAAAATTTTGAACTGCCTGGGTTTTTCTTGCAGATGGTCTTATTGTGCCTCCCTGTATAACGTACCCTAAAAAGTCAACTTCCTTCATGAGAAACTGGCACTTGCTCCACTTAATACGCAAGTTAAACTCTGCTGCTCTGTCCAGTACGCGCTTTAACTTTTGGATACCTTCATCTATATCCTTGGAGGGAATTATAAGATCATCCATATAAGTTACGACTGTACCATCCTGTACCAGATCTACAAGAATTGCATGAATGAATCTGGAAAATACAGCTGGGGAGTTCGATATTCCAAAAGGGACGAACAGGAATTCATATTGCCCTGCACTTGTTACAAATGATGTAAATTTTCTCGAATTTGGCTCAATTGGAACATGAAAAAATCCGTTTGCGAGATCAAGTGTAGTAAACACACTTTGGCCCTGCAATCTCTCAATCACATCGTCTATTAAGGGCATTGGAAAATTGTCCCTCGCGATCTTTTCGTTTAGACGCCTGTAGTCACAGCACAATCTTTTGGTACCATCTTTTTTCGGAACGAGGACAACAGGAGATGCATACTCCGATGTACTTGGCTGTATGATCTTTTCTTCTAGCCAAGTTTTGATTTGCGAATCGACAATAGACTTGTCCGCATGTGATATGCGCCTTGGGCGTTCGAAAACTGGACGCTCATCATTTAACAAAATTTTCATTTCAATTGGACATTTCTTCTTCATTTCAGGTGAATAGTTTTTAATTATTGCTTGAACTGCGTCTGCAACAGGTTTTTCTAAGTGATGTAGATCGATCTCAGCCTCCTGATTTTCTGCAAAAAAACATACATCTTTGAATTCTTGTAAAAGCTCTATGTCTGGCTTCTTATTTTCGACAGTATCTTCTGTTATTGTTGATGTCTTGTCAATTACTCTCTCGTTTGCATTGTCCTTCACTTTGGGTCGAAATTCTACGAAATTTTCCGATACTATTAAGTCCGCTTGCTTCAATACGCTGTTTCCTATTACAGCTGAGTATTGGATGTCGTCTCTGCTCGTAACATGAAAGGTTATATCCAGTAAGATACCATCAACTTCGACTTGAGTGACAAAGCTTCCCAGTGTATTTAGCTCACTATTACAGATACCAACAAGACACTGTTTTTCATTATTCAGTTCAACTTTTCCTAGCTCTTTAAGGATATCATCGCGTATCAGACAGAGGTCACAGCCTGTATCGATTAATGCAGAGAAGCATATGTTCTTACAAGACAACTCCTTAAAAATGCATTTTCCACTACTGTTGGCCTTGTTTATCATCGTGTTCGCATTTTGGCCTTCTTTCTTCTCCACTGCACGCGATCCTGAACAGTTAGCTGCCTTATGCCCTGGTTGAGCACACTTGTAACATTTTATTGGCTGTCTACATTCTCTGGCTAGATGTGATGGATCGCCGCATTTGAAACATTTCTTAATTCGTTCTTTATTCAAGTCAGGTTTCTTTTCTTCGGTATCGTTATGCATCCTACCCGTATTAGACGCTTGAGGGCGACTACTACGGATTTTCTCATATACCTTGATTTGTTCTTTTAGTTGCTGCAGAGTCTTGGCCTGATACAGATTACTTTTGTTACTCCTCGAGTCAGGTATTCCCTCAATAAAATATTCTATCAGGCTTGAGTCATCCAGGTTAAGAGGTCCGCCAATTTCCATAAGGCTATACAGATATTCTATATAATCTTCACCTTGACGCTTACGCCTATTCCGCAACATGCGGTGGACGTCTATTGATGAAACTACCGTCCCAAATTCTTCCAATAGCGCTTGCTTTAAAGATATCCAATCTGAAATTCCATGCTGACTGCGCACGAATAATTTTGCTGCACCTTTTAGTAATTGCTTTGAGTAAATAAATTTCTGAAGGTCGTTCCACTGCACTGCCAAAGCGTTATCTTCAAATTCATGAATCCATTTTTCAACAGCTGGTTGATTTGACCCATTGAATTGCGAGAGTGAATCTTCAATGTCGCGTAATGTAAACGTTGTTCGGACTATCTGCATTGGTGAGCTTTGACGGGTATGAGCCGACCCAGCATCGTCATACTCAGATTCATTATCGTCAACCTGCAACCCATAATATTCTAAAAGTCGGTCTTGCAAAGTTTGCTTTCTACCTGTTGTTACCAAACTAAGTGCCGATAACTTTTCTTTTAATTCGTTAACTCTTAACGCCAAAATTTCGTCTCTGTTCATTTTGTTATCGTCGTTGCTCGCTTTTCACAATGCTTAAAATTGAATCTTACAAATAAACAATTCAATGTACTTAACTTAATGGTATAAGTAATTAAACTCTTATGAATCAAATTTTAGTTTTTTTTTTTCAGCAACTTTAGAAATTATTAAATTATTATATTCGTCTGTCTTAACTTATACTTTCACTTTGTGTTTGCTTACACTTAATTTCTTCTTTGTTATAATTTGATTCTTTGAAAATTTTTTACTGATTTAACACTCTTTACTCAACAACTAGTTAATTATTTTCATATAATGACGAAATAACATACTCTGTTGTTGATCTGTAACTTGATACACCCTGTGATCATCGTTGTCGTGTTGAAGCACGTTCCAGTCACACGCTCTTTTATTGAAAGATTCCGCGCTCTTCGCTCTTCGCCTCTTTGATCTGCAACTTCTTATTTCATCACGAAGTGAAAATTTTGCGCTATCCAGCCTTTGCTACGCAGAATTTAAAACATCGCCTTCTCGCTTGCGCTTATCGACCACTGTCACGCAATACACGACTGTTTGTCTCGCTCTTACTAGAGCTCTCTAGGCATACTTCGCCGCTGTCGCCATTAATCCTAGACGATTCTTGACTTTTTCCATTTTTTCCAGGGCATACGAATTTTAATGAATTTTCATGCACCCGCTTCGTTTTATGCTCCGATTAATAGTCTTGCATACGTTTGTACTCGTTAATCAATTTACGAATTTCACAATTTCTGTCTATCCCACTTCTGACACCAAATTTGTAGGGATGACCATTCGATGGCCTTCACAAGCACTTGAGTTCTTTATGTTCATATTATTTTATTTAGAGAAATTGGTGAACAAGCGTAAACTTATGATTATTGTACATTTTCCGACATGTATTTCAAAGACAACGAGCAACAGCGAACACATCTTTTCATTGACTCTTCTAGCTTACAACTGAGCTTCTCCTTCTTGTATTTTTATCGATAAATCTATCGTTGATTAAATATCCATAGCAGGGTTGCATATGATAAGTGATTTTATATTACCAAATGAGTATAATGCCAACATTATACTCGCCTGTTTAATTTAACTGATTGTAAGTTCGACCACTCCTAGTTCTGTTTCCAACTCCTACACTCGGCCATCCTGACTCTTCATTCGACCCGAATGACGACTCTTCTGTTAAATTAGCATTTGGCTCCCATTTTTTCATGTATTCTGCTACAGTTGTAGTTTTCCCTGGACCTTCGTGGTCGCCTACCTTTTCTACGTCATATCTACCATGGTTTTGAATCTTTACTATTTTATATGGACCAAAGAATTTAGGTTTCAATTTTAAACCAGTACCATACTGTGTTCTCTTAATGGCTACAAGTTCGTTTATTTTATAATTGGACTCTTTTTTGCGATGTTTATTAAAAGATTTTCGGTTTTCCTGCTGTATTTTTGCTATATTTTGCCGCGCTTCTTTACGAACTTCTTCTCTTTCGTTACTTAGCTCCTCTATAGCAGCTTCTTCTAATAGTTCTTGCAAGTCCGATATTCTTTTAAGTTTCATCTCCACACCAGTCAACAATCTAAACGGTGAAACTTTAGTGCTTCTTGGCGGCGTACTGTTGATTGTTTGTTGAACGATATCAATATGCTTATACCAGCTACAAGGATTTTCACGACATAGTTTAGACAACATTGGTATTACGATTTTGTGTATACGTTCTACCTGGCCGTTTCCTCTTGGAACTCCTGTAGCTATCGTAAGATGCTGTATACCTTCTGTTTCACAGTACTCCTTGAACAGGTTTGAAACGAAAGCTGCACCCCTATCTGATATTATGCGCTTAGGATTTCCAAACACTGCTGCCTGCCGTCTTAGTCGATCTACAACTCCTTCTGCGGTGGTATTTTTTGTTGGATAGAGCCAAACAAATTTTGAAAACGCATCGACTATCACTAGAATATAGTTATAGTTTTTACTTGTCTGTTCTATTGGACCGACATGATCCACATGGTACGTGCCTAAGGGCTTGTCTTCTTTGTCAATTGGTGCCAAAAACCCTTCTTTCTTGCCTGATTTGCTCTCAGATATTATGCATTCTACGCAACTTTTTACAATTTTTGGCACTTTTGACGATAGCTGCGGAATATAGAATGTCTTCTCGATTGCTTCTTGAGTTCGTTTTGCTGAGAAATGCCCTTGCTTGTGTGCAATTCTTATGATTTCGTCTTCCATCAGCGATGGTACTACTATAAGTTCCTTGATGGGATCCTTGTATAAAATACCATGCCTAACATAAAAATCTTCGTATGTGCTACAATCCAAAACAGTTAGCACCGCTCGGACCCAATCATCTCTCGCTTGTGCTTGCTGCAATCTGTGCTGCAGTGAGTCTTCAAGCATAAGACAGGATACGCGGCTTAAAGCATCAACATGCCTCATTTTGCTGCCATTTCGATGCTCAATACTGTAGTCAAAATCTTGAAGGAAGAGTGCCCAACGCGAGACTCTCAATGGAATATCTCCACGTTTTTTTATGGTCAAAGCGAAAGCGTTACAGTCGGTCACAATCTTAAATTTTATGCCAAGTAAGTAAACGCGCCACTTTTTCAAGGCCTCGACTATAGCCAGCACCTCAAGCTCATAAGAATGATACTTCTCTTCTGAGGGTTTTGTTTTCCGACTTAAATATTGAATTGGATGCAACAATTGATCGTCCGAGTCTTTTTGCAAGAGTACACCACCATAACCATTCATTGAGGCGTCCGTATGCACTTCAGTCTTGGCTTTCGGATTATATAATCGCAATACTGGAGTACTAACTAATGCTGATTTTAATTGCCTGAATGCGACTAGTTGTTCTTCATCAACTTTAAATTGCACGTCTTTCCGTAACAAATCGGAGAGCGGTTTGGCTATCAGCGCATAGTCTTCTACAAAGCGCCTAAAGTACGATGTTAATCCGAGAAAACGCTGCAAACTCTTTCGGTCATGCGGTATAGGAAAATTTTGAACTGCCTGGGTTTTTCTTGCAGATGGTCTTATTGTGCCTCCCTGTATAACGTACCCTAAAAAGTCAACTTCCTTCATGAGAAACTGGCACTTGCTCCACTTAATACGCAAGTTAAACTCTGCTGCTCTGTCCAGTACGCGCTTTAACTTTTGGATACCTTCATCTATATCCTTGGAGGGAATTATAAGATCATCCATATAAGTTACGACTGTACCATCCTGTACCAGATCTACAAGAATTGCATGAATGAATCTGGAAAATACAGCTGGGGAGTTCGATATTCCAAAAGGGACGAACAGGAATTCATATTGCCCTGCACTTGTTACAAATGATGTAAATTTTCTCGAATTTGGCTCAATTGGAACATGAAAAAATCCGTTTGCGAGATCAAGTGTAGTAAACACACTTTGGCCCTGCAATCTCTCAATCACATCGTCTATTAAGGGCATTGGAAAATTGTCCCTCGCGATCTTTTCGTTTAGACGCCTGTAGTCACAGCACAATCTTTTGGTACCATCTTTTTTCGGAACGAGGACAACAGGAGATGCATACTCCGATGTACTTGGCTGTATGATCTTTTCTTCTAGCCAAGTTTTGATTTGCGAATCGACAATAGACTTGTCCGCATGTGATATGCGCCTTGGGCGTTCGAAAACTGGACGCTCATCATTTAACAAAATTTTCATTTCAATTGGACATTTCTTCTTCATTTCAGGTGAATAGTTTTTAATTATTGCTTGAACTGCGTCTGCAACAGGTTTTTCTAAGTGATGTAGATCGATCTCAGCCTCCTGATTTTCTGCAAAAAAACATACATCTTTGAATTCTTGTAAAAGCTCTATGTCTGGCTTCTTATTTTCGACAGTATCTTCTGTTATTGTTGATGTCTTGTCAATTACTCTCTCGTTTGCATTGTCCTTCACTTTGGGTCGAAATTCTACGAAATTTTCCGATACTATTAAGTCCGCTTGCTTCAATACGCTGTTTCCTATTACAGCTGAGTATTGGATGTCGTCTCTGCTCGTAACATGAAAGGTTATATCCAGTAAGATACCATCAACTTCGACTTGAGTGACAAAGCTTCCCAGTGTATTTAGCTCACTATTACAGATACCAACAAGACACTGTTTTTCATTATTCAGTTCAACTTTTCCTAGCTCTTTAAGGATATCATCGCGTATCAGACAGAGGTCACAGCCTGTATCGATTAATGCAGAGAAGCATATGTTCTTACAAGACAACTCCTTAAAAATGCATTTTCCACTACTGTTGGCCTTGTTTATCATCGTGTTCGCATTTTGGCCTTCTTTCTTCTCCACTGCACGCGATCCTGAACAGTTAGCTGCCTTATGCCCTGGTTGAGCACACTTGTAACATTTTATTGGCTGTCTACATTCTCTGGCTAGATGTGATGGATCGCCGCATTTGAAACATTTCTTAATTCGTTCTTTATTCAAGTCAGGTTTCTTTTCTTCGGTATCGTTATGCATCCTACCCGTATTAGACGCTTGAGGGCGACTACTACGGATTTTCTCATATACCTTGATTTGTTCTTTTAGTTGCTGCAGAGTCTTGGCCTGATACAGATTACTTTTGTTACTCCTCGAGTCAGGTATTCCCTCAATAAAATATTCTATCAGGCTTGAGTCATCCAGGTTAAGAGGTCCGCCAATTTCCATAAGGCTATACAGATATTCTATATAATCTTCACCTTGACGCTTACGCCTATTCCGCAACATGCGGTGGACGTCTATTGATGAAACTACCGTCCCAAATTCTTCCAATAGCGCTTGCTTTAAAGATATCCAATCTGAAATTCCATGCTGACTGCGCACGAATAATTTTGCTGCACCTTTTAGTAATTGCTTTGAGTAAATAAATTTCTGAAGGTCGTTCCACTGCACTGCCAAAGCGTTATCTTCAAATTCATGAATCCATTTTTCAACAGCTGGTTGATTTGACCCATTGAATTGCGAGAGTGAATCTTCAATGTCGCGTAATGTAAACGTTGTTCGGACTATCTGCATTGGTGAGCTTTGACGGGTATGAGCCGACCCAGCATCGTCATACTCAGATTCATTATCGTCAACCTGCAACCCATAATATTCTAAAAGTCGGTCTTGCAAAGTTTGCTTTCTACCTGTTGTTACCAAACTAAGTGCCGATAACTTTTCTTTTAATTCGTTAACTCTTAACGCCAAAATTTCGTCTCTGTTCATTTTGTTATCGTCGTTGCTCGCTTTTCACAATGCTTAAAATTGAATCTTACAAATAAACAATTCAATGTACTTAACTTAATGGTATAAGTAATTAAACTCTTATGAATCAAATTTTAGTTTTTTTTTCAGCAACTTTAGAAATTATTAAATTATTATATTCGTCTGTCTTAACTTATACTTTCACTTTGTGTTTGCTTACACTTAATTTCTTCTTTGTTATAATTTGATTCTTTGAAAATTTTTTACTGATTTAACACTCTTTACTCAACAACTAGTTAATTATTTTCATATAATGACGAAATAACATACTCTGTTGTTGATCTGTAACTTGATACACCCTGTGATCATCGTTGTCGTGTTGAAGCACGTTCCAGTCACACGCTCTTTTATTGAAAGATTCCGCGCTCTTCGCTCTTCGCCTCTTTGATCTGCAACTTCTTATTTCATCACGAAGTGAAAATTTTGCGCTATCCAGCCTTTGCTACGCAGAATTTAAAACATCGCCTTCTCGCTTGCGCTTATCGACCACTGTCACGCAATACACGACTGTTTGTCTCGCTCTTACTAGAGCTCTCTAGGCATACTTCGCCGCTGTCGCCATTAATCCTAGACGATTCTTGACTTTTTCCATTTTTTCCAGGGCATACGAATTTTAATGAATTTTCATGCACCCGCTTCGTTTTATGCTCCGATTAATAGTCTTGCATACGTTTGTACTCGTTAATCAATTTACGAATTTCACAATTTCTGTCTATCCCACTTCTGACACCAAATTTGTAGGGATGACCATTCGATGGCCTTCACAAGCACTTGAGTTCTTTATGTTCATATTATTTTATTTAGAGAAATTGGTGAACAAGCGTAAACTTATGATTATTGTACATTTTCCGACATGTATTTCAAAGACAACGAGCAACAGCGAACACATCTTTTCATTGACTCTTCTAGCTTACAACTGAGCTTCTCCTTCTTGTATTTTTATCGATAAATCTATCGTTGATTAAATATCCATAGCAGGGTTGCATATGATAAGTGATTTTATATTACCAAATGAGTATAATGCCAACATTATACTCGCCTGTTTAATTTAACTGATTGTAAGTTCGACCACTCCTAGTTCTGTTTCCAACTCCTACATATATACTAAATTATAACATATTTAATATACTACAAATTATTTAAAATTAATTAAATGGGAATCTTTTTTACAGTAATTTTTTTCTATATAATCATTAAGACGGATCTAAAAACTTTCTTAAATACCTATAAAATATTCGTTGCAGTGTAAATAAACTCTTAATATGTAATATTAAATAGTTTATAATATGCACCACATTAATTTAATAAGATTATGCATGCACTAAATTATTTGCGAAACTATTTTTCATAACGATAAAGGGCACGAACTCTGCCAAGGGAACTTTTTTTCTTAATATATCTTTATTATTAATATATTACGAGCGCGACCTGCATTTGGTGTTGAAATCAGAGGGTTTTGGGTATTACCTAGTTAAGAGCCCCCGACTAGAACCTATTACTTGTTTTCGTTATATTGAGCTAGTTGAAGATTGCCTTTTCATTAAAAGACAGCTTATTTATTGCATGTGTCTACTCTTTTTGTGATTGAGGGTATTTATCGATAAGAACATACATGCATTTATAACGAATGATCTAAAAATATTGAGATTAAACCTGATTTACCTTATTATACTCTGACCTCGTGTGTATTAGATTCCAATATGGGCAATTTTATTATAAAATAAAAAAGTGCAGTAATTATATATTATCGTTATTTTGTTATAATGCTTTTTCTTGTTTACTACGAAAATAAGGAGAGCTCAAAAAAACTCACGAAATTATCTCAATTTATTTAGATGTTAATAAGTAGACCTTTTTAATCAAGTAAATACAGTTGCTATTTCAGATAGACTTACTATTAATAAAATACTTTCATGAATTGGTAAATATGGCGAAAATCGAAGCAGCTATTTCGTTTTGTAAAATGATTGACTGCAAACGTCCTGCTTAATTAATTAAGCGTAAAACTCAAGATTCCATCGCACCCAAATCAGCAACGGAAAATGCTGAGTCAGTGGAGCACAAAAAACCTCAATGCAGGTCACACAAATAATTATGGAAAGGTTTAAAGCCCACACAGCGGAATTGGCAGCTGAAAAACTTTCTATATACAACAATTAAATTATGCAAAAAAATGTGAGAAGGGTCAATAAATAAATTAACAACTCGCGTTTATCGAGCAAACAAATAATGCACCAAAAAGACTTCCAATTAACGCTACTACCCTACACAAAACGGAAGTTCCCGACTAGTCAATACCCCGAACCCTCTTCTACCTACGCCAAATGCAGCTCCCGCTACGAGCTCGGTTGGTTTAGCAGTAATAGAAATACATTTAAAAAAATTTATAAATAAATAGGTTCCTCGATAGGGCTCGCTGCCTCTACAACCAAACTATCAATTGAGTCTCACCGAGAAAAAAAAAACGGATTAAAATAGCAGCACAGAAAATATAACAATGCAATGAAATTTATAGAATTCAATAAACACGCTAATAAATGTGTGTGTGTACATGTATACAGCCATTCTTGCAATTTGCGCCAGCTGCCCCAACCTCGTGGGCAGCCAAAGCACGTATTTTCTAATGACTTCTGTGTTTCTTACCCAATATTGTTGAAATTTTTCACAATAGATCTTTTTAGTACCATAAAAATGTTGGCTGAAATTGTTAGGCCTAACAAATTGGTGTTTTTACTTGATTTAAAGCTATGTAGCAGTAGCGGGGTAAGGGCGATAGCTAAAAAATAAAAGATACTTGCAACACGTATACTATTCTGGCAGCAACATTATGGATTGCTTTGAAACGGGGCAAGTGCGGATTTTCACCCACAACAGTGGTTAATTAGCGACAAACTTTTGTAAGGAAATATTTTGCTTACCAACCGATAGGTCTCAAAATTAGTTTCAAAGGTTTTTGTTTAAATTCAGTTGAGGGATGTTTCATTCCTTCTTGGTTTAATGGGGTTCAAAGATTTGATGGTTGATATTTCCCGCTCAAATCAATTTTCAAGGATCTACATAAAAAATCATTTAAGACGTGTTTCACATATTTCGCAAAATCTTAACTCCTTTGGTGGAAAGTGCATTAGAAAGATGTTCGTTGTGAGTTTTAAGTGTTGTCCGATTTGAATCAAACTTATTTTTAAAGCTCTGCATAATATAATGAATAAGTGTTTTAGCGATTTAGGACATTAAATTCGCAACGGTGGTAAAATGGCGGAAAATGTTTGTACGAAAGTTGTTTGTTTACGGTCCACTCAGTTTCAAAATCATTTTCATAGCTTTTGAGGTACATTGATTTTATAACTATAAATCATTATAATTATGTGGCTTAATGCTGTTTTTCCTTAGTATTAACCAAGATATTAACAAATCCCTTTCTGTGTTTGTTTTATTTAAATTTAAATTTGTATAAAATTAGTAAACTCAGTAAAATATACTGATACCATGATTACAAAAAAAGCTGTCAAGTGGAAAAAATCCACTTCCAAAGCTTGACCCGGACCTAAATAATGCAAGTCTTAAGAAAAAAACCAACAATAAAGAGAAGAGAAAAGATGATTAATTTACGCATCCACTTGTTAGTTTTTCTTCGTCCTGGCTGGACTTTTGTTCGCACAGTTCCGTCCACAATGCCAGCCGAAACTTAATTTGATTAAATCTGAGTGGGTTCTATCCGCCCTTGCCTTTCCAATTGCAACTCATCTCTACCGTTTCCTTTTCCGTAAATAATGATGTGGTTGGCCATCATCAGAGAATTGGCAATATGACTCAAGCTGAAAGAGTAACCAGTACTGCGTCGAAGCTTAAATACCTTTACATGCATTTTAACTAACAATGCTGGCATATAACTTGGACAAAAATTGACACCGCTTTCACAATTTATATTAAAATAATACGTTGGCAAATTTTTTTTTATCTATATAAATTATGTCTTAAAAAATTATGAATAAAAACTGTTAAGTGTGCCATTGCGTTGCCATTTAATGGTCCGCGATATGGAAATAGCCCGGATAAGTGCTGAGTGCTTATCGTCTGGACGCTGCAGAAGCGTTCATTAATTGGTATTAGTGTACTTCAATTATGTTCTCTAGGCGAACGAATTCCGCCCATGACGAGCACTTGATGGTCGTAGTGGTGAAAAGAATTCGTTAAAAAGAGGAATGAATTGGCATTTCATTGAAATTAATTAAATACCTTACACTTTTATCGAACAACACTTTTGTATGGCTTACAGAAATTCACAACGGACTTTGTTAGTAGCACATTTAACTTGAACTTGCATACATGAGAAAATTACAAAACTAGTTTTTTGAAATTCTATATTATTTACGCAGTTCTCTGAAGATGTGCTGTCAAAGTAACCACAGAAGGGAATTAAGCAACAATTACTCTTATAGTAACCAGTGCTATTTGGAAAAGACAATTTCGTAGCTTATACAAAAATCAAATAATATTCACAATTTTAAAAGTATTATTTGGTTAATATAGTTGTCGGCTTAGAAAATAGAAAATTCGGTGGAGTTTTTTTGAAAAAAGGTATAATTTTAGAATTTTAGAAAATTACAATAACTAATATCCACTAATTGATTTTCTACTTCCTCTCTATTTTCAGTAAAGTATTTTCCAACCCATTGCCGACAGGTGAACAAAGGTCATAGATAATCGAGACAAACACCTTGCAGCTTAACAAAATATATTATTGACAATATCGAAAACAAGAATTTTGCCCTTTCACTTTCACTTTTTATCTCTCTCTCTCTCTCACCACTTAAAGTGACCTCCACAAAAATATATGTCCAGATCCTTTTGCCAGCCACGTATTGGCCACATGTACTTATAAATATAATTAGTTTACGTAGCAGTTTAGTATTGTGACAGGCAATTCATTATTTGTATCACAGCTAAAGATACAGATATAACACAGACATAGACACAATTGCATTTGTAATCGAGAAGAAGCAGCTGCACAAAGCAGACAACCAATTTGCAATCTATGATGAAAAAATGTCACCAATTGTAAGAGCATTTGATATTTATATGAATTTCTGCCCCCAAGCCCACATTTTCAACTGAAATAGAGGAAAGTCAAGCGTATTTTCTGCCGCTTTCTGCTTACATTTGCCACCAGAGTGCCAATGTGATTGCCCCTGTATTTGGATTTCACGCGGCCATTGTTATTGCCTTTTATGCAGTTTCCTAAAATAATTGTGGTTCATATATGACCCACACATGCACCCTTATCCGCTCTTTCTGCTTCTTCTGCTTGAAGACTCCGTACCCGAATAGTAATTGATTATTAAATTCAGCGTGTCATTTTCCGGCGTTGTTATTTTGCATAGCGCCACAGCGTAGGCCACAAAGCCATTATACATATCCTGCCTTACACACAAGAACATGCACAAACATTCACTTGCGCCGACAGCTGCTCCTGCTAAACTTTGTTTTTAAGCCCTGATACTTCGTAAAAGAGGTTTAACGTATTTGTCCAAATGTATGTAACACGCATAAAGTATATATATTCTTGATCAGCATTAATAGCCGATTCGTTCTGGCCATGACCGTCTGTCCGTCCGTCAGTCCGTGCGTATGTATGAACGCAAGAATATCAGAACCTATAAGAGCTGGAGATTTTAAATGTGGATCGTAAGTTCTGTGCCCACGCAGTACGAGTTTGTTTCCGATAATCGATAACTTAGCCCTTTCCAAGTAATCGATAAGAATCGATATCGAAAGCATATTTTTCGAGCAATTTTAGTAAATAATTAGAGCTAGAGTCAGCAATTACCCAAAGCTACAAATCAATTTATACTGCCCACAGATTTAAGCTTTGGCAAAATCTTATCAAATTCGGAAAAACGGAAGAATCGGTGAAAATTAGTTTTTTGTTAAACAAGTATTTGAGTTTTTGGAGATTCTTGATTAAACTTAACGATTCAAAGCTTACATGTTCTCCATACCCAAAAAAAAATAAACGTCTACAAAAGGATGCTCCTCTTTCTGTTCACCTACATTGGCATTTATGTGAAACTAAATTATTTAGAGCTTGATGCAAGCATAAAATTAAAAACTGATGTAGATAGTCTGCACAAATACGTTTATGGAGCATTTGAGAAGAAGGTTGTAAATATGATTAGCGCTAGTAACATAGGCTGCAGCCAAGACACATACAAGGCCTGTCCATAATTGGTTGCAATTGAGTTGTAGGCTAGCGTCTATATCAGTTACTGCTGTTTGCCAATTGTTGGGGGAGGAGTGGGCAGGCTACAAGTAAAGCAGCAAGTCTGCAACAATTAAGTTTTATGAAAAAACAATGAGAAGGGTAACTTATATTCTAGCAATGCGGCAAGTTGCCAGTTGCTTGTTTCACGTCGTTGTTTCTACTTGCTGCTGCACCTGACGTTGCGTAAAACTCATCTGAGTCCATGGGGTTATTGCTGCTGGCCATTTCCGCCACTGATTGCACTAAAACACGCGCACGCACACAGAGAGAGGCAAAAATACAACTATGCAACAGCAGACGCGATTCGCATGCAAACTTTATAGTTAATGGCGCAACTGTGGTGTGTTTGCAAAGTGTTGAAATTGAAATTATACCTTGGGGGCTGCAGTTGTTGTTTTCCTTTTATAGTTTGTTGCACTTGGCTTAACTCTTGTGCACTGCAGGCAGGGCGCACCAACGTTCATTGTTGCTTCTGCTGTTGATGCAGCAACAATCACAACAATAATGTTAATGCATGCAAATGCACAAGTTCAACCAACAGCAGTAGCCAGCATAAGGCAACAGCTGCTTGGCAAATGCAGTACCAGCAAGCAACAACTACAACAACAAATGGCAAAACTGGCCTTCAACTCGCAATGCAATTAGCTCGTGTGTAGAATCGAAAAGGAACCCATGCAAAATTATGCACTTCATGGGGAGCATTATTTAATTGATTTTCACCTTAAAATTCTTAAAAAATAATTCTATTATACATCGAAAACTATAACGCCTAAAAGAAGCTAAGATTTAAGTAGCAGCACAGAAAACAATACAATCGCTCTTGATAGAATTCACATACGCACATTAATGTGCTAGTGTATATATACAGAAGCTCGAGGCGAGCAAAAACATGTTTTATTTAATATATTCTATGTTTCTAAACCGATCTTGATGAAATATTTTACTTTTTATTGTACTTTAGAATATTCGTGTATTACAAAAAGTCAATTAAATTACCCCTGATATATATATAATATTCTAGAAGTAACATATCAAGATTGGTGACACTAGCTTACAATATTTCTAGTTTTCTCAAAAAACAGGATGTCGATAACAAACTCGATCCGCGCTGGCACTAGGAGGACTTACAGCTAAAATTTTCTCTTATAGATTCTGTTATCCTTGAGCTCATACATACGGACAGACGGACATGGCGAAACCCCGTCTTAACGTGCACCATTAACATATAAGGTAACTACAGAGAAAATGTAAGCTTCCTAGGTATTACGGTTTGGGTTGTGCGTTGATCACCAATAAGTCAGGCAATCAGAACAAACAGTTTTATATATAGAGATAGGGCGGTATGAGCCAACGTAACCGCATTGACTGCTTCGCCTTCTCGCCCTGTTTTGCGGTAAGCCCCAAGCCGCGAACAGAACAGTGGCAGGACAGAAGTCGAAATCTTGCGCAGCCACCGAACGTGGCGACAGGAAAAGCGAAGCAAAATTAATAAAAATCATACAGAAGCACACAACACTTTCCTCTCTTACACACACACACACACACACACATACATAAACGAACACTTATATACAAAGCACGACAATTTAAATGGCAACCACAAACGTCCTTGCAGTCCACGATAGCAGGGACAGTCGACTACCGACAGCTATTCGATAGCACATTTGTCTTTCATGGCATTTACTTTCGCACTCATTAATTAAGATAATACGGCTTTTTCGGCGCCTTCAGAGTTTATCCAGCTAAATGTCACCCCACCAACGAATGCCACACACAAGATGAACCTCCACGAAGGACGAAGTCGCAGCTACTGTCGCAATCGAGGTCATGCTTTAAGTGTCATTTCATTGCTTGTCGAACGGCGCTTGTAATAGTCCTGGACCCGAACTGTAGTTTTGAAAGACTTGAGTGGGCACTGGAAGTCTCTTATGAGTGGTCTTAGAGCACGTGAGGATCGCTGTTTTTATGTCTGATTGGGGCACATGCCTCATACAATCCTATTCGCTTTGCGTACTTACGCCTCAGCAGTTGACTTATTTATATAAGGTACTTGTTGCAGTTGACTTATTTATGTAAGGTACTTGTATTAGTAAGCATGCAATACCCCAAACAGAAGAGGGCCACACAGCAGCCAAAAATTCAATAACTAAAAAAACGTGCTATGGCTGGCCACGAGCTTGGAGCAGTTAGCGCAAAGTGCAAGAATCTCTTTATACAGCGATTTTATAGTTTTCTGTGCTGCTCCTTAAATCCGCTTTTTTCCTCACTAAAACTCACATATTGGTGTAGATTTTCCGTAGAGACGGCGGCAAGAAGTGTGGTTTGTTGTGACTTCGAACCCTACCGAGACAAAGTTTTTTTTATAATTTATCTTTATAACTATTTAAGCAAACGAGCGCGGTGCGCGAGCTGTATTTGGTGGTGGAATAAGAGGGTTTAGTGTCTAACCTAGTCGTGAGCTCCGGACTAGAACCTCTTACTTGCCATCTGCATTTGGTGTTAGGAGAAGAGGGTTCAGGGTATCCCCGAGTCGCGAACTCCCAACTAGAACCCCTTACTTGTTTTCCTTATTGTTGTCGCCAAGTACGCTATATGCACTAATTTTTTTGACCCGCAGGAGACACTACAATTTGGTGGCACTCGCAGCAGCAGAGCCTTTGTCTATTAACATTTTAAAGACTTTCTAATGTATAGCCAAAATTGATGATTAACACAATCATTTCATTAACGCGTCCGCATTGTCCCTCGGCTGGCTAATTCTCAATGAGCATTGCAAGGGTCGGCCAAGGCTTTTACCTAATTTTATTGCAAATTGCTCGTAAAAGCGAGGAAGGAAATTGCCGTGTTTATGCAGCGCTCGGCGTGAGCTCGAACTTTGCTCTCTAATTCTGGCCGCTGTTTGCCCTTTAACTAGGGCCACGCCCACCATGAGGCACGCACCTATGCGTGCTGACGTTATTATCTTAACTGTGTGCATAAACTGTGATAAAACTCGCATATTCTACGCAGCGTTGCCTTCCCCAGGTTTCTGGCCACATTTAAAATGTCAATAATTTATGTTGGCCGTTAAACTGGCTACCTGCCTGGCTTTGCCTGGCTGGTCATTGGCTATAGCTTACAACAATTTGATGGCTTGCAATTATTATATAATTAATCGCTTTATTTATGCTAAGAGAGTTGCGCAAGTCAGTTTTGCGATTCAGTTGCAGCCGAAAGGGAGACTCCTTTCTGACTGTATGGAAAATTAATATTAAAAATTTTTTTTAAAGTAAAGGAAAGCGTAAGATAGCCCTAATTGTTTTGCAGATTACACAAAAGAATGATTGACGCAAGGCTGCCTGCCGTTCCAGTCACACGCCCATCAATTCGACCGCAAAATACGAATTAAAATATAACAATCAAAGTGCACTCATGCATCTGCGAATATCTAGTTTTGGGTCTTTGGCTTCGCCTGTACACAGTTTTAATTTCGATTTTTATTCAAAGCACGAACTGAATTTATTGTTCGACCCAGAGTCAAAGGCACTTTAAACCTTTTGCTGCAACCCTTTCTTGGTTATGTGAAATGTCGCTTGCTTATCTCAAATCTGGGATTTTAAGATTATGCCCCTCATGACTGGCTTGAAATAAGGAATGCTAAAGACTAGTTAAAAAAATTATTACGGCTTATGGAAAACTATTCGTTATTTATAGGTAAGGGTTTGAACGCACATACATTAAGCGAAAGATATTTAACAGTAAAAATAATAATAGTCTAAAAATAATAAAATTAATAAGAATAATAGTAATATTAAAATTAATAATTTTCTTCTGAAAATTATTATTAACAATAAAATCGTTAATAATACTAAATACGTCACTAAGAACAATTAGCTTAATTGAAAAGATATGCATAAAATAAACCCTACTGCTATTATAATGTACTGTTTATATTGTTGACAGCTTTTATCGAATATTTAGACAATAATACATTTAAAAATAAAACATTATACAAAAAAAATATAAATAAAAATAAAAATATACTTTTGGCCTGAGTTTTTTAAATCTTAACTGTTCTAGAACTGATGTATTTGTCAAAAGAGAAAACTTATTTAATTCTTGAAATGTAAGCAAAATACAGTGAGGCTTCGAGTCGATGGCAAACATATGCTGGTTGTTTGACTTTGACGAATTAACATTTTGTCGAACGCCGCAAAAGGTCCCAAATGCCCTAATAACAAATTTTAGTGACAACACGATTGAATTAAATTATCATTCTATGGATGGCGGTTGGGTCGGATCCAAAAAAGGCAGCCCAAGCAAATTGATTTTATTTACTTTGACACTAACGTTCTGCACAGGACCCCATTTGATTTAAATGCGGTTTTGGGGTCGTTAAGTGTAACTAAAAAGTTTCCAATGTCCTGCGGCTGCGTCTGTCTGTCCTTATTGTTTGTTTACTTGGCTGCCCTCTCAATTCGGAATGCTCCATAGAACAAATTGATGTGCATATTGCTTGGGTCAGCGTATGTTCAGCGGTGAGCATAAATTTAAGAATTTAAGAAAAATCACATTGTCGTTTTCTTCAATTTTGGTAGAGATAAGGTATCAAATTGCAATCGAAAAAAAAAAATACTTAACCTGTTTAAAGCATTGAAGTTAATTGATATTTTCTTCTGTTATACGTGCTTTGGCGGGCATAGATCATAGATCCATAGATAGATGGTGGAGTATATAAAAAAATTAATAATTTTTGAAACATACCTTAAGAAACAGAAAATGAAAGACAATACTGCTATTCTTTCAAAAATACTTAACAGGTTCATTTATCATACATTTCTCTAATTCTGTTATAACTATTCCCTACAGTTTTAACCCTGAAAAGTCTGCGCTTTCAGCTTTCTCCATACAGATCGTTTCTTCTAAATAGACATTACCAAAAGGACTCTAGAGCTTTGATTCCTTACTTTTGGAGCTGCAACAGGAATAAAGATGGAGTAATCTTTCCTCGTGGTGTCTGCTCTTTTCCTGTAACTATATCGATATTAAACATTTGTTATCAGCCGTGTTCTGCAACCCATTTCTTTCCGAACACAGGTATTTTAATCTGTTTAAATTCATACGTAAAGAGAAAGTGACATTTTAATTCCAATTCCAAGTAGCTCATTAAATAAGTCTCCACCCAGACTCGAAAAACTTTCAGCTTGAACATTTTTGAGAAGGATCAAGAGGTGAAAACAAATACGCAAAATAAAGAAAGAGCATACACAATCAATAATCATGTCACGTGCGAATTCATTGAATCCCGCCATTTTATTTCTATTGGAAAGAATGCACGTTTTGTCCCTTTTACAAAAACCATCCAACCATTACTCAAAATAAAGTCCAATCTTGGGGGTTCCCTTTCCCGTTCGGCACAGTTCGTTTGATGGTCACAGACAAATGGTATTTAACTTAACGCGGGCCACTAGATGAGGTAATTTGAGCAATTAGCACACGCTTCACTCGCAGAAAAATCGCAATCGAAATTGTAGAAATATATTAAGTCTAAGAATCCAACCTCAGATTGGCTGTCTTACAGCAAAAAACATCAAATATTATAATCCTATGCAGCTTGACAAAAATCAATTTCAATTAGAACGCATTCGCGCGAGGTATCGAACGACATATACTATATTTAATTGTGGTTGATCCTATTTTGTTGCCAGAGAAAGAATTATCTTTCACTCCTTAGTGGCCTGCGCTTCTTCTTTCCTTTTGTCGTTTGCAAGCGCGGCTATACTCTACCAAGTAATACAAGGCATACCCGACACAACTCGGTCGCTTGAAGCTGGAGATAAATATGAAGTGATTAGAACGCCTGGTGGAAACTTTTGGTTGAGGGCAATGGTTGTGTTAGATGCTTAAAGCGCAGAAACGCCATACGCAGACCAGCAGAAGTTGTTGGGCGCAGTTAACGTACCCTTTCCAATCACTATTTCTATATACGACTTATTAGGGGTTTTATCCTTTAAGCCCCCTAGAGTATAGAGCTTAATGGTAAAAATTACAATCAGCTCTTAATCCCAATCTGTGCATTATAAAGTTATAAAAAAAATTATGAACAGTGTTCTGATGCTTTCCTCTTATTCGTAACACAGAAAATTCAGCAGGAATATTAACTCGTATTTGTTGAGGAAAAATTGGTACAAAAAGGCATAAAGGCAAAAAGAAAATACGAAAGCGTATGAACGAGAAAGTCTGGCCTGCACACAAAGACACAACTAAATACATACCTAAAAGCGCAAACACTTGCAGTAAAAGAACGAAAAAATCATTAAATAAACTGTTCGTTTTTCAATTGTGGCGCGCGTTTGCCGTAGTACAGGAGTGTCGCTATGTGTGATTGTGTGCGAGTTGGTGGGAGTGTGTGTGTGTGCGGAAAACTGCGCCAAGAGCGAGCTAAGAACCAATATTGAATTTGGCTAGCTGCAGTGCCACTAAACACTGCCACTGGACATATGCTGAAGGTGCTGGCAAAAAACTTTCTGACTGGTGCACGATAACTTTGAATAGGAATAACGTGTAACGATATGGCGGAGCAAGCGGGATGCCCATCGAAACTTTGCAGCTTCAACTTCAAGTTCCATTTACGTTGTTTGATGAATTTATGCCACTGACTGTGAGCGACTCTGTGAACACCGCGCTGATTTAACAATCATAACGCATACGCCATGTTGCCCCGAATATTTCCGGAGTCAAATCAATTTTTGTAATCACAGCACGTATGCAAAGTTGCCTCGAATCATTTCCGGGGTTAAGTTTGTGATATTTTCTACTACAAAGATGTTCGGCATCTGGTATATCCATATATAACTACACATTGACCAATAAATAATATACTATTTGATAGGGCTGGATTATCTTAGGTTTTCATATTGATACTCTCTGTTGGTACAAAATATTAAGACAACATGTAGAATAATTTATAATGGTTCACACCATAAACACAACTAACTGTAACTAATTAATTTTAAGTAGTTCAAGTGCCCGCTTTGGTTTTCGCAACGCTTTTCCCCAGCTATTATATATTGGTTTTTATTTTTGACCACCTCGTACAGTTATCGTTGCGGCAGCCGCAGTTGCAGTCGTCCTCATAGCGCCGCCATTTTATTGTAAATTGAATGGAGTTGCGCATGAAATTCTAGGCGACAACAGCTTATGCCATTTCCGCTTCCGCCGACCTGAGCTGAACCACACTGGCTGCAGCCACACAAAATGAAACGGAATATAATTGTGAGGTCATGTGAATTCATGGGACAAACAATAAAGACGATGAGTAACGTGCTGTTTCAGAATAGAGCGGAGAAGGCAATGCCAGTAAAAAGTTTAGTCTGTGTGTGCGAGTAAGCAATTGAGTAAGTGTGTGTGTATGTGTATGTTTATCTATGGGTTATGTGCCTTCATGTGTACATGAAATGAAGCTTTCGTGCGATTTTACCGTAAAATACATTATAAGCTAAATTAAATTTGTTCAACGAAAATGTAGTTGGCAATGTCAAAAGATTTGCCTTTCTTGAAAATGCCCCAGCAGCAACACGAACAGCAGCAACCACAAGACCAGCGTCAGCTGTGTTTACAGAAGCAGGCCTCCGGCATCTCGGAGCCAAAGTTTTGTTTGTCTTGACACTTAAATAGTCGTAAAATGAACAATCTCCATTAAGACCACGGACCACTGCGTATGAGCATCTTCCTGCATTCCGCATATTGCTTAGAATGTGCCACACTTTGAAGTTCAAAATTGACGTTATTTTGACATTTGAATGAAAAAGAAAAACACTTTTCCGTCAGAAAGTCGACGTTGTGGCCAACGGCTTGCCTTTCAAAACAGAAAACCAACACAGTGAAAACATATTGGGTAGAATTGCCGAATCGCAAGAGCAAGGAAAATAGAAATTGGAAATTTTCAACATGAGTTTTTATTAATATTTATATATGTTCTTTTATTTAAGACGCAAATCGTCCATTAACTCAGGCTGGTAAAGTTCCTTATAGGAACTTTGCCCTGTCAGCAGGATGAGACGTCAGAAGTTTAGTCCTTGCCATGATTAAAAGATCTCCCTCTGCGCTTCGGTAAGCAAGTTTTTTGACCGCAGAATAGAGCCCGACTATCGGCAATGTGGTGGCAGTTATTATTATTACTGCTACTTCCACTGCTACTGCTGTTAGCATTTGCAGCACATTATTGAAATTATTTATGCGCGTTGACTCAATTACGCCCTCTAGTTTTACCTGCCTGTTATAACTGGACATTCACCAAGGAACGCGAAACAGGTGCTGAAGTTTTCACTTTTAATGTGTTTAGCCACAGCTTTCAATTTCTTTGCGCAAGTTTTGATTATCTTATTTTGTAAATTTGCAAAATTACGGAAATCCTTAAACACAAGTTTAATGTTACGAAAACCCCAAGAGAAACGGGAGTATTTACAAATTATATCAAAATTGGGAACTCCCGACTTGGGCCTCTTGCTTGTTTTGCTTTCAGTGTTTTGTGGCTCATTTATGTGCTTGATCAGAATTTGTTGTCTTCGTACGTAATTTTTCCTCTTCCTCTCACCGAAGTCCTAAAGTTCATGAGTCCGCTGTAACATTATGTAGGCTTGGCAATTCAGAGCTTTTCATGGATAGCATTTAAGCAAAAGTCTATCCAATTATGTACTAAAAAATTTGAAACAAATGTAGGGATGACCATTCGATGGCCTTCACAAGCACTTGAGTTCTTTATGTTCATATTATTTTATTTAGAGAAATTGGTGAACAAGCGTAAACTTATGATTATTGTACATTTTCCGACATGTATTTCAAAGACAACGAGCAACAGCGAACACATCTTTTCATTGACTCTTCTAGCTTACAACTGAGCTTCTCCTTCTTGTATTTTTATCGATAAATCTATCGTTGATTAAATATCCATAGCAGGGTTGCATATGATAAGTGATTTTATATTACCAAATGAGTATAATGCCAACATTATACTCGCCTGTTTAATTTAACTGATTGTAAGTTCGACCACTCCTAGTTCTGTTTCCAACTCCTACACTCGGCCATCCTGACTCTTCATTCGACCCGAATGACGACTCTTCTGTTAAATTAGCATTTGGCTCCCATTTTTTCATGTATTCTGCTACAGTTGTAGTTTTCCCTGGACCTTCGTGGTCGCCTACCTTTTCTACGTCATATCTACCATGGTTTTGAATCTTTACTATTTTATATGGACCAAAGAATTTAGGTTTCAATTTTAAACCAGTACCATACTGTGTTCTCTTAATGGCTACAAGTTCGTTTATTTTATAATTGGACTCTTTTTTGCGATGTTTATTAAAAGATTTTCGGTTTTCCTGCTGTATTTTTGCTATATTTTGCCGCGCTTCTTTACGAACTTCTTCTCTTTCGTTACTTAGCTCCTCTATAGCAGCTTCTTCTAATAGTTCTTGCAAGTCCGATATTCTTTTAAGTTTCATCTCCACACCAGTCAACAATCTAAACGGTGAAACTTTAGTGCTTCTTGGCGGCGTACTGTTGATTGTTTGTTGAACGATATCAATATGCTTATACCAGCTACAAGGATTTTCACGACATAGTTTAGACAACATTGGTATTACGATTTTGTGTATACGTTCTACCTGGCCGTTTCCTCTTGGAACTCCTGTAGCTATCGTAAGATGCTGTATACCTTCTGTTTCACAGTACTCCTTGAACAGGTTTGAAACGAAAGCTGCACCCCTATCTGATATTATGCGCTTAGGATTTCCAAACACTGCTGCCTGCCGTCTTAGTCGATCTACAACTCCTTCTGCGGTGGTATTTTTTGTTGGATAGAGCCAAACAAATTTTGAAAACGCATCGACTATCACTAGAATATAGTTATAGTTTTTACTTGTCTGTTCTATTGGACCGACATGATCCACATGGTACGTGCCTAAGGGCTTGTCTTCTTTGTCAATTGGTGCCAAAAACCCTTCTTTCTTGCCTGATTTGCTCTCAGATATTATGCATTCTACGCAACTTTTTACAATTTTTGGCACTTTTGACGATAGCTGCGGAATATAGAATGTCTTCTCGATTGCTTCTTGAGTTCGTTTTGCTGAGAAATGCCCTTGCTTGTGTGCAATTCTTATGATTTCGTCTTCCATCAGCGATGGTACTACTATAAGTTCCTTGATGGGATCCTTGTATAAAATACCATGCCTAACATAAAAATCTTCGTATGTGCTACAATCCAAAACAGTTAGCACCGCTCGGACCCAATCATCTCTCGCTTGTGCTTGCTGCAATCTGTGCTGCAGTGAGTCTTCAAGCATAAGACAGGATACGCGGCTTAAAGCATCAACATGCCTCATTTTGCTGCCATTTCGATGCTCAATACTGTAGTCAAAATCTTGAAGGAAGAGTGCCCAACGCGAGACTCTCAATGGAATATCTCCACGTTTTTTTATGGTCAAAGCGAAAGCGTTACAGTCGGTCACAATCTTAAATTTTATGCCAAGTAAGTAAACGCGCCACTTTTTCAAGGCCTCGACTATAGCCAGCACCTCAAGCTCATAAGAATGATACTTCTCTTCTGAGGGTTTTGTTTTCCGACTTAAATATTGAATTGGATGCAACAATTGATCGTCCGAGTCTTTTTGCAAGAGTACACCACCATAACCATTCATTGAGGCGTCCGTATGCACTTCAGTCTTGGCTTTCGGATTATATAATCGCAATACTGGAGTACTAACTAATGCTGATTTTAATTGCCTGAATGCGACTAGTTGTTCTTCATCAACTTTAAATTGCACGTCTTTCCGTAACAAATCGGAGAGCGGTTTGGCTATCAGCGCATAGTCTTCTACAAAGCGCCTAAAGTACGATGTTAATCCGAGAAAACGCTGCAAACTCTTTCGGTCATGCGGTATAGGAAAATTTTGAACTGCCTGGGTTTTTCTTGCAGATGGTCTTATTGTGCCTCCCTGTATAACGTACCCTAAAAAGTCAACTTCCTTCATGAGAAACTGGCACTTGCTCCACTTAATACGCAAGTTAAACTCTGCTGCTCTGTCCAGTACGCGCTTTAACTTTTGGATACCTTCATCTATATCCTTGGAGGGAATTATAAGATCATCCATATAAGTTACGACTGTACCATCCTGTACCAGATCTACAAGAATTGCATGAATGAATCTGGAAAATACAGCTGGGGAGTTCGATATTCCAAAAGGGACGAACAGGAATTCATATTGCCCTGCACTTGTTACAAATGATGTAAATTTTCTCGAATTTGGCTCAATTGGAACATGAAAAAATCCGTTTGCGAGATCAAGTGTAGTAAACACACTTTGGCCCTGCAATCTCTCAATCACATCGTCTATTAAGGGCATTGGAAAATTGTCCCTCGCGATCTTTTCGTTTAGACGCCTGTAGTCACAGCACAATCTTTTGGTACCATCTTTTTTCGGAACGAGGACAACAGGAGATGCATACTCCGATGTACTTGGCTGTATGATCTTTTCTTCTAGCCAAGTTTTGATTTGCGAATCGACAATAGACTTGTCCGCATGTGATATGCGCCTTGGGCGTTCGAAAACTGGACGCTCATCATTTAACAAAATTTTCATTTCAATTGGACATTTCTTCTTCATTTCAGGTGAATAGTTTTTAATTATTGCTTGAACTGCGTCTGCAACAGGTTTTTCTAAGTGATGTAGATCGATCTCAGCCTCCTGATTTTCTGCAAAAAAACATACATCTTTGAATTCTTGTAAAAGCTCTATGTCTGGCTTCTTATTTTCGACAGTATCTTCTGTTATTGTTGATGTCTTGTCAATTACTCTCTCGTTTGCATTGTCCTTCACTTTGGGTCGAAATTCTACGAAATTTTCCGATACTATTAAGTCCGCTTGCTTCAATACGCTGTTTCCTATTACAGCTGAGTATTGGATGTCGTCTCTGCTCGTAACATGAAAGGTTATATCCAGTAAGATACCATCAACTTCGACTTGAGTGACAAAGCTTCCCAGTGTATTTAGCTCACTATTACAGATACCAACAAGACACTGTTTTTCATTATTCAGTTCAACTTTTCCTAGCTCTTTAAGGATATCATCGCGTATCAGACAGAGGTCACAGCCTGTATCGATTAATGCAGAGAAGCATAT
Source organism: Drosophila virilis (assembly GCF_030788295.1). Lineage (NCBI taxonomy): Eukaryota > Metazoa > Arthropoda > Insecta > Diptera > Drosophilidae > Drosophila > Drosophila virilis. The sequence goes on along the minus strand of NC_091544.1, from coordinate 20,556,398 downwards.
GTTCTTACAAGACAACTCCTTAAAAATGCATTTTCCACTACTGTTGGCCTTGTTTATCATCGTGTTCGCATTTTGGCCTTCTTTCTTCTCCACTGCACGCGATCCTGAACAGTTAGCTGCCTTATGCCCTGGTTGAGCACACTTGTAACATTTTATTGGCTGTCTACATTCTCTGGCTAGATGTGATGGATCGCCGCATTTGAAACATTTCTTAATTCGTTCTTTATTCAAGTCAGGTTTCTTTTCTTCGGTATCGTTATGCATCCTACCCGTATTAGACGCTTGAGGGCGACTACTACGGATTTTCTCATATACCTTGATTTGTTCTTTTAGTTGCTGCAGAGTCTTGGCCTGATACAGATTACTTTTGTTACTCCTCGAGTCAGGTATTCCCTCAATAAAATATTCTATCAGGCTTGAGTCATCCAGGTTAAGAGGTCCGCCAATTTCCATAAGGCTATACAGATATTCTATATAATCTTCACCTTGACGCTTACGCCTATTCCGCAACATGCGGTGGACGTCTATTGATGAAACTACCGTCCCAAATTCTTCCAATAGCGCTTGCTTTAAAGATATCCAATCTGAAATTCCATGCTGACTGCGCACGAATAATTTTGCTGCACCTTTTAGTAATTGCTTTGAGTAAATAAATTTCTGAAGGTCGTTCCACTGCACTGCCAAAGCGTTATCTTCAAATTCATGAATCCATTTTTCAACAGCTGGTTGATTTGACCCATTGAATTGCGAGAGTGAATCTTCAATGTCGCGTAATGTAAACGTTGTTCGGACTATCTGCATTGGTGAGCTTTGACGGGTATGAGCCGACCCAGCATCGTCATACTCAGATTCATTATCGTCAACCTGCAACCCATAATATTCTAAAAGTCGGTCTTGCAAAGTTTGCTTTCTACCTGTTGTTACCAAACTAAGTGCCGATAACTTTTCTTTTAATTCGTTAACTCTTAACGCCAAAATTTCGTCTCTGTTCATTTTGTTATCGTCGTTGCTCGCTTTTCACAATGCTTAAAATTGAATCTTACAAATAAACAATTCAATGTACTTAACTTAATGGTATAAGTAATTAAACTCTTATGAATCAAATTTTAGTTTTTTTTTTCAGCAACTTTAGAAATTATTAAATTATTATATTCGTCTGTCTTAACTTATACTTTCACTTTGTGTTTGCTTACACTTAATTTCTTCTTTGTTATAATTTGATTCTTTGAAAATTTTTTACTGATTTAACACTCTTTACTCAACAACTAGTTAATTATTTTCATATAATGACGAAATAACATACTCTGTTGTTGATCTGTAACTTGATACACCCTGTGATCATCGTTGTCGTGTTGAAGCACGTTCCAGTCACACGCTCTTTTATTGAAAGATTCCGCGCTCTTCGCTCTTCGCCTCTTTGATCTGCAACTTCTTATTTCATCACGAAGTGAAAATTTTGCGCTATCCAGCCTTTGCTACGCAGAATTTAAAACATCGCCTTCTCGCTTGCGCTTATCGACCACTGTCACGCAATACACGACTGTTTGTCTCGCTCTTACTAGAGCTCTCTAGGCATACTTCGCCGCTGTCGCCATTAATCCTAGACGATTCTTGACTTTTTCCATTTTTTCCAGGGCATACGAATTTTAATGAATTTTCATGCACCCGCTTCGTTTTATGCTCCGATTAATAGTCTTGCATACGTTTGTACTCGTTAATCAATTTACGAATTTCACAATTTCTGTCTATCCCACTTCTGACACCAAATTTGTAGGGATGACCATTCGATGGCCTTCACAAGCACTTGAGTTCTTTATGTTCATATTATTTTATTTAGAGAAATTGGTGAACAAGCGTAAACTTATGATTATTGTACATTTTCCGACATGTATTTCAAAGACAACGAGCAACAGCGAACACATCTTTTCATTGACTCTTCTAGCTTACAACTGAGCTTCTCCTTCTTGTATTTTTATCGATAAATCTATCGTTGATTAAATATCCATAGCAGGGTTGCATATGATAAGTGATTTTATATTACCAAATGAGTATAATGCCAACATTATACTCGCCTGTTTAATTTAACTGATTGTAAGTTCGACCACTCCTAGTTCTGTTTCCAACTCCTACACAAATTCAGCTTTACTAATTATTTCTTTAGATAGACTATCGTTCTTTAGAACCCAATCGTTGGCTGTCTCAATTAACGACCAATTTATGATGAGCAGATTTATAAACTAGTAGCACGCACGATCGATAGCGCGATAACGTTGCGAAATAATTGTGCATATAATTTCTAAATAATAATAAAAAACATAATTATAATAAAATAATATTATATAATATAAAATATAATATAAAAACATAAATATAAATAGTTTGTATAACAATGTATGTTTAATTTCCTTTGTTTTATATTGCTGTTTTTGTAAATTACCTGTTGTTTTATAAGCCTTTGCATTTCTATAAAGTTTTTCAGTTCAATATGAACAAATGCTTTTAAATAAACTTTAACTAAGTTTATTATTTAAAAGCCTTTCAACGCGTATGTTATACGGATAAAGCAGTGTGAATTATATTGTTTTAGTCGCATTGTTAATATTCACTGCTTAAGCCCATACACATCAAATGTGCAATATACCGAGTAGTTAACATACATAAATCTTAAGGCATGAACAAGATAAAAAATTTAATCTTGTTATTAAAAGAGCTTTGTGCTTGCATTAACCTAACAATAATAATTCAATTTAGTGCCACACTTTAAGCACATAATTGCTAATTGTTTTTTAAATTAACACAAATGGTCAACTATGCGTTAATAAAAAGCAACAACATTAATCCGCCACAATAAAAAAGCAATAATGTTCAAACAATTAAGCACACAACTTCACGCATTTTCATGCATATTCTAAATAAAATACAAATTTTAACACAGAAAGTAAAATAAAAAAATAAAGACTAAATTATAGGTTTTGTTGCGTGACAATCACGCACATAATTGTCCAACTGGGGAAAATATATACGAATCTGGTGTACTAGCCCCCAGGAGCGCGATACACAGAGCGCCGTGTGCTTTTGTGAGCAGCGAAAAGTTATGCGAAAAGTTACGTTAAACAATTTGCTTGCTGGCAGTTTTCAATTCTACAGGCCGACAGACTTTAATTTATAGCAATATTCGCATTGCTGCGCCAGAATTTCGCCAGAATCATCTTCATATGCACTCCAGCCAATACTTTGCCATTCGGGAAGCAAAAGGAGGGAAACAACTGCTTTTCCAACACTAAAAAAGAGGCAAGCATCAAAAAACAAACTTTTCAAGTTTTCTTCAAAACAAACCGCAAATAGTTCTGTTGCTAGTTGGCCACAATGGATATACACTCAGATAAAAATGGACAGACATTCAAATTTACTGCTACTCTTACGTCATTTTAATATTGATGTTTGTGAATTTCTTTACCTTTCGGCTCTCATTTTAGACTTGGCTTTTCAGTGTTGCCATTCTGTTTTATACTCACAAACTATTCGTGCACTTTATGATTTTTGGCGAATGATTTGTTAGCTGCGCTTTGTGGGTGTTTTTCCTCGAACCAATTATTTTTATTTGATCCAGCCTGATCTCATGACTTACTATATTAATGATATATTAATGATTGCCATCGTAATCTATGAAAGAGCTGCACTCATCTAAATGCCCTCTGATGATGAATAGAATAGAGTATACCCTATTAATTCGATGATAATTAATTGGTTTATGATTCGCACCAGTTTGCTGCTTTCAGGTTAAGTTCGTACACCTTGTTAGTCATCCATTATACTATTAATTCATAACATTAGCGAAACCTAATTTGTTAGTCGTTCCAATGCCCGTTAAAATTTAGTTATATTTAAAGTTAGAACCTATATTATTTTACCTTTTTCCGACTTCCCCACAAATGTTTTTATTCTAAAATCCCACCAGTTTGAAAAACAATTTTTTTTTTCCATTTTGAAACGTCTTTTAAGTTATCTTTTGTCAGTCACAATTCTGAGCATGTTGTATAATTGTTAATATTAATACTGACATCATACAAAGCCATTACCATAATCGGTAACAGAAAATGAAGAAAATGCAAATGTAAATTTAATAAATGAATTCAACTAGCGACGACTCGCAAACTACCAACAAATTTGAGACTGTACTGTGCCGGTATTGAAGAGCTTGTGCAAATAAGCGAATAATTCGCACAAACAGCAACAATTAATGTAGCTTGAATTATTTTTCTACAGCGTACGTGCCTCAAAGGTGCGCTCGTGCAAAAGGTGCGACAGTCTTGGTGAAGGAGGACAGGACAGGGCAGGAGCATTTAGAAATTAATGATAATTGATGGAATAAACGACAAGCTGAGCTGCAGAGCTGGCAAAGCGGACATTGACCATCTGGTTATAGACACTGACATTATAAGGGAACGAACAAATACACTTCGTGTAGCATGCCAAATGTACGGACAACGAGGCGTATGCTCAACATGAACGCAAATGTGTCAGCAGCTGTTATTCATTATAAATGTACGAACTGGATATAAATAAATAACAGATATTTTTGAATTAACTATCGAGTATTCAAGCACATAAGCTTTAATACCCTAGCAGATAGATATGTAGCATATCAACGATATTTATTTATTTAACATTTGTCGAGCACAGTGATGTTCTTTTAGGAGTTTCGCACGGACCGATGGATAGAACTTCGCGTGCCATCTTCTAGCTTTTCGACCAGTTTTTAAATCTTATGCTAAGTATATGCTACCTTTGTTAGCTCCGCTAAGTGTAAGTCTCTTAAGGGACGACTATCGATTCACCTTCTGGTGATGTGACTATTTTAATCCTCTTTGCATCACAGCTCTCCTTTAATTGTTGGGATTGATTGGAACTCATTTAATGTTTCCCAAATAATCTAATTGGTTGATTACAATCGAATTATGACCTCTTATACGTTTTAAAAAGTAGTGATAGCAAGCGAATGTTGAAACTAGCATTCAAGTGTTTAGAGCCAGATTAACGTTATCCACGACAGAAATCGTACCTAGCTTATGATGTTATCAATAAACAACACTTCGAACGAGCAACGGGAAACACAAGGAAAAGGAATATACAGCGTAAAAGTAATTGCAGCGAAATGCCAAGGAAATGGAAGTCTGTACGCCCAACTGGACACATTCTACTTGGAAGCAGCAGCAGCTAAAACAACAACTACAAACCAGGGAACCAGCAGGGAAGCGCAGCCATGAAATATTTATGAGCTCAATCATGTAGATTTATGTTGCCGAAGCGTCCGAGCTGTGAGCGAATTGAAAAATCTGTTGAGGAAAACTTAAGTTATCTCCGAGTTTTATGCTTTATAAAATAATTAAAGAGACGAAAGCAAAACGTGGTTTTAATTTGCTTTTGCCAAATTTCACAACATTTTCTAAACTTTTTTTTAACCATAAAATTCAAAATTCATACACTTTCATGCGAGTTTTTTTCTAAATCATGCTCAATTATTGGCTTGGCTGTTGAGTAGAGGCATAGCAAGTGTTGCGGTCTGTTCGAGTTCGAGCCCTACCGGGAAATGAATATGGAAAACAGTTTCTTAGGGGTCTAGAATTTGAAAAATACATTTTAAAAAACTATTCTCTAATGTGAAGAAAAGCTTATGCATTTTTGGTTATAGTCAATAGGCTGGAATTGTTGCTAATATAGTTACAACTACAGAGACGCCGTTGTCAACTCCCACGCCGAGATGACAACGCTGTTTTTGCGGTTGTTTACGCCAACAGCCGCACCAGCAACAGCCCTATTGCCCTATCTGCATGCTGTCGCCCATTCCCTTGATTTGCATATGCTCGCGCTGCTGCCGTTCTTTTTGTTGCTTTCTGCTGCTGGTGCTATGGACATAAGTATATGTGCCGGTGGTCGATGGTAGTCATCCATGGAGGCAGTTCCCAGGGTCGTCGGTGCAAATACGCTGACTGTGTTATTGCCGCCAATTGGTATACACGTGTATTCATGTTTTTCGGATCCAGTGTAATATCTGCAACACAGAGATGATGATATGGAGTGTGTGAGAGGACATGAGTAATAGCGGGGCACATTAATGTGTTATTTATGATTATTCGCTGAATGACCTTGGCAGCAAGACAAACACAAATTTGTCCAGTTGCCCACCACGCATAAATATTATGTAATAGGTAGTAACATCGTCAAATAATGCTTTTGTTAATTATATACATGTATTTATTTTTTATACCGTCGACATGCCTTTCATTGAATTGTGGGATGTCAAACTTGAGCTAAAAAATGTCGACTAAAAAAGCATTATGAATATTAAAAATTAAAGCCGTTGCGTCACATCAAATGTGCTCAAATGTTATTAAATTGCATTTTTTCACACTCCTTGTGCCAACAACAAGACAGAAATTCAAATTTTATTAAATTCTAATCCAGCTCAACTGAAATTTGCAGAAATCATATATTCATAGGGGTAAAGAGAAAATATACGTTTTCAATAAGATAGAATAGCTTAAATTATTTACTTATCAAATTTTTAAAACAATAAAAATTTATCAAAGATAACTTACAACTACCACACTTGAAAATTATTTGTGAAATTTAATATAGCTGGCTTTTATTATTGTAGCATATATACAAACTTACAGACAGCCAGTTAATACGACAGATTCACACATAACATCTTACACAAAATCGCTTTGATTGGAATGGATATTGTTGTGCCATGTTTCTCTAACCAGGTGTGAGATACACAGACTGCCGCACTTTACGCATGGAAGTACAATAAATGTGCTTTTTATTTGATTTCAATTGAAAGAAGAGGGTTAGAACAACATCTGACGAGGTCGCCCTTATCCTCATATACAGCCTATTCCACGCCTCAATGGCGTTTTTCGAAGATTTCTTCCTCAAGCTGCGCAATGTTCTGCAATTGACATACAGATACGCACAAAGGATGAGGTTCAAAAAAAATTTTACGCGGACAAACGAATTTTGATTTGATATGTTGATGAACAGAATTCGAAATTGGAATGGAATTGCATCGCATTATGTGAATACGCAGCGCACACCTGTCCGCACAATGGCCCGCTCACCTCGCAAATTGAGTGCACACATATCTCGAACATACATAAGCACACCCGCCTCTTCGTGGGGATAACTAATGTATGTCATTCAAATAAGAATTGAAAGTTGCGTAAATTATGCTGCACAAAAGTGCGCGCAGCGTGTATTCAATCAAATCAAATGCAATGCGAGCCAATTTCTGATATAAATTCAAAGTAACGAAAACAGCCTTTCGATTATATTTTCTTTTATCCGTTTGATAAATTTTTAGAGAGAAAATGTCGACTTGTCAGATTTATATATTAATGTATATTAAAAACTGTTTGAAAAAAAACAAGTAAGAGGTTCTAGTCGGGAGCTTCCGACTAGGGGATATCCTGAACCCTCTTCTTCCAATATTTATTATATTATATTTATTTTATTATATATTTTCTATTTAAGAAGCTATATGTCAAGTTTGGTGACTCTAGCTCTTATTATTTACCAAAATTGCCCAAAAAACACGATATCGATATCGATTTTTATCGATTGCTTGGAAACGGGGTATGTTATCGATTATCTGAAACAAACGATCTGCGCAGGCACCAGCAGCGCCTACATCTAATATTTCAAGTCTCAAGCTCTTATAGGTTCTGAGATCCTTGCGTTCATACATACGGACAGACAAACGGACGGCCGCTTCTGACCTTTGAATTTATATTGAGTAGAGTGCTAATTAAAAAAAAAAATCAACTGTAATCTGTATTAAGTATCTGAAAACCATGGTTACATTTCTCTGCTGATCCTTAGACGCGCTTTGGTCTGTTAGAAATGCAAACTAATTGTGCGTTACATTTATTAATGTGCTGCCCAAGTTCCAAGAAAAACCTCATCAAGCCAGTTTACATAAAATTTGTAGTGAAAATTGTTAAACAATTTCCCTAAATTAAAAAAGTTTGATGATGGTCTTTGCATATCTCATATACTCGAAGTAACCAGCTTTTCCGGTTTGAGACGCAACAGAGACAACTTTGCCAACTTCGAATGCTACTCAAACAAGCATCGGGTGCTTCTTGGAACAGCGTGGCAAGTATCCACCTCTCCGACAGTTTTTCGCCTATACTAAATTAAAAAAAAAGACAGTCAATTTAAAGCGAAACTCTCTGCTGCTCGCCCTCTGTTTGAGTTTGGCCAATGCAATGTGCATTAGATGGCAGGACCGTCCTGCTGAACGGGCAGAGCTAAGCCAAAGTAGTGGGAGACCTTTTACAGTCACTGACTTAATACATATCCTACTTAGCTCGCAAAAAAAATTGGGTTGCAATAACCCACATGGCTGCAGAAATCATTAAGTCCTTGCGTCCCGATAAGAGATGGCGAAATATTCCACATTCTTTTTCAGCATCACAAGCCAAGTCGATCTAGCATTGTACGTGTGTCTGTCCACCTGTACATCCATCCGTCCGTATGGGTGAACGCACGAATCTTAGAACCTACCGCGCAGTACGTGCTAGCTTACGATAATCGATAAGTTGTCCCGTTTTCAAGCAATTGGTAAAAATCGATCTCGAAAAGATGCATTTGTGTTTATTAGGATATCTTGACCAAACTCGGTATTTATTAGTTTTTCTATGATCCTCATACATTTGCAAAACCCTATTAAGATCGGACCACTAACGGAACGATCGGTCGAAATCTAGGATTTTGATTAAAACCTTTTTTGTTTATCAAGGTACCTGGACCAAACTCTTCATTAACTATTTTCCCTGTGCTTCTTAGATACGGGCAAAGCACTATTACGAAAAGGTTGGGTCTGCAATTGGTGTGCCGAAGATAGCCATTCGTTCTTCTTAAAATGATGTTTACTACTGCTAAAGCAAAGCTGCATTTGGGGTTGTCAAAGTTTTTAGCTTTTTAAATCTGCTTTAAATGCTGAGATAATTGATATTCAATTCGTTTTTAATATTCCTAGTCAGTGTATCTTATACGGGAAACTACTAAATTTAAATTTCATGTCCAACTTTCTAAATACTATGGGCTCAGAAAACTGATATCTATTTATCGGCTTATGCGGATCAAGAAATGAGAAAAACTCGTTGCCAGCGCAGCATTAAAAGATGATAACATGGATGAAATACGACAAACAGCTGACAACCCGACAGTCGAGGACGCACTGACTGACAGTCAAGAAAAGACCCAAGCCAGGCCAGACCAAGCCAGTAAGCACGGCTACAGCGAAACCCATATTCTGAAAGAGTGACAGACCGAGAGAAATAGCAAAAGCGACAGTTTCCTAGAGTCATTGGGACTCGACATACTTTGACTTGCCTTTCATTTACGCTGGCTACGCCAACTGGGCGCCTTGGCTTACCACTGTCGTTGTTGTTGCTGTTGTGTTATACCCTGAACTAATTGTAAAAATGATATAATGGCTCTGTGCCAATGAATGTCACAGGCGAATATTTGGTATTCTATATTATTGATCAAGACTACGAGATAAGTCGACCTAGCCATCTCCGAAACTACAAAATCCAAAAAGCCCCATTCCTCCCAAAATGAAACCTACTGTCATTTCAATGAAGATCCTTTCGGTTTGCATTAAGGTTGAATGTTTGTAACAGCAACTCTGGCTATGGGTTAACACTATTTATATCAAAGTCTTGTGTATACCTATTTCAACCAAAGGGGTCTCGTGACACCATAGATAAGAGTGGAAAAAGCTTTTAAGATTAGTCGCTACTAATAAATTAATTTAATAATCAATTAATAAGTTAAAGTTAATAAGGAAAAAATTATTTAACTTAGAAAATAATTTCAAGTTAGAAATTGAAAAGGTGTCTTTTCATACCTTTGGTATAAATAGTGTTAAGGGTATCTTCTAGTCAGGCACTCTTACCTAAGACACTTAAACATCTCAATGTCATGAGTTTGGCCCGGAGCCAAACGCAAATAAGCCAAAGTAGAAGGAGAAATATAAAATGAAATGGGCTAAGAAAAATGCACAGTTGTATGCAACTGAAAACCAAAATATCCGTAAATTAAGCGACCACAGAAGTTTGACATGAGGCAGAAACACGCTCTAAGTAGAAAGGCCGCTAGTTGTTGATAAAAATTTTGTATATGGGTTAATTTATTGGCCGGTTAATTTTGATGCGTCCGTTGATGAAATTTCAAACTAGAAGCCGACAAGAATTTAAATATTCGTGGCTGGCTGCATTCATGAGGTAATCCCTTCCAATTGTATAAAATAAGGCCCCGACTCCCCCTGCCTGGGGCAAACAGCATCAGCTGTTGTCGCTGATATCTAATTTATGCAAGGTCATTAAATTGAGGCTACGCAACATTGCAAACATTTTGCACGACAAGCGTGCCACTGGACAAATCGGTTGGAAGTTTGTGAATGTTTGGGTGGAGCCACTTGCAGCCTAAGTTGATACTATGGGTGGGTTTTTGTCATTCCACTAATTAAAGGCACATAAGGCATAAGGCAGTTGCTGCTTCTCTTTATCAGGCCAAGGCACTCTCTTTGGGCTTTTGGTTATCCGAGTCAAGCCTTGTGTCCTTGCATATAATTATCTGGGGTCCTTGAACCTTGTGTGTTAATTCGGTCAGCGTGTAGCCCTCGGTACGAATTATACTCAAATGCTCGGTCTAGGCCATTAAAATTAAAATAAAAAATAAAAGGAATTTAAATTAAAAAATTGCCATGGCAGAAAACGCATAAATCAACTCGAAAATTAGTAAGAGGCTCTATTTGCGAGTTCCCGAACAAGGAAGTGAACCCTCTTCTACAAACACCAAATGATGCTCGCGCTCGTTTGCTGTAGCAGCAATAAAAATAAATTAACATAAATAGAAAACACTCCTCTTAAGAGAACTCGAACTCTTAACAGACCACATTACTTTCAACTGCCTCTAATTAACAGCCACATCAACACTATACTGGTAATAAAAAAAAAAGGGATAAAAATAGCAGCAATGAAAACAATACAATCGTAATTGCAATGCTGTTGATAGAATTCAATAATCTCTGTTTAAGTACGTCTTTCTATAAAAGAGCAATAAGTCTGCAGAATGAGTAGTTTTCGTCGAAAAGCGAGAGGAAAACAATATGAATTTAAAAGATAAATCTCAAATAACCTCAACAGGAATAGAAAACAAAGTAAAATATTCGACTCAAGATAAGGCATCAACTGATGCCTAAGGGTGCCTGTCATCCCATCTGGGCCAACTGAAGAAATGCAAACCACAAGACCAGCGCAGGGAAGCTGCAATCTGATAAGAAGATTTATGTGACAGACTGCGAACCGCATCCTCCGAGCTATTTTTGTGTGAAGAGAACCCAGACCCACAGAGCCCGAACCATAAGATTACGATCTGACATTTTTATACCCTGAATACATTAAAAATTGCCAGTAATAGTAAAGTATATATATTTTTGATCAGCATCAACAGCCGAGTCGATCTAGCCATGTCCGTCTATGATATTTACTATTGGCACCAATGAGGGCTTTTAGCGTTAAAGATGACGATAACGCCACAAAAAGGCACTCACGTGCCTAAAACTTGCAACACTTTTCGACAATTTGCATGCAAGCGTTTTCAATTGCCCACTTTAAGTTAATCTGCTGGCTCTCTTTTTCGTATTTGTGCATTGGCCGCCAGTTAACTATAAATCAGACGGACATGCATTGCGGCTCATTTCTTTCCGGACGCTCGAATTCATACGACTAAAGTCGAGCTCTTGGCCCACCAACCTCGCTGCTGGCATACCGGCTGTAGCTGCTGCTATGTGAATTAAGCCTCCAATAGAGAGAGCGAGAGAAAGAGAGTATTATAGGGGCGCAGAGCGCGCAGGCATATCTGGAAGTGTAACGTATTCTGCAAGGTGAGCTTTTGCTCTTACAGTCCTCTCTTGTATCTCGCAATTGGTGGTTCATTTGTTCCTCTCTCTGCTTTAGTTAATTTATATAAAAATTCAAATAAAATCTTATCTTTTTCTTATCATTCAACATTATTTGATTTCATGTCATTTTTATTTTTCAATATCAATATAATAATATAATAATTATTATTATGAAACATTCGCGCAATGCAGACTTTTGAGCCAGATTGATTTTTGCTGCGAAAATTCGTTAGCCCGGCATGTAACAGAAATCTGAACGCGAACTGAACAGCCAAACGAGTTTGTTTCAAATTAAATTTTTAATTAATGCCATTAATAAGCACAGCACATAGCAGGCAGTGGGCAGCGGTGGGGAGCGAAAAGGGTTTAAGAGGGGGGCCACAAAATGTCGACATGGAAAATTTAACGGGCAATTGAAGTTTACATCCGCAAATTGTCGCTGGCCTATAGCGAATTGTTCGCAGGGAGCTGCTGGGCCGCAAAACGAAAATTACGCCATTTGCTACTAATTGAAAAATGTTTGCTTCCATTTTACGGGACGGCTGTAGTTAATGTAGCCCGTCTCAAATCACGAGACGCACATTAATTGTTAAATATACAAACTGTTTGTTGCGCCATTGCAGCTTCATAAAATATTCAACTTGAGGAATTTACCAGAGCTCGCATTGGTCGCACAGTGGGAGGCGCTTCGCGGGATCAAGCTGGGTTGGTGGCCATCCGGGTGAATCAGGGTGGACACAATTGCCACATAAAAGTGTAATTAAGTTCATGTGACGAAAATTGAATTGTTTCATAATGAATAAAATTAAAATGGGTTCTTATTTTATGTGGCAAATGAAACAGCTGCATTTGGCAGGCACGCGGAAAATGGAATCCGGCCAGAACTAGAACTATAATGCCTTTGGAGCACGATTCGCATCGTAACCTTGCAACGACTGTTTTTCAGTGTTTCCATGTTGCTTTTTACAAACAGTCAGCAGAGTTTAATTATTTGCCCTTTGGCTTTAAAAAAGATTAAAAATAAATTGCATCCATGGTCATCTATGCGGCCCAGTTGAAATTTCAGTCAGTTCTTGTTGTAGCATTGGTCGCACTGACCTCGAAAGTGAATTTGCCACACGAAAGCATATTCCAATTCAACAGTTGAATTTAAATTTTGTCAAAAGCAAATGTGTATTCGCAAGCGTTTCGGCTTTTTTAATCCGTTGTTCATATGGCAACATGTTCACAAAAATTCTCTTTTCCACAAATTAAATTGTGTTTTTTTTTTCTTATGAACATTTATTTGTATTACAAAATATTTTTTATACGTAGAATTAATAACCATCAATTATTTGACATATTGCGGAGCAAGCGCTTTAATTCTTCAATTTTTTTTTTTATTTGAACCAGATGGTGAACAGAGAATATATTAAATAATTGTTTAATAAATAACTAAGGAAGTTTAGATATGGAAACTGAATTTTAATCAGCTTGAAAAATTCAATGCTGTTTTAAAAGATGTACCACTTTTTATTTAGATCTCTGATCGATTAACAGACGATCAAGTTAAGCGGCAAACCTCGAAGCTCCTCCAAACAATATCCATCAATGCTCTAAGTGCTCAGGGGCATGCTCTGAGAAATTGACATCATCGCTACCAAGCTGAACCGTGCCAATAAATGTCCTGCTACTGAAGCGAAATAGAAGTTAAAAGGCGAAGGACCACAGAAGTAATTTTGAATGGGGAGGGCTCAAAACGCAGAAGGACAACCGTGAACACTTAGCCGTTCTCTTTGTGTCGTCAGCATAAAAGTTTTATTAAATGATAAGGCCAAAGTGTCAGTCGAAAGACGGCCGCCTAATACTTTGCATACTTGCAACAATACTTTCTAAATTTGATTTCATACACTTGCTTGCACACACGAACACATACATGGACGGAGACTTTTGAATTTTTGATAGCGCTGCCCTTGCGACTGATTTGTCGATCTGCTTGACAACCCCATGCCTGCTTATTAAATATAAAACTACAATAGAACGCCTTCGTCGTCAATTTTGTCCCGGCTGGCATTGGCGACACTCATGAATTATTCAGTGCGCACTCCCGGATACTTGCTATTTCTTTCCTCTTTGTATTGTCGACATTGCCTCTCTCTCCTGCCTTATATAGTTGGTAATGTTGCTTTTTATTTTCATGTAAAAAACGCAGTTTAATTTATTTTAATATGATAATTGCTAAAAAAAATTAAATTTTTCTGTTATTTTTTCTTTTTCTTTTTTGTTTTGTGCTGAGCTCATTGCATAATTTACCAACCTCTGCAAGTCGGCAGGAAATATGGTCCTTTAAATACATTAAAGTATGGAAACATTCCCCTGCATATATGAATAGGCATGTGCTTCACATTCGGAGTGTGCCCTTCGTACCTTAACATTTTTTTCTTTGTCATGACTTTGTAATTATATCGAGAGCCTTGCATTGCTTGCGGCACATATTTTATGTCACAACAATTTTATTCTTAATTAGCCATTCTCTGCGGGTTCTTGAATGTAAATTAAAATATTGATTGGATACAAATTACTTGTAAGACTCCTAATGATACATAAAACTTAATAGACATTTTAAAAACTCGAAGGGTGGCAAAAATAATGAAAAAAATGTACTATCGGTTAATTTATTTGTATTTAGCTTCTGCTTAATGTCTCCTAATATAGTGCACTTTCAATAGGTCTAACTTTATTTTTGTTGAACATATCTTTTTGATACGAAGAATGGTCTTTCTGCAATTAAGCAACTTAGGTATAAAACAAATCTAAGTTAAGCGAACAGGACTTATTGACCCATTAAGATAGGCTCGCACAGCTCTTTAGTTGGGAATAATCTGACTAGTTGATGTTGTACAAATTCCAGGCGAAAGTTGAACAATGCGGAAACATAACTGGCAGAGCCCACAAGTTTTGTCTTGGGCCTGTACGAGTATATAACTGCATATCTGAAGCGTGGATTCGGTCTTGACTCGATGCCAAGATTAGCACCGCAGTCGCCGCGAAAATTCACGAGGCACACAGCTTACACTTATTTCCGTTTCCGGATGCTTGCAGAGTACAATTGGCATACGCCCTGCGGATACTTAGGCCGTAAGGCAACCAACAAAAGCTTATGCATAAATTATGAGCAGAGCAACCAGATAAGTGCAATAAATTATCAAACGCCTTAAGATCCGAATGCAATCTGCTGCAGTTGCCCATAGTCCTTTCCTCTAATGTTGCCTGCTTTCCACATTTCCCCACAAACACAAAAAAAAAAAAAAATTAGACACAAACAATGTCAAAAGCACACACACACATGTCTTTTGTTATGTTTTTAGCAGCCTTGTGGCAGTTACTGCTATACTGCCTCTGCACCCGCTTTTGTTTTTGTTGTTAACGCCAGCACCTGACTGCTTTAGAAATTTGTTTTAGAGTCATTTTCATTTATTCAGTTTTATCATTTGGTATTCAAGTCGACTTCTGCGTCGCTTCGTTAGTGCCCTTTGCCTGCGCTACTCGTAAGCTTGCGCCGTTTAATTTTTTTGGGCGTGTTTAATGCCTGCAAATTTATAGCAGGCAACATGTTAGACATTGCGTGTGAAAACACTCACACACCTGCGCACTCCTACACACTCAGATAGAGTAGCTGGGTGTTACCAGTCAGGCTCATAAACATTCAGATTCATATGCAGACACGGCACGAAAAAATGGCGCACTTAGAATTGTTTGGGTGAGAGGGACAAGATTGTAACAACTTTAATATTTTATGCATCAAGTAAGTCTATATCTTTCAAATTTTAGATCTTTTGGAAATCCGACAGCTTATTATTGGATAATGCCTTTGTCACTTTGACAAAATGTTTTTAAATGCCTGTTTAATATTCACTAATTCACGATTAATATCAGTAAGGTATACGTAACAGTATGAGCAGGTTTTTAAATTTTATTCCGAAAACTACAAGCTATCGTTATTTTAATTACGCTTAATTTTATAAATGCTTAAATTCGTCAAAAGTTATCTTTTAAAATATAGATATTAGCCCATGGAAGTGTCATAAATTGTTACGACGAGCTCTGATTTTTAAAACAGACAGTTGCAATAATATTTAAATTAAATATATGTCTTACCTGGTAATCAATACATAGAAAATACATTAATATTATTAATATAAAACGAAGGCTAGGGCAGAGAGCGCAGGTAGCTGGAGCCTTTCAGACGAAACATACATTGAAGTGCATTTAACGCTTTAATTTTATTGTTATTACGAAAAGCTAAATTTATATTGACTGGAGGCTAGCATTGACGCTGGCACTGGATGGAGAATGTGGGGAATATCATCAGCATCAGGATGAGGACAGACGCACTTAGACCCACGTGCACTTTAAATATTTAAATATTTACAGAAATATACTTGCATGCACTTACCTATATATATGTAACTATAACAAAAGTTAAAATACTTCTGTCGCTTTCATTTTTTTAAGGAAAATTTCGTTTTCCATTGTGTAGCGTTGTGCACCAATTCTCTTAGCTCTCTGCAGCCAACATGATTTTTTTCTGCTATTCAAAATCCAGTTTAGTTGGTATGTTTCTGTGTCTCTTTGTTCTGTGCCAGCATCTTAATGCATTTTTAGATATGTTATTTTAGACGTTTCGCAATACATATGAAACGTATTTGTTCGACAGGGTAAAAACAAAATAATTAAGGTATAACTAATATAATTAAAATCGTACATATTTATCAGAAAGATAAACTAAACAAGTAAAAGGTTCGAGTCGGAAGCTCACGAATTGGGGATACCCTTCACCCTATTATTCCAACACCAAGCCCGAAATCGGCCCCTACTATAAATAACATACATTTCAACCTCTGCTAATCCCTGGCAAAAAGACAACTAAATCTATAAAAAAAAAAAGTTTGTTGTGTCCTCCATAAACAGTGGACCTCATTCAAACATGCATATAAATTTATTAACCTACTTACCGAGAGTGCTGTCCGCTGATTCAATGGTACAGCACAGGGGCTTCGATGCGGATACGGACCTTTGAACTGTAAAAATACAATAACAATAGCAATATCAACATCACGACACAAAATAGCAAAACTAACATGAATGGCAAAGCGCAAATAATGCCGTTGATATTTGATGCACACAAGTTACTAGAAAGTGCCCATGTGGTGTGTGTGTGTGTCTGTATGTGTATGTGTGTTGGCGTGTGAGTAAGTGCCATTTATCCCGATGCAGCGTGCAGTGTGGACGGACGTTGTCTGCATTGTGGGGCATTTTATAGGATTTACGTATGTTTAATTTGGAGCGTAAACTAAACACAGCAGCTGCGGACATGCCACGATGGATATACAAAGGTATGGATGAGAGGGCTGTGCCAGTTCTTATGGAGCTGCAGATAGCAGCATGGCTCATGACATATGCCATGGATAATTTATTCTTAAAACACGTGCCAAAGGATGTGTATTTTATGTGTGGAAGCGTAAGTCATGGCATCGCAACAACTTAGTTTGAAAACTCTACTAACTCTAATGTATCTAAAGTTCGAATTTTTTAAAATCATAACTTTTCTATCAATGGAAGTAGTTTCTATTAAAAGTTCTATTCCTTATGTATATACTTATAATCATTTCAAAATTCCTTTTTTGTATATTATGTACCATTATGTACCAAAATCTGTGTTTCATCGTTTGAATCTTTTTTTATTAACAGATATATTTTATTGACCTCATTTTAAATTGTTAGCCAACCTGTTTACTATTAAGCTCCAGGTTGCTGCCATGCTGCAGCAGCTGGCTTACAAGGACTGTTCTGCTGCATACCAATGAGACGACAAACACATGTATTACTGCAAAATCCCTCCATTTACGAGTTTACGACAGCAGAGGGCATATGATGACCCTTTGTTAGCTGGACTGGGTGTGTTCTCAGGAAGGCGTGACCAAAACATGTCGGAACATGCTTAATATGTGTTGTGGACGCCGCAAAAAATGTTGCAGCCAAATTGTTTGCGTGCTCGCTATTAATTTCTATAAAATATTTGAAATCTTAAGCAAGAATTTAGCCTGGAGCCTTTGTTGTGAATTCAATTGTTCCTAAATGTACAGAAATATGTATCTATGGTTGTATCCGTTTGTGAATATAACTCATTATATATTCTCTTGCAAGCACACAAAAAAAACAGATACGAAGGAGAACAGAACAACACAAAAACCTAACCTATGCCCTTTGCCGCACACATATACGAGCTATGCATTTATGCATTTCTCCAATGTGGCACATGGGCCACACACACATACACATAGCTTTATGCATTTTCATGATATACATTCGAGCGCAGGTACAAATTATGCGCTTTACATGTATGTAAATTTATCGACATGGGCATTAGTTTGATATGGGCAAATACCCCAAAATATTGAACTGAACAGAAACTCTTTCTCGACACACAGCACAGCATGCTTTTCAAGCTTTTCTTCGTGTTAAGCTTCAAGATTCCAAAGCCTTTATCATGTAGCTTTGTTACTGTAACCCTTTAACACTTTTGTTTAAAGAGTAGCATCAGTAACATAGATGCAACAGCTAGAACAAAAGAGGTAAATGCTCACATTGTTGAAAATATTTTCCAAAAATATATACTTTAGCGTCGTTTTGCTAAATAAGATATAGTTTTAAGCGATATTTATAGAAGAGAACGACTTTGTCCACATTTTGTTTAGAAATTAACCAAGTACTCTACCCAGTATTTTTTGGAAATTTAGTTTTCCGTATTAACGGAAGCGCTTCATATAAACGAATACTCGCCCAATGGTTTTGCAACCCTGCAGCGCAAACTTCTCACACTTTTTAATTTTCAGTCAACAGTTTGTCTATTAAAAAGAAAACAAACAATACATAGCAGGAACGAAGCGAAAAGTTTATTACTTCTAGATGAAATACCGGCAGGTTGCGCTCAAACCCAGGATATCAAGCAAACCAACCGCGCAGCAACAAGAATATTAACCAAGCCAACTGCAACTTTGGCAATTTAAATGCTGTACAAGTGTATCAAGGAATGCACTCACAAAAATTATTTATATACATTAATTGTTCTAATTTTCAGAACTTTGGGTCGTGCTCGCCAGTTTGCTTTGACTTGCCTTGAGACTGAATGAAATTGAAAGCAAATGTCAGGACCGGGCATAGGAGCTTAATTCAATTTACTTAGTTCAAACGACAGCAAGGCAAAAGCCAAAGGCAACAAAAACAACAGCACTTGCAACAGCAAATCCCCTGCATTTACTCTTTATATTCCTGGCTGGCAGGCAGCTTAAACTTGGTTCGTTGGGCCACCGGATGTTGCACGGCCCGGCACTGTACGCCATTTTGTTTTCTGCACAGCGATACAAAACAAAAGGTAAGACTATTGCCATCTACTTAATAAGATGAATTCAATTATGAAACCTGCTGCGTCACGATAAACCCCACAAATTAGACCCTTAAATCACCTACCGAATCGAAACCCAAATCTACCAACATGTTATTCGTGCTGCTTCTGGATGCGTCTTACGTTTGCTGCACGATTAATCCGTCTACCAGCTATCATACGACATCATACAGCTTGAAATGGATTTGATTCATGTAACAGTTTCCGTTTGCGTTGACAGTGTTCCAGCTGCTGTTGCACACAATTTGTGTATAGCGAATCACGGCAAAATTAAAAAGAAACAGAAAAACAAAACTGGTCAAGCGAAGCGTCTTAGACTGACAAATACCCTCTACAATATGTTTAATGTTTAAAAATATATAAATGACCAAAAATTAATCGCAACGCTTTTACATAAATCATAATCATATATAAATGGAGTCAACTGTGCAGTATTTATTTTAGCCTTCAATTTTAATAATCTGCCTTTGTAAATGATTGAAGCACTGTATATGTTTAGTAAAACAAAAGAGCATTCTACTAACCAAAAAACACAGACCCACCTTTGTAAAAAAAATTAATTTTTTCTTATTGAGTATTCTCTATTCTTTATTTATTTATTTGGCTGATTGACATTGCTACCAGGTGTTGCGTATGATTAATTAAATTATCTGCCAGCTGCGTTGCGTATACGCCATGTGTGTCAGCCACTCTAAGGTGTTTTTTGCTGCTGCACTGAACAAATCGCATGCAACCTTGTTGAAAGCTATTTACACTGCCTTCAGCAGAAACAACAATATGTTTTGATGAATTTACATTTGGGTATGTATGTTTGTATGTTTAATCGCCAAACTTTGCCTAAATCTCTTGCCAGCCTGGCATCTAAAGAAGTTTCCTTTTCTGCGGTTATTCAGCCCACAGCAACAGCAAAGAGTAGCAAAATGCGCAAAAATATTGCATACTTTGAAACGGTTTTCAAGTCAAGCATAATTTTAATTGATATGCCTGCCTCACAGCCGTCGTTGCCTACACTCTTCGCAAAACGGGCATCCTTGCATATACATAAATACTTTGTCACCATGCGCACTTCGCTTGTGTTGGTTTGGTATATGCGTACATATTCTTGACTGGCGACCTGCTTGTCACAAAATTTATATCCGTCTCCTTTGCTCTCTTTGGTTATTATACCCTGAACCTATTAAAATGGGTAATAAGGGTATAATGTTTTTGCAAATGTCAATGTATGTAACAGACAAAAGGAAGCATATCCGATCCCTAAGCTATATATTTTGTTGATCAACGGACGAGTCGATCTAGCCACACCCGTGTGTATGGCCGTCTGTGCGTCTGTCCGTCCATCCGTATATAAGTCCTAGAAGAGCTAAAAATTTCATTAAGAAGGTTAAGGTTTTAAAGAAACTGTGTTCTAGCTGGCCTCGTCTTTGCGGCCGCTAGCGCAAATTGCAAGAATTTTTGTATACATGTACACACACGCATTCGCGCGCTTCATCTTTGAATTCTGTCAACAGCACTGCAATTGTGATTGTATTGTTTTCTGTGCTGCTCAGCTCAGTGCTGCTGTAGTGAGCAGTATATATTGTTGCAATGTATATTACACTCCTGCTTTCGGTTAAGCAGTGAAAAAGAGTTAGAAGATTGCGAGCAAGTGGATCATTAGTCAATAAAAACAAATCTGGCATAGCTATCAGAAGCCCTGTTTTTCGCTGGTTGACCAGCATTTCCAGCTTATCTCAGTTCACGTTAGACAACCCCATGACAACCTCACCTTTTCGGTGGCTTTGCGTCATCTAAGTCCAGGCCCAACCTTGTTTTACACACTCAATCCCGAGGGGTGGTTTAACCCAAAAGCCATGAAAAGTTGTTTGTTGAGCCAAAGGTTAAAATGGGGAAAGAGCAGCATTGTGCGGCGCCAAGCCAACTGCAGTTAGTTAAAAATCGTCTGGCCTGGGCACTGGTAGAGAGCATTCTGGAAAAACATGGAACAGTGCTCGAAGCCCACTCAGTTGCACAGCTTCGAGTTGATTTTGATTAATTTGTTTGCTTTCGCTAAGCAATTTGCACGCGGTGCAAGCTCTGATTTTCCCAACCTAATTGTAGATGGAACAGATACCAGATAGAGTTGTAGCCAGGTGACGGCAATGGACCAGAAACTTTGTGAGCTCAACACATTCGCCCAACTGGAATGCGTTTGTTTGCGTTCTGTCTGTTGGAAGGCAGGTTCCTCAGATTCGACTATTGTTGTTAGCCCGCAGCTGGGAATGGGCAGCTGTGCAGCGGTCGGAAAACGGATGTGCGCACATTTGTAAGCTGCCAAGGGGATTATACAACCAACGCCAGTGTATTTATACCAGCTGTGTATCACTCTGCCTCCACTCAACCATGTTGCGTGACTTGTCTTGCTTTAGAAGAAACTTTGCCAGAAAGGATGCAAAATGCGGTATGGGTCTGTATGCGACAGTTGATAGCACATCACTGTCAGATGCTTTTAAAAAATTATTTTCAAATTTTACAATTGTAATCAGCTCGCTCCTGTCAGATTCATTAGTTCTGTCGAGCTGACAAAATTGAATAATAGGGTACTAAAAAATGAATTTCATATTTTGTTAGAGATAGAATTAAAGATGCTCTACAAGTGCAGATTAAATTGGCGCACAACAGTACCAAAATATCTACATAGAAACGTTTTGAACAAAAATTACTTAAGTTCACATAAGCTAGAGCTTAATTATTTGGCTATAGTGTTTCCTCTACATAAAGGTTGTTATGTCCCCTGTTAAAGTAAGAACAGTTAATATTGTTTAAGAAGTTAACATTATATAAATATTATATATATATATTTTTTTATTGCTTGATTTATTTTATTTTCTCGTACTGTCCAAATTGTCCTTCAATTAATTCGTCACCCATCAATTGATGGCAACACATTTTCTATTTTAATTTGAATAAAACTTTAAGAAACTTCTTCCCTTATTTTGATTTTGATTCATAGCACTTTTCCCAAGTTGTGAAAGTTAATTAATTACATTTTGCGAGCGCAGGCGATTTGAAAAATAAAAATACATGGATTATGTAATCGCAAAAACGAAAAAAGTCTTACATTTATTAAAATAATACAATTTTCATGCTGTTAATGCATTTCAGGTAACGCCCAATGGCATGGTTATATGCTATCTCAGAAACAAGCATTCGAATTATTTGGATAGCTGTAAGGCATGTCCGTGGCGAACAATGTTACCGACCAACAATTCTTCGAAGATTATTATTAAAATTTCAAAATTTGTTATATTTCTATATTATTATTATTAAAATTATTCCAAGCCCGCTTTGTTTGGAATACAATTTGGTAGGCATTTGATGTCAATTGTCAATACTTTGACATTGCGTTCTCTTCTTTGAGAAACGACGAAACAAGCAACAAAATGTACATATTACCTCTATATTCAACTGTAATAAATAGAACAAGTAATGCTTTATTGACAGTTTATAAAAGAAAGCTAACGAAAAAGGTGTTGGTGCTGAGAAGGAAATATATTTCGGTTAAAATTGAAAGGGACAAAAATAAGTCTGAAACTATATTATTATATAGCAAAACTTAATACCCTGATCTCTCGACGAGCCCCTAAGCTAAAATATACAACAAACTTACCAAATAGGTTTATTCAATACAAATAAAACCACCAATTTTTGTGCTGATTGTAGAAAACATGCTAGTAGTAAGTGTACTTTGAAAAAAAAAAAATGCTATTTGCAAAAAATACGCTAATCGCACGATCCGATTAACAACTATGCACACTTTGGCTGTTTAAGCCTGCAAAAGTTGTCTGCAAACTTTCTGTTCGATTCAAACCGTTTTATTTATCCCTTTGAAGGGATTGTCGTAAGTTTTGGAAATCGCTCCTTGATGCCACCCCTGCATTGCAGCTAGAAATTATAACAAAGTTTAACCAATCAGCACGAAATTTGTTGTGGAAGTTCTGCTGCAATCCGCATCGCCGAAAACAACAACAATATGGCCAGCAACAAAATAAAAGCCCTTGCATGGTGAAGCCAAATCATACTGAAGCAAGCAGCTTTATATGTGGATGCCATTAACTTTGGCCTAATTCCCGCACATGGCTCACCGTCCAACTCCTCCTGTGTTGTGCAAAATTCGTTTAATTGTAGTTTGTGTTTCTTTTGGAATTCATTTGAAATGATGGCCGATAAATAATGTTGAAGCATCTTGATTGAACTGGACTATATAAGCCATGCATTAGTCATTCTTCAAATATAGCCCTCATAGAAGCAAATTTATCATATGCAGAGCAACTAAGTTTTTTTTTTTTAATAATATCAGGCAAATTAAAATTACAAAAGCAAACTTACTTAATCATACAGTTCTCGTGACATGCGTTGTCTACGTAACTCCGACAGCAGAGAACAAGAATCCTCGCTGGGTCTTTTAATATAAATAATAATAATAATAAGAGTCATAACAGTTAATATAATAAAAGCTGATTCATAAAATGTACCTCATAAAAAAAACACGATTTTATATTTCTCTAAGAAGAGTTTGATACATCGTCAAAAAAACACTATTTAATTAATGCAGACATGCCAAAAAAATTTTAACGCGATAAATTAATCAATTAATATACAAATATAAGTGTATTATTAGCACACTCCCTAATCTGGTTATCACACCAATTGGTGAACAATATATAAAATTCTATTTAAGTCAATGAAATAAATAATTAAAGTGACATACAGCACATGAATATGATGTGTTGACGACCACAACTCAACCCCCGCACACACAGCCGTATGGAAAACAGCCTATAGCGTACTATCACAGGTAGTCGCGGTTGTCGTGTACGGCGACTGAAATGACACGGGGTAGTAAGATTCTAAATGCCATTATGGCCATGATATGGCCAGATCATAGAAACAGACAAATAGACGGATGGACAGAAGAAAAGGGTTGTTTCGACTCGGCTGTTGATATTGATGAAGAATATACATATACCTAGCTTGTAGGGCCGGAGATATCTCCTTTTATGCGTTACACATTTCACTACACGCACACTTACAAAACTATTGCTTGGTCTTTATTAAGGGCTTGACAGGTGAAGCGGTAAACCTTTTTCCCGCGTAAACCGACGTTGATATTGTAATTTGAATAGTCCCAGGTTGGTAAGGAGCAGGCGAATCCAGGAAAATGTAATAAAGGTCTACTACGCCATATGTGGGTATCTATTGTGTATTTTTTGGATTATGACTCTATTTGGCTGGGTTGCCAGAGGTTTGCTGGGGCATGAAACCCAGTTAATTCTTGTGAAAGCAGCGTCTTAGTTGTCAATTATAACAAATTTAGTGGAAAAAACAAAATAATAATTGTATAATTAGAGTTATATATAAATAACATTAAGAGGGACCCATGCTTGTCTTTGCAGAGCTTTAATTTAAAACCCCGCCAATAAGTATAAATATACAAATCAGCATAACTTATTTATTTTTGATGTAGCTGGTGTCGTGCGTGTGTGTGTATCTGAGGGGGTTAACATGTGACGCATGTTGCCGAAGCTACCATGCTCAACCCGGAAGGCGTCCTTATTGAAGCTCATCTGCAGAACCTTTGCCTTCAAGCTAGATAATAGCCCTCGGGTGAATTTCTTTTAAGCCGACATCACTTCTAATTACTTGCCAAGAAAACAAAGGGAAAAAAGCAAAAACAAATATGAAAAGCAAATAAAGTAGATTTTTTCAAATTAATCATTTTAAATTTAAAAGGCGCGGCATGTGAAAGGTCAAGTGAAGCCTCGGGCAATGCACCATACACGATTTTTTTGGCTGACAGTAATTGTTAAATTGTTTGTGAAAAAGATGCTGGAATTTCCCGTTCTAGACTGAATACTCGTGCAATATAGCCTGCTACTACTTAGGTGTTACGCATGTATTTTATACTTTTCAAAGTCATATTGAAATGTCACAAATTATTCAACCAATATTACAAATTAAACCAATTATTGTTACATAAGCAATAAAAGGCAAAATTTTATTAATTCTCTTTGGACTTATAACCGAACAGAAAAAGGAACACCCAATTAAAATGGCGGCTTTTTTTTATATTTCTTTCTGCACTGTGCAATATCGTATCGTATACCAAAATCCGAGTGATATGCAGGACTGTGAAAACAATCTCGACTATCCAGCGACTGTCAGTACATAATTTATAGCTTGCAACTGGTAGGTGTAACAGGCCTTGGGGGAGGGCAATTGGAGCCCAGCCCAGGGCCAACATATCAACAAATTAATTTTTTATTTTCATTTACAAATACGAAAAAGTGGTGAGATATACAAATAATATATGCGAGTGAATTATGGACAGATCAGCTGCCCCCCTCGGGAGGAGAAAGTGGTTGAAATATGAAATGTGAGCGAAGTATATTGTGAATACGTTTGCATTCAAATGAGTATATGTATCCATACATGAATTTAACCAATTACTGTTATTAACTAATAAAAGGAAATTCTCTTTGAACTTATAACCGAAAAGAAAATCGAGTACTCAACTAAAATTGAAATTAACATCAACGCGGCTTTTGCAATAATTCTACCTGCACTTTTGAATATCGTGTCGTATACGCAACAATTGAATCATTGAACAATTTACATACATTGAAATTTAAATCCCATGAGTGCAGGGTACATAAATATTTTACACATTTAAGCTTATTTACTGTGCTTCGTATTTTGAGTTGTGGTTTTTGCTTATGCATATAAATAAAGCTGTCATTTGATTTGCAGAATTGTGTGCAAATAGACTAAATTTCGGGGAGTCCGGCTGCCAAAAACCAAATTGTCCGCAAAATGTCAAAAAAATAATAATAAAAGAGATCGTGTATGGGCTTGCTCCATATAAATATATGCGTTTTTACTGAAATAATATATTTTAGAATTTTATTGATATTTGAGCACATATAGATGCACTTGCCAGGTTGATATACAGGTTTCAACAAATATGTGCCAGTTTGTTAGTATTATTTTCCTTATCTTAATGCTTTTTGTTTGACCTCCCAACTCGAACAGAGGCACGTTTATGGCAGCCAATGAAGCGAAGGCATTTATTTAATAACTGCACATCAATTTGCATTTACAAGTGCTTCGATTTTAATTTCACGAATCGAATACCAATCCCCAATGCTCCCACGGGGGGAGCTTGCCTTTTTGCTTTTTATTTTTAATTGAAAATAACATATAAACAGTACTGTTGCTGCAACTGTGGTCGTTCTGCAATGATGTCTGAAATTGTTAATTGTTTCATTTGTTAATTTTCCCTTGCATCTGGTATTTTTG
The DNA here is from genome assembly GCF_030788295.1 of Drosophila virilis. Taxonomy (NCBI): domain Eukaryota; kingdom Metazoa; phylum Arthropoda; class Insecta; order Diptera; family Drosophilidae; genus Drosophila; species Drosophila virilis. The sequence goes on along the minus strand of NC_091544.1, from coordinate 20,529,639 downwards.
TTGATATTAAAAATTGTCCAAATATATATTTTAACTTGGGTGATAATCCGAAATTAATTATAATGATGCCAATAATCTGAGCTAATACACAGAGAATTCAGGTGAAATCATTATTGCCTCCATGTGTGCCAGTACAAACTTGTAATTACTTATAATGAATTTTACTTCCTTTTAATGGAATTATGCTATAAATGGAATTATGCTAATGATCCATATTTCAAGACTCATTACAAAATAAATGGATATCAAAGATAATATTACCCAAAAAACGAATGGTTCACTGCTTACTGGAAAATCTTTGAAAGATTGAATTTTTATTTTAACAGTATCCATAAAATTGAATTAGTTTTGAATTGTTACAATTGCATCTGTCTAAATTACATATGATACAAAAATATTATAAATTAGCTTTCGCAGCTTAAAATATATTTGTAATTATTACACTCTATCTATTCCCTAGCAGCTACAATTCCATCCAAATATAAATCCCGAAACATTTCTTAGCGCTTGACACATTCTGTGCTTCGGCTTTCATGGCATATACTTATTGTTAGTTACACGGACAACCGTGACCTCAAATAACCCTCAATTTGTGCTCCCTATTTACAAAAACGAACAAGAGGCAGTAGTCGAGAGCTCCCGACTAAGGGATACCCGGAACCCATTTTATCCCAACATCAAGTGCAATATATTTTCCTCGGTAGGCCCCTACTCAATATCAACGCCAATAATTGCGTGTTAATGAGAAATGAAGCTGATTAAAGTAGCAGCAAAGAAAACGAAAACTTTATTTATAATTATTTATATATTTATTTCACGTGGTGATCGCCAAGTATAAGAGACGATACATTTGTAATGCCCGCTGTAAGTCCCTAATCCGTACTTAGCATAGATATAAAAACGTGCAAGCAGAATCATTATAAATAATAATAATCTAGACCATATTTTAGCCGAAATAGCTATAAAACATTAAAGAAAACTGAGCAAGAGCAGCCGGGTCCACCTGGTAATCATGAAGCATAACAACAATAGCAATATTTCAAATTATAGAGGCATACTACAAAAAGGTATCACGCCCAACAATAAAATAAGGCGACACAAAAATAAAAAAAAATAAAAACAAAAAAGCGGGAAACAAAACAGGCCTAGAACTGATCCACGCTTTGAAACTCGAAGCTATCAGGAACCAAAGCCCATTCCAGCCAGAAAAAAATGAAATAAAACAATGCCGACAGTTCTATTTTGTGTTCAGTCAAGCATCCGACTTTGCGTCCTTACCGAGCAATTCGAGCAGCAACACCTACTGCGACTGTTGCTCGTATATTTCACGCTCGAACATCTTTGGGGTCCCACAAATCCGATTCACATGAATATAAATAAAATTCATGTCGAGCTTTGAGTTGCCGGCAATAAATTTTTGAGTGCGTTTCAGCAGCGTCACCATCCATAAATACAAACAAGTGCACAGAAAATGAAAGAGCAAGGAAAAATCTTACGCTAAACAAAGGACATGCTCTAGTTTCCTTGCTTTTCTGAACTAATTTCACCTCACTTGCTTGCTTTCACTTTTTGGCTATCTACAACTACCCATTTGCAATTATTACAATTCATTAAATGTGATTTAAGGATTTGCCACTCTACTTGCCAAAACATTTCCCACTTTAAGCACTTTGTGCTGTACTTATTTTAACTATAAGTCGGGGTAACAAAAAATTCCGCTGCAAACAGGGCGGAAAATATTCATTGCAACAGAGCCTTTTTCGAAGTTAATCGACTTCAATCTTATACTCAAAATGTTATTAGATATAGGTCTTTAAGATGTATTTATATGAGTGTATGCATATGTGTAGGTCATTTAGTACTGCGCGAAAAACAACTTTCGTTCTTTTAATATGAAAAGGTCTTGTAGCAAGATCGAAAGTGAGTTTATTTGCGTATTGAGATAAGCATATTCTGATACATAAATAACAATGTTGTAAGTTCAAGTAAAGCCATTTCCAAAAAAAATCTAAAATAACTCCTACTATTTCATTGGACTTCTTTAAACAATGCTCTAACATTCAATGCAGAATCCTGAACTCTTCATTAAATGCAAAAGTGGGTAAATAATGCAAGGCATTTCAATAAACTTACAGAATTCCTTGGCCCATGGCAAAAATGTTTGGGCTTAAATGTATGCACTTAATATAGCGGTAATATGAGGCACAACAACTGCCTTACAACACATAAAAAATGAAAAAAAGCTGAACTAAAGCAACCAAACCAAGATCGAAATAACGAGCTATCAATAAGAAATGATTTTTTTATTATTTTAAAATTGTTTTAAGTTCAGTGATAGTGAATGTAAAGGGGAGCGATAGGACACCGTTGTCGCTATCTGCTTGATGTTTGTTGTTGCTCAGGTAGCTGTCTCCTGTTCGCTCTGCATGAGTGTGTGTTTGTGATTGTACTATGATGAGAATGTAAATTACCCGGAAAATATGACATACAAAAGGACAACAGGAGCAGAAGCAATAGCAGCAAACTACAACAATAAGGGACGAGCGCATCAGCTGCAAGCACAACTGGCAGGAACGTGGTTTCGGCAGGGAGCGTGACTGTGCCACAAATGGATGCCACTTTCCAACTTAAGTGAAAAAAAATAGCAATACGAGAGCAGCTCCCTCTGACACGTGCAGGTCAAAAGGGCTTGCCTTCCCTTATTTATACGCACAACATTGTAGCATAACGGAGAGTCTGTCCGTTTAATTTAAATATTACTCGGCAACTAAGGCGGCTTACCCATGCATGTGTGTGTGCCATAGCTGGGTATAAAACGTGTGTAACGACTAAGAAATTAAAAAACAACTGAATGACAACTATGTGTTTGTGTGTGCGACATAGCGACAACCGTAAGACAATATTAAGAAATATTTCATAGTAGCTCATTTAGATACTGTTTATTGCATTTATATTGTATACTTGACAGCTGGGTTGAAATTAATGTCTTAAGCTTATTTGGCTATCATACTGCTCGCATTTAGGTTGAGAATGTATTCTTAGTTAAAATATGTTTTAAGATTCAGAATTAGTATATCCTTCGCAACGTGCGAACCAAAGTACAATATTATATTGCAGAAAAGTATACGCATATTTTTATACCCTGAACCCTTCCAAAATGGGAGCTCCCGACTAGAACCTCTTACTTGTTATTATTGTACCCTTAAGATAACGAATTAAGATTTTCAATATTTACCTAAGATTATTATTTTCTCAACCGGGACCAGAATGCCAGCGTCGCAGTGATTTTGTCCGGAACATTATGTGTATAGATTTTAAATGTTATGAGAGTTTCCACAGTACGCAAAATATGTAAAAGACAAACGAAAATTCGGATTAAAGATGATCTCTCAGATTTCGCTGATTTTTCTTTGCTTATGGCATACGACAAACGTTCTAAAAGCCCAAACTTTTTGGATGCATTTTCACCCTTTTCCAATTTTTATTCCATGCCTTGTCAACAGCTTGCTGAAATTCATTGCTGTTACTCTCTTGTTCTTGTTGCTATGATTGCCTAGCACAGCTGCGTTGCCGTTGGCTGGAAGATATTTTAAATCTTATTCTTTGGGCTATTTGCACTCAGAAGTAGGGGGAAAAACTTAATGCGAACCCAATTTCACAGCGTTTTCCATAGTATACAAGCACACGGCGTATAAGCAATGTAATCTTGCCTCTATTATAATTTTAATGACAGTCTACCTGAGTGTGTTTATACTTGCTTAACGCCACTTTCTTCCGCGACTCTTACGTATGCACCCTCATTTTAGCCCTTAAATACATTTCGTAGATGTTACCAGAAGCTACTGAATAAATTTCAATGCGTAGTTTTGCCAGTTCTGCCTAAAATTCTCTATCTCTTTCATTCGTTTGTCTGTACTAAGTATGTACATTTATTTTTCTTGGTAAATGAAAACTAACAGACGTTTCAGTTGTAATTGGTATTACTCTAATTTAATTAAGCAAAGAATGCTGAGATCGCAACAATGCTTTTATATTGAAACAATCTAAGATGCATATGCTTGTCAAGGATTTAACTCTCTGACGCAATGATGCTGTGGTCGAAAAATATAAATAAAGTCAATTGTAAAAATGTGAGTCAGCTCAACATGCCTGAAGTCAATTAATATGAATGCTCTTCCTAATTTTAATTTATGAGCTCTCTAGCTTAAGGCTGAAAAAATAACATAATATTATTTGATATTATTTTGCTAATAAATTTGATTTTCAGCTGTTTTATAAAATATAAATATATAATAATATAAATATATTAAAATATAAAACATATATAATACACATTTGTTAATGCAAAACCAGATAATTGTGAATTTAATTATTTAATATAAGATTTTTCAACAAATTTTTTCAATTGACTATAAACGTCGTCGACACGTGCTTAAAGAAGTATCTCAAAAATAAATAAACTTCGCTTTCTTCAGCTTTCAGCTTTCTTGTTGCATAATTTTCGCACACACAAAGGCACGAGGGCGAAGGCCAAATTCGAGTAACACCTTTTTTAACTGCTTAGCGGCTTCATGACAGAACGGGTCTGAACTTCGAAGTTGTATGGCGGGCCGGCTTTTATACCCTTTATTTTAAGATAAGGGTGCCTTAAAAGATTACTATAACTGCTTGGATATGTAAAATATATGTGCAGAATATAATCAAATATTTCTTAATTTTAAAAAAATATCTGTCATATGTCTCTTAAGAGGTATCCGATGATCGTGTTTTAGGATTTTTAAGTGAATTCACTTGTAATGCGCGGGCAGCAGACTGGCAAAGTCCGTGGTGCAAACTTATGTGTGTGATGTTGTGTATGTGGGATATATAAGTGCAAATGGCTTATCAAATAATTTAACAGTAAATTATTAATTTATGGTAAATTGCATATTGAAGCTTCAAGTCGGCTCCATTGTTGTGTGTAATAAAGAGACGGCACCTGCACCTTCCATACGCACCTGTCTTACACTTTCTGTTCTCTTTGTTGTCGGCCCGCTGGCAAATGTAAATTTTTATTTCTTATCAGCTTGGTACCGTTAAATGGAAATTTTTCTTTTAAGTAATTGCGTGTTAAAGGTGAAATTTCTTATGTAACGGAAATGATTACGGACCAAAAGTGGGCGATGTCGAGTACCGAGAATGCCGAGTGACGTAAATTGAATAATGGCTTGTACTTTCTATTGAGCAGGCTCCATTGTAAAACAAGCAGGTTCCCTTCAAAGGCTTTAGTGACATTCCAGTCTTCCTTTACTCCACAGGTGCAACACCTGTCCGTAATCTTAATGTGAGTGCCTGCGGTTCCGGCGCAATTGTAATTCGTTGCAAATTTGCAAATGATTTAATGAAAGCTTTTTCCAAGTTTTAATAATAAAGGGAAAGGACTAAGTGTCCTATGTAACGCAATTCGAAACAACCAATAAATGAGATTTCAGTAAAGAATTTAAATTAATATTATGAAATAAAAACGATAATAAATGAAGGCAGGAAAGGCAGGCATTCCTTCTTTTTATATTATTATTAAATATATAGTAAGAAATATTGAAAAACAATTAGGGTTTGTTTTAATGAAAGAGAAATTATTGATATGTTTTGGTGGCCCATGTCTTAGTTTGAACTTAAACAAGAACTTAAATCCTTTATATCATGCAATAGGCAGATTGAGCTAAATGTAACTTGCAAACTCGTATACTCATACGATACTCATACCAATTGCATTGTACTGGTATCAGGCGATCTTCAACAAAGCTGGCGTGTATATATATGCTTACATATTTTAAAATTTTTAACTGTCTAGAAGTATTTTATATCAAAATGAGGCCCAGGGATCATCTCATGCTGTTCATTAAAAATGTGTTTGGCATTGGCACTTTAATTATATTGAAAAATCTTATATTCGGTACACGTGATCTCTGATTTAAATCTCAAGCCCCTTGTTTATAATATAGAAAGCAGATATGTCAATAAAAACTTAAAGCAATACTGAGCCCGATTCCAAAATCTTCAATATATTGGTTGACTGGCTATTGGAGGCAGACCAACTGCACTTGATTGGTTGTACCTAGACCAGTTAATCGTTCAGTCAATTAATCTGCAATGAGATGCGTTCGCTGGATTAAAACCAATTGGTGTTCGACCAATCACGTCAATGGGGCAATCAGGGGCAATGGAATGCAGTGTGATTCACTCAATACTTGGAACTTCTTGCTGCCAAAGCTCCAGCTATTTTCCATACAGTTTACAGAATATACGAAGCAAGAAGCAAACAAACTGCAAAATACAACTTTTTATGTTTTCTCTTTTCGGCTAGCGAAATTGAAAATGTATTTGTGTACAATGATTTCCTTTCTTAGGAAATGAAAGAAATAAAAGAATTATTTCGTTGGTCATTGAATGTCATTCTGTTGGCTGATAATATTTCCTGCAGCCCCTCAATAAGCTTAACTAAGAGGTAGCAAAGTAATCTTAACATATTTTTTTAAATTGTATTGATGCGGACACAAGTCAAAAATGTGAAGAAAATAAGTTTTTTAGTGATTAAATCGATCAATAAACTTTTTTGTTAAATGAAAAATACCTCTCTCGGCTTGGAACTTACTTTTCTTGTGAAAAATATTATAAGAGTTGGTAAATATATAAACATAAAATAATGTTACACAATAATGTAAAAGTGTGGATCTTTATTACTTTTTTATTTATTTATTAATGGTCGACAAAACGAGTGTCTTCCTCATTATTCAAAAGATTGTACAATATAATTATATGGTAACAGCCTAGTTAAAGGATACAATTTTCTAAATAGCATCACCGACCGATGGAGGTGTTTTATTTGCCAGTCCGGCCAGCTGTGCCCCTTTTCACAGCTAATTTTGTCAGTGACGCTATTAGAGCCTACATCTAAGCAGAAGGTTGTAAGTAGGAAAAAAGTGATCTAAGTGAAATTAAAAATAATCTTAATTTGCTATATTAATAAAGAAAATACAATAAATAGGAAAAAATAAAGTAAGAAAATTGTTAATAAAGTAAAGCAATATACCTTGCTTACTATTAGTTATAACTTTCGACTTTAACTAAATAAGAGATAAGAAATAGATAAAACATCAGCTCAATTCGAAGGAATTGCTAAATTTTCTACACAGTGCAACATAGATTATTTCATTTATGCTTGCTTCATTTGCTTGGTCCCAGCTTTGTTGGTAATGATTTCATGAGAAGTAAGACTGGCTTCACTAGGGCCATTTACAGTAATCCTGCAAAATAAAATTGAAGCGAGAGAGAGCAGAATGAAATTCATTGGAATGTTAAATAACCATACTTGATTATATAGGCACACACACACACAGTCATATATACATAAGCGAAATTAATTGCGACATTTGATTGTTTAATTAGCGGCTTTAAATTGATAGCTCATTTGGCCAACGGCTGTTGACTGTTTAAACCTTACCCGCTCCCCACTCTCGAAAATAATTAAAGTGCTGGCAGCGATGGCGACATTTGTCGGGAAGTGCCAAGTGGAAAATGCTAAAAAGTTAATATTTGCAATTACCAAACATTGACCAAAATGTTGGCGTCTTGTGTTGTTAATGGTTGAGTGCGGCGTATGCCAATTCAGTTTATAGCACAAACGGCAATAGCTGCTTATGGGACTCACTTATGCTAATATGCTGTCCTAATACAGTTGAGAGGAAATGGATCTTTCTATACAAAGTGTTGATTGATTGTGTTGCTGCCATTTGGGCAATTTTAGTATCCAAAACAAAATTATATTGAAAATGGTGGCTCTTATGCATTGAAAAATTAATTTGCTCTCAATGCGATGTTGAATTTGCTTGAATGCCAATTGATGGTAGGGATCCGTACGCATTCAAAAAGATATAACATTTTAAAATCAGACATTATTTACCCGAGATATTCAAAAATATCATCGAAAAAGTTTCGATTTTCGCACCGACCTCCATTTTGAAAAAAGCGGGAGATATGTCGTTTCAAAACGACATAACTCCGCCGTTGATAATGGCGAGATTATGTCGGTTTGAAGCCACATACATAGCTCCGCCGCTGTAAAGCGACATACATTTCTTTGCGCAGGGTTACCCTTGCTCCAAACCATTTTCTAATTCGCTGATTTTCCTACAAAAAAACGCCTTCGATGTTATTTACTTATAATTACCATGTAAATTGAAAACATTCGATAGATAAGTCTGAATAGGATAGTGTAATAATTAAAAAGCTAATTCTAACCCCCTTAATAAACATTAACGATAACATTATTGATGTAATGGCGCGCTGCTAACTGAATTTCGTTACATAAATTAAGGTAACAACAGGTGAATACCCCCAAAGGCAGATGTGCTTTGACATATTAGCCAAAAGGGCTTCCAATTGAACTCGTGATGTCTCTGAATAGATGAGTGATAATGGCCGGAAGTTTAAATGTTTCGGTTTATCTAAAGTGTCATCATTAACCGCAATCAACGCGTATTTTGTGCCAAATGACAAACAATATGCGATTCTGTAAGCGGCAGGTGCTGCAACCGGAGAAATAGCTACATAAACATTTTTATTTAATCTGCTGATCTGCTCATGTGGCAAGCCAGAAAAGCCGTGAAAAGATGCCAAGAAATTTTATTTTTTGCACTCAAACTTTTTTGTAGAAATTTTAAGACAGCTTAGAGCTTCTTTCTCCGCTTAACTTTGAAAACAAAATGTTTTTCAAAGTGGTATAAGCAACAGAAAATGAAGCAAAAAAGTTTGGAGAGCTCAGAATTCTCTGCAATGTTAGCCCACACGAGTTTAATTAGAGACAATACTTGTTAATTTCAACAAGTTAGTTTTGTATTGTGCAACTATATTAAGAAATAATCATTTTAGCTGCAAAAACTATTGTATTTTTTCAATTCAATTTTTTTTATTGCAATCATAGAAAAGTTAACATTTGGTATATATATGGGTTCTATATTTATACCAGAATTGACCGATATTATTACAATATAACTGGCCTTTAATAAGTCGATGCTTTAATAGCCGCTATACCCTTAGTTGGTTAGGGTATGGCATAAGCAAACGAGGTGCTCCAAAGGTGCTTCAAAGGCACTTTGCTGCTTTGGAGTCGTCTCCCGCTTTTCCTCAGCAGATCCATCCGCTCATCTAAGACGCTTTTCGAGATGCCTTCAACTTCGCAGGCTGGGCTGTTGGGAAAATAACACTAAGCCTGGCGGCAAAAGTTTTCGGCTTGTTACAAAAAACCTACGCGGCGTGTTAAAATCTTATCAACAAATGCAGAAGCTTCAGCTTCAGTATTTGCGTTAGTCATGAGTAGAGCTAAGAGAGACTTTTCTTACACAACGCAATTAAATTTGCGTTAAACGAGCTCACGTCGCTGAGTCTAAGGAGCAGTCTCAGCTGCTCGGTCTGCTGCCCCCAATTTTATGCAATAACAGAAACTTTTACACGCATCGTCTCCTTCCCATGTATGCGTGTGTCAAAGGGCGGCCTTGAGCTAAAGTTCCTTTCTTAGCACAAGCAATGGCAACAAAACAACGGGCAATAATCATTGAAGGATATGTGCCTAATCCAGACTGACAGCCGCACGCAAAAATAAGAAATGTGGATGTTTCAAACTTTGCCAACATTTCTAATGTGAGCATTTCGCCTCGAGCCAAAATGTTGATTACTGCCAGCACAATGATAAAACATAAATTTAGATAATATTCCGGCAATGTGCAATATAAAATAGTATTTTTTTTAATATTCGTCCATTTGATTTGCGATGAACAGTACGAACATTTTGTATATCTCTCTATATAAAATTGTTTGTCTTGACTACAAAATCGTGCCACTGGCAAGGCCGGGCAATACCTGCCAGCTGTATAATACATACAAAGTAACGGCCGAGGGTGATACATTTTTAGGCTGCCACCTTACCAATTCCAGGGTTACAAATGCAGTCGCGCAGTCACAAACATACACATCTTGAATATACGCTTCCCTCTTTACTCTGTACTAGACAAACTAAGCACACATATTATTGACACGTGGAGTTTGCCACCTATTTGCGACTCCCATTGTATGAATTAATTTCCGTTTATTTACGACTGATGGAATGCCAAGACCTTGAATTTCAAAGGGCCCTAAGTAATTAAGTTAAGCTATCAGACGAGGGGCGGACAATGAGCTTAGGCATTCTAGGTGTTTTCAGACAGGCACCTGCAGTTACATTGTTGCAGCAGGAGGTATCAGGTTTCAACCGCCTAGCTCGTTTGTATATCTATCCAACTTATACCTCAATAAGAATAGACAAATTATTGGCAATATTACAATATTTTGAATAAATTACTTAATATTCTTAATAATAATTTTCGATCTTAATATTGTCTTTGCATAGTGAAACTTATAAAAATCGAGCTTCGCCCAGATACTTATGAGTTACTCGTTTGTGTCTGTTATCCATATTCTAAAAACAATAATATTTTATCACAAGCTAATTCTTTAATGGCAGAGCATAAGAAGTATTGTGTGTGACTGTGGAAAGGTAAGTAACGGAAAATGGGAAATATCTTGGCAACGGCTTTGTATAAGCCGCAACAAAAAGAGTGTCACACATGCGCCTTTATTAAGTCCGTCCATGTATGCATGTGCGTTCGTGTGAGTGCGTAATGAGGCTGGATTGGAGAACAAAGCGCGAAGCAGAATATTAATTAATTTTGTTAGCGCGCGCTGGAGAGCCACAACAATGCGTGACACAATGCGCTGTGATGTATCAGCTCCTAGAATTATGCTATAAATATTTTATGTGCCAAATTAATGCGATGCGTGGCGACAAGGGTAGCAGCAACGCCATTTTAATGAATTTCAATATAGCTTTAATCAGTACGACGCCTCTTTTCCACTCGCAGTGCTTGTGCCTGGCTCCATCTAAGGTCGCTCATGTGTGAATGGCATCTTGGAAAATCCTTAAAATATCCTTGCAGTTGATGGCTGTTAATTAAAAGCCGCTTAGGACAGCCGACAATTTTTAAGTGCCTTAAATTTGCGTAAATTTCAAATGGATTCTCGAGTAAAGTGAGCATAGTCGGAATTAAATACATACATCCGTACGACCATGCACATAATAAGCTTTTAAGCTCTCATTTATTTACGTTTCATGGATTTTCGACATATTTGTGTCCTTTGTTTTTCTCCACTCGTTATTATATTTTAGTTTTTGTGGATATTTTAAAAAAACTTTTCATTTATAAATTTAAGTTTAATTTACTAATATTGAAGTCCACCTTTTGAGTTATAAATTCACTGAGTTCTTTTCGACAAAACGAAATAAATAGAATATTTTATTTTGCAAAAAGGGTGGTTTAAAAAAATAAAAGGAAAATTCTGGAACAATTTAGCACAACACAGAGCTGCATTTGGGTGCAGATCTGATTCCCACAACCGGAAAATATTGGATAAGCAGAAGGGAGAGAGTACGGCTGACGCACTAGAACCTATGTACACGACAACAAGAAAACCGCAAGAAGACAACCACTAGAAAAAGTTCATGTTCATATTTCTTATGGGCTCACATTATGCAAATAAGGTACAAAACTAAGTACGTTTCCGAATAAAATAATTTAAGCGTAACTTTACGTATTGCTGTAATGAAAAGATTTCAACTTAAAGTGCATGAACAAGTCCGATCCTTCTCAGCCTCAGTCCGATCCTACGCAACTAGAAACATGCAGATACACAAAGATACACTATAACTTTAAAAAGCCCAGCTGAATCTTAAGCAGTAAATATTTTGACAATACTGAAAACATCCGCAATATCTTTCTTTGATGTATTTTATCATCTGTTATACTTTTATCCCAGCTTAGCAGTTTGCAGAGCAACAAAAAGGTTGATAGTTAGCCGAGACCTAAGCGAAGTGGCCAGACATTTCAAATTTAAATCCACTCTTTGTGCCCGGAACAATAACAACCAGAGTAAGAAAAAACAGTCCAAAGTGCAGGCAAAAACTAAGCATTGCTTTGGTTCTTGGTGTTTTTCTTGGCATGACCACTGACAGTCAGCAAGGGTAGCTCAGTGGCAAATGAAATTACCTTCCATTATTGGCCAGACGGCGGACGCCTGCTAGTAATGGGGCCTTTATTAAAGAGTAGGACTGCAGGGTGGATGATGGTCTAGACGGGAGGGATTGCCACATTCGCAATCTGGTAGGCGGCAGCCTACCAAATAAAAAGGGCTACAAAATACATATAAGCACAGCCTGCGGCAATTTAGTCGCTAGCATTTTCCTAACTTCCCACCCGAAAGTCTCTTTTAAGAGCGCGCGCATAAAAGTTACTTCCTGTCGCCTGGCGACAGGAAAGGGCTAAAAGAGAGGCTAACAAAACTATTAAAATGCCGGCGACAAACACCATTCCAGCTGTATGTATGTATATTATTTATTTATCTTTCCCCATTTAGATCTGTGTTTTTATTTGAATGGAACTGGCTTTCGTATTTTTGGGTCTCTCTGTCTGCAGGCTAAAGCGGAAATAGAAATGCTCTAGCTGAGAATTCTGAAATAAAGTTTTCACTTTACCACGTCCGGTAAATGTGGAGTCGCCTGCAGCTTAGCTTTGCCTGTTGCCCTAATGACGCCCAGTCCCACCACACACTATTTCCCCTGAGTGGGAATTTTGTTTTGCTTTTCAGTGAAGCTCGAGCTGCATTTGGCAAGCAAAAAACTAAATTAACGTGTGGCTGGCCTCCGACCGTGTTCAGAGACCGGCCTTCACGCTGGCTCTCCATACTCAGTAATTTGGCGCTTAGATATTGGGACTTAAAAATTCACATTAAATAAGAAATTGCATAAATGAACTTGTCTAAGAATTAGTTTTACTATACACAAACTCAACTCTCATTTATATTCTCTATTGCGAGACCGTTTAGGGGCTTTAATGGGCAGTTATCTGGTCTTTTAATTACATATTTTATTATGTTTAGATCCATCTTTAAGCGTGTTCATAGGTAAGCCACTTGTCAAATTTGGGTAATTTACGCTTACAACTATTGGATATATAAATCTTCATATATACGAACGGACGATCAGACAACTAAGGCAACAGAGCATGCATCTAATTCTATATAAGTACATCAGGCATATTTTCTTATTAAAAAAAAATAAAATCAAAATCAAAGTGACTCTAGTTTACCAAACTAGAGTTCTATATCTCATAATAATGTTGATACGTGCAGCGATTCCAGAAAAACACGCCCGCCCTGAACAAAATGTCACTCTCATTCTCATTCTTATCTGACTGACCAACCAAATATTTCATTTAAATTTTTGTGCGACAAGAAATTAATAATAAAAGAAGCACAAGAATGGCCAAATGGCAGCGTACAGCCGGTGGCAGTTTTCAATCACCTGGGACGCCCCCAGGGACAACTATATAAGGCTGAAAAGCGTGTGGCACTTAATTTATCAGATTTACATAAGGGGCTGTCCCCTCCCCAGCTGTAGGTGCAAGTCAGCGCGGTGAGAGTCGATGTCATTAAATATTGTGTAGTGACTGGCGGCCTGCTGGCCAGGCAAGACGGGGATGCCAAAAAAACTTTCCAATGGCGGTGACAAAGTTTTGCGCTTTACAAAATGGTTGGGCATATATATTTTTTTGTGCTTAATAAAAACAAGCTATGCGCTTAAGCTATTAAAAAAGTCTTTAGGAAGTATTTCATGGCTCCAATACTTGAGGACAACATTTTTTCAAGCCACTGCAGGTGTGCGCCACATAAATTACAAGTTCTGTTGATTAATGATCTTAAATATGCCGACTTGGCAGCCTGCTCTTCGTCATCGTGAACTTCGCTTTGTGAATTTATTTAAAATTTGTCAGAGTTCCAATAGATATTTTAAATAATATATTGAGGAAATTCATTTGCATACATATTAATGAATTTGTTTGATGCGTCTGAGGCCTTCCAATGGTGATTGACCTGCTAAGGGGGATTATATTTTTATTTTAATTTAATATTTTTATTAGTTGCTAAGTAAAGTTTACATTTTCATTTCAACGGAATTTAAGTTTAAGTCAATACCATTTTGCAACAGTAAACTGCTGCTAACAATTTTTATTTCATTTATATTATAGTTGTTAATTCTTATTTCATATAATTTAATATTTAGCAACATAAGATGGGATCATACGTCAGAGAATGTTTAAAATTTGACATTTTTAAGGCTGTTTATTTTTTTATTCACGTAAGTGTGCTCTTATATAACATATTTTAGTCCTAAAGTGTGTAGCTTTAAAATGAAAACAAAAATATCCAAGTGAAATTTTTATTTATTTAATTCTGGTATTCGAAAATCATATGTGTTGGAAGCAATTTGTGAGTAGAAGGGGGGAGAACAAACAAAGTTCGATAGCTTCATGTATATACTTATAGACCAACTTTGACAAACAAGCAGAAAAACAAACGTGCCCTTCTTATCAGGATATCGAAAGCACACATCAACACAAAGCTTCACACATACAAATTTGTATATAAGTAGAGCGAGAACGATGCCAACGTCAACGGGTTACGATGATGACAACAAAGGAATTTTTCAATATTGCAGGACGTTGCGTATACGCGCTGTCGGCCAAAACAAATAAAAGTAAACAACAGAGGGAAACAGTTGCGATTGTGTTATGTAGGTTGAAGGGCGGCTGAAAGGTGGCAGAAGAAAAAGGCGACTAAAATTCAGAAAAGGGCTGTATAAAGAGAGAAAGATTTGACTTGCAGTCCGATGTGTGCGAAACGGACGGAAAGCGCAAGCGGAAGTAGCCGATGTGCGTGTGTCTGTCTTGTTGTGTGTGCGTTGTGTTGGCCCAGTCCCTGTGAATCGCCGCAGGCTTGTACGGCCCTAGCCATTGAGCTAGACGTACCACTAGCTAAAGAAACCCTGGTGTTTAGAGGTCTCCAGAGGTCGTGCACTTCTTGCTTCTGATGCTTAAGCTCGTCGAATGAGGCGTGATTTTCTTCCGTCGTCACAATATATAAAAAAAAATATAAATATAAAATGAAAGATATACAAATTCTATTCAAGAAGCTAAATGTCAAACATGATAACTCTAGCTCTAAAAACCTAAGAGATATGGTTAAAATAGTATTTCATTATCGATTGTTATCGATCGCTTGGATTTGGGGCAAGTATCAACTATCGAATACAAACTCGTACTGCGCGGGCACTAGGATGCTCTAAGATCCTTGTGTTCATACATACGGACAGATGGCAGACGAATATAGCTTGATCGACTCAGCTATTGATGCTGATCAAGAACATATATATTTATGCACAAATATAGTATACCCTTCTTAATGGATTCAATGTATAATTGTTAAATCGTGAAACATTTTCCAACTCCATTTTTTATTAAACGATTAATAAATAAATAATTAAATAATATATTAAAACTTCTTCATATAAGAAAGATAATTATAAAGTGCGCAAATTTTATTAGCTATAGACCTATTAATACACAGATAACTATCGTTGGCATTTTGAAAATAGTATTTGCAGTCAAAATAAAACACTGATTGTGTTTTCAGCTGCATGCCAATTTAATTAACCAAAAATTATTTGACCATACTACAATAACCAATTACAACTCAATAACTGGAAAAGACTGAAACTAGCATAAAAACGTATATGTTAATTTACATGTAAATATTTCAAACAACAACTGCTGCGAAATTTGCTGCCGCATTGCGTTAGATTTTTTAGGAAACACGCACTGTGAAATTTGAATTTTAATCCACGCGGCGTTACAGAAAATTTTGCGCATGCCAAATAAGGCGCAATTTGTTGTCCCCATAAAAAGTAAGCAATTATTTTGCGGAAAATATGGAATGCATTTTAATTTGATCAACATTTTTGCGGTTGCCATTAAACAGGTAAGTATAGAAGTTTAGTTTAGCAAAGTTTAGCAGTTTAGCAAATGAAATTGAAAAACAATAACTTTTAGAGTTTTCACTTAACATGTTTAATTATTTTTGGCTTACATTCACTAACAACTAAAAACTAATTTTGATTATCTTTTTTTCTGGTTAGTGCAACAATCTCTATGTTGTTTTCAATTATGTGGGGAAGATTGTATCATCTATTCTTCCATAGTATAGGAGGCTCTCCGTTATATTAAGCGCGCAGAGACAGGAAAAAATATTGTGATTTTAGGTAGACACTTTTTTTATTCAATTAAACTGTCAAAAATCACCTTTATGTTAGCAAAATTATTTTCCTATACTTTTCGTACAATTTGTTACTTTTTTTATACACAAGAAAAAGACATTTCGGCGAGTTTCAAACTGCCAGTCAACAAAGTTGCAGCGACCTCCTTTCAGCTGGGTCACAAATGTAAAAGAAGGGTGCAAGAGGAAAATCTACACGCAATAAGAATTTTTTATTTGCACTGCCAAGTACGAGCAAGATTACGCATACGCCCCGTGGTGCATTCAAAAGCAACTGGCACGCATAGCCCCAATTGTGTGTTCGTGTGCTTTTAAGGAAGAGAGAGCTTGGCATGGTTTATACTCCCCACATGTGTCCCGTGTAAGAGCGAAGCTAAAAGTTGGGGAAAGATAAATAAAAATATAAAAGTTTATAGCATCAAATGTGCCATGAATTATAGAAGAAAAGTGTATTGGTTGAACGGGCCGGACATCTGGATATCTGTATATTTACGTGTCTCATGCATAAAGCATATGCTAATTGATTTCCCTAATACTACTAAGAGCCAAATAAAGTATGTCAGTGACCAGTGCTGGCACTATGTGGGCCTGTGTGACCGAGTTAGAGCTGGCCGCAGCATCAATTGTTCTTGTTGCTAGTTTTGTTGCAGTTGCTTTTTTCCAGCTGCACGACCTTAAGTCAACAGTGCATTCACCGACCTTTTATCCGGTTGCAAAGATAGTCTGTGTGTATGAGAGTCCGTGGATGAACACCCTCTGCTATTGATGAGTTGGCGATATATATCGGCAGTGGTAGCCCTCCTCGGGCACTTGAACTTGATGGTAACATTAAATCTTGCGTTAAACGGTTCAACTTGACGTCAAGTTATTTGAGTGTGGCCAAGCGCAACCGACCAAAGACTGAGACAGTCTGTGATTTATAATTATGTCCAGTGCACAACTCTAAATGAATGGTTTCACTTTTTCAGAGTTTAACCTGAGATAAAATTCTTATTTGATATTATCTATGCAGAAAGAACACAATTCTTAACGAAAACAAAGATTTTGAATAACTCCTATGCTTATTTATTCATGTTCACGTTCCTCTTTATCCAATTTGAATTTGTATGATAGTGTTTCACAGTATGTAGAAAATTCTGCAATAGTTTAGAGAAAATCTTTTTAGTTTGCACGAAATGATACAAAGAAAAAGCGTTGTCGTTATATTTTTACAGATATATAATTTATTTAATTCAGTTGTAGGTCTTGCCAATGTGCCGTAAATTATTTACTGGATATATTCACTGCTGGGCTTTTAATTAAACACACTCGTTTGTTGTTGGTAGTATGCTGCCATTTTAGTTGTGCTCAATCTTACTCGCACTCCTTTTATATGTTTTCCCTTGCTTTGTTCTAATGATAAATGGCCTGTTGCAAAAAAGTTGCGCAGCAGGTCATAAAACTTGTGCAGACCCAACAACAGCTACAACTAAAACTGGAGAAATATTGGGCAAAGTGCGGCACATTGCAGTTGCTTATCTATGCGCCGTCTTTTCTTTCAATTTCACCATCTCATTTCTTTCCTTTTATTTTCCACGGTGCACTACAAACCACAGCTGAAGTTGAATTCGCAATGTATTTCAATGCATTATAAATAGTAATCGATGCATAAATTATTTACTACTTATTTTAAGTCTTTCACATACCCAAGTTACGTGTTTGCTTTAAAAACCAGTCCAAGAGTTTTCATGCCATGTTTTGGAAGTTGGCCACAACCAAAATACTTTTAAAAGTGGATTTAACTAATTAAGTTTTTTTCTTTGCACAAAAAAAAGATATGGTCGCGCTACATGGCCACTTAAGTTATGCAGAACACATGAGGTTAATGTGTGTACACAATATGTATACATTCAAATAAAGCAAAATGTAATATAATTTTATTTACAACCTGTTACGGCGTCAATTCTAACACGTACCTAAATGTAATTTTTGTAAACGGCAAGTCGAAAGGCCAACAAAATAAAACAAAAAATGAAAAAACCATAAAACGTAACCCAAATACAATATGAATAATGGGCCTGGCAAAGGATAAAGCGCGAGCGCCGCAGCAATAAATAGAAACGGGCAACATCGGCAAAAACACATGAGACTGGGCGCAATGAGATTGGAGGTAAAAACCTTTTTATTGATGCTTTTACGTATATACAAAATATTTTTATAACCTACGCTTGGGCCAAGCAGACACATTTTGCTAATGCTTTGAACAGAAACAAACAGTGAAAAGACGTAAATGCAAATGCACACACAACCAAAGTCACACTCTAGGCGAGCTTTAGAATGTTTTATACGTCTAAATACCAAAAATAAAGAAAATTAGGAAAACTGTTGCATTAGCGATTACGATTACGACGCATCGACATACAGGCAGATTTGCCTGCTGGACACTTTGGCCAAAGTTCTGGAGAAGCTAATCTGCACCAGGCTTGAAGCAGCTGTCCACAACAATGGTGGCTTGTGCCAAAGTCAATTTGGCTTCGCCAATGCAAGCTTGACCGGCAACAAACGCTATCCAAGCATCACGATCAAAGATCGGCCCAAAGAAGAACTGCCTCAATGATGAGCCTATTTTATGTTTGAAATACATTTTTCCGATTGTGTATATAAATCCCATCATTTGGTAAATCATACATTTTACAATCATGCAAGTTACAATTCAATTTCAATTTTTTTTTTTTGTAAATAGTTTCTGTTTTGGGCTTTAAAATGTAAAATGTAAATACCTTTAGGTTCTCAATGAATTTACTAATAATTTTGAAATAGGTATTTACAATTATTTTTATATTAAAATATTCACAAAATTCTCTTAAGTTTTCAACAGCTGAATATACCGTGAATTATGTATACAAATAGAATTAAATAAGTAATGCGATTTGATATCTTCTGCGTAATATTTTCATATTTAAGACAAAGTATTTTATGGAAATTTAATTTGGCAACAAATGTACAAATGTGTATGAGTCTGGTTCCCTTGTACTCAAGTTTCTGATCAGCTTTAAGCATAAAACTCACCAGTTAAAGCCCTTCATGCTTGACCATTTAAATGTATTAAGGTCGTTAGCAGTTTCAGCGACAGACAACGTCAGAGTTCATGTTCTTAACATGCAGAGGGCGTGCTGCTCGACAAAAAAGGGCACAATAAAATTCCGTGAAAATGAAAAGAAAAGGAAATAAGAAGGGTTGACCTTCTTGAAACGTGACATAAAGATAAGGTTGGCGAGCCAATAAAGCTCAGACAGCAATGAAATAAGAAAATCCGACAACTAAATGAACTGCAGCCGTATCAGCGAAACCACACATAGAAACGCTGATGTGTTCATCACACACGTCTCGTGGCTCGTGTTCAGCTTGCGGTTCGTTCAGCTGAATGAGAGCTGCGGGCAGAAAGATGAAATTTCGGATGTGAAGTCGTTGTGTAAATGTTTTAACAATTTAGATAAAGTTAACACATTTCTTTAGAGGCTGTCCGAAACTGTAAAAAGCACTTTGCAGGACAATATAAATGGGCATTAGTTAGGTTAGTCTTTGTACACAAATACGTCTGCGGATGTGGCCAAGGGAGCAGCCAGTCGGAGGATGGCCTTGACACACATACACACAGAAGAAATTACAGAGCACAATGAACTTGGCCTTAAGTAAGCCAAGAACAAACATTTATGTGGGCTGATATTTTGCGAGGCATGCCATTGCCCATTGTTGACGCAATTCCCTAAAAACAAAGAGACCCCTAGACAAAAACCATTAAGAAAAGTTGTGATAGCTGTTTACAATTTACGTACAATTTACAATTTAAACCAATGTTTTGCAACTTTAAACATAACAATATTCAATTTGTAAAGCCTTATTTTAAATAAAACCCCACGTTTATTATGCTTATATGAAGAGAAAAAACTAGTAATAGGAGCCATCTTCGGCACGACGAAGATATAATACCCTTGCAGACCCAACCTTTCAAAATACTCATAGCACTTTGCCCGTGTCTAAAAAGCGCAGGGAAAATAGGTAATGTCGAGCTTGGGCAAAATATCTAAAAAACAAAAAAGTTTTCCTTACGAAAACTTTATTTTCGACCGATCGTTCCTAAGGCAGCACGCCAATGATTTAATGTAGAAGACGGGAAAATTCCAGAAGAAAAAATTGCACTTGAAGTTGAAGTTAAAGAGAAAATATCTTGGTCCGTAAAAAGTAATAAAGTTACACAAACCTGGCTGAGATGACGTAGATAAAGTCGGAGATGTAGAAGGTCCTTGCATAACATCTACTGTAGCTGAAATCATGAAAGGATTCGGGACGATTTCCATGTCAGGAGAACCGAATTTAGCTGTCGGAAAAGTTACAGGATATGGGTAAGTTTGACCAAATGAATTAAGCTTTTTAATATAGTAGCCTCATGCTGACCAATAAGTAAGAAAAATGTACGCAGTCTAAATCGAGGGTAGATTGTCTGACAGATCGATTGGCTAATCGAATACTTCTTGCTATCTCAATGTTGTACTGTTTTCTCTGTCAGGTGGGATCTGTCAGGTGGGATTGATCCCGCAAATGTTTGGTCGCTAGCGCTTGAAGTTGTTGTAGTTGTTGACCGATTCCGCGGAAATGGGGGAGCATGTTACAGGTTCGCTTTGATTAAGTCAAAGGAGAGTGGAGACCCGAAGTGTTTTTAAAGACGATTAAACAAGAAAAAAATATATTATTTATATTGAGAACAAATATCTCCTGAATCCATTGAAAATGGGACACGAGCAGTATGAGTTTGATTCAAATCTTATTAACGAATCGATATCGAAAATCTGTTTTTTTTTTTATGATTTCTCATAGCCCTTTATGTAGCCATCCATCAATTTGGATGCTGTATAAAATGAAAACTCTTCAAATGGGATAGACCCCTCTTATTAATTATTAATTAAAAATTATCAATATTCGAAGCACTCACAATGTAAGACATGCAAAGCAAATAAGAGTCAAATAAGATAAATTAATTTAGCGTTGAGTCTGCCCTGCTTCCAACCTACACAATCTAAATTAATGAGCGTCGAGTATTTCTACCCAAACCCTGACGACGAACACCAAAGCCATTCATAATGATTTGGCCGCCAGCTTATGAAATACTTAAATCAAAGAACGCCCACGTCCATCATTTGGCTACTAAATTATGCCATAAGACTGGGATGTCAGCCACTGCTGGCAGGAGTCTGTGCTAGACGGGACAACAGCAGGTTTCAGGCCATGTGGCATGGCCAGGTCAATGACATGTCAGCAAGCCCAGGACACGCGTCACCAGTCCTTATTTATCCTCGAAAATTACCAGCAACGCGTGTTTTCAACGCGTAACGATGTCCAGGATACCAAGCTTAACCGACACCAGAGCTTGGACCAGATGCAACTGTACATTTTTAATTTGAAAGCTAATAAGCGGCCACAAAATGATCTTAGTTACTTAATTTAGCCAATATTCAGCTAATCGGATAAGTCGCATATTGTAATCTTACTTCGTAGAATAGCTGTATAGACCGTACAATATTGTTTATAACCAAACAATATTATTTCTTAAGGTTAGACGAAATGTTGAATATTAAAAGCGAGGATTTTAGCCATTTTCCAAATAGGATAGAATCGGAACTACGAATCGAACCGTATCCCAAATCCAAACAATTCTAATTTCTTACATAGTTTGGATCGAAATAAAATCATGTTTTTGGATCTCAACAATTTATTGCATTGCATTTTTTATTATTTGAGTGCACCTTCTGAGTCGACAGTGATTGTTAGCGTACTTCCTATTTAATTTTTGGACGCTGATGCTGGCAAAGTAAATTATTAAATTTATAGACTTTGGCAAATGGCTTCGGGGAACACATTTTCTCCGGAGCAACTGCATCAGCTGGCATTAGTGCCTACCATCGCCAACGGCTGTCAATGCAGAATCAGTGAAACGACACTTAGGAATTCATTCCGTCTTAGGCATTCATAGCAGCTGCAACGTCGTTTTTCCAGTGCAACATGGAAAGGACACACAAATCGTGAATCTGGGCTGCAGACCCCCAATCGCCCCACGTGTCGCACTTAATGCACAAGCAGAAGAGTTATAATGGAAATAAAACGCCATACTCTCAAAATGTCAGAGCAAAGTGCAACCCCAAAGCCACGTTAGGGGCGAAGTTGCAGACCGAGTAGGTGCATTGCTAGATTTGTTAGGGGAGCACAAGATACGGCATCCATTTGCTTTATTTTTTATTCTCAAGTAGAGCCTGCGTTTGATGAATGGCGAAATACTAGTGAACGGAGCGTGGAGTACCATTATCAACGTCATTGTCTTATGGCATTAAGTGTACTTAAATTGTCACCTCAAAGGGACAATGTGAGTGATAGGGTGTGGGGTGGAGAGATTCAGCACTGCAGATACAATGAAAAGATTAGGGAAAATCGAATGAATTTAAACAACGATCTTTGGAATCAAAAGAGGTCCGATCGAATGGTCTTAGCGTGCACCTCCATCACAAAGGATAACTTCAGCATCCTAGATATCCGTGGGTTAGTCAGTAAGGAAAAACCGGTATATATATAGAGATACACAGAGGATGCAATAGATTATCCTTTAGGTGCTAAGTCTCAAAGATAAAAAGTTTTATTCGGATAATCATGGATATGATTTTTATTAAGCTGCGAATATTTGTATGTTTTCGCTGCTGCTGGCAGACCCGATAGGAACAACACGCTCGACCAGCTCAACGCTCATTTATAAACCAAATTAATTAAATAATTGCAGGGATTCTCAGTACAGGACATGGCGCAATAAGTAATGTACATAATGAAAAATAATGAAACGTTTCTGGAGCACATTCACATTCACAACCAGAGCCATAACCCAGCCTGTTGCTTATAATGCCGTGTGCACTAATGAACATAACACGTACGCCGAGATTCATGCGATTCACTGTGTACACAGTGCATTACAAGTGAATATACGCACACGCACATGCAAACTGTGCTTATAGTACGGCTTATATAAGGTGTTAGCATGTAGACTGACGCACTAATTAAGAAAAATTAGTTATTGATATGGCTTCCACGAGGATGTTGATAAGTTACGAGACAAAAGTTCATTTCGGCAGTCGGACATTTTAATAAGCAATGACAAGTTTTATTAAGTTTATTATAAGACAATAATTAACTCATATCTTAGTCTTATCTAAGTCAAACCATAACCAATTTCAAGAGATAAGAAAATAAAAAAAAGCAGACTTCAAAAACAATATTTAAATAAAAATGAAACCTTTTATAAAAGCAAGAAAGCCATATTTTAAACTGTTCTCAAATAAATATGATACTTTAACTACAAATAAACCCAAACATTTTACCCACATGTGTTAAGATATACATGCCTTTATATATATATTCAAATAACTAAGTTTTTCAAGAACACAGCGAATAAATATTATGGAAAAGCCGATTTGAAAAGTAAAAGCACGGACAGTGTACAAACTATTTTCACTCGCAACATTGCCAAATGGAAAAACATAAAATATTTAAATTATATATTATTACATTAGAACCCATTACCACCGCACTATTATGCAATGAATAGGGTATTTTATTGACAAAAGAATTTTAAATGCATCATTTATTGGAAAAAGGTGATGTAAGAATTTTATAATTGATATTCAATCAAGCTAGCATGCTGACTAAAATATCTTTAAAGTTGTCATATAAGTCTGTTTCTGACTTATTCTTAAATACATTACTGTTATCTTTTTATAATTGTCTATATTAATTATAAGTGAAGAGACGGCGATAAGAAAAAACGGACACTGCGTATTGTTCCTTATCCTACATATATATAGTTTCTATCGCCGCATATACTCCTCCTATGTCCATTAAAGAATAATAAAAACTATTTAAACGAACTGAATTTTTATTTAACATACAAATAAAAAATCATTTTATTAGCAGATAGCAACTATATTACGTCCACATTATCTGTCGAAATATGAGCTTGATTTTATTAAAATATAAATGAAAAATAATTCTTACTGTTGTGTAAAGTCTGCAAAGTTGCCCAAAATTAATAGCTCCCTATCAGCCAGAGTGCGACTGTTTGGACTCGTCGTTAGGTAATGTTTCACGATATTTTCCAAAGCTAAATGTATTTTGCTTGCGCACAAGGGTAATGAAGGCAAACGCTGGAGCTAGTCAAAGCTTGGAGTGATCCTTGGAAGGGAAAGGGGATATAGAGTTTTTTATGTCCCAAATAGCAAGCTCGTAGCAAGATCAGCTTGGTAATAATTAAATTTTGTAAATGTATTTGTGCCTTCCCAAAAATGTCAAGAAAAGCAAAATTCTATTTGTCGCCAAGTGAAATTCCATAAATCAAAAAACGAGACGAGCCAAAAACGAAGTCCGAGAATGAGGGGCAGAGACAGGGCTGAAGCACAGTAGAGACGACAGGGACATCATTTTGCATTAAACAAACAACAATTCATCATTTTTAAATACGTATACACATGCATATATACGTATTCTATGCACAGAGCCAAGCCTACGCACAAAATTGCAGCTGCGCAGAGAAGGAACATGCAAATTGGCAAAGCAAGCAAACAAATCTGCTGCAAAGTTAGCCACTGCTAAAACAAGAGGCAGCCTTTTCCAACAGAGTACAGAATTGCCCCAGATACAAACATGTCTACCAAACGATTATTAAGTCATCATTTATCACATCCTCCCTCGTCATTGTGTCACATTCTCCGCTAGAACGCCTGGCGACAGTCTGATGAACAGGAGTCGCAGGCTCTGGTGTAACCTTGCCATTTAATAAAATTCGGAATAGAAAAACCAAAGTTACAGGTTACACATAAATACATGTTTGCAAGGAAAGGAAAAAAAGGACAGCCATAAGAATACGCAAATAGGCAAAGGCTCTGAAGCTGATGTGTATGCACGTCGAAAGCTTAAGAGCTAACCCTTCCATAATTCTTAATATTCCTTTATTGAAATATGCAAGTTTGATTTGCCTGACCGGAAAAAACTTTTTCTATGTATGTGAATATCGGTTTTGCACACTAGTGGATGCTCGTTGAGCACTTCTCACTGCGAAACAAAGGGCAAACTAACGAGAAGACTACAATCAGTTAAAGAAACTGCGCGGTTGCCGCTTAAAACTCGGGAATATCCTATGGGACCCCTCAGTGACAGTAGGTAAAAGTAATTTTGTAACTCAGTCTCCCATTTCATTTCATCCTTTTGCTTTTTTACCATTCAAGAAAACCGCAAATGAAACTTTCACTGGGCTTCGTCTGACATTAAACTTTAAGTAAAATGTTTTTGCACCTGGGCGGAGCGTATGTCGAAGTTTTCATAAAAGGATAGCTTAGCGCTTGTCAAAAGTTGTCCAGAGAGAGCGAATCAGTTGGGACGGACAACCGCCGGACAGCTGAAAGGTTTGAGCAGCACAGCAGCAGGAATTTTTCCAACACTGCTCATGTCAGGTTTTCAAAACTTAAATCATTTTTAGCTTAGCTTCCAGCTTAAATGCATTTCTCAGACGTTTTCACCTGAAAAGGTTTCAGGCATCTAAGCGAATCGAGGACAAGCCCCTACACTCTGTGTTCTAATGTCAACATGTCAGTTGAGTGCGAGAACAATTTGTCAGCCAGTTGTGAATGACAGCCAAGCCGACGCTGGTATGAAAACGAAACACACACAAACACGTTATTTGACTATGTAAGAGAAACTGCCCAGGGCACCTGTCAAAACTCAACTGTTCAATATGTTGTGAGGTAATCGAAGCGTTCAAATTAGTATTCAATTATCCTTAAATGAGTTTAACAATATTATGCTGAGAACCGTTGCTGTCAAAAGAGCGTTCAAGCAGCCGGTGCCCTCAGAAAAAATAAAAAAAATTATATCATGCAATATTTTGTGCCCACCTGCACATACAATTTGGAACAGCGTGCTTTGAGTGCGCTTAATGAACCATAATTTAATTCATCTGAACCTTAAGATCTTAAATTCTTATTAGTAGTGAAGTACAAATACATTGGTAAAGAAATTTTTTTTTCCAGTGCGTGATATTCGTATAGTTGGCAAACACTATTTATTAATATTGAATAATTTCTGTGTAGTTATTTTTATTTATGATCTAATGTCTATTTTAAGTAGGCCTTTGTAGGCCACCAAGTTTTGCATGAAAACGCGGATTTAGTAGTTTATTTTGGATTGGAAAACAGAAATGAAGCTTATATATATAATCACCCGCTTGAGGCTCTGCTCAGGCTTTAATAATAAGCTTTCCAGCTACACGACACATCAAAAGTTGTTTGCAATTTATCTAATTTGCCTGCAAATAAATCGCTCTAAAAAAAAATAAAAATATGCAATATAAATAAGAAATGCCAAAACATTTTTAAAGCAAAAAAGCGAGTAACGCAACCTGCATTTGGTATTGGTAGAAGAGGGTTCAGGGCATCCCCTTATCGGGAGCTTCCGACTAGAGATTCATAGTCGTTTAATTACAAGCATGCAGTGTCCCTGCAGTATGGCCTCCTGGTCACAAGTGTCGTAAGGTGGTGCTAAAAGTTGATAAAGACATGTTTCTGCTTGTGGCTAAATGGCCTTTGGGGTCGGTTATCAATTGAAAATTTAATTAATGATCTCGGGTCATAATGGAAATAAATATTATTGGTCGCTTGCCTGAAAAAAAGCATCGAATTGGCGCTTTTGACGCTGACTGGAATAGCAATTTGATAGGAAGTAGTTAGGATGAGCAAAAGATATAGGAAAACGACAAGTTAATCTGTTATTTGAAGTTACACACACGCAAACTCTCAGAGGACTGTAATCGAATAAAAGAACATTAATGTCCCGGAAAATGACTGAAAAATAATAGGCAATTTTCGGGCGCTTTCGTTTCGATAATTCATTTATATATATCTGTATGATGAGTGCGTGTGTGAACGCACTTTAACACAGCTGGAGTTTTATTGCTGTTGCTGTTTTTTTCTTTCTTATTTTTTCAGGGCATTGTTAAATTTGTCAATAAAAACAAGTGCAGTTGAAAGGAAACAAAACATGAGCGACGAAAATAAATGCATGCAAGAGAGACTAAAAATAATAATTTCAGCTTGGCAGCAAGGACAACTGCAACAGAAAAAAGTCTAGTATATTTTGGTTTGTTGTATGTGAAAAGTAATATGAAGGTAAGTCCTTCTCTCTGAACCTCATCTAAATCAACCTTCCATGACAATATTGCTTCACAATCAAGTCAAATATATTTTAAAAATGTATAACTTTTTTTAAAGGAAAATATACATGTTTTAATAAACTCATAGAGAACGTCCATGTTTTGATGTACAATATACGAACTAAGCTTTTTGTTCTTTTCAATTTAAATCATGACTAAAAGCAGCCACAACGTAGAAATTGCTAATGTGCAGAAAACGCATTTTCCTTTGCTTTGTTTGTCCGTACGTGTCGGTGGGCATGTATGTGCGAGTTTTCATATTCTGTATTTTTATAAACACTGCATGCCTTTGTCAACACGCTTTTATGGCTGGTCCTTTGTCTTCGGCATTTTTGTTTTACAGCTTTGTTCATGCCCTAGCGAACATTAACGACAGCACACCCGCCACTCACACACACGCACACTTCAAGGTTCATTTGGAATAACACTTTTCATAGTCATTGCACACGATGCGCACTTTTGCAATAAAATAAAAAAGTTAAGAATAAGATTTATAAAAAGATGTTAACACATGCGGCGTATACTTAATGCACAGCAATATCTTCTATATTGCCATAAATATATATATATACTTATATGTTATGTGTGTATAGAAAATGCTCGGATTAAGTTTTTGTGCAACTGCCTTTATGCTGGTTATTATTGGGTAACACATTTAGATGGATTCACTTGCAATATCTTCTCTTATGGTAAAAATGGTTGTACATGGAGCTAAGCACAATTTTAATAAAATTAAGTGTAGCCCAGCAAATAATTTAAGACAAGACTTTACTGAATAATATACTTTTTCACAATGTTTAAGATTTAAAAAAAAAAAAACTTAGTTCTTAACAATAACGTACTTGAAACAAAGCCTCTATAAGCTCTATGAGATTACTCGTTAAGCAGATGGAGAGCCTATTAATAATATGATGATCTTTGTAGAGTAACATAATTTGTAAGGCTTTGTTGGAAGTTCTTGAAAAAATACTCCCACCGATTTTGCCAACGATAATGTTATAATCATTCAAAAAAAGCTTTCATACTTCAACTATCACATTTATGATAATTGTGTGCGATCGATAATTATGTGCAAATTGAATAAATTAAAAACGATTGGGCTACGCAACAAAATTTATTGTCAAACAAACAAATTTTTTTATTTCATTTTATTATGGATTATGCACGGCAATAATAATAAAGCGGTAAAACATACATTTTTTCAAACTATGAGGAATTGTTGCGAATTTTTGTTTTTTAATTTTTTTTTTACTACTAAAGCAAAGGAGCGCGTAGCGCGAGCAGCATTTGGCTTGGAAAAAGAAGGTTCCCGGTATCCCCTAGTCGGGAACTCCTGACTAGAGCATTTTGTTTTCTTGTTCAGCTTGTAAGAGACGCGTGAATTAAGTGTCATCACTCTTCGCAGTCTATAGTGGAGCTATGTACTCAATAAGTTCGTTTAATCACTCACCCGAAAAATGGCAAACTTTAAAGAAAAGAACATATTTTGTTTTAGTGAAAATTTTCGTCTGCAGTTAACAAGCACTTTTGTAAATGTTCAATCATAAGTTATTCTGTATTATTGTCATATACGAGAAATAATATTTCAAATGTTGCAATGTACAATTTGTTGTCAATTACAGATTGGTACTAATCAGAAATGGCTGATCCGTAAGTTGAAGAACTCGCCACAATACACAAATGGCAATAATTTTTTGGAAAACTGCGGCATTTGAAAATATACCCGCACGGGATACATAGCCGACTCTGTGATGTTTTGCCAGCCATTTGTTGAAGTGGACACTGCGCGCACACACACATGAACGGAAATACACACGCACACACAGTTGTGTGCATTGGTTGCCATGTTGATGCAAGTTTTTACGCGAATTGGAAGCTGCATTTGAAAAAACTTTTAGTTTCGCTTGTTTGCGTTTCCGGTGGTAGGTCCTTGTTGTTGTTGATGTTGATGTGTGCGGGCCTGGCGTCAATTTTTGTATCAATTAAGCGAAACGTTGTCTAGCCAGGCATGGTTGGTGTCAATTGACTGAACGTAACTGGCGAAAAAATTGCTGAGGCGGGTTATGATCTGACAATGGGTCAGCTACTCTTGGCACGTCTGCTCTATAAAGGCTATAAAAGCGTTATAATGTGATTGATTTACAAAATGTCCAATTCCTATTATAACAAGTAAGAGAGGCTCTAGTCGGGAGCTCCCGAACCCACTTATTCCAACACCCAATGCAGCTCACACTACGCTCTCATTTGTAGTTATATAAATATTTTATATATATATTATGTGCGAATACACACATTTTTTAAAAATCTCACATTTTTGATAAATGTGAAAAATGTTTACCCGATTGCAAATGTCATAAATTTTGTTTAGTTTTTTACTTGTTCAGTTTCCTCAAAGCCCACGCTTTCTACACGCCTCCTAACTTATTTGTCAGCTATCAACTTGCCGACACAACGTTGCCACATTACATTAAAAAATTTTTAAGTTTTTGGCCACGCTGTAGCAGCAAAATAAATAGAAAAATTTTTGCAAAGAATATTTAAACCCTTTTCTGGGTCTTTAATTCTACAGTAACTATATCTGATGAATATTAGAACAATGTGTTTTATATACTGGAAATGCATTTAACACATACTTATCTCATATGTTTTATGTGTTTAATTTCGATGGGTTTCCAACTTGTAAAAGTGGCTTATCGACAAGTGTGTACCCGGACATTTATTACGGAAATAGCTCTACGGAAGCTTGAAGCTACAAAGGCAATTTGAGTTGAAGGACTCACATTAGTAGTAGCTACACCCACAATTATGCATGTCAAATTAACTGTACTACAGCTTGTAATAGGGCAGTGACAAGGACAAGGGCGTGGCGTTAGGGCCGTAAGAGGAGACGGCAGTGTTGAACAGCCATAAATCTTAAATGCGACAGACTCAGCGAGCAGTTAGTAATGATGTTCATAATCAGAGCCGCGTGTAAAAGGAGAATGGCCAAATACAGATTTACATCCGGGGGTGAAGGAGTTAAGGCAAGGGTACAGCAAGGGTAAGAAGTGTATGTATATAGCTAGTTAGGGCAGCGTCTGGTGCTAAGTTGTGAGCCACAGCAACTTTTTTAATCACAACCCTCTGTGTGAGGGTGCATATGTATCCGTGTGTTGCGGGAATACAAGCTGTGAACGCTACTAATTTAACGGAAATAAACCAACACCGTTAAGAAGAAAAGCACGAATGAACCCCATGAATTGGACTCCAATTCTGGACTTCAGCTGCTGTGAAGCTATAAAAAGCGCTAAGGCCATAAATGCGCAATATTGTAAAGGAGGCATGACAAGGAATAAAGCCAAGCTATAATCTAGAAGAAGATGCGGTTGTAGATGTGGCAGTAGCTGAGATACAAGTTGATGGCTGGGTGACCTCGATTGCATAAGTACAAATTGACAAAGACATAGACCCCACTCATGTGCCTAATTCTGAATATTCTTTGCCGAGAGTATCGCGTTGTGCTAATTTATGGCCAAAATATATACAAGATACTCGCACTTTTGTCTAGTATTAACATTACATATTCTAAGCAAAGCCTTAAAGTTAAGCAACTAGTTTGCTTCTTCTTTTATTATTCTCAAACAATGAAATATTAATTTCTGCATAGCCCACGTGTTCATTGGATGTTAAGAATATAAGCGTGGCGTTTAAAAATGAGGGCGTCCCTCGTGTCTACTTGACGGCTAAATGCGATACAAAAACCTTGCTTTCAGCTAGGCAATAATCGCGGGTGCTCATAAAATATGAGGTTGAACAATATTATGAATGGAAATTTAAAGAAACTTTTTCTATATGAGACATATGAAAATAGCTAGATTGATGGTCGAGGATGAGCCCCGAACTATCTAACAGCATATATTTATTTATTGATTTATTAAAAGCCTTTAATATATTTCGAATGGATTCGAAATATAGCAATGTTATTTATAAAAACTAATTTTCCTATTAAAATTCTGACCTACGCGAATTTCATTGAAATGTGCGTTTACGTGTGTATCCACAGAACAAACAATTTAAAAATTTTGATATTCTTTTTATGCATTGAAAATTAATAAGATATTAGAAAATACAAACTTTTCTTTTTTTGCCCCCAGCATGTTTGTCAAATTATTGGCCTGAACCAAAAAAGTTTTCTGAGGAGTAAAACAAAGTGAAATACGATGAAAAGGGCTTAATCGATAGCTGCCAATGTGTCCAAAACACTTCAAGTTAAACGGAATTATGTAAGAATCGCCAGCTTAAGCGTTTATAAGTAATACATCTTATTCTTTATTCATCATTGATTTGTTATTTTCGTGAATTGCTTACTGCGAAAATAAATTATAGCCCAAAAAAAGGTATAGTGTATGCTTAGAAAATAAGCTTCAAGAAGTACTCAAAATAACACAATTTGTTGAACTATTCCCCCAAGTAAACGCCTTTTTAATGAAGTAATAAATTTACCCACTTCAAATATACTTACGTTTATATAACATATATTCAAAGTTGGCTAACCAACCCTTTCATTTTGTAAAATATTGAGTAAAAACGTCCCGCTTAATTAACTAAGCGTAACACACAAGATTCCATGATTCGCACCCAAATCAGCAGCTGAAATTGCTGAGTCAATACAGTTTTGAACACAAAAAAGCCGAATGCGGGTCACACAAATGATTATGGAAGGGTAATGGCTCTGCGTGGAGATATGACGTTCCAAAACGACATAGCTCCGCGGAGATATGACGCTCCAAAACGACATAACTCCGCGGAGATATGACCTTCCAAATCATCACGTTTTTTTCAAAATCGAGGTCGGTGCAAAAATGAAAATTATCTATTATATTTTTTTTAATATGTCGGGTAATGTCTCTGAGTGGAGATATGACGCTCCAAAACGACATAACTTCGCGGAGATATGACGTTCCAAAACGACAGAACTCCGCGCGGAGATATGACCTTCCAAATCATCACGATTTTTTTCAAAATCGAGGTCGGTGGAAAAATGAAACTTTTTCTATTATATTTTTTTTATATCTCGGGTAATGCCTCTGCGTGGAGATATGACGTTCCAAAACGACATAACTCAAAGGAGATATGACCTTCCAAATCATCAGGTTTTATTTTTTTAAATCAAGGTCGGTGCAAAAATGAAACTTTTTCTATTATATTTTTTTTAATATCTCGGGTAATGGCTCTGCGTGGAAATATGACGTTCCAAAACGACATAGATCCGCGGAGATATGACGTTCCAAAACGACATAACTCCGCGGATATATGACGCTCCAAAACGACATAACTCCGCGGAGGTATGACGTTCCAAAACGACATAACTCCGCGCGGTATGATGGATAATAGCTCCGCGGGGAGATATGACGTTCCAAAACGACATAACTCCCTCTGCGCGGATGGAAATAGCTCCGCGGGGAGATATGACGTTCCAAAACGACATAACTCCCTCTGCTCAGATGGAAATAGCTCCGCGGGGAGATATGACGTTCCAAAACGACATAACTCCAGGCGGTATGATGGGTAATAGCTCCGCGGGGAGATATGACGTTCCAAAACGACATAACTCCGCGCGGTATGATGGGTAATAGCTCCGCGGGGAGTTATGACGTTCCAAAACGACATAACTTCCTCCGCTCGGATGGAAATAGCTCCGCGGGGAGATATGACGTTCCAAAACGACATAACTCCCTCTGCTCAGATGGAAATAGCTCCGCGGGGAGATATGACGTTCCAAAACGACATAACTCCGCGCGGTATGATGAGTAATAGCTCCGCGGGGAGATATGACGTTCCAAAACGACATAGCTCCGCGCGGTATGATGGATAATAGCTCCGCGGGGAGATATGACATTCCAAAACGATATAACTCCCTCTGCTCGGATGGAAATAGCTCCGCGGGGAGATATGACGTTCCAAAACGACATAACTTCCTCCGCTCGGATGGAAATAGCTCCGCGGGGAGATATGACGTTCCAAAACGACATAACTCCAGGCGGTATGATGGGTAATAGCTCCGCGGGGAGATATGACGTTCCAAAACGACATAACTCCGCGCGGTATGATGAGTAATAGCTCCGCGGGGAGATATGACGTTCCAAAACGACATAGCTCCGCGCGGTATGATGGATAATAGCTCCGCGGGGAGATATGACATTCCAAAACGACATAACTCCCTCTGCTCGGATGGAAATAGCTCCGCGGGGAGATATGACGTTCCAAAACGACATAACTTCCTCCGCTCGGATGGAAATAGCTCCGCGGGGAGATATGACGTTCCAAAACGACATAGCTCCGCGCGGTATGATGGATAATAGCTCCGCGGGGAGATATGACATTCCAAAACGACATAACTCCCTCTGCTCGGATGGAAATAGCTCCGCGGGGAGATATGACGTTCCAAAACGACATAACTCCGCGGAGATATGACGCTCCAAAACGACATAACTTCGCGGAGATATGACGTTCCAAAACATCACGATTTTTTTCAAAATCGAGGTCGGTTGAAAAATGAAACTTTTTCTATTATATTTTTTTTAATATCTCGGGCAATGGCTCTGCGTGGAGATATGACGTTCCAAAACGACATAAATCCTCGGAGATATGACGCTCCAAAACGACATAACTCCGCGGAGATATGACGCTCCAAAACGACATAACTACGCGGAGATATGACACTCCAAAACGACATAATATCGCGGAGATATGACGTTCCAAAACGACATAACTCCGCGGTGATATGACGCTCCAAAACGACATAACTTCGCGGAGATATGACGTTCCAAAACGACATAACTCCGCGGAGATATGACGCTCCAAAACGACATAACTTCGCGGAGATATGACGTTCCAAAACGACATAACTCCGCGGAGATATGACGTTCCAAAACGACATAACTCCGCGGAGATATGACGTTCCAAAACGACATAGCTCCGCGGAGATATGACGTTCCAAAACGACATAACTCCGCGGAGATATGACGCTCCAAAACGACATAACTTCGCGGAGATGTGACGTTCCAGAACGACAGAACTCCGCGCGGAGATATGACCTTCCAAATCATCACGTTTTTTTTCAGAATCGAGGTCGGTGCAAAAAGTAAACTTTTTCTATTATATTTTTTTTAATATCTCGGGTAATGGCTCTGCGTGGAGATATGACGTTCCAAAACGACATAACACCGCGGAGATATGACGCTCCAAAACGACATAACTCCGCGGAGATATGACGTTCCAAAACGACATAGCTCCGCGGAGATATGACGTTCCAAAACGACATAGCTCCGCGGAGATATTACGTTTCAAAACGACATAACTCCGCGGAGATACGACCTTCCAAATCATCACGATTTTTTTTCAAAATCGAGGTCGGTGCAAAAATGAAACTTTTTCTATTATATTTTTTTTATATCTCGGGTAATGCCTCTGCGTGGAGATATGACGTTCCAAAACGACATAGCTCAAAGGAGATATGACGCTCCAAAACGACATAGCTCCGCGGAGCTAAGACGTCCCCAAACGACATAACTCCGCGGAGATATGACGTTCCAAAACGACATAAGTCCGCGGAGATATGACCTTCCAAATCATCACGTTTTTTTTTTCAAAATCGAGGTCGGTGCAAAAATGAAACTTTTCTATTATATTTTTTTTAATATCTCGGGTAATAGTTCCGCGCGGAGATATTACGTTCCAAAACGACATAACTCCGCGGAGATATGACGTTCCAAAACGACATAACTTCGCGGAGATATGACGTTCCAAAACGACATAACTCCGCGGAGATATGACGCTCCAAAACGACATAACTTCGCGGAGATATGACGTTCCAAAACGAAATAGCTCCGCGGAGATATGACGTTCCAAAACGACATAACTCCGCGGAGATATGACGTTCCAAAACGACATAACTCCGCGGAGATATGACGCTCCAAAACGACATAACTTCGCGGAGATGTGACGTTCCAGAACGACAGAACTCCGCGCGGAGATATGACCTTCCAAATCATCACGATTTTTTTCAAAATCGAGGTCGGTTGAAAAATGAAACTTTTTCTATTATATTTTTTTTAATATCTCGGGCAATGGCTCTGCGTGGAGATATGACGTTCCAAAACGACATAAATACTCGGAGATATGACGTTCCAAAACGACATAACTTCGCGGAGATACGACCTTCCAAATCATCACGTTTTTTTTTTCAAAATCGAGGTCGGTGCAAAAATGAAACTTTTTCTATTATATTTTTTTTAATATCTCGGGTAATGGCTCTGCGTGGAGATATGACGTTCCAAAACGACATAACTCCGCGGAGATATGACGCTCCAAAACGACATAACTCCGCGGAGATATGACGTTTCAAAACGACATAACTCCGCGGAGATATGACCTTCCAAATCATCACGTTTTTTTTTTCAAAATCGAGGTCGGTGCAAAAACTTAAATTTTTTTTATTATATTTTTTTTAATATCTCGGGTAATAGCTCTGCGTGGAGATATGACGTTCCAAAACGACATAACTCCGCGGAGATATGACGCTCCAAAACGACATAACTCCGCGGAGATATGACCTTCCACATCATCACGATTTTTTTCAAAATCGAGGTCGGTTGAAAAATGAAACTTTTTCTATTATATTTTTTTTAATATCTCGGGCAATGGCTCTGCGTGGAGATATGAAGTTCCAAAACGACATAAATACTCGGAGATATGACGCTCCAAAACGACATAACTCCGCGGAGATATGACGTTCCAAAACGACATAACTTCGCGGAGATACGACCTTCCAAATCATCACGTTTTTTTTTTTCAAAATCGAGGTCGGTGCAAAAATGAAACTTTTTCTATTATATTTTTTTTAATATCTCGGGTAATGGCTCTGCGTGGAGATATGACGTTCCAAAACGACATAACTCCGCGGAGATATGACGCTCCAAAACGACATAACTCCGCGGAGATATGACGTTTCAAAACGACATAACTCCGCGGAGATATGATGTTTCAAAACGACAGAACTCCGCGCGGAGATATGATCTTCCAAATCATCACGATTTTTTTCAAAATCGAGGTCGGTGCAAAAATGAAACTTTTTTATTAACTTTTTTTTTTTAAATCTCGGGCAATGGCTCTGCGTGGAGATATGACGTTCCAAAACGACATAAATACTCGGAGATATGACGCTCCAAAACGACATAACACCGCGGAGATATGACGTTCCAAAACGACATAACTCCGCGGAGGTATGACGTTCCAAAACGACAGAACTCCGCGGAGGTATGACGTTCCAAAACGACAGAACTCCGCGCGGAGATATTACCTTCCAAATCATCACGATTTTTTTCAAAATCGAGGTCGGTGCAAAAATGAAACTTTTTCTATTAAACCTTTTTTATATCTCGGGTAATGCCTCTGCGTGGAGATATGACGTTCCAAAACGACATAACTCAAAGGAGATATGACGCTCGAAAACGACATAGCTCCACGGAGATAAAACGTCCCCAAACGACATAACTCCGCGGAGATATGACGTTCCAAAACGACATAACTCCGCGGAGATATGACCTTCCAAATCATCACGTTTTTTTTTCAAAATCGAGTTCGGTGCAAAAACTTAAATTTTTTCTATTATTTTTTTTTTAATATCTCGGGTAATAGCTCTGCGGGGAGATATGACGTTCCAAAACGACATAACTCCGCGGAGATATGACGCTCCAAAACGACATAACTCCGCGGAGATATGACGTTCCAAAACGACATAAATTCTCGGCGATATGACGCTCCAAAACGACATAACTCTGCGGAGATTTGACGTTCCAAAACGACAGAACTCCGCGCGGAGATATTACCTTCCAAATCATCACGTTTTTTTTTTC
This sequence comes from Drosophila virilis, assembly GCF_030788295.1. Classification (NCBI taxonomy): domain Eukaryota; kingdom Metazoa; phylum Arthropoda; class Insecta; order Diptera; family Drosophilidae; genus Drosophila; species Drosophila virilis. The sequence goes on along the minus strand of NC_091544.1, from coordinate 20,492,235 downwards.
AAAATCGAGGTCGGTGCAAAAATGAAACTTTTTCAATTATATTTTTTTTTATAACTCGGGTAATGGCTCTGCGTGGAGATATGACGTTCCAAAACGACATAACTCCGCGGAGATATGATGCTCCAAAACGACATAGCTCCGCGGAGATATGACGTTCCAAAACGACATAACTCCGCGGAGATACGACGCTCCAAAACGACATAACTCCGCGGAGATATGACGCTCCAAAACGACATAACTTCGCGGAGATATGACGTTCCAAAACGACAGAACTCCGCGCGGAGATATGACCGTCCAAAACGACAGAACTCCGCGCGGAGATATGACCTTCCAAATCATCACGATTTTTTTCAAAATCGAGGTCGGTTGAAAAATGAAACTTTTTCTATTATATTTTTTTTAATATCTCGGGCAATGGCTCTGCGTGGAGATATGACGTTCCAAAACGACATAACTCCGCGGAGCTATGACGTTCCAAAACGACATAACTCCGCGGAGGTATGACGTTCCAAAACGACAGAACTCCGCGCGGAGATATGACCTTCCAAATCATCACGTTTTTTTTTTAAAATCGAGGTCGGTTGAAAAATGAAACTTTTTCTATTATATTTTTTTTAATATCTCGGGCAATGGCTCTGCGTGGAGATATGACGTTCCAAAACGACATAACTCCGCGGAGATATGACGCTCCAAAACGACATAACTTCGCGGAGATATGACGCTCCAAAACGACATAACTCCGCGCGGAGATATGACCTTCCAAATCATCACTTGTTTTTTCAAAATCGAGGTCGGTGCAAAAAGTAAACTTTTTCTATTATATTTTTTTTAATATCTCGGGTAATGGCTCTGCGTGGAGATATGATGTTCCAAAACGACATAGCTCCGCGGAGATATGACGCTCCAAAACGACATAACTCCGCGCGGAGATATGACCTTCCAAATCATCAAGTTTTTTTTTTCAAAATCGAGGTCGGTGCAAAAATGAAACTTTTGCTATTATATTTTTTTTTAATAACTCGGGTAATGGCTCTGCGTGGAGATATGACGTTCCAAAACGACATAACTCCGCGGAGATATGACGTTCCAAAACGACATAACTCCGCGGAGATATGACGCTCCAAAACGACAGAACTCCGCGGAGATATGACGCTCCAAAACGACAGAACTCCGCGCGGAGATATGACCTTCCAAAGCATCAGGTTTTTTTTTTTAAATCGAGGTCGGTGCAAAGATGAAACTTTTTCTATTATATTTTTTTTAATATCTCGGGTAGTGGCTCTGCGTGGAAATATGACGTTCCAAAACAACATAACTCCGCGGAGATATGACGTTCCAAAACGACATAACTCCGCGGAGATATGACGTTCCAAAACGACATAACTCCGCGGAGATATGACGCTCAAAAACGACAGAACTCCGCGCGGAGTTATGACCTTCCAAATCATCAGGTTTTTTTTTTAAAATCGAGGTCGGTGCAAAAATGAAACTTTTTCTATTATATTTTTTTTAATATCTCGGGTAGTGGCTCTGCGTGGAAATATGACGTTCCAAAACGACATAACTCCGCGGAGATATGACGTTCCAAAACGACATAACTCCGTGGAGATATGACGCTCCAAAACGACATAGCTCCGCGCGGAGATATGACCTTCCAAATCATCACGTTTTTTTTCAAAATCGAGATCGGTGCAAAAATGAAACTTTTTCTATTATATTTTTTTTTATAACTCGGGTAATGGCTCTGCGTGGAGATATGACGTTCCAAAACGACATAACTCCGCGGAGATATGATGCTCCAAAACGACAAAGCTCCGCGGAGATATGACGTTCCAAAACGACATAGCTCCGCGGAGATATGACTTTCCAAAACGACATAACTCCGCGGAGATATGACGTTCCAAAACGACATAACTCCGCGGAGATATGACGCTCCAAAACGACATAACTCCGCGGAGATATGACGCTCCAAAACGACATAACTCCGCGGAGATATGACGTTAAAAACGACAGAGCTCCGAGCGGAGATATGACCTTCCAAATCATCACGATTTTTTTCAAAATCGAGGTCGGTGCAAAAATGAAACTTTTTCTATTATATTTTTTTTAATATCTCGGGTAGTGGCTCTGCGTGGAAATATGACGTTCCAAAACGACATACCTCCGAGGAGATATGACGTTCCAAAACGACATAACTCCGCGGAGATATGACGCTCCAAAACGACAAAGCTCCGCGGAGATATGACGTTCCAAAACGACATAACTCCGCGGAGATATGACGTTCCAAAACGACATAACTCCGCGGAGATATGACGTTCCAAAACGACATAACTCCGCGGTGATATGACGCTCCAAAACGACATAACTCCGCGGAGATATGACGCTCCAAAACGACATAACTCCGCGGAGATATGACGTTAAAAACGACAGAGCTCCGAGCGGAGATATGACCTTCCAAATCATCACGATTTTTTCAAAATCGAGGTCGGTGCAAAAATGAAACTTTTTCTATTATATTTTTTTTTATAACTCGGGTAATGGCTCTGCGTGGAGATATGACGTTCCAAAACGACATAGCTCCGCGGAGATATGACGTTCCAAAACGACATAACTCCGCGGAGATATGACCTTCCAAATCATCACGTTTTTTTTTCAGAATCAAGGTCGGTGCAAAAAGTAAACTTTTTCTATTATATTTTTTTTAATATCTCGGGTAATGGCTCTGCGTGGAGATATGACGTTCCAAAACGACATAACTCCGCGGAGATATGACGTTCCAAAACGACATAAGTCCGCGGAGATATGACGTTCCAAAACGACATAGCTCCGCGGAGATATGACGTTCCAAAACGACATAACTCCCCGGAGATATTACGTTCCAAAACGACATAACTTCGCGGAGATATGACGCTCCAAAACGACATAACTTCGCGGAGATATGACGTTCCAAAACGACATAACTCCGCGGAGATATGGCCTTCCAAATCATCACGTGTTTTTTTTCAAAATCGAGGTCGGTGCAAAAAGTAAACTTTTTCTATTATATTGTTTTTAATATCTCGGGTAAAAACTTTCTATTTACAGCAATGAAATTATGCGAAAGGGTGAGAAGGGTCAGTAAATAAATTTACAACTTGGGTTTATCGAGCGAACCAACCCGCAGCGAGCTTTTAATTATTTGCAAATAAAGGCGCCCAAAAGTATTCCAATTAACGCTGTTACCACTAAGTAGACGAGCCACAAGACACTGAAAAGGCGAAAGAGAAAAAAAGTTCTCAGAAATGAGCAAGCCATAATGAATAAATGTCACACCGGAAGCGACGGAAATGTGATCAAGTTTTCCATAATGTACAGCATTCCCGTTAAAGTACCGAAAAGTGGCAACCACCCTAACAATGTGACCAGAGCCACGACAGCAAGAACAATAACAGCGGCAACAACAACAGGAACAACCAGTGTCCAAAGAGGTGCCCGGAAAATGAAAGCGCAAAGGGGTTAGCTCTTAATGACAAATTATGTTTGGTCTAATAAACTTTTTTCGTCCAGTGCAGAGGCCAAAAGCGTGATGACTTTGCTAATAAGCTTCGTAATAAGTTTTGCAACGGAAAAACATAGATCAGCTTAAGTCTAAGCCGCAAGTGCATATACATATTTAAAAAAAATTGTTATAAATTGTTTATAAAAAATTGTTAGCGCAGTGCAAACCGAAAGGAACAAAACAAAACGAAAGAAAAACAAAAAAAAAACGGTCCGAAAAGTTTCTACTTAGGTCAACTCTGCAGAAAGATAAAATTACAGTTGACCAACGATATAATTTGCCAAAGACTGTTTAATGCGACACGGCAAGGTATCTTTGTAATAAAATTACCTCGCTGGTAAAAAAAAAAGCTCTATAATTACAACTATAAGTCGGTATATGCCCACATTTTCAAAAATCTTTGGTCAAATTCATCTGAAGGTTGTTTCGCACATTATGGGAAATCTATCCCTCCTTGGTGGAAATGGGGGATGAGTGACGTTCCACGTTTAAATTCATTTCCAAATGAAAAATCATTTGAGATGTGTTTCACAATTTTCGCAGAATCCGAACTTATTCGGTAGAAATTCTATTAAATGCTATTATGGTCGAATTTTTAACTTTTTTATGATTTGTTTAAATTTATCTTATAGCTTGAGAATACGTGTTTCAGCGATTTGGAAAAGTCCTCCCGCAACAGTGGTAAATTGGCGGAAAACGTGTGTAGGAAAGTTTTTTGTATACCGTTCAAGCAGAGTCAAAATTATTTTTAAATCTTTTTAAGAAAATTTTTTTTCTACCATATGTGCCACGGGCGAGGCTGTGTCATACACACTAGTATAATATAAAATAGTATTTTGTGAGAGTGGGTTTAAATATAATATATGTAACTATGAATTATATAAGACTATGCAGTCACTGAAATAGTCCGGATGAGTGCCATTTTTGGTCGAAGCGTTGCAGACGCGTTTGTAAATTGTATTAGTGTATTTAGTGTACTTAAATTAGGTTCTCTAGGCTAATGAACTCTGTCTTCTATATAATTCTATAAAATAATGTAATAGGATAAGAGCATCATTGGTAACCCTAGCCAGGGTATTATAGTGTCACTATCTATGTTAATTATAACAGTACGATAAGTAAATATCGATAAAGAAAAGCGGCTGCAGAGAAGAAGTGGAAGGCAGTCTCTCTACAGTACTAGCAGTAAGAAGACGTGTTGTTAAAAATAAAAAGGCAACCCGAACATAAGTTAAATCAACGAAGAAAATCATACTATTACAATATCAGAAGTGGGATTGACTCAGAAAAAAAAAAAAAAAACACAACAAAATGGAAAATATAAATATAAATGACGTGTCAATAGCGACATTGAAAAGTTGGTTGGCATTACTAAATTTGCCAACAGAGGGTACCAAAACTGAGCTGATGGCGAGATTAAATAAGGTACCAGTGGACATCCGAGACGATGCTGCAAAGGAACTTGAAGTTCAACGTAACAAGGAACAGACAATTGAGGCTCAAAATGAGTTGCAAAACATAATGCAACAACAGCGTGACGAAATAGCAAATGGCGCCGAGATGCTGAAATTGATGCGTCTCGAAATTGAAGCGTCTCGAAAATTCCTAGAAGAATTTCAAGTAACGGTGAACCGCAACTCGCACATCGGCGGGAGCGACGGGGGAGAGCAAGAAAGTGAAGTCGGCGATTTATTGCAGCTAGAGGATGGTCACACTGAAGAAAGACCACGGTCGACGGATGGCAACGCTGGTGCAGCTGATTACACTGGAACGGATGGCAACGCTGGTGCAGCTGATCACGCTGGTGCAGCGGGCAACGCTGGGGCAGCTGGAAGGATCGACGAAAGTGGCAACGCTGTCGGAGGCAACTTAAATAATTGCATCCAAACTGGAGCGATGATGTTAGCCAAGGAAATTTTATTAGAATTTACTGGAGAAAGTGAGGTGCGTAAATGGGTAATGCAATTCTTCAATGTGGCCAAGATCTACAGACTAAATGATATGCAACAGCACTTGCTTTGTATAAGCAAATTGAAAGGCGGTGCTTTGAAGTGGTTGCATGCAGACCCTATGCGCATCATTGCTCCGATTGACGAGATGCTAAATCAATTGGTTTTGGCCTTCGGGGGAGGATTTTCGAAGTCGGAACTACGACAGAAGTTCGAGGATCGGGTTTGGAAACCAGATGAGGTGTTCGCCACATATTTTAGCGAAAAAAGCATATTGGCACAGGACATCAACATTGATGTAGAGGAGTTAATGGAGGGTATTATTCGAGGCATACCTTGCGAAAACTTGCGCACTCAAGCTAGTATGCATTGCTTTACCAATCCGGCTCAAATTTTACGTGCGTTTGCAGCTATAAAGTTGCCAATTAAACGGGTACGAAACCATGTAGTGAAACAAACTGCACAGGAAGCACAGGCGGACAAACAACAACGTTGCTACAATTGCAATGTTAAGGGCCATTGGGCCAAAGATTGTTTAAAGCCCAAACGGGAGGCAGGATCTTGCTATGCGTGCGGCTCAAAGGATCATTTAATAGCAGGATGTCCAAATAAAAAGTATGATATGGAAAACAAATATGTAAGATACTTAAGAATTCATTTTAGTAACTCATTTAACAAATCAATAATTGCAGAATGCCTTATAGACTCTGGCAGCCCTATTTCATTTTTAAAGGAAAAGTTTGTGCCATTAAAAGTAAAGCGTATGCCAGATGCAAATTCGTATGTAGGTTTAAATGAAAGTAAATTGAAAAATTTTGGAAAAATTTTATGTTTTATGAAGAAAAAGTTAATAAATGTTTATTTTAATGTTATAATTGTGGCAAATGAGTCTATGAGGTATGACGCTGTGCTTGGTAGAGATTTTATGGATTCTTTTGGTTTAAATATTGATTTAAGAACATTAAAAATTGTGAACGGGCATAAAGTTGATCACCAGAATAATGGTAAAAATGATATCATAGCTACAAGCTACAAAGAAAAACAAAAAAAAGTGGACGATGAAGATATCAAACACGAGCAAAATGAAACTATATTGTTAAATGATAAAATCGTTAATAAGGAAATAGTCAGTAATGAAACTGTTAGTGATGAATTAGTTAGTGAGAAAATTGTTAGTCCGGAAACGCTTGGTGATAAAGTTGGTAGTGATGAGATAGTTAGAAATAAAATAATTAGTGGTGAAATAGTTAGAAATGAAGTGATTGGGATCGAAACTGTTAGTGATGAGATAGTTAGTTATGGAGAGCTTAAGCTCGAACCTGATAGTGAAGAAGTTGTTAGTGATGAAATTATCTATAATCAAACCGGGATTGAAAAAGTGATTATAGAAGATATAGGAAACAGTGCAGTTAAAATTAATAATCATGTTAATGAAGCGCCAGTGAATAGCGAAATCATGGGAGTGTTAGAAGAGAATTTTGAGAAGGATATCTTAACAATAAGTTGGGAAGATTCTAACAAAAGAGAAAATATATATATTTTAAGTGAAGATATTGATTACAGCACAAAGTGTGAATTTGAAAATTTATTTGAAAATACTTATGTAAAAGCGAAAAGGCCAAATCAGCCAAAATTAAGACATGAGTTAAGCATAAGATTAGAAAACGACAAAGTATTTAATTGTACACCTAGGCGGTTATCTTATATGGAAAAAGAAAAGTTGCAAGAATTATTAGACGACTATTTAAAAGATGGAATCATTAGGCCAAGTTGTTCAGAGTATGCATCACCTATAGTACTAGTGAAGAAAAAAACTGGAGACATGAGGTTATGTATTGATTTTAGAAGACTGAACAAAATTATATGTAGAGACAACTACCCGCTACCATTGATCGACGATTTATTAGACAGACTATGCGGAAAAACAGTATTTTCAAAGTTGGATCTAAAAAACGGGTATTTTCATGTTTTTGTTAATGAGCAATCTATTAAATACACTTCATTTGTTACCCCTTTAGGACAATATGAATTTCTTAGGATGCCCATGGGTTTAAAAACTGCGCCACATGTATTTCAAAGATTTGTTAATAACATATTTTGTGATATGATAAAAGATAATAAGGTAATTGTTTACATGGATGATATTATGATAGCAAGTACAAACATAAAGGAACACATGGAGACCTTAAAGGAAGTGTTTATAAGACTGGTGCAAAACAAATTAGAGTTGAAATTAGATAAGTGTGAATTTTTTAAAAGCAGCGTTAAATATTTAGGATTTGTGGTGGATAGTAAAGGCGTTAGGGCTGATGAAAAAGGGTTAGAAGCGGTTAAATCCTTTCCAATACCAAACAAAATTCAGGGAGTACAAAGTTTCCTAGGGTTATGCTCCTACTTCAGGAGGTTCATTTTAAACTTTTCTATATTAGCTAAACCCTTATATGATTTATTGAAAAAAGATAAGAAATTCAAGTTTGGAGAAGAGGAGTTTAAGTGTTTTAATATGTTAAAAGATAAATTGTTAGAGGCGCCAGTACTATCAATATATAATTACAAAGAAGAAATAGAACTACATTGTGATGCCAGCGCAGTGGGATTTGGGGCTGTTTTATTTCAAAAAAAAGAAGATAGGAAATTACACCCGATTTTTTATTTTTCTAAAAGAACAACCGAAGTAGAGTCTAAATATCATAGTTTTGAGTTAGAAACGCTAGCCATCATTTACGCATTACGCAGATTTCGTATATATCTACAGGGAAAACGATTTAAAATAATGACAGATTGCAACTCTTTAACTTTAACGCTTAACAAAATAGATTTAAATCCGAGAATTGCTAGATGGGCGTTAGAACTACAAAATTACGATTTTGAGTTAGTGCATAGATCGGGCAAGCAAATGCAACATGTGGATGCGTTAAGCAGATGTTATGAGGACATTTTAGTTATTGAATCCAATAGTTTTGAGGACAATTTAGTTATTTGCCAAAGCAAAGATGACAAACTGGTAGATATTAGAAAGATGTTAGAAAAAGAAGAGCACAAGCTATTCGAAATGAGAAATGGGGTCATTTACAGAAAAACAAATGATGGCAGATTAGTTTTTTATGTACCAAAGGATATGGAAGAACATGTACTTTACAAATATCATGATGAGTTGGGACATGCTGGGAGAGATAAGATGATCGATGCCATTGGAAAGAGTTACTGGTTCCCATATATTAAGGAAAAAGCAATAAAGCATATAGGGAATTGTTTAAAATGCATTGCCTTCGCCCCCAAGACGGGTAAGAGTGAAGGACTATTACATAGCATACCGAAAGGAAACAAACCGTGGGAGATGATCCATATAGACCATTATGGACCAATTAATGCAGGAAGGGCTAATAAATATATATTGGCGGTGGTTGACGGATTTTCAAAATTTGTTAGACTATATACAGCAAAGACAACAAGTACGAAAGAAGCGATTAAGGCATTAAAAGATTATTTCAGAGCGTATAGTAGACCTAAGTTCATTGTATCGGACAGAGGGAGTTGTTTTACTGCAAAAGAGTTTGATGAATTTTTAAAAAATGAGGGAGTAACGCATATTAAAATAGCAACGGGTTGTCCGCAAGCAAATGGTCAGGTGGAAAGGTTGAATAGGGACTTGGGTCCGATGATGGCAAAAATGGCGGAGCCAGAAAATGGTCTACATTGGGATGTTATTATAGAAAATGTTGAATATGCAATAAACAACACACAACACAAAAGCATAAAGAAATTTCCAAGCGAAATGTTATTCGGATTACAACAGAAAGGAAAAGTTGTTGATGAATTAAAAGAAAAATTAGAAGAGTTTACACAGGTGAACACGTGTGATAAAAGAAATTTAGAAAATATAAGAAAGAGTGGAGAAATATATCAAAAAGAAGCTCAAATCAGAAATGAAGAGCGGATTAATAAAAAGAAGAAAGTATCAGTAGAATATAAAATAGGTGACTATGTCATGGTAAAAAATTTTGATAGCACACCAGGAGTTTCAAAAAAGTTAATACCAAGATATAAAGGGCCTTATAGTATAGAAAAGATTTTAAAAAATGATAGATACTTGTTAAAGGATGTAGAAGGCTTTCAATTATCTCGCAACCCGTACGTTGGTATCTGGAATAGCCAAAACTTTAAGCATTGGATGCGAAAATAGGCAATAAGCATTAGTTATAAAGATAGATACACATATAAAAGACAGAGATCGGGAGCTCTCTTTGTCAGGATGGCCGAGTTGTAATAGGATAAGAGCATCATTGGTAACCCTAGCCAGGGTATTATAGTGTCACTATCTATGTTAATTATAACAGTACGATAAGTAAATATCGATAAAGAAAAGCGGCTGCAGAGAAGAAGTGGAAGGCAGTCTCTCTACAGTACTAGCAGTAAGAAGACGTGTTGTTAAAAATAAAAAGGCAACCCGAACATAAGTTAAATCAACGAAGAAAATCATACTATTACAATAACAATGTCAACCGAAAAATGAAATTAATTAAATACTTGAAATACTCTTCGGAAATGTTATGTATGCTTGGGCACTCGCAAAATGATACGCCTTTTTTCCCAATCATCTGTATTATTTAATCAGTTCTGACAGTTCTGATCTTTAGACGTGGGTTATAAAAAGTTGCAAGAATATTTTGGTAAATCTTTACATATATATACACTTTTATAAAAATCCAATATTAAATCTCCATTAAATAATTTTCTGCATTATCATTCGAAATTATTTTTGATTTGAAACCGCCAACAAATGAACAAAATATATTCGAAGCAAAGCATACTTCTGACTATATAAAAAGAAAGAGAATTTTTTCATTTAGCTCTATCTGCGCTTCTCTCCCACTCCCAAAAGGGTAGCTATAAATCTAGATCCTTTTGCTAGCCACGTATTAGTCACATGTACTCATAAATATAATTTGTTTGCTTTCCAGTTCAGCATTTGTGACAGGCAATTTATTAATTGGCACACAAAGATGAAGATACAGATAAAACACAGATACAGCTACAATTGTATTGTATAGGTAATAGTAAAACAGCAGCTGCACAAAGCAGACAACCAATTTGCAATCTATTATGAAAAATGTCAACAAATGTAAGAGCATTTAATATTTATATGCATTTCTACCCTTTCTACCCTTCCAAGCAAGGAGGAAAGTCAAGTGTACATTTGCCAGGAAAGAGTCAATGTGAATACCCTCTGCGTGTGCCATTGCCATTGCCATTTATGCAGTTGCCTGCAATAAATGCGGTTCATATGTGGCCCACACATGTAGTCTCCGTTCCCAGTAGGGTAATTGATTATCAAATTCAGTGTTGCATTTGCGAATGCGCTATTTTGCATAGTACCGCAGCGTAGGCCACAAAGCCAAAATGGCCTTACACACAAACACAAACATTACTTTCGCTGACTGCTGCCCCTGCTAAACTCCGGGCAGGAATTTTCAGTTTTTCCTATTTTATTTATTTATTTCGCTATAAACTTTGGCCGTGCACTTTTTGGCAAGCCGTAGGATTCTCAGTGGGCGGGCCAGTATTGTAAAGTAGCAAGCACATTTTGAATGCCAAAATACTGTGAAATTTATGTCCAGCCGCTTTAATTAAATTTTCTCAACATATTTTTTCTTATATTTGCCCGCTAGGTGTTACTTGCTAATGATTTTTTAAGCATCTTACTGAACGATTATGTAACATACAAGCTGTTTACCGTACAGCACGGACCTGATATATATACGTATGTATATATAATACCTACAGAAAAAGTTTATAATATTTATAATATTTTCTCGAATTCTATCTTCGGAAGCTACGGATTTGCACAAGCCTATACTAAAATAAATAAAATTTCTTCAATTTGCGTAGATTTAAAAGCTTGATACCACAGCATTTATATTAGAGCTGCTATGAAGGAATACAAATTCCATTAGCGCAGTTGTTATTCATGCATAACCGTTATTGTTATCAATTTTAATTAATTAAAATGAAATTTGGCTGTGGTATCAATTTGAAACATTTTTGCAATGAATTGAAATTCAATTAAAACGCGACGGCAGTTGGCACTTGTTGTTGCGCAATGCTCACAAATAAAAACTCGAGGTTGCGTGTTAGGAGCAAGGGTTAAATGTACTTGTGCCGTGGGCGTGAGTGTTTGTGTGCAGCCTAATGGCTTTTACGTCCCACGCAGTGCAACAAAATCCATTAGGTTCAATTAAATTTATTCATCAATTAAAATCGAAGGCTAAACAACAACAAAGCTTCATAAAAAGTGAACATAAATTGATTACAACCGGAAGCGGAAATGCGTGAATGCCCGTCTTTCGCCCCGTTTGCCTTTCAACTAACCTTCGCATTGTGCTGCATTGTGCGAAACCAAAGTTTCGCCGTAGGCGAAAGTTTCCCTGCCACCTTAATATAATAATTTCGGTTATGGCCCAAATTATACAAGGAGTACCCTTGAATGAATCAATTTGACAGCAACGCCTGCGGGGACGACTTTGATGAGGCCCAGCTGACAGTATGACCTTGTGCGGAACTGTACTTGACTCGGAATGTATAGTCTACGGAAATCTATATTCTGGGCCGCGTCCACTTATCAGCACTTATCGTCTGCTTGACATTGCATGAGGTTGTGTTCTATCAATTATTTTTGAATCAAACGCTTTTGACTGTTTTGACCACAAAAAACTTATCTATGTGTGCGGTTGGCTTTGTGTGCGTGCGCTATTGCAGTTTTCAGCTGTCAACACATGGCGTATGTGTTATATTTTCTATAATGACATGGACCAAATTCATGCCGATTGTCTTAACGCAGCATCCACATATTCAACGAATATTGTATTATGCGTGAATTCAGAACATATCTATTTGTGTAACTCATTTGGCTGGCTGGTTTTCTACCATTGTGTGCTCTTTTGTTTTGTAATTACCTTTGCTATTTGAGGCGCCGAGTAGAGAACGGATACGGTAACAGAGACAGAAGCGTGCACGGAAGCGGGCAAAAAAGGTCAGCTCTCAAAGTTCGTATGGCCAACTGTAACAATTGCTTATGCTGGCGCTAAGCAAACAGTCGACACAGTCGGCCCAGCGCTCTGGCAGTTGACCAACATCCTGCCCAACTTGTGTTTCCCTTAATCTGCCCATAGGGCCTGCTACAATGTCAACAGCAAAATGTGAAACAGAATTTTCCAGTCGCCTGGCTCAAGCTGCAACTGCAACTAGAACTCACACTGGACACTGAAAGCATTTGCTGGCTGACAATTGTCGGCATTCTGCAGTCGTGTGTGTGTATTTTTGTTTAAGTTTTATACCGTCCTTATGCCTAGAATATATTTAATAATGTCGCATAAGAACTGCCAAAGACTGCGTGATCTACTCAAATATAAAAAAAAATATACTTTTATATATTTATATTATATTCTTAAAATTCATCCAAATGTATTGTCTTCGTTTAAATAATGCCTATCTTTATGTGTCAGTTAAACGACTTTCGGTACCCACGCAATGTCAGGTCCGTGAAAATAAATATTTTCAGGTTTATGCACAAAAAGCCATTAAAACCTTTGGATCAACGGGTGCATGTAGTGGGCCAACATTTTCAGATCCTAGAGCCAGCTTAAACAAATATACATGGCATACAGACATGGGCACACTTACAACAGCAAAAATTTTCTAAACCTGTGGCTATAAATCGTATATGGAAGGTATTACAAATTTTACAACTAGCATAAACAAACTAAAATATTGACATAGACTGGAATACTGTCTGCTTGTATGTCTACAGGCATCGATCTCTGGAACTATAACAGCTAATGTAATAATATATGACCACCGCTGAACGTACCTTACAGGATTTTGAAACCTCAAATAAGTTATGAGGCTTTTGTATACACAAATCCAAAATATTTTACTTTTTGGATACCTGCCCTGGTTCCCACCATAATTACAAAAACTCTACGAATATCTCATAGTCGAGCGCTCCCGACTAGTCTTCTTACTTATTTTATAATCCAAGCCCGTTCAAAACGCTACAATGCTAAAATTCGAATGGCATTTCAAGATTTAGGGCTAAAAGCATAAAGTTATGCATGTATTTGTACATCATATGTCAGGCACAGAGACACGATTTGCGGTTCCTTCTTTTGGGTATTTGTCTGTATTTGTGTCAAATTGCAGCGTTGACAACTGAAACGTGGTCAGGCTCATAGTCTCTCTCATTACCGCATCTTATGAACACACACACATATATATAAATATATATATGCGCCGACTAATTCGTGTTACGTTGGCTTTATTATGACCTTAAATTACTTAACCAATTTGATGGCCTGAAAATTTAATGTAATTTTGCCAATGCGTTGCTTGAATTTCAAACCCGTTTGCTGCGAGCTGTCGTTGCCAATGCCACAAATATTTAATGACTACGTTATGTAGACTGTAAGTAAAGCAAGCTGTGCATATACTTAAATAAATATATATATATATATATATATATATATATATATATATATATATATATATATATATATATATATATATATATATATATATATATATAAAATATATATTGGGTGCATAGGTCATGAACCTTGAATAAATTAAAGTGCGCCGGAGTGTAACTGTGTCTGTAAGAAGCTCACAATGTGTTGCTGGTTTAATAAGTGCCACTTATTTGCGCCTTACGACCAACAGGGTCATCATGCTGACCAATAATAATGCAAATAGTTTTGGCAAAAACATAAAACTGTCGCTTTAAATAAGCTAGCAGGTTAGTTACACAATTTTCAATTATTATAGTAATTGATATTGCCAATCTTGTTTTAAAAGTTGCTCAACTGAAAAAAAAAACCTCTTTCTGGTTTTTGAAAAATTATTAAACGAATGGTCAGATAGTATTTTCCTTTGAGCAAATTTTAAATAAGTTTCAGGCAACTTGGTATTATACGCCTATTCCAACAATCTACAGCTTTTAATAATTGAATGTCTCTAAATGTTAATTTTAACTATAATCATCAGCATTATATATGGTATAACATATAAACAATCTGAGCCAACAACTGTCACTTAGCTTTGCGGCGAGTCCTCTGCCAATGTGAGCTGCTATCTTCGGGCTTATATGATTAGGCAAACAATAAGAAACTCAATAAACAGGCAACAATAGAGCTGGCTGGCAAAAGTTATATCAAACATTGTCAACCTATCACGAACTCAAATTCTTGCATGTGCATGTAGAAATTCTATTACAATGTCATTTCTGAACTGTTGTTGCGCTGGTGCTAATTGTTTGCTAATAAACACATAATCAAGCTTAACTTACAGCAGGTGCTCTTATTGCATTTAGACAAAGGGCAGCCAACCAATGCAATCAATACTCACATCCGCGTCAGTCCAGCCAGCAGGCCCTGTGCCGCCCAACTTCGAATTCCTGGCTAAGAGCAGCATAAATCGGAGATAGTTTAGTTTATAGCCCGCTTCAACTAAGGCGTACGATGTTTAGTTACATTTTCTCTGAATATATTTATAACAATATCGAATATACTTAAATGTACTTATATTCACCAAACTATATGAGGGTAGACTTCCGTTGAGCATTCTCCAACCTGCACCTCTCCTGGCACTTTTTGCCTCCCCCGAAATTAACAGCTTTGAAGTGTGGCAGTGTTGCATATCTGCCATTTGTCGGACAAAAGGGTGATGTTGCACCTAATATATACTAGTTGTATTATTACAAATAGGCTGGTAGCGACCTACTAATTAAGTCAAAACGCAAGGAATACTTGCAGCAAATGCTATTCAGGTTAATAAATAAACAGCAGAAGGAAGAGCCTGCGCCGAATGCAGGAAGATTTGTGGAATTGTGTCAAATTTATTCAGAATCACTAAGGATTGCTTGCTTGCGCTTAAGTTTGGGTTTGAGTTGTTTTGCACTCGATTTCGTATTGGACTCGGGTTTTAATTTCGGTTGTTCTACAGATTCTTCTTTGTTTGCCGGATTATTCTGTTCCTCCTCATCATCATCTTCGTCGTCGCTTCCATCTTCGTACTTTGTTGGCTTAATGTCTGTGTTCCGATTGGTGCGTATGCCTAAAGTACGTTTGACTTCAGGCGGCACAGACACAGGATTTGAATTGTCATCCTGTTCATCGAGATTACGATCGCCTTCGGTTTCATTTGTCTGTAGAGATGTCTCCAAATCGGTATCATCGGCTGTACAGTGACGCATGGGTTTTACCCTGGGCTTGCGTTGATTCTTCTGCTCGCGACGCTTGTCTGATTTCTCCTTGCGTTCCTGAGCCTGCTCCTCCTTGACTTTGCGCTCGCGATCGAGCGCTGGATTGGTGCTGAGATCCATAAGTACCTTTACACAGCTATTGACCGGCTTATAGAATGCAAGTTTGCGCAAACCCTGGACATGGCTTTGGCCAAAGCTCGACTCCAGTTTGGGCCGCAGCGAAAGCTTATCCTTGATGTGGCCCTGCATATGATAGTAACTGCCCTGGCGCACATACAGCTGATTCTGCCCTGCGGGCATGGGATGGTTCACTACATCGAAAGCCTCGCCGCCAACGTGAAAGGTTTCCGAGCCATCGGACCAGCGCACAATGCGCGCGTTGGACTCCTTGTAGAGCGCGCCGGTTGTCTTATCCTGGCACTCGCGCCAGCGCACAGTGGTCATCAGTTTGGTAATAAATGCGTCACGGGCCTCCCGGTCGTTGAGATCTTCTGGGCGCAGAGCGTCCTGAAAGGTATGCGCCTCGTAGGCTTTCGGCTCGACGGGCATAAAATGTGGCATACGCAATACCCGGTCAAGATCACTTACCAAATTACCATCGATTGTTGGTAGCTCAGTCTTGAACTCGGCGGACAGTTTACTCTGATACTTGTCCTTACAATACTTTTCAACCTGCTCAACCATCTCTTCAAGTTTCGCCTCACGATCGTCCGGCTCAGCGGCTACTGGCTGGGCCAAGACAATAAAATTGGCATCAGCATTTTCCAGCTTCTCGGGGTAAGCTGGCTTGGCCGGGACCGAGAAAAGCTTGCGGCTGCCATCGCTGCAGCTGCTGCTGCGACTGCCGCTACGACTGCCACTGCCACTGCTGCTGCTGCCGCTACTATTTTCGTCGCCGCTGCTAGAGGATCCCTCTTCAGTATCCCTTACTGGAGACTTATTCATATTTTTATTATAACTATCACAATATTTTATAGGAAGCTGAGAAAGCGAGCAGTACTTTAACGAGCTTGGATACTTCTATGAACAACAATGAAATCAAAATGCAATTATAATTTGATGAACTTAAAATATTCAATTTAATTTTACATACCCTTTGACAGCCGAAGTATCGCCTTCTTGTTCCCAGCCAAACCTACGATAAGAAATCTATAAAAATTTAAGAACACATTATAATTTCTTCATTAGAATTGACTTCAACTTAACCTTTTTCAAATGCATACAATAGATGCACTTCTCTATAGCAAAACTTAATTCTCAGTGAATCTGTTTCTTCTTCTAGAAAAACAGGGTTGCATCGAAAAGCGGAACTGGAACAAACAAAAAAGCGTTCTGTACTAAGTATATTAGACACCGAGGCTTTTCCATTTCACGCGTTTTCTTCTCATGGGAATGAAATCGCAGCTTAAATAAAATGTAAAAAAAAAAGTTTTGAAAATTACTAGAAAATTATTATAATAGTTTATTTTAATGGTTTGTTTGTAGTAAAAGTAAAGCAAATCATTTTTATAATAATTTTCTTATTTCTAAATGGGAATTAAATAGCGTAAATTGAAAATCGTTTTCTAAAAAGTTTTCTGTATATTAAGTGATCTTTATCAACAAAGTTAAAGTGGCTTGATCAGCGAAAAAACGATGAGAAAAGCTTTATTCGAAATTTAGAATCATAGAGAACTGCATGAAAGTTAAATTTTAAAAAATCCTTATTTGTCAACTAATCAAACCTGAATGTCTATATATCCCAAGTGATATGAAAACAAATGTACGTACACGCATACGCTTTGGAAAAAGCCGTAAACTTTTCATGATAATAGTATAATTGTATAAAGAGTTCCCAATTAACGAAATCACGAAGTCTGCTGAAATCTGAATATCAAATTTCCACATCTGAAATATTTGCTGTTCTATTACGACCAAGAGGAGATTATTTATTCATAAGTTAAACATAGGTTCTGGGCGTAAAAAAATCATACGCAAGCCCGAAAATGATTGGCTATTAACCAGCAAGAAGGCTTCATTTGAGAGTGCCCGACAAAAAGATACTAAGGTACTAACTGACTGATTGATGATCAGGGCACAGTCGAAAACATTATGTGATCTGAAAAATTCTATGCTGAGCTAAGGAAAATTGGTGGAGTTTAAAAAACGTAACAATGTTGTCGGAAACAAACTCGATCGGCGCGGGCACTCTGAGGACCTACAGCTAAAGTCTTTAAGGTCTCAGCTACAAGTCTCTAGCTCTTATAGGTTCTTGCGTTCATACATACGGACGGACGGACGGACGGACGGGCGGGCGGACGGACAAATATGGCTTGATTGATTCGGCTATTGATGCTGATAATAGAGTCGGAGATGCTTCCTTCTGCCTGTTACATACATTTGCACACAAACATTATGCCCTTTTTAGCCATTTTCAATGGGTGAAGGGTATAAAAACTGTGTAGGTGTGCATGTTTTTATACTAATGCAAACACACCCTTGGAAACCCTTACAAAATCACACACACAGTCAGTCGTGTTTGGCGTTGCTAGCAGGCAAAGTCAAAAATAAACCGACATTTAAAATAAATATTAAAATTTGTGCAATAAGAATGAACATCTGTGTATACATGTGGGTGTGTGCATATGTATTTTCCTAAAGAGCAAGTGCGGAAGTGGCGACCGTCTGAAGTTGAGAAATATTAAGCTTGCCACTCCGCACCACTTACTTAGTTGTATATTCTGTCTGGAAGTGTTGAAAAAAGCCCGCAGTAGCAGGTTTATAGCGCCCAAAGCCAAGGAAGTGAGGCGGAGCAAAGCGCAGCTAAAAGTAATACAAGCAAGTATATGAAGTAATGAGCTGCTGAAATGCGACTGAGTGAGCAACGTTGATTCACCGGAGAGTTGCTGTAAAAATAAGTTTAATATATCCGCCTCGAGATTGCCCCAAACCGGAAGACAGCGTAGGTTGATAAAAGAATCCACTTTGCGGCTGACTTCGCCCCAAAGTATGCAACGTGCAATGCCAGGTTTGCAGGCAAAA
Organism: Drosophila virilis; assembly: GCF_030788295.1. Taxonomy (NCBI): domain Eukaryota; kingdom Metazoa; phylum Arthropoda; class Insecta; order Diptera; family Drosophilidae; genus Drosophila; species Drosophila virilis. The sequence goes on along the minus strand of NC_091544.1, from coordinate 20,473,472 downwards.
AGTAGCACACACACATGCAAACACATTCACGATATTATTGCTTTATTAGAATCCAATAAAGTGGCTTCCCCGATGAGTGCATGAAAAAAGAGCAAATTTCTTATTGCTGCTGTGAGAGCAGTATCAGAGCAGAATATAATTAATTGTATGCATATTTAAAATGTTAGACTAGAGAAAGGTAAAACCGATAACTTCATTTTGACGAAACTTAAGTCTGAGCACTGCGTGATACGTAGCAAAATGCAAAAATAATAACATACGACATATGGGTTAGTATTGCATTTAAATCTAAGCTTTATTTGTCATCCACTGTTTTAATAGCGGTAAAGTAGTTATTTTTGTTACGGTTTTGCCAATATCATAGAAGTGTAGTAAAGCTCTGATGTTGAAAAAATAAGTTATTTTAACAAGAACTCAATTTTCGACAAATCATTACTGTGGACAATCCGAACAATTCTGAGACAAAGCCATATGGACTCGGCGGTTCACATTTATCTCTATTAAATAAACATTATTTCCGAGATGAATTTTTCTATGAACTACATATTTCAGACACATATATAGCAGACAGGTAATATATAGTCAGAGATCCAAGATGATGTATAATACATAATAATAATATTATTTATAAATAAATAGTATTTAAATAAAATCTTTGCATTCCGAAATAATTTAAATGATTTTTGGAAAAGCAGCGTAAACTATAAAACTATTCAATTTTTATAACCTGAACCCATTAAAAATGGGTAACATATAGCTTTTAAAATAGAATGCATATCTGCATTTGATATTTAAAGAAGAAGGTTCAGGGTATCCCCTAGTTGGGAGCTCCCGACTAGAACCTCTTACTGGTTTACTAATGTACATACTGTAGGATTCCCCTTTTTTTACTAGAGGTTAATTAATGATTACATACTTCGCTATGAATCGACATAGAATAAGTGTAATCTCGGTCTCTAATTGGCTTTCATTTAAATATATGCAATCCTTGGAAGCGCTTTATACTGCACTGGCTGCCATTTCCGGTCGCTCTCAGTTGTCGCTGAAATTATTTCCGCAGCTGTCTAATGGAATCCTTTAATCAGAGCTCAACGAAAGTGAAAACGGAGAGAGAAAATAATGGCAACATGTTCAAATTATGCAGGCTCTGATCAAGTTGCACCACCTGGATGCCATTGGGGCATCACATGCCACAAGCAGCTTTACTTAATTGCTTGGAAATGCAACCACCCCCTCCCTCCATGCAGCGACTTCTCCGCTGGGAAGTATTTACCCCAAGTGCTCAACAGACTCGTATTTATACTCTGGACCGCCCATGGATTCCATGTGTTGTCGTGTGGCATATGGGCCAAACGCAGCCTGACACTTGGGAATGGGTGCAGTGGGTCGGTAAAGAAAATATCGCGTAGGCACTGGGCATAAGGTGAACATATCCTAGCGTTAAAACAAAGCATATCAATCTTTGTGGGTACTTTGAGTACATTGCTATATATTCTATATTTGTTGCTATTCGAATCATAAATTTACGTGTGTTATATGGTTATAGAGAAAAATATATATATCCCTTTGTGGACTTTTTCCATATGATTTATGACCTAGATTCAAGGTACACAATCCCGCGTCACATTACTTATACATATACGAACACACGCGCACACACACGCATAATTTCACATATGCTCGCCTGTTTCTCTGCGCCCTGGGATCGCACGAAAGTATGCTACACTTTTGTTTTATGAGTCAATACCACTTCGCCCGTAACAATGGTAGCCACATATACATAAGTATTTAGGGATGCATTTGTGTGTGTTTTCTTTTTTTTTGGTATAGGAAGAAAAAAAGCATTAGAAGCCGAAAAGTGTGGGATTTTAACCCGTTAAACACCCACCTACGCTCCACTGTTGATATTCTTATTTTTTTTTATAAACTCTTCATCTATTATTTTGTACCAAATATAAAATTCTAAATATTTAATTAAATTGTCTGTAAAACTTTACAAAAATATTAAGTGCAAGCTATTTTTTGTAGCTATTAATTTGGCCTTGGTAACCTTTTTGCTTTAACAAATATTTTCTGGTTTCTAAAATCTTGTTTTTGAGAGGAATAATATCGAACAGGCAAGTTATGCCATCATTCGTTCCCAAACTTATAAAATACCATATATTTTCGGTAAATTAAGTTTCAACTATGTTTGCCTATGAAATATTTATATGTTACTCTAATTTATGTACCATCGTGCATATTTATATCTATATACATTAATTCTCAGCTCGGCTCGTTATAAAAGAGTTTTAGTTTCCATTTAACAAATATGGTTAGATAAATGAAATCTTTTTTTCAGACCAAGTTGAATGTGCGTTGATAGACTCGGTTAGGCAGAAATGATAAAAGAATATGTTTCCGTTCGTACTTCAACTCTGCTGTTTTCTGAGATAAGGGACAGGAAGCTTCATTCGGTTCATAGTAAAAAAAAATAAATATTGCAAGCTTGAATCGGTTTTTACCGGTTTAACCGCAAAAAAATCCAAGACAAGTCTAATAAAGTTCTAATTAAATAAAGCTGACAATTAAAAAATACACACAAAAAATAAAGACATAGCGACAATAGATAAAACTTTTAACCACCTTAATCAATGACCTTCTAGGGCTAAGCACAGTAATTGAAAATCAATGCAGAACAGTTAATTCAGCGAATTTGGTTAAGGGATTAGTCGGAGCCACATTGTTGCCCCCAAATGGTGATGCAGATTTGCGGCTAATCCAATTGCGGGCGCGCATATATAAAGGCCGAGCGGAGCGTACACTGATTTTGTCTTGGGCAACGACGGATCCATCAACGTGGCCAAGCGGACCATGGATTTCAATATTAGTGGCATCGGAAATGTGTCGACGGTGCTGCGACCGGAGGCGCGTCTGGCGACCGAGTCAAGATTGCTGGGGTGGAATGTGCCGCCGGATGAACTGCGTCATATACCCGAGCACTGGTTAACGTACCCAGAGCCGCCGGAGTCCTTGAACTATCTGCTCGGTACACTTTACATATTTTTCACGCTAATGTCGCTGATTGGAAATGGCCTGGTCATTTGGGTATTCACGGCAGCCAAATCGCTGCGAACACCCTCGAACATACTGGTCATCAATCTGGCCATCTGCGATTTTCTGATGATGAGCAAAACGCCCATATTCATCTACAACAGCTTCAACCAGGGCTTTGCGCTGGGAAACCTGGGCTGCCAGATCTATGGCATCATTGGTTCCTACACGGGCATCGGCGCGGGAGCGACAAATGCATTCATCGCCTACGATCGCTACAATGTGATCACACGGCCCATGGAGGGCAAAATGACGCACGGCAAGGCCATAGCCATGATCATATTCATCTATATGTATGCCACGCCATTTGTGGTAGCCTGTTATACGGAAGCATGGGGTCGCTTTGTGCCCGAAGGTTATTTGACCTCCTGCACGTTCGACTATCTGACGGACAACTTTGATACGCGCATGTTTGTGGCCACCATATTCTTCTTCAGCTTCTTCTGCCCCACCAGCATGATCTTGTACTATTACAGTCAGATTGTGAGCCATGTATTCAGTCACGAGAAGGCGTTGCGCGATCAGGCAAAGAAAATGAACGTCGAATCGCTGCGCTCCAATGTAGACAAGAGCAAGGAAACGGCTGAGATACGCATTGCAAAGGCGGCCATCACCATTTGCTTCCTATTCTTTGTATCCTGGACACCGTACGGGGTTATGTCGCTGATTGGCGCCTTCGGGGACAAGAGCTTGCTGACGCCGGGCGCCACAATGATACCGGCCTGCACCTGCAAAATGGTGGCCTGCATAGATCCGTTTGTGTATGCGATTAGTCATCCCAGATACCGCATGGAGCTGCAAAAGCGTTGTCCCTGGCTGGCCATCAGTGAGAAGAATCCCGAGACCAGCACGGTGGCCTCCACGACGACCACACACGAGCAGCAACAGACGACTGCAGCGTAGGACTGCAAAATACCTGTTAAGCCTCCAGAAAGGACACGAACTCAACTGAACTCGACCCGTAAAAGAAAATGCCAGGAAAACAACTATAACAGAGACTCAAAACAAAAAGAAAATGTGCTAGCAATAATATTATAGCTTCTGATTATTATTTGTAGCATGCTCTTAAATAAATAGTTAATAAATGCAAGCAATCAAAAGGAAGCCCAAGCTTGTCGGTCAAACCCCAATCCCTGACCAGCTGCCAAACCAAAAGAAAGCCATATAATGAATACTCTGTTGTCAGTTAAAACTAGCAACTATCCCTGTCCCTGCACTCCCTGGGTAAATGCACAGCAGCGAAACAAAATAAGAGCAACGGCGGAAATACAATGAGTGAATGTCTAATATTTTGTGCTAGTTTTCGTTTGCCGAATGCAATCCACAAGGAAATCCAAAGCAAAGCTCTCTCTGACTCTCTCACATATTGGAATGCGTTTGCGCATTAAAACGCAAGTGTAACAAAAGGTAAGAGGCAAAGTGAAGGCACTTTCTGATCAAAACTTAGCATCCGCAGGCTGATAACAGCTTGAGCCCCACATGATTTCTCAACTTTGTTTTGAACAGCTTCCACATTCGTTCTACATGACAAAAATGCATCTTTTAACTAGATCATCTGCTCCACAAATAGTGGCACTACTTAAGCAGCCCCCATCGCCCGCCTCTCAGCACCAACACATACATAAATTTGCATTGGAATTTTGCTTCTAACCCTGCCCATCAAAAGGCGCCTAGGCACCTACACCCAGCTGCCGCAAGACCCGCAAGTCAAAGTGTTGCGCGTTGCGCCTTTTATTTATGTGGCGCATGATAATTAGACGCGTTCACGTAGTTAAGAAGAGAATATTGGTTTTATTGTTATAACGTTTTTGAGTAAAAGTGTATATTACATATAATGTGATTTGATTATAGGAATTATAGATTATAGAATTAAGACTAAGAATCACTCTAAAAATAATTTTTATTTTTTTCATTCATAAATTGGGCGGTCAGACTATTTAAATTATTTTTGAACGAGCAAAACACATTCGGTTACAGCCGATTGGAAAATGCCGCAACCGCAGCTCGTTTCAGAAACAGATTCTCCTTCTTCCTCACTGTCAGTGCCTAGCGGCTATAGCCGCCTTTGCCAGCGCCTTTTCCTGCCTTGCTTTGCGGCAAGCCTCAAACCGCGAACAGAACAGCGGCAGCAAGTGGCGCAGGACATAAGCCGAAATCTTTCGCAGCCACCGACCATGGCGACAGCAAAAACGAAACAAAATTAATGAAAATCACCCACAAGCACACGTTCGTTTCCCCTTCTCACACGCATATATATATATATACAAAGCGAGACAATTAAAATAGCAGCCACAAACGTCCTTGCGGTGCACGCGAGCTGAGTGACTGCCGCTAGGACCGACAGCCGACAACTGACAGCCAGTCCCCGCACATTTTTCTTTCATGAATTTTACTTTCGCACTCATTAATTAAGATAATTAGGCCTTTTCGGCGCCTTCCAAGTTCAACCAGCAAAAAAGCACCCAATAAACGAAAAGCCAGTCGCACGCTTGAAGGACGACGTCGCAGCCGCCTTCGAAATCGAGGTCGAGCCTTAAGTGACAGTTCGAAGCTCGTCGAACCTGTAATAGTCATGGTCCTGGACTGCAATTTTGAACGACTTGCATGGGCACTTGAAGCCTTTAATGAGTGCCATGCAGCATGCCACACACACACACACACACACCTATTCGGCTTGCGTGCAGTGGTCCTCTTTGTGTACCTTACCCGTATTTGTAAGCGGTGCCCCAAACAGCACGGAGCCACACAGCAGCAAAATTAGTTTATATGAAAATAAAATGAATAACATAAAAAATCAAGTCTATTAAATAATAAGTAAATGTTTTGTAAAAAAAAACCCACACACTTCCTTTAATTAGATTTGTAGCTTAAAGTTATATAGTTGAAAGGGATATAATGTATTTTTGCAAATGTGTGTAACAGGCAGAAGGAATCCATGGATAAACAACGATATCGTAATCCTGGTTTTCGAGCCAATCTCGTAGGCAATAAGAGCTTGAGTCAGATATTGGAAAGATATTGACGTATTTAGTCATCGAAATTTTATAGACCTGAATGTAATGATTGTGTTTGCTTCGCGGCCCATAGCCATATTTGGTTGATGCTATTAAGGAAAAAAGAGATTAATATTACTCATTTGTGTATCATCATCTCATCTTTGATTAGGACGGGCAATAAACAAAATTGTTTCGCAAAAACTGGTTCAAATTATATTACAATTTATGTATTAAACCGAAAGCTAAGTTCATGAACCACGTGCATGGTTTTTTTTTGTTTTTTTTGTTTTAAATTTGCTAACCATCCAATTTTGTAAAATTCCTTATTGGTTTTGGAACAATGTGCTTTCTTTGGGTTATATTTGCTCGTTTTTTAGATTCTTTTTTACTTGCAGCTAACATCTTGCTCGAATTTTTGAGGCTAATTGAGATTAACATGATTCTTGTATTCTGTCTCTCTTTCTCTCTTTGTTTTTCTCCTTTTCTCTCGATTAGCCGAGCTGTGTCATCTTTTGTGGTTCTGCTCCAATCCTAGTACTTTGCTCTGTTTTGAGCCAGGTTGCGACGCGATGAGTACACGAGTATTGTGTATACGCCCGCTAGTCCCTTGTTAATTGCAATGCTTCTCATTCAACGGCCAATTTGCATTTAAATTACAAAATTTAAAGATTTTTGTTTTTGTTGCCAATTGCGTTGGGCGCCCTCATACTATACGATTTGAAGAAGAAGGCACCAGAAATTCGGCGGCATTGGTTGCATTTGCCATTGCCATTCATTTGAAATACTAGAGACTTTCTGATCTGTTGTTTATTCTGTCACATTGGCCATCGGCTGGCTAATTCTCAATGAGCATGGCTAGTGTCGTGCAATGTTTTCAGCTAATTTTGTGCGAATTGCTGGACTATAAAAAACAGCAACGAAATTGCCGTGTTATGGCACAGCCCGTCCTGACCCCGAACTTTGCTCATTGATGCGGACGCGAGATGATGGCTGCTGTTTGCCGTTTAATAAAAGCGGCACCCAGCACGAGGCACGCACCAAGCCCCTTATGCGTGTTGACCTTGTTATGTTAACTTTGTGTGCAATGCATAAGCTGTGATAAAAGTCGCACATTCTACGCAGCGTTGTTTGCCCCATGTTGCCTGCCCCACGTTGCCACATTTTTAATCTCAGCCTACTCGGCTTGGTTTTGACTATGGCTAAGAATTATTAGATCGTATAATTTATGGCTTCATTTTAGCTTAAAAAGTTGCGCCAGCCGAGGCAAACTCACCCATATCCTATATACACAGATAAAGCTCTTGAAGTCGTTCCACTGAATTATACATAAATTGGTTGGATTTATTTTTGATGAGCTATAAAAGTTCCGATGCTTTAAATTTGAATAAACCTTATTGACTAGCAATCAAAACTGGTTTCAAAGAAATTCAATTTGTAATTTAAATTAAATAAATAATTGGGTGATTGAGTCCAGATATTCTGTTTCTTATCGTTACAGAGAGTTATTGAGAGATCCTTAGGCATAAATACGAAAGGCAATGGATTTTTCAAAACTTTTCATAGAAAGACGATTTTTTTGAAAATAGGTGGCTTTTTTAATGAAAGATACTTGATATATATATATTATTCTAGAAACAACATGTCAAGTTTGGTGACTCTAGCTCTTATCATTTACAAAATTTGATCAAGAAACAGGATACCTATATTGACTTTTATCGATATCGACTATCGGAAACAAACTTGTATTGCGCGCGCCCAAAAATTGTAACAAATACTGGCGTTATGAAATGAGGTCACAAATAATTTGATGAATGTCATCTTTAACAACGTGGATTGTCAAACTTATATTGTGCTAAAATTCACTATACAACACTAAATGGCGCCACAAAATGTTCAAAACTCTGCAATTATTATTTATAAGTAAATTTAGTTCAATTCCCACGGTTATTTCTGACTGTCGTATGCATAATAGAAAATTATGCGTGTTTAACAGATTAAAGTCACTTACGTGAATATTTTAAATGATAGTCAATAGTTCGCCCGCTTGCAAATAATTGCATCAAGCTTTTCTTGGAGCTCCTGCTGCGTCGTGGCCTGCCAATTTCTGTTTACAGTGACACCGATTGCATTGCGGTTCGGTTGCGTCAGAAACTATTTGTTTTAGCATTTTTATTTTTTAGTTTTATTATTTGTTTTTGTGGGTCAACGGAAGGACAGACCAAAGTGTTATGTCTAAGTCAGTCAACACTTGGCTGGCGGCCAAAAATTGTTGAGCTCTGCATATTGGCACTTCCATTTTGCTTGGAATGTGCCAACTAAGTAAAATACAAAATGTCAACTAAGTTTGACTTTAAAGGGGACTCGCCAGCTCTGGTCACATTTTCAAATGTTGTGTTAAAAACCACTAAAAATGCGAAATTGCGCAAACTATTAAAGACATTTAATTTTGTTTTATTAATTGAAAGTCAAACAACTTTTAAGTTTATGCGCTTTATTGAATCAAAGCGCAACTTTGCTTCTACTTGATTTTATTCGCAGTTGATTATATACTATAAAGCCATTTAATTTATATAAATATAGTATTAAGATACTGGAGCATAAATGTAGCTGGAAATATATAAACAATCATATGACTCAAATTGTAAACATTGAGTCATCATATTGAAAAACTTTAGAAATTGATTGGCAGATTAAAAAAACCCGTTGTCGTTTCTGTTTTTAAGCCGTTAAGGGCAAGTTTTTGGCATTAAAAATCAATTTTCTAATGGCCATTCTATCTGTACTATGACAGAAAATGTCTTTCTGCTTTGCAGATTTGAGTGTAAAATATAACAAAACTCTTAAATAAAAACTAATTGTAAGCTCAACGTACAAAATCTTGAAAAGTGCCCTGGGCCAACTGCCAAACAAGCAAAAACACATTGGCTAAAAAATAAGAAACCAATAAAACTTTGTGAAGCTGCAAGCTTAAGATACTTTAACAAGTTAAATTGAATCAAGTGGAAATCCAAATCGAAATGGAAATTCAGGTTGAATATGATTCGAATGATATCAAAAAAAGGCGCGCCCGGGCTCTAACCTCTTGAATTTCCAATCTAACAAGCCCCGATGTTTGCCTAATACAGCTTACAACATTGTCAACTGAAACTCTAACAACTGCAAACTGCTAACAAGCAGCAAATGGCAGTTACTGCTGCAACTTGAGGCCAGCTAATGCAGGCGCTTCGATTTGCGGCAAACAGGCTAGATGCGGGCGTGCAAGGGATATGCTCGGGGGGCAGTCTGATTTTTCTGATTTTTACAGCCATCGCTAACGAGTTGCACTGGCGGTTGCAAAGCTATTGAAAAGATTACGAACAAACAAATACCACGTGAATTAGCGATATTTGCCTAAAGACCCAATCAGCTGGAACCACATACAAAGCCCGAAAAATGTTGTATTCGGGTCAAAGCTTGCGTTAACGAAATATCAATTTCCACTTGTTCGGCTTCAAAACTTACAATGATTACAATGACTTAGGTACGTGAATTTAATAAATTTAAAGAGAGCTAATTAACTGGTCAACCGCTGGTAATATAGTTAGTACGTAGAAAAACCTTAATCGTCAAATATATTAACATAGCAAATGCCATGTATCGTATTCGGAAATAATACAAAATTACATATATACCAATCAATTCAAACATACAAATTAATTTGTATTCATTTAAAAGGAAAGACCTTGAAAGTTCTGAGGTGCTGCAGATGCAATGCCTGCATGTCAAGTATACGCACATACGCACATGTGTGTGCCATACACACTGCATATGAAACTCTGCATGCGCCCCACCAAGTCGAAACATGTCTGCGGGCTGGCGATCTGACAGTATCGAATCGTTTTTCTAATTCCTAGTTCTCTGTTACTAGAAAGTTGCAATCGTAATGGAGCCGCATTTTGGACCGAATTAATTAGAAACTGATGCAATGCGATTTTTTAGACTTTCTTACGATATTTAAAATTTTATATAATATCATCAAATCAATTCTTGGACTGGTAATATAGAAATACTTAAGACGGGTTGCTCTTTAACTAGTTAAATATTTAAAACTAGTTGTCGCTGACAACAGTTCGCGTTAAATGGGCTTATAAAAAGAGCTCCTACTACTATTATAAAGTATTGCTTACTTTTGTTGACAGCCTTTGTCGAATAGTTAAGTTATTGCCTTAACAAAAAATAATAAATTTAAAAATAAAATATCCCGCAGTTCCAATGTAAAATATACTTTAGACTTAAGATTTTACATTTATTTATCACATTTAAGAGTTTCAGTAAACTCTACGCCTGAATTTGTTAAAACTGAACTTCTTCAGAAGTAAAGAACTTGTCATTAAAAAAACTAGTTTGTGTGGAAATCCATTCAAATCCAGATTCATGTTTGACCATATATATTTTTAAAATAGTTTATTTGTTAAATACCTATTATAGTTGTGGTTGCCTGATGCCATTTGTGTGTCTTTAGTTATATTTCGCTAGGTTTTTAACAATCTAAGAACTTGTTTAAGTATAATTTTAGGAAAATAATAAATTTTGCATACGACACAATTTTTAACCGATTAAACTCTTGAAGGTGGAGCGCACAGCCCATCCCCCAAATGCCCCTATACGCTATTTTAATGACAACAGTTATTGAATTAAATTATCAATATACGGAGGGCAGCTGGGTCCGGGCCAAACAGAGCAGCCCAATCAAATTGATTTTATTTACTTTGACAGCCAGGACCCAATTTGACTTAAATACGGTTTTGGGATCGTTAAATGTAACTAAAAAATTTCCACTGTCCTGCAACTGCCTCTGTCTGACCTTATTGTTTGTTTACTTTGCCGCCCTGTCAATTCGGATTGCTCTATAGAAAATATTGATGGGCACTTTGCTTGGGTCGGCATATGTCGAACGAAAAGCATAAATTTAAGCATTTAAAAACAGATTGTTGCTTTCTTAAATTTTGGGTGAATTAAGTTACCAAATTGCAATCGAAAAATGGTTTACCATTTTAAAGCATAATGGTTTATTGAGCATCAAATTGTTTGCTTTATGAGCGTGAAATCAATGGCAAAATGTATTGGATGAAAATGGAAAATATATAATTTCATAAAATGTTTAATTACGCCATTTAGTTTTGACTGGAAAGAATTTTTTCCGTCAGCCATCCCTTCATAAAAGTAGTGTCCAATGTTGAGGTTTCCCCTTTCTCGAACGCCGTAGTCGTTTCGTATAATGGCCACAGACAAAAGGCCAGGTAATTTGAACTATGAGCACACGCTATCCTATACGCAGAAAAATCACTTCGGTTCAGCTACGCGCCAGTATGAGCCGAAAGACTAAAAAGCCCATTGAAATGGCTGAGCACAATGCGACAAATCAACAAAAAACCGCGGCTTAGATCGTGACAAAAAACCAAAAAAACCAAAATCGCCTGGCCTCGTGTGTGTACGAGTATCTATGGGTGTGCGTGTGTGTATGTGTGTGTGTGTGTGTGTGAGTATGTACATGTAGAGGCTAAGCATTAATGCATTTTTTACGCAATATAAAAAGAGCATTTGATTACTTTCCTGAACCCAACTATTTCCTACCTGTCCAGTAAAATTAGTAAATATTCGTTGTTCTCTACTCAGTTGGATTCTGTTTTAAATTTCTGTTTCTTTACTCAAATCAATTCAAATAAAATTTTATTTTTTTTCCAAAAATGGAAAATGGGCATATTAAGAAGCAGTTGGTTAGAGATTACAATAGTATTTAGGTCTTACTAATTATTTATATTTTTCATTTTATGTACCATATTTTTATATATCTCACTAAGTTTATTCTAAGTATTTTTCTGCTAACTATTCTCGACACTCCAACGATAACTATATTTTTCATCTTACTTCTTAAGCCTATATATAATGTAGCTTTTGTACGCATAACATAAACTTAATATAGACCATGTGATTGACGGGTGAAGGTATAAAAAATCTGCCGGGGAACCACACAAAACGAATTTCGAAATTGTAGTTTTCATGCATCCGCACCGGAAAATCTGCCCAAAAAGTGGCCAGTAAAATTGTTAAGGCCCACGAGCGTACAAAAGCCAACACTTCAATACGACCACGTCCACACCTACGACCACGCACCGTCCAAGGAAAAAGTGGCTGTCGAATTCATTCCAGACTCTCCATGCTTTCAAGCTGCCATTGTTATTGTTTCACTTGCAATGAAGGTGTCATTGTATTTTTTCAATTTCATGCAGATATTTTGTGCACTTTTGCTTGAATTGAAATATGTGTGTTTTTTTTTTTTGTTCCCTATTGGTTTGGCTTGGTCCAGTATTGGTGTTTAGAGTGAAACACCTCATAGCTCTAAATATTCAGAAATTTTCAAGAGTGGATTATTTTGTTTTATTTTGGAAAATGTAAAGAAAGTAGATAAGATGAAATAAGCTTTATAACTGAAATAACTACATAAATTCAAGTTTACAAGAAGCTTTTAATCCCAAATTATGCTTGATATACCCCAAAAAAATTGGCGTAGAGTATTCTGATATATCCCTCACTTGGCAACGCTGAAAAGTCAGCTGAAATATGAACGCATGTGTGTTGAGAAAAAAAAAGGTTGCTGCACTTTATGGCACAAATGGGTGCATAAAAAAGAAGGAGGACGCACAAAATGCCCAATTGCTGTATATGAAAGAGACAGAAGACACGCACACTCACAGACCAGCTCCCATACAACTAAAGGCATACCGAAAAGCACAAACACTTGCACTAAAGGCACGAAAAACTCGTTACAGAAACTGTTAGTTTTTCAATTATGGCGCGCGTAGATTAGTATTTGAAAGCAATGCATTCAGTATAGGATTGTCTATGTGTATGTCGGTTGATGTGTGTCTGTGTGTGTGTGTGTGTGTGTGTGTATGTGCATAAATCTGCCGCAAGAGCAAGAATAGAGCCATTATTGGATTTTGGCTTGCAACAGTGCCACTGGACATTTGCTGAAGGTGATGGCAAAAAACTTTCTGACACCCGCAGAATAACTTTGAATGAGAAGAACGTGCAACGATTCGGCGGGGCAGGCGGGATCACCATCGAAACTTTGTAACTGCAGTTTTCCATTCAACTTCAGGTTCCATTTACGTAGTTAGAAGACTTCTTGCCATTGATTAGCGCGACTGTGCGGGCACCATGCCAATTTAACAATCATAACGCATACGCCGTGTTGTCCCGAACCATTTTCGTGTTTAGAACAAGTTTTTTTATGGCTCCTTTCCTCAGAATGATTTGGAGTTATCACATTAAATGAGGCTTTAATTTATTAAATTAGATCTATGTAGATTTTTTATTGAAGTCATCATTTGATTTATTACTGCACCGAATAAAGAACAAAGTGTTGGAATCAACGGTTTCCGTCCATATTAGTCTTGGTGAGAATATGAAGAATAAACTTTAGTTCATTTATCCTTTGACCCACGTTTTCCATAAAAATTCTCACCATGATATTTGAAAATGATTTTGAAGCCGATCGGATGTTAAAAAAAAAAGTTTAATACAAGCGTTTCTCGTGATTTTCCCCAACACATAAGATAATTTCAGCCTATTAACTCATACAGTCAGTCAGTTAGTCATGCAGTCAGTAAGTCAGCCAGGCCAAGGAGCCAAGGGACTTATTTTTCTTAGAGACTAGAAAAGAACTTACTTCTAAAGTCTGCACCACACATAAGATCCGCATACATATTAAAATTGACTGAAAAACGAATCAACTAAGCGATAAAGGAACTTGGGAGGGATTTACTTAGGTTTTGATACCAATACCTTCTATTGGTACAACAAATTAAAATAACGTACAACAAATTGTTAAGATTAACACTATAAGCACAGCTTATTTGCTTATAATAAGCCCAATTTGCAGAAATGATAAAGAACTTTAAGTTAAGTGTCCAGTTCTGTTGTTCGTAATGATTTTGAACAGGTATTCTTAATAGGTTTTAAGGTCGGCCACTTCATGCAGTTATCGCTGCGGTTGCAGTTGCAGTCGACCGTATAGTTACGCAATTTTATTGTACATTGAACGGACTTGCGTGTGAACTTCTAGGCGACAACAACTTATGCCATTTCCGCTTCCGCCGACCTGAGCTGCGCCACACCGGCTGCAGCAACACAAAATGGGCGATGCCAAGGAACGGAATACAATTGTGCGTTCATGTATGTGACAAACAATAAAGACTATAAGTAACGCGCTGGTTAAGGAAAGAGCGGAAACGGAAATGCCCTGTGTAGATACGTTTGCTCTTTGTGTGTGATTTAGCAATTGTATATACATATGTGTCTATGTATATCTATTACTTATGTGTCTGTGAGTGTGCGCGATTACTTTAAAAATTAAATGCAGTTTTCATGCGCTTTTGCCGCAAAATATTTCATAAGCTAAGTTTATTTTGTTCAACGAAAGTATGGTTGCCATCGTCAAAAGCTTTGGCTTTCAAATATGTTCACCAGCAGCAAAGCGAACGACAACAACAACAAACACATGCGGCAGCTGTGTTGCCAGAAGCAGGGCTACAGCAGCTAAGGGCAAAACTGTTCTTTGTTCTGACACTTAAAAAGTCATAAAACGCACATTTCCCATTAAGACCCACATTACACATAAAGAACCATAGCATACTCTTCCTGCATTCCATTTCGGGCATAAAATGTGTCCATTTTCAAGTTTGAAGTTGGACTTATTGAATTCGACTTCAAGAAAGCTTTCTTCTATCTCTTTGGCACTTAAACATATGTGTTATTTATGGACTAGGAGTTATATAGGAGTTAAATATAAATTCCTTCTGCTACTGGGTCTTGTATAATTTGTCTTATGCTGGCTTGAAATATCAGTAAATTATTCCTAAAAGAAGAAATGTATGTAACAGGCAGAAGGAAGTATCTCCGACCCCATAAAGTATATATATGTCCGTCCGTCCGTCCGTCCGTCCGTCCCTATGTATGAACACAAGGATCTCAGAACAATTTTAGATGTAGGTACTCCTACTGCCTGCGCAGATCGAGTTTATTTCCGATAATCGATAACTTACCCCGTTTCCAAGCAATCGATAAAAATCGATATCGATATCGTGTATTTTGGGCAATTTTGGTAAATAATAAGAGCTAGAGTCACCAAACTTGACAGCATTGTTGCTTTGATATATTATCAATTTGTCTCAGTGTCAGTGTCTTGCACTTCTCGACATTTTGTTAACCTCCTCATGCTAACACTCCGCTAAAATGTTGGCCATTGCGAGGACTATTGTAAAGCAATTTAAAAAAAAATCTTTACTATTATAGAATTTCTAGACTTTGGTCTGGCTTCTCGGAATGCATGCACATTTCGAGCAATGAAAGGATTTGCGAAAAGCAAAAAAAGCTCAAAGCTAGAAGTTAAGTGTGAAGTAACGATTTTTCCACATTCACACACGCAAGCATGTACACTCAGCTGAGACATTCAGCTGATAGTAAAAGTGCCGCAATATAAAAAAACAGCACACGCACACATACACTGGCTGACATTCTTGAAGTCCCGTTGTGTCCTGCCGTGATTCGCTTGAGTTGCTTGGCGGGTGAGCAGCGCAGAAATATGCCACAATTGCAACATAACTTTGCAGCTTATTATTTTTTATTGCAGCTAATAAGCTTAACTTGCCAGTTTAATGGCGCATTTCCGTTTCCGTTGCGCTCAGCACAGCGCACAGTAAACCTGTCGTAAACTTTAAAATGAAAATATTTTCAGCTTATTGCTGCTAAGAAGGAATAATAGCAATGCCAACTTGTTGTTCGAACTGTCTCAGACCTTCAACGACCTAATGGCACATTAAAAAGGCACTCTTACACACACTTCCTGGAAGTTCTTTTTGTTTTCCACACTTTTGAGCTTATTAAAATAAAATTTTGCACACTTTTCATTTAGTTTATCTGCACATCTTTCCTTATTGAAACTTTAAGACTCATCCTGCTCTTAAGTGGCCCGAACAAACCGACCCCATTTACTAAGAATAGCGGCAAACAACGAAACAAAACACGACTACATTGCTTTTGTTGTCTGTTGATTGCGTTTTGTGTGCTTTTTGTATAGTACTGTCTCTTTGTGGGTGACTTTGTAGCTCATTTGTGTGCTTGACCGGAAGTTGTAATATCTTCGGATACGCCGCATTCAAATGTCCCTCTACCTCATCTGGACGGCCAAGTTCATGAGCATGCTGTGGCATTTAGTTGGCCTCCCAATTGGGAACACTTATTGGATAGCATTTAAACAAAAGTCGAACCATTTATTTTATTATTATTACTCTTTATGTTATTGTACTATCAATTTTAAATTAAACTTTTCTTTAGTAAATATTTCTTTAGATAGATTATCTAACTGACTGAGTCATCAAGTTTTATAGACTGGAGTATGATCTTATGGAAGTGTTTTATTTTCCCATCCGGCCAGATTTGCCTCTTTTCATCGTCATCCACAAGGAGGAATACATTTTTCGAAAAGTGCGAAAAACCCATCGATCGGATTATAAGCAAATAAGTTTCATACAAAGATAACTACAGTAAAATTCAGCTTCCTAGCTCTTACGGTATAAACTGTGCGATGATCGCCAATCAGTCAGTCAATCAGTAAGTCAATCAGTCATTCAGGACAGTTTTATATACATATAGAGATTAAGAAGCTTGAGCTAGCATTGAGCTAACAATTATTTAAATTAAATTTATTGCCAAGCATCGAACACATTATTATGTAATTATTTTGAAATAATTATGCGTAAATAAAAAGCAACAACATTAATCCACCCCAATAAAAAAACATTTATTTTCAAACAATTAAGCACACATACTCTTGCATGCTCATGCATATGGAAGTTAAGATAAAAATTAAAGCGCGGGAAATTCAAATAAAAACAATCGTAAAAATATAAATTAAACAATCATAAAATTGTAAA
This sequence comes from Drosophila virilis, assembly GCF_030788295.1. Classification (NCBI taxonomy): domain Eukaryota; kingdom Metazoa; phylum Arthropoda; class Insecta; order Diptera; family Drosophilidae; genus Drosophila; species Drosophila virilis. The sequence continues at coordinate 20,456,407 of NC_091544.1, read as the reverse complement.
TTTTGTTGCGCGAAAACGAGTACAAAATTGTCCACCAGGGAAAAATGTATACGAATCTGATCCCCCAGCCCCAAAACGGACGATACAGAGAGCCCTGTGTGCCTTACTGCGATGCCAAAAGTTATGGGAAAAGTTGCGATAAACAACTAGGTTGATAAGAGTTCCCAATAGGCAACTCTGCTTCTGGCACAGAGTTTAATTTATAACAATATTTGCATTGCTGCGCCAAAATGTTACCCGAAACTCTGACACTTGAATACCGGCCAATACTTTGGCATTCAGCCAGCATAAGAAAAATAGGAATCAATGTACCAGCAACATCAAGAAAAAGAAGGAAGTACTACATTTACAAAACTAACAAAAGCAAACATCACAATGCAGAAGAAAAGAAATCGCTGCTTTCACAACAATACCAAAGAGGCAAGCATCAAATATGAAACTTTTCAAGTTTTCTTTAAAACAACCCGTAAAAATTCTTGTCGCGATTGACCAAAATGCAAATGCAGATAAAAGTGGACACACATTAAAACTGCAAAGAAAAATAAGTAAGAGGTTCTAGTCGGGAGCTCCCAACTAGGGGTTACCCTAGTTCTTTCAATACCAAATGCAGCTCGCACTACGCGCTCGTTTGCTTTCGTAGTAATGAAGATAAATTTAAAAACAAAGTTCCCTTGACAGGGTTCGAGCTCGCAACTAACCGCACTACTTGCCGCCGCCTGTACTTAACAGCCACGCCAGCCAAAGAAAACAAGTAAGAGGCTCTAGTCGGGAGCTCCCGACTAGGGGATACCCTGAACCCTGTTCTTCCAAAATCAAATGCAGATATATATTCTATTTTAGAAGCTATATGTCAAGTTTGGTTGCTCTAGCTCTTATTATTTACTAAAATTTCAAGTCTCTAGCTCTTTTAGGTTCTGAGATCCTTGCGTTCATACACACGGACGGACGGACGGACGGACATGGCTAGATCGACTCGGCTATTGATGCTGATCAAAAATATATGTATATACTTTATGGGGTGGGAGATACTTCCTTCTGTCTGTTACATAGATTTGCATTTTGCACAAAATACAAAAATTTCTCTAGCTCTTATAAGCTCTAAGTTCATACACACGGACAGACAGGCAGGCGGACATGGCTAGATCGACACAGCTGTTGGGGTCGGAGATGCAACCATCTGCCTGTTTCACATATTTCAACAAACACATTTTACCCTTTTTCGCCATATTCAATGGGTTCACGGAATAATAATAAGAGTTTGTAGTTGGAATAGAATAGAATTTACTGTTGCTCTTACGCAATTTAAATAGTGATGTTTGTCGATTTCTGTTACCTTTTACTCCTATTTTCGACTTGTCTTGCTAACATTTTTTTTTTTTTTCGAATAAATGCAAAACCTTTTCGTGCACTATATCATTTTTGGACAAAGTTTTGTCAGCTGCCTTTTGTTAATGTTTTTTTTCGAACCAGTCAATTTCATTTGGTCTAGCCTGACATCATGTATGCCGTCATGCTATATTATTGATTGTCAGTTTAATAGTTTAATAAGTAAAGCCGCATCAACAGGCCTGCAAGGCGAGTAAAAATTGTCTGTTGCTCACGGTTCGCAGATATACTTTGATTTTAGGTTAGATAATTCCAATATGTTTCGGTGCGGGCTACCAATCTGAGGATGTTCTTTAATTGTTAATTTGAATACTGACATCATACCAAGCCATTACCATATTCGGTAAAAAAAAAAAGAAACTCCCATTAAAACGCAATGAAAATAAATTACTTCAATAGATATAACTAGCCACGCCTTGAAAACTTCCAACAAATGTATTAAGAGAATGTGCAAACAGACAGGCAAATTATACGCACAAGCAATAACAATTTATATAGCCGTAGATATTTCACTGCGGCGTACGTGCCGCAAAGCGGGGGGCGTGCAAAAGGGTCGACAACCTTGGCGAAGACAGGTGCATTTCGGAATTAATGATAATTGACATTATAAACGACAAGTTGAGCTGCAGAGCTGGCAACGCCAACGGACATTGACCATGGCGTAATAGCCACTGACATTAGAAGCCAATAAATAAAAGAACGAGCACAAATACTACGTACCATGCGAAACGTGCGGACAACGCGGCGTATGCGCAACACGCACGCCAGTGTACCAGCAGCTGGCATAGACTTAACAGTATTGATGAAAATTTCACAACGAAACGGAACTAAATGTAAACAGAAATAAAAAAATAAATTTGTTATTAGCTTAAATAACATTTAAGATATATATATAGCATATGTACAATATATTTCTATATAATCTACATATATAAAAGAGCGAGTGAATGAGTGACGAATCGGTAACCAAAGTACGGGCGAAAGAGCAAACATTTGAGATTGTTCAATTAATCAAATCATTCAAATTGTTTATTATAATTAATTTTCACATTTCTGATTTTTATGGTCTTAACCAATTAGTAAAAGAGATTTTAAATTGGGCTGAACATGTTAAAACTCATAGCGGTAACAGGCTGCCCCTAACGTTCAATTACTCTAGAAGGCAATTGAACTTTGGAGAGGCAAAGTGGGAGAAATACCAATTTTCGATTGTAAATAGCACAGCATTTTAGGGTAGCGTGTTAATTTTTAGTGCCCCTTAAAGCGCTCTGTTAATCAAAGCAGTCTGTGTTGCTATTATTGTTGAATTGTTAGCTACGTGTGCACGGCGTTTAATGTATTTAATTCTCTAGTAACTATATAGAATGCCAGTTAGCACGTTTCTGTCGCATTGGAGTTTATTAATATAATGAAAACTGATTTGTCGTAAAATATATGAAGCAGTGAACGTCAAGAAATGTTTCGCCCGCTCAATTTATTTTTGTTCGGCCTTTGTCATTTAATAAAACGATACCCAGGGGCAATTGAATGCCTAGGAAGGAGAGTACGTGACCTGTGAGCTTTGTGGCTATGGATGTCAGCTCAGATTAAGATACTCTGATTTAAAATTTTATTAATTACGTCCGTATAGAAGTAAGTCATAGTAACAAGAACGCCATGCACGAAGATAGGGGTTTGAATCCCTGTTGAGATTATCCTATAATGATTTTCAAGAGCTGTGAAAAGGGGCATATCTGGCCGGACGGGCAAGTAAAACCAAAAAACTCAAGGTGTTGGTTTATTATCAGATTCAAGCTCATTTTTGAAGATCTTTATCAGAACTTATTTGACACACCTTCGCAAAGTTCACCACTATTGGAACGAAAATGCGGGTCTGTAAACGCAAGTTTTTTCTTCAGCCTTCAGAGATGCTAATGGTAGATTTCAATTTTCCACAGGCGTGTACTAAATGCAAAAGAATTATCCAAAATGTTTCGCACAAAACGGGCAAAGCCGGACAATACCCGCTAGCTTACTTATATATAACACACCATTTTGGGCTGCACCGATTAATATCCAGAAGTAATAGCCTGTTACTCTTATGATCTCTTAGTTATTGCCCATTTTCATCTCCTTGTGATGCTTCCACAAGACTTGGCAATTAACTATTCAGAGGACCTCAAAAATTTGTTTGCAAATTCATTGAACTATCACTTGGTCGAGCTCCCTTCGGCTGACGTTGATGCCTGCATTGGGGAAGCTCCAATTGATTTGTGTGCATCGGGCAGGGTCCAAAGTTTGTTTTTGCCTTAGCCGGCATTGTTTTCTGAGACTTATGAGGTCGTTTGTTGCTTGCATCGGGCAGCGGGCTTAGTCTCCTCTCACCAAGCAATCAATATTGGCAACATTTTGGTTTTATGCGCCCAAGAATGAAATGCAAACGAGTTTAAAAGGCTTTTTGGTCAGGGTCTTTATTGCCAAAAAAATTCTTTCCACACACATTCTTTTCGTGCTATGTTCTTCAAATGCAGACAGAAAGGCTGAGACAGAGATTTCCAATAGAAATGTGCGTCGATAAGCACAAAATGGGCAAAATTTGAGTTAAGCTTTATTTTGCATTTGGCCATTTCAACATGTTCAATATGTTGTTTATTTTCATTTCGAACTTCCCCACTGACCCAATATCCAAGCAGTTGTATCCATAGGAACAGAATTGCGCAGACGTGGTATTTGGCTGTCGCATGAACTAGTGTCTTGCATAAGTCTAATATAAATGTTGCCCGGTCGGGCAATATACTTGCTTAAATGAAAATAACTAAGCAAGTATAAACCTTAAATGCCTGTACCTACAAGTGTCAACGGAAGCCGAATAAAAGCAAGTAACCAAGAATGTTCAATGTCTAAAAACAAGTGTGTGTCACATTGACAAAAGAGAATCAACTAGGTTCAGAACAGAGAAAATATTAATTCTCACAGAAAGGAAAACCAATAGCTACTCGTCTCAGTTAGTTGTGCTCGTGTGATTTTTCATTTTATTTGGCATTGCGAGCAACGAAGACGACCTAGGTTTCGTATTTGACTTTTCAGTATAACTTAAGCTGAAATTTTCACTTTCGTTTTTTTTTTTTCATTTGTACGAATTTTTTTTGCTTACCATCCTATACGCACGTTTACATCTTAGCGTGCACCTCCATCATATAAGGTAACTACAGTGAAAATTCAGCTTTCTAGACCTTACGACTTAGGCTTGATCAGTCCGTTCGGACAAACAGTTTATATATAAAAATAGTAAGCTTCTTATATTCGAGTTTGTGTGTTTGAATAAAGCTTGTATGGTTTAGAAGCTACTAGATGATTATTCGTAGAGAAAATAATGAATTCACTAGTCTACAAAAATAAACTTTTTGTTTTTAATTTGACAACATTTAAGAACACATTTTAAAAGGCGCAGTACCCAGCGCAAAAAACCTGGCTAACTTATTCACTTTCGCTATTGGAGGAAACTGGCAACACTTGCTCTATATTTTTGTCATGATGGCCGTGCTCAATATTGTCATCGTCATCATCATCATCATCATCTAACTCGTCCGTGGGTGCTGTTTTCAGGCGAGCTATCAGCTCCTTGGCAGGATTAAAAATGCCATTGGTTTGCTGTGAACAAATTATGCAACGCTGCGACTTCTTGTACTGGGCCAGCGCACATTTCTCGCAGAAGTAATGCTTGCACCTAAAATGTGTAGAGATTTATTAGTATATGTTAATAAGCTGTATATTAAGCCAACTAACTTGGTGACCACAGGATTAACAAAGCTCTGCCTGCATATGTGACACTTGAATGGCAGGGATTCCTCATCCGAGTGAATCTCATATTTATGCTCATCCCCATCCGAGTCACAATCTCCCCGCCGTTGCGCCTCGTGATCCATTTCTAGCTGCCAGCCGGCTTTATAGTCACTGCGATCATGTAAAAACTTGCAACTATCACCAAAGCCACAGTAGCCTGTCTCTTTAAAATCTTTACAAATATCTGGCTGATAATCCCAACGTACAGTCGCACGTAGATGCGCCGGGGCCCGTATGGGCCCACTGCGCACCATGCCCGAGCTAGCATTGCCCGCCGCAGTGTCCTTCTTTTTGTAATATTGCGCATAATTATTAATGCCTCGATAGATCTTATCGTCCGCTTTTCCCTCGAGTTCTTCATTGATTTTAAGTGAGCGCGCGTGTATCGCCTGGGCATCGCGATCCAGTTCCGTGTCCATTTCATTAACGGCAGTGGCGCCCTGATCCTGAGGTCCACTAGAAAGAGCTTCACGCTTCGATTTATAAGCCACACCCACAGCATTGCTATCGCCCGCCGAGTCAGCGTCGCTGCCTGATGAGTCGAATCCTCTGGAGCCTATTTCCGCCTTACGTTTAGCTAACGATTTAGTGCTTTGGAAGTTTGGATTAGTACGCTTCCGACGATTTTCAGCACGAACTAAGGCACTTGTTTTACTTTTCAACTCCTCGTCGCTATTTTTTTCTGTGGTTATATATATTTTAGAACTGTGTTTTATCATTGCTTTTTGCGCCAATTTTGGACTTACCCGAATCGTTGCTGCTGGTGCTGCTGACTTTCTTCCGCCTCATACCCGAACCTTTGTTGAAATTACGCTTCTTGAAGCCAAATGTAGAAGTACTTGGCGCCTCTTCGGACATTGTATTACTTATTTGCTATAAGTGATGCCGGTTTATTTACGTATCGTGCGTTTTGCTACAGTTTAGTGCTGCACATATTTATAAACAGAGTATTTTACAACACAGCTGCGACACAAAACCTTATTTCAGGGCTGAACTTATTATGGAACCAGTACTGAGCCCTGGTACCGGTATAAAAATATTCTGATTCCTTTCGCGAAGATAATTCTTATTAAGACAAAATCTACATAAGTAAATATTTTGCTTCAATTATTGTATAGATACTATAATTTGTAAATTTTAGACCATGAAGCTGGAACTGGTGTCCACCACAAAATCCTTCGAGGGCGAGCAACGTGTCTATAAACATCACTCTAACATATTGGATTGCGATATGACCTTTGGTGTCTTCTTGCCACCTGCGGCAGTTGAAGATAAAACCCAATGCCCGGTGGTATACTTTTTGAGCGGCTTGACCTGCACGCACGAGAACTTTGTGCAGAAGAGTGGATTCCAAGGGACTGCAGCTAAGCAGGGCCTCATCGTGGTTAATCCTGATACTTCTCCACGTGGAGTAGACCTGCCCGGTCAGGATGATGCTTATGACTTTGGCAGTGGCGCCGGCTTTTATGTAGACGCTACTGAAGCACCCTGGTCAAAACACTACAAAATGTACAGTTATGTCACGCAGGAGTTGCCTGAAGTAGTCAATGAGAACTTCCCGACGTTGCCCGGCAAAAAGGGGATTTTTGGTCACAGCATGGGCGGACATGGCGCATTGATTTGCGCCTTAAAAAATCCCGGTCTGTACCAATCAGTCTCTGCATTTGCACCAATTTCGAACCCTTCGGAATGCCCATGGGGCCAGAAGGCATTTACCGGTTACTTGGGTGCAAACACAGAGAACTGGCAGCAGTGGGATGCCACCAGCCTGGTCTCAAAGTATGCCAGCACACCGCAAGAACTGTTCATAGATCAAGGATCGGCTGATAACTTTCTTATTGGCAAGCAACTGCTGCCAGAAAAATTGCTTGCTGCAGCTGCCACCAACGACCACATCCAGACCATATTCAAGCAACGCGAGGGATATGACCACAGCTACTTCTACATAGCAACATTTATAGCCGAGCATATTGATTACCATGCCAAGTTGTTAAAGGCATAAGGGATAAAACTAAAATGTTCGAGTTTTGTTTGTAAAAAGTTATGTTGACGAATAAACTCTGTATATACAACTGCACTTTTGCCTATTTACACTTGTCTACCTGTTTCTTATTTTTGCAAGCATGTGTAACATCCTTGCAAGGTAAAGTTTAAGACAAAACGTAGTTTTCGTACACTTTGACTCCAGTAACTTAACAAAATAATATTAAAACAATACATTAATCATAAATATTGTGTAATTGTAGTTTTATTTGGGCTCAATAACAAATGCATATTAATGAAATTGTATCGATTATTCTTTCCAAAATCAACAAATAATAGTTCAAGTAATACGAGATGCCTTTTCAGGAGTTATGATAGAAGTACATACCGGTGTTTCAAGCCTCACTGTCCACTAAAATCAATGTAAGAGTATACACCGATTGTGTGATTAACACATCTGAAACATGTCAGAATCCAAATAAATTAGTAAGGTTTTGACTCTTTCAACAATGAATAAAAAAAAAATATAAGGCGTTATTTTGCATTTAATACACTCGACGCCTGTAACTCATCTCCTTCCAATATAACATGGAAATCCGTTAGATATCGAGATTCGTCCTAAATTCTGGCCGCAACTGAAAAAGTGGCACAAAAATATAGATCATAGTCTCATTTGGTATTTTTGCAGCTTGGATCTGGTTTAGGAAACCCACCTTTCAATTTATAATTCGCGTGCTGGATGAAAAATTATCCAACGCGCCTCCACACAGGCCTGAAATTATGAAACAAATTTTTAACATCGAAGCCAAAGGACCGGTTCAGTGGGCTGGTGTTCTATCATAAGCTCCACGGGCTAAGCTGGTCAAATTTTAAAATTGTCATAATGGAAAGAATTATATCGATTCACAAAAAGAACGCGTTCGAATAGCTTAATCTTAGAATGCTTAAAACACCTTAACAAAATACTTAAAAAAATAATAAATCTATAGACTTGCAATGCATCCGCTGTCTGTGTTGATCAAGAAATCGTCATCTTGAAGCAACTGCGTGGGCGGAGTGCGACTGGGGCTCCATTCGCAGCTTGGAATGAAACCAATTTCCGAAAATTTATTGAAATAGCTATGCTCATCAACAATTGTCAGTGGTTTCAGCGGTGGCTGGCATTCTGGTAGGCCAAAGCTGTTTTCCTCCAGAAATCGGGTGCAGCCCTCATCCTCGTACGCGGGCGCAGGCTGTTGCTGATAATCTGTTAATAAATCATCGATAAAATCATTCCATGAACTTGATGGCGGCTCATTTATATATTGTTCTGCGGCTACACTACCATTGTCGTCGTTCAGCACGCCTGGAAAGGAGTTCGTCTCCATGGGCAGCTCATAGCTGCTGCTTGAATAAGTTGATATAAGGGAGCCATCAGGTGAGGCAGCCCGATTATCCGGCGATGAAATGTCCACATTTAGTACTGTGGTAACATTTTTGTTATTTTTGCAATTACCCAATACGTCCTTTAAATATTGACACTCTTTTTCGAGCTTTTGTGTTAATTTAAACTGCTTCTTAAGTGCTTTTAGCAAGGATCTGTTGGTGCTACGAGTTTCGTCAAGCTCCTTTTCGACTGCCTCCATGTACGCCTTCTTCTTGCGGCGATTTTCGCGCGCAAGCAACGCATTTCTGTTGTATACATTGGGATCTGGACGTCTTGTCGGCAGCCGAGCTGTTCCGGTTTTACGTTTTCCACTCTCCCCTTCAGCATCTTTAGTTTCATTGACGGATTTTCGCTGTGCTGGTCGTCCAGTCGATATGTAAGAGTCACTGTCGCTATCGGAGCTGCTTACATCAACAGACGCATTACATTGGTATTGTGCGACCAATTTCTTTAATTCCTCCATTATTTTGAGTTTTGCAAGCAGGTAAAATGTTTACTATTATGTGCTCTATTTCACGATAGATCCTTGTCTTGTACTTTACCTTTTATTTAATTATATCTATAAATAACATTCAACGAAATATACTTTCTTTTCTATTGTGAAATTGCAAACGTTTAGAGCGAAAAATGACGCATCGTGTTTAAGAAATCTAGTGATGTGATAACACATTGCGATGCCGATATACCAAACATGTTTATATCGATATTTAACAACGATAGCTTGATTTTCCTCTGGGTTCCTCTTGTACATATTTTATAGTTACTTTTCATATGTTTATTTTATTATAAATTTTTGCTTTATTCTTTCTGCGCTTGCATTTATTTATCTTTAACGTATTATTTTCTTAGTCACCTTACATAGCCGTATATTTGATTTATACATCCAAATAAAAACAAAAACAATTAAAACAAGGAAGCTATGCACTTTATACATTATGTACAACGATTTAACTCATATTGTCGTTTTTAGGTTTAATGACTGGCATGACATCACTGAATTAAAACTGATCTTAATGGCAGTCACTGTTTTTTTGGATAAACAAGTCCATTAAATTCCAGCGGATGAAGAGATTTACTTGTAGAACGTTGAAGCATCACGTGAACTGGATTTGGGGGGCATATCCCCGTTCATTTCACACGAGAGGCATGCAAATGTGCGTAAATTGGATTGAGCCAGAAGTGTAACGTTTCCGAAGACTATCGTTTTAGTTTGGAATGACACCCTGCATATAAATATATCGCAGGTGCTACGAAAAGTAAACTTTTTTTTTAAAAGCACATCAAATTGAAACTTAAACTATTTATACTCTATCAACAATTACATAACATTTTAATTAAACGCCATTCCGCATTTTGTCAAAGTCGCTAATTTGATAATAAGTACATACAAATCGCCCACATAAATATGTCTCCATAGCAGGCACCAAGAGTGGGGGCAAATGTCACTTAAACCGTTATAGACTAAATGACACCACCCGACGCGTGTCCCTCAAATGCCGTCCATTTCGAGGCTGTCGTTGTCCCCGTCATTGCCATCATTACCTACCAATACACATGAATGCATTTTAAGCTTGTCTACTTTTAAATACATAGTAATTTAAGTGTGGGATCAGTGATTCCCATCGGCACAATATAGACTAAATCATGCATACATGCATGCATACATATATACTTATGTCTATCGGTATGTACATACACACACACACATACATATGCACGTGAGTCTGTGTGGCACCGGCTATTGTCATCGGCTACGTTCTGAGCTGGACTTGTATATAAAGGTGATAAATCTCACAGTCTGAAATTCAGTTCAATTCCAACTCGACTCAAAGCCGGTTTTCATTTTTTGCTCGAGACCTTCTGGAATATTAAAATGCGTTTTGCTCTGTTTACCATTCTGGGTAAGTTATAGTAGATTAGCGGACATGAAATAAAAACAATGAAATAAAAAAAAAATTCTACTACAATGATATTTGCATTGTGGGGTAGCGCATAGCTTAAATATATAGATTATAATCATATGTTGTAGGACCCTATTTCAAGATCTCTATATCATACAGGCTTGTGCAAATATTAATTATATACAGATAGTTTTTTATTTATATGATAACCAAACAATCTATAACTTCTCATGTATGGCTCATAGAATAACTTGCAGATTGTACAGCAAACTGACCCCTCTAACATCTTTTGAGATAAGGTAAAAATAAGTAGTTAGGGTAGTATAAACCGTGAATAAGGATGTGCTCTTTTTATAGCACTTAGTAAGATTTTATTTTCTTTTTTTCACTGATTAGCGCTGTGCCTGTTGGCGCTCGTCTTTGCCAGTCCAGCCAAGGACTCTAAGAAGCCGGCAAACAGCTGCGCACGCGCTTGCGGCGACGACTACGAGCCCGTGTGCGCCAGGACTAAGAACAGCAGCAAGGAGCGCCTCTTGACGTTCGGAAGCCCGTGCGTCATGGCCAATTACAACTGCCAACACGCCGACGATCGTAAGTCTACTTTGTTCAATCTTAAATTGGCGTTAAATGTAATTTTCACTTGCAGCATTTGAGGTCAAGTCAAAGGGCGAATGTGGCGGCGGCGTCAGCGTGCGTCTATCATAAAAATTGCGAACAATTGCGAGCGTTTACAACTGAAAAAATCAATATCTAAAGTCTAATGGCACAATCAATAAAATAGTCTACCTACATATTCAGATTTGTTAACAGTTTATTGATTATTCATATACATGTACATTCTACAGGCTTAAATTTGCATAACTAAAAATTTAAATGGCTTCCGCACAACATATTGCCTATTCACAAAAAGGGTATCTAATAGTTAGCTAACCCTTAAAAACACACACATCTTCGCATTAACATTCACACATCGCTTAGATAAGTTCAGTTCCAGCTATTTGCCATGGTTTGTATTCCACGCACACACCACTGCACGCACTGTCTATCTATAAAAGAGAATAGCGATAAAAGATATGTTTTATAGTAACTTATACTACTACTCACACATTTATATACTATAAAATCCAATGCAAATAATATATGTACGCATATTGTTGTTTTCTAATATTGATAACTTATAGCTGTTATCAAGTTTGTTGGTTTGTATTTAACTGGAGTATTTATGTATGCGGCTTTAATTCGCCTCCTTCTTTTGCTGCTTGACCTTATAGTCGGCTAGGGCGGCTTTAATTGCATCCTCGGCGAGCATGGAGCAATGCAGCTTGACGGGCGGCAGACGCAGTTCCTTGGCAATGTCCGTATTCCTCAATTTACCTGCCTCGTCAATAGATTTGCCCTTAACCCACTCCGTGGCCAAGGAGCTGCTGGCGATGGCTGAGCCGCAGCCAAATGTCTTAAACTTGGCATCAACGATTTTGCCATTCTCGTCCACCTTGATTTGCAATTTCATAACGTCTCCGCACGCTGGTGCGCCAACCAGGCCGGTTCCAACGCTGACATCCTTCTTGTCCAGGGAACCCACGTTGCGGGGGTTCTCGTAGTGCTCGACTACCTGAAAGAGAAAGTCAATTGTTAACACGTAATTGTTTTCTTATAGCGTGCCAAAAACTATAGGTCGTACAGTACAATAAAAACAGACAAAACATGTAATTATTTAGTATAAAATATGTTACGAAAGAAATTTGCGTGAGGCGAAATCTTAAGTTTAATACATACATTCTCATGGTATAGTGCCACCGGTACACTCTGAACTCGACGCAGCTGGACTTGTAGAAGTCGAGATGATTTTTGGATAAAAGACATATTTATTTCGAAAATGTTCTTGCTTCAAGTCAACTGATATAAAATGAAATGGTTGTGAAATAGCAGCACGAGAAGAGTCGAAAATAAACACACTGGATACTGCGTAGTTTTTATCGAACCAGCTCAATGACTGGAACTAGCGTTCCAAATGGAACTGGTACAAAGAAGCTTTGTTCGTTCATTGGTACTCATGGAATATTCTTTCTTTATATGTATGTATGTATGTATATAGACATATGTATATATGCAAGACATTTGATATACATGTACAATGTATAATGATTTCTTGCCAGCATATACTTTGGATGTTCTGTTTGGGATTACTTTTGTTTACATATATTACTTTTGCTAAATAGGGAAATGCGGTCGTGAGTCTCGAAAACAACAGCCCCATTTACGAATATGTAAATTAGTTAAAGGGAACATACGAGAGTTATTCAATATCATTTAAACAAGTAATTTATTGAAAAAGGAAAATAAATAAATATCAATGCATTGTTTTACATAGAATTTTGTTTTTATTCGTTTATTATAGCATTATAATTATATCTTCAATGTTATATTCCATCTCCATATCCTCGACATCGACTTATTTAAATATACAAAAAATTGTGTGTTATAAAAATGGTTTAATCTTTTATCGGTTTTGTTGTTGGTTGCTTGCTTTGCTTGTGGGTCGAAGGACGAATGTCCATCCAAGAAATTGGCTGTTAGCCCGTTTTAGCTGCACCCACCTTGTGAGGAGATATTAGAGCACGCAGCGCTTCAGTCTTCGACAGCATATTTCTGGGTCCATTCACGTGCATTGCGTATGGCCTCGGCCTCATTGACCTTCCACAGCTCGGCCACATCGTTGGCTAGCGGATCATCGGGATTGGGCGCACTGAGCAGCGCCTGAATGGACAAGAGAATGGTGCGAATTTGCAGGGCCGGACTCCACTTATCCTTTAGCACATCCAGGCAAATGCGTCCAAGACGATCGATATTCGGATGGTATATTTTTGTGATGAAACGCACCTTGGGTGCCGACATTGGATAATCCTCGGGTAGAAACAGCTCCAGCTTGAAGACGCCGCCCTCAAACGGCGAGTCATTTGGACCGGCGACCACTACATGAAAATAGCGCGCATTGTTTTCATCGGGAATTGCATTAATTCCGGGCACCGGCTCCTGCATCAAGCGCTGCGTCTCCTTTATAATGCGACGTGGCAGACTGGACATGTTTTAACCTTCTTTTTGTCCCAGTTGTTGTTGTTGGTGCTTCTGTTGTTGAGTTCACGCAACTTAAGAATGACAAAGGTAAAATATCTTTTTGGTCTGTTCCGCCAAAAGAAAGTTAACTGATCTGCACCTGTCTAGCTTCGTTTAATTGAGATGGACATAGGACTATTACAATGACGAGCTGTAAAACTATTATTTATAGTTTGATCGAGCGTTTTATAAAAGCAAACTAGCCTGTGTCCCTAAAACTTGAACAAAAAAACTAGTTCAAAAATTGGAATAAATTTGCACAACAGCTGCTGAGCAGTGTTGGTAAGTGTGTAACAATGTACATTGCGTACACGATTCAACTAAAAATATCTCGTTTGTTGGCATGAACGTGTATTAGGCGACGGTGCCGATGTCAAACTGCCAGCAAGAATAGCAACAAAAGGCTGTCTTCCACTTCTCAAAGACGCCCAGCAAATTTTTTTAATTAACACAAACCGTTTTACAAGTTGACTACCATGACGTCACGAAAACGGAGCGGCAGTGGTTCCACGAAACGCCCCAAGGAAAAGGTTTGGAATGCACCTCAATTCACCTGGCTTGACTTTCATTTCATGCATTATTTTGATATTTCTTAGGTTGTTTACATATACGAGTTGCTGTGTCGTGGGGAGGATCCCAGCGCGGATAGCCCCGAGTTCTGGCACGAGTTCTTTTTGCTGCAACCCAACTTTGAGTCCCTGGAGGACCAAATCAGCAAAATAAACAACGAACAGCTGCATGTGGTTAAGCCGAACCTGAATACACTATTCCAAAAATGTATAGAAATGCTGGACACATCACGGGGTAAGACGTCTAATACTTGACACATACACAAACACACAGATCTAAACCTCTTTTCACGCGTAGAGGATCACCCCAAGCGCCTGTGCAACAGCCTGCAGACATTATGCTCGCTCTTCTATGGCATATTCAGGAAGTGCAACACCGATGCCAGCTCGAACATACTGAATGAGATCTTCGGACACGAGACAATGGATGAGTGGCTAAAGCTGCTGATGCAGCATTGCAACCGGATACTGCTTGGCGATGTTACCGAAAACGCGCGCTTCATGTGCTTGAAACTGTTGCTGGTGTTGGTGACTGGCACGGATGTCAGCCAGAACGTGCTCCTTGAATACCTGATGATGCACAGCCTGTTCGATGCTTTTGTTCGCCTGCTGAGCGATCCCACATTTCGTGCCCAGCATGGCCACGACATTGTCATACTGCTGACCATTCTGGTGAACTATCGGAAGCACGAGGCAACCAATCCGTATGTAGTGCAGCTCTCCATTCTGGCCGACGAGCTAGCGTTGAATGGGTAATGTGAATCACTGATTAAATTATAGATAATTAGACAAGCATGTTTGATAACGAATGTCTCATAATGTGCCTTTATCGGTTTTGTAGCTATGGCCAAATGATCTCGCAGTCACTCATTGATTTTTGCCGCCAGTATATGCAAAGCTTAAATAATGTGCAATCCTCTTCGTGGTTTTCGTCGCTCTCAAGCATGGTGGGCAACATGTTCGTTTCCGATGAGGGTTGCGAGCGTGTGCAGCAGATTAAGGCCAACAATGGTCTATTGCTGGCCCTGTATGAGGCAGTGCATCTCAATCGCAATTTCATTACGACCCTGGCGCATCCACAGGCAGAGTCGAGTGCACCGCCATCGCCCAGCAACACATTGAGTCTGACACAGCCGGTGCCAGATCTAGCCAATGCGCCCATCATAGACATGACACAGTATCCCACAAATCTGCTCGTAGCAGTTTTTCAATATTGGTAAATCTATGACATTTCTAGTCGATTGATTCACGTTAATTATTGTGTTTCCACAGCTCCATTGTTATGCAGGACAACAAGAATGAGTCCAGCATTGCCAATTTAAAGCTCTGCTTTCTGATACTCACCTGCATATCAGAGGATCAGTATGCAAACTCAATGATGCATGACAGTAATTTGACTTTCAAGGTGATGTTGCATCGCGCCCAAATGCGTCATCGCAAGCTTAATGTGGATCGTGTGGGGAAGTCGCAGCCTCTGGCAGCCACATTGCTTGATTTGCTGGTGGAGTTCATTGTCTCGCATTTAATGAAGAAATTTCCCATGGAGCTATATCTGTTGTGCATTGGAGTTATTCATCGCATTCTGTGCTATCAGAAACGCTGTCGCGTTCGCCTCAATTATCCTTGGAAGGAGCTGTGGTCGGCTTTGATTGGTCTATTGCGCTTCCTGGTCAATCAGGAGCAGACTCTAGTAAAAAAGTGCAATATATTTCACTTGTCGCTGCAGGTGGTCAACATTTTCAATCTCTTCATTACGTACGGCGACACATTCCTAGCCACAACAAACAGCTATGATGAGCTCTATTATGAGCTAAATCGCGAGGAAAAAGTATTTACGGAAATACACGCCATGGGTAAGCGAACGAAGGAAAATGTATTTAAAACACCTTTTAATAATATTCTTTCTAGTTTTGCGCTACACCACTATGCCGGAATGCGAATATAAGGACGATGTTATCAAGCTACTAAATGCTCTTGTCAACATACTCGCCATTGTGAAGCACTTTCAAAACAAAATTAAGGAATGGCTGGCCGAGCAGGGTCTGTCGACACCGACGGAGGAACAAATACTTGATGTCGTACGCAAAAATTATGACCTTACACTAAAGCTGCAGGACTCGCTGGATCAGTACGAACGATATGCTGAAGCACCGCTGCACAGCAGTTTCTTTCAGGCCATGGTCCGTGATGTGGTCAATGATACGCGAAAACACATCTACGGCTATGTTAAGGAAGCTGTGTCCATTATACCCGAGCAGGAGGTGTTACTAGCAACAGTTACCGCCTCAACACCGACGACACCGGGGCCATCCACGTAGGAGCCCACTGACTCCCAAGACTGTTAAAATTGCTTTCTGACGTTTAGTTATATAATTATATCCTTAATTATTCAATCTCTGGAAGCATACACTCGATGTAATCTATAAGATTAAAAGTGCTTTTGCTAGCTTTTGTTACCTTTCGTTGTCGAGCAGTGCACTTATACATAAATATAAATATACATAATTATGTATGTGAAAAATTATACGTATATGGCTATCGCTACTATTTATCATTATAAATGTATTTTAAATATATTTCGTATATTTGTCTACATTTTCATTGATTGTGTTTTAAAATGTTGGGACTGGTCTTTTTCACTTTTGAGGTTTTTGTTTACCAATTGGGGTTCTTGTTGATTAATTCTCTCCACAAAACAAACATATAGTTGATATAAAAAGTTCTTAAAAATGTTCACCCTAATCGTTCAATAATCATTTGTAAATTCAATTAAGCTGACAATTTCACAGTATGAAAATTATTTAATCCATTTTATTTATATTTATATACTTGTTGCTCCTTTATTAATACCCAAGCTTTCTAAGTGCTTATATCTTTTTCATACAAAAAAGTAATTATATGTAATACATATTAGTATATATATTAATTTTGTTGGCTATATAGACGCTTCCTAAGTCTAATGCATCTATGTGGTTTATATATGTATACATTTTGTATACAACATTTGCAAACGATGAACATTTTCAATGCAATAAAATAGATCATAGATAAAAACAATTTGCAAATTGCGTAGAATGAAATATCAATATTCGATTAAATTAATTTAAAGTTGTAAAATACATAGCAAAAAGGGTTAATAAATTTCATTAAAATATACAGTTGCTTGTTATCAGATTTTTTATACAGATATTTCTTTTTTTGCTTTCACTTCGATAATTTAACTCGTTCGCTTATATAATTTATACGACACCTGGTTCAAAAGCAAATCGATCACTTAAAGGCACAATTAACAAAAATTTGCATTTAAATTAGCTCTTTCTTTTTCATAATCAATATCTAAGTTGTGTTATTTCTCTTGTCGTGGAATTGTGGCTTATATGATATTTGATGATGTTATTTACAATTGTTTATATGAATTTAATTAGGTTCCTTTTATGAGAGGATTGTGTGTTTGGGGGCGGGAATATATGGGTCTAAGTAACGTTCTAAAACTATGTAACTGTAGTGCTCTACGGCCTAGAAGTGATCCACCTTGACGGACACTGTGTGGGCAGCCGCATTGCTGGGCAGATCAATGTTGTCCCATTCGGTATGGAGGTTCTTCTCACTGTCGGTGGCCTTGAGTGCCAGACCCAGTGATGCGGTACGTCCGGCACAATGGGGTATATTGAGTGTAACGGGCACCAGAAACTCAAGGCCCTGCGGCCCGCACATGACAAGTGGCGATAGCATCGTTTCACCTGGTTAGGAGATTACAATATTTTAGATATCAATTGTTTTTCATTTTAAGAGTAATAAAGCTAATTGCAAGTATATGCTTGTGTTGGTGGGTGTGATTGTTTTAGGAATAGCGAAATAATACAAGTTTGGTGTTGTTTGGTGTGTTACGGCATGTGAAGTAATAGAAAAAATAAGGTATATAGCATAACATTTAAAGGAATAGATTTGGTTGATAGGGTTATATAAAATAATAATTTTTGTCTACGAACGTTTTTGTTTTTTTAAAGGTACCAAAGGGAAGTTCTTTTATATATTTTGGAGTATATACATTTTATATATAAGTATATCTATTGAAACCATGTTGATTGTATATTATATGTTTATTATATGTGTTGTAATTTTGAGTGAAATGAAAGAAACTATTTATATATATTTAATAAGTTAAAGCGTTTAAGAATATGAGTGTAATATTAATCATTTCCATCAATTCCATTCCGCCAATTAGTATATAAAAATCAACTAGAATTAAGAACATGCAGGTTAAGCTGAATTATAAGAAAATCCAAACTACAGAGTTAGATCCAACTAAATATAATATATAAATATATATAATATAATATTGCACATTAATAATAAAAGAAATGCCCCTTTCAGAGCTCAATTATATAGAAAATTTGCGCAGTTATTTACAAAACGATAAAATGAATTTTAAAAAATATTTTAAACATTAAATATATTTTACAGCTGCGAATATTCAAAATAAACAGAGTTCCGTTAGGGGAATATCTTTATATACATTGTACCTATATACACATAGATTAAATAATTAAAATGATTTGCATTCAAAATATCGCAAACAAAATTCAAGTAAAAAATAGAAACTTGTGAATTTGCTTTAGTAATAATTATAGTTGCTTGTAACTTTAATTGTTGTTTTTGTTGCTTTTGTTGCTATTGTTGCTGTGGTGGCAATAGGTGGTAGTGAAGGTACAACACAATACGAGCAATACGAGAGTAAGAGAAAGAGAGAGTGTGTGTAGAAAGTTAGATAGACCAACCATTCTCCATGTCGAGCGGCGGACCGCCAACGGCCTGTCCCATGCGCGGATCGCTGACGGTAAAGTAGATCTCCTGACGCACACCAGCCGGAATGGCGCCCGGCGGTATCTGCAGCGAGACGTGCCACAGCTTGTCAGCCAGCGTGCCACCGCTGGCATCAAAGAAGCCGCGCGTGGTGCTTGGCTCACGCGGCAGGCTGGGAAATGCGGTGGCACCATTAGCCGGCACTGGACCAGCAATGGGCAGGGACATGCTGCTGCTGAAAGGTGTGCTGGTCGCATTGGGCGGTCCAACCGGCAGGCTGGCCTGCGATGTGTACTGGGTCTCAATCGAGGTGCAGCTGTCGGCCATCAGCGAAGAACTGGGCGGCGGCGGCGGCGCTGTGCGCTTTAGTATGTTGGAAATGTGAAAGGGCGCGCGTAGTGCGCGAGGTGACAACGGCTGTTTCGAGGCGGAAATTGGCTCTGTGGCATGGGGGAGTGGGGTAACCTGATCGGTGGCCTCAAAAACATCATCCGACATATTCTGCGTGTCGCTGGCCAACATAGCTACATTGTGCTGATTATGCTCGATAGCTGTGGGTTGCTCCGCAGGCTCTGTGCTGCTGTCAGCCTCATTGGGCTGGTCGTCCTTAGTCGCATCCGCATCCTCATTCTCATCCGCATCGATCTCGTCCTGCACCAACGGCGCTTGACAGACGACGACGGGGGCCAGTGTATTCTCAACGACCGTGTCCGAGGACTTTTGCAGGTCTGAGCGGCTCAGCGTGCTGTCCTGGGCATCCTCGGGCTGTGCATTTATTTCCACCTGCACCTGCTCCGTTTTGCACTCTTTCTCCTTCTTCTCATCGGTTTCGTTCTCTCGTGATTGAAGGATGCTTTCTTCGCGCGTCTCATAGATGGGCGCCGGCCGGCCCATGTCTCGCTTGGTTACATAGATCGGTTCCGCCATGCTGTCCAGCGCCTCGCGTCGCGTCTGATAGATTTGTTCGCGAAGCTGGCTGCGCGTACCCTCCCGCCGCGACTGATAGTTGCTATCGGAATTGGAGCGCTCGGAGCGGTCGTCGCTGCGCTCGGATTGACTGCTGCTTTGCGCACTCAGTTCGCGTTCCATGTCGCGTTTGCCCTGTATGATGCGTTCCTGCATTTCCCGCTTCGACTGATACAGATGATTGCGCTGCATTTCGCGCTGCATTTCGCGACGCGTCTGATACATGGGTTCGGCCTCCTCGCCCTGCTCATTGGCGGCGCCGGGATAGAAGCGCCGCCGTGTCATTACCTCAGAGTTGGGTGCACGCCGCTGGTCAGGCAACATATATGCGCCCTGGCGTGTCTGATAAATGTCCGGCGGCTGTCCTTGCTGCTCATAGCCATTCGCAGCATGAGCCTGGTGCATGTGCCGTCTGCCAGGTGGTGCGGTTGCACCACTATTACCCCCACGATCCGCCGTTGTGGTGCTGTGTCGACGCACAATGCGTCTTCCGCTGCGGCCGCTGACAGCCGCCTCGGCTTGACGTCGCTCCAGATCGATGCAGGCGCGATTCGCATATAGATCGTACTGATCATAGCCGGCATAGCCTGTGTCTGGTGGAGGCCGTGCCATGTGCCGTGGTACTGTGCCCCCAATATTGCCATAGATATCTTCACTTTCCAGATTCTGGTAGGTGCTGTTCATCAGCTCCTGCTGTGGATAATGCGGCGCACCGTAATACGGATCCGCTGGTGGCGGCAGCGGCGGCCGCTCTTCATAGCCAGTAGCCGGGTAGGTGGGATATTCGTCGGGATAGTAGGGCCGCTGGACGCCGCGTTCAAGCATCGATTGCTGACGTCGCAGTCCCTTCGGTTTACGCTCCGGCTCCACCATGCTATTCATGCGACGCAGTGGTCGTGTCGATTTGATAAGCGCATTTTTCAGTGCCGCGAGCGGACTCTTCAGTACCGATTTCTTCTTCTTGTGCGGCGGCAGTGGTGGTGGCGCCACCTCCATGCCATGCTCATCATAGTATTGCATTTCCTGGCCTCTATAGCCACGACTGCCTGTGCCGTAGTGGCTGTAGTAGTTGGGATCTTGCGTGTGCGGCGGTCGCTCATTGGGATAACGGGGTGCGGATCGGGAGCGTTGCATTTGATGCGTATATGGATGTGCTGGGTGTGGATGAGCCGCTGCTCCTGCTGGTGCCACCGCTGGTGGCGGCATGGCATAATAATTATCATCATAACGCGCATCGTATGGCTCCATTTCGCTAAAGTTTTGAATTTATTTTATATTTTTTTTTGTGTTTCTTTTTTTTTATGGAGATTAGCAAAAAGATTTTTCTGTTTTTTTTTTTTTAGACGGGATCAAACTTTGGTGCGGCAACGCGCTATGGGAAAGTGACTTGAAAAGCTGATTGTGCCAGAAATTAGGGACTAGAAAACACTACCAGGAAGCAATCGGTCCGACAATGAATTCTTCTTTGAACTTTTGCCATTTTGAAAAAAAAAAAACGTGAAGTAGATTTGTTTACGAAAAAAATATGCATTTCATACAAAAATTTGTGCTTGCAAAAATTAGTTTCTGTTTCGCGATTTTCTGCAAATCTTTCGCATAAACACACAAGCGCATACCCAAAGTTGTATTTCTTATTATATAAATAAGTACAATAAATACTTATTAGATTTTGCAAAAATAACCAAATTGTAGATATGTAATACAAAGAAAAAAAATTGTAACCATTTACCATGTTCAAGTATTTTCAGTAAAAGCAACATTTATGAGAGTACTAGAAGTCAATTAGTCGTTTTTGGGTGTTAGTTTTAAGCGTAATCATAATAATATTGTATTTTTTCTTATAAACCCAAAACCAACAATTCAAATACACAAATGTGTTGAACTCTAATTAAAGGAAATAGTTCAGAAAAAGATATATGCTCGCAGCATGAGTATATGTAGGGTGTGTATAGAGAAATTCTAGAATAAGTGAGTGTATACTAAGTAGAACTGTGTGTGGCAAAAAGTTAACCCGAAAAATGTTTTATTTTCGTTATTTTTATTTTTATTTATTTAATTTTTTCTTTCAAATTTTAATTTTTAATCAGCACAAAATGTGCGCTAAGCGAGTCGAGATATATATCTCTATTTTTTTTTTTTTGGTACATTCAGCTTGCAAATTTGTTAAGCATTTTGGTTAATAATTTTGGTTATTGCAAAATACAATAATTATTTATGCGTCACTTAAGTAAATCAAACAAGAATTTATCTTTCGGTTTTATGCGAGTTTTTTTGTGCGTTTTGTGAAAAAATTGCGACAAATTTCCAATTGTTTTTATGCATTTAAACATTTATAATGACCAGCAACCGCATGATTATGAATATATTATATATTGGCAGTATGAGAGAGTTTTGATTGATCGACTGATTGACTGATTGACTGATTTATTGTTGTAAATTGTAAATCACAAAATGACATATAACAAAAATAAAAACATTTTTCGTTAACAGATTGTGCTTGTAAACTGTGTACACAGTACGCAGGTGTACAAGGTGTGTAGAGCTTTGAATTGGCCTAGGTCTTAAGTAGTCTCCAGATACGCAAACAAACACGCACACACACACACACACACACACACACACACACACACACACACACGCACACACGCACACACACAGCTTGCCGAAGCTGTAGAAATTCTCAATCTGTTTGTAATTCAGTTTTTTTTTTTTTGGGGATGGGGATAATTCAGTGTACATTGGCTTATAGTTGGATTTGAGCACTTACCTCATGTTGTGATGGTGCCCAACAGCGGCGCCGATCTGCGGCTTACGATATAATTCAAAGGCGGAACCGCGCTGTTCCCGACTCCCAGCCAAATCCAGTGCGTGACGTTCGGGTGTATGTGGTGGTAGATTGCCTAGAAAATTACAAATTTAAAAAAATGCTCGGTTATAAGGAGAAAAATCCCCAAAAGCTACATATACAGGATGTTGCCAAGATTGTTATAAATTTATTGAACTAATAATATACTGTTAATTGTTTGGGTTACTTCAACATATTTCATTTGGATTTCTTTTCAAATAGGCAAATTATATTAATTATCTTGACCAATTTAATATTTTTATTTTTCAAGTCTAATCTATCTTGAATTCCCCTTCTAAATTACTTAAATTTAATTGAAACTCGAAATCTTTAGATGTCATCTCTCTCAAATAAGAGCTCGAAATATATCTTCTTCTAGAGCATAAGCCGAGTTAATTTATTTTCCATTATATCCTCCAACTTTCATAATATCGATAAATAACGAAGAGTATAAGAGCTTGCTGGTATACACCTTCTGCTATTGTATAGACAGACACAACTTTTATTAATTTTTTGATATATTGTCCCTTTGCTGTGTATCTGCTGTACGGGTATAACCGAGTAGGGCACATATACTTGCACTTTATAAGCCTCGTTTAAGTAGGGACTTACCTATTGGCGGTGGCATGCCCCGATGTGGAGCAATGTACGGTCCGGTGCCACTGCCACCATTGTAGTGATGACTGTTGCCATTGTAGCCATTGGCCTGGGGATATTGCTGCTGCTGTTGCTGCTGGGTCGGCGGTGCTTGCCCGTAGTTGCCAGTGCTGGTGCCGTAGGTAGGCTGCTGCATGTGGCCATTGCTGGGCTGGCCCTGATGCGGTGAGCCGGGTGCCGGCGTCTGTGGTCCGTAATGATGATGCGAAGGCGTCGGGGGATAGTAGAATCCATTGGGCGAACGGGGTGAACCAGAGTCCTGCAAAGAGCAACCACTGAACGAAATGGCTCCAAAAGAGTTTTTGATTAGTTACTTACGCCATTCTCCCAGGGCGTGGTGCCACCGCTGCCACTGCTACCGCCGCTCTGCACAGGCGGCCGATAGTTTTTGGGCTTGGGTGGTGGCACGGGCTTAAATGGTCCGCTGCCATTGCTGCTGGGCGTGGCACTGCCATTCATTTGCCCACCATTGCTCACATTGGTGGGCTGCACAACGTTGTGTGGATTTTTTGGAAGCTTGCTGTAGTCGGCTGCCGATACGGAGTTGTTGCGGCTAGGATTTTTGTGATTGTGGTTGCATTTTTGGGGCGTGATGGAACATGGTGTTGGCACATACAGTTTATACGTGTGTGTTGGTGTTGTGGTAGTTGTATTCGAGTGGTTGTGTGGTTATGATAGCGCATAAACAAATTGTATGAAACGTGTCGATGGGCACAAACAGAAGCGAGAAAGAGAAAAATATTTGACATAATTATAGGATATGTGTGATAAACTATGTACGCAGCTGTATATATATAGATATATATATTTAATTAATTGGGCAAAACAGAACACAATTAGATAGTTTTAATACAGTCGTCGTTTATTGCACAGCAGACATTTGGAATTTTTTTTGCATGGTCTATATACACAGTTGGACTTGATGAGATGCAAGGTCTTTAAGGGGGCATACAAACAACTATTTTGATAAAAGAATTTATAATAACAAAAGAAAATTAAGACTTGTATGGAAAATAACATTTAAATGCAGGCAATTGGGAAGCTCCAGAGATACACACATATATAAACAAAATTTCTTTGAATGAAATGAAACTATATGTATACAGATATAGATCTATTTTTGTATAGTTCATCTCATTTAACTCTTGAGCTGTGGTGCAATATCGTTTAAAAAGATTTCGTTGTGGCTTTACTAAACGAGCGTATCGTAAGCTGAGACAATTGGAAAATTGGGCGACATTTTGAGGCGGGGCGCAGCAATGGGTCTACGGGTCCAGTAGCCCAGGCCCGTTGCAGTTGCATCCATGGCGCCGAAACGCACCAGGCTGTTCAGCTGTAAGGCCGTGGGCGGCTGTGAACGATGTGATGTGTATTTGAAATGCATGGGACTAGGCAAATGGTAGCGTCTACATGGACGACAGCGCAGAGCGGGCGACAACAAAAAGGTACAATATTTTTGTATATTTACGAAACATTTGAAAGTGCATGCGATTGAAATGCCGAAAACATTAGAGAAAGAGAGAGGAGAGAGAGAGAGAGAGTAATAGGTTTCTTTATGATTTCACGCACGATTATACGGAGTGCTTGGTGTATAAGACTTTACTTATTATTCCTAATAAACATACCTATATTTGCCGTAATCAGTTTTGGTTTCCACCAATGGTTTGCGCGGACTGCTGTCCAGGCCCAGATTCGATGGACGCTGCGGTGTGCCATTGCGCGGATCTGCGGAGGGATTGAATTGAGTGAATATTTGCTGAGAAATCAACTGTTCGCAGACTTACCAATATTACGGGACGCATTCAGATCATGATAGAGTGGCCTGCCGGGACTACTTTGGCGATTCAGATCATTGGCCGCCCCAAAAGCGCGATGATCGTGCGTTGCGGAGCGACCATAGTCATGGGGCTGCCCCACAGGCGGCAGAGGACGACCACTGGAAATATTGTTATTTGATTAGCTCTAATGCCAGGTCATCATAACTTAGAGCTAAACAGTTTCTTTTTTCAAACATTAACGAACCCGTTCAACAATAGTTTGTCATATATATATATTTAAAACTTTAATAAACTTTCGAAAATATTAATTTCAAATACTGAAAATATTTTTATAAATATTTTCGTAAATATTTCCATATGCCAGATTTGCACTTGATCTGATCTCTATCTAGAATTGGCCTCTTCAAAATTTGTTTAGATAAATAAAATACCATAGTTGGTTTCTAGTTTAAATTTACTTTAGTGCTGTGGCTTTTCAAATGCTTTATATTTTGAACCAAACCATTTTGAAGAAAAACATTTTTCGGTTCAGCTATCAGTTCAGTTGTGTTTTGAGAATCTGGATTGGCTTAATGTTTGGCTCATATTAAAAAATAATAAATTGAATATCCGGGCTTGAATCTCCTTTCTTTTTGTATTAATATTTATATTTATATTTTTATATCTTACCTTGCATTTGGCACTGATTTGAGATCATCGGGCGCATTGGGCCCCAGTCGGCCGAGATTCTGCATGGCCAATTGTGTGTTATTGTAGGAGTCGTAGCTAGAGACGCTGTCGTAGGTGGAGGCAGGACCTCCATTACCGTTAGTCTTGTGCTGTGCTGGGCTGCCTATGGCCGCATTCATGCGCGCCTGTCGCTCTAGAGAGGCCTGTTGCTGCTGACGTTCAATGGTATCGCCGCCGGCGCCGACCAACGCATTGCGCGTCACATACTCGGCCTGAACATCGTCCTGGAGCACGGCCTTGCCGAAGAGACGTTCCTGAGCGCTGCGGCCCAGTGTGCCGCCGGAGCTGCCGTTGCGTGATGAGCTGCTAGAGGTGTTCAGGGGCAGATCACCCGGCTTGGACTGACGGTCGACGCGCGGCGGAAGATCCGGTGCATTGATGCCATACAGGGACTGTGGGCGTGTGACGCCCACTGTGGAATCAACTGGCTGCTGCTGCTGCTGCTGTTGTTGTTGCGGCTGTTGTTGTTGCTGGGGCATATGGGTGCCGTAGATGCTGTACTTGCTGGAGTCGAGGGTCTGGCGTCGACTCGGTGGCGGCTGCACGCCATGATCGTAGGGTACCTGTGTCGGTGCATAGCAGGTGAGGAGTGAAGGGCAGCGAAATAGATTAGCACACACTGTGATCAATATGGATACGATGGATGATATATTAGAGGGCCTGAGCTGGGCGCATCGGGGCACTTGGGTGGTGTTTAGTGGGGCGCATGCTCGTAATGTTTAGAATTAAGTTGGGCTTGTTTGGACCTCTTACCGTATATGGAGGTGGTAGTCCTTCACCAATTATGTCTCTATCCCTATCCAAGTTATCCTGGTTAGTGGCAATCGATGGATCTGAGCTCGCTTTAACCAATTGCGGCAAATTGCCAAGCGACAATGATGCGGATGGCCCGGGACTTAGCTCCAAATCAGATTCGGGACTTGATGCATACGATAAACGGGATGTGGTCATGGGGAATAGGAAATCATCGGAGAGGGATTCGACGGGCTGGGGTTTTGTAGTTTGTTAAATGAAGGCACGTTAGGAGCGGAGCGGAGCGGAGTCAAGTTAATTTAATTTTGAATTGGTTTAATTAGCGATATTCAAGAGTTTTGCAAAAAATTAACGCGGTAGCAATTTTGATTGTTGTCGGTTATCGGTTATCGGTTATCGGTTATATATATATCGGGAAATAGCAACCAACGATTTGTATTTTTTGTTTTGTTTGTAAAACAGCAACAAGAAACGTAAATGAAACATAGCAAATTGTATGATTGATTGTTTGGTTGATACGTTCGATTGAAATTCATTTGTATTGTCAAGCATATTGAATATATAAAAATAGTTTTTTTTTGGACGAACACAAGATAATTTTTTTTTTTTTTTTTTTTTAGTTTTGGACGAGGACATTTGTTGAGTATTTCGTTATTTGTTGATAATTGTTGGTGTTGTATTGAGGATTTTTTTTTTTGATAATTGTTGTTGATTATTATGCGGCGTGTTTAACGGGATGATTAAGCAGGAAATGACCATGATGATGTATTGCATTTTTTTTTGTTTTTGATTTTGGTTTTTGTTGTATGTAAATAAAAGAAACAAATGAAAACGATAAACATTTAGTTAGCAACTTGATATCAAATATTTTGGGTATATGGTAAAAGCAAAAAAATACATCACTCTAGCTATAAAGCGAGCGATTCTTTTGCGTAGACTTAAGCTAATATTATGAAGATACGAGTAGATATGAGACATAAATATTTGTATGTATATAGTTTTGTTAGGTATGTTTGTATGTTGATGTGGATGGGTTTTTGAGACCCACTCGTTGCGTTTAGCTTTAAAATAAAGGTTCCAATTCAGCTATTTGCCAGCACAATTGGAATATTTTCAGAGATTGTTGGCCGAAAACAGCTGATATTTTAAACTTATATAGCCACTTTGTGCTCAGAAACTTTAATAAGCTGTGTTTAAAAGTAATTTTTAATATTGGATTCATTTACAATGCAATGAGCAAAAGCAACGAGTAGAGTGTTGTTGTTAATGATTTCTGCATGCGTTAACTACACACAAATATGTACAGACACAAACACACACTAAATGAACACTCAGATATACGTAATTTAGATTTGGTTAAAGCAACTACATTCAGTTTTGCAGGCGACTAAATTAACAACGAATCTCATGCAATGCAATCGTTGCTGCGGCCCACATTTTTGTTGGAATCCGCATTGTTATTGTTATTGTTGTTGTTATGATTGTTGTTGTTGCTGTTGCTGTTGTTGTTGTTGTTGTTGTTGCTGCTGCTTAAGTTATTCAAATTGGCTATCTGATTGGATAGATTATTAAAGGCCAGGTTCAAAGATCTAGCGGCCGGCGTCACCCCAAAGCTCGCCTCGTCCGCCCCATCATCGACCAAGGTGCCGGCGCTGCTGCTGTTGCCATTGCAAAGCAAATCGCTACTGGATGAATAACTACTATAGGCAGCGGTCAATTTGGCGCTGCTGACGCTGCCGTCGGGCAGCCGCTGCTGTGGCTTGGCCACGGGTGTTGCCTGCTTGCCACCCACAGCGGCGCTGCCAGCGCCAGTTGACGCCTTGGTGGCTGAGCCGGCCGCCTCCAGCTTTAAATTGCTGTTCTTCTCCCTGTCCTGCAACAGATTCAGACTCGAATCGAATACGTTCTTCTGTAGCAGCTCGTGGTAGTAGTAGGGCGTGGTGCGGCGTTCTATTGAGACGGCACGACGACCCAAGCAGGCGGCAGCTACCGGCGCACGTTGACCGCTTCGCTCACCATGGAGGGCGCTGTTCAAATAGAGATAGCTACTGCTGCTGCTCAATAAATTGGGCTGCGAACTGTGGTACTGTGAGCTGGCATCCTCATTGACAGAGGCGCTCTCAATGCCTCCGCCTCCGTCCAGTAGGTGACCTTTGCTGCCCGGCATGGAGGAGGCGGGCTTTAGAATGGGCACCATGGTAAATGACTGGCGACTACGCGGCTGCAGCTGCTGCTGCTTTTGGTTGTCTGCCGAGGGTAAGCTGGCGTGTATATATGGACCTCGCTCATAGCTAACGGGCGGTGGGCGTGGCGGCGGTGTTAGCGTGCAATCGTTAAATGGCATTAGCGAAAAGGAGTTGCGCCTGAGCCGCGTCCCATTATAGCGCGGCACCGAGATTGAAGTGGGGCGACAGCAGGCGAACTTGCAAGGCTGTGCTATATAGGGTGGGAATAGCATTTCGGTTGGGGATTCGGGAAGCTGCTCACATTGAGTTTTTATTGAATTAATGCATGTGTGTGTGTGTGTTTTTTTTTTTCAGGGTGGTATGTGTGTCGTGATGTGTTGGTGTGTTGGTGTTTCAGACGGGGAAAAAATTGTTAGAAAATAAAATTAGAATATTGACCATAACCAGTTGT
This sequence comes from Drosophila virilis, assembly GCF_030788295.1. Lineage (NCBI taxonomy): Eukaryota > Metazoa > Arthropoda > Insecta > Diptera > Drosophilidae > Drosophila > Drosophila virilis. The sequence continues at coordinate 20,427,038 of NC_091544.1, read as the reverse complement.
AGATAAAGAGAATTCAAGAATTATTAATTAAATTAAAATTAGTTAAAGTCAAGTTTAAGTTGGCTCAGGTCGTGTGTGGGAGTTGTCAAAATTACAGTGATTATAAAAAAAATGTCAATATTTCTAGAATCTAATATTCGCAATAATGTCTATTTAGAAAAATAAAACTTTCAACACTTTGATTGTTTTTCCTTTTAAGAGAATCCATGCAACTGATAGATCACTGTACTCTTTACTGTACTAACTTAAAAGGGTCCTGCCTTATGTAATCTTTAATGTGAATAGCTTTCAATCTATTAAAAGCATCGCCAAGATGTTCTTAATACAGCTCTAATGTGCCTGTTCAATACTTTGTTAATTTATTTTTTTTAACACCAAAATTATAAGAAAATAAACTTATAGATTTTGAAGGGCTCTAGGCATAGGTACACCCAGACAATATGTCCCAATACAGGAAAAAGTATTATCAGGTAATTTTGTCAACATTTAGGCTCGAGAAAAATACGACTAGTATTTTGTTGACCTTTAAACACATCCATTGCTGTGTATATTTTAGGCAATTAAAAATAAAATTAAGAGTATGATAATATTTGTTTATCAATTAAACATAAAATATTAGTGGCTGTAAGAGCTTTGAATAGTACCATATACTTTATATTTTTCCTATCAGTCTATCAGAGATTATTTCGATCAGCCCCATCACCAGACAATTAAGCATACATCGAGAAGATCGTAATTAAGTTTCGATTATCATGTTACGTATGATGTTATGATTAGAGATTCACGACAACACGACATCGACATCGACACTATGAAAGCTACTTGAGATGCTTGCAGAAACTTAGGACTAGACTACACATGACACTAGACAACAGGTTGTTCCTGTGATGAGATAGAGAGGTGGTTGCAGGATGAACTCACCTTAGACTCGGACATCCAGACGGCGCCGCTCTGCTGCAGATCAATCGAGTCACGGAGCTTGCGGTACCAGGATTCCTCATCATTCAGCACAATCTGTGTGCTGAAGATGTGCGACCAGACGCGATCCAGTTTCTGGCACTGCTCGAGCAGTTTCTTGGAGCTCTTGTGCGCCGCCTTGGGCAGGCCATGGCGTAGCTGTTTGATCACGTGTTTGCTGTCCGTCTTGAGGAATATAACGATGGGATAGAATTGTGCATAGTTGAGCCGGTCGACAGCGTTGGGTGTTATGTCCAGCAGCGCATGCTTGCCACGATCCATAATGTCGCGTATGTGGGACAAGCGGACAATGCGGCATTTGCCGTTGCCGCTGCCGCTGCCATTGTTATTGCTGTTTGTCTTGTCATCATCCTGCAGCGGTGTGCTGAACTTATCTGGGAAGTCTTTGGCAAGCTTTTCCCTGGCCAGGTCAGAGACGGGACCGAATAGCACGAGGGGACGCACGAAGCCGGGATGACGCAGAACGACGCGCTCGTAAGCAGGAAACTTGGAAATGCTGTCCGAGAAGACGACATCGTCCCAGTTCTCGCGGGAGAGGCTCTTGGAGCGACGATGTGTGGAGCTGTTAAGAGATTGTGGGTATGGTATAATTAAGACAAGTCGCTCGGAAGCAGAGCAGGACTTACCGGCGACGTCTAAAGAAATTGCCCCGTGATTCGTTGGCATTCATTTCCTTTTTGGTGGCATTAAACTGAGCTGTAGCCAGCTCCTCGGCACGGGATTTGTTTGGTATTACACCACGCTGCATTTCCTGGTGGCCGCGTCCGATCTTGAGTACCTGCCACGAGCCGACGACGCCATTGTGCAGCGTGTCAATGACACGGAACACGTCGCCCGCCTTAAAGGCCATCTCGCCCTTGGAAGGATTGTCGCAGTGGAAATGGGTCTTGATGTGGAACGAGTCACCGCGCTGATTGGTCACCACTTCGTCGTACTCTTCCTTGCAGTACTGCACAATCAGATCGATGCGATCCTGAAGACTAAGCAAAAATAGCACCGCTTCCTCGCGCGTCACGCCGTGCATATCCATATCGTTCACTTTGAGTATCTTGTCGCCAGGCATGAGGCCTTGCAGCGAGGCTGGTGAGCCGGGCTGCACGGCGGTCACAAAGATGCCCGCCTCATTGCCGCCCGTCAGCCGAATGCCAACGCTGCCCTCCTTTTGGAATGAGATGAAACGCGGCTCGGCGCTCTGCCGCTCCTCGTACAGTTGTCGTCGCGAGCTGTAAAAGTCCTCTTGGGCGGCACGCGGTGGTGGCGGCCTTGGCGGCTCATCGACACGTCCACGCCCTCCATTGGTGGGGGTAACGGGCCTATCAAGTTGCTGCAGCGAGACACCGTCTATGAGCGGACCACGTGAGCGTCCGCGTGGCGTCAGGTTGCTCTTCTCCTCACTGAGTCCATTGCCATTGATGCTGGGCCCGTTGGAGGTGCGTGTTGGCGGCTGCACGTAAAGATTCTGTGAGGAGTAGCTGGCGCCACCGGGCAGATATGCATCATCCAGATTATTGCTGCAGCTGGAAACCTGTGCCTGATGTGTAGCATAAAGATTCGCATTTGCCTGCTGATGGCTCGAGTTGTTCAGTTGATTGACTGCCGCCGCCTGGTTGGTGATGTCGCGCAGCACAACCAGATTGAGACGCTCCTTGCAGCCATCGATGATCTTCTTGGCCTCCTTGAGGCTCATGTTATCCGCACAGTTGGTGTTGTGTATGCGCGTTATGATGTCGCCCTCCTGCAGAGAATAGCCATTGGCAGTAAGCTGGTCGCGCGCCTTCGTCGAGATTTCCTTGACGAACAGCCGACAACCCAGCACAATGCCGTAGTCGTCCTTCTTACTGCCCTTGGTCAGCGTCACCTTGATGGGCTGGGCACCGCTGCCCGCGTTCTGTACCAGCGAGGAGTTCAACGAGTTCGGCTGGCTCATGCTGGACATGGCGGCGCTGGGCGCCTGGCTGCTGGCCATGCCACTGCCATTGGTCAGTCCTAGGCCCACAGAGCTCATGCTGTGCGAGTGCTGATGCTGTGCGGGATTCGTTGCGGCCACATTCAGTGGAACGCGACGCTTCACGACCAGTGTGACCGTATTGCCACTGTCGCGCAACACCTGCACCGCGGTGGCATATTCCACATTCTCCAGCGAGACCCCATTCACAGTGATGATGCGATCGTTTACACTGAAAGTTCAAAAGAGAGAGTAAATTTAGAAGATAGGTTCAAGTAAATTAGAATAAAATGTGAATTATAATACATAAGAAGTTTGCCAATTTTACGATAAAGATAAATATATACAGTGGAGAGGGTAACCTGGAGAACATACAACTAAATACATACAATAGACCCTCAATCTATATATACAAAAGAGTTTGTGCGGAATGGCTGACTCAACGGTGATTAACGTAGGTCCCAAATCGTAAACTTCTCCGATGCTGAACTTTTCCTGTAGCTTTCTTTTGGATCGAAAGTAAGCACAAAGACGGAGATCTGTAAATTCAATCTGCTAGGGGGGGAAAGTGGTGTTCACATTTTGAATGATAAACAAAATACAGTACACAGCCAAACAAGCAAAAGACGCCGATTCAACTCCGGCAGAAATATTTACTTTTTTGCCTGTTTTGTTATTATTAAAAAAAAATATATATCACATTAAATTGGATTCCTTAAACGAATTGAATTTCACACTATTTTCTTAATATCTTATGATAATTATCAACAACCTGCATAATCTTACGTTTACATAAATATTCTATTAGCAAAGCCTTCTTTCATAGATATGTACATGTACATGGTCATATTTCATTCGTTCACTTCATTATCTATGCTACTATGCAAGGAATCAATAGAAAATAATCAGAGGTAAGCAAACGTTTTATGAATCATAGTTTAAGCTACCATGATTGTACTTGAAACATGTGTCGAACCTTTGGACCAACATAAGTCCAATTCGTGACTGGCTTTCGATATGGATTTGTGCTTACAACCAGTTGCGGGTCATTGGGAGGCAGCCTTGTCGTGGCAGCAGCCAATCTGAATCGGATCTTTATAAAGTCATTAGTCTATAAGCTACAATTAACGAAATCCACGGTAGCAAACGCTAAAAAGAACGCTTAAAGGCATAAATTGCTGGCTAATACGAGGCTGGCCAAGTGTGTAGAGTATAGCGAACGTCAATGGTGAATACTTCAATATCTGGTTACATGTTTTGCCACAGAGAAATCAGGTTATGCACGGATCGGACTCATACGCTAATAAACAGACAATTGTCTGTGCCTAACATGACTAGACACACGGCTTATGTACGGATAGAATATATCGTCAAATGAGCCGGTGCGTCTGGGCGAAACGGGCACAAAAACGGTAAAGAGAGCAAGAGAGAGAGAGAGAGAGAGAGAGAGAGAGAGAGGGAATGAGCGTGATATAGGGGCGTCTGAGCCGATTGCGTATTTCAAGGGAACAATACAGGCATATCTGTGCCTACTTTATATATAAGTACATGGTACTTCAGTTCTATATTAACAATTGCAAAACGTTCTTGGAACGGAACCTAAGAGTATGACACGGAAAAAAAGTCAAAACAAGAAAATGGGCCAATGGCGCGCCGATGATTAAATACGCTTACATGGATTACGAATATGTGCGAATAATAATCAGGCTCAATATTGCTAAGTTTGGTGTTAGATGTCTTTGAAAACCGATTAGTTTGCCAAACAAAAATCGCTTTTCACAAACTCTTTTTATAGAACTATATGATATAGTAGACTGAGAGTTCCAATTATGCGTTACACATTTTACAGTAAAGTTATAATACCTTCTACAAGGGTATAATAGAGTAAATAGTACATGACTATAGATAAATATATATAGATAAATATATATAAGCAATTGAGTGTGTGAGAGCAGAAAAATGATAATGATAATGATGGAAATTGCATGTCTGTGCCGACATAATTAACATGTCTAAGACGCGCATAAAGCGTCCATAGCCGCGCTGGAGGATCTGTGCCGCGTTTTACTTTCCGTTGACAGGCCAAAAGACTTCGGCTAAGCAATTAAGCTGTTTAAAAATGCGGCAAAAGAGAAGAGGAAGATGAAGAAGAGGAAAAAGAAGAAGCACCAGCAACAGCGGCAGCAGCAAAAAGCTGTTTGCAAGTAGATAGATGAAGCGCAGCTAAAGTATGTGCTGGGCAAACATTCCAGCTGAAATAACAGTGAAACTTCAGCTTGAGCTCACATCCAGGCGAGCAGCTCACATGTTTTGGCAGCTGAGGACCAGGCCAGAGCTGGTCCGCCTGTCAGCTAGCCAGCCGGCCGGCAAAGTCCGCTGCGGCCTTTTATGTTGCAGCTAATTTACACTTGTCGCCGCCGTACAAATATTTTAGAGCTATATTCTCGGGATTTTTCGTTTTTCTTTTACAATTGCTGCAATCCAGGCTGCCTGGCTGGCTGTCTGGTTGCCAGGTAGACAAACTCAAATTGTTCTTCACAGTGTAAATAGTTTCGTTGGAAAAAAGATTATGACAAGTTTTTAATCACACAAGCACAGAACGTCATTGAGCAGGTCGCTCTGCTTTGCCTCTCCTGCCGTTTGCCGTGTCGCCTCTATTGAAAACGCTTTGGAATTTTTATTATCAGCACACACCGCGGAAAAAAGAGCCAGAGGAGCTGTGGCAATTGTGCCTCAAAACCAAAAACGCATTTGGTTTAATTATACGAAGGCTCTCGCTACGTGATCTGAAGTTTTGAAGTTTTTTGGAATTTGTTGGGTTTTCTTTAATGTTCTAAGCAGAAGATTAACGATGTCAGCTGGGAGGTGCTCTGTCAATTGCTGGACTTATGAATTCAAGTTGTCGCATCGTGCTGAGCATTTTATATTAGATACTTCAATTTTTAAAGGAGGTTGCTTGAACCCAAGCATGTTAAAAACGATCAAAAATTTAAACCGATTTTAAATAAATATATACTTTTTTGTGGCGTAAATTTGTTTGCAATACAAGTGAAGCCCGAACATTTTTAAATATTATTCAATTTGCTGATTTACCAATAAAATCATCATCTACTGAGAACTGAGGGAACTTTGAGTACTCGTTTTGTACTTGCAGAATAGACCATCTGCAAACTAAGATACTTAATATTGATCTTCAATTTTCAATGAAAAACAAAAAATTGTTATCTGTTGCCTATTTAGAAATTAACATGAGCACTCGATGAATAGGAAATGCAAAGTTTGCCTTAGTTGTTTATGCAAAATAAGGTCTAAAATTGACTTAAAGTCGGGTTAGCATCATATAGGGGCACATTAAAAGCAAAGAAAGAGCATGTTAAACATTTCACAAACAATACTTAATTTCCTGCCACGACAGCGACAACAGCTGACACATCAGAATCGGACTTGTAAGTACGTAATTATCAGCAGCTGGCGGGCTCGAATACTCCCATATGATATTTGCCAAGTCATTTTGGGTTGGTGTAGTTACATAGATATACATATTTAGATTTATGTACTTACTGCAAACGATCCTCGGCTGGTCCACCTTTGAGCACATCGCTGACTGCAATCGAGGGATCCCCATTGGCAAAGTGGGGATTATCACGTCCACCGGAAACGGCAATGCCAAACCCGTAGCCGGGCACTCGAGTCACCGAAACTGTGTGATACTCCCATGTGGTGCGATCGCCCTGCAAAGGCAAAACAAGAAAACATTGGGAATTGAAAAGGTATTGTAATAAAAAAAATAAAAATATGTGTGAATGCAAAAGAGAAATGAGGAATACGGCGATTTTCTCTCTCTCTTTCTCTCTCTCTCTCTCTTTCTTTTTTCATTAATTTATTTAAATAAATTTTAATTGAAATTTGTTAAGGATGGGCGCCGAACGTTGCAACGAAATATGCTTACGAGGCGGAAGTGCACATATGTGACTTCCGTTTTACAATTTACACAGGCACGTTTGAGTCAGAATATATTACATTTAATTTTAAGACCCGACAGATTTTATGGCTAATAGAAAAATTGCTAAAAAGGGTACATTCTCTTGTGGTTGTTTTAGGCTTATGCTGTGAATAGTCAAAAAAAAACATTCATGATTAACTCAGGTTAGAAAACTTCTAGCAAAAAAACTAAAACTCTTGTTTGCTTTCAGTGAAATATATACCAGGTTATATAGTATGCACAATAAATAACAATAAATATGAAAATAGAGAATTTTAATAAAAATTGTACGCGTGATTTTGCCGTTCGTATGATAAAGATAAATACTCGTATTCATTGACACTCTACACACTATATAGAATTGGCTTTGACTTGACTTTCTCTTTGTTGAAACTTGATTATGTCTGTTCAATAAAAATTATATTTTCAATGCACTCATGCAGACATTTAATATACTCATTTCAACAAAATTTAGTTTAGTGTTTTACAAAAAATGTTACAGCAACACCTGCCATGACGAATTAATTGATTTTGACTTAGCGACTCGTAAATTCCATTTACACTCGCTGCGGGTGGCATCCTGTTTTGTCGATTCTATATGCGATCCACAACCCTGAAAGCCATCAGACAGCTATTTGTCGGAGTTGGCCAGGCAAGTCAATTAGATCTCAATCAGTACACAAATCCAATAATACAAAAATAAATCAATTAAAAAAAAAGTCCCATTGAGTTGTTGTTGAGTTGCCCAATGGCAATCATTCGGTTGCATTCACTCTGATTCACTGCAATCAATTTTAAGTCTCTCTGCCAGAGTGCCAATCCCTCATTCCAAACCAAGCGAAAGCCATGCACTAAACTCAGAGGTGGGCGCCAAGAAAAAAACAAAAAATTTATTATAAATAAATAGCGTTACGAGTAGTCGCATCCAATTTCGAAACCCCATTTGCAACCAGTTGCCAAGAAACAAAAAAACCAAAAAAAAAAAAAAAACAAATATTATATTTTCACGTGGGCTGCGCTAGACGTGTGCCTAAATGAAAATAAAAAACTTGATGCCATAACAAAAATTAACTAAAAAAGAATTTGTTGGGCTCAGCCAAGCGCTCGCGTGGGCATGCAAAGTTATAAATATTTAGTTTTTATTAAGTTTGCAGGTGTAGATTTTAGATGCAATGTGCCCTCCCCGCTCCCCTGAAATGGGACTTATCCTTAAATTAGCATAACACGCATTTGTTTCAACTATGTATTAAGGTTTCTTTTTTTTCTGCATTCAAATGTTATGCTTGGCTTGTCTGATAAACAAAAAAAAAGGAAAGATTTATATAGATTTATTCATGCACACATATGGCAGGTACTCTCATATGGTGACCGAGTTCCGCGTCAAGCGGAGCGGGGCGATGAAATTAAAATTAACTTAATTGCAAGTGAAATTAGCCTGAAGTTTAATGATGTGCTCTAAAATGAAGGCGTGCGGAAAACTCGACTGGTTTGAGAGGAGCGAGGGGGTGTTGTTCGGCTGAAATTATACTTTCTTTGTAGTTTTGTTTATGCGAGCATTTTATTGGGGATCAGCTCATTTCATTGAAGTATTTCAATGTAATTTATTATTCATATGGTACGCGTGTCAAGCGAAAGCATAGCTCTAATGAGACAGCTAAGAGATTTATGACTTCTCATGTGCGCATAAAATATTTAATTCGCAATATTTCCATAAAATCAAGACTTTGTGCGATACAAATCGAAGCTATGCTTAGTTTTAAGGAAAATAGAAAACTTAGAAGCTTGGCTAAGGAACTCACTCGATTTACACAAAAAGAGGTGCATTCAATAACTGCAACTTCGAAAAATAGAAAACAAGTAACATTGCGAATATTTATTTGATCTGAACACTTGTGGACTCAAAAATATATTTATATATTTCTTTTAAGCTTTACAATAGGTTGTTTCTAAAATATTTGGAGCGAGCATGAAAATTCCTTGAATTTCTAAATGACAGTCAATATTAATTTTACCCAACTTTAATTCCGTTTTCTGCCTGCTTAATGACCTAATATTTAAACTGAAATACCAGTCCTATCTTAAGTTCACATCGGTCAGCAATTATGTAAACAAGTAAAAACTGCCTTTGGTTTCCCATACGAGGGAGTTCTACCAGTTTAAAGCTCTTTTAAAATTCCAAGCGCCAACTTTTATGTAACTCAACCTTCATAAAAATAACTCTGATGGTTTAACTGGGCATGGCTGGGTTTTTTTTTCATCTTTTCAGACGCAACAACTTGATTTATAGAGCATTTAATTTTGGCTAACGAATTAAATTATAAGGAAACACTACACACACACAGGCACATACTTAGGTTAGGGGTTTTGGTCTTAACACTTGTTTTTGTTTTGCAGTTGCTTACCAACATGTTGTTTGGCACATAATCCGGAAACTTCATTGTAAATTTGTGATAATGTTTTTGTGGAAAATGGAAATGTTTTTCATACAATTTACACACTTTGAGCCAGTCAAAGTAATTAACTGAAGCATTTAATTTTTAATTGTGCGGCATATTTATTTGGCTTTTGCTTATGTTTCACTTGTTGACTTAGCGATAAAAGCCCAGATATGAATACACGCAAATAGGCACTAGAAGAAACGAAACCAAAACAAAATATTGTATGCATAACAAATGAACACATCGAACCAGACGCGCGACGAAATAGGTAAATAAAATAAAAATAATAACAGGTAAATAAAAACCGAAATCAAATTGATTCAAAATCAAGAGTGTACAACAGCAGCCAAAGCTGATGTCACTTTCAATTGTTATAAGTATGAAGTACGGGCACAAAATATTGCATAATTAATTGCACTTTGTCGCTGAGCTAATGATTTATAAATAAACTTTAGACTAGCTGCAGCTCACAGTTAACTTCCAGACGAAGCACTAAATTTATTCAGGAATTTTTAACAGCATATGGCGACCGGCGACTTGTATTTGCATATTATTTTATGGTGAATATCTCAATACGCGTCATCCGGTAGCGCACAGATACGAAGTGGCTTGTTGTTGTCTTTTTCGGCTGTTTAACATAAATTTATATTTATATATATACATATTTTTCTTTTTGTGATTTGCGTTTAGGGGTGTTGGCTGTGGTCAGCCAAGGTGGCTTTAATTAACACAGACGCATGAAATTACATGCTAATTGCTGCTCGCACGCACTTTAAGATACTTTTTACGACAAGTATCTCGAATGTGATCGCATCTACTTTTAATGAAAGCAACTGCATTGTCTTCTAAGGTACACTTTGAGGGAACACACACAACAGTACGAAAAGCCAATGACCGAATAGCTTTGCAAATTTGGAGCGCAGTTGCAAGTATCTGTTGGATGCACCGAAAGTGAAATGCTCGCGCCTTGCAGCTGCGCTTCACTGGACACCGCTGCAGCGCTGTAGTGAGTAATCCGCTGGGTTCACATAAGCTTTAACGTTCGATTAGCATTTGAATTGTATATTGAATGGTTCGGAGTTGCTATTTGGGCAGCTGGCCAACTAATTAACATTTACATGTCACAGATGTAGCTCTACTAGCTAGGTATTTGCGCTCGTACGAGTATCTTACAGATACCTCGCGTCGTTGTCGCTTGCGCCGTCGCAGTCCGCTCGCGGCAACCGTTGACGTTGACGGCTTGAAACACGCTTCGAAACTATTTTACAATTGTGGATGGCAGTCGCCGTCCACCAGTCACAAGATCCAAAACCGGAGAGCGAAGCGAAGCAACAGACGACGCTGATAAAGGCGAAGCACAAAACAAACAGGCGAATAAGGCCATACAAAGCGAGCGGCGTGCAGTAGCTGCTGCTGCTTGACAGAGTCGACAGACTCGACAGACTCGTGTATCTGTGAAGTTGTGCTGCCCTATCTGTTAGATGCATTTGTATCGGTGTGTGCATGTATGTATGTTCGGCCCGCTTGTTCATTGAGGCCGGAAAGCGGCAGCGAACACAAAAATGTAAACAAAGCGACGAAAGTAAACAGAGCAATATTTGATAAAGCTGTGTATAAAAGAGATTTTCAGATTGTTTGCCGTGTCGTGCCGTGGAACCTAACGCTGTGGAACCTACACAGGTACATACATACATAGCTAAGAGCTTGGAATTCATAAGGAATGCTTTAAACAAGAGGTTCCTTGTGAAATGCGTAGACAAAAAAGAACAGTCGCCTGTCTTTTGTGCTTCCTCTTTGAACTGATGAAGATGGAATATGAAATTTCATCATAAACTGAAATGCAGATCAATGAAATTGTGTTTTGTATCTAAGGAAACAATGTCTACCCAAATTGAATGAGCTTTTCTGCCAGATTTAATAGACTAATTTGCATTTAATGAATAAAAGAGTATATTTACCTTACTATAATATAATCATAATGGTAATCAAATCAATAAAAATAACACGAAAAAACAAAAAAAAAAATCAATAATAGAAAACTTAATACAAATTTCGATAAACATTCTGAAGAAAATATTAAAGTTGATTTTTAATACCCAACTACAATTTAACTAATGCATTTAAATGCTGTTTTGTGCCATGTTGAAAACCTTCAAGACACATACATTACAACGGATGCATCTGAACAAATGCAATTTCTGAGATTAAATGGTGAATGGAAAAGCACTTGAAGAGGCAAAAGTTGAAAAGTTCACAGCTTGATGCGCATTAAATGGCAACTTCAATTCAATTAAGCGCCCGCACCGATCCGAGCCCGGATCAGCGACACAAAGGCAACTTCTTGACATATTAATTCAATCAAGTGAGTGCTTATTAAACGCTTTAAGTGACAAACAGACAGAAGCAAAAGATCTCCATTATGAAATAAGAGAGTCGCAATTGCAAGGGCAGTAGCTTTAAATTTGTATGTATCCGTATCTATAGATCAGTGTATCTGAAGTAAGCAGCGAAACTTCCATGAAGTGCATTTTAGACGGCAAATGAAAATGTGCAAGCTATGCAAAACTTTCATGAATTAAAGACAAAGCTTTATAAGTGTCATGGTGAGAATTTGTATGTGGTATATGTTTAAATATATATGTATGTTTGGTATGCATGCATGTATGTATTAAGTATGCAGAGATATTCATTTACTAGCTCTTGACAGTCGTCACCGCATCATCGTCATCATCACCATCATCAATGGGGGCTCGTTGACAGCGACTGCGACTGCGACTGCAACTGACAGTCGCGCATATTTATGCAAAATGAAAAGCAAATCGTGAAGGCAGTTACCACTCCTAAATGGATCCACTCCATCAACACAACGACAACGATGTCGACCGTTTTTCATGTAAAATGTAAACGACTCCGTAGTCGATGCCGATGTCGAGCCGATGCCATTTCCTATGCCAATACCAACTATTATGCTAACAATGCTGACTACACCGAGACTGTCTGGAATTTCTATAAAGTAGAAATTCATATTATTGTAGTTGTTGTTGCTCTATTCTGGTGTGAAGTGAGGGTTCACAAAAGCGTTTGTTTTCGTGCCAAAAATAAAAAAACAATGCCCAGCCGATAGTAACTCAACACACACAGATACACACTCTCTCTTTGATAGCCAGTCTTGTCACGGTATGCTAAAACAATGGCAAATATTGTTGGAATTCAGAATATTGAATTGCATTAATGGGTATTGAATTTGCTGTTCGTTTAGACAACCACAACTTTAATTGCTTTAAGACTTGACGCAACGACACCCTCCAATAAAAATAAACCTCAACTTACAAAATAATAAAAAACAACTAGAAATTTAAGCTTGAAAGGATATTAATTTCTAAAATTTTAGAAAATCTAAGGCTGATTTATAAATTATTAGAATATGATTTCCAAATCGCCCAGAAAACCTTACAGTCTGAAAAATCTTTTATCATAAAGTTGTACATACCCTTTTCTACACATTTAAACGGTATAGATGCATGCTGCATGAATTTAAAACTGTATTTGCCAAACTATTTTAAATAGTGTGAGGTCAGGTCATCACAAGGAATGCCCAATCGTCGATACATTGCATCCAAGATAGAATCGCGTTCTAAATGATCTCCGCCTTAATTCGTTCGACACCTCCTGCAGTGATTTAACCTTTTCTCTTCTTTTATTGGTATTTTTCCCAGCGCAATGCAATTTTTCAACATTCTAATGATTTTTTAATCTATTTCGTTTTGGATGCTGTACACATTTCTCAGGCATTTTCAGGGCGATGCCTTAGGTAGATGCAGCAATCCTCGAAAGGGTCTTTGAGCCCTAGGGCAAACCTGGGCTACCCTAGCAGGTAGGCAACACACAGACGAACATGAACATGTCTAGACAGGCACAACAGTGGATTACAATCAGCGCAACACGTTCCACACCATTTCGAATGGCCTCTGGGGAAGTGTTTTGTTTCCATGCAGACGCAATTGATAAACAATTGACTTTGGTGCACAACACTAAAATGCAATCAAGCGTTAACATTTGTTTGCAAATTCTGCTGCCCTCTCTTTCTCTTTCAAGGGTTGTTTCAACGGGTCTGGCTATTAAACAGCAAAAATAATGCGGAAATTAGCCGCACTGCTAGATACTCTCTTTTAAAAACATATCAGTTGTTACTATCACCAACTCCTTGAAACTGCTACTTATATATATTTTATTCCATTCGTCTTTCATTATTTTTGAGTCAATAGCTTTTGTGCATAGAAAATTATTTTGCTGAAATAAATACATGTTCCATACTTACAAAAAGACTCTACAAGGAAATGTATTAATTTAGGGTCATAATTTTAGGTCATACTTTTTAAATTTTGGAAATTTGTCTTTAAATGGCGAATTTCTAAATGTTAGAAAATACATACATATAATTCTTGTAATTAGCAAATCTAAAATATAAATCTATTTACGCTTAAGAGCGATCTTTGGCTAAATTTTTTTATGTCAGATGAGAAATATTTATAGCACGAGGAGGGTTCTGGCTCAAATGTACTGTTCTCTCATAATAATGATATACATATCTATGTAATTAATACACAAAATGATCAGCGACCAACATTGGCTTTTGTTTTGTGAAAAAGGGGTATGTTCCCTAAGGTTAGATTTGAAAGTTGCTGGTAAATTAAATAGCAGAGTAGGAAAGAATGCTAGTTGTTTTGGGAATAGTGACAACAGGTTGAGTTTTTGCTCTCTTGTCGGTCACGTATGACAAACGACCGTCTGCGGCGATTAACAGCCCGGATGTAGCGGGAGCGAGGATACGGAAGCAATGAAGTTAAACTGGCATTGGGGAATGGCGTTGACGCGGCCATTTGGTGGAGCATTTCAATAACAGCATTTGCATATTGTCGATTGGCACGTCCTTTAGACGCCCATCAGGCTTGGGGCGTGGCAAGTGTCGCAATGTTGCATGTTGTGTGTAGAGTGTCTGCTGCTGGAGGTCCCATTTGGGAGCATTTAACGAGTTTTATGCCGGCGCGACGTGTTTATGTTATGCCATGCCCAAGAGGTCCTTGCAATATGCATAAATCGGAGAGCTTTCAATGTCAAATGTGTGTATCTGGCAGATACGAGTAGGTTGATAGTGTTTTGGTCATTTGTTGCCATTCGAAAAGAATTTCTATGCCCATTTCTGTGTCGAGTACATTATTTCGATTCGTGCGTGGTGCGTGCTTGAACTACAAAACTCTAGATTTTCAGATTTCATAAATTAGGCAAAGAGGAAGGCACAAAAAATTAAAAAACAAAAGAAAAGAAAAAAAGAAAAAATACCGCACTGAGCACTGAGGCATGCGTCGAGGGGCCATCGACGCCGACGCCGCTGGGTCACATTTCCAAGTGCAGTCGAGTGAAAATTGAAAAGCCTAAAGTCGGGCCGGTTGTCGGGTTCATGTGTTTGAGTTATGGTGCGCATGCGTGCAACGGCACGGGGAAAGTACCTCAAGTACTTCGAGTCGCTTGAGGCGAGTCTCTGTCTATATACGCAGTTCCATTTCTTGAGCACGCAGAGAGGCGCAAAGAGTGACAATGGACTGGCCTCAAGTGCAAGTAGGTAACGTTTTTCAACTTATCATTCTTAGGGTCAATGTGATAGTAGTTAAGCTAGGATTACTCTGGGCAGACACCAGATTGTATTCTCTTTTAAAAACCAATGAGTAATCAAATCTCACACAAATGGGCAGAATAGTGCTTCATTGTGTTTAAAAAAGATTTTTCATCTTTTAAAATTATAAAAAAAAAAAATAACGAATAAGGTAGCTCTTAAGTATGGCAACGATTAAATATTTTTGTGATGTTTGTAAATGCCTACGTTGGTTAAGATATGATAATTACAAAAACGGCTGCTTACACAAAATCTTAAATATTTCCTCCTATAGAACCATATGATATAGTAGTACATCCCAATGTTTGGTTAAGATATGTTGGAATAAAACCAAATTTTTGTATACAAGTAATTATAAGAAAATAAAATCACCTGATAGGATAAATCAAGCGAAGTTAAGGAAAGTTAAATTGTACGGAATGCTAATTGCCTTTTCAAATCATATGCCTAAATTTTACTCTAGCTAATTAAGCTGTTAATATAGACACAAGCTAATGCTAATAACTCATTGTAGCAGAACTTTAAGCACTTTAAACATATGTCAACAACTTTCGCAGGCATTGGCTCTTCGAAGTCAGCTGAGTAGTCTTTTTGGACGTTGACAGGAAAAATGAAAAATGAAAAACTCATACGTGTTCACAGATCCTTTCACTTGTCACGATGTCTTGTGCAAGATACACACATACACACGCACATACACATACAATCCACCCATTGCCCTTAGCAAACATCTCATGCTCCATTTTGTGCGACCTGATACTAGAGTAGGAAATGTAAACAGGAAACGGGATTCGGGCTTCGGGATACGGAACACGTTTCTAGTGGCGTACTCGTATGCAAAAGTAAACATTTTCAAATGAGTGTGTGTAATTTTCCAAAGCAAACACAGCACCAGCAAAAGGACTACAAAAATGAAGCAAAATGGGCACATGACAAGCAGCTTGTAAAGTGCAATAACAAAGAAACATGCAAAATGCAAAGTACGACGTGTCTGTATCCAAATAATTTTACTTTTTCCAATCACTAACTGCAACGATTTCAGTTGGGAATGTGCAACCAGGATGCTGAACAAGAAAATGGCAAAACAAAAATTTCCATAAAATTTGAAAATTATTTTCGATTTGAAGCAAGAAACATTTATAACATAGGAAAATATTATTAATATTGTTTTCATTGGAGAACGAATTTAGCTTTAATTGTCTGTTCTGATTGAAACAACAACAAATTTAACCTATATTCTATAGACAATCAAAATGGCAGCAGCGTTTATCTGGACTATTATTGACATTTAATTTATTACAAAAATAATTTTACTTAAAGACCTGACAATTTTGCATTGATTAAGCATTTAATTACAGTGCGACAAGTTTTTTTTTTAAGCCGAGCAAACGCAAAGTGGTTTTAAATACTAGAGAAACCCACGCTTGCGTTTGTGAATGTCCTTGTGGCACTCGATCAATAATAATAGGTATAAAGAATGTTTAAAAAATTCATTTATGATTATGGTTTTATTTTCTGAATTTTAATGCAAACTATGTGGCAACGACAGCGACAATTGCAACAAGAATGAGTGAACGACAAGGGAGTGGCCGACTGGGAGATACCCTGAAAACAGCATATAGCTTCTGACATAAACATTGTGTCTTCTACCATAGCCTCACATTATGCGAAATTCGTTCTTGATCAACTTCAGTATTTATGTTGTGATCTGTATGAAAGTTTGAAAGGCCGAAATTTGACACAAAAATGTTTGCGTAGACTCTATCGACTCAGTTCGTTATTTTGATCAAGCGCTTATTTACAATATGGGGTCAGAGTTGCTGCCTGTTGCATAACATTGCATATAATCATCATACCCTATTTATACATTTTTAATGGCTTTAGAGTATAAGAAAACGACGGCAACTCTATTAAAAGCCCACACATCGATTTAAGAGCAATTTGCATGAATGCAGTGTCACTTAGGCAAAACAAATAATTGATATCGATTGGAATAAGGCTTTGCGCAAATATTTCTCAGATATTATAATATCCAAGCAGCAGTATGCATCAGTTATATGCATTGCCAGAGGCCCTGGACTTTAACAGCGTGTTGATGGCAATGTGACTGTCATTATATGATTAGATATTGAGAGTAAAAGCGAGCAAGAGACAGAAGGAGAGAGATAGAATAGTTAACTTGTTGTTTTTAGACGCCTCAATGATTCCGTGGGTATGCGGCACATACCTATAATATGTATATTTATATAGATATGTACTCGTAACACATGCAATTAAGTGCCGTGTTACATAAAAGTTGCCATCCATTCGACTGGAAAATGAAAAACGACCATAAAAATCGCAACAGCCAGAGAACCAAAAAGAGTGTGGGCTTAACTAAAGATAGATAGATGGATAGATTGAGTACGCTCGCATATGAAGCCCTAGTTGAGCTGTCGTTGTCGCTGTCGCTCAAAATTGTTTTTGCCCAACTATTACGTCTCCCTAATGGGGCACATGTCCAAGCGATGGCTGGCACTTAGGGCCAGACCAATTAGGCACTGCTCGAATGAAGATTTTATACTCACGAATCTGCCCTAGGGGCATGCGATTTGTTTAAATTGAACATTTAACTCACCTGCAAAGAAATAGAAGCAAAATTTAAATAATTACATTATTATGAAAAATATTTATGGTAATAATAATAAACATAAACATCTACAGTTTATAAATATGCCATATCATATGTAATTAATTCGTACAAAATGAAGAACAAGTAATTATCTGCGGCTTGCCGAAGATTGAATACCCTTGAAGTCTCCCTATGCATACTTGGCGTAACGCATACTGTAAAATTATGTAATTATCTGCTAATGGATTCTATATATAACTTATTCAAAAATGGGGAAACAATTGTCTGAGTTAATACTGAAAGAAATATATATATATATAGAGTAATAATATGTATGGGCTGGGCAAGGGCATAATAATACTTTGCCTTTACCATTCAGTCTTTATTCGTGTTTATATTTTCAGCTCGAATTTTCAACTCGAGCACATTGTTAAATGTCAGGTTTTAATTTTTTATTTAAGCCTTTTGTATTCCTACGACGATGAATCATGAACAGCTTTAGCATTCAATCATTGTATTCAAATGTGGTTGTACAAGAGAGGGTCAGCCAGAAATCAGCATAAGCTCATATGTTAAATGAAATTCACAAGAGTCGCAATTAGTATGCGAGAAAAGAGCGAACTAAATAAGGGAATATACTACATTTTGAATTCGCAGAATGAACGCAATCATTTTGGTCTAAATTGCTGTAAAGGTCTGTTCTGTTCGGATGGCTGGCTAATCTTTTATTCAGACTCCGTTTGATTTGCATATCAAATTGCTTGTTAGCTGGTTTCGAGTTGTGCTAACGAATTAAATGGGATCCCCAAAAACTTTCACGTGCGGCGAGAGTGAAAGGTTGAAAACTTTTGACCTCCAACTGTCGATTGATTTTACATTTTGAATATTGTAAAAGAGCGTAGCTAAATTAGTTTGTGGCCCAAAAAATCGGAAAATTTAACTTTGACATTTGAGTGGAAAAGTGTGTCACTAAATTTATCGAAGGCGGCAAACAGCCCACGCAAAACACATAAAATTGCGGCTTAAACGAATTTGGAGGTGTGAAAAACGAGATTTACAAACGATGCGATGGAAAAACAATGGCGCCTAATTGACGTGCCATGTGAAGCGAGTAATGGGAAAATCATATAAAATTGTAACATGTTAAGATATTTTAAAATATTATATTTATTTAAAATTACTCTAAATGGAAGTTCGTAATCAAAACTAAAGTAATCCCAAGCTATGCTTCTAATTATAATCAATAAATTATAAGCTCTTTCTCTTTGCAACTTTCACTGTGTCGATGTTCTTAATCATACAAGTATAGATGACATAGATGACATTTACACAAATTAAAAATTTCTATTTGATTTTTAAGTGGAAAAGCCAGAAACTTTCGGAAATAATTGTGCCACTGAAATACAATTCAATTGAATTTTTTGTGATGTTCAGTTACTGGAAATGAAATTCTATAATGGAATTTTTTTTCACTGAGTAAACATTACACACAATGGCAACAACAAATTATCAATCTCTGTCTTGGCTGGACAGTGAAATTCAACAGCTTTCAATTTCAATGAGTTTATATAAAAGCGTACACAAATAATTGTATAAAAAACCAAAGCACATGAATAAATTGTAATTAAATATGGTATCAACAAAGAATGCATTTCAAGTAAGCACAAATAAAATGAAAGAAAAAACAAACTTCTTTTGATTGGCTATAGTGAATCATGGCGGCATTCATTGTGACACTGGGCAAGACAAAGGGCGTATTAAATAAACGCAAATGAAAAAATATAAATAAAGTAGTTAAGGCAAAAGACGCAGAAACCGCAGCGTGACACAAATGCCACTCAAATGCGCTGGCAGGTGCTTATTATGGCAATAAACGAATACCTGAAAAAAAATACGATACAAAAAAAAGTGAGAACTTAGGAATGTGCTTGATGGTTCTGCTTGATCTGATGTGAACTGAGAATTACATTGATATTGCCAAAGAGATGAGAATTTTTAAAGTCTTATGCAAATATTTGTGGGGGGCATGAAAAAAAAAACCTGTTTAGTTTTTTATTAGCTGCATTATGAATCAATTGTCTGGAATTTGCGTCTTTATTAACTGGGTGCGGTATGCTCATGGAGTTGTGTATCTTAAAGATACTCGTTTATGGGTCCACACATGATTTCGAATGTGTTGCACCTCATTTCCTAATCAATTGCATACAACATGCTGTTGTTGCTACTTTAGAGCGCGTTGTTGGTTGTTATTGTTGTTGTTGTCTGCCTATCTTTATGTGTCTGTTGTGCCAGTAACTTGGATTTGTGCGGTAGTTTGTCCGGTGGTTTGTCGATGGTTTCGTAAGCAAACGAGTCTTGCTTTTAGCGGCTCAGGAGCCACACACAAAAATGCCGTCACATTCGGCAACCACATTTTTTTTGGACAGTAGAAGAAACAAGAAGGCAGAAGGGGAATCTGTGTTGTGCCGAAGATTGCATACACTTGCAGCTGAATATCGATATTTCGAAAAACAGGCCTATTCTAAATATTCTTTAAAATAGATCCGCTTAGTCAGCTATGTCATGATAAATTATCCGCCTGGCTTCAACTTTCTATGTATGTAAAATGCATTCATTATTAAATATAATGTTTATAGTAATATCTAAAAAAGTTTCTTTTGCCTGCTATATAGATTTTAAGAAACACTTTATAGCGTTACAAATTGTGTGACAATATCTTAATGCCCCGCTCTGCAAGTGTATTAGAAAATAATAATAAACAGCAAGCAAATGCAGCTTGAACGCAGTTTACACGTTTTCGTATCTTGTATCTGGTAAATGTAGCTAAACTATGCACCAGCAATTGAAAACTTGCTGAATAGAGCTCAGCTCACAGACAGTTCAGCTTTTGTTTTAACTGTTTAGCAAGGCCCAGTTTCTATTTCAGTTTCAGTTTCAGTTCCAGTTCCACTTCGAGATAATCGAGATTGTCGCTATAGATTTCGATTTCCATTTCAAAATGCTAATAAATCGCTGCTAATAAGCTCGTTTCAGTAAATACTTATTGTGTGAATTTTGTGAATGGCGGCGGCAGGTCGTAAAATGTCTTTTAGGCCTGAGAAGTAGCTCAAGTCGGACGACATTTTTCCTAGGTGATATTTGAAGGTGAAATCTTATGTTTATCACTTATAATGTAAGTAAATGCAGCTGCTTCGAGTTTCTTATAAGAGTAAATGTACTATTAGCTAATGCATATAAATTAAAATTGAAAAACAAGAATAGTTTGATAAGCGGAAATTCGAATTGTGAAATAAAAAAATTGCAATATATTACGATAAAAAAAATTGGTAGCATTCTGTAAGCATAATTACTAATATTTTTCCAATAAACTAATTTTTTAGTTTTGTGAAGTTCTGATATTTCTGATATTTCATTTTGATTAATATAATAATAATAATATTTATTAGAATGATAATTATAAGAATAGTTGTAATAATAATTATGATAATAATAATAATAATAATAATATTAGTAGGACTTCGCAAAAAAGAAACTATGTGTTGTTTGCATACACAAGATTTATATCAAAGAGTTAATCACAGTTTATTGCCAGTTTTACATCGAGATTTTATAAACAATCATGGACTTAATTACCTGACTAGCAAATTAGTGTAAAAAACACCCAAACCCATTAAAGAGGAAAAGAGCGAAGCAATTTAAGATCACGTGACCAACACAATACAGTAGCTAAATTAACAATTTTACGGCTCAATCGAGCAATGCCAGCATTTTCCAAAGGGTTCCGCTGGCATGCCAAACAATTATGAAGATTAACATGGCAACCAGCGCGTGGAACGGCAGCTCGGGTCAAGCTCCCTTTCATGGCCAGGCCCAGCCATGATTGCCTGAATGGTGCAACTGGGCTGGGCCCAATGCATGTCTGTGGCGCTGACTCTATTCCTATAACCCATCGATAAAGAGTTGGGGATTGTTCAATTGTTTGATCGTTGGAGTTCACGGCCTGTTAGATAACATTCGAATCGAGAGCCGGAGCCCAGCTGCAAAATAATGGCGTTAAATTACCAATATAAATCAATGTGTTAAGCGAACTTGTGAGCCATACACACACACACAACAATTTTTATACACACACCCGCATCTGCGAGCACAAGAAGAGTACTCAAATGTCAGGGCGGGCGGGGCGATAGTCTCCAAAGTGCGGTGCGGCGCAAAGGGCGAGCCGCCAAGCCTTGGGCCGGTTTATACAAACGTCTATACCCTGGAAAAAAAACCAGTTGAACAACTTGACTTGATTCTAAAGACTTTTTCTTTCTTTCCAAAGTAAGTTGGTTTCTGTTCTTTTCGTTTTGTTTTCGTTTGGCTCGCTCTCTCTCTCTCTCTCTCTCTATCTCTCTCTCTCTCTCTCTCTCTCTCTCTCTCTCTCTCTCTCTCTATTTAATGGTTTATCTTTGAGTGGAACTCAGCTAATGAAAGCTCAGTTGGCGGAGCCCTGGAGTTTTTTATCTCCTTTTTTAGGGCGACATTAAGGCACACACAATTCGTGTTTGTGTGTTATATTTGTGTAGCTTTGTGCTGCTCCTCGAGCGGATCGAACCTTCTTTTATGGCTTGCAGCATGTGAAACCAGTTTCTTTTTTTTTATTTGCCTGTGTAGAGATTCTTTATGGTGACTCTGCGATTGTATTTGCTTTAAATTGTTGCTTTATTTCTGTTTTTTTTTTCATCTGCCTTTCCAGAAATCGGTTTAAAGGATTTGTGTTGCGCATTTGTGCGCATAAATTGCGGCTTAAGGTGCTTCAAAACGTCTTCATAAATATGACAAAAATATAAAATTTAAGTATGACACACATAGAATATTTGACCTGATCTAGTCAAGGCAAATGTTTGCCTGCATTGCTAACATTCTCGTGGCTCCAGCTCTCATAAGAACTCTTCTAGCTAAAATTCACATTATACTTTTCAACATGTGTACTTAAAATACACTTAAAGTGTTCAAATAAAAGCCTCTTCGTTATTTATTTTACCCATAAAACAACGCAAAGTGGAATAATAAAATGGTATTTAACTGATGATCATAGAATTTATTGCCATTCAATTATTAGTCATATGAATTATTTAAAATGTGACATAAAGATTGTTGTTGTTGCTTTTTTATCGATTAACTGGCGCTCAAGTCTATCAGTAGCGCGATAAAAAGTGAATGCCAGCTCCGACAAGCAGCGCCAAGTTTGGTCAAGCAATGTCAAGTTTCTCTAGTTAATAGTGTTGGCAGGGGAGCTATTGGACAAACCAGATTTGCCCCCATCTACTATTTATCTATGGGAACGTGTGAGCAATTGTCTTGTAAAGTGCTGTTCTTAAGAATCTTTGCAATCGCCAATTGTGTAAATGAAATTAACTGTTACGATTTGCCCATTGAAAACTCAAATAAGAAAGCTAAGCTACAATGTTTGAAGCAGGCTTGAAGGTAGCTCCTAAACATCTAAGTTCATACATTTTCCATTCCATTCCAGATCGCATCTGATTATTATTAGGTATTCATTTCAGAAAACGTCAACATTAAAAAGTTTCACTTTCGAAATTTCATTAATTTTATGGATACAAGTTGTTTTTAACTCGATGCCAACTTTTTGCACAGATAGTAGTAGGTCAGGGTGGGGAGGGGACTGTCAAGGGGCACGACTGCAGTAGCAGGTCCGTGTAAGACCCGAGACGTAATGCCAAATTTTAATGACAGTCCAGCTGCACATGCGCCTAGTTGCAATGGCCTTTTATATAATTTTAGATGTTTTTTGTTGTTGTTTTTGATTACTTTCCAGCTGGCGCATGTGCTGGGCATATTTGTTAAATTATACACTTTATGTTAATTGGCAGCGCTCCCAAGTGGTTGGTTTTCTTTTCTTTCCATTTTTTATGGCTTTTCGTGCTTGTTTACGATGTTATCAGTGAAATTGTGATTGATGCTTGGCACAAGCTGAAGAAAACTTGCCTAGGCAACGTTTTTTTTTGTTTTTGTTTTTTTTTTTTTTTGTTTTTTATTAAGGGGGTTATCAAACCTTTGGCATCGGGCTTGTGCTGTTGCTCGTCAAATTCTTGTTAAATTGATAGCTGCACTACGATATCTGCCTAATGACGTCTTTGTACCTTTGTTCCATTTTTTTTAATCCCAGTCAACAATTTGTCGCATTAAATTCAATTAGTGGTTTTCTTGTATTTTAATTGCACTGGCTTTGGCCATTTGCAGCTACCATAATATTTCGCTTTTTTTGAAATGCATTTTCACTTAAATGCAAACAGCTGCAAAAATGCAAGTTGACATTTATGCCATGCAACGCGTGTCCATGTTGTTATTTTCCTCTTCTTTTTTGCTTTTGCCAAATAAGCTTCGCCTAATGCTCAGCATTTAGCGAAGAAGTGAGAGTTTTACAATTGAAATTGCATACAAATGAAATTGTAAATATTTTATAAGCTGCACTACAGGCTTTACTCTTTAAAGGAAATTAAGCTGGTCGAAAATTCATATTGTCTAACTAACAACAGAGATCCCAAATAAAACATTAATCAATAAATATGAGCTAGTACAAAGTACTAGTATGTGTTGCTACTTGTTTGCTCTATAAGTTAATCACATGTTATAGCTAATAATTCCAGGATTTTGCTGTCTTCTGATAATGAATTGACTAAGATATATATTGTTTAGTTCAGCTTTAAATTTCTTAAAGTTAATTTAGATTGCCCTTTCTCTAAAAATAAATTTAATTTGATGGCATCAAATCCCATCTGAAGCACACTTTACAAAAAGAGAAGGAATTTTAATAAATAAATAATAGCTTGGCATATTCATTTAGTTTTCACATTCAAATTATAGCCGCAAATATCATACCCTATATAATTTTTCTTTCATTTCATTGCGAAAACTTTGTGTGCTTACATGCATTTAAAGCTTGTAATATAATAAAATTATTGGCCCCTAAGTAAAAATAAATGTACTATAATAAGTATGTTTGGCAATTGAATTAGCCGGTTAAAAAGGAGAACTAATTACTTTCGATATGTCTTAAGTATACAAATAAAATAAGTTTCTAATTTAATTATAAAATATCAACGAAGTTAGTACTGAGCTTTTGATTTATTTTGGATACGAAGCAACGCCAAAGTATTAATAAATAATAATTTGAAAAGAAAAAAAGCCTCCGGATATATGTAATCTTTTATCCAAATGATAATGATGCAAATTAATATTAATTTTGGCAAAAAAAAAAAACACAGACTTAATAGAGGTTGGAACGAAAGTTTTTATAATTTATTAAAATATTAATTCGTTAGTGACAATTGAACCTTTGAAAACTCAGCTGGGAGATGAATTGTTTCTTTAGATATATACTTTAATTTTCATTGTGTAATTGAAATAAATGTTTGCCATGCTAAGCGTGCCCCATCTAAATGGGGTTCATTACATTCAATCGAACTGGTTTCAACTTTCCATACTCGGCAATCGACACTCTCTTTACAATAATTATCGTATTTACCTGTTGCAACAGTGATTCATGGCGATAATGATTGTTTGGCAGAACGTGCTGATTGCCCGTTGCCGTTCCGACAATATCCATGTTAACAGCCGAAAAAAAAAATTGAGAGAGGTTGTTGCTGGTTTGGTTTTTTTTCTTTCCACTATTTATTTATTTTTATTTTTTGCTTAGTGTGGCAGATTTGCGGGCTGTTGCTGTCGCAACATGTTGCACAAACTAAATGCAGGCGTTGCGCGCATGCGCTGTCAAATTTACACGAAAACCAACAAAATGCACAAATTTTCACAATAATTTTAAAATGCTGTGCGTGTGTTTGTGTGTGTGTCACAAATCTTTAGCTGAGCCTTGGTTAATTAGTTGAACAATTTAAACGAAATGCACATATTTTTATGCTGGGCTGCACTGAACTTTATACTTTTTTATTTCATAAATTAGGCTGCACTTTAAATGGGCTTGGGTGGCACGGGCTGGGCGGCTTGGCGGTGTGGCACAAAAAAGTCGCGAGACACGCGCGCGACAAACAATTTGAACACGAAAACACACAGCGACAACAACTGCTAACGGGGCACGTTCGCAAATGGCCCACTGCTGTTTTTTTTTAGAAAGAGAGACGAGTGCGGGCTGGCTTTAGTATGCTGGAAAAGTACAGGCGCCGCCGCAGCAGTGCAGCGAAAATCAAAGCGCACGACAACGTCTCGATTTGAGCCGAAAATAAACCGAAATGGGCGAAATTCATCCGTTAATCGCGTCCATTCGCCAGCAAACGTTGTCGACTTTTGAAATGGACGCCGAGCGCTCAAGAAAGCAAAAGCCGCCGTTGCCGTTGTCGTACGTGGAAAACGTAAAATATGCTCAAAAATGCCCATTGCGCACACACAGGCGCAGGTAAGCAGCGCGCACCTTTCACACAGACGTAGACCTTCTCACACACACACACACACATACTGACACATGTGTCAGGTAGACGACAAACTTGTTGCTGGCAACATGCGCGCGCGATGCTGGCAAAAATGTTGCCAAGCAACTTTTTGAAACATGGGCCAACCAGAGACCCGGTTTGGCGGCCGACTCTACACATATACACATATGCACACACACACTAACACAGACACACACACACACACACACAACATACACACTCGAAACATAAACGTATGCCTCTTTTGTAGAGTTTGCTGCTGAGCGAAAAGGCGACAGCAAACAAATGGGCAGCACTGGCAACGGGTTTTCGATTTTGATTTAAAAATTTGCTGCTGTTAACTTTGGCTTTGGCTCCTTTGCGCGCCGCTTGCCAGGAATTGTTGAAGGAGTGTTTGTTGCCGACTCTCTGTGGCGTGTTCAAGTTTGCAATCAAAGATAAAAGAAAAACTTGCCAACGTTGGCAGTGTGAAGTGGTATTTATAGGAATGTGGCTCCCTTTTGTTGCTGGCTGCCGTTGTGCATTTCCAATGAGCGACTGCTGCGCCAAGCAAAGCAGCCAAGTAT
Organism: Drosophila virilis; assembly: GCF_030788295.1. Taxonomy (NCBI): domain Eukaryota; kingdom Metazoa; phylum Arthropoda; class Insecta; order Diptera; family Drosophilidae; genus Drosophila; species Drosophila virilis. Next base: position 20,400,400 of record NC_091544.1, on the reverse strand, counting down.
GCACATGCACATGCACATGCACATGTACATGCTGTGGTAGTTGATATCGCCATGAGTCAGTTGGCTGGTCAAGTGGTCGCCCGCAAGGGCGTTAAGCGCTCAACGTTTGTCTGTCGGAATAACCAATCGCAATTGAATTTGCTGTGTGCCAGCGACAATACTTAAGATATTTTAAATACCTTAAGCTACGGCACAGTCTGCACAATTAGCGCTTGCTCAATTCTGCTTAACCAATTTCAGTTTTGAAAGTGTTTTTCAATTTTTCGTTTCTTACACAGCTCTATACGCCAGTTTGTTGGCTGACTCACTTGATTTCAAATGCATGATTTTCGTCATCAGGTTGCCGAATATTAAATACTCTTGTAATCTTGAATATGCTTAAAAATTCCTTCATGCCAAATTATTTATTTCCGACCGACTGCTTCTAAAGGCGCAATAGAACATATTCGTACATTTTGTAGATCTTGCCAGAGTATACAAATGATCCTGATATTCAAACTATTTAAACAGAATCGCCTTAACCAATAATAGTTAAAACATTTCGAGTGCTTCAAGAAATTGCCTACAGCTCAAGTGCATGAGTGTGCAGACAGTAGAAAAAAGAAAAATAGAAAACATTTACCAAGTTTGCTATTGCTCTGGGCTTATGGGCGGCAGTCACTATTTTAAGCATTAACCCAGGTTATTTGCCCTCTGCTATTGATTTTACGTATGCGGGCAGCTACGGGATTTTCAATTAAAAACTGAGCTGCTATCGCAGCGTCGTATCAAAGTAATCTGAACTTGGCTTAAAAGTAATAAAAGTATTAAATTTTATAATATGGCAATATAGTTATAGCCAAATGGGCAATGCGCTGCTTATCGAACCGCTTTTAAATGGGAGCAATGCAAATGCCAGGAACACCTAATGCGTTTTTTTTGTACCCACAATTGTTTTATCTAACGTGTTTATTTTTATGATTGCTCACAACAACAACAATGAGCACGTGCAACCTTTCAAACTGGCGGCAATTCGTATTTGACACAATTATTGCTTTGAAAGGGTAGCGGCAGGCAGGGTATTTACGATATGACACAGACAGAACCAGCTGCTGATCATTAGCCTACAAGTTTTTGGTATTCGGGGGCCGGTTGAGTAATTTGATTTGTACACGAACATTGCAGGCGCACAACTTTATGAACCGTAAGTATGAGCCATGCCGGGTAGTCATACCCTCAAAAAGAGTATATGGATTTTGTTGAGTATTTTGTAACGCGTAGCAGAAGATATCTTCGACCTCATACAGTATATATATATTCTTGGTGAGTATCAACAGCCGAGTTACCTGTCTATTTCTATGCAAACTCATCTCACAGTTTCAAAGTAACGCACAGGTCCTTCTGTTTTATTAATCCGTGGAAGACATAATTTAGGAACCAGTTGGGATTTAAGGCTCGCATAGAATGTTTTTCTATAAGAAACTGGTTGTCGAGGGGATATTAGGATATAAAAAAAGGCTTAAGCCTAGCTAAAGTTAATTGTAATGCGTCAAATATATTCTTATATTTATTTATCATTATTATACATTTTTCAGAATATTTTTGTAAATGATTCTTGATATTCTTCAAGCTGTTCACTTATCTGTCTGCTCTATCTTCCGCAGTTTTTGCCTTAGCTTCAATCCAATTCAGAATTCCAATTATGTTGCAATGTATGTTATTTCGCTGATTGATCCAAAAAACAGGAATTCCTGCACTGCATTCATAATAAGCTACCGCAAGACCTCAAAAAACGCGTGTAAAGAAATAAAAAGCACTGCAGATTTTGTGTTGGCACGTGACTGCGTGCAAATGCAACAACAAGTATAAGAAAAGCGGAAACAAGTAAGAGTGCTCTAATCGGGAGTGAACGACTAATATATACCCCGCAGTTGCAGTTTGCGTATCCACAATACTGACACTCACGACTTAAATATGGCATAAAAAAAGTACTTAGCTTTTATTTTACAGTTTGGGCAACATGGAGAGTTAAATATTCTATAATATTTTCGTGTTAGGCTTAAGTAAAAACCAAGTCTCCAATTCGAATTTTATCTATATTTCAAAAATGATACTTGGACTTTCCCTAAAAGATGGTCAGGAATATTTAGAGTCTTCTGTCTGTTACATACATTTGCATAGAACAACACAACTATTTTAAATCGGTACAGGGTATACAAAAATGTGCAATTTTGTTAACAACTTTCTTCTTTCGTCGAATGTCTTCAAGCGAAACTCCAACAATACGGCATAACACATGCCAGCGAGGAGGAGCCCTGCGTGCTTATTCAATTTACGACCAACTGCAGCGGAAAGGTGTTCGCGCTGGCCAACTCCTGGAATCGTCCAGACCCACCGCTGCAACTGCATGGCCAGTTTTGCATAAAACAGGGAAAAGTGTCGTTGTCTGCCCACAATGTTACCCTACCCCCTCCTCTGGCAAAGCTGGATAATGGCATTTTATCTATGCAGCATTTTGCGGCTGCCAAGAAATTCATTTCACATGTTGGCTTAAATTCCAACACATTGCTCGTATTTCAAGGGTTTTACAGGCTGTGTCGCTTCAGACCCCTCAAGCTTCCCCATGGTCTCGGGAATTGAATGAGTTGGCAAGTTTTCTTCATTCGTTTTTTATTTATTTGATTTCGAGTTGATTCGAGCATAACTCCAAATGGAATTTTACACAGCGGAAGTTGAGTCACTTGGCACACTGGTCCTAAAGTGCAGAAAATTATTGTGAACTCTAATTTTCTTTTTGTTATTGCCATTATTTTTTTTTAAATAAACATTTAAATTTGTTTTTAATATATTGGTTAAGGCAGTTAATATTAAATCCATATGGAAATAAATATTATAAATGGAAATACAACGAAAGTGCGTTCTAGTCAGCGCACACTGTAGTTAAAAAAACAATCATGGAAACTAATTTCTCAAACTTAAATGCTCTTCAAAATTCAAAACAGAAGCGCATAAATACTGCCCACAGCGCGTAAAAAATGATGCAAAACCCAATTTTTTTTGGGTTCCCTAATGATGGTACGTGTAGCAAATAAAAAATGAAACAAAAATGCCTGCAAATGGCTGAAAGAACTGACCAAGACCAAGAGTCCGTTTGTGCTGCGGCTGGAGTGACTGCTTAAATGAGTAAAGCTCAAAAAGCTAATGGAAACCGCAATGGAAGGCCTCAAAGGAACCACAGCAAACGGATAGCCAGATAGGCTCAAGCAGTTCACCTGGCAGGTATGCTAGTGTGTATGTGTGTATTTGTGTTTGCTTGCCAAAGTCAGCGTCAAATTAGCAGCTACTGTGGAGTCTGGCCAACGTCGCATCTGCGGCTGCTTTCCGTTTGCTGGCCCGCAAGCAAAATTTGGAGCATCATTAATATTAATTTTTGCGCAGACAAGCCCTCGGGGCCCTACGGGGGGGGGGGCTGCGGGTCGTTGCAAGCTTCGCTGCGTTCTGGACATGGGTGTGAGTGATGGGTCTCGGCGTCTCGGCTCGCAATTAAGGTAAATGGAAAAATGTTGGCTTGACAAATTCTGAACGCCATTTGATTGATCACCTGGTCAACTCACCTTTTTGAAACGCCGCCGCTGCTGTTGCTGTGAGGAGGAGTGCACTGAGGCCGTTTCGAGCTGATTGTCGGCGCTGGGGTCGCGTTTACCCAGCGCATGCAGCAGATCGTCCACGTTGCGTATATAGGGTCGTTCTCGCTCTCGATTCCGATCTACTACGGTCGAGCTGCCGCCGCTGCCTAGGCAACTGCTAATGCTCTTGTTGCCCACACTGTTGCTGCGGGAGCGCGAACGGGAACGCGACCGCTGCTTGCCCAGCCAATAGACTTGATTCGCCAGATTGATGTCGACGGCAGCAGCCTGGCGGGCGCAATGGCGTGCTGCTGTGGCCTGCTGCTCCTGCTGCTGCTGTTCCTGCGCCTGCTCGCTGCCCAGATACTCGCCCGCAATGTGCACCTTGGGCGTGCTGACCAACTGCAGTCCGGTGGCGCCCAGCTGCTGGGGAAATTCATGTAGCTCCAGTGGAAAACGCGGATCCATCGGCTGGCCAGGCTGACGTGGATACATGTAGCCATCGCGCAGAAACATTTTGCTGGTCGTATAGACGCGATCGTCGATCTGATAGAGGCCATCGGCGCCGGGGCCGCTGCCGCCGCCGATGATCCCATTTCTAACAAACGCGGTGGGTCGATGTCGTACAAGGGGATTGTAGATATTTGCTTTTGGTTGCAGTTGTTTCGTTTTAAAGCTGCGTCGTCTTGTCGAAGGTTTCATTTTGCCAGTTGCCCGAAAGTATGCAATGGATTTCCAATAACGATAATGCCCACAAAAGTATGTACTGCTCGCGGTTGTTGCTAAGTATTTCCCTAACAATTGACAGGGAAATGCACATGAACTATTGCATACTTTTATGAGCCATGTAAGTAAAATGAACAACAATGATTCCCGGGAATTGCAGAGCACATGAACAAATATTCATAAAAATAAGAATATATAAATATTTATTCAGAGGAAATTCGTACCCGGATAAACTTGGTATATAGGAAACTTGAATTAAGTCATGTTGTTAAACGAATATTCCTTATTTCAGATTTGGAGAAATTCGAATTACCGGACACAGCAAGTGGAATTGTGAGTTTCTGGCAATTTTTCGAATTGAATTTCGACCGAGCGACGCGCACGAGACGTTCAACACATTTCACGTTCGATTTTTCACTGCAATTGTTTGAATTTTATTGCAACAACTTTTTCTATTATTTGCTAGAAAAGGTAGCTGCCCAGCTAATCCAATTAGCGAGCCCGTTGTAGCAGACCTGAAAATCCGAGAGCCGGGTAGCTGACCAAAGAATTGGCACAGTTGTTGCCTCCGTTTAGTTAGTTGGTTTGCTTATTGTCTTCCTGAACATTGTCCATCATGTGAGCGATAACGATGACAAGAACTGAGCCTGGTCAAATTCTGTGCTAATCTGTCAGCTTGAGTTTGTTAAATAAGCTAGATTTGCAAGTTATTGGCTTAGTGCCAGTGACCACTCGTGGCCCCAATTCAATATTAGCGATTAAATGAAACAATGCACGGACCAGTAAAAGAATCCAAATACACGTAATACAATTTGACGCCCCCTATTTGGATAAAGATAAATGGAATTGAGTTCAGTTTATTTTCTTTGTGGTTTAACCAAAGCCTTTTCAAGGTCAATTTTGGCATCGGAATGGTAACCAAGTCGAACATCAAATTTAAGCCTTACAATTTTCACAAATATACAATGGCATAGATACAAATATATATGTCCATTTACACTCACTATTACCAAACACATTTAGCATACAATCTTAAAACTTTGTTGGCTCTGTTCAGCTTTTCTCTGTCTTTCTCTCTATTCTTTTTTATGCAACCTTATCACCTTATAAGTAACTTCTGTCAGCTTTATACTTCCGCCCCACGCAACAAAGAAATGCCAAATAGAATTCTTGTTCAAAACGCGACGAGAAACAAATTTGTACTGAATGCATAAATTTGAGAAGCAATCTACGGGCAAATGTGGTTCCAATGGTCATTCATTACGAAGATAAACCGAGAGATAAACTTCCAGTCACATAAGCCACAAAGAGAGAACCAAAACGAATTGCGATAACAATTGTTTTGTTCTTGTAAAGAACGTGAGCTTCGATTAAGATACACCCCCTTTTATTGAAAACGGATGAAAGCGAAGAGACGATAGATTGAAAGAGAAAACGAAAAGCATTTTAATGGGCAATACTTGCAAGTACCATTGTGATATGTTATACCATATGATAATATAAGTCGTGGAAAATTGATCAATGAAGGTGTCTACACTCAAAAAAATATCTTTGCTTACTTAAATAATACACAAAAACTGAAATCGGTTGATGGTCAACGTTACATTAGTATTGAGACGGAATTGCAGTCAAAAATTTCATGAACAATATTGTTTTACAATAAAAACATAAAATTATTGTATGGCGCCTAACAAATGAATTGGCATATGACTTATTTTTATTTTTATTTTTATTATTTTTTTTTAGAATAAAATAGTCAACCAGCGTTTTAAAGTTGGAATATTCCTCATTTTTATAAACAAAGGCCCCCAATTCAAGGCATATTTTTATGGAAATGAAAAGGCAATTTCATTTGCGTGTAATTTGCACGTATTCGAAAGCAGACCGCTGATTATCATGAGAGTAAATGGTATTTCCATTAATTAAACTTGAGAAAATAAAGCACACACATGGAGCCGATCTATTCGAACATGCTTACTAACTTATATACATATATGTAGTTACATATGTATGTGTATCTATAAAATGATAAGAAATAGTTTCGTTTTACTTACAAAAAACTCATCCTCGATGACCGGATCGGCGAGCATCTCAATGGCCTCTGTCATGGAGCGGCAGGTGCGATTCGTGTTCTTCTTTTTCTTGAGCTTGCGTCCCAATGTGGCCGCATCGCTAAAACGATGCAACAGCTTGTCGCGCTTGCGCACTGCGAGCGGACTGGCCGTGGAGCTGGCATGGCACAGCAGGGACGAGTAGCCATTGGTGGAGGATATGGTGCCGGTGTTGGCATAGAAATTCTGTGGCTGGTACTGAGCCGGTGCAGTCAGCGTGCTGTTCGAGTCGATCTTCTGTATGAGATTATACTCCGACTGTGGATATTTGCTGGCCATGATGCTGGATGCATGCGAGGAATCTGTGGACTGTAGCGATGCCTTCGATGTTAGCTGCGGCTTGGGCGGTGGCGGCGGCGGTGGCTCCTTCATGAGCGCCACACGACGCGGTGCCGCACGCGGTATGGTGGCACAGTGAGTCGGTGAGACGCCGCCGCCATAGCTAACTGCACGACGGTTGCGATCGTTCTCCTTTTCTCTGCAATACAAGAATATAACAATTTTTATGAGATTAGAAAAGAGAGGAGACAGGAAGAGCATTTTGAGTTTTAGTCTAAGGATACACGGCCCACCTAAAACGTCGCCGTTGCATGGGTGGACTGAAGAAACAGTTGGGCGCCAATGGCACAAAATAGCCCCACTGTGGTGCCGCCTCCGGCCCATCATGATAGACGCCCAGCTGCGGTGTCAGCTCCCTGGCGTGGCTGCCGGCACGCAGAACTGGCAACGAGACACGCTGTGGTGCATAGCGTTTGTGCCGCTGATGCTGCTGGTGGTGCTTGCGATATAGGTGGTGCTCTATGGAGGATGTGGTTGTGGCATCCGAATCCAGTGTGCAATCAGACTGCAAAACATTCTCGAGCGTGCCATCGCTGGAGTCATCTCTGTCATTACCATTACAATAACCATTACCATTTGGATGCACCACCTCATCATCATCATCATCATCATCATCGCTGGAGCACTCGGGCACCGTGTAGCAGCTATAATCGATCTGTGACATTGTTCCTTAAAGAGTTTACTAATTTTTTGTTGGCAGTTTTATCGCACGTTTCTTCACTGTCAGCGACCGTTTCTCACGTTAACATTTTTATGTCTTATTGTGTTTTGAGATTTTTAATTAGTTCACGACTATTTTTTTGTTTGGTTTTTATTTTATTTTATTTTAATTTTCGTATTTGTTGGCGCTGCTTTTGACAAATGTTAAATGACAATTTCACGTTGTGTTTGGTATACATGCAATTACTCTACAAGTTTGTTCCGACACATTTCGTGCTCGGCTGACTTTAAACTTCTGAGAGAGCATTGGACTGGCCCACGCATTCATCATGTGTCAAGTCTGCTACCCCCTGGAACAGAGAACTCAGCTACAGAGCTAGCCAGCTGGCACAGACCCAGCTCTGGTTTCTAGCTCAAAAGCTGTGTCCAGTGGGCGCAATTAAAAGTAGTTTTGTGCTCGGAAAGTTGCCTTAATGAGGTGCCGAGCGGAAGACGACAGCAATTGTCTAGTTGCCTAGTTGAGATGTTTAACTTTTTGAAAAGGGTCCAGGTTGACAAATCATAAAATTCCCCTCCTTAAATGGGGCAGAAAATGAGCTTAATTTGCCAAGTATGAGGTCAACTATAGAGATGTGTAAATAGAAAATTGCTAAGAAATTGAAAAATCTATTCAGTTTTATTTTTTTTTTTGTATATTTGAAATAATTCTGAATGTTGGGAAATCTATTATTATGGGCTCTTTAGAAAATCTACTTAATTGCCCACAGAGTTTAAGCATCTAAAATAATTAAACTCAAGTGAAAATTAGGAATAAAATGAATCTTAAGACATAAATGCAATGCGTGGAAGTATTTATATTAAAGTAGCATCAAAAATATCTATAATATATTGCAAAAGATATCCTCAATTTTAACAAATAATTTAAGTATGAAAAATTGATTCTTATTATACTCAATTTACTAAAATTTAAAATAAGTGGCATTTTTAAAGACCTTTGCAAATCTAGAAATGGCATGAAAATAAAAAATGTATATACGCAAATATGCTTTGTATGATAATAGCATTTTTTGGCAAGATGCCCAAGCAGCAAATGCATGTTCTATAATATATATATAGATATATATATACATTTATATCTATATATAAAACTATGGAGATTTGCATGGGGAAATTGAAAAAAATTAAAAAAAAAAAAACAAATTGGATAAGCCTCTAATTTTGTGTAATGTCCTTTCATTGGATTTTTAATATCTTAAAACGGGCAGAAAAAACTTTTCAAAAATTAAAAAAATTCTTGCCTACAAAAAATGCACCATGAAAAAATCATATTCCGCACACAATTGCTTGATATCGAAAATTTGAAGAGTTTTCGAAAAAACAGTTAATAACAAAATTAAAAATTGCTGCTGAAATTGTGCCGGCGACTCGTTGCTTGCTGGTTCGAGGTTCACACAAAGCTGCATTCATAATAAATTTCTGTTCAAATTACTCGTACTTTTCGTACTTTATTTTGCATGCGTGACTGTAAACTTTGCAAGGATAGAGTCCTTTAATTCAACTTATGCTACGTCTTAAATGTTTACCTGCTCAAATAAATGGAAGTTAACCACCCAAAGTTAAATAAACTTTTATATTTTTCGCTGTTTTTCAAAAAATAAAAAGTTAAATTAGTTTTTGCTTAGAAGTTAACAATAAAACAACATTTAACCGTAACCGCTTAAAGTTCCACTTTGGCCAACGATGGGCGTAATGTAAACTGAGAAATGCATTTGAACTCAAAAAGAGTTCATTAAGAATTTATAAGAAAGCAAAAGTGTCAACAGGGAAATCCATCAACAAAGCAATTAAGATGTCAAACGGCGGAACGAGGCACACGCTCCAAGCACATTCAACAGCTCCAGCTGCAGCTCCAGCTACGGCTCCGGGACCCCATTAGGAGTGAGCGGGTTTGCCATCGTGTCAACATAGCAGAGTTTTTCATAATAATGATGATGCAAAAAGCGCCGCCAGTGACAGTGAGGCACAGCACCAGAATTAAAACCATTGGAGAGCTGACACACAGATAGAGACAGATGGTGTTGGCAGACAGGCGACATGGTAGACACGCAGCGAGCCGGATATGGCAAAGATTACAAGGGATTGTTTCTGCTCTGTTGTGTGCATGTGCGAGTGTGTGTTGGTTTATGTGTTTATGGTGATTTTATTGTTGCAATTATTTTAGAATTTGCGCAAATGAATTGAATTGCATATTGGCAAATGGGCTTGATTAATGCAGGAAAAAAGGGAAACAGTCCCAGACCGGAAAAGAGTTGAACGATGGAACCGCATTAATGCCACTGTTCAACGATTATGTAAAGCTTGGCAGTTCAATTCCATTGGTATAGCAATTCAGCTCCATGGAATATAGTATATACGCGTAATGGAAGATTAGAGATGAGTTCAATTAACTCTAGCTATGAGGGAAGCCAAGGAGAGTGGACATCAAAGCTAGTCAGAATTGTCTTGCTTTCGATTTTTACATCACGACTTTTTTCCCTCGTTCACAAATTGAAAAGAGTATATTGGTGCTGTCATTCCAACCTTTTGATTTAAAATTTGAATAGTTCATATACGTACAGGTATACTCCGCATTAGAGAAACGATTATATGAATGTTTGATAACATTATGACATCCTCAGAGATTCGATATTTAGACTGTCCGCAAATGCCAACTTAATTCAAACACAAATATTTCACAGTTTTAGAGCTAGACCGACTAAATGGGGAATAACAACTACTGATGAGCTCCTTTAGTGATCAAAATCTATGTATTGCCATATATCTTTGCATGTAGGTAGCATGCTGAAAGCTATCATTGGACGGCACTCGATTCCAACGCTTGCTTGATATCAAAAAAGTAGTTAAGGTTTGTTCCATTTCTAATCATTTGCTTAAACAAATCTCAGAATGATATTTAAACAATTGGTTTATACATTCAAAATTTAAAGCAAAGTTATTTTAAATCAAGAAGACCCTTTTTATATATAAAGATGACCCAAACTTGAATTTTTTATTTAACAAATTAAATCCATTTGAAAAAAACAAAAATCTTTTTCTCCTGCAAAGAAATGCATATACAAATTCTAAGAAAGTATTTTTTCCAACACAATTTGCTTTGCTAATGATTGGCTTTAAAATCACATTTGTCAACAAATCACTTTGCCACCTTATGAATATTTATGTATGTATTTTGGTTCGTTTTAAATTTAGCAATTGCTCACTAGTTATTTGATTGCGAATTTTCACTCGTTTTCGTTATTCATAAAACATATATGTGAATTTATAATTATTTTCTTTTTACGCATTTTCCACAAACTTTAGGTTCATTACAATTCGTCCATTAAATATATCCCAAAAATAGGCGGAAAAAACGCGAAACGAATTTTTCAAATTATTCACGTTGTATTCTTTCGAGCGGCTCGACCGAATAAATGCGCTGACCGCCGGCAATTTTCAAACTGATTTTCCGAGCGCTGCGACAGACAGCAATGCTGTAGCCTGGGAGATGAGAGCGGACAGAACGGAAGAGCCGAAGAGCGGCGGCAATAACATGCGCGACAGACTCATGCCTAAAGATGCGGGGACAGGGGCGGGTTCTTGCGACCAAATGAGAACAAACATTGTTGTCGAGATGTTTGAACAATTTCTGACTAAAATAAAAAGCCAAATTGCAAAAGACATTTCAGACATTTTTACTGGATAACTAGGCGCATTAGTGTTTTGTGTGTCTGTGTGTGGGTGCATGTGTGAAATGTCGTGCGAAATAAATGTCAAACGTGTTAGTTTCTCTCACTCAAGTCTCTCGTTTTCTTTCTCTTCGTTTTGGTTACGTGAAATTACCGTGACTCTTTAAAAATATATTTCTTAAAAATAAACACACACCCCTCGCGCGCCTGCTCAGTTCTCCAGGGCAAGAACAAGCAACAATTTTCACTTGTCACGCATATATTTGCCCATTTTCCCCGCAACCCCACAATCTGTGGGCTGTCCACAAATGTGTGCCATGGTTTATTGACATCTGTTTGCCTGCAGCCAATTGGAATTGGTGTGATTAATCAGAAGTGCAACCAACTGCCAAAGCCATTCAAGCGCCTCTGCTGCTGCGGTTGCTTTATCAATTACACTTGTTAATTAACGGCTCGATGCGGCACGGTTGGCCATGGATTAACCCGCATCTTGGACATCCAAGCCATTCTGTCCGCATTTGCCCGAGAGGGTGACGATGTGTATTTGATAACAATTGCATGTTGGGAATGCTGGTGCACAATTGCAATTAAATCAGTTCCAAACGGGCGTTCACTGAAGCCAATTGCAGTAGTTGTTGCTCTTTTTTTTTTTATTCGCAGCCCATGCTGGCTGCCAGGCGACTTAACGGCAGGCGTGGCGCTTATATGGGCTGCGAATACCATAAAAATTAATTGAAGCGATGGGACGAGAACTTTAAGATTATGCCGTGCGGCGGTAGGCATGTGTATCGTACATATATACTTATATATATACAATACACATGTGTATGACTAGATTTGGTGGATTCAGAGGGAACAAGTGGACACGCTAGAATTGCGTGCACACGACAATGCCATACCCTGTAATATGCTGAGCCCACAGTAGGCGTTCTAAATGGCAAAGCTTTTTTGTTAACTAATATCAAATAAAAAAATAAATATTTTAAGAGACCAAAGAGGCTTTAAAAATATGCCATTGTCATAAATGCGTTGATTATAAGAAAATTCTTCACTACAGCTAACCTAATAATATAATAATGTTTATTTCAACTTTGTAAAGCATTTACGAAATTTGAATTTGCATAAAAATATACCTTATAAGCTAAACATGAGAGCTTTATAGACAAGGCCAAATTACATTGTATTAAAATGTTATAAAACTGATTTAAATATTTATTATTTCTTAAGCTTGAAGATGGGCTAGTTGACAGTCTATTGTAAAGCTAGCGGGCTTACAAATTATTTATAAAAAGACATAAATAAATTTTAATTGTCGTTTAATTTTTGTTGCTGATCCATACCTATCGTGTGCTCATATGTTTTTGTTCGATTTTGCTGATAATTCAAGCATTTCGATAGTTTTTTCATAGGCAGGCCGTGATTTATTGTCCCCGGGTCTGAAATTAAATGGCATCCCAAAGAGTAAGATAAAATGCCTACTTGGCCTAGGCTCGTGCCGGCAAAAAACTCCCAAGTAGCGGCAAGAGACAATATGCCGTCTTACATTTTGCCGCAAGACGGTAAATTTATTATTATTGTGGCACCAACAGCTTGTCACCATAATTATAGCCGCAGCTTAGCGTTTGCTTCGTCTGTGTGTCATTGTCTGGCGGATTTTCCACTGCGTGTGATTTTTTGTGTACCCTAAAGCCATTTTAAATGAGTGCAAGAGGTATAATGTGCCTGAGCGAATGTATCTAACAAATAGAAGCTGGCATCTACGATTCCATTAACTATATATGTATATATATATAGACGATCTGAGTCCGTCTGTCTGTCTATCAGTGTGAAAACGTCGATATCGAAAACTGGACAAGCTAGGGGTTTGCAGTCTTAATATGCATATATTTTTCTATACCTCCAAGCTCCAAGATTGGGTTAATCTTTTTTTCGATTTCTTGCCATAATATCGATAAATAGCAAAAATAGTAAGATTTATCAAATTTGGTCGAAATGTGTTCGTATATATTTTAAATTACCCTCAAAAACTGTAAAAATATAATTTTGTAATATATACACAATTTTTTACGCAAGCACCGAAGCTAATGAGGAATGCATTTCACAAAAAGTGGGAGTTAAGAGACAAGGAAGAAGCACAATTGCTTCAAAAAGGGTACAGCTTGGCGCTGGGCTTAGGGTATCTCATAGTCGGGCTTACTTGATAACTTGGGCACTTACGAGAATTTTCCCACCCAGCTGTTCGTTTTGGCAGCTGTGAAAGGGTTGCTAATAATAAAGAGTAGTACTTAGTTATTGCTGTTGTTGTTCTTGCTTATTTTATGTTTATTAATTTTGGTCGTTGCCGTTATTTATAGTGACAGATGCAGGGCAATGTGTTCTAAGAGGGGAGCTGGTCCCCACAAATACCTACACATCGTTTTGGCTGCCTGAGCATTTTTAATGGCCAGAAACATTTAGTGATGCCTCTCAAAACAGACAAGCGCACCAGCATTGGCCGCATTATTTAAACACATTTCCAAAATATATTCTTATATACATATATGTATATAAATTGTTTGCTGGAACATTTTAGTTTCATAAGTGTTGCCCACAGTTGATTTATTGCTGTTATAGACATGAATTATGTGAGGGGCAGCCTTTGAGGGCGGGTCGCTTAGTTTTTACAAGCATTAGCAATATGTGGTAAGGGTATCCAGGTATTTTCAGCATATCCTTTCCATTTTTAGTTATTTATAACCGTTTCTCTAAAGCACTTAGCAGAGACTTGTTCTTAATTTAATGCTGCAAACACTTTGCACAATTAATCATAATTATACCATGTCAACAATTGCACATGTCAATTGGGCCACGTGCCAGCAGCAAGTATCAACCGCTGTCAACAAACTAAATTAACTATAATACTATCTCTGAGATCTGGGCTCTCAGTATTTTTGTTTTTCGTTTTAAGTCAGCCTGAGAGTCTGAGAAACGCATACGATTGCATCTGCTTGCTATATTATTAATAATTTTTTGTTCGTGTTCCCCTCGTCTTTTTCTTTTTATGAAATTTGCATCGTCTGCTCCACAGTTCCGTGTCATTTGGTTCATTGCCTCATAAAAGTCAACTGCAAATTGCAAACTGCGAAAGCATCAGCAGCTGCTGCTCTATGTCTGCTGTCTTTTTCTCGCGCAAATTCGTGTTAAGAGGTTAAAATCATTTGACATCGTGCATTATAATTATGCTGCATTCCTGTAGCGTGATGTGCCTTTGTCTAGAGTTTAATTTATTTATCAGCTGAGTGAATCAACTTAAGCGAATAAGTTTTTAATTGGCAGCTTTATGCTGCAGGTGCTGAAGGCAACTCAAACTTAACGCAAAAAAGCTGTTTTGAAAAATGTTGCAAATGCCAATTGCAAGCTCAAACTGTTTTTGGCAGCACTTTCTAATTTAGGAATACAATTTTGTTAAGAACTCAAATAGCAAAGTGAATCATAAGTGAAAAATTATTATGAACGGTTGAATTAGTCTTGCGTTTGCTAATAAGAGCAAAATAAGCTCCTGCTCCTGCAGCTTATAATTCACAAACGGTTTATGCGTAGATTAAAAAACTAGCAGTGAAAGTGAAAGGATATGTGATAGTTGAAAAGTAACTATACAAAAGAGTATTTTCTCACATCAGACGCTTTGAAGATCTAATGATCACCATCAACGCAATGATTACTCTGCTATCGAATTTCCCATCATCTTTGAACAATTGCTCTTACCCATAAATGAATGAATGCTGCGCAAGTACATATAGTACATACATATATAAATGCTGGTATAGATTTCACATAATGAGAAAATTTTCAAGGGCTCCATTGCCTAGGGCGCTAAAATTAAAACTTGAAAAGGCTCTTGATGAAAGGCTTCAGCATGTAGGAGGCCCCGCAGCGTCTTTGTCTAGCATTAACCTATAATGGGGTGCGATAATTGTACGAGTAGCTTAAATGATTTAAGTGAGAGCGATTGGTACTGAATACAAATACAAAGTGTAATCAATTTTTTGAAAGTAGTAGTAGCAGCTAAGCCTAACAAATTTCTATCTTGTCTTGATGGTGTCATACTATAGCAAAATAAAAAGCAAGATTTGGTTAATGTTGACATCAACTTTTATTATGTGGCAATCAGACATACCCGTATTCATTAAGAACAGCACCTCACTTGCTGCTTAGACTCAAGGTTAGGCTTAAAGTTTTTATTTTGAATGCACCATCAGCTATTTCATAGACAACTTGCAATTTAAGCAAGTTTCTAACGTGTTTTTACCATATGCATATTTTTTTCATATTTAATTGAACATTTTTTTTACACAAAATATTTAAATGCTTTTGTGATGAACAGCATTCAAGCAAAAAGCTGCTAAAAACGTGTTACTGCACAAGAGAGACCAAACGGAATGGAGTTGAGAATTGTGGTGCCGAAAACTTTGTGATGCGTTTGACACGCAAGTGTCAAAAGTATTATGTCGAGTTATACAAAACAGAAACAAAAATTAAAATAAATACAACATAAAAATATGAGTTTCTTTTCAGAGACAACTCTTGAACTTGTTAACAAAGGGTTGCTTTGCCGTCTTGGTGTACAAAGTAATAAATTGTTATTGATAAAACTTTATAAGCAATATTTTACTGTTTTCCATTCCAAAATAAATGTTGAAATATAAGCGTAGGAGCAGGAAAACTGAGAGGTTAAAGGTTTAGCCAAGTAAGAAACCGACAGAAAAAGAGAGTGAGACAGAAAGAGGAGGGCCCTTACTAAAAATCTAATAAGAGTATTATATATTTCACATGCTCTCTAAATATAGTCTATATATAATATTTAATATATAACAACTTTACAATGCAAAAAAGAGACAGAAAGAGAGAGTAAGGACAATAGTAGCCATCCGAAAAAGGTAGATTTTATAATATATGTATTACTATTATTTTACTATATGTACTATTAACGCTTTACTAAAATGGTTAGTACTTCAGAGTAAATATATACAGACAGAAAAACGGGGAAAGAGAGAGAGAGAGAGAGACAGAACGAAAATGAAAGCTATGCAAAGACTTTATTTTTCCGCCTTCTTTTGTGCCTTAAATACTCCATTTTCCATAATATGAACTATATATTTAACGGTCTACTTTTCACTCGGTGGATATTTTGACTTTGACATTTGTGTAACCTCATTTAAATAATTGTAAAATAAAATAATTACTCGGAAATTAATCTTCAGTTCAAAGCAAAAAATGCAGTAAAATTGCTGCTTGAGGATGAAAACAATAAAACAATAATTGCAAGCAAACGTAAAATATGAAATAAAGGCGATTTCCAAGAAATTACCCAAGACACAAACCAAATGGGGCACACACTACTAAATCAAAATCATGTTGCTCAAATGCAAGAGATCTTGTGGAGCTTGCAGGCAAAATTGGCCCCAATTGCGAATGCTGCGCTTTACAACTAGTGATTGCTCTTGGGTGTAGCTACCAGGAAATAGATAAATTGGAGCCAACACAGCACAGCACAGCGCAGAGAGATTGAGTCATAAAGTTATGATTCAAGTTTGGCTCTGACTCCAATGGGAGCAATCAGTGTTCCCAGTTTTTTGATTTGGCCATCACGAAATTGCCAAAAGCTGCCGCTGGCCAGACGGGCTAGAAGGTATCTATCCCCCCGTACACACTCCCCTTACCCTACACACAAACAGACACACTATAAAAAACCAGTGGCAATTTAATTTGCGCAGCGAATGGATCGTAATTATTTCAGAGCTTATGGCTCTTTGGTTCGTCAACCGTTTCAACTAATTAGCTACTGCTTTAGGGTATGATGACTGTTTGGGCATGGCTCTGGCTCTGGGTGCGGCATCGGACTCTCTTTTTATTTATTTTTTATTTTCTTCAGTGTTGTCTTCTCATTTCGCTTCTTTCTTATTTGCCGATTTTCTAGTTTAATGAGACAAAAGTTCAGAGTTAATCAATTGCCAGACAATTAACCGCAACATTTTGAACTCTGATGCCCGGACAAGAGGCCAACGCAATTAGCGAACGCAGTCAAGTCGCGATTGCAGACGGAGCAGCTGCCACAGCCAGAGCGGTATGAGGGGTACGGGGGTGACGGTTACAGCGGCATCTGCGGCGCGTGTTGCCAATTTATCTTTAGCGAGTGCCCCGCCAAGTTGCAGATTTGTAGTTCAGCTGCCGCTCTGACTCACTGCCTTATGGAGTTAATCCTGTTTTTCTGTGTCAGCTTGACTTATCGCCCAGTGCGCTGCCATCGCTCAGGTAAGGTATATAAGATTTACAAAATCAACAACAAAAGATTTTAGTTTTAACGCTCAGATGTGAAATGAACACAATTGCCAAGAGTTTAACAAAGGTTAATAGAGGCATTTAAAGTTTACAATTCTGAAAATTCCAAGACTGGCAAAACGATGATTATACCAATTCAATATACTATAGTAATTCAATTTTTGTGCTGATATCTATCTTTGACGATTAGTGAAGCGTTTGGCTTAAAGCTAAAGCTAAACCCTTTTGCCCCTTAAATACAATATTTGTCGAGTTCTCCGTAGAACTACGTAAAATTAATTTGGTAAATCAAGCAAGTTTTCCGGACACCCCTTTACTGTGAGCGTTAAATGTCATTTTAAACGTATCGTTTTTGTTGGTTTAGTATTTTAGACCTCTGACTATTATCAAAAAGTAGCTTATCTATTTTCAATTTCATCATCAGCGATTTGTCAAAAATCTCATTTAATATTTAGCATTATTTTTATTGTCTAAAACATATGTGTTAAGTAGATTTAAATAATTTTACAATTATGTATAAATAATCACACACAATCTTATTTTTAAATTTGCATATAAGCTTAAACGACACTGAATTTCAATACTCTTTCTCTATAGACTGTCAATGGATATGTAATTTTCAGTAGCACCCATCCAATTTGTAATTTGTGGAAGGCATACAAATTTCGCCATAACTCAAAGACAAAGACACACAGCTCGCAAGCTTTGTTTGCCTGGCCAAGTTGCTTTGTTTATAACTGGTTCAAAGTTGGCACGTCTTTGGCATACATAAATAATAAAAAAAAAAGAAAAAAATAAGACCTGCGCAGTACACACACAACTTGTTTATCTGTCTTTTCAGCTGTCTGACAGGCAACGTCTCCCTCTCCCTGTGCCTGTACCTGCCCCTGTTTCAGACGCTGTCGTTGTCCCGGTGCCGTTGCAAGTCCTGTCCGTTTCCCAAAAACGCTTGACAGGCAGCGCCAACAGCTGTCGTGCCAGTTAGTCTCTATCGTGTAACCCCTTACTCACTTGCATTTGCTTACTTTCATGTGTTGCAATGGGTGAATGCAGTAATGTTCCCCAACGCTGCTGCATCGCATGTCGGCTAATTTCCATGCATATAGTAGCCAGGTTGGAGCTGCCTGCCTGCCAGCGGCTTATAGTTATAGTTGTCCCCTTCGCCGTCTATTATGACTCCATATATTTGTGAGTCTCCGATGAAAATGTTAATGCCTGGTCAGATTTCATGACTGCTTTTCAAAATGCTTCACGTGCATTTCCTACTCATATGCTAATTTCACACATGGCACAAACGTTTTCTGAATTTTAACCGCCAGCATTTTGGCTGCAACTAACAATTTGTGGCCGAAAGACCAAATGGTTGGGTTGATTATAAAAGACATTGCCTTATTAACGTATTTCTGTAACTGTTTGCCCATTCTAGGCCTACTTTTTTAGGGTCAATGGGCGCCCCCTTTGCCTTGCTCCCAATATGAGTAATGGAATTGCGGTAATTTATGTGTCAAGTGAACTAACCAATTTTAGACTGCGTCTATAGTCTCTGAGCAAAGTCGACGCCCATATTTTGGCTATTTTGCATTTCAAATAAAGTTGGCCATGGCTACGGATTGTGCCCCCGCAGGCGGACGACGCTTTGTTGTTGTGAAAGCCGAACCAGAACTCAGCTAACAGCAGCGGCTCGTGCCAATAAAATGGCACAAAATGCATTTATTAATGGATCATAATGACTGCAGGTGGCCCACCAAGAGCGAAAAAAACTAAACAAAACAGTTACCTTTGGCAGGCCGAAAGTTAATAACCCTTTCAATATATCTACATATTTGATCTTAGCTGTGAAATGGTATTTTATACCATTATATATGTGAACATAATTATTTAATAGCTACACTTTTTTTTTATTATTAGGCACTAATATCTTTCACAGGATATTTAAATATGTATGAGTATGTTTGTTAGCACTCTTCTTCTTTATCATGTATTATTCCAACGTAATACTTAAAACTATTAATGCATAACATATTCCCTAACAAAACTAGAATACCCTCTGAAAGAGTATATGAAACAAAAAATCTGAAAAAATAATACATAAAAGTGGGCACGGACGTTACGCCCACAAATTGAGCAAGTCGCTTGATCACATTAAAAACGCGCTGAAATATTTGCGTTTTCTACAGCTTTTGCTTGGGTTTTATACCCATTTTTTTTTGGGGCGTTTCGTTGTTGCAACGCCTAACTGATAAGCATAAACGTTTAATTAGAGCACTAACTGCATTTTTGAAAACTCATAAAACAGAAAAAAAAAGAAGGAAAATACATTTTTATTGCCTTTTTTCAGATATTAATTTATCATTGTGCGGTATTTATTGTTTAGCTCTTGCGTTCAGTTTGTCAACGCGCGCCGCTGACAAAACAAAAAAAAAAACAAAAGACTTAGGCGACAAACTTGTTTCTTTGTTCGACTTGGTTTTTGTTGTCTTTTTTTTAATGCTGCTACTCTATGAATTTTCATGAAAGAAAATCTTTTGTTTTACTTCAATGCGTTGAAAACGATTCAGTTCGCATTTGCTAAACTTTGCCGTGATTAATGATCAATTGATATATTTCTTTAAGACATTTTTTATGAAATTAAGTTTTGCAAGTGTGAATAAGCTTTATTTAGGCGTTTCGCAAATTTAAGTTCAACTTAAAGACCAGACAAGCTATTCCAAATTTCATATATTGTCTCAAATGTTTCTTTCGTGTTTTGCCGCATTGTACTTCACAGCAAGTTTAAGCTTCAAACTTCTGACAAAGAGTTGTCAAGTCTGAAGACGATTGCAAAGTCGGAGCTTATTAAAGTAAGCTAATATATTAAAGTAGCTATCGAATCAGCCGAGCTTGTGAATTACTTGTTGGCTACTTGCATGTATAACGAACATCCAGCCCAAGCAAGCCGCGCTTAAAATTTGGTTAATAAACTTAAAATTTTACGTGAATTATAGGTGTTGTTCATAAATAATTTTCCAGGTACGCCTCGAATTACTCAATGATTTTCGTTTACAAAAGATCGGCTTTGTTTCGTATAACCCTTTATGAGCTTTCCCAGCGTATTGTCTGGTATATATATTTATTTTTTTGGCTTGAGAATGCGCAACGACTTGGCTCTTTAGTCGTTTGGCCCAAAGCTATTTATAAACTGTATTTATTGGTTCGTCATTTGATAGTTTTTTATTTTTGCTGTTACTATGTTAAATTCATAAGCAGACGACCGCTTGATATTTTCAGTTAACGCCGCGCCAGCAGCTTAGCCATTTACCAAATGAAGTTGCCAAAAGCAAACAATAACAAAAGGGGGAAAAAATAACCTAACTCAAGCAAATAAAGCGCCTCTTTATATATTTTAATAGTTGTCTTTTTATTGTTATTATAATCGGCTGGCAGGTCGAACGTCACGTAATCGCCATCACTGGTTACACCTGTTTTTCGTCGCGCTGATCGCTGTAACATCGTGTAATGATATGCCACCAGCGCGCAAACACAACGCCCGTACAGTTAGATGTTTCCTCTTGGCAAAAGTTCATCAAACGCAAAGGCATGCAACAGCAGCAGGGGGCACAGTCGACAACTGCAACTGAAACTGCAAGTACGAGTTGGTGTCCAACTACTTATTATTTGCAAGGCTTTTGATGTTTGGCTAGCCGACTGATAAGTGCCAATACTCGTACAGGCCAGGCCAAAAAACTAATAACATTTGATTTCTTTTGCTTTTACCACGAACCGAATAGCCACAGCAGCAGCAACAACAACTGCAATCCTGAGAGTGCAACGAAATCTTTAAAATATCACCAATTAAAAACTCACTTCAGTGAAAGTCTTTTCGCACATGAATTTTGCGTAGGAAATTTCGTAATAAATTGCACATTAAAACACCAAAAAACTGTTCAATATTCACACACTTTATATGTTCGTGTGTGCGTGCGTGTATATGCTAATTTAAATGCGTTACGGCTAGGGAAAACAACAAAAACGACAGCCACGGCAGCCATGCGACAAATTGCCATCAATTCGTGCGTTTGTTGACTCTTCGGCTTCATTTGCATACGTGAGCCACTTCTCTCTGAGCCAGTTTTTTACCGATTAGCCCAAAGCAAAGATGACGCTTGGAAAGCAAGTGAGACTGCTGTAGTCGGGTACGCCCGACTAGCAAATACCCTGAACCCAGCACGCATCTGCAGTTACTCATCTTCTAATTTCCCCGTACGAGTTCTTTATTAACTTTGAATCATTCAGTGGGAACTATATGCAAACCATATCGCAATACTTTATTTGAATTTTGCGATTTTTATCGATATTATGAATATATTTTTCAAATTTTGGGTAACCAGGATAGGCAAGCAACCAGACAGGGAGTTTGATAGATCGACTTAGCGAAGATGCTTCCTTCTGCCTGTTACATTCATTTGCTAAAAAACAGCATACCCTTTTGTTCACTTTGTATAAAACGTGATCACGCACAAAAACAAGCCTTGATTTTGATATGGCGCCTTCGAAAGTGAAATTTTAAGGCCATCCAAAAGAAAGCGATTCATTTGCCTCATTAAGTTGTAGGAGTTCAGATGAGTTTGTTCAATTTGTGCGTCTAGATATGATAAACCCGTTGATAACATTCTAATTATGCGCATGCAATTGAGTATAATGATGATGCTTTAATTTATGGCCATGTCTTAGCTAAGTAGTTGGTTGACTTTTAGCCTGTCAGCGCGCATGCGAATGTTGTTTTGCATGCAGCCTGAGTTTGTGTGGGCGAAGAAGTGCTGTCATCACATTTAATGGGATAATACTAAATAAAGTTGTTGCCTCATTTTTATAGACGGCATTAAAAAGATTACATCGCTTTTAAGCTGAGAAATATACGTAAGCCCGGATTTATTAGTTGCTTTATAGTGCCATTGCATTCCAGTTGAATGAACTCAACTCAATTTACGAGAGAAACCTAACACCTGGCTGAGATTTAGCATTTGTTAGTGTCCAAATGCTAATCAACTCAACTGTCCAAAATTGTGGGTGCAATATAATTAATCAAGAAATATATATATGGGTATATATATTGTACGCATTTGTATTTAATTTGTTTGCAAACCTAATAGTGAAACTGAATCTTTGATGGCTTATAGAAAGTTGTATGTTTCTCAAATTTGTGCATGCATGCGGGTGGTATAGACTAAGATATATTTTTTACTTTCAATATCTGAAAGCTTGGCAATTTGCAAAGCATTAAAAATTACCCACATTTCCGTTAAGGTGACTGAAAAGTAATAATACTTATATGAAAATATTGATTGGTGTATACCAATTGTTAGAAGTTATTATTTTATTGATTGGAGTATGCTTATGAAAGCTCATATAAATAATATAAAGAAAACATATTTAATATTTAAATCAATAATAATCTTACTTGTGCTTTTTTTGCGATCTGATCATCTTAAATAAAATATTTTTCGGTTGTAAAAAACAGAATAAAAAATGATAAATGCATATAAATCCAATGAACTCATGTTTATTTATCTGGCTATTCTCGTTTATGCCAAAGGCTCACTAGTTTGTTGTCTTAGTCTTTTGTTCTGCCAATGAAATTATATGGTTGTATCCCGTATACGTATCAATGTTATCCCATGGGTAATTAATATCTTATGGGAAGTTAATTAAATGTCGCTGCCTGGCTATAATATTGCAATATTTTTCATGCAAGAAGTGATGTCTGCAGCTCGAAAACGAGTTTCCAATACAACCCGAGAAACCAAAAAAGTGTTGTACACACATGCAACAGGCAGACAACAGCCAAAGCAAACAGCTGAAACAAGTGCAACAAAAACAACAACTGCAACTACAACATGAATGTCATAATTATTTTGGAGTCATTAAACTTTAAGAAGCAAAATCTCGACTACATATCAATAAGCTAGCCAGGCTTATACGCTGAACGGGTAACAAAAAATTATACAAAAAAAAAATGTAAAAATCCAAAAGTAAAAAATATGACCGCAACGATAAGGAAATTATGTATTAAACACATCAACGATTGGACGGGCTACATGATCAAGAAAAAGTCGAACGAACGACGGAAAAAAATTACCATTTAATGTTGGAAAAAACTTAACAAGTTGCCGGTGTCAGCAAAAACTGCAAAATCTGCCACACCAGCCGATTTTGGCGGCTGTTTAACTGAATTAAATATTGCGCAATCTCAAGTGTGTGTGTGTGTGTGTGTGTGTGTGTGTGTGTGTGTGTGTGTGTGTGTATGTGTGTGTGTGTATGTGTGTGTTTGAGCTGAAACTCGCCCGTGTTCATTGGCCATATAAATGGTAACAACTGTGGCGATCATTGAGACGCTTGTTGTTGTTGTCCAATTGGCGTCCACAAATGGCTTAAATGTGCTCATGACCGCAAGTAATAAAATAATTAAAAAAAATTGCTGCATAATTCACACTTCAGGCCGAACTGGTTCCATGGCTAACATGAAAGAGGTAACGTCTAAAGCCTGTGCAATCAGGCTAATTCTTTGGGTTAAGCGCACAAGGCGAGAAAAAGAGAGCGAGTGCGACTTTCTAGATAACAATTTATTGAGTGCTGCCACACAAGAGCGGAAGTTTGCGTCGTTTAGTTTCCATTAACATGGAATTGTATTGACTTGCAAATTTGAATAAATTTGTTCATCAGGCCAATCAATATGAAGAGAAAATCCGTCTGAGTGCTAACAATTGATACAGGGCTTACGGGCTTAAAAAGATATGTGAACATAATTGAGAAGCTCGTAATTGCCAAGTTTAGTCAAGCTCTTTTTTAGAGCCACTCTTTCTACAGACCTACATGATATATAAGACCGATGATCAATTATGAATATATATATACACAATATACAGATTATATTAGCAGAACTATTATAACTTGATATATTTTAGAAATTCTGATATTTATTTTTGAAACACATTTACCTTTTGCTGCAAGAGTAAGAAGATCTATTTCTTACAAATTATTATGTTTTAATTCTAAACTGAATTGGTTACATTTTCACACCCAAGTATGAAACTTTAGCTGACTTCAAGGCACAAAAGAGCGCAGACATTTACATATTTTGCATTAAAAAAACCAGACTATACTGTCTCATAATTTAAAACCCTCATTTGTCCTAGCCTATAAAAAAAACTGTGGTCACCCACTTTAAAGAGAACAAAAAGGAACGACAATCGAACAACTAACAAATTGTAATTGTACTTCATGTACCAACAACCCAACAACAATCACAGTAATCAAAGCCGCAACACCCAGCACTCAGCGTTGTCAATTTGAGGATTGGTCAAACGTGGCGTATACACAATTTGCACAACGTTCCGGCAATGGCCAAATGGCCAAACGGTAACTGCAACGCCAAGATTAGTAAACAATTATGGTTTTGAAATTGCTACAAGTTAATTCCACTTGTAATTGGTGGCAGCTCTGGCGACTGTCTAATTTAATTCGTGTGTTTTTTTAAGGGCGTTTACCAGAGCGAAAAAAAAAATATAAATAAAAATGTAAAAAAGCGCAATTGAAAATTACAGCACTCGTTTGGCAGTTGGTAATTTTCAACTGCAACTTAAATTGGCTGTCAAAGTTGCGATTGAATTGATTTGGTTTTGATTCGAATTAAATTGTATTGACACCTATTTAGGTTCCGTATTTGTCTCTATAATTACTGGTTCTATTTGAGCTTTTAGTTTTATGTTTCTTTTTTTGCTTGCGTGTACTCACTTGTCAATGTAGTCGATCGTTTCAATTTCCTTTTGCATTTTTTCCTCGCCCGGGCTGTGCTCGCTATTGGCAGCATCTGTTAAAGATAATATATAAAGAATTATTTAAGAACTTTGAATTTGAGTAAGTTCTTGGCTCAAAACAAATCACACAGCATTAATAACATTCACAATAAACTCATTACCATACCACAATTTATAACTTAAGTTATCTCTGGTTTTTGCTTACACCATAACATGATAAAATTGTAATAGTTACACGAATGCTTTTTGAAAATGGTAAACACACTTGCCACTTAGCCAAGACTTACATAAATTAGCCATATCGTTGCTTATAAATCATAATTAGTAGAGCAGCCCAGACAGACGCACACAAACACACACGCACACATCAATTGGAATTGCAAATCAGTTGGATATACAAACATTGAGACTTACGCACCCATCGAAGACAATAATAACAAAATTCTGCACGGCCACAATAATGTTTAACCTTACAAGCAAGGTATATAAAACGTTGTATATGGCTTGATTTATGACACAACATTCGATCGACCAACCAACGCAATTGTATCAACTTTTACATATACATATACTCACTTACGTATACACACGTATGCAGCTATCTGTATGTGATCACATTTAAATGGAGCAGTCAATATGCCGACAAATGTCAATCAGCGCAGATACTAAACGAACAAGGGCCACGAGAGACACTTCAATATTTATATATATATATATGTGGGGTTTTATATTAAAAGTTTATTATAAACAAGTGTATTGTTGATTTAACAAATTGTATTGCTTAGGATGATTATCATTCGAATCAAAGTAACACGTCGTTTCGTCGTTTTGTTCTCAGCCTTCATACCACACAGGTCCAGCGTTGAACTTTTCGTCTTAACGAGCAAACATCTTCTGCTCTACGTCCAGTACGTTGCCCTCGTGGCTTTGCACTGTCCTCGTTGATCGTCGTTTTTGGATAACTCGCCGTCTGCGAATTCGCCGTCTTCTTTGCTCGTTGTTACGCGTCGTGTATTCGTCGTTCGTCTTTTAGCGTGTTCGTTGTCTAGGGATTCTTGTGCTGTTGGTTGTGCACAGTGGGATTTGGGTATACAGCATTTACCCAACCCACATTCGGCCATTCTGACTAAGCGTTCGGCCCGAATGCTTCCTCGTCATCTTCGTCATCGCTGCCAATGGACCATGGCTTCATATATTCGGCACACGTTGCAGAATTCTTCGGCCCATCGCAATTACCTACTTTCTGGACATCATACGCGTTGTTATGCTTAATCTTAACGACTTGATAGGGCCCCAAAAACTTAGGCTTTAATTTTAGGCCTCTACCAAACTGTGTGCGTTTTATGGCAATAAGGTCGCCAACATTATAACGTCTTGCATGCTTTCGTCTCAAATTGTATGTATTTCTATTTTCATTTTGAATTTTTAAAATTTGTGTTTTTGCCTTTGCTCTTAATTCGGTTCGATCGTCATTAAATAAAGCTATTGTTTCTTTATTGATTATATCTCGAATCTTCCGATCTTCTTTTGTTTTCATTTTTACACCAACTAAAAGCTCAAAAGGTGTCGCATCAATACTTCTGGAAAATGTCGAATTAATTGCCTGCTGTACTTGGTTGATGTGTCTGTACCATTTTGTTGGGTCATCAATGCTCAATTTTGAGAGTACTGAAATAATTATAGCATTCAGCCTCTCGACTTGACCGTTCACTCTTGGTAGGCCTGTAGTTGTCTTAACTAGTTTTATGCCTTCGTCGTCACAGTATTTAACAAAATCTTGCGAAGTAAAGGCAGAGCCCCTATCCGTAATGATAAATGCTGGGTTACCAAATACAATACTTTGATTAGTTAACTTTGTAATGACCTCGTTTGCATTAGTAGACTTCGTTGGATACAGCCAACAAAACTTGGTAAATGAGTCAATAATCGCCAAAATGTGTTTGTAGTCTTTATGCGTTGACTCAAGTGGACCCAAGAAATCGATGTGGTAAGTGTGTAGGGGAACGTCTTCCTTCTGTAGTGGGTGTAGCAGCCCTTCTTGTTTGCCTCTTTTGCGATTTGTTAAAATGCAGGGAACGCAACAATCTATATACTTTTTTATCTTCTCTTCGAGGTTAGGAATAAAGTATTCTCGGCAAATTAACTCTTTGGTCTTTTTTGCTGCAAAATGGCCTTTGTCATGAGCATAGCCAATAATTCTTTTTTGCATGTCACTGGGTACTACTATTAACTCATCATCTTTTATAAGTTTGTATAGAATACCTGATTTTATGAAGTAGTCGTCGTATGCTTTATTTTTATCGGTTAAAACTTCCTTAATTGCTTTTATCTTTTCGTCTCGGGCTTGTGCATCTTTCATAGCAATACTGATACTATCTTCGTTGATTATCATTACTGGGTATCTGCTTAAAGCGTCGACGTGCTTCATTCTTGTGCCAGCTCTATGTTCTACTGTATAATCGTATTCTTGTAGGAACATAATCCAGCGTGCCACCCTGGTGCATAAACTTTGTTTCTCTAGAGTTTTTGCAAATGCATTACAGTCTGTTACAAGTTTAAAATGAATACCTAGAAGATACACTCTAAACTTCGTCAATGCTTCTATGACTGCCAAAATTTCTAACTCATAGCTGCTGTATTTACGTTGGGCATCTGTAGTCTTTTTTGACATAAAGTAAACTGGATGCAGTTGACAATCTTCGGGGCTTTTCTGCAATAAAACTGCTCCAAAGCCATCAATCGATGCGTCTGTGTGTACCTCTGTCTCACACGTTTGATTGTAAATACTTAACACAGGGTTTTCAGTAAGAAGCTTTTTCAATAAGTTAACCGAATTCTCTTCTGCTATTTCAATTCTAAATTTCGCTTTATTCTTGGTCATCTCCGTTAAAGGTCTAGCTATTGTAGCATAATTTGGTATAAATTTTCTAAAATAGCCTGTCAAGCCTAAGAAACTTTCTACCTGCTTTATTGTTTGTGGCATCTTAAACTTAGATACAGCTTCAATTTTTTCTGGTGATGGGAATATCTTTTTATTACAGATCACATGACCAAGAAATTGAATACGTTTCTTTAAAAAATTGCATTTTTTAATGTTAAGCTCCAACCCATACTCCTTGCATGTGCCAATAACTTCCTTTAAATGTTGCACCGCTTCTAGCTCGTTTTTGGCTGGTATGATAATATCATCTACATATGGCAAAGCAATTCCTCTGCGTGACAGGTGACGAAATATCGCGTTAACATGGCGTTGAAAAACACCTGGTGAGTTTGAAAATCCGAACGGCACTCTCAGAAATTGATATTGTCCTCGATGTGTTACAAACGAAGTATATTTTCTACTTGATTCTGCCACTGGTACGTGAAAAAATCCATTTTTTAGATCAATTGTACTAAAAATATTCGCTTCTTGTAATCGATCCAGCTGATCCTCGATTAGTGGTAAAGGAAAATGGTCTTTAACAATTACCTTGTTGATTCTTCTATAATCTATGCATAGCCGGGTTGAACCATTGCGCTTTTTAACAAGTACTATCGGGCTAGTAAACTCGGATGTAGATTCTTCAATTATGCCATTTTCAAGCCACTCATCAATTTGCTCATCGACAATACTCATTTCCGTAAACGCCAATCTGCGCGGCCGTGAAAATATTGGTGCCTCATCTTTTACTACAATGCGCATCTCTACATTTGTTGTCTTCGTCTTATTTGGTTCATAGTTCGAAATAAGTTCTCGAACTTCTTGTTTAGCATACTCACTTGCTGTGTCTTCTATGTCGTATACGCAGTCGAAGTCTTCAGGGCAAATTCTTAGTATATTTATCTCTTCACTGTTTGACATTTTGCGAACTTGTAAACCGTTACGACTAAATACAATCTCAGCCTGTAAACATAGTTCTTCGCCAAGAATAACTTTGACATCAATACATTTAATTGGAACCACGTAAAAATCAAGTATAAACTCTTCATCGTCAATAAGAATTAGATGTTTAAAATGTCCAGTTGGTTTTATTTTATTCTCACTGCGCTCACTGCCGAATCCAATAAGAAAAACATTGCAGATTTCTAGCTTCGGCTTGCCAATTTCACAATAAAAGTCTTCACGGATGATATTGAATTTGCTGCCAGTATCAAATAACGCTACACATTTCTTATTTGAGAAACATACTTCTTTACAGGATAAATCGTTTTTGGCTTGCAAACTGCGTGTATTTGATATTACGGCCTCACTTTTCTCAATTTGTTCACAATCTTTCGAGATGTGACCGTATTGATTGCATCTGAAACATTTTTTTCCTTTATTTTTATTTTGACAATAATTAGACGTATGCCCTTTTTCACCACAGTTAAAGCATTTCACATCTTTTTTTGCATCTTTGCTTACGTTGAAAGCTTTTTTGTCTCTTTCTTTAACACTGCAATCGTTACGCTTTGTTTTTTCCTTTTCGACTCGACACTCTTTTTCAATCATTGTTTTATAATATTTCAACTTTTCTTTGAATTGATTTAAATTTTTCGCACCGTATAATATGGATTTGTTTCCACCTCTCTCATCTATTCCGTCAATTAAATACTGTATGAAAGCGTCATCTGCAATTTTACCTCGAGAAGCAATGTCTTTCATTCTATAAAAGAATTCGAATACACACTCGTTGTTGCTGCGTTTCGTCTGCGCGAGCTGTTCGTGAATTTCTTTGCTGCTTACACTTGAACTGAATTCTGCCAAGAGTGCTCGTTTGAGAGAGTTCCAAGTGCTTAAACCTCTCTCACTCAATACGAAGAGTTTCGCTATTCCTTTAAGTGCCTTTTTTGCGAACAGAAACTTCTGGAAATCGTTCCAATACGTGAGTGTTGCCTGCTCTTCATATTCTTCTATCCACACTTCTACTGGAATAGTGTTTGTGCCGTCAAAACAACGAATGCTCTCTTCCACGTCGCGAAAGCTGATCGCAAAGCGAGGAGCAATTTCGTAATTTTCAGCAATTCTCCTAGTTTTCGAGTTTTCCCTATTTCGAAGGTCAGCGGTCTGGAATGAAGCGTTGTCTGCTTCCTCTTCTATTTCATTTTCGTCGTCAGTTGCTTCTTCGTCTACTTCGTTGAATTCCATCAAATTGTTTTTCATCAGATTACGAAAAATGTGTCCATGCAAATCTGCGTGAACATATTCTATACCTAGAATGTTGCATATTGATACAAGGTCAGCCTGCGTTAAATTGTTCAATGCGTATTCCTTCTTCGCACTATACTCTGCGTCATTTTCTGTATACTCGAAGCCAGAAAATTCGCGTAGACGTTTGCGATTATTTCTGTCTCCCTCATTTTCAAAGATGAACTTGTGCAACGCAGTTATGCTCCCTTTTTTGCTTGAGCGTAAGCTAGCACTTATTAAATCATTAAGGCACGACATTTTTTTTTTTGAATAGTTTTTTTTTTTTTTTTTGTTTTGCACAATTGTTGTTGTAACGTAAGATCGTTTTCAACTTTATTCACTCCTGTTCAATCTTGCACAATCTCGCTCACTTTTGCTCACACTTGCTCAATCTCGCTCAATCTTGCTCACACTTGCTCAATCTCGCTCAATCTTGCTCAATCTCGGACGAGCGCCCAAAATGTGGGGTTTTATATTAAAAGTTTATTATAAACAAGTGTATTGTTGATTTAACAAATTGTATTGCTTAGGATGATTATCATTCGAATCAAAGTAACACGTCGTTTCGTCGTTTTGTTCTCAGCCTTCATACCACACAGGTCCAGCGTTGAACTTTTCGTCTTAACGAGCAAACATCTTCTGCTCTACGTCCAGTACGTTGCCCTCGTGGCTTTGCACTGTCCTCGTTGATCGTCGTTTTTGGATAACTCGCCGTCTGCGAATTCGCCGTCTTCTTTGCTCGTTGTTACGCGTCGTGTATTCGTCGTTCGTCTTTTAGCGTGTTCGTTGTCTAGGGATTCTTGTGCTGTTGGTTGTGCACAGTGGGATTTGGGTATACAGCATTTACCCAACCCACATATATATATATATATATATGCATAACAATATACATACGTATACGTGAACTGATTGATAGGATTGAAATCATTTAATAGAAAAGCATGAAATAGACAAAGGTTAAATACTCTAACAGAATAATGTAAGGCAAAAAAGTTGTAAATACTTGAAAATATTGAAATATATTTATTTAATGTAAAAGGAACTTAAACCATTTGCTTGGCTCTATGAGTTTTCGATTTCAAAAGCAAGTTGTCTTTAATATAATTTTTTTTTATTTCAGGTGCAGGAAACTAGAACTGTTTTTTTTTCGATGCCAGAATAATTAATTCTTTTGAATGTATATTATCGAAGAATAAATAAAAAAAAAATAATATTTAAAATTCATAGTTTATTCTTTTTTGTTTACATATTATAAATCAACAGCAAAAAATTTTGTAAAACATATTTTCGGCATTGTTAGATAATCAAACAAAATGTTAAATTCAAAAAATAACACCAAGTTTCTTTTGTCAAATATTAACTACAACTACAATCAAATTCTAATTATTTAAAAAGATCTATGATTTAAGAGACTTGTGCATTATTTCTCGATAATATATAGAGTCTCAAATCGATAATCAATGGTGTCACTAATGTAAAATAACGTTTATTAGATTAGATATTTTATTGTGTCATAGTTCTAATATCTGGCTAGTTGAATGACAAAGTAGAGCAATAAGTAAAACACATATGGATAAGAACTCGAATCAAAACAGCAGACACCTAAGAACTTGTGGCAGAGACAAGCTGGCAACTGGCAAGTGGCACAAGCAACTGACTGTAAATATCTATGGCAGTGTACGATTATGTGTAGTGTACCTGGATCGGCGTGTATTCTGATCTATAGCTGCGGCAAACACTTCAAGTTCAATTGAAAAGCGGCTGTCTGGCCAAAGATCAAATGAGCGGAGTGCAACAGACCAACCGCACATGGCCAGGCAGACAATGGAAGTCTGCGACGGATGACTGTCGGGGTTGGGCCCCAGCTGTTGGTAGTTGGTATAGTTTTGGACGGGTTTTTCACTCTATTTTTTTATTTTTATTTTTTTTTTTTTGCTTTTGAAGCATATGACTAGATGAAGTGAATGCCGGGCAGGGGGGTTGTCGATGTGTCTCGGTCGTGTCTCGGCTCACTTAGCGATTTCATGCATGCAAATTAGTTTTTGAACCTGTTGCAATTTGTTGTTGTACCGCTGCCAGTGTTAACGGCACCCTGAAGTGGCAGCCACAAGCGGGCACGGACCACGCTTTTAACATGGGACAAACTGCAGTCTGGCTGCTCTGTTGTGTTCCCATGTTGCATGCTAATTGAGTTTGAAGTGTAGCGCGCAAAAATCACTAAACTAAAATAAACTCATGGAAAATAGTGCACCAATTATTGGACCCGACTAGGTCTGGTAGGTTGCCTCAACTGAAATTCACTCGTGCATATCCTAGAGACATGCGTGAGAATATCAACATAGAATTTCTCACGGATACACACCGTTCACCCATCCCAGCAGGGAGATGAGCAACCCACCCAACTATGGCCGCGTTGTTGTCGTTGTTACATGCAACAAATTTATGCGCCGCCAGCAACCTGCAGCAGTTGTCGAAAGGCAAACGGGCGCAGGGCCAGCTCGCTTGTTGCAGTTGCTAGTTGGGAGTTGGCTGTAGGCAGCAGTTGGCAGTTGGCAGTTGGCAGTAGGCATGCTGATTTTTAGCTTGTACCGTGCAATGTTTAAACATAACAACATACAAAGGTATATAACATGCTTAAATTACACACTGCACACACATCGGCACTGGCATAGTTAAGTGCTTGGCAGGTTGGATTACCTCGTCTGGATGGTGTGGAATATGTAACGAAAACTTTGCATGTTCTGCCACAAATGTAACCAAAGGCGTCGTCAGCACATTTAAAGGCTGTTGCTCTTTCTCTCTGTGGAGCTGAAGCTAACAATTTCAGTCTCGTTTTGTTTAAGCTTCACAACTAACCAGAACAATTCTCATCTGATTATGTAGTTGAGTTACCAACTGCTAGGCAACTGCCTATAATGTGAATTACCAATTACCAATTAATATTGCCAATAAATATAGATAAATCTTGTTTGGTGCGGACATGTTTTTAAATTTCAAATTATTTTATGCATATTGTCGCATTTGACAAGTTCAATATGTAGTGATCCGATTTTGATGAAGTTTCGTAAATAATTAGCAATATAAATAATAATTTGGGAGTCGCTCTATTATAGCCCTTCAACAACTATGCATACAATTTTTTGATCCCCTATGCGATTCTCATAAACTCATTTAAGACTTATAGACTTGGATAACTCTGCTTACTCTCAAGATATCTTAAATTGTTTGTACTACTCGTAAAAATATTTGATAGCAAGTAAATGACTAGACATCACCGGTAGCAATTACACATATGTTTATGGATTTTAGGCTTTTGCTTTGTAGATATTACACATCATTTTTATTTTTTTTTTTTTATGATTGCAGATGGAAATAAGAATAGAGGCGAACTTCATTGGCGATAATGAGTTGAATGCAAATAAAACCACAAAATATTACCTTAATCTACAGTACAGATTAATGCCTCAGCCAAAATACTGAACATTGGAACTACGGAGCGTAGAGAGAGAGAGAGAAACGGAAACGGAAATATCTTACGGAAATTTGCGGTCTTAATAGTCGTTGATATCCAAAAAGTTCCTCGGCCCTCGGTGCGGCCAATATATAAGTATAAACTGCCTTATGATGCTATAATCAAGAGTTGTACATGTGACTAGAAACACCACATTTATCTAGAAACAAGAGATGAGAGCAAAAATATATACATATACGCTTGGCAGAATGCCTTTCCCAGACTGAAGTCAGACTGACGAGTCTGCAAAAATATGCAAATGATTTTTTAGAAAATGCAGCCAACTGTTGCGGTTTGCACTGGCAAGGGATGGGTCAAGTTTACAATTACTATAAAAAGTCAGGACAAAAAATTGCATTAAAAGAGAAAAAAACTTTTTGATTATAAAATAATCAGCGTGAGAAAATAGTTTGTTGGCAAATGTATATATATTTAAATACGCGTCTTTGCTATTGTTGACAACACACAAGTAAAGAGTGAGCGTAAGCATATATTACAATTGTCATAAATCTTATTCAACAAATTAAACTGTGCAAACATTTTACACAATGCGGTACAACAATGAGATAATAAAGGAAAAATACAGCCAGACTTATATATAAATTTCAAATTGAAACACAAATGCAAAGTGTAAATAGAAATGTCAGCAAAAAAAAAAAAAAAAAACGTACTAAACACAACAAACATATGACAAAAGTCGGGTCCAAATATGATACCACTTAGGCTAACCGGGTCCACAGGCCCACAGCGACCCACTCGAAAGGGGCAGACAGGCAGCCAGACAGACGGACAGACGGACAGACCCACAGACAGAAATTGTCGCGCCAATTTTACTGCTAGAGTGTCAAGTTACGCCAGACAACGCTGTCGGCCGAAAGCTGCCACAATAAGAGAAAACAGAAGAAAAACAAAATCGAATGAAAATAATATACTTTGCAATTGTTGCAACAATTACTGTAAGCACTGCAACAGCAACAACAATGGTATCCAAAATGACGCAAGTGGCATAATTTTTAGAGACTTAGGCGATTTACACAGGTAGACCCAGACACCCCTGAGAAATGAAAAGCCCAAAGCGTGCGACAAGTACTCGCTTTTTTTTCAATTAGAGAAGAATTGTGCAATTTATTGAAAGAGAAAGAGACTTATGGGAGTCGAATAAGCTCAACCATTCAGAGATAAAAAGCCTGTAAGATATATGATATGAAGTTTGATATGCGATACAAATCAACAACAAAAAATAGTTGGCTGGATTGTTGATTGGAATGTGAAATCTATATTTAAACAATAAGTCTGTGTTACATCAATTCTGCTCAGTTTCGTGGACAATCCATTCATTTATTTACATTTAGAGCTTCAGAAAATAAAACAAAGATCACAAATAACTAATCAAAATGTTGTGTAAATATGAAAAACATATTGAAAGTTAAAACGGTTAAAACGTATGCATAATTCATATAAACTATTATCTCTAAATATTGTAAGCACGCAATGCTAAAATCAATTCTCTTTTTTAATTACAGGTATTTAAATTTATAATACGGTAACTTTTCGAACTATGCGCATAATTAATGAAACGGCAAAGTGAACTGAACTTTCGGGTCGAAGTCAAGTATCATGCAGATCGTATAAAATATTTATGGATTCAATGTTTTGAGGTAAACTGTGTAATTCGAACGGATTAAGTGCAGGCCATGCAGATCGCACGCCTTAACCATTTATCACAGCCATAATGAGCGGCTTTTGCGGCCGTCAAATTTAATTTTAAGAGGCCCAAGTAAGAGAAAAAAACAGAAAACAATATGCAGAGAAATACACATGAGCCACAATTTGTCGCAATGCAGCGCCAAACAAAATGTCACATAGATTAAACGAGGCTTAGCGAATGTCGCAGTGTCAAGAGTGTCGCAACGGCAGCTGTCGTGCCCCCAAAGAGTATCTGAGGGATTAACGCAGGCAGCAGCATTGTCTAAGTCAATTGATGTTGTCGCTGATATGTATTAAATTGAGCGCGCGGGCGTGCTCTGGCTCTGACAGTCATCAACAGTTTGCAACTGCGCCCCATGTTAATCAATTTTATTAGCTCGTTTTTTTTTTTTTAAAGATTTTTGTTTGTTTTTTGTTTGAATTTTAATTTTGTTCCGCCTTCAACTGACGGACACAAGTAAGTACGAGTGTTGTAGCACTTTTTTAAGTACAATTTCAAACATCAAAAGTCAGCTCTCAAGTGCGGCAACTCATCAAAGCTCAGACGAGAGCAAACAATAAAAAAAAAATAGAAATGTAAAGAAACAAAATTGTGGAATTATGAATGAGCTGGCAGCGTTTAATTCAACATCTTCTACTCGATGGCCGCATGAATGACGACGCTGATTTGTTCTGCAAATGGTTTTTGCTATTTTTAGTTGATTTTTCCATTTGTCTGCCAACGATTACGCTTATGTTTTTGAAGGTCGGCTGTGGGCCTAGAAACCATTATAGGCCTCGATTTGATGACCAGCTCAAAAACGAAACCGAAAACGCAAAGTGGCGATTAATTCGATGGCACTTCTATTTGTAGGCATATAAATTTGAAGGGGCCTCAAATTATTGTTGTTGTCATGAACTCACGAGGAAGAGCTCAAAATAAAAGGAAATAAATTTAGAAACAAAAGCTTATAATTAATTATTCACAAAATTGAGTTTATGCATAAATCTTTGAGCGGCAACAAATTCAAATTTGTAGTTGTTTGTGTTTACCGATTGTTGATCTTTCTGGCTTTTACTAAGTAGTTACAAATTTCTTAAGTTATCAAGCCCAGTTACATATATTCCATCATGACAAACCATTTTCTGTGCTTTTAAAAAAAGAGTCAATCAAACTCTCAAACTTATATTCCTTTTAAGCAATTCAATATGGACAACATCTCCTACCTCAACAGCGACTTCTTTACTTTGATCTCAAAAAAAAAAAATAAAAAGTCTGTGTGAATATCGCTAGTTATTATTATTAATTGATTAATTTATAAATGTAATTAAAGGTATATAGTTTTAGCTGCAAATAATTGATTTTTTGAATTTCATGAAATATTTTGATGTTTTTCCTAACATTTTTGCAACTGTACTTCCAGCTACGAAATAAATATTTATCAGCATTCATGATTTATTAACTCTGAATGATTTCTTTAAGAGTTTAAGTAAATACAATTATGCTAAAGCTCATCTCACCATCTCACCGATAATAATAGTTTGTCTACTTCTATTTTGATTACAAATTCAACATTAAATTAACCGTATTTGATTTGACAGCTCTCCTTTCTCTGTAGCACTCTTATTTGTGTGTTACCCTCGACCTTTTTGGCAAACGAAAATCGGCTCTAGTCGATGCAGGAATAACCCCAACAATTCGCAACAGACTCGTGCTATTGACAGCTGACATTACAACAAGTGTTTGTACTTGTAATTGCTTTATACGGCTTGAATTTCAACCCCGACAAAGCTCGGGGCCATGGCACATGGCACATGTCGTATCCATGCACACAGGACTCATGTATGGTATGTGCATATGCAGCTCTTCCTGCTCTTCATAGTCTACAATCGGCTCATAAGGTCGCGTGCGCCCCTGTCTTTGGTAAATACCGTTTTCATAATGATTTTGAGGAAATTTGATACACCCCTTTGAGCTGATAGCACATGTGTTTCCTGCAACCCTTCTGCACCCACCTTCCGTTTTTCGCTAACCAACCCAAGCCATGTTGCACGTAACTCCTTTCACATGTGCCTCCAAATAATCCCTTTTCGTATAGCTTTTTGCTAAAAATTTGCAATTCTACCAAAAAATATAAAAAAATGTATTCATATTCTATGACAGAAATTCGTTAGCTGCAGCTGTCGCCCCACACGCTTCACTGCATCCAGTCCGTGGCCATGGGACCCGGCAAAGGCTCCGTCTTTGGTCGTGGCCTCATTCAAATTTCATTCCGCATAAACAGTCAACGCAAGGACGTCGAAGACGACGACAAAAATTAAATAAATCGCTGATGCTATAATTTTTCGATTTCTGTTTAAATTTAATTCGGCTCGACTTCTAGCATTTTCTCGTGCTCGTATTTTTTTTCGATAAATACACAACCATGCACGAGTGTGTAACACATGTTCATTTTTACTTTTGTGCTTCAATTGAAATGCGAACGGAAGGCATTAAAATTGCTGCAAGTGCAAGTGGACAGCGGCAAACGTGACCTGCCGGACGCTTTATTGAAAACATGCAAGTTCGACAGCGTGGCTATAAACAAATTTAATTAATCATCAATTTTATTGCTCGTTTGCAATAATTGCATTCTAGCAGATATTCAATAATTCCACTGAATTCTACCTATAAATAGAGCTTTAGCTTTCCGAGAGCATACAAAAACTACTCATGCCTATGATTTGTGTCTGTTTTGATCGTTTTCTGTGAAATTAATTGTAAAATCAATGTTAAATAGTTATTTTATTCCAGAAATGCTTAGAAACGTTCAAATAATTTATCAATAAGGTTTACCCCTCTATTGGAAAGTCATTCCATTGATACTGTTATACTTATTGTATTTGGTTCATTTAAGTTTAACAGATATACGTAAGCAAGTATCGGCTTTTGTATATCCTATATTCACATATCACATCTTTATTAAATAAACTATTTATCTTAATTAAATATACTTCAAAAGTAATTTTATTAATTTTTGAACCGATCATTGCCTGTATAGATAAGTAATTTAGTAAGACGTTCTTTCCGATTAGATGTGAATAACATTTTATGATAACATTTTATTATTGTTATTCGAAATCGTATGATCGATAAAATACTTATGTTATTCATTAACGTTCAACATCAATATTCTATCATATATCATGAGTTTAGTTTTATGTAACACACAAGAAGTGCTAATAGGGTCATCAATTTGCTTAGCTATTAGATAAAGTAATCATTCACCTTACTTCTCAAGCAATTTCAACCCATTCAGTACTTTTCTTTCCAGTACTATGCCAATTAGAAAATTCCCTAACTGCTGCACAGCAGCAACAATCTCTCTATTATGGCAATTGAAAAGTGCAAACCAATTATGACAATTCTTAACCTACTTTCAAAAGCCAGCAAACATATTTTTACGCAATTTGCACAATGACCTGAAGAAATAAAAAGAAAACATCATAAGAAGCGCTAGCATTAAAAGCAAATTTCATAGCTGCACTTTTTCCTCCAACTTAATTGCATATAGGCTAATTTTTCCCATTCCCAGTTGCATTTCTCGACGCACTGCAACCGGAAAATGGGAGACACAACCGCAGACATCATCAAAACTGGAACGTGCGAAGATAGCCCGGACAAACGGCGCCCGAGCAGGGACATAAGCCATTAGGCTAATTTTCAAATGAAGCCCATAGAACATAAACAGAAAGAAGCGGTGGAACCGAGAACAGCGAGTACTGACAAAAACAAGAACAACAACAAATACCATAGCAACAAATGCCATTACAATTGCAATGGGGCTAGGGACTGTCGAGGCGGGCACATTGACAGCTCCATTGAACTTGGGTTCAAGTCGTTGAAGAGCCGCGAGCTTGGCCCGCTTCTGATTGTAATTAAATCAACTTGTAAGGCGTGCCGCCGCCAGTGTTGCCCAAGTTTTTAGTTTTGTTTTTTTGGCCAGTGTGGCCAAAACCAACGGAACAAACCTCTAAGCATTTAATGGCAATTATGAGAGCTGGTTGGGTGACTGTTTGGTGACTCGTTAATTGTCGACTTAATTGCGCTTGGCCGGTTAATTGCATTTCAATTGTCATGCCAAGACCAAGTGTCGTGTCGTTACAACTAAGATGCGGCCCATCAAGGTTGCAAACAACTTGCAACAACTGCCAACATGTTGACAACAATAACAGCAACAGCAACAACAACAGCTCTGACATCTGCTTCGTGTGCCGTTGTCTGTCCAAATGATGAGCCGTGTTTGAGTGCAAGTTATTTGAGAATGAAAAATTAAAAAAAAAAATAAAAATGGGTTACATAAGCGCATCAACCAGCTGCTGCAATGTGTGAGTGTGCATTACAATTAATGCATTCAATATATTATACTATATTCGTGTGATTTTATTATTTCATACCACTGACATCGGGCATGTTGATAAATTGTTATTGATTTTATGCGCCGCAAATGTTTACTTAATCACGCCGCTAATTTTCAGTACAATTTTCATTGTTCAATTAGCTACAGCAATTAAAAGTGCCTGCGACTTATTCCAGTTAAATGAACTATATTTATTTATATACAGAATGCATTCCGAAAGGCAAGGAACAAGTTTCAATCTAATAAATTCTAAATTTAATGTCTCGCTAAGATGGATCAGAGCCTTTTTTCATATTTTCATTTGGTTGCAGTACGAGAAATTGTAACCTGGCATTCAGTTTATTTCAATCAT
This sequence comes from Drosophila virilis, assembly GCF_030788295.1. Lineage (NCBI taxonomy): Eukaryota > Metazoa > Arthropoda > Insecta > Diptera > Drosophilidae > Drosophila > Drosophila virilis. The sequence goes on along the minus strand of NC_091544.1, from coordinate 20,360,025 downwards.
ATTAACTTTGCCTTTATGCTCTTGATACTGTTTTATTTTTATAACATACGACTCTAGTATCTTTAGAATTCTACTACCTTAGGCCCTGCACAATGCATTCGATATATATATTTATCAATATTAATCAATTTTAGAGAAGTAAGACAATATTTCGTACAGATTTCGTACTGTATTTCGTATATATTCACTGGGACCTTATTCCTGTTAGATTTGCACATCTTCACTAAATACAGGGTATCTAAATAATTGCGACAGATCGAAACATATTTATTATTTTAAGAAGCCATTTAAAACTAATCAACCGATTTTTTGTGCTAATGCATTGTAATTTCATTTAATCGAAAATAAAATTCACCTAATGCTCTTTTTATGGATTCTTGAAGTAGTTTGTATATTGAAAAAAAAAAACAAGCATTTGCTTGCTTTAAATAATTATATAAAATTTATTTAATTGTCAAAATTAATGAGTAAACTTCATTTTGTGGCACAGTCTTTCTATATCCGCATTATATGTTGAAAGTTATTTAAATATCTGTAATATATCACCATAAAAAAAACTTGCTGATAAAAGTTAAATATATTTAACTCTATGAATACCTGTTTGAACAAAAATTTAAATTCAATTTAGAATTTAATGAGCAGACCGCTGATCTATTTTAATAAGCACACGCGACATCTTCACTTGAAATCTCAATCTGAACCGTAAACACCATGTCTGTGCGATCATTAACTCTCAATTATAACGCTGGCATTTCATTGACAGCATTCCATTCCAATCAAATCGATAAAAATCTGCAGTTTCAGACACTTGTCAACAACAAGCACAACTTGACAAACAGAAGAACTTGTTTTTCCAATTTGAACGGGGTCAGTTGAGCAATTGACAGTTGGCAGACCCGACAAATCGGTTTACAGGTCAAACTGTGGCGAATAGTGCTATAAAACCAAAGCAATAATTGCGTATCGAGGCACATCGTGTGTGTGTGCGTAAGTCTGTGTGCGTGGGGCAAGTAACTAGCAAAGTCTCTTCAAGACATCTACTGCAACAGGAGTAAGCAGGCGGCAGTAACAACCGCATCTGTGCAGTTCCAGGGAAAATCATTAACGTGTCTTAAGCATAAATAATTAAAAAATCAGCAGAAAGCGTTCCACAAGAGACCAAAGACAACAGAAACAACAGCAACATGAACAACTACTTGGAATGACAGCTCTATGACGACGTCAAGGTGTAGCGTCTATGTATCTGGTATTTGCCAGCCAAGATTGGCGCGCACATCCTGTACAGTTGGGTTTGGGAAAAGTGTAGCATAGTAGTTCCATAGTGGCTGTAGTAGTAGTAGTAGTAGTAGCTGTTGCGCTCTTGCAATTAGAGAGGCTGCCACAGCCATAAGGAAGCATGCCTGTCAATATGATGAGTGTGTGCTTGAGCGCTGTACAAGACTGATTGATTGACTGACTGAAATGGATGTCAACATGTTGGCTGATCTCACTTTACAGTTTGTGCGGTCTCATGGCCTGAGAAAGCTCCGATTCCATCAGCCTCACAAACACACACTGGATATCGCATTTCCGGTGCGGTTATTGTGGTAATCTTATGGCCTATATGCAGTGAAGAGAAAACTCAGTGAGATAAACATCTCCATATGCAGCCACTGTGTCATTAAAACAGGCAAAGAAATATACAAAAAAAAATCTTTACAATATGTAGAAATACAACCCAACTGAATTATAGCCACATTCTTAATATTTATATAGCACTTAGTGCCCGGTTCTAATGCACCAAATAAATCAGCGTAAATATTTAGCATTCATTTAACACTCGAAAAACGAGCGTTATGAGAGACCCCGTCACCGCGCTGTAGCGACCCCTGACCAACATTCTCAACTAGGTAACAGTCGCTGTTCTTGGCTGACTCACAAACTTGTCTCGCACACTCCCACATTTGATAAATATTTAAACATATTTAATCTCGACTCACAGCCCACTCGCCCGAACAGGCGGCTACCGAGTTCAGCACAGCGAATGTATCTAGCGACGCGTATGTACATTGTCTCTAGTATTAATTGTATGCGAGTTTGTCCGAAAAGTGCGCTTGAGCCAACAGTTCAAACAACTCGGGTATGACGAGTAGTGCGAGTAACTAAAAACAAAAAAACTGCGTTAACAGACTCAAAAACAATACAAATATTAAGCAAAGAAACACGCCAAATACTAAACTTATTTATGGAGCACTTACCGATACGAATATAAGCTTCAAGAATAATTTGCTTGAATTTGAATTTGCTTTCGCAGAGTTCATTTCGCTTTTTTGCCATAATACTCAAAATATTTACCCTTGTAGATACCCTTTGTATATACTTTTCGCCGACTCCATTAGCTACAAATATATATACTTGATCAGGACGACAAGTTGAGGCGATCAAGCCATGTTGGTCTGTGTGAACGCCTCGCTCTCGGAAAGTACAAGAACTGAAGACTTGAATTTAAAATAACGTTTCTCTTATATCATACATATCATGAGCTTATAGTATTTTTTTATCAATATCTCTCCCAATTTCATAATATCAATAGCATAACTCAAAAATTCGACCTTGATACCAAAATACATACGAAATTGCTCGTATAGTATTTATATAGGGATTATATGTTATGTTATGTTAAATGTTAAAATGTTTTATTTATTTCGTTAAAAATGAAAAGGTAGAGCCTTGTTCTATGGTATATACACTCTATTCTATGCTGTATTTAAGCACTGAAAATTTCTTAAAGGTCGGACTATAAACAACGAAGTTAACTTAGAAAGCATTTCTCAAACATTGTAGAGTGGGCCAATTTGAAGAAGCAGAAATACAACTGATGCGTAAAGTCTGCAGCGTGTTTTTGTACATTTAAGTTGAATTGTCGGCTTGCTGCTGGGTTCAGGGTAGCTCTACAATGCCAAACTACCTCAGTTCTCTAAGGAAATCAAGCCAAGAAAACCTGCAGTTATTTATGTGGGTGAAGTTCTATGACAAAAGCCGGCCACTGTGGCCGCTTTGTGTTTTGGATTTTTGCTTGTTGTTTTCTGTCTGAGGCAGACCAAAAGTGATTTTTAAATATTGCCTTCCAGCGACTCAATGACGCCGCGACGGGCACATATATATGGTGTATAGCGTGTCGCAAGAGTTGAAAAGCATATATATGAAGTACACTATGGCATATAAAAATGCTCACATTTATGGTCTCATATGTATGGCCATACGAGAGAAATAAAGTCACAACAGAGCCAAAGAACGGACGGTGCCAAGCCAAGCGCTCACAAAATGGCTGTTAAAGTCGACGACTCAAATTTTAGAGGTTTGGCTGGGTTTGGTTTTGTTTTTGATTCTCGAATTTGATTCTTTATTTTGTTGCGCCTCTAATGAGTGGAGCTCTTTACTAAGAGCCCTGAGTTATGCTCAAATCGTCTTGCTTTGTTTGGCCCATAAAATTTATGAGGTGTTTTGTTAAGTGTTAAGAAATTTTACATACAGATACAGGGTCGAAGTCCCAGAATGCGATTTGCGCGTGTTTAAATACATAAAATAATACTCGTATTCTGGTAAGACTATATATATACATACATATGAATATATGTTTGTGTGCGACTAATTAAGGCGAGTTTAACAAATTATATGATCGATGTATTCCAAACGGATCTCATCTAATGCTGGGCTAAGCTGATTCTCTGAGAAACCACATAATGACCCGGCAGCGTTGAACAGGATTGACAAGTTTTCAATTTCGCTTGAGTTTAAAAACAAGATTTTGCTGCTCTTCTGCAGTCGCGACCAGCGCCATAAGAGCTTTGACGCGAAAGTGTCAAATTTTTTATGCCCTTCACAAAAATTACAATAAATTTTGAAATTTAACGATAAGCTTGAGACTTCCCCAAACGCTGAGGCAATCTTAAGCCGCCGTTGCACATTAGCTCACCGCACAGTAGATGACGAGCCCATAATCGAATGTGAAATGAGGAGTGTCAACAGAAGAGTGTGTGTACATTTTTACATATTTTTGTATTAGATTGCATAAAAAATACAGTGTTACATGAGTTATTAATGTTTTCATTTAAGATCTCAAAGCAGCAGAAAAACAACGTCAAAGGAGAATTTAGAAAACATAAATCGAAGCAGAATTAACCAATTAACCAATTTAATATTATTTACTTTGCTGCAAATAAACAGATAAAGAAAGATCGCACCAAAAATTGTCGAAAAATTGAGAGCGTGACTGGAAATCAAAGCATTCGCTATGTTACAGCATATTGAATGAATCATATATTACTTGGCAGCTCAGAGTTTCAGGGTCCAGAATATTTCATATCAACAACTCAGAATCTCAGATTGATATGTATAACAAAATGCTCGTAGCCACACCTGATATCTTGCCAACATATCTGAGCGTGTAATATATAAATACATCAAACAATTTGTATGCCAAAGGCACAATAATATTTAATTTTTTTCTTTTATTAACATCTCAACAGCTACGGCAAATTGTAAAGCAATTATTCGAATCACACGCCGGCGCGGGTGCGATAAATTTATAAAATTGGAATATAATGGAACGGAATGCTCGTATGGTGTTATATGGTATGAAATGCTTTGCATCGTTGCATTCGAGCAGACCTCAAATGTTACAGACTACTGGTGATTAATATGGGAATGGACGGGGGCCTTACATGTGGCCGGCGAAATTGTTTTCCACTTAAAACCAAATAACTATCAGCAAAAAAGCTTTGATGATGTCATTTGCTGAAGTCATTAGACATAATGAAGATGAATTTGATTTGTTTATTCGCTTTGTTTTACATACAACAAAAAAAAAATTGCGCATCAAAAGCTAATAAATAAATACGATTTTGCGATTTTATGGATTCATGTTATTATTATCGTCTTTTAATTCCTGAACTCTTTGCTTATTTTTCCATGTGGCTGACCAGAAAATAAAAAATAAATAAAAAAAATTGAAAATAAATAAAATTGCAGCGTACATTGACCATAATTTCATGTTTCCAATACATTTTTTGGCAAGACACCGTGGCGCCGGCTTTTCCATTATATTTGCCAGCAATACGACAAACAAAATCTGGCACACAATGCGAATTCGCGTACTGTGTAAATAAATGTGATAAAAAATTGCGTCGCATGCGCAGAAAACAAATCGCTGTCGTTGTCAGTTTTGTGGCTTGCCAAAAAAAGTTATTGCATTTTGCGCAATTTTCACAATATTTTATTTTTGTCAAAACTTTTTACTTTTTTTTTATATATTGGTTTGGCGTTGTGTTTTGTGTCTAATTTTGCCACCTGCATTTTGGCATATTTGGCAGTTTTGACTAGTTGGCAACTTGACCAATTGGCAGCCCCCTAGTTGGCCTATTGGAGGAAAAGGGTGGCTCATTTTGGTACAAAAATGATTTATTAACGTGCTCACTTGTTTATGTCGACTTGGCTGACTGCCTATGGCCAATGCAATTTGTTATTTAACAATTTGTAAACGATCCGTGTAATTTTATACCCCACTCGGTATTGTATATGTAATGCGACATTCCATGGCTGTTTGGTATGCATTTTGATACAATTATTAGTTACGGGCAACTTTTGACGGAATTTCGCTAAAAAAACAGCATTAAATCTTTATTAAGTTAATTATTTAAAAGCGACTCCCATCTTCTAAATGTAACTATTGTTGCTCTAACTTATATATTTATATTCACCTTTGGATCCCATAATGGGAAAATGTTTACACATTCGTCGCTTAATCTTATCCAACAGGAAAAGAAAGAAGTTCTCCCATACAAATTCGTATTTATATAAATTATTATCATGAGAGTGTTTGCTCTTAAATCATTGCCAGCAAAAATAAAGCTTAAAATAATTTGCCTAAAATTACTTTAATTAGGTTTATTAAGTAATTATGTTATTTTCGTTGCGTATTCTTACATTGAGTTTAATAAAAGTTCGGTGGAACTGCGTAAAAAGAGTCCCTTTTAAATATTTTGGCTATATATGTACATCTGAAGCCTCCAGCTATGGTCAGTGCTTACTTTTGAGCCATCAAAACTTGACTTCAAAGCAATAGCGCCAAATTGGCCATTTGCCAACCCACAACTCACAATATTTAACTCGCCTTAAACAATTTAACAAGCCAAACACGTGCAGTGAAACACGAAGCTGATAATGAAGAAACCAAAGCCAGAACAACAATAATAATCATTAAATAATAGAAGCTACACTACAACAGCAGCAACAACGGCCTCAACAACAGCAACAATAAATCAAGTCGTAAATAAAATTTTGAATTAAAAATGGCAATAGCTCCACTCCACTCTACAAACTATGCAAATTATTCGTAACAATAATAACAATAGCAACTGAAATTGTATGAAAAAATATGTGTATATTGTTAGAGGTTTCATACTTGGCCTCTCGTGCTGCTAGCATTTACAATAGGTGCCAGAACAAACTTACAGATAAAGTATCTATAAATAAATGAAAACATTTAAGGCTGTTGAATTGACTTCTGTTTGGCGATATAAACTTCAAAAGACTCTTGTATAAATTAATCATTTTATGGTTTTATGAACTAGACTCGTATAGACTAGGCCACGCAAAAAAGGCTAACCTGGCTAATAAAAACAAGTAAGAGGTTCTAGTCGGGAGCTTCTAACTAGGGGATACTCTGAAACAATGTTCCCTTGGCAGGGTTGGAATACGCAACTGACCGCATTACTTCGAATTTGCAACAAGCCGCTCCCGTTGCTGCCGCCTCTAATCAACAGCCACGCTAATAATTAAGACCTAATTAGAAAACAACGAATTAAAAGTGCAGCACAGAAAGCAATACAATCGCGATTGCAATGCTGTTATAGAATTCAATGAAAATGAGCATGGATGAGCTGCCCTTAACGCGAGAAGAGCATCTTATTGTACCATAGAATATTCGTGTATTATAAAAAGTCAATTATTTTTCTTATTTTATTTTATTATCTTATTATTTACCAAAATTGCCCCAAGAAATCGGATTTCCAACCGATTATTATCGATTACTTGGAAGCGGGGCAAGTTATCGAATAAAATCGACCTTCGCGGGCATTAGGAGGATTACAGCTAAAATTTCAAGTATGTAGCTCTCATAGGTTCTGATATCCAGGCGGACGGACGGACAGATGGACAGATAGACGGACGAGCTGATCAAGAATATATATACTTAATGGGGTCAGAAATGCTTCCTTCCGCTGATGCATACATTTGCACAAATACGTTATACGCTTTTTACCCATGTTTAATGGGTTTAGGGTATAAAAACCCGCAGCAATTAATACCATTGATATGATACTGTAAATTATGAATGGATTTGAAATGTAATAATATTGACGCTCAAATTTTAAACATTTTTACGAAATCATAATGTCCTTTTTCTAAACTATAAAAGGCTGAGTTAACTAATCTAAAAGAAGTTTTTTGTATTATCCGTTATATTAAACAGTCAACAACTATATTACTTTTTTCAGATATCATAATCGCCTTATTATAAAATAAATTAACCCAAACTTAACTTGATTTAGCTTATAATCCTCCAATTTTTTTGCACTGTACGAAAATAAACTTTAAACGCTATAAATATTCCGATAAATATGACGCAAATTCTATAGATACAAATAGTGATATTTAAATCAATAATTTGTTAAGCACTAAAATCAAAAAAATTGTAAAATATTTCGATACTAATTGGACGGCCTACTAAATTGACGGCTAAGTTATGGATTCCAAAGGAGCTTACCCATAGGAGAACACTAGGTCCGCTTGCTGATGGGCTTCATTGAATTGAACGATTTATGCAGCCATAAAATGCGAACCTGTGAGTCAACAATTTACTAGCCTCGACGCTGAAGAATTACAAATGGGTAGCTCTCAAGTAATTTATATGGCACATTCACAATTTTATTACATCGTCGAGATTGTCGGATGAGCATCAAATTGAAGCCGGGCATTAAATAAATATTTTGTTAAGGCATGCAATTCATGCAAATGAGCAAATCGTTTGATATAAAAACAATCTGGCTGTAAATGGTAAATGAATTGCCAACCACGTCAGCCGCAGCATAATTGAGAGTATCTGTGGCCACTAAATACTCGAATGTGGAGCCAACAGAAACAGGTCCAGGTCCAGCATAAGTATTGTTGGTCGGGCCCGGATCATGTGCGTCATGAAAAAATGTTGCCTGTCTTGCGGTTAGCCGCCTGCCACCATATTTGTACGAAAGCGCATGCGCGCGTGCCTCAGTTGGCCTGGAGTCGACTCCAGCTCGACTTGAATACGGGATTGGGTCTTGGGCGTTATGCCCCCGACCACTTGGCTCGATTGTTTTTGTTTCTATTTTCTGCGGCAGTGGCAGTATTCAAAGCACGCGCGTTTACAAATTGAAAACTTGTTAAGCCCGAACAACTGGCAACAGGTGAACCCCGTTGCATAGCTTTGGTGGACTCGCCAGATTTGAGCTGCCAATTTGCGGGCTGAAAGAGTCACATAACTTAGGAGCTCGAAGCGTCGCTGTCGTGTTGATCGTTTTGATAGAGTTGTTGACATTTTGCGGCTGCCAGAAGTTTATGCTAATTGAATGCCAACATTTTTACTTACTCACACACACACACACACACCCATCGGAGAGCAAAATATACATACCTGAAAATAAACAAAATACAGAAGTGCATTAGAATGTTTGTATACACAGTGTTGGTCAAAAATATCAAGGCAAGAGGAAGGGCTTCGTTTAAGACGAAGTAGACATTGATATTTCATAAGGCACAATTAAAAGTTCGTTATCCTTTAAAGTCTTTAAGCAGAAAACAACAAAAAGATTACAAATCCGTAAAAAGTTTTGATGTGTCCGAGTCAATAAAGCTGAAAATATCTGAGATGACCCCAGTATTAATCCTGCCCATGTCAAGGATTGGTTTAGTATCTCGCAGTGAATACTTCTTTTCTTTCGTTATTTAATTGTAGAGTATGCAAAAACTATATGTTCAGTTGTCCGTATAGTTTTGTCTGCCACTGTATATATGTGTACACCACGCATACACGTAAACTGGGCGAGCTGTGAAAATTGGGTTAACGCATTCTATTCTAAACAGAACCGAGTGTCGGTTTCGATCTGGAGCTGTCTGTGTATGTAAACATTAAACATTTACCTGGGATTGCTTTGATTTTTTAAGGTTCTTGAAAAACATAAACATAACATTTGCTTTTCCTAAAATTGTTTTTCCCAAAGGGCAATTGACCCAGTTTGGTTAAACGAAACACGATTTCTAGAGGCGATTAAGTGGCTTTTCAGCACTTGGCGTGCACTTTGCACCCAAAAAGAACTCGTTGAAGTGGAAAATAATGCAATTCAGCTGCATCTAAATGCCATAAACTACTTCAACACACTTGAGTTTATTTTATAAACATGGCATTAAATGGGGCAAACTTCCAATATACTTTTAATAATACATAGAGTCTAATGTTGTAGATTGTTTGGAGAACGGTTTCAGAAGACCAGCTGAATATATTTTAACTTAAATTTTAGATAATAATAACATGTTCTAATTATTTTAAGTACACACTTTCCATTTACTTATTTTTACTATTTTTAAAAAGCTCATGAAATAAATAATATTCAAATAAATAATATAATACTGTTACAAAAGAATTCACATACTTGAATATTTCCCTAAAGTTAAAATACCCTTGTAGATACGTCCAAATCATTTGATTTTATACGTAGCTTTATGCCTGGCTGACATTTTCATTAGACATCTGATATAGGAGCAGAATTTATTATATGTTATTAGTTGATATATATATAAGTTGATATTAAGTTTTTTACAGAAAAGTTGTCCACCATAAAATTAAAAACTTTCCAAATTCGCGACAACTTTTTTAAATACAATATATTTGTGGATAGCTCTTTCAACGTAACCAATATTGCTATCCAATTGGTTAACGTTAATTTCAATGTCTATATGTACTTTAATTTTTATCTGTCTAAACATTTAATACGTTTCCTACTTATCCGATTACAATATGAAGGAGCCACCAATGGCCGCAAAAGCTCAGTGAAATATAGTGGGCATCATATTCATGCATTATTATGCATATTAAAAGCGACTGTTCAAAGTTCTTGGCCCGATGCAATGGAGTGAAGCACACTCAGCCATCAGGATAGCTCAAATGCAGGCACTTTAAAGCGCACTTCATGCGCAGCACACGCCGCGCCGTCTGCCACAGTAAGCACTCAACAAAGTGGCCACGGAGTAAACCAATTGACACTTGAACGTGCAACGTGGGCTGTGCGCAGGGCCAAGGGCAGCGGCCAGCAATAGACGTTGCTCAGCAAAACCACCAACGCACAGCCGGGTGGGCCTTACAGACGGCACAAACTGGTAAACAGGCGAACGGGTAAAACGGGCAAAACGGGCAACCGGGCAAATGGGCAAACTGGCGGCTTTGGCCTTTTTGGCCCTACTCACTCGGTGACACTCAGTTTGACGGCAACGTTGACGTTTTATTTGATTTTCCGCTTGGTTGCATTTATGCACTCGTCTCGTCGCCCGCTGGAGTAAGTACCAGTTATACCCATTGACAATGGGCAAAGAGGGTATGTTATTTTTATGCAAAAATATGTAACAAGCAGAAGCAATCATATTCAACTCGACTCTGATATAATGATATAATTCTAGATCGACGACGATGAGCTGAGCCGCCCCACCAATATCTGACCAGGAAGCTTCAAAGGCCATAGACTTTAGAACATAAATATATTTTTCTATGCTATTCGCTGAGCAAACACCGAATTTCCTCCATAGGTATTATTGTGTCTGCAAAAATAGTAGATAGAATGCTTGCAAAAATATCTTTTCGCTGACTTCAGGGTATCGCCCAGCTGGGCACTCCCGATCAGAACACTCCAACCAGCGTACATCGGTGGTGCCGGCTGGTTACTCGATATGCATGGCATCGATTTTAAAGTGGTCAACAGCGGCAGCAACCGCTGCAGCTTCAGCATAATTTATAACTATGACACCAGAAACTGTTCAAACAATGGCCAAGATTAATGATTCCGGCTGTGGCACAGGATATGCCTTGTGCTGGCGTTTTGTTTTGCTGCTGTATTTGAAAATGCATGATTGTGGCTTAAATGGAGCTGTGTAAATTGTCTAAAATTGTTGTCATACTTTTACAATTTTAATGAGTTTTCACTGTGAGCCTAAAACATGACTTGTCACTTGTCCTTAGCTAGTTGCATGCATAGACACTTGGACACCTCACACGGGCGTTCGTATGACTTCATCTTCATTAGCATTTTGCAGCTGGCAGCAGTCAAGGCAGGGCATTGTGTACATAGGATGGTTTGCCATTGTCTATACTTCTGTCTGTTTACCATATTGTTTGTGCCTACTTGAAATTGCTCTGGCTCTGCTCAGAAAATAAACTAACAGGATTATGTGCAACCATTGTTGGCCTCCAGGCTTCAGCACTTAAGCAGCAGGTCTCGCAATCCTTTAATCCTATGGCGGGCTGCTCCCCATTCGAGGGGACAGCGTTAACTCTATGCAAATTTATTTACTTTTCGTGCTAAAAATATATATTTTGTATATAATATGGCTTAAAACAAAGGCTACGTGTGCGGCAAAGGGCGTTCGCTTCGGCTACTGTCCAAAACAAACTTGGCAACTTGGCAAATAGCACGCCAAGTTGCACAAGGACAATAGCACCAATTGCACAATTGAAATGCATGAAGGATGCAGCACAATTGGTTTAAAAGTCCAGGGCATAAAAATAACTCTGAATTTAATCACAAGATAAGCATACAAGGAGATCAGATTGACAGCGATTTCAGTTCATGTAATTGGCATCGACTTGAAGATTTCTCTAAGCCAATTAATGATAAACAAATATTGTTAACTAGTTTGCAACATTTAGCAATTAAGATAAACCATCAATAAAATTATTAAATACTGAACTGTTATTATTAAAGCTTAACGATATTGTTATCGTTAACTGCAACGATTTTGTTAGCAATTAAAACTGCAAAGCTGTCTTTTATCACTCGTGATAAAAGACTTACTTTTCGGCGTAAGCAACCAACAAATAAAGAAAAATAATTGTTTTTAATAACTTTTAAAACAAGTATTACCATTATTATATATTTTCTTGCGAAGGAGAAGGAACCGCTTAGCCAGTCTATAATATTAAATATTATATACTTAGTAGAGATGGATGTGGCCAAATGTATGCCAATTTCATCCCAACTTTCGAAGCTCGAAGGCAAATACAATTAAAATAAAGTAATGCTATTGAGTGAGCCGGATTGGCTGGCTTTATAAAATGCAAATTTTTAGAATTTACTGCCTTACATATCGTTTTATAATTGAAACTTATTAAACAAGTCATCAGACAGTCCAACGAGAATGAACCATATACATTTTTTATTTTTGAATACTTGGGATTAGTGAAAGTATTACTCATATTTTGAAGCAATATTGAACAAAATGTATAAGAACTAGTTTTAATGCATTTATTATATATTTAAGTATTAGATTGCATAAATAAGGTGTTCTACTTCAGTTGTACCCTGTGCAGACAAAAAGTTTTGTTTTTTCATTATATACATATTGGCATATATAGCTTTAATTTTTAGAGTCTGGCAAATGCAACTGAACTTTTGCTAAATCGAGTCAAACTTTTCATCTAGATTTCTGTGCTGTCATTCAAAAACTGTCTGTTCATGGCAAATGGCAAAACGAAAACGAAAAACAATTGGATTGGACTTCAAGCCAGAAGCGAAAGCAAGCCAAAAATAAATAAATAACAAAACAGAAGGAGTGCACGCCGAAGTTTATATGCCCTTGTATTAACTTTTCCTTTTTTGACCGTTGGTTCCTCTGAGAATAACATCATAAAATAGTTCCATCCAGCCGAATCGGAAATATGTGCTAGCATGGCTATATCTGCTGCAAGGAGTCGAAGATGTCTCCATACAGGCGTTACACATTTCATCACGAAATTATACTACCTCTAAAAAGAGTATAAAAAGCCAACGAGATCGAAGCAGAAATGTAAATGTGCCACGATTTCGAAATGTGCACAAATGCATTTAATGGATATAAAAATAGATAGAGACAGCGGCAAATGCAGAGCCAAAGGCAGACCGCCGACAAATTTAGTTCGGATGAATATATATATATATACACATATATCTATATACATTCCCGACAGACCGGGAATTGCTGTTGTTGCTGTCTGCACTTGTCTCTGCCGCTGCACACGAGACACAGATGCCTTCGCAGAGCCGATTTTTGATTTGCATTGAAAATTGTCTGGGCTGCTGGCTGGCGCGCACATGCCCCGAGCCCTTCGCCAGACTGCAGCTACCCGCCAACTGGCGCGTGGCTCCAACAGCAAAAGCAACAAATCCAATTTCCAGCCTAACCAAAATACAAAGATAATTTTTTTCGTATGTGCTCACTATGAGATACTCTGTAACAATAAAGTGATAGATTTGAAAATAAAATTAATAGTTTTCAATTTTGGAAAGAGTTTCAAGGTATTATTATCCTCGAGATTTGCTAACACAGTCTTGTTTGAAAAATTTTGCTACATTATAGCAATCGTCCCAGCGACGAATTAATACAGCACGTCCTCCTGAACAAGAATTTATATACTTTTTGGAGTCGGAGATACTTTCTGCTGTCTGTTACATTACAAATATACCCTTATTATAGCTATTTTCACTGGCTACAGGGTATAGAAAAGCATAATTTCATGCTGCGCCCGCATCTGGACTATATGTAAGTGCAACTGTTGTCTCTTGCCTCTACTCGCCCGTCCATACCCTCCCTTACCAGAGCACAGCGCTCGCAAGTGGCGATCCATTGGGCACATTGTTGCACAGGGCATCTGTTTTACATACTTGACAAATTAATAATAATTACGCTCCCCCCGTGTGTGCTTGTGTGTGCTTTTAGTGAGTGCATTCTGTGGGGGTATTCCCTCATTCCCTAAAAATTCGTGTCTAATGTTACACAAGGCTGGATCTGTCGGTCGGGTGTGGAGTTTTTAAGCACTTTGAAGTTAATTTTGATTGATTTCGTATGCATTTGCTTGATTTATGTGAAACGCTGCAAGCTGAGTAAAATATTTGTGAGACTCGTCAGGCAACATTTTCTCACGAACAGAGAAATCTTGAACAATTTTCAAATAGTTTAAGCTTAGTTAATTGATATACGTAATGGATATATGCATAAGGTTAAGTCATCAGACCATTATCATAACATCAATTGTATCTTAAAGAATATGTTTTAGTCAAATATAGTTCTAGGTGTGATTTCACAAATTGATTGAATTTCTATTATCTTTTAAGGTCTATATATTAAAGGTATTCCTTAAATTATACATTTACTTTCAATAAAGTAAAAATGAAAAAATGCCCGAAGTCTGCAGCCACAAACTTATTTTCAAATATCATTGCAACGCAATGTCTAAGATTTGAATAAGCATGCCAGGGTAATACCCGCTAGATGTATATATATTTATATATATATGCATGTACGGTTGTTCGTTTGGTCATAAATTATGGAACAGGTAAGTAGCATGTGGAAATCTAAAGCGACTTCTTAGCAGCATTAAGCCGCAAGGCCAGCATTGACTCCTCAGCACCGCCAAAAAAAAAAAGAAGAAGAAGAAGAAGAGATATGCATCTTTTAGGCGAGTTAACTGCAGTGCATTGCAATTTATACCACTTAAGCGCTAAAGTTGCGCCATTAAAGCTAAAAAGGCGTTAACCCGCCCAGATAAACCAGCTGCCAGTAAGGGGCGGGGCTGGAACGGAATGGAGAATGCCAGCGAATGTTTTATGTACTACACGGTTGCTTTTTCCGCACTCCTAGGACATGGTGGCTAGCGCAGCAATAGAGAGACAGACACAAAAGGGCTCTAAAACATTTTGGCCCAAAAGTCGAGAGACACTGCACAGGATGTGCGCTGTACAATGTGCACTTATCCTGGCAACAGGGCCAGGGCCAGGGCCAGATCCATACTTTTTCGCCAACATGCAAAATGTTAATTCATTTCAGCCACATGAACCGGATTTTTATCTCTCACGTGCGACTGCTACCAAGAGCAGGAAAGGACGACCAGCCGGGAACTGAACAAATGCTAACTAAACAAAATGTTGTGTTAAGGACGGCAAAAGTTGCGGGCGTTAGCACATTTCCGTTTCCGTTTTGTTGCCTCTAAGCCGTTTGCTGTAGCTGCCGCTGGAAAGCTGCCGGTTCCCATTGTGATGGCGCTTCATTTGTGGCCTGCCAGCTCTGGCAGAGAATGTATCTTAAAGCACTCAACTATACCTACTATATATCAGAAATGAGTGCACTATGCATTTAAGTGCCATTTAAGTGAGCTTCCACTTGCCGTAAATTGAGTTTTCAAACTCATCTATCATTTTTGCTCAACTTTTTAATAACTGAATTTCCGTCAGTTAACTTCAATGTTGCAAAAAATATGGACTTTTAATAAGTCTGCGGCCGCAGGCTGCACTCTGGCCTGATTGCTGGCCAAAACTGTTTGAAATTTAATTACTCAATTTAAAGTGGCAGTAGAGTGCATTTTTTTTGTTCATAACAAAGCCAGTTAATAGAATTATTTAAATGAAAATTAACTTTGAAGTCATGTAAAAATATTTTATAGTTTCTTAAGCCCACTTAACTAGATTTCAATTAAACTAAGCAAGAAATGTATAATTTTCAGTTTATGTAGAAAAAGCATACATTAAAAAGTATCTATTTTAATTTTGATTTGGAAATAATTAACAAAATTAACAAAATATTGCCAAACAATTTGTTACTCATTCAACGACCCAATCGAACAAACATAACATATAGCTGCCATAGGCCTTAAACGCTTGTAGGACCAGCATTTTTGTTTTTGACGATAATTCCACCAAACAGTTTTTGTAATAAGCGCTATATATCTGCAAATTCTTATCAGCTCTGTATGACGTAGCTTCTATATGAACAATAGGTCGAAAGTTTTATTGACCACATTTTTTATATACGAGCTCAACGCCAATGCTTTTAACTATATCAGGTCGAAAAATGAATTTCTGTTCGGACATATTTTCTGATTTTCATAATTCCTATATCTACAAAGTATTCAATTTGAATCATATTTCGCTAACACTTGTACCACTGTGCGCACTTTATCAAACCACACAAAACAAGCACTGCTGACCTGCCGATGACGCTGAAAGCGGCTTGTTGCCTGACTCTGTGGGCTTTGGCAGTTGCCATTCGACATCGACAACGCGATTCGATATCGAATATGCAAAGCGAGTGTGGGTGCCAAACTACATGTGTATGTCCACGATGACAACGCAAACGATGTCGATGCTAGAATGGATGAATGCCTGCTTGAATGTTTTGGCTTTTGGCGTTGGCTTGCACTGTGTGTGTGATTGTTTGTGTGTGTGTGTGTGTGTGTGTGTGTGCGTGTGTGTGTGTTACGACTGTTTTGTGTGGCTGAATTGGCGAGCGGCGCCCACACGGCAACACTGGCAAACAACGTGCGCCCATATGAGGACATGGAAATGGCCACTGGCTGTTTGGGCAGCACCAGCTGACGTTGTTAAATACACAAATCTACATTTCTAGATAAATATATGTATGCATGTATATGTATATGTATGTGCATATGTATTGTGCCGCGTGGTCGGTCGGTGAGTGCATTTACATGACGCGGCGAAAGTGAATCGAAGCCATGATTATGCAGGCTGCTCCAGACAACGACAGCAACAGCGGCGACAGGCAACATCAGCAACATCTGAGTAACAGCAACAGCAACAGCAACAACAATATTTGACATGTGTTTGATTGGAGTCGCGTTAATATCTAGATACACATGCATACACATGTATGCCTAGAAAAGGAGGAGGACTTTGACGAACATCCAGCAGAGAGTAGGCTGAAGGAGCGCTGTGCTGACCAGTCGCTCGCTTTTGTATTGAAAATCAAAGCAGAGTGGTGCCTGCCACTTACAGCGGGTGTCGTAAAAACATGACTGGCGGCCACAAATTATGTTAAACGAAGGTGCCACACGGCGGAAGGTGGCAGTCAAGTAGCTGGCCCGTCAACTGCGGCTCTGCGCTCTGGCGATAACAACTACTCGAGCTGCTGCTGCTGCTGCTGTTGTTGTTATTGTTGCCCGTCTGTCCAACTCGCTGATGAGGCCGACAAGGCGTGCCCGACAGCCACAGAGATGACGCTCAATCAGCTGAACATCTGTTGCTCGCAGCCTCGCGACAGCAGTGACATGAGAGGGCGGAGCCAAATTCCTCACTGTTACATATAATTTGCATGGGGTGCAGAGGGGGAAATTATGGCCGAGTTGGAGCCGAAAAGCACACTTTACTTGGTTATGCTAGTATAAAAATAGAGTGACATGTTTCAGATTGGAGAAAAAAAACATGCGGGCCTTGCAATCAAATCCGAATCAAACCCGACCGAATGTTTATTTAGGATATAGACAATATTGTTTCCCGATTTAATACAACAGGTAATAGAGAAATTTCTAATTGTTAAGTTACATAGATCCATAAGATATACGCGAGCTTGATATGAATCATTCGAGCAAATCTTTCAATATTTAGGAAAATAGTATGGATTATATATATATCGAGGCTTTTATAAAACTTATGATCGGGTATTGAAAAAGAATGTACTGCAGTATAAATATGTCACTCTGTTCTTTTCCATCTTGGATATTATCAGCTATAACTAGGCAACTCTCTTGTAATCTTTTACATTCCAAAATCAATTCCATTAAAAATATGCAATTTTGTGCTACGAACAAACTTAACTCTTATTGATTTAGGTGTACCCAAAAAAAAACTTTCCCGACAAAATGTTGCCTACGAGTAATGTGCTTATTTCGTTTTTAAGGCACATTAACAATATTTATCAGACTTATACATCGTGTTGCTCGTATTCTTCCCCTGGGTCGGGCCTTTACAGCATGCTCATCAATTTTATAGTTTGGCGAGTATTTTTATTTTACAAATCAACTCAGCCATGAAAATGCGGTGCATGTAATTTATAGCAATTTCCTTCTTGCTTGGGCTGCACTTTTTATTGCCGTTGTTGTTGTTGTTGTTGTTATTTTGAATTCCACGCCCGCTGATATGCAAATTTAGCTGGGGATAGCCACTAGCTCCCCTTCTCTGTCTCTTGGGTAAAATACAAATTTATTAATTTATGCAACACTTGAGCTTATATTTATTGTTGTTGTTTTTGCTTGTTCTGTGATTTCACGCTACATTTGCTTTGCGAGTGAGGGAGAGAGATAGAGAGAGAGAGAGGGAAATAATTTATATAGCTCTCGTCGCTGTTACATTTAGGTGGTAATTTATATCATTGGCTTCCATGAGACTTATTTGTAAAGTAACATATACCTAGCTATGAGGCAATTAGCAGCAACTGCAGTCAAAATGTTGTTATACCCTGTATCCACATAGGTAAGGTAGCTGTGGGCAGTATGCATTTATGTATGTCATTTATAAGCACTTTAATTAAGACCATAAGCACACAAGTTATTTGAGAACAATGTATCTAAAGTGTGGAGTAAGAAGCAACAGACGAAGCTGAATAAAGAGTATCATTCAGTCGATACTCTTTGCGTTGTTTTTGTTCTCATTATACTCTAATTGCTTGCATTTTTACACAGAATCGATGACTTAAATACTCAGCTTGTTAGCCGGACTGCACGGCAATGCACTGGACCCGAGCTGAGAGGGGAGGAGACGTGGGCGTGGGCGTTTCCTGCGGCACACGCAACAAGCGCGCATTTCCATTTCGCTTGGCGGGGCTCATAAGTAATTCGGAGTTAGTTGCATATCTTGTTATTAGCGCCTTAATGAACCTCTTTACAGCTGCCAATCACAATGTGGCCAATGAAAACTGTGGCCAGTAGTTAACACAAATATGGAAGCAGAGCCCCAACGACGGCGGCACTACAAATGGAGTTAATTTTCATAATATTTTCAAAGCTGATATTCACGTAGGAGGCGTGAAATGTAACTCTTTTGCGTCCCTCGCATAAACCAGCTGCCCGGCAAATTGGCCGTTGACACGGGACACACTCTGTCTGGCGTTTGGGTCGTAGGTTGGGCAGATGTTGGCTGGTTTATAGAGGAAGAAGCACTTGACTTATGACTAGAGCTGCGAGTAGGCGCTAGTCGTAAGCCGAACACAATTGGGCGCTTTAAGTTTATGTGGCCATTAAGGCTAAAGTTTCCAAACATGAGCCAAATGCTGTTTTTATAAGCTTAGCAGCATTTGGTTTATTAAATGTTTTGATAACAATACAAATTGGACTTTTTCAAATGGAAATGCACTTTAGCTTGAACTAAAATTCAATGTAATATTTAAAAATAACTTTTATATATTTTAATTTAAAATTATTCAACAAATATCCTGTTCTAAAATATAAATTAAAAATACAAATAATTAACTTTAAAATCGTCTTATATTTGTGAAAAACATGTAAGTGGGTTAATTATTTTTTTAACACTTTTAGGTACCAATTTTAAACAAATTTTGTTGTTTTAAACAAATTTTTTTATATTTTATCGAATTGTTTTGAATATTTTTTTTTACAAATGTCTCAAGCACCTTAACCCTGCTTTAATATGGTTTCAAAAACACTCGACAAAATAGTTAATTTGCCTTTAGTTAAACTGTAAATAAAATGATTTCACAAATATTTTTTATCTGATTGTTGGCTGAACTTTAAACTTTGAAATTATTTGTTGTCGTCCTGATTGCTGGTGGCATTCATAAATAAACGCATAATTGAAGGTGAATGCCTATTTGTCCAACAATTGTCAACAAAGCCAAGTTTTTGCATTAAACACTATATAAATTTGCCAGATAATGGCAATAAATTCTCGCCTCCATGGACTCTGCAGACGACCTCAGCTGCGGTCAATTGGCAATAACAATGCGGAGCAGCGGTCGTCAGCAGACAAAATAATTTATAATAATTGTGCGATATTAAATTATCAATTGCAGACGTCAGGCGACACGCAATAAATACATTATTATTGTTATTCGACGGCAATTGTGTGAACTGCGAGAAATAGCATTTTCCCACAGGATTCGAGAGTTGAGGGTAACTAAAGATCAACCGCCCAACCCTCCCCAGCTCCACTGTCCCTGGGCAGTGTCCGTTTTCGCATAAAATTGCATCAATAATTGCACAGCCAGCGGCATCCGCCTAAAATGCACACATGTAAGTATATCGAGCGGATGCAAGGAAGTTTGCCTGCGTCTGCATTTGTGTTTGTGCATTTCCGCTGGCCGGCACGTGCAAAGAAAATATTTGCACAGCCGCAGCAGTCACAGGCGGCCCTTCTCACCCTGCCTCCTTCCCATGCCTCCTGGCGGGGCGTGCATGCGTGCAGGCTGTGAATATCACACAGACGGATGAGATGATGGGTGACCCAGAGCTGAACTAGCGGATATCAATGGCATATTTCATTCATCAACATCTGTGAGTGCTCTAGTTGGAAATGCCCAACCGGATAATACCCAGTAGCCAGTGCCGAGATGACATCGTTTTTTTATACACCCCAGCACGCACGCCGTTTTCTGTGCTTACTATCCGATCCTTAGACATTTGCACGACCTTAATATGGGAGCCAAGTGTGTGTTCAGGGTTCCAATAGGTGGTAATTATCGTCGGTTTGAAACATACTTCGACTATCTAGTATTTATAGCTCCCGTTCATACAGAGGGTCGAACGCAAATTTCTAGCTCGCCTCAGCTAACAGAAGAGTCCTTCTGCCTGTTACATAGATTTGAGCAAACCCCTTATGCCCCTTACACCCACTTTAAATAGGCGCAGCCGATGACTGGCTGCGAGCTCGTCTAGTATAACGTCAAATGGTAACAACAAAGCCAACACAAATGCCACGCCTCTACCTCTAAATGACAATACGAGATCTAATTTGACATTGTGTTGAGTTTTCGATTTCAAATTGAATCGAATTGAACTCAATTCAGAGCAATGTACATATTCACGTGGTATCAATGTATACGTATATACACGAACCCACATTGGCAAAGCGCCTAATGGCATCCAATCAACGCGTTGTTGTTAACTGACCTTTGCGGCCGGCACAGGTGCACAGTAACAGACAGGTAACATGCGTAGCGCTTCGATAATTGTAACTGACGCAACAAAGCGATGAGAAGAGAGGGAGAGAAGGGAGGCAACATTTGCAAGCTAATTCAGTTCAAATAATGTTGATAAACTACATTTGAGAATTAACTAAGGCGCTTATTTGTATACAGAAAGAAATTACCCGTCGTTGCCCGGGTAAAATTAATATTATTTTAAAAGCAAGTGGTACTAGATTATATATTCGCGCAAAATATATACAAAGCCTTTTTTTATATTATTTCGCTCCAATTAAACAAATAAAAAACTGTTTTTCAATTTGCTAGAGTTGCCAAATTATCTAATTTTAATATACTTTTGTCTTCCTAATACGTGAGCAATAACAATTTTATAAATAACAACAATACAAGCCCAATTGAAATATTTAAATGTTTTTTAAATATACTAAGAAAAAATCAATTGTATTAGCATTAATATAATCTACAATAATGAAGACAGTTGTCTAGTTCTTTAAACCCGTCAATCAATCAACACAGAAAAAAAACCTTAATAAATAAAAAAGCGATAAGTTCACCTGGATCAGTTCTCAAGTTAAATGATATCGGGAAATAAATACATATGTGTATATACAGTGAATTTAGGAAGTTTGGTTGTTAACTGTATCAAATTATATTTTCGACAATGTTTCTTAAATTCCAGATGGTTTTATTTGTGCTGCTAACCAAATGTTCTCAAAGTTATTTGCTTAAAGTGCGATAAATATTTATTTATATCTTAACTAGAGAGTGTCAACTCTTTGCCAGTCCAAAATTAAAAACGGCAATAAATTTGCATAATCTCAGTGCATGACCAAAATAAATCGCAGTGCACGAAAAAAAATAACCAAAAATCTCAGTAATTTATTTAATCAACAACAGCCGAGACAAACGATAAACGGCTGAGACGAATCATTCGCTTTCTACAGGCCAATTCCAAATACTCT
This sequence comes from Drosophila virilis, assembly GCF_030788295.1. Classification (NCBI taxonomy): domain Eukaryota; kingdom Metazoa; phylum Arthropoda; class Insecta; order Diptera; family Drosophilidae; genus Drosophila; species Drosophila virilis. The sequence continues at coordinate 20,337,805 of NC_091544.1, read as the reverse complement.
ACTCGCTTACTACATAAGACGTCTGATCTTGATTAATATAGATCAAATCAAGAACAACAGCAGCGGCAACAACAACTGGAGCAACAACAGACAGAACAAAAGGCATAAAAGATGTCTGCTGATATTTTTACCGTCCGCCCGGCGTCTGACAGCAACTGAACGGCAGCTTCAATTAAGAAATTTCATTAAAAGTCAGAAGACCAGACCAGCAGAAAGAGAGAGATAGAGAGAGAGGGCAAGCCTCCATGAGACCCCTACAGTCTTCAGTCTCCAGTGTCCAGTGGTTCGCTGATTGCCATGGACATGCTGGACACGCTGGAATTGCTGTCGATGATTGAGATAAACAGGTCGCACATATGCTTGGACACATATATACACACATGCACACTTGCACATATAAATAGAGCAGGAGCCAGCGATTTGCCGGAAGCTGCGCGCACTCTGGCGCCCTCTACATGTCCCGCCCCAATATGAAGTGTTCATGAGGTGTATTCATGGGCATAATTTGAATTTTCTATAAATTTTAAATCGCCGCATATTAAAGAAATTTATGGCCCTAGTTGTTGAGACGCCTTCCATGGGTGTAAGATAAATGTTCTTAGATCGTGCATTCCGATTACCAGCGCAAAATTAAGTAGTTTACTAACAAAGTCAATTGAACTGATTTTCAGTTCATATTGATTGATAATCACGGCTTATACGAGCTGATTTATGGCCAGACACTTAATCGATTGTTAAGGTAGAACTAAAATTAATTTAAGCACTTATAAAAAAGAGTGCAAAATATGAAACGGAAAAAGATTGATTTATTTTATCATATTATTTTAGTTTAAATAACTAAAGTTATTAAAATATTAAAAAAAAAAAAAAGAAGTTACATTTAATATTAAGTTTTCGCAAATTGCTTAAGTTCTGTGGAAAGTTTATTCTTCATATTAATAATATTTTTATTATTATGGTTTTTTTTCATGATTATATAGAATATTTGACTATCCCTTCTAAAGCCAAAATTTATCAAATTCCTGCATGATTTATAGCATTCTTATTATGTTTAATTTATAAATCTATACAGAAATAATGAAAAAAAAAAATGAAATACTTTGCAAAGGAATTGAATCATGGTGCCTTTATTGCCAAGAACTATTAAAAAGAGGATATAGCTTTATCCGAAATTAATTTTCTCAGATGTCTTTAAGTATTTGCATTTTTTACTATCCTAATTTCAAGGGAATTATTTCTTTGAACAACTGATTCCACAAAAGTCGGTTAATATTGAGATATTGAAATCAACTCGATCTTAAAATGAAGCCTTTCAATTGAATTACCAGATTGCACACATTTTGCCACTCAGCACATTTTTGCTTCAATTCTGTTTATTTATTTATCCAGTTGGACAAAACGAAAACAAAAACTACCACAGCGCAGTTGGTTAAGATTAGCAAATATTGTGGTAGCTGTCAAGAAATGTAGGCCGCTGCCCCACTGTGCGGCACGATGCCATCCACATCCACAAATACGCTATCGAATACGTTTGACAACTAGCTCGAGGCGGCAGCTGTCGTGTCACTCCTAGTCAAACAGAATCTTAGATCAGAAAGCACAATCAAACGAAGGGCGACAGTGACCGACCAATAGATACCCTGCACAAGCATCAAGCTACCCTTACGGACGTCGCAAGCGGTGCTCTTTAGGCTCAGCTTCTTCTTCTTCTCCTCTTTTCTTCTTTCTTATACTGCGTATGAGAAATGCTAACTTCGATATTTGAGGCGCGATCTTTATGAGAATTGTAGGGCTTAAATATGGCATTCAAGAGTGCTTATAATGCAAAGCACGTATCCAAAGAAATAATTTATTTTTAACATTTTTATGCCTAAAAATGAATTTGGATTGAATTTATCGATATTTTGAAAATGGGAGAGTTCAAAAATGATGAGCTCGTTTTACTTATCGCCTAAGCTCGTAATTCTGACTTCTGACGTCTCTCTCTGCGAGTCAAATACATTTGCACACAACCATCATGCCCCTTTTGCCCATTTAATGGGTATCAAAAAATCACAATGACCACACACACTTTCAGCTAGAGCTGTGTGTCCGATGGTTCACTTCGCTCCCTAGCAAAATGTTGCCCGCTGGCGCCCTTTGTTTGTCTAACTAAACTAACGCAGCAAAAGTCATGTTCGGTTTGTGTTTTGATTTCATTAAAAGTAAATAAATTTTCTGATAACTAGATCGTGATGCTTTCATGAGCGGTCAAATCATTTGGCAGTCGCTTTTAAAGTATTTTATGGCATTCAATCAAGAGTTTGATTATTTAAAAAGCATTTTGTTTGCTTTTTTTGATTAGTTTTTTTTTTATTGTTTTCTTAAATAAATATTTATATAGCTGTGAGTTATTCACTGATTTCAATACAAAAATCATTCAATATTTTTTTTAAAAATGTCAACGTCAAAGATTTATTACTATTTATATGTAGAGCCGAATTGACTTTTATAATAAGAATTAATTTTAGAAATAATTTAGTTTCTAACACTCGAACACTCGTCTATATATGTTTGTTTAACTTTCACATGTTGTTTTTAAAGCTCTGATAAATACAACTTTAACTTTGCGGTAATTGTTGAAAATGCCTGGGCAAGAATTCAAGTCGCCCCCATTTTCCAACCTGAAACAGTCCAATTATTTTCAAATTACATGCACTTTTCCCCCGCCGTCTTACGATCATTATTAGGCCATTTTCCTACATTGATGACCGTCGCAAACGGAGCTGAGTTTGACCATGTAAAACACGCATTTAAAAACGGTGCCCAGCTCGTTTTTAACAATTTCAAACAAAGTCTAATTTTTCGCTGCAAACTTTCTTTTTTCAATTACAACCAAAAAACAATGTAGAAATGCTGGCATTGTTGTGCTGCTGGCCTTTGAAGCCCCAAAACTCAAGATGAAAATTACTGAAAGGCGATCAACGCCAACTAAATGGCGAAAACTGTAGCGAAAATCGAATGAACTGCACGGCTAGAGCGGGTTGCGGGTTGCGGTTGGGGCTAGCTGAAATTACCAGTCAAAACCTAAATTGGTTATTCATTTGAATATATCATTATAACCAAGGCCAAGCCAATTAAACGCCCAAGCATCAAAAAAATATTAATTTGGCAAGGCAAAAGTTGAACCTGCATTACATAAACAATTAATATACGTGGGCAAGCGATAATATAACAAATGTTATTTTGTGTGAATATTACACTAAGTTCACAATGTAAACATTCTAAAAATGCGGCCTATGCAAAGGTTATAAATATAAGATAATAGAATGTTGCATCTGGCGTTAATTTGAAATAAAGTTATGTTTAAATTTTAAGAGATTTTAATAGGAATTTACCACTGGCAATTGCGCTACAACTTTTTTATTTTGGGCCCTTCTATGCGATTCTCTTGATTTCAAGTAGGTCTCACAGGCAAAATATTTCTATGAAGACCGCCTGTGGGAAACTCCAGAAACCTCTTCTAGTTTTCCCTGCACAACATCAACGAAGCGTTAAATCAAACATTTGTCCAACATGCCCCCTTAGCAAAGATACATAGACCTATACATTTGGGGTCCACATTTGATCAAACCAATCAATCATAATTTTCAACAAGAGAGAGAGACATCAAGATCCCAAACAAAGTCAACTTGTGGCAATGCCACCAAGCTTGAAAAAGCTAAACGAATGGCAACGCTAAGCGAATTTTAATAATGCCCAAAACTGAGAGGGTCTGTCGTGGAGCTGAACAGCCGTAACGGAAAGCGATCAATCGATCGATCAGTAATCAGTAACCAAGTATCTGATCGAAGAAGTTAAAGAAGAAGAAGAAAACGTTTTTTATATGCACCTTTAAGTTCTGCCAGCTGCATTTTATGAGGCAGAACGCCGTCATCGAAACTATGAATGAAATGTTTATGCCGTGCGTGCGTGTATGTATGTGTGTGTGTGTGTGTGTGTGTGTGTGTGTGTGTAAATTAAAGCTAATGACTTGTAAAAATAACAGAGAAGCCATGTAAAAAAATCAAAATTAAAAAAAAAAGCACACACAGATAACATTTCATGTCGTCAGGAAGATGAATTTACACGCCATGCGGCGAACCCAGATGAGTTTTTTGTGCATTCTCTCCTCTGTCTCTCTTTCTTTCTACACAGGTCAAAATGCAGTAAACACAACGGATTTGTTGTTGTTGTTGTTATTGTTGTTGTTATTCGGTGGAAACCGAAACAGTTAAAGCGGCTGCAAGTCTGCATCCGACGGCTCTGCAGCTTCAGCCAACTGGCAAAAGGCTAACGACTGCGCCAAGTTTATCTGCTGCACCAGCAGCAGGCAGCAAAACAACCAATTTAACAAGTCCAAAATGCTGCAACCAACCGATGATCGACCACCAGATACCGTGTATTGAACGAAACTCCTAACCCAATATAAATATTCCTCGCATCAAGGTCAAGAGTTTGCTGCTTACATTTATTTACAGTTTCGCATAGAGCAATTCAATTTATTACAAATTGAGATATTATTAAATTCCTTGCTCTAGCTAGATGTTAAACAACATTTTCGTATTCTTCTACAAATTGTCTTCGTTGTAATGAATGGAATAGCGCACAATTATATTTACATATTTTCCTATACAGCAATATCCATTTTACGTGGACTCTGATCGAAATAGTTAAATTCTTCTTCTTCTTTGTAATCTACGGAATTACGAGTCTGTGCTTCAAAGTTTAACTATATAAGATACCTCACTCTTAGCGAGCTTAAGATTAAAGATACATAATCGGAGCCTTTTCTTTATAGATTGCAGAGCAAGGCATAACAAATATGCCCATTAAACCTTTTGCTTTAAGGTATAATGAAAACAACCACAGAACAACAGTTGTTGCATGGAACAGACGCCAGTCTGGGATCAAGTGAACGGGCTTACAACAACAGAACCGAATCGTTGCTTTCCATGAGTCACACCTTTCCGGGGGATTTGTTGTAAAGAAAGAGCGTAGAAGCCCGCAATCAGTAAAAGAGACGCAAACAAGTTACCTGGAGAGCCGAGGGGACCGCCGATGGCGTGACAGTTGTGTGGGTAAGCGGCTTACCGGATCGTCAGAAGTTGGAAGTTGAAAGTTACGGCCCACAATTCGTACCGAAGGAATCAGCAAAAAGGCCTTAGCTTTGACGGCCATCGAAAATTAATAAAGATTTTACAAAAAATGCCTAATGAAGTTGAGTTGTAATCAGGAGAATTGTCTATTCAAATGATCTACTTACCACCCAGAAGCGAACAGAGTTGGAAACATAATTCGAACTATGGAGATCAATATAGAACAGATAAATTATTATCTTGCAACATTTTTACTACTCGCATCTAATCCGCAAACACAACAGCTTAAGGTTATTTTGTTGTAAACGGTTAAGAACTACATATAAAAAAAAAAGGAAAGAAAAAATTGTCATATCGCAAGAGCCCCATTAAATTCGAGCAATCAGCAAGAGTCAAGCACATTTCCATAAAAACAAATAACAACAAAAAAAATATATAACCCGTTTTGTAGTGTTTACGAGACAATCCAATCAACTTTGTTGCAAAACTGTTAAGAAAGAGGAGCAAGAAACAGCTGAAGCGAAGCTGTCGAAGCTGTCGACTGAAGTTCAAGACAACAACAACAACAACAACAACTAGCAAGTGGTCAACAAGACGACCTACTCTTTGGCCTGGACAGTAAACATAAAGCCAATACTTTAATGGCGCCAGACACATCCTGAGTTCGGAACTGGAACGAAAGACTTGATCGGAAAATCCAAGCTAACAGCGTAGCGAAATCAAACGGCGTAGAAAACGCGTCATGAAAACCCACTTAAATCGAAGAGAGAGAGAGAGAGAGAGAGAGAGCATGCAATAGTAAGTAGGACTCCGACAACAACAATAACGATGGCGGTCACAAAAACAGGATGCGCATGCGCAGCAGAGAACAGAAAGCAAAAGGTGAACGTGAACATCATGATGAAGTTGAGTGGAGGTAGAATAAATACACATAAAAAGCGAAATCAAAGAAATGAACAAATAAACATAAAAGGAAACGATTCTCAGAGCACACACACACATATACATTCACACAAAGCAGCAAGGTACAAGAGCGATAAGAATGGCGAAGAGAAACGTTAAACGGATCGACTAATAGGGGGAGCGGGGAAATGGCAAACGATAAACGTCATCGCGCAGATTATGCTGCATAAATTATCAAATGCAAAAGACTGTGCCAAAAGGGAGCGCCGCAGATGAGCGCAGACAGATGAAGTGCTCAGAGAGCATATGAAAGAAAGAGAGACGAAGAAAGAAAGAGAGAGAGAGAGGGCATCAGAGGTTCAGGCAAACATTGTGCGCTGTAAATAATTGTAATTTACGAACAGGGAACTGGCTCTGCACCATCTACCTGAGCGAGCGGCAGAGGCAACGAGCTAAAGAAGCAAAAGCAATAGCAGGGACAGAGGCAGAGGCAGAAGAAGAAGCATCAGCAGCAACAGCAGCGCAATAGCAAACAAGAAGAGCACGTACAAGAAATTAGCAAACAGAAGAAGAGAAGTAAAAGCGAAACGTCAACCCCGCGCGCACACTTCCCCCTGACGGCACAAGTATTATGATTATGAAGCTAGGCGGCTGATCATAATGATGAATGGCCGGCAGCCAGCCAGACGTGTAGCGCATACATACAAACATACAAACATACAAACATACATACATACATACACAGATGAAAAACGAAAACCGAAAAAAAAAAGAAACCCTGTGGCAGTTGTACAAACGTAGAGTTACACAGACACACACACATACATACACGTTGGCCCCATGGACATTGGACCACGCGTAACGCGTTTCTTGTAATCGTGGCCAGAATCGTAAAACGTGATCGAGTGCCTTATGTACAATATATTGGCCATGGGCTTTAGCAGAAATTGTAGTTGTTGTTGCCACTTTTAATACTCAGCACACAGAAAATGGGATAAGGCAGGGGTATATTTTTATTATGCGCGAAAAGTAAAGACAAAAAGTTGAGAAAGGTATCAAAACTCGATTTCTCTGAGTCGCATACGAATGACATTTTGTATCTTAGTTTTGGTTAGTTTTATAAAATATATAAAATATCTATCGAATAGATAAACTGTGTATTAGAATATAAAAGATACGAAAATATTTGGAATTGGATTATAAAAGCTTTTAATAGATTCTTATGCAGATTATACGGCAAGGAGTACAAATTCATTATTTAATGTACTTCTTCTCTTCAAAATGCTTCTAGGGTAACTTAAAGTCCAGCATTTTATCCTGTTGAGTTAATTTTTGATCTTGTTTTGTTTATTTCTTTTTCTTATTTTTTTTTTTTTTTTTTTTTTTTTGAACACGTATCGCGTAGTATGTAGTCTGATTATTTTTGTTTTCCGTTCGAGCCAACAACTTTTCATTAGGGAAATACACATGCACAAACTCAACAACAGCAGCAACAACAACAACAACAACGACAACGCGAACAAGAACAATGAGAAAAAACAACAATAGTTTATATTTTGCCTGGCTACAACTAGCAGAATGTTGTTGTTTTTGTTTTTCTAGCTGCGCGATTCGGTCTCAATTCTGTTGTCCCTTCCGCCTGCCGTCTTTGTTCCCTCTGCCGACGTTTGGGATAATTTAGAGTTCTCTGCAGAGAGAAATTTACATGCAGACGGACATGTTTTGGGGTCTGGCAGAGTTGTTGTGTTGCCGCGTCTGTAAGTTGTGGGTCAATGAATCAATGAATCAGCGCGTGGATTCATGGATTTCCGTTTTAACAGCTGTTGTGCGAATTTTTGATGAACATGTAGAAGAGCATTGCGGGATGAGAACAAGAAATCAAACACATGTCTAAGAACTAGATAGACCACTGGAAACATATGTATGTATGTACATACATTAGCTAACAGCGATCCGGTAACATTCACAATTTCGCAATTTCACAATGAATCATATTTAATCAAAGGTAAGTGAGTCCTCCCAGCCCATGCGCAGTACAAATTGGGTTTCGATCGATAACAATCCGACTACTTACTCCGTTGCCAAGCAATCGATAAAAATCGATATCGAAATCCTGTTTTTTAAAGAACTGGATAGTTGCTTCTTCATTTCTCCCCGATACTACTGAATGTACACACACATATTCATGCGCGTCTTCTTTGAATTCTATCAACAGCATTGCGATTGCGATTGAATTGTTTTATGTGCTGCTATTTTAATTCGTTGTTTTCTCATTACAAAAGCAACCGAGCGCGTAGAAGCGGGTTCAGGGTATCCCCCAGTCGGAAGCTCCCGTCTAGAATCCCTTACTTGTTTCTATTTCCATATCTTAAATTGTCTTGAAAAACAAAAAACCGGCAACAACTGTTTATATTTCATACATATTACATTACAATAGCATTGGAACTAAAAAAAGCCTTGGGTCTTAATCAAAAATAAAGATGTCTGTACATTTAAGGGATCGGGGATGTTATCTTTAAAACGATTCACATTTAGTAGAGAGAGTAACAAGAGAGTAAGTTAAACATGTGTCAGTTATCGCAAGCGGCACGTTTTTTAAGTCAAACCAGAAAGCCCTCAGGGTCCTTATCATTTCTCAAAGAAAGTGTTCCCAACTGCTATCATACAGAAAATCAGAAGATGACAATTGTTTTTTTTTGGTTTTTTTGCTTGTTTGTTTGTTTGTTTGATTACAGCTAAGCAAACATATACTGATAGCAGTTTTCTAGAATTTCTCTATAAACAAAATGATTGAGTTACTTTTTCAATAAATTTTTCATATATTGAAATTGTTGAGCTGCAAATCGAAAGCCTTTCTAGTTAAGCAAAAAGTATGCTGGACTTCGAATGCCAATAGCTAATATTACATTAATAAATATTTGCTTAAGCCAGAAATTATATAATCTCCAACAATTCACGACTTTACTCGTTTATTTCAAAGCTGATATCACAGAAAGCTCCCATAACTAAAAGCGCCAATATCTTCAAGATTTTATTTGGAACATTGTTTTCCCACCAACATTATACTTTCCACAAGATATCACTTTTCCCTATTATCGTAGATTTCATTTAACTAAAGAGAGGAACTAAAAAAAACCTTCAAATATCGCAAAAAATTGTAAGATTAAGTTTATTATTTACAAAAACCAGCCACATTTGACTTAAGTTAGCAAATGCTTAATCTCCGTGTTTATTATCTGTCGATTTAGAGGCCATTAAAAATCAGGTAGTCTACGATCTCTACAGAATGTTGTCAAATGTCACCTGTTCCACTTCATAAACAAAATTAGCATAGAGCAAAAATTATAAGTCTTATAATCTTAGATAATATCAATAAATACGCCTCCGTTAACGGGCACGCCCACGCCCACAATTCAGCATTCCGTGTGCGCATAAAAAATAATTGAAAAACAAAAAAAAAAATAACCAATTAGCCGAGACGGGAAAAAGTTAAGAACCGATTGAGCACAATTACGCGCATAATTTAGAGGCGATATCGCGATGCCGAAGCAGCCAACGCGATTGCCGAACAGGTTCTATGTTTTGGGCCAAGTGAACGGAGGGGGTACGCAAAATGATTAGAAATTTAGTCACTTACCGCTCTTGAGACGATCGTTAATTAAATCCTCAATCAGCTGCGGGCATTCGCACTCGATCGCGTAACAGAACTGCTTGAACTTCTCGAAGCCGCTTTTGGCGATGATCTCTATGAGGTTGGCGCACTGCAGCCGCAGAATTTCGGCGTCGTTGAGAGCTTCAGTAGCTGCGCTGCCGTTGCCGCTGCCGCTGACCCCGCCGCCAACAGATGGCGTTAGTGAGCGATTGTCGCTCTGTGCGTGATCACCGTTGACACTTGCACTGCGCGAGGAGCCCGCCAAGCTGGAACTATAATCGCCGCCCACGCCGCTGACGCTGGCGCTGCCGCCGCTACCGCTGCCGCTGCTGCTGCTGGCGACAGCGCTCAGTTTGCGCTTGGTCAGTGCACCCACGCTGGAGGGTGCGCTGCCCGGCTCTGCAGCGGCCGCTGCTGCTGTGGTGGCAGCTGCTGTCGCATACGGCTTGAGCAGCAGATCCTCCTCGGACTGGCTGAGCACTGAGTTCTTGACGAGCACCGCCAGCAGATCTGTGCTGCCCAGATCTAGCATAATGCGTTCCTGGTGACGCGACAGCAACAAGCGCACTTCTTCCTCTTCTTCGCGCGTCATTTTGACGTTTTATTTGATTTGCTTCTTTATCTTCTGTTGCTCTTGTTTACAATGCACTTTTCTGTATTGCACTTTAACACTTTTACACACATACATATGCACACACACACTCTCACTATTGTTGTTGTTGTTGTTAATTAACATGCATATTCGTATTATTATTATTTAAATTTATATATTCTTAAGAACATGTATTGATTGTTGTTATTCGAAACGCAAAAAAACACAAACGCGCGCCATTTACTGGCGCTTACGCCGTTTAATTCGTTGCTCCGCTCGCACAACGTTCGTTCAACAAAGTCAGAAAGTAACTGAAAAACCGGCCTGGCTTGAAACAGCGACGAAGTGTCTCACACAGTCCTAACCTGAGAGCGAGAGAGAGAGAGAGATACAGAGAGAGTAAAACGCCCGCACAATACAGAGAGCGTAACGAACAGTGGCACAATATGTGTGTACTGCTGACAAATTCAAACGTTTAATAATTTCTTCTTACTATTTTATCGATTTAGATTAGTCATAAAAATAAGTAATTAAATTTGGGGAAACATTTTCGGAATGCCGAAACTTATGTTTGAAGAAGAAATATTCATTTGATTTTTTCTTGCGCTCCGGCATACCGAAGCCACTGTTCCCTGCTAGTAAATGTGGTTGGTTTCTCTTGCATTGCACTGCAGCTGCAATTGCAAGCGATAACAGTGTAATATTGTTGTATGTGTTAGCCATGGGTGTGTGCGTGTCCATGTGCGCGCTAGTGTGAAATAACAAAGTCAAACAAAACATAATTACATTTGTTTTGCCTCTCGCACTCTCTGTCTTTGAGAAAGCAAAGCAAAGCAAAAACAATGAATTTGCTTTTGCACTGTTAATCAAAATGTAAACTGAAATCGGGCATAACATAGGCAAATTGTAGAACTACAATGTAAAATGTTTAGAATAGAACCTTTTACAATAAAAATAATTAATTAAGTAAAACCTTTTGTTTAATAATATATTAATACATTAATAAAAATAACTAACGGCAATATCTTTCCGGGCAGAGTTACAAAAAAACTAATCAATTAAAGATTTATCGCAAGTCCTTTGCCGTCTCCACGCAAACATAAGGACACAAAGGACTCCAATTACACGTACTTGAGTTTACTTTTGGCCTGATTAGGCCCTTTGCCGGGCTCCGTAACAGATAATCGTAACAGATGTTGGCTCAGCCGTCAAGTAAACGGATAAGGATAATTATCCTTATTATAATTAAAGGAAACGAGTGATTGGCAAAATTTGAAAGCCGGAAACTTTCTGAACCAAGTGGCATAAAGAAGACAATTTGAAATTGTTAAGTCAAGGTTACTGATTAAACAGAAAGAAAACATTCTGAAATTTTATAGTACATTTCAGATAAATAGAATAAAATAGATTCAGTCAGTCAAATAATTATCAATCAGTCAGCCAATCAGTCAGTTAGTCACTCGGTCAGTCGGTCAACTAGTTAGACTTTCACTCAGTCAGTCAACCAGCGAGTCACTCAGTTAATCAATCAATCAGTCAATCGATCAGTGAATCAACCAGCTATTCAGCTACTCAGTCAGTCCATCATTTAGTCATTGAATCAATCAGTCAAGATGTTAGTTAATCTATGAGTCATTTAACCAGCCAGTCAACCAATAAATCAATCAGTCAATCAGCAAGTCAGGAAATAGCCAAGGCACTTAATCAATTTGTTGGTCAGTCAATCAATAGATCAATAAGTCAGTCAACTAGTTAGTCATTCAATCAGTCAGTCAAGCAGCTAGTCACTCATTCAATCAATCATTCAGTCAATCACTCAGTCAAACACTCAGTCAGTCAGGCTAGTCACTGACGGTCAATCCGTCAATCAACGATTCAGTCAATCAGAATGTTAGTCAATCAGTCAATCAATCTGTAAGTCAATTCAATCAATCAGTCAGCCTGTCAATCACTCACTCAGTCACTCCGACATCTGCTTTGGGTTCGATTGAAGAGACTTTGAAAATGTTTTGCACATTGTCTGCTTTGGGCTTGATTGACAGATTTGCAAGAGTGCGTGGAGAGAAAAATTTACCGCCTCGACTTATGGGCGACACTTTGCACGAGGCCGCATTTTCGCATAAATTATGAGGCAGACCTGTTCGGAGGGGGCGGCCAGTTACAACCACATAAATGTAGAAATATTTTCAATTGCAACATCAAGTTGATCGCATTGCTTGTGGCAAGTGCAAATTCCTTGTTGAATTTATGCAATTGAATTCAAATTTGTTTTGGCCATATTGTGGGTGGCCGCCACCTGTTTAGGAAAATATTCAAAATATTCAGGAAATGTCTTGCTCAGTAAATTGAACTCTTTGTGAACTAGTTTCTAGTTTTCCACATCAATCAATCACACGATAGAACGCCTATAAATATTATATTATATTGAGTGCAATCTTTTAAAGAGTAATTTTTTATTTTAAGCTACATTCTTCCTTAGCTCAAGTTATCTTTTAAGTTAATTGTTTTTATATAAAAATAAGTTTTCAAATCATTGATTGATTGATTGATGAAGAGTCTGTTATGTTTACACAAGCTTCTTTTGAGCTCGAAAGTCAAGCAGCAGCTAGAAGTTGGCTTAAATGTGGTTGAAAAATCTTATACGAAAATCTAACAGTTATGTTATTTAACAAATGCTATATCTTAAAAATCAGATCAATGATTGATGTTACTGATACAAATTTATCTAATACAAAGACCTGTGCTTTAAGTCTGATAAAACAAGTCAAGTCTGACAAGGACTTAAATCAAAGATTTTTTAAATTAAAAATTGATGTATGATGAATTGATGAATGTATTTCGAATGCGCCTAAGTTTTTATGCCAGCTAAAGGAACTTTTCTTGGCAATCACAAAATTTTGAAGTAAACTCGGTTAAGTTTTAGATATAAGACGAAGAAGACTACGGCAGGGTCTGAGATTTTTGCATACAACTTTTTCCAGAAAAAACTAACTAGTTTTTCGTTATGTAATGCCATCAGTAAAAGATGAAGTAAAAGTGTCGAAGATGACAAACAGAATACGCCCTATAAAAACACACGCCAGTCTAACTGTCGAACCTCAGACATCCCCCTCTACCCCCCGTGCCATGTGGGCTCATGTGGGATTATGGTTGCAAACAAGTGTTGAGGCAAGTGTTATCAAATGGGCCACATGCCACTTGGCCGGTGCCCGTTTTGGTATTCCGCGTCACGTCTCTGCAGCTTCCTCAGCAATTAGGAGATTTGGTCCAGGGGCTTAAAGCGCTGCCCCACACACACGCCCGTCCGTCCGACTGCTGTGTCTGCTGCGTTTCCTTTCTTCTTCCTGGTTCGAGAGCGGGCGGTGGAATGGGAAGGGGTTGGTGGAAGGGGGGTGTGTGTTGGTCATCCATCAATGCTGTCGGCTTACCCTCAAGCGAGTCGTCTTGTGTCTGCAGCCCACTTCCACCAGGTGAAATGCTGTTCGATAATCATCTGGGGAGTTGTGAGGCATCTTATTATCCGGTAGTCAATTTCAAAATTGCCGCAGCACGTGGTTATATTCCACTCATTTATTATTTCGTAATTACTTAATACGCGTGCATTGCTTATCTGCCGGGAAAACGAAAAGCCAGCTGCCAAGCGTCTATCTTGGTGTGAAGAAAACGCAGCTGATTCCTTTAACATTATAGGCTTAAAGGTGGCACTTATTTTTAATTATTGCACATTAAATGCTTAAAAAAAAAAAAGAAATATATTTTTAGTGTCAATAATTTTTCTTATCAACGAGCCTTTTTGTTACTTCATCGTCTAGTCCCAGAAAATATTCCATGAAAAAAAAAAATAAAAATAAAAATAAATTAAGAGCACGTCGTTAATAAAAATATTTAAGAATCATTGACCATTGATAAAAACTAAAATATTTTATATTTAAAAAATATATATATGTTATGTTGGAATATTAATTTCAATCGTTGGATTTTCAAGGATTCTTAAACTCAATGATATAGGAAGAAAAATAAATGAAAAAGAATTAACTACATTTTATATTTAATGTAAATCAATACAATATAAATAGAAAATAAATCTATTACAACTTTTCACACTTTTTCCCATATTAACTTATTTATGTGACGAATTTCAAATAGTGAGCTACCCTAATGCATGCAATAGCCACAAAGAGTTAAAGCACACAGGCCGATAAAGTGCAGCTATTGCAGCGTGCAAAAGTCTCCAAATGCGCGCACACACCGAAAGATGAATGGAGGGGGCGCAATAATGATAATGCACATGGCAGAGCGAATGGAGAATTCATTTTCGACACAGCGATGGCGACATTCAGAAGTGAATTCAACAGCGTGCCGAACACTTACAACCAGCGCCTGACGGCATTGAAGAAAAAGCTGACCACGTGTTTTCAGCAGTGGCGACAGCAGCTGCTCAAACTTCACCAACAGCAGCAGCAGCCCAAGCAACAGCAACAGCAACAGCAACATCAATCCCAACACCAACACCAACAGCAACAGCAGAAGCAGAAGCAACGTGGCAGTGAACATTTCTACAACATTTTTGTGCGCGCGGACTGCTCTATTTTGAGCGAAAAAGTTACCTATTTGCGCAAGTTCAAGAGGATTTTCACAGCGCGCCAGAATTTGGCGAGTGCTCGGACAGCAGCAACAGCGGCATCAGCCAAACAGCCAGTGCTTGGCAGGTGCATTGGCCAGGAGGAGCAGCAACTGCAAATAGTGGCAAGCCTCTTCTCATCAACATTGATATCGAAGCACAGCTCCAGTGCAAGTATCACCAGCTCCAGCATGACCATCATGGACAACACCTATATTGGGGTGCGCGACGAGTACCCCGATATTGATACTGAAATACGCTCCATACTGCTGGCTAATGCCCAGAATGGTATCACGATATCGAGCATCAAAAGTAAGTCTGAATCGAAGTGAAAAGCCTGGCCCACCTGCTGTTAAACTAATCTACATTATAAATTTTAACATGCGGTTTTTCATATTTAACCTTTTTCATTAGTTTTTCAATTCTTATTGACCTTTTGAGACCTTAACTAGGCATGCCCCGAAAATAAAATTCCCTTAATCTCCCTTAATCTGCCTGACTGACTAAATGGCGATCAAAGATTTGTTAGGCTTCGTTTTGCGTACAAATTCAAAGATCTACGAAAAGATCAATTTAAACGTGTTTCACAATTTTTGTAGAATACAAGCATTATCGGTGGAAATGACTTAAGTTATATCCGACTTGCTTTAAGCTTATTGTCAAATCTCTACATAAGGACCTAATGAATTTGTGTTTCGACTTTTCCACCCGCAACAGTGGTAAAACGGCGGAAAGCATCCGATTCTTGTTTCGCATCCGATCGACTACAAAATCATTTTCAAAGAGCTTTGTGATCTTTGAGAAATTTCAAACTTTTCGATGGATGTTGAAAGCGAGTACATGGTTATAAGGGCGAGGCTTTAAGACTTTAAATACTTTCACATCCTCTGCACTCTCAGAAATCTGAATAGTTTCCATTGGGCCAAGACAATCCTAGAATATATCTACCGGGAATGGCAATCTGTATTTGTTTTTGGTTTTATTCCAAAGTTAAATAATTTCCTTTGGCTCGACCTGCTTCTAGAGGAATATCGACAATTGACGGGCACGGCATTTCCGCTGCACGACAACATCACGGACTTTCTGCTTACCATACCGCATGTCACGGCAGAGTGCTGCGAGTCTGGGAAGCGCATCTTTAACATCAAGCCCACCGAGCATACCCGCCATCTGCACGAGATGATACTGCAGCAGCGACAACGCGACAGTGTGAGCAACCCAATCCAAGCACAGGAGCCGCCACGCTTGTGGCGCGCCCAGTACAAGCGGCGAATCCCACAGCACTTCAACTTCAATCTAAATACAAGTGAGAAGCCTCCAGCCGTCAAGATATCCAAACTGCAGCCCCTGGCCACGGCTGCAGCGATGTCTAACGATGTCTATCAGGACAACTGGAAACATCTGTAAGTAGCATCCAATGGAAGAAACTAAACAGTTGCGCCTATTTACCACCAAAAAATATACCCATGCAAACTCGGAGGACTCCTCCTCCGAGGAGAAGTTCTCCGTTGAAACACATCTCACATAATCATGAATTAGCAATCAACAGTTTTTCGCCCATTTTCCGCACACTTATTACCCATTTACATCGGTCATATTATTAATATGTAACCCCCTGAAAGATACTATTGTTTTTCTATATAAAAAAAGAAAATTTCCAAATGTGGAGAAAACTCTACCTTTGAAAAGGTTGCCAGCGGATAAAACTTTGGCGTTGCCACCTTTTATACAGCACAACCGTTGCCGACACAGGAGAACTTAAGGAAATAGAATTTTTATTGATTTGATCAAACCATTTTTGTGCACTTCATTTGCAGCAACAATCAGTATCAGCTCCCTCAGCTCAATGCTGCCAAGAATAACATCCACTCCATCGCTTCGAATCCTGCACAGTTACAGGCAGCACTGCCGGCAGAGCATCATCCATCCAAACACGTGGAGGAATATGCGCACAAGCGGCGTCATGAATATACGCCCACGCCAACAACGTTGTCGTGTCCATCAACGCAACATGACTCCATGTTCACCATCAACTCGGACTATGATGCATATCTATTGGATTTTCCACTGCTGGGCGATGACTTCTTCTTGTATTTGGCGCGCATGGAGCTGAAATGCCGCTTCAAGAAGTGTAAGTACAAGGCATGGCATGGAGTTGATTTCTGCTTATGCTGCTCTCTCCCCTACAGTCGAAAAGGTGCTGCAGTCTGGTCTGTGCATCTCTGGACAAACCATAAATGCTGCACGGCAACGGTTGCGCCTGGTGGAGCTGCCAGAGATGACACAAATTATTGTTAACATCGGCTCCGAGGACATAATGCGCGGCAGGTCGTTGGTGCAGATCGAGCACGATTTCCGTCTGCTAGTGAAGGAGATGCACAACCGTAGATTTGTGCCAGTGCTGACCACCTTGGCACCGCTGGCCAACTGTCGCCACGACAAGCAGACATGCGACAAGGTGTCCCGATTCAACAAGTTTATACGCAGCGAGGGGCGACATCTGAAAGTGATTGATATACACTCATGTCTGATCAATGAGAATGGCATCGTTCGATTCGATTGCTTCCAGAAGTAGGTTACTAGATATATCTGTGTATACTATATATCAGGGCTGCAAATCAACCGACTCCATTCCCTATGGTTCGGCTCGTAATCCTGTCTTTCGCATCTATGAAAGGAGAGCTGTTGTTTCTTATAACTCAATTTTTCCGACAACAAGCGTGATTAGATAAATGCTAAGGATAGGACTCAAGCTTAAGCAGCAACGTTTATTTTTTGTACCGAACCATTTCATAATATAAATAATAGTTTGATTAGGTTTAAGGTTCAGCTACAGGTTAAGCTTCAGGTTTGCAGCCTTGATCAAAAACTATATTACACAAATTTCTAAATTTCTATATACATTTTCCAGCGGGCCACGTAGTGTGACGGGCTCATCTGAGCCGTATGTATTCTGGAACAAAATCGGACGGCAGCGTGTGCTGCACATGATTGAAGAAAACTTGGAGTATTATTAGAGCTGAGCTGGACTGGAGGAGGAGTGGTGCCGGTCTGGCACCAGGCACACGTTTTACAACTATTTCAAAATTGACGGCACGCTGTTTGCTCTAATTTTTGTTTTTAAGCCAAAAATTGAATTTGGAATGTTAATTTTTAATATGTTTTATGTGCGTTTCGTTCTGTGTTAGTCTTTAGTCCGTAATTCTATGTGATAAATATGTTACATGTTTGTATGTTCTATGTGTTCTTTGTGATTCCCCTACTCTATCTATCGCTTTCTATTGTAAAGTACATTTTGTTATATCTCGAATTTTGACCAATTGTTTTTGCTGCTATCCCAAAAGCATTGGCCAAAATTCGTAATATAACAAAAACATTTTTTTTTGTATTTTTCTCAAATATTTTTTCCTAGCATTTTTCCAAGTGTTGCACGCACAGAGCTCAATGGAAATTGCTATAGACTGTGTCCCAACTCTCTGTTTCTTATGCCAGCTTTGCCCATGCTCATGTATAAGAACTGATCTACTCTGTGCATCAGCGAATATATACATCTGAGCCATGTGCCAAGTTGGTGTCATGAAAATGCATTTGCTTCACTTATAGCCTGGCTTGCACAAAATCAATACCGCGGTTGATTTTATAAATGTGTTTAGGTCAATTTTAAGTGAAACAATTGCCTTATTTTCGTGTTTTCGTCTTGAAAGTTTATTTAAATTTGTACACTGTATATTTAGCACGTTCATAAGTGTGCGCGCTGAGGCGGCGTGTTTTCTTACAGTGTACTTTCCTAGAATGAGTACTCAAATAGTTGCCTTTGTACAAAGATATATACACAAATTCGTCACTATTATAATTATAAACTTATTTATTTTCTTGTATGTATGTTAAATGTATGTGATGATGTAACTTTTTTTTTTTTGTATGTCCAACCATAACAAGCTATGTAAAATCCAAAAAAAAATATGTAAAAATAAATGAAAACAAAAATTAAAAAACCATGTTATGTAATTGATAATAATGTTGATGTTGAATGATCAGATTACAAATTACAATTAATCGTGTATGAAATACTTTTATGCGGAAGGCAATAGAAAATTTTTGAACATTTCTTTATTTTTCTTCGATGATCTGTGGTATTTTCCTTATATAATAAAGGAAGCACAAACTTTTTTATAAATACGTACAATTTAATATCAAACTTATGTTTCACTTAGAAAATAAGATAGAAAAAGTTATTGCTCTACATTTGCCGCCTTCTTCCACTTACATAAAATGTATAGAAAAAGCTACACAGAACAACTTTTTAAGCATAAGTCCATTAATTTAAACTTAATAAATTTTAAGTTATTTTAAAAAATTGTGCCTGTTTTCACTTGTCCAAGATCGCCGACTTGGAAAATGTGTAGAACAGCGATTCGATTTGATGTTTTTTAAACATATGAAAATGAAGCTCTTGATCGCTGTCAGAACGCCAACCGCATAGCTCACACAATGCCGGATCAATGGGTTCCGTGTGCGACTCAGTTAAATGTCGCCGAAACTCGGCATACGATGAAAAATTAATGGGGGACGTACTGCTGCCGCAGGACAGACATATCCAAGGCCCTTAAAAAAATAGATAAATATATATGTATTCGTCAATTTAAGTACATTGCGTACCTATGCTGTTATCAGCTCCAAGAGAACTGGGCGCCTGCAATGCCTTGCAGCCAATACGTCTCGGACTTGGAGTATTGCAACTGACTTGTACAAGTGAACTGTTTTCTAGCAGCGATTCACAATCAGATGATGAGCTGGGGTTCATGTATCTCTGCAGCTTTCGCTTGTATTTTGCAATGGTCTCGTCCCGCTTCTCGTTGCCATTCAGAAGCATTTCGTTGACCGCAGTCAGAGCATTCACGTGCGCGTCGCGGTGCTCCAGCTGACACTTGAGTTTGGCAAGTTCGTCTTCTAGCTAAAAGGATGCAGACAAGTGAATTATAAAGCTGAGGCAAGGATGGTCCATACATTACCTTGGAGCACTTCAGTTTGGCATTAACACTATCTGCTATGTCGTCTTTGATAGCATTCAGCGAATTCGTCAACAAAGCATTTGCCGCTATCAGCTTTTGGTTAGCATTAACCAAATGCTCCTCATTCTGTAAAACTATTTTCAGCTGGATTGCTTGTTCCGCTTTTACATTTGACTCCCGCTTCAGTTGTGACTTGAAATCACTTAGCTCATCTTTGGCAGCTTTTAGCGAATTCGTCAGTCTGGTGTTTTCCGTGAGCAGCTTTTTGTTTTCTTCAAGTAAGTCCGTCTCCCGCTGCAAAACAGTTTTCAGCTGGATTGCTTGCTTACCTCTTGCATCCAGCTGCGATATCAGTTGGCATTCCAAGCCACTGATCTGGGCAGCTAAGTTTAAATTCGTTGTTTGTACACCTTGGGTATACTGCACACTTTGGCTGGAATTCCAATTGCCATATGCACACCAGCCCATGGTTGGATTGCGAGATGAATTATTTTGCAATGGCATTGCATATAATGGGTAATAAGTCGCCTGGCGCCATTGAACATTTTGATAAGCCATTTTAATGCGCACCTAAACTATATTTAGGGTACACAAAATATATTAATAATAAAATTATTCCATTGTAATAATTCCTTTTAATCATCGTTGGTAACGAACGCCCAAGTGAGTCGCTGGTGTTATTTCTCTTAGTATTGGTTATTCTAATTCCGTTTTTTGGCATTCTTAGAACTGGGTTTTTTACCTCTCTCGTCTTTAATTGGTTATTTAAAATCCCAATTTCTTAAAGCGTTTATCAGCGATTATATATTTATATACAATTATTTATAACCATATTTTTCGCGCGTTCGCATCAAGACATGAAACCGATTTCATTATTATAAATATCGATAGGTCGGACTGTCGATACTATTATTGGAAATGAGCTGGAGTATGCGATGAATGCTAAATAACACCTTAACACACATGATCTACACAATATGATTGAACTATTAATTATACCACTAGTCCGTCAACTATTCTATATAATTTAAATCACATTTGCTTATTATAAAATGTCTCGATTTTACCCAGTTAAATATCGATTGCGTCAGTCTATCGACATAACAGCGTAAACAGCTGCTTGCGAGTGTGCCCGTATATAAAAATACTAAAACCAACATCGATAACAAATTTGTTGAATACATCTCAGAAGGCGAGCGAAGTAAGTAGCTTATTTGTGTCGAAATAAGTGCTAACAAATTTAGATCAGTTTTTTACATTTTAGTCGAAAATGGCTTCTTTTTTGGCGCGTGCAGGCGGTACCCTTATCGAATCAGTAAAACCCAAGACAGTTACAAAGGTGAGTCTCGTGCTACATACCCAAATGCACAACTTTTCGTGGTACATTTACATAATTGCAAAAAAGCAACAAGAACCAACAACAAAACGACAAGGTGAATGCGGCTCTCATGCGGGAGAGCGCAGCACAGAACAGCCACCTGACTGGCGGTCTTTTCGATCAATGTATACGTGTGTGTGACGCAACGCCTAACTGTGTGAGATACAATTGGGACCTTGAACACGGAATAGCCGCAACATTGATCTCTTTTATCAATGGGGGCCAATGGGTAACTGTTGTCGAGCCCACAAATTAAGAATTTAATCTATGCGAATTAGATTTGATTAACATCGCGACGCGTCGCTCCAAACCCCCCTTGTTTTTTTTTTTTTGCAAATTCCGATTTTGTTTCTGACCTACAAACATAAATACGTGCCCATTTAATGCGTCATTGCGTTAACCCGTTTTTTTTTCAATCAGTCTCGTGACTTTCTGCTTACTTTAAGATTTTACTGTCTCTTACAGATCCTTAATTATACTCCCATTGGGCTGCAGCAATTAAGAAACCTTAATGTGCAGGAGCATGTCTCGTACACTCTGCTCAACGAAAGTAGCATCCCAACACCTCGGTAAGTGCACAAAAGACAATAATAAATGTATAAATAAACGGTTCAAAGTACAACCAACATTTGTTGTACGACCGCTTCATGGACTTTGACTGCAATCACTTATATATACATACATATAAAAAAAACAAACTAGATTATGATTTGCATTTCTTTAATGCAAATTAATAGAGCGACAGATCAGCAGATGATGTTTCGTTGATAACATTTAATTTGAACCATATTAGAATACAGAAGAAAAATTTAAATATATAGACAGCAGTCCGCGTAACCTTGGGGTAACAGAAATTTGCATTAAATTCACATTTACACGTCCAATTTTACAAATATGTTTTTGAGTTATTCGCTGATAAGAACTGTTGACGTAGATGTCCTTATCAACCACCATATGTTGGATTTTGTACACTTGGTCATAAAAGTCGGGCAAGCTTCAAATATTGCGCCAGCTCAGATGATTCATTGCTTCTTTTCAGGTTTGCCGTTGCCAAGAACGGCAAGGAGGCCCATGACATTGCGCAAAAGCTGAAAACAGATAATCTGGTGCTTAAGGCGCAGGTTCTTGCCGGTGGTCGTGGCAAAGGTACATTCAAGAATGGCCTCAAGGGCGGCGTTCGCGTCGTTTTCAGGTGAAAATAAATATCCATCAGTGTATAGTTTGTCATACAGTAACTTTGTAATTTATCCAGTCCGGAATCTGCAGAGGAATATGCCACCAAGATGATCGACCAGCTGCTAGTCACCAAACAAACGGGCGCAGCGGGCCGCATCTGTAAGAAGGTAATGGTCGCCGAACGAAAGTTTCCCCGCCGTGAGTTTTATTTTTCCGTAATGATGGAACGCGCCTTCAACGTAAGTGCAAAAATGAGACAATAATTTGGTAAATAAATGTATTAATTTGTTTTAATATTTTTTAGGGCCCTGTACTGATTGCATCCAAGGAGGGTGGCGTTGACATCGAAGAAGTTGCCAAAGAAAATCCCGAGGCCATCATTTACGAGCCGATCGACATTGGTAAGGGACTCACCAAGGAGCAGGCCTGCAAAATTGTTGATAAGGTTGGTCTGGGCGGAAGCTCTGCCGATGAACATATCCAGATGCTTCTTAACTTGTACAAGCTGTTTGTAAAGAAGGATGCGCTCTTGGTTGAGATTAATCCCTATGCCGAAGATGCTATGACTGGCTGTAAGTTAAGTTTTTATTGAACAAGTCTTATGTGTTTCATGCATAATCTCTGTCGCCTTTCCTTAACAACTAACTCATTTACCATCCATATTACGATTACTTCATTGCAATTACTATACTAATGCTGCATGATGTGGGTCTATAAAGGCTGTAAGTACTACTTTAAATATATGCTTGCTAGTTGAAATCTTCAAAACACGACACTAACATTGTGAAACAATGACCCAATAATGACATGACAATAGACCCAAATAAATAGTTTACGCAACAGAAAACGGAAACGTTACATAGATGCCAGATATAGGGCCCGGAAATACCTTCTCTACAAATTCAAGGGAACTATCTGCAGTAAAATCGCCAAATTCGTCCAGTCTTGACGACTGGATCACCTTTTGATTTTGGATCTCCGTTTGATTTTTGGATATCCATCCAGTAGAACGGGTTTTAAGAACAACTAGGCTTCAACCTAATCTAGGCTATATATAAAGTGTTTACAACTTCAAAATAGGAAATTTGAATTTTATTTTATATATAACCTAATTGCTCTAAAAGACGATACATTTTTGCCCATATATATTTATATTATGCTGGTCAATCAGACAAGGATCTCTGGTTGATCTTAATCCTGGTCGTGCAATCATTAAACAACCCTTTTATTTTGTAATATATAATTAACATAAACATATTAAATTGTAGTGCACATACTAACACAGCATATGTAATTGGATGATTAAAATAAATTTGTTGCCCTTTTTAGTCTTCGCCCTCGATGCTAAATTGCGTTTTGATGACAATGCCGAGTTCCGTCAGAAGGAGCTGTTCAGCATGCGCGACTGGACCCAGGAGGATCCCAAAGAGGTTGAGGCGGCCAAATACAATTTGAATTACATTGCTCTAGATGGTACCATCGGTTGCATGGTGAATGGTGCTGGCTTGGCCATGGCAACGATGGATATTATCAAGTTGTACGGCGGTGAGCCGGCAAATTTCCTTGATGTTGGCGGTGGCGCCACAGCAGAGGCTGTGAAGGCGGCATTCAAGATTATTACATCGGACAAGAAAGTCATGTGTTTATTGGTGAACATTTTCGGTGGTATTATGCGTTGCGATGTCATTGCTGAGGGTATCATTGCGGCCGCCAAGGATCTGAATCTGAACTTGCCAATTGTCGTGCGCTTGCAGGTAAGTGTCCCGAATTGGCTCCAAAAGTACATACAATTTTCTGATGTACTTTGTGTATTCGTTTGTAGGGCACCAAAGTGAAGGAGGCTCGCGAACTAATACGTTCATCGGGCTTGAAGATCTTGGCACGTGATGATTTGGACAAGGCTGCCGATTTGGCTGTGCATTTGGCGCAAATCGTTTCGCTGGCACGCGAAATGAACATGGATGTTAACTTTGAGATCCCCGATGCACAAAAGTAGATCAACCCAATAAACGGCTAAGTCAACCATAAAAACCACGGATAACACAAACGACAACATAAACACAAAAACACTCATCTACTCAACAAATTAGATACAATTAATATAAAGCTACCTACAATTGCTTAGTAGTTAGAAATATTTGATTTCGACTAGTCGAATTAAAATAATTGAATCATTTTGCAAAAATCTGTTAAACCATAAGCTGAGGTTAAACTCCGATCGTTGTTGTGTCATTTTGAAAAAAAAACCATGCCGTAACATTTAATTACTTCGAATAATCCTAAGAGCTAAAAGTTTCTTGCACCTGTCAAACATTATAAGCGTAAAAACAAATATATTGTTATTTGCACGAAAATTGAATACAGCTGAAACATAAACGTAACGTCGAAAGTGATTTTTGCAAAACTCAATTAATTTATTTGAAATGCAAACTGCTTAAAAAGTAGTATGACGTGTATTATGCAATTTAAATTAGTTTGCTTTAAATTAAAATTCACTAATCTTAAAAAGCCGTAGCACTTTATTTGTAAATTCTGTTCTTTAAAACCCATTTTATGTTGACAAACCGAACTCTAATTATTTTTATTTATTTATTTCACGAAAGAGTTTGAACGAACATTTTATCATAATATCATCAACTAATATACAATTCTATAGGGACAAGTGCAAAAAAGATCAAAAAAAGGAAGAAAAGAAAGATCAATGCAAGGATAAAAAGAAATAAGATGGAGAAACTGAAGACGATTAAAATCGGTTTGCATGCCAAGTTTCATTCAATATAATCAAGGAATCAGGGGGAAGCTGATGAAATAAAATCGAGAGTGGAATTCTTAAAACACGAATACCGGACGAATACCCTTAATCTGCCGATGGATACGGGGGCGTGCAAAAAATTTAAATTAATAAATTTAACTTCTTTCATTTTTCCAAAATTATCATATAATCAAAATTTTCTATATATTATAGGCAAATTCTTTAATATGATAACCGCCAACGGACGTTTAATTTATATTGTTATTTCATTATAATAGCTGGTCATTGTAGGGGGGAGAGAGCTGCTCAGAAACGATCTACTAGAGAGAGTATATGCGTTTGCTCCTGTTCTCGCCAGTCGGTGTCGCCGTCCCCCAAATTGCCAGCGTATTCTACAAATAGAGGTTAAAAAGATGAACTTTGCCTTTGTATTAATATCGGGGCGTGCTTACCTCGCATTATACTCCTAATTGTCTTCATAGAGGCGCCGCGCAAGTTAAGAATTTGCAGCACGCGTTGCTTCACCGTTTCCGTGGTGGCACTGACCTCCAGCAGGATGTAGTCGATGCGCTGCAGCGTAAACAGACCACCTGTTAAACGCTTTATGTAATTGTTTTCGGCCTCCTCATCTTCGTCAATGCTGGCATCCTAATAAATAATAATCTTTTAATATACTCAACTTTACTGGAAAATTATATATTCTGCAAATGTGCAGCTATAAATTCTAGTTAACCAATTCTTAGATGTTCTTTTTGTGGATTTTATAAAGTTGATGTTCTGGGTGAAATATAGACGGAAAACATATACATCAACTTGCTGTGTATTTTAAATTGTTTCCAAACATTGGTGTATTTGTGCTACTAAATAATAACCATTTCTAAATAAAAATATGATATTATGGTCGAAACGACAAGAACCTTCAGCCTAATTGGCATATTACAAAATTCCATCTGAGCGAAATTAATTTATGGACTTAAGGCTTACCTTGGGTTGCTGATCTATTTCCCTGTCGATGGCCTCCACCTTAGCCAAATACTTGAGATGTAGCTCCAGCAGGCGATCAACCTTCTCGTGATCGTTTTCGGTAAATTTGGCCAGCATGCGCTGACGCTGTGTGCCCTTGCAGTTGCGCAACATAGAGGCAATCACAGAGCAGACATGCTCCTCGTGCTCGTCCACGGAGAGAAGGCGTTGCTTATTCCGCTTTGGCGTTTTCATGAATAACGGAAAAATGGTGCGTAGACCAAGAATCTCAACAAACTTGTTGCAATTCTCTCGTCCATCCTGGCCGGCCATGGCATGATCGAGCACCTTAAGCGAACCATTACGCGACATTTTCTTTTCGCGTAGCATCAGATTCATGAGCTGCAAGCCCTCACCGTTGAGGAATCGATCGCGATTCTCGCGTGCCATTAGCGCCGAGCACATACAATTGAACAGATTGGACATATACTCCTGCTCCTCGTTGCTGGCCGGATCGTGACGCTTGTATACGGCTAGCTGCTGCAGTAAAACGTCCACGCCGTCCAGTGTGCCTAACAGCAGACGATTCTCGTTTTCTGTCTGTATCAGTATGGACAATATCTCGCTGCAGTATAATTTGTTTGGATCAAAGGGTGATTTGCCCTTGAGCCGCTTAAGTAACCAAGCCAGTAGACCCTGTGTGGCCGCCTCGCGCACAAACTCGTTATCTATTTCGGTCAAGTTCTCAACAATAGCGAGCGTATTGTGCACGCCATCGGCTTCTTCCTTGACCTGCTCGTTAAGGCGGTCTAGATTCTGCACCAGCAAGGCACAGATTTGCTCCTTACGCAAAGCCTCGATTAACGCCTCTGCTCCCTCGCTGCTCTCACCCAGAATATCTACATCAGTGACCTCTTGTAACAGATCGACGACCGCAACAGCAATGTCTGTGTTTTGATGTGCCAATAGCTCGAGCAGACTGTGCAGGCCATGCAGCTCGACGAGCAGCGGATAAAGATCCGGCACTGTGGCGACTGCTTTTAGCTCTTGTATTACCGTGTGCAGATCAAGTTCCGAGTCCATGAATTTTTCCGGATTATCGGAGAATTTTATGCGCATTTCTTGATTTTTTAGGTTTCGCTTCTCGAACACGAGTATGAGCTTCTTAAGGCCTTGCTCGTCTAGCGCATCGCCCTCGGCCTCTTCGCTCTCCACATATTTCAGTATGTTGAGACGCTCCTCCTCCGTTAACTCTGGATCAAATTCAAATGAGCTGCTCGCGGCTGTTCCTGATCCAGATGTGCCGTCATGTGGCTTCTTGTAGTTGGCTGTTTCCTTAGCTTCCGCAATGCGACGCATTCGCTTAGCCTTTTCATCGCCGCCGCCGCCGCCCCGTTTTCCAATATCGCTGGTCGCCGGCTCTGGCAGCGCGAAATCATCGTCGTCTTCATGTGGTCGCTTCGGCGTCTGCTCAGGCTGTTGTTATATATATGCATAATAGATCTGTTAATTGGCTGCGTATCCCTGCAATGTACATACTTGCTTTAAATGCCAACAGTTCGCCAATATCCATATTCAACCAGCAAATTCAATAAACATCAATGCCAGTTGTACAATTGACATCGATACTATGAAGTATCGATACTAAAAATATTTCGTAAATATGAGAACTATCGTTGGCTAGCGATCTATCGATAAGTATCACAAGCTAAATGGCAGCGATAGCCGCGCTTTTTTAAACACAAAAAAAAGTAATCCATTTCCGTACAACATTTGGAATTCAGAAGAATAATTGTTGACCTGTAATAACTTTTGTTCTGCCAAAATGTTATAAGTGTTTGTTTCTTCTTAAGAAACAGCGTTTTAGAATCGACTTTAAATGTATTGATACTGATATACTGTGCGCAACTTTGAAAGTAAATAAGAGGCTCTTTAAAGTAGGCAAATCCAATTGGTTCGGCGACTCAATCCGAATCACATTTTCATATCCGCTGTCGCGAAATATTTAAGTAAATTAGTAGACCATAAAAAAGCATTTGAATTTTCACGTCGTTTGGAATGTTATATTATAATTTAAAGAATCATAAATTAATACAAAATTAATAATTAATCTAATTGATGAGAAAGAGCGCAGAGATTGGAAAAATGGTTATACAAAATTACGTAAGACATTCAGGATAGTCGGAAGTTCAAAAGACACTCAAAGAGTAACTAGCAAAGAGTATATGAGCAGCACCGAAACGAACAAATCTGTTCGCACAGAAGCACATACATTCACATACATACACATAAACATATATATGCATATATGTGGTAGCTACATAAAATATCATTTTTGGTTTATTTGGAGTCGCTGCTCGAGGCTCCAACTCCACACGTAATTCCAGATGCTACTTTCGTCTGAGTTTGAGCGTTTTAGATGCGCAGATTGGGATTTGTGTAGCGCACATACTTCAGCAGAGCATCGTTCTCCTCGCAGACGAAGGACTTCTTGTGGTGGCAGGCCACGTCGTGCCAGTTAACACCATCATTGTAGAACTGGTTAAGCAGGGCCAAACAGTTTTCGGGTGCGCCGTTTTGTTTGAATTCACGGTTATCGGGCTGGGGCAGGCCAATGCCGCCGGTGGGCGACCAATCGCCCTGGGAACGCTCTGTGGTGGGTGCCAACTTCTGCAGAGTAGCGGTCCAGAACCAACCGTTGATGTTCGTGGGCTGCAGATCGGGACGTTCACAGCCCTTGAAATCGCACAAGCGACCGCTGGTCCAGATATATTTCACCTGCAAGAACGAAAATAAAATGCTTTAAGCACGTGCGCACAAATGAAAGAGAAAAGTGTAACCTATAACTAGAAATTGAGAAAGTATGCGAAAGAATTTAAAACTCTAACTTATTTTGAACAAAGAAGGCGTATAAGAAAAAAGAAAATCTGGTTTAGGTTTTAAAGCTCATGATCTAAACTTGGCTAGTTCAAGTTCATTGCTCTGGCCGATGCTCGAATTCAAATTTTCCGTTAGTTTGTTTTATTGTACGCACGAATATGCGTTGGCACCAATTGTTGCTGGTAGAAATTTAAGCTTCGACATTTGCTGCTTTGCCAGTTTAAGGCATGCCCCTGTAACAAAGCTAGTCAGACAGCCAGCCAGCGGCTATAATGGTGCCATTGAAAGCGAACCCATTCCAAGTCGCGCCCTTTGTGGCCGCACCCGTTGGCGGCGGGTTTCGTTGAGCGGCTGTCAACATTACAAGAGAGCCATGGACAGCGACAACAACCGCAATGTTCATCAGTCACTTTCACCCGAATGGCCATAAAACTGTTTATTTTTTATTGTATATACATGTGGTATTAACGTGCACACACAATATACACTTACACACATACACCTGCCGTCATTGAGTGCTTGATGCTGCCCTTTGAAAAACTCCATTGAGCGGAAAGTTAAAAATTAACTTGGACATGGAATTGTTGTCTATTGTTGCTGCGGGCCTCGCCAGCATTTTATTTGTTTTGGTTTCAATCAATCAATGCATTGCGGAAGCTAACAAATGCACTTGCTTTATTTGAACGTGTGACGGGAAATGTTTGGCTCTTAAATCTGATACGATGTAAAGTAAAAGTGGAGCGTGCATTAAAAACCTTTGAATCGATTAGTTTAAGAGGCTTATCTGCGTATTCGTAAAATGACTTAAAAGAAATACCCCAATATGAAAGCCAATGGTCTTTGTAATTGTATGCGCTGCACAGAGCTAAAGACTAGCCAAAGAAGTTTCTCAAATAAATAAAAGTGAAATTTATTATTATGATACTATAAACCTAAAAGCAACACATTGAATACTCGTTGTTGTGTTTAGCTTCGCTTAACAATTGCAAATTTAATTATGGTTTAGCCACAGCCAGCTGCTAATAGCAGCAAGTTTGTTGCCTAAGTCTTTTGTTTTGGCATTGGCAATGATTCGTGTGGAAACCGCAACACTTCCTCTTTTCTATGGCTGTGCACTATTGTGGACTGTTAACTAAACATATGCATATTGATTTGTTGTTATTGTTAAATTGTATTTCCTTGGCTGTTTCCTCACACTCACTTTCGTTTTCATTACAATTTCAATTGTTTCTCACGTAAGTCAGAGACGCTGCCGGCCGGTCGCTGGTCAGCAGCAGCCACTGGAATTACTTGACACTTGTCTGTCTTTATGTTGCATAAGACACAAATCGTGTGCGCAACAACAACAACATCAGCAGCAGCAACAAAATTGCCAGGCAAAGGAAAAAGATAAATCGCTATGAGACGAAAACAACTGAGAAAGATTTCATGTAACTTTACATTGAACTTGATTGTCCATTATATATTTATGTGTAATCGCATTTAACTGGAACTCCGCTTACTTTGGCACACTTTCAGCCAGATTTGCATGTGACTGCCTCAAAATTAGCGCACACTTTAAAAGCGCGCGAATTTTCAAACCAGACGTGACACAATATCAGACAAAAGACTTAAATATTTAATTTAAGCTCGTAACGCATCATAAATTATTTCCAATTTCATCAAGTTTTGTTGGACGCAAATTATAAATTTAAAACTTGTAGTATTATTTATATTTAAGATTATTATTATTTTTTCTTTTTTGTGTCAGAAAGGTGTCAAAAGCTTTATTGATATTCAGTTGAGGTTGTTTATATACGTATGTATATTTGACTCTCAGTTTTAATCAATCGCTTGTAAGCAAACTATTTATTGGCAGCAACAATGCCATGCATATGTAAATGTTTTTCTGTTAAGCTAGGCTTATTGGTTTAGTGTTTTGTTTTTAGGGATAAGACCAACAAAGCTGTCATATTTATATGAGTTGAAAAAAAACTTACATTTTCGCCTACAACTCGTTGCTTGATCCATTCGTTCTCCAGACTGGTCTCCAGCGAAACCGAGTCCATGCAGCGTCTGCGACAATAGTTTCTGGCAGTCAGCCAATCCTCTTCGACGCCCTTCAATTGTGGGTCACGCCACGAGAAAAAGTAGCTATAGGGTTGGACAAGTTGAAGTGTGATTTAATACTGGACATTTTTCAGATTCAAGCTCTGTGATTAACTCACCCTTTGCCATCGGGTGTCTTCTCGTGAATTATGCGCTGGGCGCATAGCTGCGGATTTGGCGGCTCCAGACGTCCATTTTGGAACTGTGCCGAGCCCAGGCTCAACAGGCCGAACAAACAAACACTGGCAACAATGAACGCTTTCATTTTCTGACTCTCTTTTATTTAACTCTTGCACTGACACCCACGCACTTTCGTTTTCTCAAAAATTTTCTCGAGCTTGTTCGCGACGAGGAGACCAACAACCGACCGAACGAGTATATGAAACTGCAATGACACAAATATTTTGGTAACACCCGGTCTTATATATGAGCGGTTCGATCATTGTGTCTGCGCTTTCGGCAGCGGATTCGGCTTCGACTTCGGCTCTTGGTTTTTTGTGCTCCACTCGACGCTGCGATCGCAGTGTTAAGCCTAACTTTGTGCTGGGTTTTTCGTATGAAAATGAATTTTTGGAGCTTTTTCGCTGCCGTTGCTGAATTTTAAGTGGCCGGTTACCTGTCGATTGCATATTGACAAACATTTTAGGCCTCTCCAGGGATCGTAAGTACTCGTGTGTCTAGCACTCGCTGGTGCCATAATAGATGCGTCTGCGCCTATCATTTTGCACCACTTAGCAGTGCGAATACGCGCCTTGGCCATTTTTTTTTTTTTTTTGTTATTATTATTTACTCGACTCCACTGCCAGGCAGCTACATAATTAGCTATACAAACACGACACGACGCGACACGAACACGTCTCGAATATCATCAGGCGCATGGCAATTTGGCTTGTATCTGTTTTGGTCTCCTTAACTTTACATAATTTAATGCATTTTTACTTTTGCCGCTCTACATTTGTATTTGTTTTAAATATATATTTACTCTTTGGTGGGTCTGGTATGCCTTTCTGTGCTCGGCTCGTGTACTTTTGTCTTGGGCTTGGCCATTGGCCGTTGCATAACCTAAATTGTTGACCAAATTTATTTTGCTGAAAGTCACAGGTGACACATTTTTTTTCCCCCTTCTTGAGGTTCGCCAGAGCCCGCGCCTTGCCATTTTCCAATTAGGAAGTCAGCTGCTAAGTAGTCGGTTTATTTATGTATATCTACCAAAGGCGGTTTGAAGACGCGCTTGAGAAAGTGTGTTCAGGGTATATTGTAGCTAATGTAATCAATAATTATAATGACACACATTTTCCCAACGCTCAATTATTATAATTCAACAACATTATATATTGTAAGCTGAAATCTATTTTTTATACCCTGAATCCATTAAAAATGGGTATAAGGGTATATTGTATTTGTGCAAAATGCAAATGTATGTAACAGGCAGAAGGAAGCATCTCCGACCCCATAAAGTATATATATTCTTGATCAGCATCAATAGCCGAGTCGATATAGCCATGTCCGTCTGTTCTCTTACTCTTACTTGTTTTTATTTAATTTAAGTGAAATAATCTTACAAGCGTTACAAATTTTAGTTTTATTATTTATCTAATTATTTATCATTATCCAATTATGTTTTGATCATGAATTTATGCTATTTAAGATAATGAGAACTGCATAGAAAGACAGTTGATATTTATGAAATCTGAAGAAAGAGAGGAGGACAGTGAAACATCTAAGGCAAATTTGGAATATTTGTTTGGCACCTAAAATTAAGCTAAAGAAGCTTTTAAGGTCTTGAAAATCGAATAGATACAATGCAAAGGAAAATGTCCAAATCAATTGAATTCTAAATTTCTTAAGTTTTTAAAGAAGGAGAAAGTGGATTGTTTAAATTGTCTTTAATTTGTGATTTACCAATATTAAGATCGGTGCGGTTATAGAGAGAGAGAGAGAGAGGGAGAGAGGGGGAGAGTCAACAACGAAAAAAGAAACAAAACTAATGAAATTAACTGAAATTAGAATACACAATTCTAAACTAATTTTATGTTGTTATTGGACTGATTTCCAGTCATTTATTGTACGGAAATACAATTGTCAATTAGCTTCTCAACTTTCAATCTATGAGATTTTGTGCATTGACTGATGACAATAAGCACACCGCCCAAACGATTTGACTTAACGGCAGACAAGTGTTTTAGCCATTACATAATGGTCATAAACAACCAGAAGATTTACATATTTATGTGTGCACGTGGTATTGCATAAGCATAAAAAAAATATTAAGTAAATCTGACGCAGGCAACTGCATTTTATTATTTTTTTTTTTTTCTCAGCTCAAGTGCCCGGCTCATCAGTGGCCCCAAGTCGCGTCTCCATCTCCATCAGCAGATCAAGGTCAGCGTGACGGCACAGAAAAAAACGACAACAGCAACGAGTACATCAACGGCGAAATTTCACCAGCCGAAAGCAAATTAAAGACCCAGACCCAGGCCGAGGCGCGACGCACAGAGTCTTGTACCTTTTGGACTTATTCGTGTATTTCAGTAAAACAAAACAATACAAAAAGTACGCTACATTTTTTCTCTTTAACATTTTTTCCAGGTACCTATTTTGGACATTTTTACATGTTCAGTGCACACGTGCGGTGAAGCATGCAGGCGCCCATTGGCCCCTATTTGCCTTGTATACATGGTAATCCCATATATCAACATTGCAGATCTGGACAGCCCAGTCAGAGTTATTTTAAGCTGGGCAGGTGCTCGTTACAAATATCTCGGAATCGTCGCTAAATGCCGCGCTGTGAATGCCACGCCCATGTTTAAACATGTTTCAACGTATTCAAAATTTCAACGGACAATCCCAAAAATTTCGAATCTCTGTTTGACATCTTATTGAGTGTTAGTTTCACATTAAATTTGTTGGAGAAATTGATAAATGACATGAAAACCATTCAGAAAATTTATATAAAATAAATACTGAATTTCTAAAAATTATTTAATAAATGCTATAATAATATTTAAGTATTAAATGAATATTTATTTTTTTTATAAGTATATATTATAAATTATAGAATTGAAAGTTGTGTGTTTTTTTTATTATACTTTTAAATAACTTAACGGTTGCATATTATTTGTAGTCTACATAAAGAATAGTATTTTTTTGGTCAACGCTCGTAAAGTTTCGGCTCATAAATATGATCTACGTTTGCAAGTATGTTCATATTGAGAAAGGCAAAAATATTGCAATAATAAAATTGTACGTGCAATGGGCTACACTAAATCTTAAGCAATGCCTGTCATTGACGGCACGTCGTCTTTTCCCAACAAACTGACCGAATTTTTGGTTTCAAATATTTTTAATACATTATAATCCCAACAGTATTTGTACTATGCTAGTGTGCTGGGCACTACGAATATATGTTTTAAACAAATCGTCGTACATTATGAGCTACATATCAT
This sequence comes from Drosophila virilis, assembly GCF_030788295.1. Lineage (NCBI taxonomy): Eukaryota > Metazoa > Arthropoda > Insecta > Diptera > Drosophilidae > Drosophila > Drosophila virilis. Next base: position 20,303,225 of record NC_091544.1, on the reverse strand, counting down.
CGTGACACATTTGTGCATTATCATGAAGTACACCTACAATGACTGACTTACATTAACCTATATAATGACAATTATGAGGGTATTTAAATGTCATAGCGCTCTTTTCTATAATATTACACTCAAATTTTAATTTGTTTTTATTGCCATTGTGTTGATCAACACAAGTTCAAGTTTGCTTACAGTCAACTTAACTATATGATCTTCATTTAATGGCTTAGTTGGGCCGCTAAAGTGTTTAAAATAAAATTAAAAATAAAAATTAAGTGAAACGTTTACTATTACAAATTAAATATTGCCTGAATGTGCAGTTGCCAAGTGGGCGTACATCCATCTCTGAAATTTTTGTAATATTCATGGCATGTTGGGTTTTGTCTCAAAGAGCTTGCATCAAAATCGGCAGGAGTAGAATAGGAAAAAATGATGAATCGCTAGATTTTTTAGAGCCACCCCCCGGGCCCGCCTTGTATGCAAATCTCTGTCAAATGGAGGATAAGAAACTGGCACCAAGTGTCACCAGGTGTCTATATTTCAAATTTTGCTTGGAGCTCATCTTGTTTGCTTATTAAAACATTACCTCATATTTATGCAATGTGTCCCGATACAGTCGGCGGCAGCGCTTACGGGCACTTGGGCTGGCCAATTTGCCAATGCGTTGGGTAAATGTAAATATGTACTTATTAAGGGAGAAAGTGATGCCGTTGCGTTGTTTTATATTTTATTTTTTTGTTTGTTTTTTATTATATTTTGTGCACAGTTTGCATATTGTTTTACTTTTTCTTATAAGTGCGAACGCTGCCAGATCTGCTAGATATTTGCACAAAATGTGAGTATGGCAGGTGCAACCGACCTATTTCCATAGGTGTGAATAGATTGTGCCAATGTTTAACGGAATGGGCGAAGGCGCTCAACATTTCTTATAACAGGTGAAATTATTATGTAAAACTGGTGAACCCGCATTTGGATTTCCCCCAATTAAGTTTGTCTGTTTGGCCAACTCGTGGCCCCCTCAATGTCATCCCACAATTATTTGACGGGCCGGAATGGGACATAGAAACAACAACGCCAATTACTTATTATTTATGTCAGCGGCATATGCCTATAAAGAAATAATAATTAAAGTTTGCTTTATGTTCACGCCGTGATTGGACTTTAAATAAGCACTTATGCTTGATTCGGAACTTATAATGTTTATTCTTGGCTCTACAATAAACCTCATTGAGCATATGCTAATTTTTAATTTGGGAACTCACACGCTGACCTTAGGCTTCACAAAAATAACTGATATTAGCCACGAACTTCGTGAATTGGCAAGAGCAGGAATATAGGAATACAACTTTTTATAGAGTTAGAGCAATGAATACTATTTTATAAGATGATACTCATTTTTACAAAAGTGGCGTTGAGTCTTGATATGTAAGACAATTTCATCCACAAATCATAGATTCTGTTTTATTTTGGATTCGTTATGTATCAGACCCAAATGTTAGTTAATGTTTTATCCGCAAACACATTTGGTTTTGGAGGCCAAGGCTGACTTTGTATGTGTGTGGCATCGACACTTGTGAACTTTTTGGCACCTGACCAGGGTCCGTCAGCGGGCGATGTTACTGTACACACAAGCACGCATACAGGTGTATGTGGTTGTGGTATGCATAGTAATGAATTAAGATGTTTTTTTTTTATTTAATTCCAAATGCCAATTAGACAAAAAACTTTTGATATGAGGGACTATGCAAGTGGCTCTCTTGCGAAATGCTTTCATATTCATAGTTTTTGTGGCATTATGTTGAGTGTAATCGAATTGTATTATTGCAAGGTGTCGTCTCAGTGCGGACGTGAACGTATACCAGTCCAAAATCGAACTATAATTGCATTTCAAATAAGTGCTCAATGGCCTTGCGGCGGCACAATGCGCCTTGATTCACGTGATATTTTATGCGCTGGACATATTTATGCGATTCTGTATGCTGCACCGCATGCAAGTGCCGTTTAATTGCACTTTCCAGCAAATTAACATTAATAAACAACATATTGTGCGCTATACAGGTGCTTAAAGGTTACATTTAACCAACTTATTCAAATTATTAAGCAGATACAATTTATATGTAATTTAAATAACGTAAAGCTGAAAGTTCGGTTTGAACTTAAGTAAATATGGAACATGTGGCAAAGCTGATTGCTATGGCACTTCCCCTCTTTGCACAAAACTTACCACAGCCTGACAAATTGTAATCAACCGACCTCCACAAAATATCGAAGGGCAACACTGTTACTCATTTTAATCGTGCTTTCAACTCGCTTGGTAATTTGGACGAAGTTTATTTCCATTAAATTAAATTATTTACGCCGAAAATTATGACTCGCAAAAACAAGTTGTGCTGTGCTTTCAATTAATTGTCTAACATAAATGCTACAAAATGAAAATAATACAATAAAGTGTACGTATCATTCGAGCACAATCGCAGTAAGCTAGTCAAAAGTGAAAACTTGAGAATACACGTTCTGTTAATATTGCGTATTTCGCTGAAATCGACCTGAGAAACAGCATCGGTGTAAATTGTGTCGGCCATATTCCAAGTGCAAACAAAAAAAGTATCATAATGGGGCGCCGCTGCTGCGTTGCTGATTGCCCCTCTACGTCGCGTCTCGTGGAACACCATGGCGTCACTTACCACTCGTTTCCGATGGACGCTGTAATACGTGCCATTTGGATCAAAAACTCGCGCATCAGTTTGGACCGCCAAATTACGAAGAGTGTGCTTGTGTGCTCACGTCACTTTCGACGCCTCGACTTTAATACAATACGCAATGGCAAGTACTTGCTGAAGCCGCGCGTTTTTCCCACCGTTTTTCCATGGGGCAAAATGGAGCCCGCCGAGATTGAGGCCGATCATCGTGCCCTGCAACAGGCGACTATGGATGGCGCGGGGGCTAGCGGTGCTGCAAACAGTTCCAATAACGAGGACGTCATAAAGGCAACTGTTGATCAAATTGTTGCTCAAATATTGGCCGAAACGGCTGAGCGTAATGCAGCAGCAGCCGCTGCAGCAGATGCAGCCGCCAAAGCCGAAGCTGAGGCTGAAGGAGGCCAGAAAGAGGCAGCTAAGGAAGCATCCGTTCCGAGCTCAGTCGCCACACCCGCAGCTGAGAGCACTGCAGATAATGCCGCACCCGAAGTAACAGCCCGTGCAACAGACTCGGCCAATGAAACGGTGCAGCCGGCTTGCAGCAGCACCTCGTCACCATTGTCTGCCACGCCACCTAAATACGGTTCGCCCACAAACATGACAATTGGAGCCCGCCTAGAGGCGCTGAGCGTCGATGGCGCCTGGCTACCAGCACGCATTGTTGAAGTCAACGAATCGGAGCAGACACTACTAATCCGCTTCGAACGCAACAGCAAGCTGAAGGTGTCGCCGTCGACAAGCGGCAGCTACCAGGAATGGATCGCTTTCAAATCGGAGCGTTTGCGCCAGCGCATTAGTTCACGCGTGCTACCCATTTTCGAGCTGGAGGAGAAGTGCATGGCACGGTGGTCTGGACCACGAAAATTTCCTGGCACCATCAAGAAACTGCTGGGCAACGACACGTACGAGGTGCTGTTCGACGATGGCTACACAAAGAACGTGCGTGCCGTGCATATGAACAAATTGCCCCGCCAGCTGTCAGCGGCTACCACAGAGCCAGACACTGAAACGTCCATCACAAATTCCAGCGCTCCAACTGGCGTGGCACTCAAAAGGCCAAGTACAGGCGCTGCAGTAACCAGCAACAAAAAGAGCAAGCTGATACCTCAACGCAAGGACTGGCCACTGCTGGATATGTCCAACTTGGATTTGGGTAAGTTGACAAAGCTAACCTGACACAGTATGTATTTACATTTAGCGGCTTTCATTGTCTAAAGATTGAAGTATATTGTTAGTATTTGTTATATTTCAGTAAGTAGGAAAATAAAGTTCTTCAGATAAAAAGATAGTTGGAATTGTTGGAAGTCTCCGAACAGAATAGTCTGCGATGCTTATTAAGATCACAGAGGACCCAAAGCCAAAGTTAGTTGGACAACATTTAAGAGTTATTTCCTAAATATATCGAAACTCATTAAATGCAGTTGGCACTCGAGCAATCGGTCGCAAATCTAAATTTTGTGTAAAAATATTTAACAAAGAATCATCCAAAATCACTAATACGAAACACTTATATAATATAGCACCCAAACGAAAGATCAGTCAAGTTTCTGTTGCTGTATATACAATAAAATATTTGTATGCATATATATTTATTTTTTCAGTACTACTTTGCTGAAATGTAGAATTTTTCTATAAAAGGCGATTTCATATTTATGTATATATGTATATAAAATATTGGGCAAATGGAGCTGAGAAATATCTGTTTACATATTTGACTATGTGGTCACGAAAACTTTGTTTAAAATTTGTATAAACTTTGTGCATAGTTCCAGTTGCGTTTGTGGGGTTGCATTCCGGTTGACAGTGGGCCCTGAAACTTGACAATAGTTTCTTTTTTTGTTTTGGCAACACTGGCAATAAGCGACATAATAATAAATAAATGGAATTCTCCAGCTCTAGTAATTGTCGCTAAAAAGTATTCGTAGAAATATTAAACTTGCTTTTTTTTTTCGCACATTTGCAGCTGCTCTGGGACTGCCCGATATACCTCACGATGGAGAATGGACTTGCCATTGGGTGAATGATCAGCCAATTGGCACCGAAGGTTTTCTGATTGTGGGAGAGCACCAGAAGCCAACTGTAATTGTGCACGATTGGCGACTGCCGCCTGGTTGGATAAAGCACATGTATCAGCGCTCCAATGTGCTAGGCAAGTGGGATGTGATATTGGTGTCGCCCAGTGGCAAGCGTTTTCGCTCCAAATCCGATCTAAAGGTGTTTTTGGAGTCACAGGGCCTCGTCTACAATCCAGATGTATATGACTTTAGTATACATCGCCGACGCGCCAAAGATATCAATGCCTATGTTTATACGCACGACTACAGTCCACAGCAGCCGGCCAAGCCGAAACAAATTGATGTGTCTCTGGACGCCTCAGCAGCAGTGCAGGATCAAAACAATAGCAAGTTATCAACAACCGCCACATCCACATCAACTCCCATATCCACGATGGCTACACGCCGCGGCGCTGGCGAGGATAGTCAATATATGGAAACACCGGTGGCCTCATTGGTGCCACCTGCCGAGTTGATGTCACCATCGCCGCATGCCCAAACCAGTGAGACAGTGGTGCCCACAGCTGAAGCGGCCGAAGCCAGCTCTGCGCTGGGCGTGGATGAGCAAGGGGCCGTGCTGGTGGAAGATGGTTACGGTCGGTAATCCGTGCAGAACAAAACATTTACTAGATAACTAAGCTATTTTTTCTCTATATTGCAGCGTTCATTGGCGGCCTGAAGGTACAGATCACCGACAATTTGTTCGTATGTCCGCGTGAAGGATGTGGTAAAACCTATCGCAAGGAGGACTTTCTGCAAATACACATACGACATTACCATAAGGAATTTGCACAGTGAGTTTAAGAAAGATACATAAATGTTTGTTCGTTAATTATTGTTTTTTACCATTTTACAGGCACGTCAGCCACTGTCCTAAGATGCAGGAGCTGGCCGTTAAGCGTACGCATCCCTCATCGATTGACCAAAACGAGCAGACGCCAAAGAACCAAATACCCAACCAGCAGTTCTTTGCCAAGCTGCATCAACAGGACTTACAGCAATCCCGCTCCTTCCGACGCCAACCAGCTGGCACCGAAACATCTCCCACGAATCGTGATACATCACCAACTGTTTCGCCCAGCAATCGATTGCTATCGCCCAAAACAGAGACGCCAACGACACCAAAAAGTGCGCCTCAGGTAGCAGTGGGTGGCACGCCAGAAACGGCGGCAGCTCCGGTCGGTGAGCCATCGCCAGTTGAAGTTGCGCCAACTCCAACTTCACAGGAGCCCATCAAGGCCAGTACACCAGTCGTTCCGGCTACAATCAATCGCTCAGCCAAACGTGCACGTCCTTCTTCTAGTAAACGCTCGTCTGGATCCCGTAAGAGCAGCCGGCAACGTACTCAACGGCGCTATGCAAATGTGTCGCATGGGAAAATGCCTGCTGCAAGCAAAACGCACAATTCGCCAACCTCTGGCGTAGATAGTGAAGATACACGACTGCCTTTTAACACGCCCACTTCAGAGATTCGTAACGATGCTAAAAAGCGGCGCGTAGCTGTCTCAGGAACGCCGGTTAGTTCGCCAGCTCATATAGATCCGGCGTCAACACCGTCGTCCAATGATCAGGTGGATATAAATGCAGCACTGGCACCACCGCCGCCGCCAATGACCAGCCAGACGCCACAGTACATTAAGGAGAACGGCGAGCTGATACGTATTGTGCGTATGAGGCAGGAAGAGATAATCAATTGCATTTGCGAATATGGGGAAGAGGATGGTCTGATGATACAGTGTGAGCTGTGCCTGTGCTGGCAACACGGCGCCTGCAATGGTATTGTCAAGGAGTCGGACGTACCGGATAAATATGTCTGCTATATTTGCCGCAATCCGCAGCGAGTGCGCGATTCAATGCGTTTTAAGCACGATCAGGACTGGCTCTTCGAGGGTAAATTGCCAGTTGCTGGCTACCATACGCCCAATCCGCAGGCACCTAAGAAGTTCGAGCTCTTGAAGCGTTCCCACACACTTACTGGCAATTTACTAGATGCTAAACGTTCCATGCATTCTTTGTTGGTCAAGATCAATATTGCTCGCAATCGCTGCCACCCCAAACTATATCTATGGGCCAAGAAATGGGACGAAGATCAGGCCGACAGCTCGACTACGCCCGTCAAGCGCCCAAAAACCGAACAGACAGATTGGCCGCATGTGCCGCAACCGGAAGCTGCAATTGATCCTGAAGAGTGCCAATACCGTTTAATAGAGCACGTTAAGGTGCAGCAATCACTGTTGATGAATCGCCTCAACGATATTGAAGCCGAAATTGATGGTATGCATTATTTTTATATAAATAGTATCAATAACTTTGAATTGAATTGATTTTTTTAAATAATCTACAGAACTCGAAAAAGAAGACAATTTGCCCGATCTGAAGGATGCAAATATGTCGACGACCAAAGAAGCAATTGCTACCTTTATAAAAGAGATGGAAATATTAAAACGTCTTGCTAAACTCAATAAAGTAGCCAATATGAAGCAAACTCTCAAGGATCAAGAATCGGCGTCCGATATTACACACGTGTAGAAGATGATCATTTAGTTATAAGTATAACTTACCATAATAGTTTTCGTTGAATATCAATACATTTTTGAACAATAAAACTTCTAAAGTAGTCTCGCTTTAGAATATCAATTATGGTAGTCATTCAGTATATACAGTATGCCAAGAAATTCTTTTGACAAAACGAAAAATTCATATTTTCCAGGGTAATTAAATTAAACTACATTATTTTAAAGTATTTCTTTTTTTACATATTTTATATCGAAAAAAGTTTTTACATATTTTATGGAAAATATGAAAATATATAATGTCAACATAATTTCTTGAAAGAATGTACATGATAAATTTACAGAATTCTTAAAGCTAGTTATAATTGTGAAATGCTTTAACGCCTTATAATATATGCTATACCGTTATTTTTAGAATTTTTAAAATTAATTTAAAGCTGTACAATAGTTTTGTAGTGTTGTGTCCTCCATAATTTTATGAGCTAGTGGTCTGCCTCCAACTGTGACGAAAAATATGAAGCTATTAATGAGCGTTTTAAAAAACAAAAATTTAACCGGGCATTGCTAAGGTCTGCCGATATTTGGAAAACCAAAATGTTAAATCGAGTTTGTTATCGATAGTGAACGAACACTATAAATATCGATTTGCAGCTCTACAAGTATTCCTCCTTTGCAGCGCACGTGCTGACAGCATTGCGTTTTATTTTTACAAGTTATTTTCATAATTTGTAAAGATGCGCATTGATACGTGCTATTTTTGCTCTAGCAAGATATATCCCGGGCACGGAGTACATTTTGTACGCAATGATTGTAAGGTAAGTATCAATTCTTCCATTTGAATCCGAAACTTTCCCATTTGTATGCGTAAACATATCATGGTACTAATGCAAATACTGTTGCCTTTGCTATTCGTAGATCTTTAAGTTCTGTCGTGGAAAATGTCACAAAGCATTTAAGAAGAAGAAGAACCCACGCAAGGTAGCATGGACAAAGGCATATCGCAAGGCACATGGCAAGGAACTGACCATTGATCCCAGCTTCGAGTTCGAGAAACGCCGCAATGTGCCTGTCAAATATAATCGCGATACTTGGCAGAAGGCCATTGGAGCTATCAAAAAGGTTACAGAGATTAAGCAGCGTCGCGAGAATCACTTTGTCATGGAGCGTCTACGCAAGGGCCGCGAGGTCGAGATCCAAATGGACGTGAAGGACGTGCAACGCAACATGTCACTTATACGTTCACCGGCCGCAGGCTTGAAGGAGCGCCGTGCCAAGGAAGAGGCCGAAGAGGCAGCACTTATGGATGAAGACCTGCCAGAGGAGAAGATTACGTATGTCGACGCACGGGAACTAGAAAAGAAGCTGGAAGAGGGTCTTGGCGAGGGTGATTTGGAGATGCTAGAATCTTAAGAATTCTACCTTAATTTAGGATTAGTTTTAAGTGACTGCGGAGAATAAATGTTAAGAATCCCGTGGTGCATATCTGTTGACATACATTTATTACAAAAGTGAGCTAAACATTCTATTTATCCACACATTCCTCGGAATGCTTCGGCTGGGGTGACTCCAATTCAATGGTAACCGGACCATCATTCTCTATATGCACTTGCATGTAAGCGCCAAACTTGCCATCTGACATTGGAAAATGAAACAATTAAAAAAACAATCCGGCAGATATTTGAAGGAAGATTACCTTGGATTTTGCTCGCATCGTAAGATTGTCGTAACCGATCCAGAAAATGATTATAAAGCTGGTTAGCATCTTCACCCTTCATCGCAGCTGAGAAGTCTGGCTTGTTGCCCTTCAATCTATGGTACAGTGTGAATTGGGATACGCATAGAATATCCAGCTGCAAATCCTTGACAGATTTTTGCCAACGTTTTCCCTCATCCTCGAACAGCCGTAACGCGAGAATCTTACGCACGCTAAAGTCTCTGTCAAAAATTGACCTAATGTCTCCTTATGAGATATTTACCTACAGGTATTCTACATCCGTTGTCGTATCGCTACACTTAATGCCAACCAGCACACAGAGTCCAGGTCCAATAGACGACACTAGTTCATCTAGTACTGTAAAAGGATCACAGTAGTCATATAACATACAACATTAAAGGATTTTGCCGTATACCCGTGACCTTAGCGGCCCTGACACGTTGGATTACAGCCCGCATTAAGTTTAAAGTTTTCCTAAAGTGCAATACAGCAACTTGAATTTATCTCCCATAGGCAGGTGCACTCAGCTGTCTCAGTTATCGGTGTACACACAAACATTATGCTTTTCGATTAGCTCCGAGGTAATCGGCAGTGGCAGCTATCGATATACATACAAACATGAATTTTCAATTGGCGGTTTACTTTTTGGTTTGAATAACAATGTTTTTATTTAATAAACAATAAAAATTACATACTATAACAATGAGTTGGTAAATACAATAAATTGACAATATTTATATATGATTATAATTTGGTACTTTGTATGAGTTTGAGCAAAGAGTAAGAAATACTTGACCAACGCATTGGCTTTTGGAAAGTTTTAAAATCAATTGTTCTAAAACTAAATTATTTAAATAAAGCTAGCAATAATAAAATTAAAATATATATTGCCTGATTGAATATGTTATCACAGTGGCGTTGGCGACATTGGAGTTGAATTTATGTTTAGTTTCTTCTCACACAATTTCTTAATATGTATTTGGTTGGTCATTTCCGCTTGCCGCAAGATCTTGCGTATGTCTGCCAGACGCTCATGCTTGTTGGCCAGCAAATATGCGGACTTTAGTTGACCTATGAATATGTACGACGATATGCGAAGCTCCACGTTTCCAATACGCTTGACCAGCTTGTCCAGTATCAGCTTCGTCTCTGGCTCATTGCTGTGCACAGCGGCATTGACGGCAATTGATAGGAGCTCATCGGCCTCTGAAGCACTACTGCTGCCATTGTTGCTGGCTATGCAGTCCAGCAGACGTTCCACCTCGGCGAGGCGTTGATTTTTCGCCAAATATTTTGCAGTTGCGCCAAACACCTTTATGGGCACCAACTTGTAGTCTTGCATAATGCTGTGAAAGAGAGACCAAAGCATGCAGCCGATGATGGGATAGACGACAAACTCTTAACATACCCGTAGGCCAAGCCGAAGCCCTCGTCTATATTCTTGCCGCACAACAACACCAACATGCACAGCTGAATCTTGTCTGCAGCGCCGTCAAACAATGTTGGCAAAGTGCCCCGCGGAGCCTCGAGTCGAATCTGTTTTAGAATATGTAGCGTGCACACCAATCCTCCAGCCACTGGCGGTTGCTCCCGTTCGCACTGTGCCAAAAACTTCGCCAGTTCCATTTGGCGACGTATTGTGTTAATGTGACCATTCAGAGAACGTGCATCCAATTGCATAGCAAAACAAGTGGTGCCCACATTACAGCTGACAGCGCTGGGACGTCTACTGCCCGCCAGCTGCTGTTCACGCTGCAGATGCTCCCAATGAGCCAAGTCCAGTTCACCCTGCAGATGCATATGTGCTGAAATTAAATGTTGAGCATTTGCATGCAATTTCTGAAAGTTATCGCAGTCCAGTGGATAAAACTTGACGCACGTCATGCTCGCGCGTACATAATCCTTCAACAGGAGCTGGAGTTGATAAAGGGAATTCAGCTGCTGGTGCTGCTCCAAATACCGGCACGTTTGCAGCAACGGCACCCGCCAAGCACTCAGTTGTGAATCGGGATCCAGTTGCTGCAGTTCCCCGATCAGCGCCGGTAATCGTCCCCCGGCTAATGACACCTGGAATATGTACTGTATAAAGAGTTCCGATACCAGTTGCTGATGCTGCCAGTAACGCAGCGCTGCGCGCAGTTCGTCCCGCTGCATTAGAAACTGCAGTATGTCCGCATGACTACCATAGGTGAGCACGTAATGCAGAGATTCCTCAAAGGTGCGTGACTGACGATTATCCTCAGCGCCGCTGCGCACTGTCGGATCACCGTACTGACCTTTGGTGATGTGTTTAAGATTTGATAGCGCGTTGATTACGTTTAGCGCTGGCTCCCGGAGTGGCGTCTGTACCACGTACGGCTCCCGGCGCCGCGAGAAAAGTGAGGCTAGCGAGCTATTCGAGTTACGTATGAGCGAAGCACGCTGCAGCGTTTCTGGCTGTGGGTGTGTCTGTGGCAATGTTGCAATCAGCTGGAGTATCTCCTGCAGCAAGGCAGGTCCACGCTGGGGCCGCTTCTTGGGCATGGGTGGGTTATTTGGTGCTTCTGTCAACGCTATTTCCTTTCCAAAAATGTCTTTGTATATGCAACTGTTTTGTTCCTCAGTGGACAGACGTGTCATGCAATGCGCAAATTTCTCACGTGCTACAAAGAATATGGGTTGATTGACCGAAAGATAAAGCTAAGCCATTATGCTTAGATATGCTCACCTGCATCATAGCACCCGGCGCGCAAACAGGTCAAGCCATGTGCCGCCATCACACCGGTAGTAGCGTAGCCCCACTTTAGGTGCACCTCCAGTGCTAATTTCCAGTGCTCCGCCTCAACCAACGCATCAGCCAACTGACGTAGACTGTGATTGTTCAGTGGTCCGGCTGGTATCAGGTACTCGCAGCCCTGCTGTACCACCGCCATGATGATCTCAGAATGTTCACGTATGGTCTCGAATTCGCCCGGCGCGCCACGTACCTCGAAAAGCAATTGAAACATGAATTTAATGATATAAATTAAAATATGCTGCATCTTACCTTCGCTGCCAATGCTAGACAATTCATCATTTTGGCAACCAGCTCGTAGTCGACCTCTGGATTGGGCACAATCAGTTTCTCCAGCTTGCGACAGTGAAATAATAAGAGGTCCACGCATTGTTGCTGGTCCAAATGATGCCGCAATATGGATAGACTGAGGGCCACGCTGGGCGCATGCTCGTAGCAGAATTCTTCGCGCAGCAATTTGTCATGAGTAATGATGCCGCTAAGACGCCACTTATAGGCGTCCGGTGGACAGGACGAGGAAGGGCGTGGAATGACTGCAGAAATTTCGTTGACGTTCAAGGGTTTCTCTGCTACGACCGGTGCGCAGCAATCATTGCAGACGCGTACCTCGACATCGCCGTAAATCTCTGGAATGATCATGCGCTGAGCAGAGCAGGCAGAACAAACGACACGACCACAGCGGCGACAATGATGGCGTCGCATTAGCATGGTAAAGGCGGAACGACGACAGCACATGCAGTGACTTGCCTCCTCATCGGGCATCCACTGTTCGCGGGTCGGTGCCTGTTTGGGCACCTGAAAAGCGCCGCACAGCGAGTCCAGTGAATTTTGAACATCAGTGCCCAAGGAGCCCGGCTCTGGTGCGACTCCAATGCGCACATTGGCTATATGATAGTCCAGTGCCTTGCTGGCATAGATGCGCAACAACAAATCCAGGCAGTCGTTGCTGACAACATGATCCTGTTGATAAGAATTGAAGTTGAGCAGAATAAATGCTTCCGAACTGGTCTGACCCAGCTGAAAGCGCAGCTTGCCGGAGCCTTTCCCGCAACCGCCACTGCTGCTGCTCTGAAGATCGTAGGCATGACCACGCTTGTCAAAACAGTAGCCACAGGGTCCTAGAGGCATACGCTGTTCCAGCTTTGCACGCGCCGGCTCCAGTAGTTTGGCGAGCAGCTCGAAGCGTGTATTCATGACTAGCTGCTCCACAATCAATAAGGGATAGCGTAAGAGTGGCCAGAAATGAAGACGCTCATTGTTAGGCAGTTGCCGCAACAGATCCAGTGACAGCTGATAATTGAGATAGGGACGCGGATCGCGTGCATGTCGCTCCAAATAGTCCAACAGCCATTTCAGCAGCGATATCGAACGCATCTTATCTTTGTGTGTGTCCAAAAAGTTGACCAGCACCGTAACTGGAAATAGCTCCGCAATGTGCAACAAGTGTGCATCAACCTCATCTTCATCGCGCAACTCCAGAAGCGCATCGAGTAGTGTCAGCAGGCAGACACGTTGCTGTCCAGCTGAATCCGTAAGCTGAACCATGCGGCACCATTCACAACACAGCTCGTAGTGTCGCCCAAGCAACAACTGTTCGAAGATCACATTCGGCGTCTGACGTCCAAAGTCATAGGCCTGCGGCCAGCTTTCAAATTCAAGCAATGCTGAAACTCTCGCATAGATCCTAATGTCCGAAAGCGTGTGCTCCAATTGAGTGCGCAGTGTTTGCGGAATACCATGCGCCGCCGCTCGATGCTGCAAGGTGCGCTCTATTAGCTCCTTTGCCAATTGACTGCTTGATATTTTGGTGATATGCTGCTGCAGCAGCTGTGCCCGTGTGCCCAAGTCATGCATATGCACAGCCAGTTGTATGTGCCTAGGATCCTCCGCAATCAACTCACTTATCAAAAGATCGATACGGGCTTTCATCTGCTGGGCTGGTTCTGCATAAAAAAAGAATAAGCATTCATCATGGTTGGATATCTGATACTTGTTTTTTTGTTTTTTGTTTCTAATTTTAAATATCATTCTTTGACACATTTCCCGCCCGTGGGGACTTTAAATATGTCCATACCACCCTGAACTCCAACTCTCTAGTTATATTTAACAAATGTATTTGGAAATGAGCATTCATCATCACGAGAATTCATAACAACTTCGCAGACGAGTATGAAGATAAGAAAGGTTTTTAGAGTGTCCTCTCAATAATTAGAAAAAATAATGCTAATATTTTCTATACTTACCACCCTGTCCGCCAATGCCCAGCAGGAGGATGCGTAACTGTAGCTCCTTGTTGACCTCCAAGTGCTCCAGCGTAGCACTATCCAGTTTGTAGGCATGCAGAGCAGCCATAACTGGATTTTCTTGATGCATAAGCGCAAGCGTCGTAATTTCGGGCAGCTGCATCAATTGGCGCAGGCAATTAAAGTTTAAGTTCGTTTCGAATTCATTTATCACTGAAAGATCGCACAGTTGTACCGCCTGCAGCAATTGGGCCAGCAGCTGATTGTGCTGCGCAATGTAGTTGTGAATGGATTCCTGTTTCTGTGGTGAAACCGAACGTGGCGACTGTTTGCGAGCACTATCCGCCAGCTGAGGGCATATGTTGAGCGCTATAACATGCACCAGATTCAGATGCAATGCAGCCACATTGGCTTCAATTTCCAACGGCGTAATGTCGCACTCGTAAATCAGTTCGCCAATGACTTGGTAGGGATCGTGTCGCAACAGCTGCGTGTTGTGATACTCTAGATTTGGATCCCGCAGCTGCAGCAGACGGGCCAGTTGCTGCACGTAGCTACAAAAGCGGGCGTAGTAATTGTGCCGAGATTTCAGCTGCTGAAAGAGCGCCGCATGGGCACGCAACTCCCTGGAATGAGCATAGTCCGAGGACAACTTGTGGTAAAGCGTTTGAAAGGCGGCCTCCCGCTGCAGCTGCAGCGCCAGTGATGCGGGCTTCAGAACATAGCTGTGCTGGCACAGCATGTCGCTTAGTGCCGTTTCCCGGCCAGCGCGCTCCAGCAGACGCATGCACTCGCAGAGATTTTCCAAGAAGTACATGGGGCCAATCTCACGTGGACTACCTTCACTTGAACTGTCGAGCGCTGGTTGCTGCTGCTGTGGTGGCTGCTGCTGCTGTTGACGTCGTATGACCAGTAAAAGATTGCTCGTAATCTCTCGATTGAAACGTAGGTTTACAATCAAATCACAGACGATAAGCGCATTCAGATTGCGCTCCTGGAATTGCTGCAGGAAGCTATACTGCGCATTGGCACTATGCCGTTGCAACAGTGCCTTCAGTTCGGCGGCGTGTTGCAGCTTCTGCGACTGTGCAAAGTTATCCACCACGCTGATTATCTTGGATAGCTCAAAGCCCTTAGCAGCAACACTTTTGATTTGCTCCACTGTGGTAGTAGTTGTGGCGCTGCTGCTCATGGTCTTGCCCTCAACAGCCAGGGCTTCGTAGTTGGCATAGATGTTGGCCAGCTTTTGCTTGATCAACTGCTGATGCTCCATGAATTGCAGCTCGCGACTCAGCTGACTTTGCTCCAGGTGAAAGGTCTAAAAGCAAGCAAATATTGTTTGGTTATGGAGTACCCTTATCCCAAAGAGCTTACCTCTATGATGTACTTGACATCATTAAAGTTCTTTAGCGCCAGCGCCAGAATGGCCAACTGCTCGGGAGTGCTTAGCATTTTGGGGATGATGGAGCGTTCTAGGGATTGTGCCACGGTCATCTGTGGTTCCTTGTTACTTGCACCACCGCTTAGCAACAGCTGCTGGGCACGAGCGCGACACTGTTCAAGTGTTGGCGCATCAGCCGACCTGGTAGCCACCGCGCCACTGAAACTGGCCGCACGGCGTTGCCGGCGTGCCTTGCGTCGCGTTATACTGGATGCCTGGAAGCAGCGCTCACGACTCTCATCATCGCTGGAGGCCTTCTCACGCCCATTACTGTGCATTTGTATCAGCTGCAGCATCTGCTCCGGTTCCAAGCGGCAGGCTGAGGCTGGTGTTGTCTTCGTTAGCGATTGCTCAATCTTTTGCAGAACACTAAACTTCCACAACGTCTCGCTGATCGCATCTACCAGACGCTGAAAGGCGCGCTGTTGCTCCTCGGTTGCGTACTTGAAATCCTGTGTGTGTAGCTTCTTAGTGACAAAGCTTTTCAGGCAACTGAATAGCGCATATAAAGCTCGAGCACGACAAATGAAGCCATAGCGACGTCTCGGCGCAATATTGACATTGGTCGTACGCGGAGGCTTGGCATCGTCGTCCACATATTGCTCATCATCTTCATCATCCTCATCGCCGTTATCGGCATCTCCACCACATTGCTTTAGATTTTGCAGCTGCTCCCAGCGCAGAAATACAAGTTGGAAAATATCCTCCAGCAGTGAGCAGAGCGTTCCCAGGTCATGTAGCTGACGTAGCTGAGCGGAGAGCAACAACAGCTGCTCCTTTACAGTGGAATCGTGCAGCTCCAATATTACATTATAAACTTGACACAGCGCTGTGTAGTAACTCCATGTTACCAGCTCCTCAGCACGCACGCACCTAAGCGCTGGCGTTTGCAGCTGCCATTTGTAGGTTTGCTCAATGAGCTGAATCACCTGATCCTTGTCACACTCAATGCCATGCTCATAGATCAAGGAAAGCACACCCGGTGCACGCAACAGTGCATCCACTTTGATGATCTTGCAGGCATTCCCATCTCGCTGCTGTTGTAAAAACTTAAGCAACACACAAAGCCGTTGAAAGTCGGCGAAGAAGAATTGATGCACAGACTGCAGCTCATCGGGAACTGCAGCTATATCAAAAGCGGCCAATAATTGATCCAGCTGAGCCAATTCGTCCAGCGTCTGTCTGCCCAATTCAAATTCGTTGGCCAGACGCAGTATGAGTAAAATATTTCGTAATGTGCGATCCTGAATGCACTCAAAGTTCTTTAACTGCTGACACAGTCGGGGCATAAAGTGCACCCGTTGCTTTAGGGTCAGGTGCAGAACCAGCTGATTTGTGGGCGCTGTGTTGCCGCACAACAGCTCCAGTTGCTGCTGTTGCTTATGCAGAACCGTGTTTAGCAACTGTGGATCTTGGCGAGCCAGTAGTGCGAGCATTAAATGCTCATTGTTGCCCCATGAATCACTCACTAGACGCTCAAGCAGCCTTTGCTGCACTGTTTCCGTGTCCAATATATGTTGTGGAAAGTTTGCCAGCATGCTGAGGAAACGTGTCGCAGTTGAAGCGCCGCTGTGTGCGTCATCATCTAACATCTGTTTGAGTGCTGCGCTTATAATGCGTCCTATATAGAACTTGGACTGGTCATATAGCAATTGGAGTATTTGTAGCGTCGGATAGGGCGTGGCAATAAGCAGCGCCTGCAAGCGCTCCTTATGTGACTGAGCGCCGCTTCCACCCAGACATTGGATAAACGACTACAATAAGAGTAAATAATTAAAATAAATTAATAGAATACATAAAATGGACTCTAAAATGCAAACTATACTTTTTCATTGCTCAACGCTTTCAATTCAACAATTTAAGCCCTCAAAAGTAGGACAACAAGGCGCTTGCAATGCTAGAGTCGATAACAAAGGAGGTAAAATAGTTATACAGAAATCTTAAATGTTTTTTGGGTGTTTATAAATTTCAGTTACTTGGTATTATCTACTGACTGACTGACATATTGATAATAAGCGTATAGCCCAAAACCCATAATTGTAAAAATATCTTGATCTTCAAACACAATTTTACCAGGGAAGGCTTATAAATGTCGGCTAGTATTTATAAAAATAATATAAAAAAAAATTCACCTTGAGCAGCTTATAAGCTAAATACATATACTAAATAATATGTTGCTATGGACATTTTTACCTGCACAACTTTTTCCTCTTCGATGGGTAGTAAGTCCATAAGCCGTTGCAGTGCCTGTTTCTGCTGCTGCTGGATTGCCATTGTGGAGCTCTCGATTCGGACACCTGTTGATTGGTTTTGCTGATAAAGTGTATATGCGGCTTTGCGTCAAGCGGAGTTCATTGCACACTGGCGACTGAAGACTTTAAGCTTCTAAGTGCCTCTGACTGCAAATCATTCGCTGATTACATTTGCCTATTGTACGGCGAGCCACTTTTGTTTTCTTTACAGCTGTTCCCTTGTTGTTGCTGCTGTTGTTGAGGGCGCAACTGCGAATTTCACTGGCGGTACAACAAGTGATAAGCGACGCCTGCATATTATTACCGTAGTCAGCGTTGGGCAGATCCAATAAAGCGCTGCTTAGACTGCTCAATAACAATGGCGAGCGATAAACAGCTCAATATGTATTACATTCAAGCAAAAACAACAACAATTATGACCATTGAACAACTCGATTGCCATTAACACATTCTAGCATCATTTTGACATTCACACAAAATGCGTATGCCGCAATTTGACAATACATTTAATTTTTTTGAACTTATTAAGAACTATATATAGTTCAACTCTTCAGAGGCCAGTATTTTAAGTTCATGTTTTTTATTTACTTTAAGTACTATTATTTTCCATATACCTACACATTTTAAACATTCTTGTCTGCTTGTTGTTTTTTGACCGCCAAAAAAATATCTGGCGACTTATCGATAAGGCATCTAACAACAGATGTTGAAGTGTCCCAATCACTTATCGATAACACATATACCAGCACAAGGTGCAATTCCCGCGCTTCTATTTAAATTTTTGGACATTTCCCCTCAGGTGCGGCCGGCGAGCCTATAATTGGATTATGTCGTTGACGGTTTACTGTGTGTGTTGTTCTTTCTAACTAAATAGTTGTATTTCGTCAGATCAGAGGGCTGCCACGATATGGGAATGCATTTTCAAAGTAAATTGATACTTTTATTTCGTTTTTTTGTGAATAATAAACTCTTCTTATAGAGGTAATCTGTGTTGGCGCCGTTGTTATTGGTTGCTTCTCGACTTTGCTGATTATTGTTTGCAAATTGCTGGGTGAAAATATTTCCAATGTGTTGTTACTTGAGGATAGAGAGTATGAGTTCGATTATGTGATTGGTAAGTTATAGTCTCCCACGCCCAGTTGATTGAATGTTGAAATTTGAATTTTCTAGTGGGTGCCGGGACAGCTGGTTCCACGCTTACATCTCTACTGACGAAACACAGCAATGGCAGCGTGTTGCTAATTGAGGCTGGCGGCTCATTTGGCTACCTTAGTCGAATTCCACTACTGACAACATTTCAACAAAAGGGCACCAATGACTGGTCTTTTCTGTCGGTCCCCCAGAAGCACTCGTCAAAGGGTCTGATCGAGCAGCGTCAGTGTCTGCCGCGCGGCAAGGGCCTGGGTGGATCGGCTAATCTAAACTATATGTTGCATTTTGATGGACATGGTCCTGACTTTAACGACTGGCACAAGCTGCACAACCTAAGCAATTGGAGCTGGACTGACATACGTCCTTTTTTGGCTGCTGCCAAGCCCAAGCCAGGGGATCTTTTTGAAGTGCCACGTAGCTACTCCACGTTATCGCAAGCGCTGGACGAATCTGAAGCAGAATTTTTGCATAAGCCCTGGCATTTTCGGCGCTCTGTTTATAACATAAAGAATGGACTGCGACACTCTGTGCTACAGCAATTCCTGTTACCTGTGCTCAACAGCGTGAATCTTCGACTACTGCCCCAGGCTCTGGTAAAAAGCATAAGGCTGTCTTCAACATCCATTCCAAAAGCCAGCTCCGTTCTGGTAGGTGTCAAAGACGAGCACAGCAAGGAGCTGGAGTTCCACATTAAAGTGCGACGTGAGTTGTTGCTCTGTGCAGGCGCCTATCAAACTCCGCAATTGCTTCTAGCCTCCGGCATCGGTGACAGCACAAAATTAACCCGGCTGGGTCTGCAAGTGCAACATCATTTGCCACTGGTGGGTCAGGGCCTGCATGATCACTTTAATGTGCCGATATTTGTCTCAATAGATACCATCGGACCTACTCTTAACCAGCGCACATTGCTTAATCCTATGAATCTGTTTAAATATTTAAGTACCGGCTCTGGAGCCTTCGGAAACTTTGGAGTGCTCGGACATGTGGCTGGCTACGAGGAACAGACACCCTTCGGTATCACGTTCTTTGGCGCCGGCGCCATAGATGAAAGTGCCTTCATGTCTATTTCCAACTTCAAACGTTCGGCATTTCGTGCACTTTTTCCACGTTACCATAATGCTTCACAGGAGGGTTTTATTTTCATATCCAGCTGCTTACAGCCCAAATCTAGAGGGTTTGTTTCACTGCAGCACAAGTCTATGCGCAGAAATCCCCTTATTGATCCGAACTATCTTAGCAACAAGCAGGATGTGGCCTGCACCATTGCGGCCATAAGAAACGCTGTAAAGGTAACAAGTTGCTTAAATGTTCCAAGCATTTGAATGTATAAACCTACTTATATGTATATATTTAAAGATTGTCACATCCTCCGCTTTTGTAAAATTAAGGCCGCGTATTCATTGGCCCAAGCTACAGGAATGCGCCAATTTCGGACCCTTTGAAAGAGATTTTGTGAAACAACAGCCCTCGGATAATTATCTGGAGTGTCTGATGCGTCACATAGGTCTGGGATCACATCATCCAGGCGGCAGTTGTGCTTTGGGTAGCGTAGTCGACTCTGAACTTAGGTAATTTTTTTCTATAACTGTTGAACAAAAGCCACGGACATTTATGTTCAACTCCAATTACAGATTATATGGCCTTGCAAATGTGCGTGTTGTCGATGCCAGCGTATTGCCCCGACCCATTTCCGGCAATCCCAATACTGTTATTACAGCTATTGCTATGCGCGCAGCCACATGGATACTGAAGAATGAGCTACAAGACAGTTAAATTGATATAAATTAGCTTTGTTGATATAACTAGTTGACGGTTATCAACATTTTTGTTATTTTAATTTCCTTATTAAATATTTATTAAAAATGTTCTATTGTGTTTACAGTTTCTCTACTTTGGCTTTAATAATTCGTAACGGGTCGACCGGTCGATCATTCTTATCCGTTTCCACCATACCAATCCGCTTCACTACCTCCATTCCAGTGTACACGCGTCCAAAAATGGTGTGCTTGTTGTCCAGCCACTGAGTGGGAGCCAGAGTAATAAAGAACTGTGAGCCGTTTGTGTCTGGGCCAGAGTTGGCCATTGACAAAATACCGGCACCAGTGTGCTTTAGGTCACTATGCAGCTCGTCCGCAAACTCTCCGCCGTAAACAGATGTGCCGCCACGGCCAGTTCCTGTGGGATCACCGCCTTGTATCATGAAATCACGTATAATGCGATGGAACACCACGTTGTTATAGTAGCCGCGTCGGGACAGCTCCGCAAAGTTATAGCACTAAAGCCAATGCAAAGCATTAATAATTAATCAATAAGTGGTGCCCATATCGCCATATCGGGTACGTACAGTATTCGGTGCGTGTTTCCAGTACAGCTCCACAGTAATTTCGCCCATACTAAGGGAATGGAAAGCAATTCATGCAGCATATATGTTGCCACTTATTGTCTACGAATACTCACGTAGTTTCCAGCGTCACGAAAGGCGGCTGCCACGCCTTGTCGGGCACGCTGCCAGATGAAGGATTCGCCAACATTATTTGCTTTTAATATATTGCTTGAATAATTTAAACAACAAATTACAATTTGTACACCGCAACGCTGTTAATCTTGTGGCGGCAGGCCGATAAGTCGTCGATAAATTGCATCCGAAATGTATTTGTCGATAATTTATTATGTGGGATTGGGAAATTAATTCCGTTAAGTAAGAAAGTCTATTCTGTTAACCGTGTAGATTCTGTAAAGTTGAAAATGTAAGGTTTTAATGAAATTATGTATTAAATTGTTCCCGACACTGCCGAGCCATTTTTGGTTTAAAAATATCAATATAATATAGTCTTAATCATGTTTTTTTCCTTCAAATATTAAGCGAATTCAAATTAATTATTATCCATTAATAGCACTGTTGTTCATTTTTCAATAATACTATAGAGGTTATATTTTGAATTTTATACCCTGTACCCATTACAAATGGGTAATACGGACTTAATAGTTTTGTGCTTATGTATGTAACAGGTTAACGGTAGCATATTCCACCCTACAAAGTAAATCATTTTTTGGTCAGCATTAATAGTCGACTCGAATTAGCCATATCTTTTTTAAAGATGGTAGACAAGAGATTTAGAAAAATTAAAATATAAAGCCTGTATGGATAATCTTGGGTTAGTATAGACACATATTGGGACTCCATATTCAAACCTGAAATTTGCATTAAGTTTTGCCTATAATCACCAAAGTTAACTACAAATGCATTTTCCATTTGGTGGGTGTGTGTATGTGTGTGTGTGTCTGTGTATGTGAGTGGCGTTGTGGATCTATTTTAAAGTTCTTCTCATTTTGCTTTTGGGTACAGGGTAACTTCTAGTCGGACTGTGGACGAGAGCACATTTACTTCCTACGATTAAATTGATTGACCCAAGCATTCCTATTTTCTCTTAGGTTATCTACTTTTTGTGCCAAATAATTTTTTTTTTTTTTTTATTACGTAGGAAATCGGTATCCATCCCAAGTTCATACAAGCTAAAAAAAAAAGAGCTAGTACAACGATATGCCATCTTATTTCTCACATCCATTCGCTTTATAAAATGAAAACTTTTCCATAATTTAATATAAATAATACACGTTTAGTACTAGTCGTTGGTCATTGTTTGGCATGCGAGAAATATAAATTATGCAAATTTCTTGTGCGTTTTGGGGGTCAACAATTTTATCCAGATATAGACAGGCCCCAAAATCACTTTATATGTAAGGTCACAGCTATGAATATGTTGCAACTGGACGCTGAAGTGTCGCAATTCTCTCTAAGTAAAGCACGGGAACTGATTAACTAAAATAAACCCATGTGTGTGGATTTTGTGTGCTGCCCGAAACCTAAATTGCCCGACAATTGACAATTGAGCGAAATTGGATTGAATCACAGAGCCGACTAGCGCCCAGCACAGCGAATGGAACCCACCGATTCAGTGAGTCACAGACAGATGTAAACGCAGCGCGCCTTAGTCCAAGCTGTGACCGCAGAGAGCTAAAACCCCTGATCGGAACTTGAAAAATGAATAATATCGACGATGTTCTGGGAGTGCTGCAGCGATTTGCATGGCCCGACTATGTTGCGTTTGTGGCCATGTTTCTACTCTGCATCGGCATTGGCATCTACTTTGGTTTCATGAACAAATCCGTCTCCGAGGATGATTACATGCTGGGAGGCCGCAAAATGCTGGTGGTGCCCGTTGCGTTCTCACTGGTGGCCAGCTTTATTTCTGGCATTACATTACTTGGACTGCCCACCGAAGTGTACTCGTATGGTATACAGTATCTATATGTATCCCTCGGCGTCATAGGCATGGGAATTGTGATGGGAGTCTTTTATTTGCCCGTTTTTCATGATCTTAACATTACGTCCACCTATGAGGTAAGCACAGTAAGCTAAGAGTCAACAACCTGAATGAATTAAAGAGAGTTTTACAGATAGCTTACTTTTTTCCACTTAAATGTTACTTTGTAAAACTCTTTTAAAATTTTGTTGAATATATATATTTCGCATGGGTAAAAATATAACTCGAATGCATCTTAATCTCATGGACCTGATACGTTAGAGACTTCAACTTAATAATGTTGACTGATTTTAAGGTCTGTCCTTAATCACGACTTAGAACATCAAATTTGGCATGTATTATGCGTATCTCAAGCAAAACCTCCCCTGCTGCTCCAAAAATTGAAACAACAAATTTTAAGGCTTAGTCCTAAGTTTGTATCTTTCATCAATAGATTGCGAAATTAATTTTACGACTGAATGTTACAATACAGGGTATTTCCAGGCTGTGCAGTTTCGTCTACAGCACGCTTTCCTATATTTGTTGAGTTTGCTTTTTTGCTAACAAATGATAAAGAACTGTTTACGTCATGAAGATATATATATTCATATAGTTAGGATAATTAATTAATTCTAGAATCATAAAAAAAAATACCCTTTTCTTATAGTATTTGGAGGTTCGCTTTGATCGTCGACTGCGTCTTTTTGGTTCCATAATGTTTGCCATTATGAATGTAAGCATTGCAAATACTCTACAAATATTATGCACCAAGTCTCATTTAAATTATTATCTATAGGTAGCCTATCTGCCCATTGTGATCTATGTGCCGGCACTTGCCTTCAACCAGGTAACTGGAGTAGGTGTGCACACCATTACGCCGATTGTATGCATCATTTGCGTGTTCTATACAAGCATGGGCGGCCTTAAGGCCGTCGTCTGGACGGATGTGGTGCAGGCAGTGTCCATGCTGGGCGCCCTAGCTTTGGTCGCTATAAAGGGCAGCTTGGATATTGGCGGCGCTAGTGTGGTATTGGAGCGTGCTTGGCACTCGAACAGATTGGAGGCACCCGAGTGAGTTGAATGACTATTTTCGGCTCGCCGAACAGCTAATACCCTAGTAGACCTATCGCTTGTATGGTAACGCGTGTAATTGCTGGGCTCAGTCATGAGATCTTCAAAGCAGACATGTTTTCTATATAGTAATCTAATGTGTTGATGTGTTGCTTATTTAGAAGCTGCATCAATTAAGTAAAAGTCAGAACCGAACTGCCTCTATGCGTTACAGTTTCATGACAAGCTATACTTATTTCAATGTGGGTACACAAATGTTTCCAAATAAGCTTTAAAGTGTTTCGCATGCTCTTGTAGCCTTAGTATTGATCCCACAGTACGTCACACATTCTGGTGCCTGTTCTTTGGAGGCATTGTCTACTGGACGCAGACCAACGCAGTTTCCCAGAACATGATACAACGCTATCTATCGCTGCCCACGTTGGCGGATGCACGCAAGGCTTTGGTCATATTTTGTACCGGAGTCTTGATCCTGATGGCCTTGTGTGGCTACAACGGACTGCTCATCTATGCGACATATCAAAATTGTGATCCACTAACTACCAAGGTATGTATGTAAATAAGTCAGGGTATGGTTTTTATTTTGAATACCATTTAACTGCATCAACAGCTGGCGAAGGCACGGGATCAGCTTTTGCCGCTTTTTGTCATGGACACGCTGGGCGAGCTGCCTGGAATGACGGGTCTATTTATTTCTGGCGTCTTTAGCGCTGCTCTAAGCTCACTCTCAACCTGTCTGAACTCAATGTCCGCTGTGGTATTGGAAGACTTTGTGAAGCCGTATGTTAAGAAACCGCTAACAAATCGGGCCACCAATTGGATCATGCGTCTGGTCGTAGTGGGCATAGGAGTGCTCTGCGTGGCGCTAGTTTATGTTGTGGAGCATATGGGTACTGTGCTGCAGCTGACCATGAGCCTAGAGTCAATCACAAATGGGCCACTCTTCGGCATCTTTACCATGGGCTTAATTATGCCCTGGATTAATGGCAATGTGAGTCTCAAATGTTTCACAATATGCCCTAAGAACCTTTCAAGAAATTTGTTATTCCCCTAGAGCGCAATACTCGGCGGTTGCGTGGGAGTCGTTGTAATGTCTTGGGTAAGCTTGAATGCACAGTGGGCCATCGCATCGGGCGCCATTCGTTATCAAACCAAACCATTAAACGTTGAACAGTGCAGCTACAGTTTCGATGCAGCTGCTCTGGTGTCCAGCGCCACCAATGCCACCCATATGAATGGGCCATCAGCGGAGTAAGTGCAGCCTCCCTGGCCATCATTGATATTATTACTATACTACTTGTTATGCTTGGTGTATTTTAGGGATATTTTCCCATTGTATCGGATATCATATATGTGGTATACGACCTTGGGCGCCTCAGTTACTATAATCATTGCACTGCTCAGCACTCTAGTCTTTGGCACTAACAATCCCAACAAAGTGGATCCTGTACTGCTCACACCTTGCATTCGAAAGTACTTTAAGTTTGATTCACTCAAGCCAACGGTGGGTATAGAAACTCATCTTAATGAGCATAAATTCATTTTATATTTACTTTTTAAAAGGTTTACAAGGTCGAAATTCCGCTGCAGCACAAGCTATGCAGCGATGAGGTGGCTCTTTAGTTGGTCGTGATATGAAAATCAAATATAATATTGAATATATATACATATAAAATATACATAAGTGTCTATAAATATTTTTCAAAAAAATCCTATATATGTTTCCTAATTGGGCCAATCAACAACAAGTTCGCAAAAGTGCACCGAAATTTAAAAAATCTCATTTTGTGCGCATTGTTTTTGTGCAGACGCATACATTTAAATGAACTTCAGAACTTAATGAGAGCATTGAGAGTATTAACCCATAACACTTCCTCTCTTGGCCAGATGCCAATCAAGTGACCGAGTTGCGGACCCGAGCAAAAACGAAGTCTATCTTGGACCTGAATCAAATGTCAGAAATATGTGGCTACCATTTATCTTCCAACTTAGTCTTAATGAGTCATTTAAGACTAAGTCTTAATAAGTCAACTAATGACGATCAGGCCAGCTAGTTTAGATTTTTATATAAATGTACGTTACAAATATAAAGGTATTCATTTATTAAATGCTTGATAACAATTAATTATAAACGATTAACACAATGGGCTGTGAGACACATTTTTAAATTTGATAGTCGATGGGGCTGCCGCTTTAATTACTTCTGCTGCACTTTGGCTAGCAGAACGAGGCGCTCGGATTCATTGAGATGTTCGTAAAATGTGGGAAAATGTTCATTTTGTGCGAAGTTGGTGAGAAACTTTTGCAAATTCTCGCCAATGTCGCCTGTGTAGTTGCACTCCTTCAGCAGTACCTGCAGCACTTGCTCATCCTCTACATTGTCCTCATCGAAATCGAAACACAGGTCGGAGATGTAGCGTGGCTTGGCGGCATTGCCGGCAGCATCATCTTCCTCGGTGACTTCATCCTCGGAATCTGTAAGCGGCGCATCCGTCTTGCCTTCTTGGAAGTGCTGATATTCGGATATGAGCACTTTAAATATCTTCACAAGTGCGGGAATCGTAATCCATTTCTGATATGAGGACGCAACTGAACGTGTGCGTATGCGATCGCCGCTCGGCTCATCCACTAGTTCCTTGTACGTAATTGACGTCAATCGATTGTCCTGCGTTGCTACGCCGTACTCGAAAAGCTTGCACAGAGCCATCGTTGTGACCTGTTGAGAAATAAAGGTATACATACATCTGTTTCAGTTGTCAGTCCATAAAATAATAGGTTTATAGAGAAATGTACATACTTTGCGTTCGTATGCACCAAAGAAGGAGTTCTGTCGCGACAGCCAATTAGTCAGAACAAACTGTAAGGCAGGCTCGCCATTGGGTCCAGGCACTGTAGACAGAAAGTTTAGCACAGCATCCATTTGGGTAAGGAACAGATGGGCGAATATGAGCACCAAATTCATGATGACCTTGAGGCACTCGAGGTTCTGCATCTTGCTGATGACTGCCTTTAGCAGCATATCAACCGTTTGACCAAGCATGCTACCCATTTTGGTGATAATGGTGATGACCAATCGTCCAATTTGACCACCGGCTGTCATCTCGGCATTCATGGGATTTAGCAAAACAGTTGCCACCTGCATGACATAGTTGACGCCCTCGCCATTCTTATAGTTGCAGATCTGCTCCGGTGAAACATTGATGAAGCTGCGCAGGCACTCCCCACCAGCGACCATTACGGTGTGATCGTCAGTGTGCAGCACACAGTTGATCATCGCGGGAAATGCTGTTTCCAGCAGGACATTGGGCAGAGGCGGCTCCGTGTACCTGACAATTGTATTTAGCACATCCAGGGCAATATCCTGCTTCTCGGCGCATTGTTCACCCTGAAGCGCTAGTATGCTTACAATGGTGGGTATGAATTTCTCTTGGAGCGATCCCAGACACTGCTTGTGCTGGCAGAGCGCCTTGATCAGATCTTGAACGTTCTCCAAAACAAACGGATCTTCAGCATATTTCAGGAAGGCTGCAATGGTCAGGGGTGTGATCTTGGGGTGCATTGCGTACGCAAAGTCCGCATCAAACTTGACCATCATTGTTAGAGCCTCCATTATAAGCGCCAGAACAGTGGCCTTGCAGCCGGGCACAAGGGTCATAATACCATCTAGGAAACCAGGTAACTTGGAGACAAGTAATGTACGTTTCTCCCCCTCGACATCTTCGTTAGCTTGCAGGAAGCCGTGCAAGGTGCGAACGGCACTGATGCGTAATATGTGCGACTTATCCGGCGATAGACTGCACAGAGTTACGTCCAGAATTTCGCTTATCATTTGCGGATTGTACAAATCTGACTTAGAGTATGTGCTCAGGGTCCAGAGCGCACGTCCGACCAGATGGGGCGATTCCTGGTGCACTAGCAAATTACGAACGATTGTCAGATAATTAAGCAAGTCAAATTTCGAATCGCCCTCGAGTATTATGTCACGAAATCCATGAACAGCATCCATGCAGGCTTCTTGAATCTTCCACCAATTCGGATTGTTAGCAGCCTTTTCTGCCTCGGCCACGCTAAAGTGCCGGCCCAGTGCTTCCTGCAACGGCTGAATGGCCTTCACTCCGAACTCGTCATTTATGGCCTGTATATGAAATATATCAGAGCGGAAATATATTGGCCATCATCTACATTATTTAACGCATATATGCCTACCATCATAGGGATGTCTACATACATGTATACACACATACATATATGGTTAAAAATCAACCAGCCCTGACTAAAGTGCACACCTTTTAAAGCTTTAGGAATTGGCGCGGTTTTAAAAGCAGACAGACGGTTATTGATATATACACACAGTACAACTTTAATATAGCATTTCTAGCTGATATGCAATTGATACATTTCCTCCCATTTGATATTTCGAAAATAGTTTGTATATATAGTTAATATTAGTGACTCACCAGCAGCACATCACGGCCACACATGCGTACAGTTAGCTCGACACCGCCATCGTCCTCGTCGTCAACGAATTTCTCGGGGTCCTCTTGCCAGTCCTCCAACTGCTCCTCACTGAGCTGTATGTATACGATGGTTATGTAGATTAAATCGGCAAGGACATTCTTAATGTTGCCACGCAGTTTCCCACATGTGACAATGCAGTTTATGAACTCGAGGATTTGTATGATCAGCGTTTGGAAATTGGTCTGCTCATCATCTTCTTCGTTTTCGCCACTCGCCAGCGGATTTGCCTCCGTCTGATTAACGGAAACCTTCACGTAAGTTTCTGCAATTTGTGTAAGCAACTGCCAGATAATTGGCAATATGCGCTCCATGAAGGGATTAATGTATTTTGGCATATCGGTTACCAGATAAGTGAACACTGCAAATTAAAACCGAAATTATAAACTGTCGCAGGGTTTATTAACAGATTACAGACCTTTAATGATTTCGGAGCGCAGCAAAAAGCTGGATCCAGCGCCACAATTCATACTCAGATAATGCACAAGCTTATCCATGAAGTTCGTAAGTATGGAACTCATCATGGAGCTCTGCTCCTGCTTGTCAGTTATCAGCGCCGAGATAGACATAAAGAGCTGTTTCAGGGTTCGTATGGCGGAGACGCGCGTTTTGATTGAGTAGTTTTGCTCCGAGTCGAAAATGCGATACACCTCGGGTATGACCACTGGACCAAGATCCTTGATTTGCTCAACATCGTATGTAAAATCCTGCAGCACTTGCATAGCTCCATGTATGGAATCCTCATTGCCACCCAGACACTTGACAATAATGTCAAAGAGCTCCGCCCAGCAGTGTGGATAATCGGTAGCTGCTATTGTAGATATTGTGTGTGCCACCGAAGAGCGTATCTTAGAGTTGGGGTCGTAGAGGCCATTGGGCAATATGTTACGTATTGTGCGTTTGGCCTGCTCGGTGGCCATATGACCGCCTGCCTTATCCGTCTCATCGAGATCTGTCCAGTGATTTTCCACGTATCGCGTCAGCATTATAATGGCAATTTGACGCAACGGTAGCTCGTGCGACTGATTCATTATAATCTCCGACAAGTAGACGCCATACCCTGCAATTCGAAGCCGTTAGCATGAAGCAGACAACGCCTGGCTTTGCCCGCCAATTTGCATGCATCATACCTTCTGTGTATTGCAATTGCTTGTTACGCTTTTCCGCCTGTTGCAAAACACTTGTGTCCGAGCTCAGCAGATTCTGTAGTTCCTCGATGATGGCTTGCTTAACAGAATCGCCGCCACCGCGTGCAACACCTACGCCACCTTCGTCGTTCGACATGACAGAGTATCAAAATTAAATATAAAAAAAATACACAAAGCCGCTAAGGTGATGTTTGCCGCAGCAGATCGTAGCACATGTGAACTGCTGTTAGTTCTGTTCAAACTTATTTTTCTGTTCTACAACACTGCTCGTGCGTTCACTGTGTAGTACTGTGACTTTACAGTCATAGTGAAAAAACTGTAATTTAAATAATTCTTCAACTGAAATTATATTTTAGGGCGTGGCAAGCTTCAATATTTACCTTGTACTGTAATGCCAATGCTTTTTACGAATAAAGTAAAGTTATTAGGAATTTATTTAACGTCATACCCTAAGGTTGCAATAATATTGGTAAGAGTAACTGTTAAGTACTTTCATATTTAAAAAGCATACATGCAGTCGTTGTACAGCACTTCTTTTAATACCATCGCCTTGCTCTGCCGCTGCCGCCTTTGACCTGCTGTAAATTTATTACAATTTATAAGAGTAAATATTAAATAAAAGCAATGACGGGCATCATGGATACAGTAGAAATGCCTAAATTACCGGAAAATCAAAAAACTTTTGCGGGAATACCCGAAGCAATATTTTTAGTGAGTATCATGTTGCAGGCGTCGTCGGCCGCTGAGTCAATTCCAATTCTAACCTAGATGTAGACCACAGCCAAAACATCTGTAGACAATTTTCCATATTAATCATCCACCCGTGTTCTGTTTGCAGGAGGAAATTGATACATTTATGACACAACCCGAGAACGAGAATTGTGAAAAGGTGTTGCAACGGCTGGACGAACAACATGGAAAGTATCGATTCATGGCCTACAACTTGGAGGCGCGCCGCCGCAAGCTAAAATCTCAGATTCCCGATCTGGAGCGGTCGTTGGAGATGGTGAATGTGCTGCGCAAAGAGAAAGAGGAGCGCGAAACGCAATTCTTGCTCAGTGACCAGGTGTTCATCAAGACGCTGGTGCCGCCCACAAAAACAGTTTATCTCTGGCTGGGAGCCAGCGTCATGCTGGAGTATCCACTAGACGAGGCCGAGGCGCTCTTAAAGCAAAATATTACATCTGCTGTGGGCAATCTTAAGTCAGTGGAGCACGACCAGGACTTCCTTAGGTGAGTTAAGATTTTGTGCGGTGCTGTATATTTATGCGTATCTCCCATTCCTACAGAGATCAAATAACCACAACCGAGGTTAACATGGCGCGGGTCTACAATTGGGGTGTTAAAAAGCGGCAGGCCGCGGCCAAAACTAATGCCAATAGTACGCCCTCGTAGATAACCCGTAGAGGTTAAAACTTAAAAAAAAAAAAGCACGCAAGGTAAATCGGGTGTTGTCCCTTATATATATTATTTATTTGTTTGAAAATATATTGTTTTGATTTCCGACGCCCGATAAACATTAAACAAAACATATAATCAGCTAGCAGTGCTTTCAAAATTAAAGAAGAAAAAATCTAAGGATACGCCAATTGCATTTTGTACTTGTTTAACTCTTGTTCTCGATAATAATAAATATGAAACACATACAATGCAGAAAATGGGCGTCAACATAACATACGAGATTGGGCCTCAAGAGTAAGCAAGCCGATGGAGGAACAATATATTTTGGATTAAAATATATATCTTTTTATATAGTCAGATCAGGGCTTCTTCAGCGAGAGAACTGGCTTACCTCTTTAATAAGAGAAGGCAGTAAATTGACACAGATGTATATGCATTTATTTAATTGTTTTTAATTGCATTAAACAAACTAACAACTTTTTTTTTCCCTAATTAGACAAAAATCCCGTTTATTCCCACTTCATGGACTGGTGTATGTAGTCGCCATCGGGGCTTACATAGTTTTTGATAGGAGGCGTTGCGACAGGCCCTTTCACAGCGACCGGCAACAGTTTCGTGTCTATTTCTATAGCAGCTTGGTAAAGCTCCTCGGACTCACGACGTAGTTCCTCTAGCGTTTTGTTTTGAGACTGCAGCAAGCGGTCAATGATTTGGAAATCTGCCACCTTCTCATCGTGCTTGTAGTGCGCCCATTGTTTCTTAAGAAGTGCACGCTGTTCTAGCTCCGCGATGCCCAAAGGTGTAAGCTTTCGTTCCCGTTTCCTGTACAGAAAGAGAAAGAAATTAAGCAGCAATTGGAGCGTGTTCTTCAGAAAGCAACCAACTTACGCCTTGTCGTCAATTAAATCTAAAGGCACCTCCAGTTCTTCCACCGGCTTAAGTTGACGCGCATTCCTTTCAAGCCTACGTATTTGCTTTTCGATTTTCTTTTTCTTGCGGTCCTCTCTCTGTTTTATTATCTGCGGGTCAAGTTTTTTCTTTTTCTTTAACGGTTCAGCGCACAGTACGGGCGTTGTGTGAAGGCAACGTGCGGCAAGACTGCTGCTCTGCAGACTCAACCTATTTATGTATGAAATGTGTATCTATATTAAGAGTAGGCTGTTAATTTATATTGTTTTAGAACAATTACCTGGATATTGCGCTGAGGAGCGACATTTTTAGTAAACAATTGAGCTAAAAGCCGAAATACCGTTTGCGTAATGTGCTGCTTCTTACCGTCGGTGTTTCATTGAAGTATATCGATTATCAACTTCCAAACATATGTTCAGGGCTGCAACGCACTGGCAACGCTGTGATGCTGCCGGACAATTTTATGGTTCATATGATTGATGTAACAGTAGATTATTAGAAGGCGCTGAGTTTGAATATTTTTATTTCGTCTGCAACACTGTCTGACAATGCATCTTGTCGATTTCTAAATATATGGTCAGGGCTGCAACGCACTGGCAACGCTGCGATGCTGCCGGACAATTTTTTGGTTCATATGATTGATGTAACAGTAGAATATGAGAAGGCGCTGAGTTTGAATATTTTTACTTCGTCTGCAACACTGTCTGACAATGCATCCTGTCGAAAAATGCATTTAAGTCTAAAGGCACTATCCTAACAAGGATTAGCCATAAAAAACAAAGCATCTTGAGCTTTTCTTCCCGTCCATCCGCAAATAAAACTTGAGCATTTTTTTTTACTATTTTTATACGATTTTAAAACTTTATTTTGAAAGATGAAAATAAACAATATACTTTTATTATGTGTTTTTGTTGTTTTAGTAAATTTTACATAATTTTCAATAAAATAAGTAGTTTTTTTTTCGATTAAAAATGTTTTATTATAGTTTAGTGTTTTGTTGTTGTTCTTTTACCTTCCCTTCCCGCGTTATTCGTTTTTTCCTTACAATTGCTGCATAAATATAAATTTATGTAATCATATTTTGCTTATATCCCAAATATTTAATTTTTCTTTTACACATTTTTTTTAATGCTGTATTACGTTCTATGGTGTTTTTTTAATTGTTATATTTATGTTTACTTTAAATGCTGTCTCGAAATACAAATCATAATTTTAGATTTTTTTATTTACGAGAAAATTACAAATTTTTGTGTAAGTCCACGTATTTGGCTTCTGCTTTACGGTCCAAACATTTTTTTTTTTCGAAAATTCCAAAAGATACACCAAAGCTAGTAAAGTAATATTGTAACGGAACCGATATCGAAATCGAAATCTATACAATATATATGCATGTCTGTCTATTTGCTGCGAATACACACATTTATATATTTCTGATTTAGTTTTTGCATTCGAAATGATTTAATCATATAAAGTTAATATATTATGCATTATACGCAGTCATCATGGATTTTGAAACTTTCGATTTGTGTATGCGATGCATCTTGCGTATTACATTCATATATATGTATATATGTTTATTGTGGTAAATAGTATTGTGTGTGTGTGTTGGAGTGTGTGTGTGTGTGTGTGTGTGTGTGTGTGTGTATTTCTGGTCTTTGGGGTAGGGTAGCATAAAAGGTTATGCTCGTCTATTGTTATTACATATACTTATAATTTAAATTGTCTGCCTTCTTTTTTTTCTGATCTCTCACTGCTGCTATCTTTCTTTCCACGTTGTGTTGAAAGTAAAGTTTACATATGTATGTATCGTAATTTAGTTGTTATTACTTGAAGAGGGTAATTCATTTGAAATGATGTTCTGCATATAAAAGTGAATACAATATAATTGTATCTTGAATTCGGTCAAGAAGGAATTTCGAAAATATGATTAGTGCCAGGCTCTTTTGTTTTGTAGGCAAACAATTTCGCTTAGTTATCATAATACATTCAACTAAATGTGTGCTTAAGTTAAAATGAAATAAACAAAAATCGTATATGCTTTTGAGGGACTTGGTTTTTATGGTTTCTTAACAGCGCTCTAAATCTGTCAATTTCATATTCGAAAATTTCATCTGCTTTACGCTTTCAGCTTGGTCATCTCGTCATTTTTTGAAGCCCTCAGAACTTTGTTTGTCTGGCATATTTTTAGAGCGCTGCAATTGCCGCTTATTTTATAATTACATTATAAAAGTTATTTCTAAAGTTGTTTGTACTATTTCTTGGAAATAATTCCGGTCTATTGTTGTATAACTAAATATTTTTTGTTTTTGTTTTCATTAATTTATTTTTGCTAAAATTAAAACAAAATTGATTTTTTGTTGTTCGTTTTTGTTTGACTTGGCTCTGGTATTAAGTTAATTTTAAACTTTCGCATCAGTGTATCGAAAATGATGCTTCTCAATATGGCCCAAAGATTATAAATTTTAATGTCGTAATGTTGCCGAAATGGTTAAATACATTTAAAAGGTTCTAAGCAAAACCCTTGCACATTTACTCCTGTTCCTGCTTTCGATCCTTATATGTACGCATACATATGCTGATGAAAAGAATAATTGGATGTTTTTTTTTGTTTGTTTTGTATTTGTGTTCAGCTCCGAAATCGTAAATCGTAAATGGTAAATCGTAATTCGTAATCCATAATCGATAAATGAATATTCATACATACTTATATACATAGTGTGTGCGTCTAAACACCTTTAAATGAATGCATATTCATAAATTAAATTTAATGTTCGTAAATTGTAAATTTTAAATTTTGCTAATTTTTGCTAGTTGGTTTTCTTCAAAATGTTTCGAAGTACGTTAAACTCACAACTCAATATTCTAAACTGAATAATGCAAATATTTGTTACTTTTCCTTGTGTGTGTGTGTGTGAGTGTGTGTGTGTGTGTGTGAGTCTGTGCGTGTGTGTTTGTGTGAGTTGTGAAGTGGGGGAAAGAAGCACAAAAGGGACATTCGTATTTACTCGGTTTTCTTTTAGTCTTTTAGTTTTGTATATGTCTCCGTTCTTTGTGAACTGCTTTGCTTCTCATTGCTAGCCTCTATCTCCTATATTCGTATGCACATGCAAATATTCAATTTTTCCATTTTTGTTTTTAAATGTTTATCATATTTCATTTTTTTTTGTTTTTGCTTTTTTTTTCTTTTGTTTTTGTTTTCTCGTATCGGTAGTTGAGTTAAGCTTAAATTTAGTTGCATTATAGCTTATTGCCGCCTCTTAAGTATGCCGTTCTTAGTACTCTTGCAATCGTTTAGCTTAATTTTCGATTTTAATATGTGTGTATTTTATTTCCACCTAAGATCTAAACTAAATGTAGTAGAGTGTATTGTGTGTGCGTGTTTGTGTGTGCGTGTGTGTGTGCGTGTGTACGTGTGCGATAGAAAGTAATACATTCATTAATGAGCAACTCATCGCTATGTGGTAGGTATATGCTTCGTAAGTAGTCAATGTATATCCAAACCTCTTTTCGTTTCTAAATTCTAAATCATTTATTTCATACATAATTGTTGACTTTTTTGTGTAATTTCATTTTCGTTTACAAACTATAACTAAATATACGTTTATGTATGTATATCGCTTAATTAGGTAGTCAATGGACAACTTTGCTAGTTGGGTTTCGGTTTAACTTAAGATTTGCGCTTTATTATCCTTGATAAAATTTTGTTGTCGAACTTAGAATACTCGTATGGGTGATCGTAATACCGAGCGACTGTGTGGCCAGGCCAAATATGTTGAGCAGTTTTGGTATTTGCTTGAATGCTGGTCTATTTGGAGCCCTTTTTCGTATATTTTGCTTAGATTTTTAAATTTGTTATAACTTTTTACAATTTTTTAATTTTTATACAATTTTATTAATAATTTCATTTGGTTTTGTTTTTTTTTTTTCATTCGTTCCGTTTTAGTTACATAAAAAATTAACAGATTTTGTTTTTGGTTTTTACTTGTTTTTTGTTACATGAAGGCACTTTAGATCGGACGTTGTGGCCCCATATCAAAAATTGCGTTTAACTTTTGCTTTACTCGTTTATCACTTTGGTATCTGTTCTTGTTCTTTTTGTGCTTGGTGCGTGGTGTGCGTGGAGACGTAGTCGCAAAATAACAAATTAACAACAAAAGCGTAAGTAATCGAAAGTTGTTCGAAACTCGCCGAAAGATTCTTGTTCGAAATGTTGCCAAAATTCCTAGATTCGAAACATGTCTTTACCTTGTCTTTTGCTCTGCTTCTGCATCTGCATCTACTCTATATATATATACATATATATATATGTGTGTGCATATATATATATATACATTTCTGTTGCCTGTATGGTAAACCATTTATATTTGAATTTGTATTGCCTTCAGTGCTATTGTTGCAAAACGGTCTTGGATGGATCCAGAGCATGCATGCAGTCGAGACCCCTTCGGTTCCTGTTCGGGCTACTGCCATGCAGTTTGGTTTTATTTCAGGCTTGAGAACTGCCAACGCTTTTGGCCTGGTCCAAAAATCATTTGCTCTGCTTGTCGTCTCTTTTATTATGCATTGGATTGTCGAAAACAGTGACAAAAATATCATACTCATTTGCTTTTAAATTGGTATTGCCATGCTGTAACCGAAATAACTAAGAAAATTGCCGATGAATAATCTATAAAGCCAACTAAAAACCGGTTCGTTCAAACAATCGATATATTGTACAGGGAAATTGAGCGCAAATCTTAGGTCATCGCAAAGTTAGTCAACACAAAATAGCGAGAGTCGGGTACACATTTTTATATATTCATTGATATATATATTACATATTACATATGTTTAGTGGATATACATTATTAGAACTAATTATTAGGGACTGAATTTCGATTTTAAGATTTTATAATTTTTCCTGTCTACAATTTTTACATACACTTCTTAATTTCATTTATATTAATTTTTGCCTCACCAACATCTAACTTAAGTACTGTCCATGTTTTTATTCTTCTTATGTTCTTTTTACACCTAAACATTTACAAAGGGTTCAATAACAAAAACTCTTAAGCATTTTTTTTATGATTTCTTTTCTATTTCATTATTGTTTTGTTTTGTTTTATTTGGGCATAATAAAGTAGAGAAAACCTTTCCTGTTTTTGTGGTTCTGGGGTTTGTTTTTTGCAATATTTTGTTGCTGCTGTTCTTCAGAGCTTTAAACCGTAAGTTGGTTCAGTTCGTAATTTTGTTGAATTTTAGTGCATTTTTTGAATTTTGAAATCTGCAACGTCTTTGGCGACGATTTTGAATTTTGCTGTTTTCTTTTATTATTATTTTTATTTTTTGTTTTTGTATTTTGTAGCTTTTCAATTTTGTTGCTGTTCCTGTCATGCTCAAAAACATGTTTGGGCAGTTCATGCCCAAATCTGTTTTGGCCGTGAATTGTTTGACTTGTCTTGTTTTTATATAATTTAAGGCAGATTTTCCACAAAATCAAAATGGGCTTGAAACAGAAATAAGAATTTGCTTTTATGCGTTTTTTGAT
Organism: Drosophila virilis; assembly: GCF_030788295.1. Classification (NCBI taxonomy): domain Eukaryota; kingdom Metazoa; phylum Arthropoda; class Insecta; order Diptera; family Drosophilidae; genus Drosophila; species Drosophila virilis. Next base: position 20,265,521 of record NC_091544.1, on the reverse strand, counting down.
ATCAGACTTAAATTAATTCATGCAATAACTACCAGGAGATGTATCGAAAGTTGCGTTTTCTTGTTTGTTATATAAAATTTACACAGTTTTTCGTTTTGTGTTTTTTTTTAGTTTCCATTTTTTTTTTTTTAAATGTATTTAAATATAAGTTTATGTCGTTAAGGTTGCGTTTGCTTTTTTTTTATTTATGTTCTTAAAGATAAGGCGCGAAGGTGCTTAAAATAAGCTTGTACTTTTTTCTTGATATTTTTCCAACACGTTTTCAAAATTGATATCAATTTTTTGTTGTTTGTTTTTAGCCTTGAGCAGAGTGTGAATCCTGCATGTTCACGTGTTTCCCATTTTTCTTTTTGACTCCGTCTGCTAGTTCACTTACGATTTAAATTTTGCTTTACGAAATTTTGTTTTCCAAAATTTTGTAATTTTGCATATAATTTTTGGATTTCGAGTTCTTTTTTTCTTCCCATTTTTGCCTAAAGTCTAAAGAATTTTTATTTTTGGTTTTAGTTTTAGTTTTTTGTTTTTTTTTTGTTTTTTTGTTTTTTTTTTGTAAATTTGTTGTCCTGAACTTTACACCGAGAGAGAATTATCCAAACATGGCCGAGAGTTTACAATTTTGTTCGTTTGTTTTTATATTATCATTTTTTGTTTGTTTTTTTTTTTGTTTTTGTTTTTGTCATCATCATTTTGGGGTTTTAACGCGTTATTCATTTTGTTGTTGTTGTTGTTGTTGTCGTTGAAAAGTACAAATTTTATTTTGTTCAAGTTATAAGAGAAATAATCGTGAAACATAAACTTATTATCGTAAACTAACAATTCTTTTGCTTAATTAAAATGCTGCCTGTAAACTATTTTATTTATTATTTTTATCATTGTTTGCCAGTGTTGCCAACGCTTGCCAAATACGAGTTTTCTCTTGTCACCCATTTTTTTTTGTTAGTTTTTGTTTTGTTTGCTAGACATTTTTATTTTGATATTCCAAAATGCTAAATGCTGAATTTTCGTGTGTCCAAAATTGTTTATTCTTTTTGTATTACCTTGTTATATATACATATATATGCATACATACATATATAGGTATGTATATATAGGAACATTACCGAAATATTTTTATATTTATAATTTTACACTTATACCTAACACTGTAATCTTGTATTTTTTTGTGTTTTTTTTTTTTTTTTGGCTTGGAAAATCCGTATTTGGCAGGCGGTCGAAACACTTGCAGCGCGTATTTTGTCATTTGTCATTTTAGAGTATTTTTGCGTCTTCTGTTGTTCCGAAATGTACGCCAAAGTCTATGCCGAGAGTTATGTTCCAAAGGAACATTTTTTTTTGCATTTCTGCATTACCGCCTAAAGTCGTCTTGGTTTTTTTTTTTTTTTTTCATTTTGTCTTCTGTTACTGTCTAAGCCGAAATATTCTTGCTCGAAACTGTTGCCTAGAAGAGATTCATCTAATGCGATACCACTTGAGCATGTTGCCGAAAAGCTCCTTCCATCGAAATTGTGCGCTGTTATGCTGGTGAAAATTGAATCCCACATTTTAGATTCCGTCATATCGTAAATACTCATTGATTTTTCGAAGTATTTGGTTTTTGAATTATGCGTCAACGAGTATGCTATATGAAAGTAGTTAAAATTGGCGCGGAATTCAAATTCGGCACATATATAAATAGTTTCTACAATATTATGTGTATACCCCTTAAAAGTATGCTTTAAAATGATGTTTCTTGTGTGTGTGTCAGTGCGTGTGTGTGTGAGTGTTTTTTTTTTGCTTTTAAAATGTTCAGTGTCGAGATATTGGTTTTGTTTGCTGGACATGGGTTATGTTGTATAGTGTAAATTGTTGTTAAATCATAGGTTAGCTAATTGATAACTGAGTGGCGTCTAATTAGTTCTAGTTCTAGTTCTTAGCGTTTGTTATTGTTGTTAATGTTGTTAATTGAACGGCATTTGGTTGTTGTTGTTGTTGATCTTCTTCTTGTTGCTGCTTTGTTGTTGGCTGGCGAAAATGTCTATTTTGTTTTTTGTTATTTTTTTTTGTAGTTAGTTAATTAGTTAGTCGGCTTGGGAACTATGTAAGTTATGTCCTATATGCGAATTGATTTGTGTCCATTTGCTTAGTTAATTGCAAAAAATAAATTAATTACGATTGCTAAACTATGAGTAGAAATTTATGTTTGATTTTCTGTTTTGCTTTTTGTTTTTGTTTCTTTATAATTATGTAATTTATTTAAGTACGCTTAGTTATCATACTTATGCTGACATTGACTTTTGTTTTTATGTTCCTTTGACTGTGTGTGTGTGTGTGTGTGTGTGTGTGTGTGTCTGTGTGTGGTTATAGTGTTGCTGTATGTGCAAAAAATTAAACCTAAAGGCGGAGCCTCTCCAATTTGACCGATTTGAGTTCTTTTCCATTTCTTCTTGATTATACGTGTAAGTAAAAAAGGATATAAATATCATACGTATTTTTTTTTGTATTGAGTTTTTGTTTTATGGATTGGAACATTTCTGCTTTTTGACTGTTGCTGTTGTTGTTGTTGTTGTTGTTGGTTTGCTAATTTTTCTGTTGTTGCTGTTTTTTTTGGGTCTGCTTGTTTTCTGGTTCCTGCTCAACATTTATTGCATACTGTACTGCATATTTGATGATAGTTTTTGTTTTTCTTTTTGTTTATTTGTTGTAATACATATTTAAAATAGCAACTACCATTATTATTATTTTTTTTCTTTTTTTTTTTTCGATTTACTTCATCTTATATAGTTAATAAGTTATATATATTTATAGGGGGCATGTGGCATGATGCATATATGAAGGATACGTTGTTTGTGTAAGGGCGTTGGGCATTTGGTTTGTAGACAGATTCTGGGCAAAGGGCGTTCTTAAAACACTCGCTTATATATGCTAGAAAAAATTGAGCGCAAATAAATAACTTTTCCGTTCTCTTGTGTTGCATATCATTTGAATTGGTTGTTTCTGGTGTATTTCTTTCAGTGTACATTTAGAGCATTAGCTATGCTGCTATGCTGGAATACGGTTTACGAAGTCTACAGTATGTATATATATATTTATTTAAATATATATACATATTTGTATAGATATTCATGTATATAGTTACTTATATCAATAATATTACCGGCACTATTGTTCAGAACTGAAAGTAATTTTGTTTTTAAAACTCGCAAAATCATAGCAAAATGTACCTAAACTTGTTGTTGTTATTGTATGAGCCGAATATATACATATTTATATATATATATCCAGCTATACTTAGTTAAAAGATTATAACTCATACAACAGATGGAAAAATTGATTCAAAAGTTACTACACTTTTGGTTTCTGTTTCTGTTTCTGTTTGTTTTTGTTTTTATTTTTTAATCAAGTTTTGAGGCTTGAATTGTTTTTGTTACTGCTTTGAGCTCGCAATTCATTTCTCCTCACTCTGGCTCTTCTTCTACTTCACTCTTCACTCCTACTGAAACTAAATATAATCTTTGTATGAACCGTTAACTAAATAAACAGCATTTTGCAGCTGTACTTGTTGTTGTTGTATTTAATGAACTTAAACATTTGTTAACTGAAAACTGGTTGAAAACTGTGGCAACGCTCTCTTGAGACCGCCGCCATTTTGGTTTTGTCTATTTCACTATTTGTAACTTAAACGGTAAATTGTTTCTGTGAAAGGCAACTGTTGCGCAAGTAGCTGCAGCCTGCTCCTCGACGGGGGGCTTGGAGGGGGAGGGGAACTGTCTGCTAGGCTGCGGCTCTCGCTCGGTTTTTTTTTTTGTCGTTTGCTATATTTAGAGATTGTTTTTTGTATATGCTATTGTAAAAAATATTATTATAAATATTTTTGTTGTTTTTCGTTTTGTTTCACTTACGTTTTAATATTGACTTACATTTTGCTTACAAGGTTGCGTTTGTTGTTCTTTGTTCTTTAGTGGATGTTCTCGATTTTGATTTTTTTCGCTATTGCAATAAATACTAGAGAATTTAGGTTTTGGCTTTCTTATTACTTGTTTTTAGCGGTTTCTTGTAAACTTATATTATTATAAAATATCTGATCACATTTGTTTGCAGTCTCTGTATAAATATTGTTTGCTTTTAATTCTTTTTTTTTTTGTTTGTGTTTATTATTTATTTGTTTGGTTTTTTATTTGTTTTTATTTTTTTATTTTTTTTTACATATTTTACACACGCACAAGGGGCGTGTCACCTACATACGTCTTGTGTTGGTTTCGCTTTTATGAAAAGTAAAAGCGAACAAAACAACAAAACTGAGATTCAACTAGAATTAGGAAACTGAAAATCAATAATCTATCATATACATATACATATATATCATTTGATAAAATTGCGTTTTTCGTTTGCTCCTACAGTTTTTACAAAAAATTTTTGTAGAATTTTGACAAACGTCTGAGGCGATTTCTGACAAGCGGCGCTCTATTTCGGCAATATCTATGTGTTTTTGTTGTACCTATATTTTTAGTATAGATTGCAATTAGTTTGACGACTGTTCGCGTAGCGGTGCAACAGAATATATTTTCAACATTATCGTCAATTATCTGTGCGATTCATGGTGCCAATATTTGTTTTTGGTTTGGTTGTACTTCTGTTTTTACGGTTGGTTGGCGCCACTTTAATTCTCGGGGAATTACAAAGATGGCGCCCATTGGGAAAATAAGAATAATATTGCTGGGCTATTGTCTGTGGCTCGTTGAGGCGCACATTTTTGCTCGAATTGCTTGATCAATTTATCGCTTGTTTATTGTTGCTATTTTGTATTGCTGTCTGCTTGTGTGTGAGAGAGTAAACCAAAGGAGCTTGCAGTTATTTTCTGTTGCATACGCGCAGGCGCAGTCGCCGCAATCGCCCCCTGTCAGAAATTGGATCAGTTTAACGCACGCAATGCTTGTGGTTCATATCAATTGATTGATTCTGAGTTTTTCGTAAGAGAATTGTGAAACAAAAGGTTTTATTTGCTGTTTTCTTTTTATCACTTATTTTGTTGTCTATTCTTGTTGCTGCTGCCAATTTGATTAGGGATGGTGCCAAGAGGCTCGCCACGCTATCATACAATGTCCGAGCTTTGTTGCTGCAAGCACATGGGCTGGGCGAATATTTCTTTATTTGTTTGTTGTTTGTTTTTTTTTTTTTTTGTAGCAGGCAGGCATCTTAGGGTCATCTTCCAGTCTTTCAGTGTTCGAGTCTTCGACACATGTGGCTTTTTTTGTGGATTCTATTGTTAATTTCGTATATGGCATGTGCTTGCATCGTTTCTCATCAATTGTATTGCGTGGCAAATTGTTGTACTCTTTGCCGGCAGTCAGCTCTGTTTTCTTGTTTTTCTTTTAAACTTAAAACATAAATGTTGCTGTTGTTAAATTGTGAACGAAAAATGTGTGAATTGTCAACTAAAAGTTTTGGCTTATTATGCTAATTGGCTATTGTTGTTGTTGTGGTTAATTCATAATCGATCTTTTGTTTTTGTTTTGCTTATTTTCTTCTTCTTTTTTTTTTATAAAAATATAAATAGTTTTATAAAAATTTATTGGTATGTATTTGTTGTTTGTTTGTTTGTTTTTTTTGTTTTGTTTTGTTTTGTTGTTGTTGCATTGTACTATAAATTATCCCGGTACGCGCGGTTGGCACGTTTTGACTATTGCAAATGAAACTGTGGCATAAAATTCGTTTAGACATTTGGTTTAGTCATTGAAAATTCAACTATATAAACACTTATAATATTTATAGATTTGTTATATATGTTATTTGTTATACTGGGTAAATATCATGTTTAAAATTTGAACTTAGGATGGCTTAATAAGTCAACAGAAAAACATGTTACGTTATGGTTGGGTTCATTGTTTTGGTTTTTGATATGTGTAGACAACCCAAAAAAAGTTGCTGTTGGAAGTGCTGTGTGTGTATGTTGTTGTTGTTATTATTATTATTGTTAATATTATAATAATATTTGGTTGTTCTTGTTCGTTTGTATTGTCACATTGAACTGGGCTTGTTACATTGTTTTTTTGCTTTTGTTTTTGTTTTTTATTTTGCTGTATATGCGTTTCAGTAAAAATAAATGAGAGATTAACTCAAAAATATCACATACGAGTTGTGTATGTTTCCCTGGCTATTGTTGGTTGTTAAAACTAAATTGTTGAATACTTAGTTATCGATTTGTTAGTTATTTATTAGTTAATATTATTATGGTAAATGTTATACAACTTTTTTGATATTTTGATTTTTTGCTTCACAAACATGTGCAGCATGTGTGTGTGTGTGTGTGTGTGTGTGTGTGTGTGTGTATGCATTCGTATGTGTATATGTATGTGTATGTGTGTGAGTGTGTGTTGTGTTTTGTGTGTATAATATATATATCAATCGAATTTTGAATTTTATATTTGTTGTTGCTTTTACTCTTTTATATCATAAGCCAAAAGTTTTAACATCTTTTTATAAACTTGAGAACCAAGGATGCTTAAAATTGTTGCTTTATATTTGTTTTATAATTGGAAAAATTTCATTTATTTGAACTAAATCCGTTTGTGTGCAGCACAGTGTGCGCCAAAAGTTATGCACTGGCTGTGCTGCTCTATTGCAGTTGTGAACTGAAAAATCGGCGCATCTATTACGATGCGCTCAAAAATTGGTATTCTCTGATACTCTTCGCCAAATAAGTGATAAAAATGTACATTCTTCTCAAAACTTTTTGTTGTTGTATTTCTTTCTTTGAATAAATATAATTTTTCATATTCGGTCAAAAGTGTTTGAAAATTTTGTGAATCGCGTTTGCTACTAAAAAAACGCAATCATTTTAAGTATTCGTTTTCGCTTGTTTGTTTTTTGTTTTTGGATTTTGATTTTATTTTATTTTTGTTTTATTCCATCTTTTGTTTGTTTGTTTGTATTAACCTAAACTGCAAATTTTTGTGCTCATTTTCATTATATTTTTTTGTGATCAGATGTTTTCCAAAACAAGGATGTTTAACTAACTTACCTAAATAGAAGCAGATATTATTATGATTTAAAATTTCATATTACCTTCATTTGCCAAAATCATTGTGTTATTTGATATACATATATGTCCTGTATTGGATACATTTGTATCTGTAACTTTATGTATGTATCTGTTGGTTTGTTTTGGCACATGTTCTCGAAAGTAAGAAAAAATCTTCATTTGCGCGCATTTTCAATGCAGTAAAGCTCTGTGTATAAGGATTGCCTTTGCCCATGGCTGACTTTTGTTGCTGAGTTGGTTAGTTGGGTGTTTGGAGGCTGACATAGGGAGAAGGGTTTATTATGCTGTTTAGGTTTAGTTTTAGGTTTGTTTTGCTTATGCTTAAACTGTAGTAATATTTAATTACGTGTATGTAGTTGTATTTAAATGTGAGTTTTATGTACAAATTTGACCAATTGTTCTCATTTAAATCTTTTCTTCATTCAGAGTATGCGGTATTCAGTATTCAGTATTTTGTTATTTTGTTATTTTGCTGTAATAATGCTTTAAAATCTAGTTAAAATTGCATATGGCTGCGTCTGCATTTATATTTGTTATTTGGTTTACGTGTAGTATATATTTTGGGTTTTTGCTTTTTAGATTATGTGTAGTTTTTGGTTTTTCATTATGCATTAAGTTTAATTTGCTGTGCTTATGCTCACATTCAGTTAATCAGTAAATGAAATTCTTTCGCCTTAGTTTTCGGTCTGTGTATATGCTGCTTTACAGCACTGTAGCGCTGCCGCGTAGTACGTTTACCAGCACTGCGCGTACAGCTTAACCTTATTATTTTTGGTTTTTTTGTTTATTTGTTTACCTGGTTTACCTTATTCTGGTTGGCTGTTTTGGATGCCGCCGCATATTTGCGATCACTGCATTTTGTAGTTTGTTGTCGGATGTTGCTGGTTTGGATGGCTGGCTGTCTGGTTTGCTTGCTTTGAAGTTTTAGATGCTTATGCTATGTCCTGGCCTCTCCCTTTACTTAGGGTGTAAACTGTACTTTGGCTGTATTTGTACTATGTTTTTGATGGGTTCACAAAAGCAGTTACAATTTTTGTAGCATAAATGATTCAAACTATTCTCTAGGCTATGGCGTTCGATTTCTATATTTTAGAATTTATGTACACCAAAATCTCGTACACAAAAATGCGTGTGTCGGAAAGTAAAACGCAATTTCAGCGCCTTAAAGTTTACTGCCAAAGAGTTGTGGATATAGTTAAATGACTGTCGCTGCTTTTGTGAAGCCCGTTCTTGAGCTGCGATAATAATTTGTTTTATGAAATAGATTTGCTTACCGTTAGTTAGTTGTGCATGTGGTTTAGGTTTGAGTTTGTAGTGTTGTAGTGTTGGTAAAGGCCAATCATTTCCGTTGATATCAAAATTGTTCTCTGATCATTGCCAAAAGTTATAATATAGTTTTTGTAATTAAAATAATGTAACATAAAAAATGTTGACAAAAAAGAAATAATGCCAAAGTTTGAAAGGAATTTTGTAAAGAAAAAGCAATCTTCTTTTTGTTTGTTTGTTTGTTTTTTTTTTCTCAATGAATTTTGTTTATTAACCAATTATTAATATGCCTTTTTTGTTTTGTTTTTGTTCACTTATAGTATAATTATGTATGTAAGTATAAATGTATGAAATATGTACGTATGTATGTCAATTTATATAGTATATGTAGTTGTATGTATGTATTGTATTTGTTGTTCTTCTTATTGGTACGCAAGTATGTTAAATGGGCTGATTTAAATTTTTTAAACATTTCAAATTCTTACTTTATCTCATTGAATATCGTCAATGAAATGAGCTATGACAATCTGTTTTTGATCTTTTTAATGGTGTGTTCTTAGAAAATCTACACAAGTAAATAAATTGACAAACTAATAAAAGAACAGAACTTTAATTTTTGCGAAAAATTTGTTTCAATTTTGAGGGTTCATTGGCGAGTTTTTTGGCTTTTCCGTTTGTTTTGGTTTTCATTTCCATGTTAAAAATGCTGAATTTCGACTTGCTTAATTTATAAAATTTTGCCTAAAGATTTTTTTGTTTAGCCGAAAGTTTTGTAGCTTTTGTTTATTGTTAATATGCCTTAAATTGCCTAAAGGTTTTTATTTAAAAATATTCTTTTAATTTTCGTTTAGATTCATCTCTTTCAATTAACTATTTTTACAATCAATAATTTTGTATGGCGGCTCGTGTGGCCAGTGGGGTTGACCACCGTCCCCACGTAGCCACCATATTGGCATATACCAAAACAATAATGCTGTTTTATGTTTCATTCGTTTTTTTTTTTGTGCATTTTTGTTTTCTGTCTTATCACAAAATCAGTTACAATTGTATTTAAACAAATTTTTTGCCAACTTCAGTGCCAAAAGTGTTTCTTTTAGTATCGTTTCCGCTTAATAAATTTTGTAAAGGCATTAACAATCAACGAGCTTTCAATTTTGAATTTTGTGTTTGCTGCAAGTGTGCGAAATGAAATGAGAACCTTAAGAAAACAATAGAAAAGAAATAAAAATCAAAATAAATATTTACTCTTGCCAATATAAACAAGTTATGTTTGTACGTTTTGTTAATCTAATTATGAGTTTTTCAATTTTCTTTTAATCTTTTTTTTTTTTTTAAGAAATTTTAATTTTAATTTCGATATCAATTAAAATTTACCGAAAGTTTCATTAATTTGTTATTTTTGCATTAGATTAGGAAACTCACCGTTTATACTTTGTTTAATTTTGTGATAATTACGCCGAATTGCATAAAATTTTGTTAAGTTTACCATAGTTCAATGGGTTTAGGCCTAAAAGTTGTTAGTTCGATTCAATTTCGCTTTAGCTAAAATTCGACTATTGTAAAAATTTTGCTTAATCCATTGGGTTGCCAAAAGTTGTTGCATTATGATGTTGAACATATCAGCTAAGTATGTTCTATATAAAGCGGTGTTCTTCCCGACTCTAATCCCTTATTTTCTGCCAATAAAATAGTGCTAGGGGGCGTTAGGGTTGGGGTAGTCGGCTTGTGCCGGCTTATGAGCTCCTCAAAGCACATGATGGGCCGAAATTTGTGTGTTTCGAATGGTTGCCGCAAAGTTGTTGAGGAATATTTCTTTTAATTTTTTCAAGTTCGATATTTTCGCGATGTTTTTATGTGTTTGCATGCTTTGATGAATGTTATTTTGTTGTTGTTGTTGTTGTTGTTATTGTTATTGTTGGTGTGCTGCTATTGGTGTTGTGCAGCACCCGTTTGCCCGCCCCATACGATCAGAGCAGGCAAACATATCCCTCTTAACCCGCCCACTTTCCATGCTTGGTGTGAAATGAAAGTGCATACTGAGGTACACAGCCGGCGGCACATATTCAATATTCAAAACGATAAAATGTGGGATCGATAACATATAAGAAAAGAAACTCAAATGTTTTGATTTTAATGTGGTTTTCTTGTTTTGTGTATATATTTGGTTTTTTATATATTTGTTGCAACTTAAGGCCAAGTAAATTAAACTAAACATAAACTTAAATCGAATGCTATTCAATTAAACGTATATGTACATAAATAACAGACTAGTGTGTGTGTGTGTGTTTGTGTGTATGTGTGTGTGTTGGTTTTAAAAAATTAATATGCGTGCACAATTAGGTGCATTCAAAAATTTTTATTTAAAGATGGGCCATGTTTTAAAATAAAAAATCGCATTCAAATTTAGCTCATTAACAATAAACTTTGGTTGTATTTTTGTTTGCATAACATTAAATAAATTTAACTACCCTAACGCCCGCTGCTAATACAAATTATTATTAATTTTTTTCTTTGTAAATACTACTCGCGAATTATTACGTTTTTCTTGATTAATTTTCTCTTGTTTTTTTGTTATTTTTTTTTTTTGTATTTTTTTTTTTTTTGCTTTTTTATAGACATTGAATTGTGCTTAATGTTAAAAGGAAATAAGCAACCTGAACTTGGTTAATTTGTTTTATGTTCTTGCGACAACATTGCAGGACACTTTTTTAAAGCTTGTGCAACATTGCCGTCTAAAAGATGTTCAGAAAAGTTTGTCTGCAATTGGATCAATTACAGCTCCAGCTGCAAAGAACTTTTCAATCGGCTGGAAAAACACACTTTAAATTTCTGCGAAAACTGTACCGAAGTGTAAAAGTGTGTGTGTATGTGTTTGTTTGTGATTAGATTGTGTCTTTGGAATGTGTGTCAACTTTCGGTAGATTAATAGATTGCTCAACTATGTATGTATTTGTAATATAAACGTATAGTAAAAATATTTTTTAAAAAATTTCAACTAGCATCCCCAACGGTCAGAGTACAGTTTACACTCTGTATAGATACAATTGTAGTGTATGCGTTTATGTGTGTGTGTGTGTGTGTGTGTGTGTGTGTGTAGGTGTGAGTGTGAGAGTGCTGGTGTCTTTACCGGCTCAGGTTTTAAATTTGCACTATATTTCTTGTTTTTTTTCTTTTGATGGAACAACATTTGGTAGATGATCAAAAGCGTTGCATACTTTTCAGCGCTCACGTTTTAGGCTGAGGCATGTTTATATATATTGTGTGTGTATGTGTGTGTAAGTGTGTTTTTATTTGATTTTGCTGTTGCATTAAACCTAATGCGACTTTCGCCTATTATTGTGTATTTTGTTGCTTTTGTTTAGCTCCAGAGAGCGACGACGGCATTTTGCGAAATTTTAAAAAAAATATTTTACGGCTCTACAGAAATATTTTCCGATTGCAATTTGATTTCTTTCTTGTGGTTGTGGTTATTCTATTCATTTTCGACGACAGGCCAAAAGAAAAATCCGGGGAATACCTAAGAAAAGTGTTGCCTCTTTGGTGTGAGTGTGCACATAATACAAATGTTATATATGCATTATATCCAGTTGTATTTCTTACGTAGATTTAACTTTTTAACTTTTGTTTTCGCTTCGCTTTCGGCATTGCTGTTGTTGCAGTTGTTGTTGTGGTAGTCATAGCAGGGTTCGTAGGTTGATTCTGGGGTGGTGGCATCGTTGGCATAGCCAACTCCTCCACTTATTCCAGTTGCTCTAAAAAATTCGGCGACTTGAAGTATTCGGGCACGGGATCGTCCATGCGTGAGATTATTTTGTATATAGATTTCTTCCACGATTGCTCGGTGTCTTTGCCACCCTGTATTGCACGGAAAAATTCACGCAGTGTCTGTTCGACCACAAAGCGAAAATTTTGGGGTACCTGTGGGCGTGGGCGGAGTCGAAGGCGAAGACGATAACATTAGCAAAAAGGTCACGGCAGCGAAAGATCGTTGTGTTAATGTATTGTGTGTGTGTGTGTGTGTGTGTGTGTGGGTGTGTGTGTGTGTATGCGTATGTGAGTGAGTGAGAGAGTATGAGTGTGTGAGTGTGCCATAGTTCATAGCAACACACACACCCTCACACTTATACACCGTACTCCGTTAATGTGTATGTTAATGTTCATTTTGTTAACAGAGGTGTAATTACCTTATTACATAATAAATTGCAATTACTTTGGTAGTTACAAAAAAAATGTTTATGTTCAAAAGTAATTGTAATAGCGAAGTGAATTATTTTTGAAGTTTTAAGTTACTTGTAATTTAAAGTATTTACAGCTCTGCTTGTTAGTGTGTTTTTGTTGCATACCTCAATGTGATTATTGCGATTGTAGTGCAAATTGAGCACGCGATATAATTCACTATCTCCAGCAATCAACAGATCATCGGGTGTCTTGATGCCTTCAGTGACAGCTTGTCGTGCATATTTCTCCATTTGTATGTAGTAGAATTCTCTGCAGATGCGTAGATGAGGAATATGTTTGGATTTGGTCAGTATACTATTTAGCTATGCTTTGATTTGTTTATTTTTATTTTTTGAGATTTTTTTAGTATTTTGGACAGCATTCAAATTTACGAAATAAAGGTAAAACATACAAAAATCATAAAAGAGATACTTATAAAAAAATTAAATAATAAAACACAAATAGTCAAGTAAATGAAATACATATAATTGGAACAAAACTGAACTCGAATTGAAAATCAAAAAGTAGTCACATGCATACACCCCTAAAAAGGAAGTTCCAACTCGCACTCAAAGGGTGCCTGTCTGCCTCTCTGATGCCTCAAAGCCTAACTCAGACTGCCTTTGCTCTCGACTCTATGAGCTTAATGCATTATATTGGATCGACTTTGCAATATGACATTATTAATAAATTTGCAGCATACTCTTAGGCGCGCCACGATTTTCTACCCTAAAAGCCTCGACTTTGTCTCCGTGTCTGTGTATATGTGTGGGAGTGATTTTTGTGCTTCTTTGTTGTAAAGAATTTTTAATAAATCTCAAATGTGCAACGACAGCGTTGAAGGGTGCTGCAGCAATACATATATATGTATATCCTGGCGCCCCGATGTGGGCAGTAACAATTGCAAGTCAACGTGCAGCGTCTTCTGGCTGTGGTTTCGCTTCCCCCTTTGGGCCGACTGTCGGCTGCCAATTGCCTAGTGGTTGGGGACTTAATTAGCAAGTGCAGCCGGTGGCTCAGTGGTGCCTCTCAGTGGTGCCTTCTCGTGTTGGCTGCTGTGTCGCCGCCTTGTTTAGTCAAGTGATTTGTGTCTGCTATGGAGCAGCAGGGCAGGGCCGGGGAGCGGGGCTTGGTGTGTGTATGTAAGTGATTGCTTGTCTTTTTCTAATGAACAGTCCACCCCAACCCAGTCACGTAGTCTGTGAGCTGCAATTGTTGCTGCCCGCCCACTTTGACAACGCTCCGATAATCGCGCTAATTTCAAGATTTCCCAGCAGCTGCATAATATTTCTCGTGTTGATTTTTTCCAAACAATAAGCGCGCTTTGCGCAAATAGAACTGATTCGCGGTGGCACGTAGCTAAATCTTTGCTAGAGTCTCATCGCGAATGGGAACGAGGCCTGTCAAGCTGCGAGGAGCTCCCCGGAGGCGGCTGCCACGCGCACTTGAACAGCAACTGCGGCGGGCCTTCCCTACAATGGGCAGTCCACATAATAAGCGGAGGTGGGGTGGGAGTGGGTCCCAGCCACAAGAAGCCAACAGTACAAATTGTGACAGATTGTGTTTGTGTGTATGTGTGTGTGTGTGTGCTTGTGAGTGTTTGTGGGTGCCTTTGTTAAGGCTTGCAACAATATCTAGAAATGTGGCAGGGGCTTTGCGCTTTGTGGTCTATAGTTATTAGGCGTTTGGCAACAATGCAGTTGCCTACTTGTAGGCGTATGTGAAAAGCACAATATTTTGTGTGTACGTATGTGCGCGTGGGTGTGCGTGCGTGTGTGTGTGTGTGTTAATGCAATTAGCTTTGGGTTTTCCCTGTTGTTGATGTTGTTGCCGTTTCGCTTGAGGCAGGCTTTCAAATGCCGCATCAAGGGTTGCGGCTTGGTTGGGCTGGGCTATGCCGGGCTGGGCTTGGTTGGGTTTGTGGGGGCCAGGAAAAGGAAGTTTAGCTAACTGCCTGCCATAAGTGTGCACCACTTAATTTAGATAATACGCTGCTAAACACACACACTCGCACACTCGCACACACACAAAATGGCGTCAACGGATGTGCATTCGCTGCTCTAACTAATTAGTTTATATATTTTTCGTAGCCTATTTACAATTCATTATTTTGTATGCTGCATTTTTCGGGGCGTGGCATGGGCGTGGCCATAAGTGCGGCAGCTGCTGCTGCTTCTTCTGCCCATTTGCATGCATGCAAGCGTGCACACACTACTGACTGTTTGAGTGTGGCTCTTGTTTGTATGTGTGTGTGTGTGTCTGTGTGTCACCGTGTGTGTGCGTGTGTGTGTGTGTGTGTGTGTCAAGTCTGCTTCTTTGCTACTTCTTTGCTTTCTTCAGAAGTGCCATTCACTTATGTTATGAATAGAGAGTAAAGTACATTAATAAGCTCACACATACTCACCCACACATATGCAGACATCTCTACCTCATACATTAATGAAGTAATTGGCAACACTTTATATATATATATATATGTAAGCATCGTTATATATATACTGAAATATGTGTGTGTGTGTTTGTGTGTGTATGTTTTTTTATATACGTATCATGTGTGCTGTTGTTGTTGCTGTTCATTTCATGATATTTTCCTTTTTTTTTTATTATTTCAGCAAGATCTTTTCACGCGGCTGGCTGGCTGGCAGGGGCGGTTAAAGAGGGGCGGGGTAGTGGGGGAGTACTTTAGCTTCTCTAAGGACACTTAACCTCAAAAATGCTCGATGAGAAACACAAAAAACAAACAAAACCAAAAATAGGCAAAAGCAAACATAAAAAAAACACAGCGCATAGGTAGTCATGTCATATGTGTGTGGAGAGCGTGTGTGTGAGTTCCTTGCATATCCTTGAGCGCCTTTTAGCAGCTAAGCGGGGCAGGAAGGGGACTGCCATTATGCGCATCTCGCCAGGCGCGACTCTCAAGTAGCTGCCCCAAACAAAACCCAAAGAAAGGAGCTGCACTTGCGCCTAACTGGCAGTCAGAGTCAAACAAACTAATTAGCCTGGCACCCACTGTGTGTGTGTATGTGCTGGCAGGACATGCATGGTACTTTGGCTGCTTTCTTTTCAGTATTTGCATTTGCCATAAGAGCTGCGGCAGATAATGCAATTATATAAGTGCCATACAAATACAAAAGGCACTTGGGCTAATTAGCCAACACAAAGGACAAAGAGTGGCAAGAAATGGCTACACTCAACCCCAGCCATAGTCCCAGCCACAGACCCGGCCCCAGCTCGAGGCCCCCTCTATTTTTAATAAGCAGCGGCTACTGCCACATTCTTTCACACTTCAAATATGCGGCAAAGCACCATGGACCAGGACTCAATGTTGCAGGGCAGCGGCAGATACTTTGCATTTTCTTAAGTGGCCACAAGAAGCGGCATGCAACATGTTATTAAGCGTATAATGTTTGTGCGAGAGTGTGGCTAAAACTCATAATGTTCTGCTTTGATGAGTCCGTGTGGGTAAGTGCTAGTTTCCTTGACTTGCATGTTGAAAAATAAAAGAAAATACAACTGCAAATGCAACATAACCTCATGAGATACAAATGCAAAAAAAAGTTAAGTAATTGAAAATTAAGAAAAAGAAAACCGTTACGTGGCGATTTACCCTTCAGCATTAAGCGATGGGAACTTAAAAAGCAGAAAATAAAAATCAAATGCAATCAACAAAAATATTCCCACCCATTTTAACCTCAGCAGTCGAAAGTTGAAGTCGCAAGCGAGAAAAAGAAATAAAGAGATACGCCAAGAAATTCCCATGCAAAATCTGGTTTCATTCATAAGACAACCCCTTGGAGCAGCAACCCCTAAGAAACTACCCAAAAAAAAAATCAAACAAAAGGTGCAAAGCCGAGGGAAAAACCTCGCAAAGCCGGGCCCGTGCCGAGTTTTTGGTGCGCAGGTAAAGACTACGGCGAATTTCTTAAGACGTTGCGCATGTCTTGAGACAAATCAGGGCAGGGAGGGACGGGCAGGGTTAGGGGATAGTTGCTTAAGCACGAGCAGCCGAAGGGACAGCTGCTAAGTCAGTGAGCTATGTGCGTATGTGTGTGTGCCTGTGTGATTGTGTGTTTTGTGTTAGGGGCTGAAATCAAAATCCAGGTGAACTATTGTCCTGTCGCGTGGTTGGCTGCAGATGTGCCTCGCATTTGGCGCGAAAATCGAAGCACAGCTCTTCACTGCAAAATACTGCAGGACCCTCAGTTGTGCCGCACCGAGCTCTGAAGCCTTTGCCAGCTGTCGTTTCAGTTTTCTGACTTCTAATAAATATATATCTATTTATTTATTATTTCTACTTTTTGTTTTTGGCAACTTCTTGCGCCCCCAGACAACAACTGACGTGCAAATTTTGCAAATGCAAATGGGAAATACATTTTATTGAATACCATTGTGAATGGTATTATTCAGTCATGATAGAGTGAGACATTTACGATTGCATAAAGTACTGATAATTTCGATCAGTCGATTTGTGTTTCTATGCAAACTAGTCTCTCGGCTCTAAAGCTTTCGTCATGATATGCTCAGATTACTATATAATATGGCTGCCATACGAATATTATCGAACAAAAATGTAGCTCTGTTTCTGGACACAACATGAAATTAATGAGCAACACTCGGATTACTATATCATCTAGCTCTTAAAGAATATGTATAGAGTGCAAATATTTTCCGTTCGTAGGATATTCTAAACAAGGCTTCAATAGGCTCCTTACATACAAGGGTATTAACATTTTGGCTTGCCATAAATAGCCGTTCTTTCTCGTAGTTGTTTTTGGGGCGGGCTTCAATGGGGTTGGGAGCGCATTGCATGTGCTGGGACGTCAGTTGGTGCGATTTCTTGAGTGCAAGTCAAGGATTCGACAGTTGGCAATCGGATTGAATTGGAATTTCTGTTGAAAGTGCCTGACAGATATAGATAGTGTATATAGTATATATACACACACGATACTAAACGAAAACATCAATGAAATCATAAAAATGAATGCTGCTTGAAAAAAGTTACACATAATTTTAAGAGTGAGAGAGACAGATATCACAGATACTTATAGAGGTATTATTAATATATATAAAGAGATTAGTGTAGGTGGGCATGTGTGGAGGCGTGTGCAACTTACCGAAAATTCGAGAACCATTTCACCAATTGTGCTGTATTATTTTTGTTGAATTTTATATCCGGAAAGTACATCTTGAGCACCGCTGAGCTCGGGTAGCGCACCCAGAAGAACATCAGCTTGGCCTTGCGCAGGTGCATCGGTGTCAATGTAGAAGAGTGCAGAGGAGTCAAGGATTCGCAATGATTGCTAAATGTATATATATCGTATATAATATGGTATATGGTTATTATAGTCAATGCAGTTTCCACCCAAGGAAGTTTCCACGTTCGTGCCAAGTGTGTGGGTGGGAGCCAAAGAGCCAAAGAGCTGACGAAGGGGCATGTCTAACTTTGCTGTTGCACTTTCGAGTGTTGCAAAGGCAGCAATAAATGCCAATAATGAACATCTAAGGGCGTCGTGTAGTATAATGCTAGAGGAGAGCAGGAAGGAGAGTTGGGTGCTGTGGAAAGGGGCGCTGAGCTTGCCACTTGGCGTTGGCTGATTGAAAACACAAAACTGCGAGAACAGAGAAAACTGACAAGCAGCCAGTTGCAACGAAATTTGATTGCTCTACAAATTGAATAAGCTCGAAGCTAACTATTTGCTTGGCTTTAAACTGGAGAACTCCAAAACTCCAAAAGCTAGCTATTCTTTATATATAGATATTAAGATCCCTATTATAAAGAGGAAATTATATATGAAACTTAAACTTCGTGCCCAGACGTTTTGCCCACCGCGCTACGGACATGTCTTGAATTTATAACATAATCGTCATACCTCACACAGTAAAGAGTATATTGAGAATGAATGCAGGCTGTTGTTAGTGCGCTGCTTAGTGGGGTCCCCAAAGAGGTGGTGGGTTGCGGTGGCAGGCAACACTTGGAGCACATTGCAATTGGCTGTGCCGATTGGGCATTGATTTTTTTTTTTGCTAGTTGCTGTTGCTGCGATTGCAAATGCAACTCAAGCCAAGAGGCGGTCGAGACCGAGAGGATGATGACTTGAGGGTTCCTCGCTGAGGTCTGGATGTGGGGTTGGGTGGTCGTTGGATTGGTTAGCTGTTTGTTGCTGTGTCGTTTGGGGCGTTGCAATAAATAAGGTTTTGATTACATTTTATAAAAGAATTTAGTTTAAATGGGAAATAAATAAACTGAAGAAGACACTTGATTGGTTTCGTTTTGTAAGCAAGGCCCCTTTGATTGCGTTCAGGTAAATGTACTTAAGTCCGTCTCCCCAATGCAAGCCAATTGCTCTGCACCACTTGGCACTGTGTGGACTAGATGGGTTAAACTCACTTGACCATTGGCACTGAGTGCGCTCCGGATAGCTGCGATTGTTGTTGTTGTTGTTGTTTTAAAAAGGATATAGTAGGCTGCATGCCATCGAATGTCATGTCGGCCGAGTTACACTCGGACTGCCGATCCTGGGCGTCCATGACGGCTCGCAGGCAGGTCTTGTAGTCCGGTGAGCCGCCATGGTGGGCAGCTGCCAAAAGAGCGGGATGGAGCATCGTTGGCGGATGTGGCAGTGGCGGTGAGTCGCGCGAATCCATCAATGCGCCCAGGCTGCCTGGCGGACTCGATGAAAGCTGCATCTGATGGTGGTGCTGGTGGTGCAACTGTGCAGCTGTGGGCTGACCGCCATGTGGCGGACCGTGTGGACCCGGCGCCGCATGCGGATTGAAGAATGGACTATACGGCGAAAATACTTTAGATTCGTGCAGCGATGGATTTGGTATGGCCACTGAGGTGGGCAAAGACACTGGCATCATGGGTGGTGGTGGTGGTGGCGGTGGATGATATGTGCCTGCGGCCTGGCCGCGACCCGTTGGGCTCTGTGCGGGCGTTGCATTATTGTTGTTGTTGCTGCTACCATTGCTGCTCTGTTGCTGCTGCTGTTGTTGTTGCTGCTGCTGCTGCTGTTGTTGTTGTTGTTGTTGTTGTGCGGCAGCAACTGCTGCGGCAGCTGCCTGTCCACTAGGCGGCACAACGCCATCCTGAGCCAATATGCGGCTGACGGTACGCGGCGTGATGCGTGTATCGGTGACCTTATGTCGTTTCTTCTTGGGTGTCACCACCAGGCTCAAGGCCTCATTCTGCTCCAGCTGTTGTTGGGTCTGTTGGGCGCTCTGATGCTGTTGTTGCACGGCCTGTTGCTGTTGCTGCTGCGCGGCCTGTTGCTGCTGCTGCTGTTGTTGCTGTTGATCGGGCGGCAGGCAGAAGGGACTTGCCATCGAATTGTAGAGCGCAGCCGCAGCTACCGGGTTCATGCCCTGGGGCGTTTTGGGCGCCTGAAACATGGCCGCCGCTGTGGGCGAGGGACGTATGTGAGGTGGTGGTATATTAAGTGAACTTAAACTATTGTTAGTTGCATTCGTTTGGTTAACAGTATTGACCGCATTGCCGCCAGCAACAGCCGCCTCACCAGCCTGTTGCTGTTGTTGCTGTTGCTGCTGCTGCTGCTGCATGGCAGCCGCGGCGGCAGCATGATGCATTTGCAAGCCCATGGCTGCGGCAGCAGCGGCCGCGGGTGAGGCAAACGACAATTGATTGCCATTGAGACGGGGAGCAGCAATCAGCTGCTGGCAATTTGGCAATTGCTGCTGCGCAGCTGCCATGGCAGACATAACTTGCGATTGATTTAGGGCATGTTGCGGCTGTGGCGGCTGTTGTTGCTGCTGTTGCTGCTGTTGTTGCTGCTGTTGCTGTTGGTGCTGCTGTGCGGTCTGTTGTTGCTGCTGCTGCTGCTGCTGTGCAAGTTGATGCTGTTGTTGTTGCTGCTGCTGCTGCTGATTTGCATTGACAGCACTACTGCTGTTGCCCTGACCCTGACTCGCCTGCTGACTATTAGCTAATAGTATTGAACCATTATTACCTGATTGTGTTGCTGGCGTCGGACCGTTCTGGGCGCCCGGATGGCCGCTGTTGCCGCTGAGTCCGCGATCGGCGACGACTTTGGTGCGCGGCGATTTGCGATCGAGTATCTGGGAGGCCAGCATCAGATCCTTGTTGAGCTGCTCGGCGGCCGCCGTTACCGAATCCGCCTGTTTGCTGAACAGGCGACGCTGATGCACGAAACGTGTAACAATTGTGTCCACCAGAGCGGACAGCGATGTGGTTATTTCTGATTTCAGCACATCGGCGAGGCCCTCCAAATCGGTGCCGGACATGCGCATCATGGAGCTGTTATTATTGCTGTTGTTGTTGTTGCTGCTGCTGTTATTGCTGTTGCTGCTGCTGTTGTGCTGGCGCAGCATTTGAAACTTCTCGGATAGCTCGGACTTGAGCACACTATGTGCGGCAGCAGCAGCCGCTGCAGCAGCGCCGCCCATGCGTGTGGGCAGACGGGCGGGCGGATGCAACTGAACACGTGGCACTGCAGCAGCAACATGATGCTCCATCTGCTGCTGCTGTTGCTGCAACTGTTGCAAATGTTGCTGCTGACGATGCAGCTGCTGTTGTTGCTCTTCCTTGCGTCGCTGCTGCTCCTGCTCCTGCTCATAGCGACGCTGCTGTTCCTGTTGCTGTTGCTGCTGCTGCTGTTGTTGCTGCTGTTGCTGTTGCTGCTGCTGCTGTTGCTGCTGTTGCTCGGCAGCTTCTTTGGCCATGCGAGCCTCCTGCTCGAAAAAGAATTGCTGGTACATGGCAGCCGCATGCGACATATCGCCCATATGTTGCAGCAGTGGCGGAAAGCCCTGGGGCAGTGCTGGATGCGCCACGCCCACCAGCGGATTGTGCTGATGCTGCAGCTTGCTGGACATCATTTTGGACATCATCTGTGTGAGCATATTGGGCGTGGTGGCAGCAACATTGTCGCTGCTGCTCTTATTGCTGCTGCTGCTCTGTGGCTTCAATGTGGGCGAACTGGAGCCGGCACGTTCTGCTGATTCCTTGGGCGTCGATTCGCTGAGCGTGGGTGAGTGGGAGAGCTCGATGTCATCGTTTTGTTGCTGCAACGGCTCTGGCTCCTGCTCCTGCTCCTGCTCCTGTTCCTGTTCCTGTTCCTGCTCCATGCTGTCCATGTCCTGTTCGTGCTCGTTGTCCAGCTCCTGGCACTCGGACTCCTGCTCCATGCGCGTGCACAGCTGCACATATTTCTGTTGCATCTCGGCCAGCTGTTCCTGCATGGAGCGCAGCTGTGACTTCAGCGCATTCTTCTCCACGCGCTTTTGCTGTATCTGCGGCGATTCCAGCTCATTGGATTCGCTGTCCTCCTGGTCGAGCATCATGCTCTGCAGATTCAGGCCAAAATTGAGACCCGCCGCCGCGGCCACATATCGCTCCATGGCGTGCTGTTGGGGCTGATACAGCTTGCGCTTCTTGCAGCCATTCACCTGCAATTGGCCAGCTTGGGCCGTTGCGGAGGGACTGCAGCGCATGCTGGACACAATGTGTTCGACACGGGCACGCTTCAGCTCCATGCCGGGTTTTTTGAGGCAGTTGGAGCCGCTAGTGTTGGACTCACGTTTTGTCTCAATACAATCATCGTCGTCATCATCGTCGTCCTCGTCATCCTCGATGATGTCATCGTTGTCCAGCACCTCGTCCTTGCTGTTGTCCAGCAGCAACATGTCCGAGTGACTGGGCGATGCCAGCGATTCCAGATCAGAGTTGCGCGAATGCCCATGACCAGACAGGCCCAACAGTTCCACCTCGTCCAGCATATCATCCACGGCTTCCTTTTTTGTCGGCAGCACCTCATTCTGAAGCTGTGGCTCAACTGTTGTCGCGGGCGTGGCACGCTCCTCTCGCTGCATGCTGTCCAGTGAATCGGAGGATTTGCGTCTCAGGCTGCCATTGCTAGCGATGCTGTTGTTGCTGCTGTTGTGGCTGTGGCTGCTGCTGCTGTTGCTGCTGTGGCTGTGGCTGCTGCCGCCATGTGGGGAATGCGGCGCCTGTGTTGCTGATGCCATCAACTCAGGCTCACTTTTGATTTTAATCTCTGGCATTTCGCTGTCCTCAATCAAATTGATGCTCTCTGAGACGACGTTGTTGTTGTTATTGGTGGTAGTGTTGTTATTGAGCTTGGAGTGCAGCTCCTGTTGGTGCTTTTCATGATTTTGCTGCTGCTGTTGTTGCTGTTGCTGTTGCTGCATGGCCGTGCGCAGCTCCTGATCGAGCTGCATCAGCTCTTTCTTGCCCTGCAGTATATTGCGCAACATGTGATGCGCCACTAAATCATGCTGCAGTTGCTGCTGTTCGTTTGTGTTGCTGGCGCCACCATTCAACGAACTTACCGAAGCCGCACGCGGCGGTGAGCCACCGGCAGCATCTGTTGCTGCTGTTGTTGCTGCTGCTGCCAGATTACCATCCAGCGAGCGATCGCTACAGTTGGAGACACGCCGGCTGCTGCCACCTTTGGTAGTGGACGAGTGTGCCGATCCTGGCGATATAGAAGCATTGTTGTTGTTGTTGTTGTTGCCGTTGCTGAGCGGCGTATTATTGTTGTTGTTATTATTAACATTATTGAGCAATTTGCTGGTATTTAAACTGCTGACCAGCCCAGCAGCGCTCAGCAGATCGGCACTCGTGGCCGTTTCCATTGCCGCTGCCAACATGGCATTGTCGAGACTCTGTGGCAGCCCACTGGTGGCATCCTGGGCCTGCTTCATTTGTCGCCCGAACAGCTCGTTTAACATTTTCGCCGAGGAGCCGCCAAATAGATTGCCAAAGGCTGCGCTAAGCAGCGATGATGCCGAATTCACGGAGCCCGGCGAACTGGAGCCGGATAATGCAGTTGCTGTTGTTGCTGCTGCTGTTGTGGCAATTGTTGCTGCTGTTGGGCTTAGGTTTGAGCTGCTCGTGATGTTGCTGTTATTGTTATTGCTGTTGTTATTGTTGTTGTTGGTAATGTTGTTGTTAGTGTAGAGTGCACCACCAGCGGCACCCGCAGCAGCCGCAGCAGCGCTACTCATGAAGGCAGCGGTTGCCGTTGCGCCGCCGTTGCTGCAGCTGTTATTGTTAACACTATTGCAAACACTGTTACTATTCAAATTACTGTTACTGTTACTGATATTGTTACTGTCTTTGCTCAAGGATCGCGTGCGCGTGCGATGATTTCTCACTAAGTTCGAATTCGAGTTAATGTTGCTACTGTTACAATTGCTGGCAACTTTGCTAGATGTTGTCGCTGTAGTCAACGGTTTTTTAGCCGCGCACGTTGTTGTCTTGCCGACGGCCGTAGACTGACTGATTTGTCGTTTGAGTGCGTTACGGCGACTACTACGACTGCGACTGCGACTGCGACGGTTACTGTTGGTTGGTGCTGCCGCTGCTATAGCGGTCGCCTTGCTGTTGTTGCCTTCGATTACGACGACGTCGTCCGAGTCAGAGTCGCCCTCGTCGTTACCGTCGTCGTCCGAGTCGCTTGCTCTGCCTTTGCAATGCTTCTCCGCTTCGCTAACGTTTTCGCCGCAGTTCGCCGCGTCGTCGTTACCGTTTGTCTGTGTTGGTGTTGTGCGACCGATGCCGCTGCCGTTGCCGTTGCTTGCCTGCAGTGGCTGCGGCGTTGGTGGTGGTGGCAGCGCAATCGCTACGCTCTTTGCCTGCTGTGGGGGTTGCAGCTTACACTCAGCCTCTGTCTCCAATGTGGTTGCCGTTGCCTTTAGCAGAACATCGTTCTCATCGCTGTACAAACCAAAACAGTCCGCGTCGTACTCCTCTGATGACATCATAAGATGATGCCAAACAGCAGCAGCAGCGCGCGCTCGCCTCTCCACGTTGCCTCTCCGTTGCCTTTGCAGCGTTGCTCTCTTGCACTTTCGATTGCGCTCTCACAGCGTCAGCCACACACATGCAGGAGGCCACTTCTCCAGTTAGCTAATGAGAGAGCGTTTACTTCGCCTTGGCTTCGATTGGTTGTTGGCGATGTTGTCGGCGTTGTCGTAGCCGGCTTTCTCCTGCTCCTCTCCTTAACTTAGTATAGTAATTCGCCGCAGTAACGCTCAATCGGCGTATGCGTAATTTCAAGTTTAAGTCCGCTCGGTTGTCCGATCTGTAATCCTTTTCTTTATGATTTAGCTGGTTGTTTGTAGGTCCGAGTTGTCGTTGTCTGCCTGTGTTTGTGTGTGTGCGTGTACGTGTGTGCGTATTTGCTATGCTTCAAAACTTAGTAGCTAGCCCGAACTACTAATTCTTCTGGTTACTTATCCTTGTAACGGGCTTGCTCTCTCTCTTTCTCTCCCTCGTTTTCGCTGTCTTCGTTTAGTTGCGCCAAACGTTGAAATTTTGCTTTCGCTCAACTTGTTTGTCCAAATGGTACAATTCAAAATTGCTCGCAATGTTGTTGACAGTTTGTTGCAGTTGCAGTTGCAGTTGCTGTTGTTGCTGTTGCTGTTGATTTTGCGTCTACGTTTTCTACGTTTTTTTCTGCGTTTTCTAATTGTGAATTTTGTTTTGAATTTTCTTTCCACCACCACACACATGCGAATGTCCTTTGCATTTAATGTTATTTAAATTTGTGTTGATTTTATTTTCTCTTTTTGTTTTGGTCTTCGTTTAATTTTTTTTTTTTTGCTTTTCTTTATTTGGTTCGTCGTTAGATTTCGCTTTGATATATAATTCTCTAAAAGTGTTTTTCGGCTTCTTTTGTCGAGAACTTGCGTTGAAATTTGTTCGTTTTCGTATTTTTTTGTTTGTTTATTTTTTTTTTATTCGTTTTGTTTTTGTTTTGGCTTTATTTTTGTTGTTTTGTCTTGAATAATCCTTGCTTGCGCTCAAAAAGTGTTTCTGTGAATATAGAAGATGAAGTCACAAAACTTTGCTAAATAAAAATACCGAATTTTTTTACATAAACAAGCAATTTAATTGCGAAAAGCAGCAGAGGGCAACGGGTGGGTCACCAGAATGCTGGGCTGCGGGGTGGGAGGGTGTTAAATGGAAAGTAAAAGTGGCGCGCCAGAAGCTTTTGGTTTGGGTGGCCACTTGATTGGTTGGTGCTCGGTTACTGCTGGGGGTTGACTCTGTTCGCCTGACCTTTGCCTTTGCTCATCTGTCTGGGCGGGTGGGAAGTAGCTGGAAGCTGTGTGTGCGTGTGTTGGTAGTGTTGTGAGTGTTTGTATATGCGTGTGTATGTGAGCTGCTTGGTCCTTAATTCAGCTAAGGCCAACCCTTTGCCCGCTTTGCAATGCGACAGGTTTTTATCTAATTTCTCCACTTGAGCTTATTTAGCTGGCAACTTCTTTTTGTGTCTGTGCGCTACACCCCTTTCTCCTCATCCACCCAATTATCATATCTACCACATACGTGAACAATAAATATAGATAACGTGTGTTATATTTATGCTGATAAACAAGTTTGACTTACTTTCGGTATAGCCACAGATACTTTTATGTAGATACACAGATACTTTTGCATATGCCCAACGAAGCGAATGCGTAAGCACATCAAAATAATCAATAAGAGAACTTTGGAACTGGGAAACTTTGTGGCAGTACACAATGCGTCAAACTGGCACTGATTGAGGGGCGTTTCTAGTCTCGAATTTTGTATCTAAGAGTAGAAGTTTTCGATATCTACATGGTGAATAAATTAATCGCATATGCACAAGAGCTTAAGACTTCATTCTCATCTGTAGAGAGTAGTAAAAAGTACGAGATTTTTTATTCTGATTTGGCGAAAGCGGGAACAATTAAGTTGTTCATCTTCGACACATAATAAATTTTATATTTTTTAAGCTACGAGTTGTTTACTAAACTGCAATTAAAGGCTCAGGATTCTTGTGATCTTGTGAAATATATCTATTACTTTTTCGACAGATTTTTTAAATTTTTTAAAATTGGGAAAAACCTATACGTTTTTTTTAACTAACTGGGAGAAAAAGCGTTATATTATAATTTCTAATACATTTCTTTTTACAAATAAAATTTTGTACCCCCCTTCTAATGCTTACACATTATTTTTAACTTAATTTAAAAACTTAATTAGGATGACTATTTAAAATTAACATTTGCTACCTTTAGTAAATGGATTTACATCCTTGATACGTTTGTCAAGCTCTTCAAAAAAATAATTTTGCGATTCAGACTTTCCAACTGTCTGTTAACTGACAACTTATGGTTTAACTGTATATGGAGAAAGTAGGTTTTACTCATGGAACTGGTGGTTGTATGTATTTGTATAAATGCCATATGCAGTTTTCCAAGAACCGAATCCTCCCCTACGGGAGGCGCCGTTTTAAAGCATTGCCATGACAACAAAGTCGCATTTGCCATCTAATTGCATTGGAATGCAGTTCTCGAGGCGAGCAGAGCAACCAACCCGCCCGTTGCCCGTGGTCCGTTGCCCAAGTCAATGTCAACAAAAACTACGTCCCCACCCCTATGAGTGCTGTGCCCCTTGCCTGGGCCCGTGTCCTGGTTCTTCAAAGGGACTGTACTTGGCAAGCGTGCAGCTTGCAAGGCATCGGCAAGAGCCACCCCTATATGTAGGTATATATCAAGGATCTAACTTGGGCTTGGGATAGGAGCTGCAGAAATGCCGCTGCAGATCTCTAGACTAGAAATACGCGTCAATATATATATTTAAGCAGCATATTTACCACAAGCAAAGCGTTTTTATTTTTCTCCGTCGTTCATCATAGATCCTCCTGTAAGAAATGCAAAAATGAAATGAATATTGATTAACACAAAATACGCACCATTAAAAAAATATATAAAACTAAATATCCTATTTAAAGTTCAATGCACCTAGTGCAAATGCTGTCTTCAGTTGCTCAATTGATCTATGGGCGCACTACCAACCCTCAGAGCGCAACCCAAAAGTACCATATGGCCCCTTTCATAGTTTAGATAGTACACTAAGGATCAAAGTGAGTTGCTTTGCTACCAACTTTCCACCTACATACAACAGACAAACATCAAGCGACAGCAGCGCAGATAATTACGACCTTAACACACTTCTATAGACACCCTGCTGTAGAGTTTTTCAAAGGACTTGCCAGGCAAGACAGCAGAAAAAGTGCCTGTTTAAATTTCTTTTAGGGTCTTAGGGTTTTAAGGTTGAAGAATTTACGATACGATAAGGTTTAAATAAATGGAACAAAAGTGAAAAAGCTCGCAATGAAAATTTATAATTTCGAAATTTGAAATTTCCTTTATTATATTATAACAGTATCTAAAAATGATAGCCAAATAATTGATTTCTATTTATCATATCAATTTGATTATATGGATATTTAAAATGATTGACAATATATTAATACATTTTATATGAGTTGATCACTTTATAACTAAAGTTCAAATTGTTATGTTAATGTTATAGTATTCTTAATGTTATTAAAAATATTAATAATAGTAAAATTTATTTGCAGCATGCCCTTTAAAGAGTACCAGAAATGTCTGCTTCTATAAAATGTCGTTTTAAATTTAAGTTTTTGTTATTCTGTTCAAAGTTGGTCTCTATAATATGTTTACATACTTTGCATGTACGCACACACACACTGACATTTTTGATAGTGTGTGTGTGTGTGTCGTGCGCAGGGCGAATGTATCTCAAAGCGTGCTTTGGAATGTGCCTTCACAGATCGCGGCACACGGTAATGTAACCATCATATCTGCCTGCCGCCTGCTACCTACAAAATGTACAAAGTGTGGCACGGCCATGTGTTCTCCTTCCACTCCTCTCGTTGCTCATTTGCTTTTGTTGTTGTTGTTGTTGTTATTTTGGCCGGGTGTCATCATTAAAATATGCTTTGGCTCAAGTTGGGCCGGCTGGCTAACTGGCCGGCCGACTGGCTGGTTCGGCTAGCTGGCGACACTTGGACAGAAATGTGGACGCAATTGCGTTACGGTCAACTGACTTTAAAATCCGTTAAAAAAGTTTATGAAGCATTTGATGGGCCCAAAAATGATGACAGCAAATCGCCAAATTGATTCAAATATGGCTATTTGATATAGATTTTAATGAATTGTATAAGAACTTTAGCAACAAGATATAGTATATATAGTACGACAGCAGCTTATATTAGCTGTTGTAACTGCCAGAAATCACAGCAAAAATGTAGCATGGAGAGACAAGCGAGAGACAGAGAGTGAGAGAGAGAGTTAGAGTGAGTGAGAAGGCTGTGTTGTTCATTCAACCCCCAGGCGGCCCCTATATGTGTGCGAGGCACAGCCCAGTACAGCTGATGATTATGATGATGATCACAATCGTGATCGCATGACAGGCAACAAAAGCAACAACAACAAGTACGTGCCACAACTCGGCAGCCACGAGCCCAGTGCACACCTGGACATAAAGTGGGACTTCAACTCGGCTTCGACTCCGACTCCGACTCGACTCGAATCGGTCTCGACTCGGTCTATGCCTCAATGCGCCTGCCCACAAGCTGACGATGATCGAAGGAAGCAAGCAGCGTAGCAAGGCGAACCAGCGGCAACCCAGAAGGGGCGTTTTGGCTTCTGCCTGGTGGTGGTTGACATTTGAAAATATAGAGAGAACGCATGGGCTCCGATTTCGAAGCGTTACCTGAAAGAAATTCTCCAAATTCTCAAATACTGCTTGGGCTTTAGCGGAAGTTGCCGAAGGTTCCTAAAACACCTTTCAACTTGTTTGTGTGTAATTGCACAAGAGATGCCCGTTACCCCTGGCTCCCCACAGCAACTGCTAATCCTGCACATTAGCATTAGATTCGCAATGCTGGCAAAACTTTGCTGGCAGTTGTTTCCACTAGAACTGCCAAATGGCTGCAACAACTTTGTGGCACAATTCAAGCGAAAATTATGCTTAAAGAAAATGTCCTTTATGGTTCGGGCTTGTCGGCAAAGATTTTAATGTTTATGGGAAAAGTTTGTTCGCAAAATTGGGCAAAAGGTTGCAATAAAATGCAATTGTTTCGAGTTGGAGAGAATTGACTGGAGGTATCCGTATACAACTGGCTATTGCATCTGCTAATCAAGCTGTTTGTCTGAGCTATAATTTATATATTTTTTATTTGTATTTTGTCCTGGGCTTCTTGCCTTCCAGCCAAGCGCAGTGATATGCTGATAAGATATATTGAGATAGCGTTGACTACATGAAAATACTTTTATAGCCGCGATACCTATTTAGTCGCCATATGGCGGCTCTATAGATATCAATAACTTTCAGCAGCTCTCAAGTGGAGCAACGCCAATAGTCGTAGTCACTGTCACATCTAGCTGGCTACACTGGCAGAAAATGTGACACTCAAGTGAAACAATTAGATAATAGATGCATTAATAGCATGCTTGGCCGCCTGGAGATCAATGTTGGTTATTTTTTATATGAATAATAAAAAACAAATAATAAGGTTTGGCAAAAAAAGAGCTGCCTTTTCTTTGACCTATTTATTTATCATCTATCGTCAGGAGGCGCAAACGCCTTGCATGCTTTTCAACGCATAAACTTGTTGAGAATTGCAAGCGAACAAGCTAAGCGTTAATGCTATCGCTCAATTGTTATAAATATTTGGGATAGCTAGATGAACAATTTAATATAAAATTAGTTGAGAAAACTATAAAAGTGAAAAACCTAACAAATTGTAAAATAATGGTTTAAAATTTGGAATTTTGACTGAGGTTTTTCAATTTGTACGCTTATTTTGTTTGCCGTGTAGCCATTGCACTTAGCTAGCGCAAAGTTGCTAGCTATAGTTTTTATCCCCGCTCCCTCTCTTACCCCCCATTACCCCCCTTAACTCAGCATACGAGTATCAATATCTACGAGGTATTTCTAGCTGCTCTTGTGGTAGTTGTTGTCGTTGTTTTTGTTATTGTTTTAGACATGAGCACTTTTTGTGGTCGCTGTTTGTCGTGGCTGTGTGTTGTTGGGTTTTATTGTCTTTCAGTGCTTGATTAGATAGCTGCCACACACATGCACACATGCAGACATGCACACACGTAGAGCTGTGCCTGTAAAAATGGCCATATGTGGCCAAGTTGTTTGGCATTGTGCTTGTTTGCAAAGGGCCGCAAAGTCCGGCAGCGTCGACTTTGGCGCTGCTTCTTGCCTGAATGTTTTGTTGCATAGCGGCAGGCGCCGTAGCGAGGCTTTTGTCTATTACCTGATGTCCGACGCCGTGAATGTCCGTACTGTCTGTTTGTCCGGCCATCTATATATGACTGTCGGTTGGTTCGTGTCTGTTGCTTATCGCGCTTTTAATATCAAAAAAAAAAAAATAAAAATAAAAAAATGCACGCCTAACGCGTGAGTGTGTATGCATGTCTATATAGTCTCTTATGGTCCCATGCTACTCAGCTACGTTTAGTAGTTGCTACCTTTCGCGTTGCTATCTATGCAGATATCTTTCTCTGTCCGCCTGCCTAGGTATTGTACTACAGATACTATAAATATACATATAGATGTGTATGTTGTGGGTGTGTGAGTGTGTGGCATTAAAAACATTTTCATTGTAATCAAGCGTACTTTCTTTTATTATTATTATTTGCCTCTCTGTCTAATGCTAACGACGCAAATTACTCAAATGTATCTGCCAGATACTTTTTATTTTCTACTGTCGTGTGCAACCCGCTCGCTTGCTTTTTTCTGCTCATATATTATTTATTGATCGCGATAAGCGTCACGAAGCCAATTTCAAGCGCACACCAAATGATAGAGAAACACTCCAACTCCTCTACGTGCCCCACCCAACACACCTCGGTACAGCTAAGCTGATACCTGTGCCTTCCAGCTTTTGCTCATATTTCATATGACAAACTAGGTACAGTCACCGACTCACTGATTTATTTGTTCCTTTACATCCGCTTTGGTGCGTGGCAGCCAGTTGTCCCCGCCGCTTCCCTCAATTAACTCACAATCAAAGGTAGCCCTACCTTCCACGGCCTGGCCAGCTGCCAGATGCCGCTTCAGTGACTCAGTCACCCCACTCTGCCAGCGTCTTGAAGACGCTCTGGGAAAACAACTGTCAGCCGTTGCCTTCGCCACGTGCTGCATAAGCACGAAGCGTAAAGGAAAACCCAAGGCGAGGCGCACTCAATGGAACTGTAAGGCACACACCACCATAGTTCCAGCTCTGTAGGAACTTATCGCCACCTTTTGACTACTAATATGCCTTATGCTCGCTTTTGTAACGTATTTTTCTTGTTTGAATCCCCTTGCTGAGGCTATTACGAATCAATATACTTAAAATAAGCACAATATAAATAAAGATGGCTAATTTCGTAGTATTTTGACACCTGTAAACTCATGAACCTAGCATACTGTTTCTTAAACTTGGGTCTTACGATCGAATTTGGTTTAAGCTTCGGCTAATGGCATGCAAAAAATTGTGGGCTCGGCTTAAATCTGGTTTATAGTACCCCGAATACTTCCTTCTCTACCTATATCAGAGAATATAAAGAATTTTCATGTTGTTTTCGAACACAATACACCATTAGAAGGAAGAAAATGTTTAAATATAGAGCCACATTGTGAAATGGTATTTAATTGTATATGACAGAAAGTAGGCAGCATTTGAGATAAATAAATTGTGAGCATTGGCTACTAATGGAAAACAAAAAAAAAAAATGTCACAACAAAATGAATTTGCTAATAGGCTGATAAAAAACAATTGAGGACAAAAGTTTATTTGATAAAGTAATTGGAGGAAATACCTGACACCATTTGGCTTATTCAAACGCTATTATTTCGATTTATTGACAATCGTAAAAACTATAAAATCTGAAACTTTTATTAGCTATAAACAAAAATTAAATATTTATTATGAGTACCTAAAATATGTTATATGTTTACAAAGTAAAAAGGAAAATATTATATCTGTACATTGCTGTTATGCTCTGGTTATCAACAGGAGCGTAATTCGTAGACTTCAACCTCAGAGGATGAGGAAGAATCCTAACAAGTCATCCACCTATGGCTAAGTACCCACAAATTTATCTGTTAAGCAACAGCAGATGAATTTCTCTAAGACTCTGGCACCAAAATGCTTTCAATATACGCATAAAATCTATTTGAAATCGAACCACTATGTGATATAACAGCCATGGGAAGACTCGGACAAAAAGTTAGTTTTGTGTAGATCAATTTTTTGTTTTACATTTCCGTGCAATCAAGCGCAAGCTGTACTTTTGATAATTGGTCAAGGCTATTTTATTTATATGTCCCCAACACTTTTTGTGGTCTCTAGCCGTAAAGCTAATAAAGTTTGGTTAAGTATAATTTCTTGGAAGTTCGGCACGCAATTCCATTTGTTAACTTAAGTCCGAAGCCAACGCCTCTGGGCAGGCGACTTAATAATTCAATTTTCGTGTGTGCTGGCCGTAATATGTTCATTTAGTGTAATTACGAACGCATGTGAGCGACGTTTAATATGCATAAACAATTCCTTGCCCAGGCTGCCCAGGCACGAGCTTCCTTAACAAAACGCCTCCAAGTGGGACGGGATCAGGTGTGGGGTCTACAACTGGGAGTACACCTGGCGGGTTGCGTAAGCAGCAATGTGCCATGGGGCATTGGCGTTTGGGTTTGACTTATTTCTATGACAAATGTGAGATATGTTAATGTGATAGGCTGCGGGTTATTAAGGAAATTACCTACAACAACTGGCAATGTCTGGACAGGTAGACGTGTTGGTTCCGCGGACCGCGTTCGAGCAGCGAGGACGCATGTCCAAGTCCTTGGACTCTTAGCCAAAACAAATATTTGAAGTTTCAATTTCATGTGTGCGCTGGGCGGTGGGCAAGCATTAATAGATATCCCTGGCAGAGAAATGACTTCATGTCATGCCTTCAAATAATTAGAGGTTGTGACCCGCCGCACTTACTCTTGGCGCCCGCCTTTGCGCCGTTGCTTATCGTTTAGCACAAATCTGTTATATTTTTCTGCCAATACGAACAAGAAAGAACGGCTATCGTCGAAAAGTAAACACCCTTCTTTTCATATACGATATGGTTTGCAGATATGTGAGGAGAAAAGTGATGATCGTAATTGCTGAGCTTAGCTTGGATTTTTCCCAATATATAACTCTGATAAAATTCTGCTCTTATGGAAGAGCCATGCTAAGATTTGCATGAAAGAAATTAATTTTAAACCTATTGTTCCGATTACAGCTATATGATATACAGGCGCGATTCGTACGATTGCGACACATAGAAACAGACAGAAGCAGACAGACGGACATGGATATATGAACTTGGCAATGCATACACACTTCATGACAAAATTATAATACCTTCAAGAAGTGTGTAAAAAGTATTCCATTTGCATGTCCAGGAGCCTTGCAGATGGCCCCCGGATCGATCAGCACTGGGGTCAATGTGGTAGGTGACGGCATGGGCACATGGACACATGGGTACATATTCGTCTGTATATATATATCACACTTTGGTGTCATTAAGAGTCCATTGCAATGACTAAGTCCATCAACAGGCAGAAAATGCTGCAAAAAGCGTTGACTCATCGAGCATTTGGGGGGCAGGGATTGGGGCGATGTTCAATTGAATTGTGAAATTGTGAGACGTGGCCAGCTCTTTGTGTGAACCGAATGTAAATTTATTTAAATGCAACTGCGTATAAACAAATTGATTGCATTTAATTTAATTTAACTCAAGTGCGGCGACCGTGCGCATGGCTCGACAAAAGCTAAACAGCTGAAAATTGACTTGGACAATTAAATTAAAATTCAATTGACAGCTATCAGAGGCAGTCGAAGTTGCAAAGAGGAGCTCCTAGCTGGAGCTTCGCATGTTTTCATAACAAATTCAGTTGCCGGAGTCAAGAAGTCGCAATAAAATCTTGTAAAGCATAAAATTCAATTTCAATGGTTCCAGCAACAGACTCAATTCGACAGCCTTTACCCGTGGTGCTTGCATTTAATAACAAGATCGAATAATTTCTGTGGCACATCGAAGATTGAATACCCTTGCTGACTTGTTGCTTACGGGCTTAAAGATATATGAGGAGTGCAGTTCGTAGTAGCTGGGCTTATTCAAGAAATTATTTATTTATTTTTTAATCAATTCCTTCTAAAGATGTAAATTATATTGATAAGATGCTACGATTTTGCTCACATTTAAGGTTTATGGTATGCTTTTTCTCTGCCAAGTAACAAGATAATAGCTTAAAAACTGAAAGACTTGTATGCCTTAAGGCATTGCACATCACATGACAAATGGTTAATACCCTCTAAAAGGGCATGAAAAGATTTTCTTGGACAAACAATGGGAGATTCTGTCAACTGGACTATTTGTATAGCCGGGCGAATGTTGATTTATGCATTGGAGCTGAATACTTGTTGGGGCTTAAAGTTTGCCAATAAGCAAAGCATTTAAATCTCAGCCCGGCTATCGAGCTGAGCAGGAGTTTGGTTCATTATGTGCGCTGCGTTAGTATTGAAAGAGCTGCTTGAGGGGAAGCGCATCCTGGTCAGCGCTGTTGCAGAAAATCAATGGCATTTTACTCGAGTGTCCGTGCGGTCGGGAGAGGCGGGCGGACATTAACAAAACTTGCACTCGGCCTGCGGCTTGAAAAAAAACTCTCGGCGGCTATAAGTGACATTTTCATTAAAAAGAAAAACTGTCAGCTGGCAGGGAGAGGAGCGGCAGCGGCAGCAGGGACCAGGCACAAGGACGCTTAGCTTAAATATAAACGCAGCGACAACTTGTGGCCAACGGGCGGAGTGGGGAGCCGACCTGGGGCCCAACTCAAGTAGTTGAAAGAGCAAAGTCGCCCAGTCGGCTTCATTATGATAATTTAGTTGCTCGCGAATGCGCTGACATTTGAAGAGAACTTTGAAGAGCAGCGGGCGAAAAAAAATGAAAAGAAAAGGATTTTCGCTGAGCACATTAATGAAATTAAATTTGTGGAAAATGATTTTGCAATGGGGCAGCAGCTGGTGGCAGGGGGCAACAGTTTAACACGTGCTATAAAACGACTCAATATGAGGGCAGATTTCTGACTCAGTGAATCAACTTTAACAACAGCCAGTGGACAATTCTGACAGCTCCTCGTCAGCTGGCATCTCATAACTCAACTGGCAACTGCACCCCGAGCCCAACTGTCCCGCTGTCCAGACCAGTTTCAGTTCGAGTCGCAGTCAAAGGCTTTGCGCACTGCACTTAACGAGCACATCCGGCTGATGGCTGACCCCTGTTGCCAGTCGCACCCCCACCCCACAGCCGCCCATGTGCTGGCCTTGCATTGCTTCATTGCACATTATATTCAAGTCGCGACATTACACAATACACTAACACTAACATTAATGTTCATTAGTCTGCAGTTGGGCCAGTTTTAAGGGGTTTGTCGTCCATCGACAGGTCCGTCCCGTCCATTATGTCTATGGTGTGGCTAGGTGTCAGGGGCATTGCAACGCTTCACGGTTAATTAACAGCGTCCCAGAGACTCATCATCATCATCTTGGAAATCTTGTTTGTTGTAATTGAAAACCAGCCATTTACTTCTGCTGCTGCTTCATCTTTTTCTTCAGGTGCAACTGCGGCTGCTTCTTCTTCGCAGGAAATGCGAGCAACCGCCGTGACATTTCCTTTATTTGCTTTTCGTCAATTCCAAGGCTTTGTTTTACTTTACAGCACTTAAGTTGACTTTTGTTGGGGCAACTTGTCCACTCACTTCTTAGACTTGACCTTTTGTTCTTTATTTCTTTATTCGGCTTGCGGTTCATTAAGGCAACTTGAAACCCTTTGCGGCCTGAGAACCTTTTTTTATTTTACTTTTTTTTTTTTTTTTGACAACAAGTTGAGTGAACTTTGTTGCTGTCATTTGATTTTTTCCCCAGACTTGGCCGATTTTGTAGTCCATCAAAACGTTTGTGGTGTCAATTAAGTGGATGCCTTCAGAGCTATTTGTTGTTTTAGTAGCATTTCTGCCAGCACAACGACTTCAGAATTAGTTGATTTATGAATTATGACAATGTAGAGCGCGGTCGCAACCATTGCAGACATACTGTCGGCCTCTGCCTCTAAGCTGCCGGATATTCTAATAAAGCAAATGCTGCAGCAGCAGCAGCTCTCACAATTGCAGCTAAACAGTGTGCCACAGTGCAGATTTAACACTTCTTGTCAGAAATTGATTGAAGTAACCCCTAGCAGAGCAGTTGAGCTCAGTTCTATCTGTCTGTCCGTCCGTCAGTCTCTCCCAGCAGCAGCTATTAAAGAAGGAACCAGCAATTGGCCCATGCGGAACTAGACTTGTACCACATAAAATACCCTGACACAACGCACAATGCTAACTGTATCATGCATTTTGCAGCGCTTAGTAAATATATTTGCCAAAACCGTTTTATTTCATAACAAAATATACAAATATTGTTCCTATATTGGACTAACAAGGAATATCACCAGTTCATTTGTAAGGTATGAAGAAGAGCTTAGAAACCCTTTCAACATATAAATATATTTTAAGAATTTAGTGCAAGCATATTCAATAGAGCATCAAATGCTCAATGTATCGAATGGTTAGATTTCCTTTCTTCAGCATAGTGGCTGACCAACTTTGGGTGCTTGGGTGTATTCGTGCCCCTTCCCCAACTCCCAAGCAGTTGTCAGTTGTCGCACTAAATGGCAGTGGGAATGAGAACTGTTTTTGTTGAGGCTGTGCTGCATTCAAATTAGTGCAATCAAGTTATCTTGTATCTGCGTATCTGCAACTGCCTGACCACTTGCTGGCAATTGTATCTTTGCATCTAACACTTCAATTGCCGACTCAGTACACTTTGGTGGGAATTTGTATGCATGCGCAATTGTTGCGATCAAGTAAAAGGAAAAAACCATTTAAACAAAGGAAATTATTAAAAATTATTGTCGACCCTTGGTTTTCCCCGTCAAGTCCAGGCGGTCGCATAATGCACCGTGTGAAAAGTGCACCCTCGCCAATGAGATCTCCGAGTTTCAAGTCTCTGCATGCAAATGGGCAACTACTTCCTTTTTGCTTTGTGGTGGTTAGCTGGCCGGCATTGGTTATGCTTCAAGGCGCTTTTCATATCGTTCAAGGTGCTCTATGGGTCAGCACGCAAATAGCTTAACATGATTCGGGAAAACAATTTTTGGGCAGCAGGTTACCAGCTGGCAGACTCGCCATGCTCGAGGTCCTGGTGAGAAAGCATTGGGCTGGCAAGCAAACCGTGAACAACAGGGGCTTATTCAAGTTGATCGGGTGCCTTTAGGAGCCGTTATTAAGGCATATCGCCTGCCTGTTTCTTAATATTCAAGCAGCACAGGCTGCCTGCCTGGCTGGCGTGTAGGTTGTTCGTAAGTTGCAAGTTCATTGCCGTCTTGTGTTTGCCAGCACCCTCGGGCGCAATTCATTACTTTGTATTTGCAGCGTGTATGCGCCTAAAAGTAGACAATGTGCAACCCCAAAGTGGTGCGCACAAACACCCCGAAAATGTCAGGCCAAGAAAAAGCGAACTGCAAATAAAAAAGTCTTAAAAAATTGCACGAACTGAAGCTCAAGCAACAATTTGCGGCAATGCAACGCCAGAAGACAACCCACACCACCCAATACCCAACTCCAACAGCATTCCGCAAAGGGTGGCTGCTGCCAAGGACATTCGAGCCTGCTGCAGCCCACTTGAGGCCTCGCAGCGAGCGGCTTTTTAATTTCTAGCCAAAATCAGTGGCAGGGGCAAGCAAAACGCATTTCTTATGCGGCAACAAATTTGGCTGCGATTATCGCTCCAGAGCTCGTGATTAGCGATGGTCGCATGAGCAACGCGTGAGTGAGGTGCAAGTAACAAAATCACGAACATTTGAGAAGCCTAATTGATTTTATATTGTCTGTAAGGATTCCTTTATTGGGCTATCGAATAAACGGTTTTTTGTGGTTCGGCTCGCGGTTCGAATAAATGTTGTTGTTCAAATATGTGATTCAAGATTGCTTGCCATACATAATTTAAATTTAATAAATGTATTTTTAAATATTTATATATTATTATATATTTTAAAATAAGTGTATTGTTTCCTATTAGAGCTTCGAAGCTGTAAGCGCTTTATTAATTAATTAATCCGTTTTTAGACAAATTTCTGGTTCAAATCGGTCCAGACTTTATAAACTCTAGCTTATATCCTAGACAGGTTTTACAGACAAGTGAATAAGTTAACAACGGTAATATTTAAATTTCTAACGAGATTGTGGCTTGTCACGCGCTCATCTCTAGTTAAAGATTGAGGCCGATGCTCGAGACAAAAGAAATTAAAAAGTGCATAAAATGAATCTATAATACATAATAATAAAGCTTAACAGCAACAGCGCCGTCATCATCATCATCATGATGATGATGATGATGAGCCTCCTCATCTGGCTGTTTGAGAGAGCTGGTAAATAAAAAAGGGTTGCCTCGCTCATGGCCCTTTTTTTGGCATAGCGCACAACAAGAAATGCAAACAGAAAATAAAATTTTCGTTGAAAAGAAATTAAAAATCTGCAAGATTTGCATTTTGCCTCAGACCAGCAGAAGACCCAGACAAGCAACGGGGAAGGATTCCCCCACCACAGACTAAAAGTTATATATGTATAACTTTTATGCCATTGTAAAGGGTATTATAATTTGGTCAGTATACATATATGCAGAGGAGATGTGTCCGAACCTATAAAATATATATATATTCTTGATCAAAATGAACAGAGTCTAGTCGAGAAATGGAAATATAGTTATCATATGAAAAACATTAATGTTTTTCAAAATATTTTGATTCAACTCGGGATTTACTCTTGGTCCTTATATATACTAACAAAATCTTGTTAGCAACAATGACAAACTTTTCTAATTCTCAAAATATCTTGACCAAACTTATCAATTGCGGACTTCGCCATGCTTCTTACTGCAAACCCGTAAGCGATATATCCACAAGGGTATTTGGTTTTCGGTGTGCCAAAGATAGCCTTTTTTCTTGCATTTTGTATTTTTATTATATGCCCAGATCCTGACTCTCATACCCAGGCATACTTTTGAGTGTTCACCTCAAAGTGCACTGGCGTGGACATTGAGAACTTGCGTGGGCGTCAAGGGCGTGGCAGCTGCTTCAGCTGCAACTAGAGCTTCAGCTTGTGCTTATATTTTTACTTCTGATGATGAGGATCAGAGCGCTGGGCAGTTGGGCATCGTAATGATGTGCGCTTTGATGGTGCTCCAGTGGCAAGTTTAGCTCTGCTCCTGTATTCTTTTTTCTTGTTTTTAGCTGTTTGGCAAAGAGTTGCCGCAGCAGTTACTGCTGTTGCTCTCAATTTTGGTTCAATTTTAATTAATGAGCGCATAATTTGCATTCGCATTCAACTTTCACCGCTCCTCCCTCTATCCGAGCTGTGGCCTTGCCATTATCTAAGCACAATGGGCCTGCGACTTGCGCCCGCTTAATTAAAAGGGAGGCATTGCTCGACTTGCGAGTAGCTTAGCTTCAGTCTGGGCGTGTGTGTGTGTGTGTTTTTTTTTTTTTTTGTATACCTGTTCGCCGTATCTGTGGGCATAGAATAAACACAATATGCAAAGTTTTCTCTGCTGCTTTTATTTACGCCCAGCAGCAGCTGCCATTGAGTTTCGCAGTTCATTGAAATGCCCCGAGAAGCACAAGAAAATTCGCAAAGAAAAAGTGCAATTCATTTATTTGCGTTTCCTTCTTCAGTTTTATCATCTTTTTTTTTTTTTTTGTATATTTTCTCTCTTTTTTTTTGCTCGTTTTGGCCGGCAAATCCTTTTGGCCAAGGAGTCAGACTGGCCCGGGCTAGCCCAGTCTGCTGCTGGAATCCTCATCGTCATTCATATTTATGGGCTTTGTGGGTTTGGGCTCTGCTGCGTCTTCTGCTTCTGTTCTGCTTCTGTGCTGTATGCAATGCACTTGTCAAAGCTTAATTGAAGGCAAGATTGCAGGCTGACTCGCTTTCTATCTCGCTCTGACTTTCTTTACATACACATATATGCTGTATGTGTATGTGTGTGTGTGAATGCGGCATATTTTCCTGACGACTTGGCAGAAGTAACTGCAACGTCGCTGCAACGTCGCTTGAACAAAGTGAAAACCAAAGAAAGGAAATTATTTATGCTCTGCGAACACTGAGCGAAATCGTTGTTAAAATTGACTAACATCAACTACCAGAACCTTGATAATATTTATATCTAACTTTCTCCGAGTTAAGCCCAGCTTTTCCATTTATTTATTTATGGTCGACAGAAACGAGTGTCTTCCTAATTATTCAATACATCAAATTATAATAATCAAAAAATTCTACATTGGTTTTCAATAACGAGCAAATAAAAAAGTCGATTCCACAAGGCTAAAATCCGGATTTGAACTGGATCGGTTTATGAATCCAAAATCTGAAGGAAAGCATATTTTTTCTGCAAAAATTGCAGTACAACGGTCAAATATAAATTTAAAAATAATTGTCTTATCAACATTAAAACCATAGACAATTTACTTAAGGCTTTGCCGCCCTGGTTATTATTAAACTATTCAAAAATGTAATTTAGTAACTTTTATATATATATATTTTTGGTTATTTTAAAAATAATTTTAATTTAAATAATAAAATAATAATAAATAAATAATTAAGTCTGTTCACTATGAATTAAAGGTTTTTTTTGCAGCATTTCAAATCGTAATTCGACACAAAAAGGAAAAGAAACGAAACAGAAGACAAAGCCTTGCGCCTGGCAGTTAAGGACCTCGAGTTAAGAACGAGAACGCCTCCAAGGCGGGTTGCCCTACTCAGCAACAGTCGCACACACGTATCCAAATAAGAAATGCCAGTGATGAGGACGGTGACGGCGACGGCGACGGCGACGGCGACGGCGACGTCGCAGTCAAAAGAATGCAGTTAAGCACACAATTGACATTTGAAACGTCAACTTGGGCAGGCACTCGTGCTGAAGAAGTTGCATAAAAAAGTGCCTCCGTTAGGGGTTTCCTACTTTGGGCGCAAGGCAGCACCGGGCAGGCTAAGACCAAGAAGGACGTACGCGGACGAACGGCAAATCCTTCCTGTTACGGCACACAAACACACACACACACACACACATTGCACATGGCTGCAGTTTATTTGCTGAGCAAATAAATTTCTATATGCGACTTTATGACGTCGGCAACGGAGCGTATGAGTTATCTTTCTTGCCGTGCTCTCCATTCTAAGATAATCAACAAACGGCGGCTGATGCTGAAGACTAACGATGTGCGCATATCTGATTGCAGTTTACTGTTGCATGCATCATTAAAATGTGTCTGTCCCACGACCCACGACCCACCACATGCCACATGCCACATGCCCCACGCCCGACTTCCCTTTGCCATACTGCAGCGGAGCATTGCTGCATTTTCTTTTTATGCCACATACTTTGCTCAAGGTGCATCATCGAGTTGTGGGCGCAGTATTTGCATATGGGACAGTAGCGTTGCAAGACTACTCTCGTGGGTGAAAAACGGGGTGATAGGGGGCGCAAGCCATGCAGTGGCACTGGCTTTGGCACTGAATGGAAAGATGCGCGTCAAGCCTTTTGAGTTGCGTGTCGCTGAACCATGCTCCATGAGAAGGTACTCTGCAACAACACTGATGAAGCTTGCAAGTATTAGTTTTGGGCAGCCCCAACTACATACCGAGTATCTTTAATTAATATCTTAGAACTTAGGGATTAGCTTATTTGCTGTTTTAAGAATTCACTTTGTGCATGCCAAGGCCTATTTTTGGCGAGATTGAATCAGTCATAAAATAAGGGAAAGTTGCAATGATAATAAGTATGAACGACTGAATACTGGTTACCTAAAAAACTTTACTTAAAACGAAAAACACATTTGGAAAAAAACAAGCCTACCGTATAGCTTATCCTTAGTTCCGAGTTAAGAGACCCTATATTGGTTAACTGCCGATAAAGTAAGCGGGAGACTGGGTCTGCGCCATTCACATGCCCATGTTTTTGCATTAAGTACAAACCCGTGAAGAAATAACTTTTGCTACATTTTCCTACCAAAATAAAGGAAATAGAGAGTCAGCCAAACGAATGCTGCAAACGGTTTATGGAGGAGCACCACCACCTGCAGCATGGAGAGCAACAGTATCAGCACTGCCAGCAGCGTGAGCTGGTTCAGATGGAGCAACTACAGCAAAAAGTGCAAAGTTTTCAACTGCCTTACACACACACATACATTCACACACACACACACTGTTGAAAAGAGGCGACTGCATACGCTGCAAGCACCCAACTAGGCTCCAGTTTGCACGGCTCGAACCCAACGCTTTTGACCTCCTCTAGCAGGTGGGAAAGGGCTAACAAAATTTTCGCAACGGCAGCTAAGAGCGCAAAAAAATATTATGTTGCATACATTACGGCGCGCACACAAAAACAAAAGAAAACTGCACGGCAACTTTCTGCAGCAACATTTTTCTTGCTGGCGCTGCTTCTTCAGTCTACCCACTGCCCCTGCCCCTTGCCAAGCCCCACGGGGCAACGCTACTTCTGAGTAAATTAACTGCATTTCTTTAGTGGTGCAACCTCGTGGCGCACATTTTGGAGGCTCGACGTGGCAAAAATATTGCTTAACTACCTGGCTGGCTGCTGTCGGCAATGGGTTGGCAATGGGGCGGGGGCTTGGGCGCGCGCCCTAAAGGGTTGCCCCGCCCTGTTGCAAAACAAGTTTTACTTGTAGAAAATGTACTTTGCATTCGCATTAATTAATTAAAAATAAAATATAGAGAGCACTGCCGCCTGCAGAAACCAACAAAAAAAATGTATATATATATATATATATAAAAAAAGGGTGGCACTGCAGTCGAACGAAGGAGCAGAACAAGACTGGCGGCTGCGGCTGGTCGGAAGAGGGGTATGGGGGAGTGGCAAAGTGAATGCAACGGATGCGAAGACATGGCAAAGAAGCATGGGCGAGCGGAAGTGCCAGTTGGTTTGGGTGCGACTCAAAAACTTGATGACTGCAAAACTGGACTTTGGGGGCGTGCGCATAAAAGCAGCGACCAGCAGCAGAAGCAGCAGCAGCAGCAGAACAAAGGCAACATAAACTCGCGGCAAGGGGCCGCTGGACAGGCTGAGCTGGGGGAACTGGCCTGTTGGATTTTATTTTGTTGATTGTTTGATTTTTGCTTCACTCTCCTCACTTGACGTCGTCGCCGACGCGAACACCGACGCCGATGCTGAGGCATTGCAGTTTGGCGCAGTCGCCTGTTGGTCATTGAAGGGTCTCTAGCGTAGCCTCAAGACTTTCTCTGTGTGGGTTGTCGAGCTAAGCGGAAGTGTGCGGAGGGCCGCCGTACACCGGGCCGTTGATGAAAAACGCACTCGAATTAAAACGTCGAGTGTCGTTGGGGGTGGCTGGTGGTGGCCCTGCCACTGGACTCAGTCCCACTTTTGTGGCTTGGAGTGCGTTTTGGCAAGCCAGAGAAAGCAGCAGAGGCTGGGGAGTTGCTCTGTAGCAACCCCGAGTGGACGCCAATATTTGCATAACGTTTCAGATAAGAAATCGGTTAGAGGGGGGTCAAGGCTTAAAAATGAAATTAATGGCAAATTAAAATATTCCATAAGGAAAAGAATTTTGTAAAAAAAAAATATCTGAGTTCTTACAATACCTAATCACAGTTGGGAATATGTACAAAATAAATACTACATATATAAAATACAAATTACTAATTTTCTATAAAGGCAAAAATATTCCATCACTAATTATTTTTAATTGAAACGAGTAGCCTAAGCACATGTAATTGTTTAATAAAAATTTAAATAGACCATGAATTCATTTAAAATAATTAATAAAT
The DNA here is from genome assembly GCF_030788295.1 of Drosophila virilis. NCBI lineage: Eukaryota > Metazoa > Arthropoda > Insecta > Diptera > Drosophilidae > Drosophila > Drosophila virilis. The sequence goes on along the minus strand of NC_091544.1, from coordinate 20,221,248 downwards.
TTAAAAAACTTTTATGAACGACTTAAAAGTATTCCTTGATTACAAAAAAATAATATAAAATTAAAAAAAAAAATCAAGAACCAGTTTTAAGAACGAATCAAACATTACAAAAAAAAAAAAATAAAATAATTATAAATATAATAATTATAAATAATAAAATTATTTTATTATTTTATTATTTTTAAAACCTTATTTATATTCGAGCTTCAATATGACAAAATTTTGTATTATTACGTCAATTAATGAAAAAACACGAAAGTGCTCAAAATACGAAAGTACGCCAAAAATTGCAAGTGCTTAGTTTTATATGGAAATCTGAATTGAATATCAATTTGGGTTTTAAGATCCTTTCGCCGTGATTGTTTGAGGCTTATTTAGGCATTTGTGCCTCCAACTTGAATTGGGTCTAACTTAGTCTCACTGCAGTCCAACTGCAGCACTAAATAATGCGTACAAATGCAGTCGAGGGTTGGCCGAGAATGGGCATGGGAGAGGGGGATGGGGCGGCAGACAATTCCTACTGCTTTGAGGAGGAGCTGGCAGCCAGCATATTGCAATTTTACAAATCAAACAAAAGGCAGCAGGCAGTAAAAAAACAAAAACAAATGGAAAAAAAAATGGGAGAGAAAAAAACGGCGCCATAAAATGCAGAAGAATGACTGAGGCAGCGCCTGCCGCTCGGCCAAAAAGGACAATGCGCAGGCCGACCAAGCTACACACACGTCCACGTACGTATCCTGAGGATGGCACAGGACACAGCTCAGCTCAGCTCAGCTAATATGCATTGCACATGCAGCCAGTGAGAGCTGCAGACGAGGAGGCGGACACGGACGCGGACGGAGACGTCGGCGGGGACGGGGTAACGAAACTTTTTTCATGACTGTTTGGCTGTTGTTTGGGCTGGAACGGGAATTCGGCTTGTTTGCCAAGCCAAATGCATCCGATGCAATTTTTTTCGGCGCAATATAGACGCAAGTCCTCGCTGCAATCAACTTTGCGAACGCGAAGGAATGATGGTTGGGTGCCTGGGTGGATGGGCTGTTGGGGCCGCTTTGCAAGTCAATCAGTCCAAAAAGTCGCATAAGCCAAGCGACTCGCCTCTACACCCGCACCACGCCCCATTTATCCGGCTGCTAAAGTACCTATTATCCTTGTACGTTGGCTGGCAACGGGCAAAATGCAATATCGAATGCATTTGGTGGCAGCCACAGCCAACCCACCGCATCGCTCAACTAAACGCACAGAACTGCAGCCGCAAAGAAATTGCAAAAGAGGAAAAACAAAAATAAAAAACAACTTTTATCGTCAGCAGGCCGAAGAGTGAATACCCTTGCAGACAAACGGCTCATTGTTTTAGGATTGTAATTGCTGAGCACGGAAAATATATCTTGAGAAAAAGAAGAAGGTTTCCACCCAAAATTTCATTTTGCGATCGATTCTTTTTATAAAGCCGTTTTTTCACATACGAACTTCATTTTTGAACTATTGTTCCAATGAAAGCTATATGATATAGTTGACTGATTTTGCTTATATGTAAGGAGCATGGCATGAATCAAACTGGCAATGTATATACCTATATACTCAATGAAATCTAAGATCTATTCTGCTTTTACACATTTCATGACAAAACTTGAATATTCTCTTAAAGGGTATACGAAATTTGGTATGCTTTGCAATCGCAAAGAAGAGGTGCCGCACATGGGGGCAACAAAAAGCCGAGTGAGATTTTCAATTAAAAGGAATTGCTGCTCTATGTGGATTTTTGTGCTTATTAGGCTGCTGCACTGCCCCACCTATTCCCCGCACGTACCCACACATACACATACACTCAAAGCCCTTCGCATTTGGTAATCAATTTCAGTTTGTTGTGTGTTCGGCGCCGCGTCGCCTGCCTCCGCTGTTGTGTAGACAATCTTCGCTAATAAGCCGCCAGTTACCGCCCCCAACCTCCGTCGAACGACCTCGCCCTGGCACTTGCATTATGTATAGAGCGGCATTTGGCATTCAGAATTCTGCCAAAATGCATTTGTCGGATATATATATATATATATATATAGTATAATTCACGCCAAAATGCTTAGAATGTCGCATTTCAATTAGGACATGCTGCCGCTGGTCTGCTTAGCATAAGGATTAGTTTCCTGATTATCTATCTGTGGCTGCGCGCGTGTGTGTGTGTGTGTGTGTGTCTGTGTGTGCGGGCACAAAAAGTGTCATTCCGGCACTACAGAGACTGCAGCATAGGCAAAATATTGCTGACAATCCTTTGCCCGGACATGTGGGCGTTGCTAGAGGTTCGAACCCTGCTGGATTTGATGCCTGCTCAAGAGAAAGCAATACGATTAATATAAATGACCTAAAAAGAGTAGTGTACTTGCGCTTGGTAATCAAGTTTGATACAATTTGAATAGAGGTTTCAGCTTTAATCTAGCTCTTAAATTTTGATATATCTCCTTCTTTCGTAGGTGACAAATCTGTGATTTTCAAACTTTGCGACACTTTCGGGCAATAGGGAAAGTGTGTCGCCTAGGGAATATGAAAGCGTTTCGCTTGACAGATACTTGACAAATGCTTGATAATGACAACCATCTGTAACCCACTTAAAATTGTTAAAGGTGATAAAATGTATTTCCATAATATCTATAAATATCGAATCTGCGATAAATTTTAAATAGCTGTACATCATAATCGAATCGATGTTTATGAGCTCTTCACTTTATTTCCACGATTCCCAGGCTAAGCTGTAGATCTATAAATATAGACTTGGGGCAAGGCAGAGAGCATTTTAGTGCCGGTTCGTGGAAAATCCAGCTAGCTTATGGCTGTTTATTCTATCGGCTAATTCCTCATCGCACCAGCATTGCAAATTGCGCTAAGGCTGTTGTGTGTTCGAGGCATATTTAAGTAGAGTCCTTGCGACACGCACAACAAAAACTACAAAAACTATGCAAAAATGTAACAAAACCAGGCCGAATAAAGAACAAAGTCGAGGAAAAACTCTTTGACAAAGGCAGGTAGCAGAAGAAGAAGAATCCAAACCAAACCCCAGTTGAAAGGCTACATATGAATGGTCGGGCCCGGGCAAAGGATTCGCATTGGTTGGGAATGCAAAATAAGCGCAAAGGATTAACAAAAGGTAGATTTGGCAATGCCCAAGTGCATATACTTTCCACTCGAATGACAAACGATTGTCAATATCTACCATATTTGAATGTGTGAGAAAAATCTACAGTTTTCCCGACGTTTTCTTCATCAAAAGTGCGCACTTTTACTTTCGGGGCGCAGCTGAAAATTTGATTTCCTTGGCTGTGATTTTATTGATATGCATTCAGCATTCATTTGGGGTTCTTTGTTTGTCTCACCTTTTGACACATTTCAAGAATGCCAGCAGCCCCTTTTGTTTGAATGGGTTAATTTGTATATTTAGCTGTTTGTCCCGGTGGTTGGCTGCCCTTCCCCAAGCAGCAGCGCAGCAGAAGCAGCTGTCCTTGATAGCCAGCTCTCAGCTGGCGCTGGATCAAGAAATTCCTTGGCCTTCCAGGCTGCATTAGCATGCGGCATTATCGAATATTGATGCAGTGCGTCTGCTGCCAGCATTGAAACATAAATCCAATTAAACGTTAAGTTGCTGCCGACAATTTGTGGCACGTTTGTCGATGTTGCACCTTTTGCGGCGTCGCGTCAAAAAGGAAAACGCAAATCATACGCCAAAGTCGAACGACGGCATCTTGGTAATCGATATGCACCCGCATCCCTAAGATGTCCATAACTCATGGCAATGTGCAAAAGTGGATGTATCGCATATCCTGCGCTCGTCCTTTTGTTTGCCAAAATGAAAGATGCAGCAGCAGCAGCAGCAGCAGTCGCCTGACTGCCTGCCTGCCTGCCTGCATGCCCCTCCACGGCCACGTCCAGGTCCCTTTTAACCTCTTGCTCTTTGTTTGCGCTGCATCATCTGGTGCTGCAATCTGTTTTCCGCATCCTCCATGATTAAACATTGCCAAATGCAGCCAAGTCGCATTTGAAGACTTTGCATTGATATCAGGTGCTCTGCTCTGATGACTCCTGCTGCCGCTCTTCCTGCTCCTGCTTCTGCTCCTGCTGCTGCTGCTGCTGCTGCCGCTGTCGGCGCGTGTCTATTTGTGGCCAACTGTGATTTGCCCACTGGGCTATTGTCTGTCTAGAACTAAGGCCGGATCGTCAGCTGTGGCCACCATGTGGCACGTGTGGATGGCACAATTATAGGCTGCAAGATGCCCGTCTTGCTGTTGTTCGCTTATCTAGCTCTACTTGGAAATGCATTTGGATGTATACATACCCTGCACCTTGTGCAATAGGTGAATAAGAGGGTGCTTGTTTCGTATTTCTTACAGCGAAAGCAATAGAGAGGCATACTCATATACATGATTATAAAATACATAAAATAACTCATATACTTCGTGAATTACGTCAACAAAAACAAATACATTTTTAAAGGGAACAAGAATGGAATTACGACAATAATAAAAGGACAAAATGAAAGGCATTCACAAAGACATTTTAAATAAAATCTAAACAGTTCAAAGTATTCTCTGAGAAATATGACAAATAAATTATTAAAGTTCAGTTTATATTTTAAAAGCTATATAAGTTAATTTAAGATTTTCTTAATCTGCTATTATTCACAGGGTAGCTCGTAACCGAAACCCATTCACCATTAAATATTTTTAGGGGCTTTCGTCTGCTGTTGTTGGCATGCTTAATTACCCGCTTTATTATTAACATGTCACTTTGGCCCACATTCGCAGCGTGCGTTTCTTCTTCTTATATAGAACTAGTACACACTTGTGAATATGCAAATACGACTATTTGAGTTTGAATGGGAGTAATGCGATTTAGGCATGCATTACAATATAATAAGAGGGGATGTGGAGTGTTCGAGAGAGAGTTAAAGGGAAGGAGGGACAAGTTTATCTCAAAGTAATTTCAATCAAAAGGAAAACTGTAGTGCAAAAGGCAGAAATATGCAAAAGCTTTTTAATCAGGCGCCTCAAAGTTGCCGCGTCCAAAGAAACCCGTAAAACGTCAAAAAATAGAACAAGAACCAAGCAAAAAAAAAAAAAAATGTATATATTTAAAAAAAAGAAAACTGTTATTATAATCAGCAGCATCTGCATCGTCCGAGTAGGCATCGCCTTCCGTGCCATGCCGCCCCCTTTAGCTCTTGTCGCCTACTTTGTCATTATAATTTTTCTTTTCATTTAAATAAAAAACAAGCAACAACAAAATGAGTAAACCAAGTGCATTTTGTTATTTATTCGTTATGGCAAGTTTTGCTTGGGTTTTTTAATCAAACTGTTTTGGCCTGTGACTGGCATTGTCTCTGCCAGCAAAACGAGGGAAACAGTTGGCCAGACAGTCCAAGCGGAACTCGCTTTAAGATTGCCTCGTTCTTATTGGTCCCAGTCCCAGACACCCACACCAACAACACGTACACTTGATTGAGCGATGGGCACACGATAAGATACCAAATACACAAACACAGTGCACGATATGCAGCGAAAACAGCCGGCGAATAAGAAAACTTCAAGGCACACACACACACACATCCACACACGCACACTTTTACAATTAGAAAGAGTCGGCAACATGGGCATACCACCACCACGACAACAGCTACTGTAAGAAAACTCACACCATTAAAGTTTCAAGAGAAGATGTGGAGGCGAACCGTTTGAACCACTACAAAGGCAAATTGACAACAAATTCGCCGCAGAAACTTAAGCCAGAGAGCAAGAGGCAGCCAGCCACAAAACGAAGACGAATACGAAAACGAAGCCGAGACCGAAGTTGTGCATTGTTGTGGCCATCGTTTCTTTCCCCTGCCCAACGAGGTCGTCATCGTTGCCTAACTGTGACGTCACGCCTCAAGAAACGCTCAAGGAAATACAACGACCTTCAAACGCTTGAATCGCAACAGGGCAAGAAGCGGCAAAGAATGAGCGTGTAATGGGCATAAACGACGATGAGCATAAGAAGAGCCACGCTCGCTCGCACGCTCACTCTCTCGCACTCTCCGAGCGCATCTGTATCGTGCAGTTCTTTAAGATACTCTCTCTCCGTCTCAGACCTGTATCGCTATGTGCGATGGATCTGGAACTGGGCCTGGGTCTGGGTCTGGGCACTGGCACTTTAGTTGTGCGTTCAGTACAACGACGCGCTTTGTATCTTGTAGTTCGTCGCGCAGAGTCAGAGATAAATTTTGGATTTTGCTCGCGACTCATATGTGTGTGGATTAACTCTAATTTGTTTTTGATTGCTGCCCGGGGAACGGGAACGGGAACGGGAACGGCAACGGGTACGGGTGCGGAATCGGGCACGGGGCAACGGAACGAAACGCAACGTAAGTAAAATGTGCAATTATCTTGGCGCTGCTTTGGTCTTTTGATTTCTGGTTTTCGATTTCGGGACACGGGCACAAGATAAGCGCTCGCTCCATGGGGACCGCTGCCGCCTTATCGCCGCTCTCAGTTTGCGGTCTGTCTTGGTGTCTGTCTGTGTCTGCGTCCGCGTCCGCGTCCATCTGTCCATCTGTCCATCTGCTGTTCAAGTGGGCGTACTTCTTTTGCAATTAAAGAGGCGTTTTATTAATAAACCAAGCGATCCAATCCGCTGGGAATCGCGATTTCAAGTGCTCCTCCACGCTGAGCTGGCAATCATCAAAAAAAAGTCTGACTCGTTTCGAAGAAATAGTGTCAAAGTAGAAACAATAAAACAATTAAGTGATGGCAGGCTGCTAATGAAGCGTAAGTATGTGTGTGTGTGCGTGTGTGTGTGTGTGCGTGTATGTATGCCAAGCCAAGGGCAAAAGATCGATGGAAAACTAGAAAAGTGCGTTAAAGCAACGCGCAGCAGCAAAGAGAACTGGAGAAGATCAAGTGAAAAACGAAGACGCCGCTGGCGTCTCTGGCTGCGGGCAGTTGCTGATGACTCAACGGGAAGAGTATTTTGTGGCCAGCAAGAGATAAACATCAGGAAGAGGCGAACAGGCAAACAGACTGAGAGCGTCGATCAACGGTTAGTAACGGCTAAGGGAGAGTGGGTTGTGGCGCGAGAAACGCACGCAAGAATAAGAATCAAAATAGAATGGGGCAAACAAATGAAGGCGCTAAAGAAGACGGCAACAAAGGCGACACATGAATGTTAACAAAAACCCCGACCCGCAGCCCCCGCTCTACCATCTATGCCCCACTGCTGTTTACTTCTGCATACATACATACATATGTATGTATGTATGTATGTATGTGGGCTCTGATGTTGGCAACTCTGTAGGGGAGCGGAACGCGGGGGTCTTTGGGGTGCATTGAACTGGGCAGCTGCAACTGCAGAGTTGTGGCAGAAATTCGATTTACCAAATAATCGTAGCTGTTGCCAATTCTAGGAATTACCATGTAGATGCAAGTGTCTTGTTGTTGTTGTTTCAAATTTGGCTGTTTTTCTTGTTTATTATTTTTTTGCTGACATTGCGAATCGCATCTTTTTGAGCTGCGGCACAAAGCAGAGAAAATGTGTAGGCCAAAAATAATACAAATAAAATCATAAAAGAAGCAGCTGCAATTGAATTACGAATGAACGAGACGCACACACACACACACACACACACACACACGCTCACAAAGAAAGGGCATAGTAAGAGGAGGAAGCGAAAAAAAAGGAGACGACAATGCCGCTGCATGCGACCCAAACCGAACAAGTCGACGAGACGGGCAAGCTGAGAGGCAGGCAGGCAGCGGCAGGCAGTCAGGGTTGGATGGAGGATAAGGGAATGAGAATGACGATGGCAAAATTTGAGAAAATGTTGCAAGCAACAACAACAACAACAATAACAACGCCGAAACAACGAAAACAAGTAAGCAGGATCAAGGACACATGTGTGCGAGCGCTCAAAGCGAGAACCAGAAATTGTTACACGTCGCACGGGGCGAACGAGCGAATGCCGAGGCACAAAGAAAAGCCAGATTAAGGACCAGTTTCATTTCCTTTGTTGTAGTTGTTGCATGAGTTAATTTCTCTTTATTGTGTTTTCGAGGTAAATAGGTAGCTGTTAGGGTAGTTCGGCTAGGTAGCTCGTCCTGCGGATCGCAGGATGTGCAAGCGAAATGTAAGTGCAAAGCAAGAGGGAATCAAGAAAGAAACGAAAGAACACAGCGCGCAACGAAAGGTAATTAATGGACTGCGAGAGAACGAATGAAAATAAAAGAGAGTGAGACAGCACTGAGAGCAAATTACTTATAGAGGGATCATATGGCGGTTGTACAGTGGTGCGAAATGGAACGAAACTGAATGCAAAAGCATACCAAGATCGTTGGATATTTTGATGGTCACATTTATGAGAATATTGTCGATTAAAACAAGTAAGAGTGGCCGACTGGAAGATACCCAGTACTAACCCAGAAGAAACCTTTTATAAAATATGTATGAAATTTTCAGGCAGGCAGATCATACAAGAGTGTGTATGCATATGCCTAGTATGAGAATATTGTCGACTAAAACAAGTAAGAGTGGCCGACTGGAAGATACCCAGTATTAACCCAGAAGAAACCTATTATAAAATCTGAATGAAATTTTCAGGGAAGCAGATCATTCAAGAGTGTGTATGCATTTGCCTAGTACGGGTATAAAAGACAAAATGGTTTGTTGTTATAAGTGATATACTGGATCGGTGTGTACTATACGCCACATGATCTCAGAGATATGCAAAGTTAACTTTTAAATCGATTTTAATCAATTTAAGGGAGGGACTTGTATCCGAATAAGATTGGATGGAAAAGAATAAAATTTGCAAATTGAATGGAATCGCAATCAATAATGATTAAAACAAGTTTGATACGATTTGTGGGCTGTCCTTGCTCTAAAACCCCCCAGGCTCTACTCACATTTATCACCTGTAATTAAATCCTTTGCTGTTTTCCTTGCAGGCAGCTGCTGACACATTCAAGTTGTAAACGCTGAGCGATAAACCAAGTGGAAATTCATGTGACACCAACAAGAACGGCACACGATCAGAATCAGCAACGTCATCGGGAGGGAAGGGAGAGCAAAGACGAGGGCCATAAAAGGCTCGTGGCACATGAGGCATTAGGCCATCGCCTCTAACTTCGATAGCAAGTACTGGGGGTTGTTGAATTCATAAAGAAGTTGCATGCGGTGGGCAACTGAGGGGCGAGACAAAGCGATCCTGTCGAGGACGAGCCCTGCTTATCAGCCATGCGTTGCCAGCACCGCCAGCTGAATGCTGAGGGTTGAGGCTCTTATCTTAAAGCTAACCGGGCCAGGAGGAGGGTGCACGAAAAAAGAGCAGATGTTCGGAGTGAAAACCCAATCGAGCTGACGAGTCCACACTTTGCGCCTTGAGGGTCGCTGAGGGAGTCGAGGAATTATTTACATTTGCCATTTGCCGCAAAGGACGCGTGTGTGGCATGCGCCGAACTGGCAGCCAGAAGCCATATTCCACCAAAAAGCAAACGCCATTTGGCTATTTTAGGAACCGATCTCTTTAGCTTTCAGTTTCGTGTTTGAAGCTCTACAAAATTTGTTAGTTTAGAATGTCGGCGGATAAACATTTAGAAATTGTAGAATTCAGCTTGGCAGATGAGAGTGCGGCAAAAATAAAAGCAGCAGCGGCAGCAGCAGACGAGAAAGCGCCAAAAACTTTTAAAACATCAGAGAAAGAGAACTGTAATAGACAATCCCCGACAGCTGCTACTGCCACTGCAACAGCGGCTGCATCAGTAACAGCGACAGCAAGTGCAACGCCAGCGAACTGCTGCTCGAGTCAAGCTCCCAAGGCGGAACAGGCCACGCCCACAAGCAGCGCCGCAGCCACGGTTCGTCTGGGCAGCCAAGCAGCCGGCCAGGATGCGACCGATGGCATGGGCAATGGTACGGAGCTCAAGTTTCAGTCGTATGTGAATGGCAACGGCAACGGTGTTTACAAGATCATCAAGACATTGGGCAAGGGCAATTTTGCTAAGGTGAAGCTGGCCCTCCATGTGCCCACTGGCCGTGAGGTGGCCATCAAGGTGATAGACAAGACGCAGCTGAACACCAGCGCCAGACAGAAACTGTACCGTGAGGTGCGCATCATGAAGCTGTTAAATCATCCGAACATTGTCCGGCTATTCCAGGTGATCGAGTCGGAGCGCACGCTCTATCTGATCATGGAATACGCCAGTCGCGGCGAGCTATTCGATCATCTGGTCAAGAACGGACGCATGCGGGAGCGAGACGCTCGTATCATCTTCCGGCAGCTGGTGTCGGCCATTCAGTATTGCCACAGCAAGTTTGTGGTGCATCGCGATTTGAAGGCCGAGAATCTGCTGCTCGATCAGCACATGAATATCAAGATTGCGGACTTTGGATTTGGCAACACGTTCGATCCGAATGCCCAGCTGGAAACGTTTTGTGGCAGCCCGCCGTATGCCGCACCGGAGCTGTTTATGGGCCGGAAGTACGCCGGGCCCGAGGTGGATGCCTGGTCACTGGGCGTGGTCCTCTATACGCTGGTCAGCGGCTCGCTGCCCTTCGATGGCGGCACACTAAAGGAGCTGCGGGAGCGTGTGCTGCGCGGCAAATATCGTGTGCCCTACTATATCTCAATGGACTGTGAGAATCTGATGCGGAAATTCCTCGTGCTCAATCCCGCCAAGCGCACCTCATTAAATGGTGTCATGGGCGATAAGTGGATCAACCTCGGGCACGAGGAAGCGGATCGGCTGCGACCGTATCGTGAAAAGCCCATGGAGCTGCAGGATGCAGTGCGACTGGATCAGCTGGTCCACATGGGCTACAAGCGTCGTGATGTTGAGGTATCCCTGAGGGGTCAGGCCTTTGATGACATTTACTGCACCTACATGCTGCTGGGCGTGGCCAAACCACGCGGCTCCCGCCAGACCACGTCGGAGACAACCACTTCGGATAGTTCCTCTTCCAGCGCCCTGCCCTTGGCCAGCTGTGTGCAGGTGACGCTGCCGCTCGAGAAAAGTCTTTCAGCCACAAATCGTCCCCTGCCGCCGCGAGTAGCTAATGCGCTGGCTGCGGCTAGCCCTGCACCGAACTCCATCATAAGTCCGCCCACCACCACCACCAACGCCGCAGCAGCAGCACCACCGCCCGCCAAGCCCACACGCCGCACGCCCGCTCGCAAGACAGCCTCCTCTAGCACCGGCAACAGCTCAACCACCACGCCCAGTCGGAATCGGTCCCCGCAGACGCCGCAGAGCAAGCGTGCCATCAGCTCCAGTGGTGCTGCCGGCGTTGATGTCAAGCCCACGCTGCTCAGTGCCCAGCGGCAACTGGCCCAGGCCCAGAAGTTGGCCAACAGTCCGCAACGCTTCCACTATCAGGGTTCCGGGCGGCGGCCCACAACGCTCTACGAGAAGGCTGAGCCCGCGACAGCAGCACCGACTGCGGCAGCGAGTCCCTTGCAGGCGCCTCGATCGCCCATGGATGGGCGTCTGCTGGAACGGCTGCATGTCAATGCCCAAGCAACTGGTGCTTGTGCCGCTGGCCGTGCGACGCCCACGCCTACGCCCACGCCCCCACCAGATAAGTCCGGCGACAAGCCCTTCACACGCAGCAATGTGGCGCGCGCCACGTTTCACTTTGGTCAGGGGCGCAGTGGCAAGCATGGGCGCGGCAACTCTGGCAACTGCGATGAGGATAGCTACCATCAGGCGCCGCCACTCTCGGCGGACGATACCAAGCCCGCCTCCCGCGTCGGCTTCTTTTCCAAGCTGACGGCGCGCTTTGGCCGACGTGTCATCCAACTGAACGAGAAGGATGTCGCCGAGCAGCGCAAGAACCTGACCAAGTAGCATAGTATTACTATGTATACATATATATATATATATATGTATGTATATGTATATGTGTATATATATGTGTATATATATTTTCATATATCGTCCATGTACGCCGAGAAACCCCAAATGCATGCCTCAAAATGTCACCAAGTTGTTGGAAAGTACAAAAGAAAAACTAAAAAAATATATATATATATATACATATATATATATATATGAAAAACAATACAAAATAAGTAAACAAAGGAAAATGATATGGAATGAGAAGCAACAAAAACATCAAGTGGAAAAAACTAACGTGAAATTGTTAACTGCTCTTTAGAACTATAAGTGATAGTAGAGTATATATTTAGTTGGTATATTTTTTAAAACTGAACAAAATACATACACACATAATCATAATACTTTGCAATAAAAATTCATTTCAATTTTAAGCACAACACATCTTCCAGCAGGGGCGAGTGACTCCCAAACTGTACAGCAACAAAATGCCATGTTGGCATTCCAATTACAGTTTGGCATCCTTCTGGCACCAACGACAAATTTGCTGTCACGAATTGTGTGGTTTTTTTAGATTAATATTTATCTAAATATTATCTTTTTTTTTTTTTAATTATTTCTTTGTATAAATTGTCTGATATTTGTGGAATTTAATTATACTTTCTATCCTTAACTTTGTATGTTATATCTTTAAAATCCATTTAAGCAAAACTAATTCTATTTACAGGTTTAGAGTCGTTTCCAGTTGAATAGCACCAATTGATAGGCAACAGCAAGTGCCTCACAAACTGTACAGTGACACTGAAACTGTTTTTCGCACAACTATTTCCAGTTAGCGTGTTGTCCACACATTAAGCTGCCAATGGGAATTAACTGAGGCAAGCAGTTTGGCTAGAGCGGGCTGCAAAGGGGTCAGCCAAACAACAACAACAACAACGGCAAACACGAAACCGCAATCATTTTGCACATTTTCAAATTTGTTAAACACAGCAACAAAAAAAACAACAGCATAAACAGGCAGAGGTATACAACAGGTATACAAGTCGGCGTAGGCGTTGAGCTGCGGAAGGAAAAGGCGTTCACATTCCCATTAAGATATACACATACATATACCAATGTCCGGGCCCATAACAATATCCGGGAAATTCCGCAGAGGGGCGCTGACTTTTATGGTGGGAACTAACTGGACAAAAAAAAAACAAACCCAAAAGCGAAACTGCAACAAGAACGGGGCCTAAGCTAAGGGTTGGCCAAGGACTGTTCGACTTATTGGACACTCGCATTGATGGCGGAAGTAGAGCGCGGTTAATTTGCGGAAGTGTTTGGGCGGGCGAGCTAACAGGTCGCACATAAATTATGCATATTAGCGTGTAATGGAAAATGCATTTAAATGCTTTTCCAGCAGCACTTCTCCGATAAGGTACTGCTAAACAAATAGCGACAATTTCCATTTGTGAGTGGAAAGTCAATCTGGGGGCAAGCCACGAATCGCATTGCCTGATAAAATCGAAATCGAATTCGAAATAATACTTGCAGCAAGTAGGCAAATAAAAGGTGACTAGTTGGGCAAACAATACGAGTCAATATTTTAACTGGCAGTGCGCCCGACTCTTGATTAGATATGGGCATATATAAATATCTATATGCCAGATATAGCCGCAATCGCGGTTTATCAAGGATTCAAGTGTGCACAAGATTTGACAAACGGTGCAGACAATCAGATAACCGATTAGATAGCCCAAACAACAGCTAAAACCTCAGGCAACGCCAACTTCCCTCTATTCAAAACTACACGGAGAGAGAAATCTAGTGCTCACTTTTAATACGTATTAAATTTCAGATGATGTCAGATTTTTTCATCAACCTACAAATTCTTGATTCGTATATAACTTCCGATAAGTTCGAACTGCTTGAATTAATTATTTTGCATACTTAATTTCAGCTATATACGCAATTTATTGTACAAAATGTACCTTTTTAAAGTTTTTTATTTTAGTAAACTAAAATGACACATGCATCTTGTGCACACGGTCCAATCGTACTTTGAGGACTTGACTTGATATAAGAAAGAATATCTCTTTAATATTATTTTGGGTTGGGTATAATAATTAATAAGCTTATATAACCTCTTTTGCTTTTTGTGAGATTTGTGTTTCTACAGTTAATTAGAGCACGGGAGTTCGATCCCAAAACCTGCGTGCTGAGAGCATCGAAGCACTGCCTACCGCGCTTCTGAAGGACTTCGAATCTCTTGAATTTTTCTCACCGGGTGCGCTTAAACTACCATTAGATATACGTTTAGTCGCCTGTCTGACATCCTCCTATAAATATGCAATGTAAACTTGGTGCGGAAGTGCCAATAAGAAGGCGTCTGCGTAATCAGCTGCGTCTTTAGAGCAAAACAAAAGCTAATTTGCGGCAAAACTCTCATAACGAGCATGTAAATGAAACCAGAACCAAAAACCAAAACCATAAACTGAAACTGAAACTGAAACTGAGACCCAAACAGCCGAAATAAAGAAAACAAATATTAACAAAAGAACATGCTGGCTTACAGGACACTTACAAAAGGACAACGTCTTTGGCAGGATACTCGAGCAGCTAATTGAGGGTGGATTTGTCTTTAGAATCAGGACCTCAAGTGCCTGGCCAAACGCCTTGAGTGTGACTTGTGGGTCGCTCGCCCGCAAAAATTATGTCAATAGCCCCCAAGAACAACTTTTTTGGTACTGGAAGAAATTTGTAGTGTGCATTGTATGTGTGCGTGTGTGTGTGTGTGAGTTGCCGGTCTTACCTTTTTTTCTTGGCGCTTGCCATTGTTTGGCCTGGGCAAATATTTCAAGAAATTTGCCAGAAGAAAGCATAAATAAGTGTGGCCAGCTTAAGCGGTTAACATTTAATGTCAAGTGGGGTCGATGTTGAGTTTTCATTTTGATTTCTTTTGATTTTTCATGTCGCTTGAAAGCATTTACCCAGCAGTTTCTCTCTTCTTCGATTCGTTTTTGGCATTGTGCTTTTCACGCCAGCCAATTAGTCGGATTCGTTTTGGGCTCCCTTTTATAATTTTCTTTCTGTTTTTCTTTTTTTCTACTACTTTTCCTTGTACCTTACGCAAGCTACCCTTAATTAAGGCTGAGCATATTTAAGCTTCTTTTGGCGTGTCTTAGTTTACAACTATTTGTCTCATTTTCCGCCTGACTTAAGCGTTTAATAGTTTTCAGTTTTCAGTTTTACAGTTTTTGCTAGCTATAGTTTCACATACTCCTCGGAGGGCTGCCTCGTTTTCTTGTTGGAAGTTGAAAAGTTTTTCTTATTGGAAAGGGTTCGAAACTTTGCTGCTCACATTGAGCGTGCTCAGCTGAAGTTGATTTTACGGTACATTTTTTTTTGTGGTCTTCTGGCAGTTAATCAATTTTTCTCTATTGTGTTTTTATGTCTTTTTTCATGTAGTAAAGTTTATTAGAAAAGCGAGTCTGTGGTTTGTTGTTGGTCAAAAACTTTTAATTAAGAAAACCTTGAAGTGATTTATTGATTAGGTCTCTCGGACATACACACACAAACAAAAGCCTACAGTTAAGAAAATGCCCAACGAGAAGGCCCTGCCCAGCCCCATAAACTGAACAGCCAATGAAAATTCGAGCCGACTTGCAAGTTAATCAGCTCTGCGAACGGCGGCCAATGCATTAAATGAAAGATAAGTGACAGACGTTCAAGCGTAGGGGGTGGGGTGGCAGGGGGAAGGTGTGGAAACCGAACTAATTCAAAGAGACGGCGGGCGGGCGAATTGAGCAAAGAGGCAGCCAAGCGACGATGACGGTGAGTAGCAAATACAAAACGCGGCGAAATCAATTGTGTGACCAAAGGCGAAGAAGAAGCGACAAAGCTAGCGGCGCGGGAGTGAGCGTGAGTGTGTGGGTAGATAATGGGCAAAATAGTGGTGTAGGAGGGGAGGCGGGGGGTATGACTAGCGATCGACGCTGCGACGGCTACTCCCATATGACGATTTCTCTCTGATTTTATTGCGCTGGTGATTCGCTGAGGCGCGCTGCTTATGCAAGCGCAAAGAAATACACCCACAACACGCACACACACACACACACACACTTACCGTCACGGTCTGCTCATTAGGCGTAACGAAACTCAGAGCAGCAGCAACTGCACCAACGATAACTACAACATTTTCGAATTACTGAGTTCTATTATAATTTGAATCTCTGTCTCTTTTGCTGGCCAATGCGCAACAAGAAGCTAAATTGAGCTCGAGTTTTTTTTAGACAAAATGGCGGATGTTTCCGGTGACAGTTAAAAGTGATCAGGTGCGGCCCCCTCTAGATGTTGACCTGTGCTGCACATTACACGCCCAGCGCCCGCCACGCCTTCTGCCCCCCCCCCCCCCCCTAAAGCTCTTTTAATTGTAATCATTATACAAAGATAATCAGTGCGTATTCCCTCACGGTTGGGACTGCGGCTGACAAAATTCTTCGTGACAGTTCCGCTCAGAGCGGTGGTAGGCAGCGGGCAGCAAGCAGCAGTAGCCCGTGAGGCAAACAACTTGAAGCGGATGTGCTGCGACTGCGGTCACAACAAAAAAGCGGAACTACTCTTGAAAGATTTGCGCTGGCCATTTGGGCCACCACCTTCGCTGTCACTTTGTCCCGTGCTCTGTGCCGCCTGTCTGCGGCTTTTCAGCAGCATCGACAACCACCAACGAGCAACGTGCAACGAGCAGCGTGCAACTTGCAACGGCATCGGAACTTTGCTTCATGGGCGACGCTTTTACCTTTTGCTGTTGTTGCTTTCTGTAATATTATTAATTGTTCGCTTTTTTGTTGCTTTTCTTTTTATACCCTTTTAGTGGGTATTTTAATGTTGTTCTTAAATGTGTCGCAGGTAAGGAGACGTGTCTTAACCAATAAATAGTATATATATTCTTTATCAATAACAGCCCCTGGATCGCTTAATTTTAATGCTATCAACATACACTTGGCATAGGTTCATATTGCTGTTGCAGAAAGTACATATGTCGTAATTGGCAGAAACTGACTACTTTATAATAGGCACGATCGGTTAAAATTTAAAAATGGTACTTATTATTAAAAATTGAGAAAACCTGGGATTAACAAAGTCTTTACAGAATCGGACTACTTATCATATATCTTTATCGGAAAAAGAGCTATTTTAAAAGCCTTGGAACAGAAATTTCAAGATATCTCGATATCAAGTACGAGCTTTGTTTTCCTTCAAATATATTAACAAACTTTTATCTAGTGGGACTACTAACTTTAAGCCACATGTCGACAAGGGTATTTCAAGTGCGGCGTGGCGAAGCGTTCCTTTATGCTTAATATGTGTTTATTTATGTCGTGCTCCCCCTTATTGTTTCGATTTCGGGCTTGGTGCGTGCTATATGGAGTTGTTGGGTTTAACGACTTGTTGTGCCTGCGACAGGGTGTGAGTAGGGCTTGAGGGTGTGCCACTTGTTGGTGCCGCTGCACGTGGGAAACATATATATACATGCGGCGACTTGCAGTTAGCTATTGTTGATAGCAGCATTCGCAGCCATTAAGCTGCCGCCTTGTCACACATTTCCACAATTCCAAATACATGAGTCTCTATCGTGTTTAAGCCAAACTGTACCAGAGCTGGGCTGTGTAATTCGATGCTTCAATGATTTTGCCATATGAGACACTTAAAACGCGAGCAGGGCCAGTGGACGGGCCTAGAGATCCACAGAATCGGCATCAAAATCGACTAATGACACGCCAAGTGCTCGTGCATCCGGTCGAGATCGAGGGGGTTGGGCGTGTTATTCAAATGCTCTTTAGGGGGTACAACAGGTTCACTATAAAGTTTGTTGTGCGCCGAGTGGACAATTTTTATCTATTTGAAAAAACTGTTTTCAGATATAAGCCAATAAATATTCTTATACCATAAGGGTTAAATGAAATAAGTGAAGAATATGTTTTAATTTTGGTTTCAAATGTTCGAATTATATAATTAAAGCTAACGAAACCCGAGAATTTATGCAAATACTAAATATAAATACTAGATAAATACAATGCATTTTTGTTTAATTTTTGGGGTCGTTTTTTCCAGACAAGAAAATTGTTTGAAATGAACTAAACTGTGCAGGCTATGTATATTTTCAAAAATGTTATAACTAACTGTTGAGTATAGTGGAAATTAAGTGTATATAAATTATTATTGAGAAATTTTCAGTAGCATCTTGAAATGTTTGTAGCTAGATATTTACTTCACTTTTTCGAAGACAGTATTGCTTTTTAGTTATATAATCTTCGTTAATTTAAAAAAAAGATAATAAAACGATTAAAATTGTAGAAAATTGGTTTCAAATAGTCAAGAGTATTTAAATGTCGTTGATAAGAGCTAAACTAAGCTGTCTTGCTTTTATGTAAGGTCCGAGCTTTAGTGGACTTTTTTTTTAAATTTATATGATAGATTGTGTGTGCTGCTGCAGCTGTATTTATCTCAGCGCTCGTTTGGGTTCCTAGATACTAGATAGTTAGATGGTTGTTCGCATTCACAGTCATAGTTTTAGTCGCGGTCAAACTTAGTCGTATTCGTCGTATTCATGCATGGCGCGCACCAAATACGAAATAAATTACACTTGATTATCTTGTTGCTCGGCTGGTTCTCGTTGTTGTTATTTACGTCGCCGGCTCATAACCAAAATAAAAAACAATCTCACAGATACATGGACAAGCAGCGACCAGTTGGACAGCGGCACGGATGGACGGACTGACAAACAGTCGCTGGGCATGTGTTGATATTCTACAAGTCATTTGCTGACTTAATTTCCAAAGCGAATAGCGCGCGCGATCGTTTGGGAGCAGTGAAAATTGGGCCGAAATGGGGCTTGGGGTCGGGGGTGGATGCATAGAGATCAGAATGGAACGGTGGCTCGATTCGGGGTCGCGGCTGCTGCTCAGCGAGGCGTGCAACTTGGTCCAACGTTCAAGTGAGCGGCTGCCATTGGCCATTGGTCAGAGCCCGAGTCGGAAGCAGACTTAAGCTTTATGTGTGTGCGGTTGTGTCTGTGAGTGTGTGAGAGTGTCTGTGAGTGTGTGTATGCTTTATTTAATTCTAGATAATCATAACGACTTGTTGCTGTAGCTAGCTGAGTACTAGAAGCCTCGGTCTGTGTCGCTGTTCTGTTTTTTAGGGTAATTTTCTTTTTGCAATTGAATGAATTTGCGTTGTAGTCGCGGTTTTATGTTTGTTTTTTTTTTCCGTTTTTATTTTTTTTTTATTATTTAGTTGAGTATAAAAGATTATGCGCTGCCCAGATGGACGATGTTAGATGTGTGTTTAGATGGTTGCGCTCAGCTGCCGCCGAACTGGCGAACGGGCACGAGTTAATGCCAGAAATTTCACTTCCGTTCTTAAAACGATTTCCGGTCCTGGCTGCTGACTCTTTGAGAGTTGTCAGTGCATGGCGAACAACAGTCGAACAACTTTCCATACTAATTTTTCAGGCTTAGGTAGTCGGGTCGGGTGGGTTGATTAGGGCAACTGGGCAGAGCTCATGGGTCGCTGTGCTAAATATTCAATGTGCAAAACTTTCTTAACACCGAAGTACACTGTTCAGCATGGCAAGTTTTTCAAAGGCGCCCGAGCAGGGACTTCAGAGACGTCATTGTAGCTGGTCCGTGCATTGTGCGCCTAAAAGTCAACTTTAATTTACATTTTTCATAAGTAGCCTTAGGTGCACTTACTTAGGCCGACATAAGAGCAGCTGAGCAGGCAGCGAAATGAGAAGTTGTTGTTGCTGCTGTTGCACATATGGCAAATATGAAAAGAAAACTGGCAAAGTAGCAGCAGCAGCATGCACATGGCCAGCACAAATCGAGGGGAGAGGAGCACACACACGCGGCAGCAACAGAAGCAGGACTCGTGACTCAAGCAGCCAGGCAAAAGTTGGGCCTGTTTAAATTAAACACAGCACAACACAGCACACACACACACACACAACAACAACAACAACAATGCTGGGGCACACAAAGTTCATGATAAAGAAAACAGAATACCATACAGATAAGAGGGCACGACTGTATAATACTAGTCAGAATTATTTTCACTTATGAATATAGTTCTGAGCTAAAAGCCTCAGATTTGAATAATATTTCATATTATTAATATTTAAGCTAAAATTTCAAAATATAATTCCTTTGAATTTGGAATATTACAAAATACAAATTTTGTATGATTTTAATTGCTTGGAGTTACTAACAAATATGTGTTAAGAAACAGCGCGACAAATTAAAGCGACACAAATGGTTTTCATTTTGAAATTTAAGTGAAAATACAAAATAAAATTAACAAAGAGAAAGTTATCTATAAGAATTGTGCTTAAACTTACTTATTTACTTTATTTTACTTTATGCGTACTGAGATATACCCTACTAATCTTAGATGGAGGGTATTCTCGTGTGTAGGAATACTAAAAAAAACTCATTTACACGTCGGCAACTTGCGCGGAGGAGCTGACTGCCAGCAGCAGCAACAAGAATAACAACAAACAATACAACAACAAGAATAATAACGAGACCTGTGCCTGGGCTGGCTTTGGTTAGGTGTGCTAGAAATGCTTAAGACTTGTTTCCTTGTATTTTGTCATTTAAGCTGAAAATAATTGCAACTGCTTGTAAATGTTGCACGGCGGCAGCAATAACGGCAACAACTAACTGCGCCTGCTGACAGCAGAAGGATAACAACATGTCGCATCATTACACACTCACACACATACACACACAAATGCAACTTCAGCAATATCCGCTTCCGTTGCTGTTGCGTCTGCCTTAAGAGGCGTTACCTCTCCGAGCCCGAAGCGCCTCATCTTCTTAGTCAGCGTCTATTTTTCCTATATTGCAATCGAAAGAGTTGGAGGTATAGAGCGAGAGAGAGAGAGAGAGTGGGGTAGAGTAAGAGAAAGATGGAGATAGAAATGAAAGGAATTGGCAGTCAACGTTGCGTTAAGAGCACCTAAAATTAAAACGGACACAGGCTAGTGCTGTGCCATGCATATAAGGTCCCACCTCTTCACTGCCGCCCTACCCTTAAGAGCCGTCGCTCTTGCATCCCCTGTGAGCTGCATAAACGTCACTTTTCTTGCCATTTCATCTTAAGTAGCACACAAATATACGAGTAAACAAAAGCCAAACAAACTGGCCAGGAGTGAGAGCTCACAAAGGCGTCTCTCATATATGTGAGTTTCCCCCCCCGCAATTTCCCAGCCCGTTTCCCTCATCTGTGTCTCTGTGTATGTGTTGACTTTCTAATTAAAAAATAAAGTCCAGTCGGGCACATAAAAGCGTCTCATTTGCAGAAGACTGTATGTCTTTGGTCAGTCTATGGATGGATTGCCTTAAAGATAGCTTAACGGGTACTTACCAAAATTTAAGCGGCTTTCTCATTGGATAACTTCTCGATATGGTGTAACCTGCAAGTAAAAAGCAGACAGTTGCACAGCGCGCAAAAGAATGTTGTGATTAGTAATTTGATCTTTAGGTTGGCGATTTTAAGGCTGCAAAAAATAAATATATAGTTATTTGTGTGTGTGTGGAAGACGAGCTAATCGATTTGAACTGCAGTTGAATCTAAACTTTGGCCTAAACAATATTTTTGACTGGTTCTAGATTTTAATTAAATTTATTAATTTCCTTAATTGATCGGTTTAATATTTATATGCGAGTCAGCATTGCTTGCTCGAAGAATTATTTAAAGCTGCAAGTGAAAAAATATTAAAAAATAATTTTTAAAATTATATATTTTAACAAAAGTAATAAGTTCATAAAATTCTGCAAGAAGTTTTTAAAAATGTTGTGAGCAAAACTAATAAGTAAAAGCATAATTAGATTAAAACAATTAATAAAAACAACAAAAATATTATAATAAATGCATAATTTCTTTTAAGAAGAGAACATAAAATCTTGCTGCTTTTCTGTTAAGTTTATATGCAAGCTTCTAAATTATGAAGTGCAATTGCCTTTTATTTACATAATAATCTACATGATAAAGGGAACAAAGCTCAACGTTTCAGGGGCTCAAAAGCTTTGAAAGTCTTGGGTTTATGTTTTATATCAAGTATGCATATATTATTAGTTTCGTTTAGTAGTTTTTTGTTTGTTTTGTTTTTGCACCAATACCATTTGCGATATTTTACCCTTAATTTAAGTTTACATAGCCATTGGCGATTTCGTTGCGAATTCGTGCAGTGGAAACTGCGTTGCGGCTCAGCGTTCGCTACTGGCGGACCCAGCGGCCCGGCTTGGATGCCACCAAGGCGCCGCCATTGACTGGACACTGACCAGTGGCAGTGGCAGTGGCTGTGCCAGTGGCAAAAGCTCGTGGCAAGCCTCTGCCTGGAGTTGAGGGGTTTGATGTTGACGTCGTTGCTGGCACATTTTGTAGCCGGCTCGTTTGAACACAACAAATTTGAATTGAATTTTGTTTGGGGTCAACACAAATGCACTGTAGCGCTGCGGGCAACTGAGGGGTCAAAAGCGGGCGTCACTAAACACTTTTTTATTTGGTTGTTAAAATTTTGCATCAAGTGGCAAAATAATAATAATAATTATAATAATATCATTTAACATACAGCCGCGCTGAATGCTACATTTTCAAAATTTTGCGTGTTGTTTTCACTTCAAGCACTGCCGAAAGTTGGGCTACACTTTATATTTTAAAAAACATTTTTTGGAATTTTTAACGGCGCTGCATTATTTGAAAAAATTTGTTTGTTTGTTTTTTTTTTGTTATAACATTTTATTTTTATTTTTAGTTATGTTTGCTTGTTAATTAAGTTGAATCTTTCTAGCACATTAAATATAACTTTTTAAAATTTCGTTTCGTTGCCGCAGCGCTTTTCGAGTTTATTATTTATGTAAATTAGTTGTTCAATTTATTTTTAATCATTCTTTCTAATTTGTATGCTTCCAAATAGGGAATTTCTAAAGAATATCTGAGAGAATTTAAATAAGTATGCATAAGTATATCATGAATATGTTTAGAAACATTTTTAAATATTTGATATATGTTAAAACTTTTTTTTATGTTCCAATCGTGAAGACAATTCAACACAATTTAATTTTTGGTAAGCAAAATAAGATTTATTGTATCTAAATGGAAGCATATCAGAAAACTTATGTTCTGTAAGAAATTTGTGTGATTAATGTGTTGGAATTTATTCAACATATTAAATCACATATTTCAGTATTGATTTATTTTTTTAAGCGATTTAGTTAACTCAATCTCTTGAAGTTTTCGCTACTGTTTACACACATTGCTTGTATTATTATTATTCATTAAATATTCATATTTCAAAATTTTGTATATTGGCACTTCTTTAGTGTTTTTATTTTGCACAATTTATTTAATTAATTGTAAGATTTAAATAATTAAATTATTATCATATTGTTATCAATATAATGGAGCTAAAACTAAATACGTTTTAATGGAAATACGTCTCGCAGAACAGTGTCCTTTGACAAAGTCCCAACACGTACCCACGAACTGGATGCTGCGTTAGCCGAACTACAACTGACTACCTGACTGACCAACTGACCAAAGGACCAGCTGCCTTTCCTAACTGGCTACTGCTGCTGCCTCTGCTCCTGACTATGTTCTGCTGTTGCTCCGGCCTGCGAGGCCACGACGCTGACGCTGCGAGCCAAGACGATCGAATGTCTCACAAGAAACGAAGGCCAAGTGCTTTTATATTCGACTCGTGAAACCCACATTGTGGCTGTCAGTGTACGTGTGTGAGAGTATTTATATAAATTAGAAATTTCTGTGTGCGTATTTCAATATATAAGTATTTGTGTGTATGAAATCCAGTTGCTGACAAAGTTGAGCAGTGCTGCGGCGAATCAAAGGCGCTCCACTTTGTGTTTGCTTGTGTGGCGGCTTGCCTTAAGAGTTTTAGATAATTTCCGGCCAAGTTTTTGCCCCAACAAGGCCATGAAGGACTCGCTGCCAATACGAAGCAAGCGAAACTGAGTGACAACTTGTCGTATGCGCAATGTTGGCTACCACCAATGCCAGCAACAGCCGCTACTGAATGTGTATGTGTGAGTGTTTATGTTTTTTTGGTGTGTGTGTGGTTGCCGCGTTGGTTGGCTAATCGAGCGCCTAACTGACGTCCGCTTTGAAGTATGCAACAAATAAACTCATCTCGATTTCAACTTTAAATTTAAACATCATCTGCGACTCTCACGTACCACAAGCAGCAGCCAAATATTTGAGATCTCAGTTATTTATATTTTTATTTAAGATATTACTTTTTGACAAATATTTTGAAATATTTAAATTATTTATTATTTAAGGTGGTAGTTTTTATAAATTTTTTGTTTGTTAGTTGATTTAGCAGTTGCTTATTGCACTGTATATGCTTCCATGGAAATTCCGTTAGTGGCGTTTTTTTTTTAAATATTTGAATTTATTTTCAGTTAAATTTGTAAGTTTGATTTAAATAATTGAATGCATTTTTACACAAGTCGAGGCGGCGTGCGTCAACGTCGTCGGGTCAGAAGACAGAAACGCCAAGCAAAACTTCTGCCAGCGCGCGTGACTAGAAACGTACTGAATTTTGTATTCTAGAATATAAAAGTAAAATGCTTGGTTTGGCCAAATGCCGAAAACCCAAAGACCAAGGCGCTGCTGCTGCTATTTCTGCTGCTGCTGCTGCGACGTCAACGCAATGCCCACATAAGTATGCAGCACTTTCTTGTAAGCAGGCAGCCACGTCCTCGTCGTCGTCGTCATCGTAGTCGTTGCCTGCTTGCTGGCTTGCTTGCTCCAACCTAACGACGCCTGTCTGCTGCTTGCTTGTTTTTT
This sequence comes from Drosophila virilis, assembly GCF_030788295.1. Classification (NCBI taxonomy): domain Eukaryota; kingdom Metazoa; phylum Arthropoda; class Insecta; order Diptera; family Drosophilidae; genus Drosophila; species Drosophila virilis. Next base: position 20,196,550 of record NC_091544.1, on the reverse strand, counting down.
CTATATACCCGGAGAGGAACGAAGAGCGCATTTAAATATATCTATATAATAATATATATTATTTATATATGTATTAGGCGACGTCGCAGTAGCAGCAGCAGCAGCAGCAGCGGCGAAGCAGCAGCAGCAGCAGATAATTTCCTATACGCAGGCGACAGTAAGTGCAAGTAAGTGTGCGCTCGCTCACACACACAAACGCACACACACACATACCTAGACGAAGAAACTCAGCAAGGCAAGAGCCGATAACAAAGCGTCCTCACGAGCGAGGCGACGACTGAACCGAGGAGCACGAACGGCGAGGCGAACCGTACGCGCGCGTAGCTTAAGATGAACTAGAAGAAGCAGGCAGCCAGCAAGCAGCAGGCCTGCTACAGAGAGACGCACTCCCACACACACACACAAGCATACTTGCCCAAGCCGAAGCCCGAAGGATGCCGATGTGTTGCTGCTGCTGCTGCTGTTGCAGGCTAATGTAATGCACTCACACACACACACACATACAAACACACACATACGCACATATAAGGCCAGATGCAGGCGGCAGCTATAGAGAGAGAGAGAGAGAAAGAGAGAGCGAACGCAATTAGAAAGCAGTGCCGCACGAAGCAGCCGAAAATTATGCTGCCCGAAGCACGAAGGCACTGCAGTCTTCGTGTGCTGCCGGCGAGAGCGAAGAGAGAGGATATTAGGAGGTGTTAGAAATGAAGTTGTCTGAAGCTGAAAGGAGAAGTCAGCGGCAGCAACAAACGTGAGCATCTTGCTGATGCTGCGAACCGTTTGTTGTTGTTCTGTCTGATTTCTCCTAATTTCCTTTACATTTAACACCGAGATTTTGCACACATTCTGCTTACCAATTCGTCGAGTCTCAGAGCATCACGTGTGTTATATTTGTTGGTATAGAAAATGTTGTTGCTTTTCGTGTTGTTTGTGTTTTTAGTTGTTCGCGATGTTGTCGTATAAAAAATACATATATACAAATAATAATAATACGTATATACTTATAAAAATGTTGCCAACAATCTTTTGTGCTTTGTACTTTTGATTTTACATTTGAATTTGGTATTTTGTAGTATTTTGTTTTCTCCTTTTTGTTTTTTATTTACTTGTTTTTTATTACAAACTAAAATGTTTATGATTTCTTTTTAAGAGCTTTTAACGTAAATGCAAGATTCAAAATGAAATATACTTGGAAACAGTTGAGAGTTTCTTCTGGTAGCTTGTTGTCGAGATCGAGTTTCAGAGTGTTTTTTTTTTCTTGATCGAAATTGCACATAAAAATGTTTCCGACTTTTCGTTTTTGTATTCGCTTTTCCCAAAAAACGGCAAAATGTTTAATACAATTTTGTTGTTCGTTTTCTTTTTGTTTATGCGTTTTCAATTTTTTTTGTTTTGTTTTTTTTTTTTCTGAAAAGTGTTTTGACTTTTGCTGTAGTTGCTTTGGTTCGAGGATAGAGTTCGTATGCTTATGTACAATATACACGTATGATAAATTTTTGAATGATTTTGTTGTTTTTGGTTTGCTTGTATTTTTGTTGGTTTTGTTTTTTTAGTGCACGCAAAATTAATACTTTAAAAAATAAATGAAAACGTAATTGAAAAATCCGAAAATAAAAATTTGTTTGTACGACGACGTTGATGTGAAGCTTTGTACTAAAAATGCGAAAAATTATTTCGCCGCGAATAGGCCGAGGACGACGCGGTTGCCGCGTCGCATTTCACAGTCTGTCAGTGTGTGTGTGTGTGTGTAAGTGAGCATACATGTATTGGCAGGCAGCCCCAACAACAACCAGTGCAAAAAATTGTGTTTCCTGCTGCAGCCGCGAAAAAATACGCGAGCGCAGGACATTGGCAGGACATCGGGTAGCAGCTGTAGATTTGCAAAGCCAGCAGAAGTCGCAGCAGCAGAGGCAACAGCAAACACAAAACGCAAGCGCTACCCCCCTTTGGGTTCCTTTTTGCAAATAAAATCGTTGACAGCGCTGTCTCCCCCACGGGCAATAAAATAAATGCAAAAACAGGATACACATACACATTAGGGAATGAGTGAGAGGGGAAAGGTGAGGGTGGGGGGTGTAGCACAAAAACTCTCTCTTTGAGCTAGAGTTAGTGCGCAATTCAAATACATGGAGGGGCAGCCAGCAGCGCCATCAGCGCCAGCAGCAGCAGCGGCAGCGACAGTGACGCCAGCTGAGACGTCGACAGCGACTGCGCGTTGGGGCAATAGAACAAAATGGAGTATGAGCGATACGAATGTGTGTGTGTGGGTGTCTGTGGATGCGTGTTCTGGGGGAGGCCGCTTAAGCAACCCCTGCAAATGGGCAGCCGTATTTTGGCAGCAGCCTTAATGCGCTTCGCTTCTTAAGATAAAACATGCCAAAAGGACGCAGATTCCCTTATATGTGGCTGTATTAGTTAAAATACCTGTTCTAGATACTACTGAATGTGTGTGTGAGTGTTTTTATAATGTCTTTGACTTTTTGCCGACGGCTGCTGAGGAATTCGCGGCGAATATTGCGTTGGAGAAACTCTCGCATTCAAGCTTAATATATTTTTTGCTTGAATAAAATTGTATTTTTTTAGATACATGTGCTTGTGTTTGGGGTTGTCTTTGTGCGTTTCCTTTTCATTTTATATGCTTTCTTTTTTCACTTTTGTATATAAAAAGCAACGAGCACGTGCTTGGATTTGCAAAGGACGGAAGCTAACAAGTAGTTTTTTCGATGTGTAAGAAAATGATGATGTGAAAATATACAGATAAAATAAATTTATAAATAGATAATGAATAGAACGATTATACATTTATAATAGTATTTATTTTAAAGATTAAATTGAGTTTTTGTCTGAAAAATAAAAGAAACAAAAAAAAATAATTTAAAAATGGAATCAAAACTATATTTTGATATGCAAGAAGAAGAATAAAATTATAATAACAAAAAAATATGTATATATATATAGATGTACAATATAAATATAAATAAATTAAATAAAAAGCGTAATGGTTCCGAGCGTGAAACAGCTAAAGGGACCATGTCTGGGTTTGGTCTTCAATCGCAAGCATAGTAAAAGTTGCAAGGTTCTTAAAAATGTGGAAGGTTTTCTTGTTTTAAATTTTTTGCGATCACCTACAGGACAATTTACTGATGTTATTTATCCATGGCAATGTTGAGGTTTTCTCTCGTGTCCACAGCTAATGCTGGTTGTCTGAAGTGGCAGTTCGTTGAGTGCGGGGCGCAGCGTGTTGCCAATTTTGGCATTTTTGTCTGCGTCGCCGTCGCCGTTAACGAAATGCGATGCGAACGATCCGAGGGATCCCAACTTGGTGGCTCTTGCAATTGGAATGTGTCAAAGTATCTGTCGAATTGCAGCAGCCTCAATTTGTATGCGTACATGAGAACGCCAAAGAAATTATGATATTAAGCTTTGGTCTGTATTTCTTGTTTGTATTTTTCAGAACTAATACAAGCCGACTTGGGATTTATATTTGAATGTTGAGTTTAGTTTAGTTTTTGATTTTGATTTTGAGGCAGCCATTTGAAATATTTAACATAAACGGTGATCAGACGACGACGCAGACGTTGAAAATTATATGTGAAAGACGATTTGAAAAAATTGTTGGCTTCTTAAAAAACTTGTTTGGACTTGTTGGAATTACGGCTTAAATATTTATCGTGAACAATTTTTTGTTTGTGTTTTTTTTTTTCTCAATTAAAGGTCTGTTGTTGTGACGGGGATTTTTTTTTATTTTTTTTTTTTTAATTGTATTTTATTTCCATTAGGCGGCAATAAATTTTAAAAATTAATTTGATAATGCGAATTTTCATTTTATATTTGCATTCATTCCATTCCAAGCGTTTAGAATTTCGTGTTGTTATTGTAAATCACACGCACTCACACTCGCGCAGGCTCCTGGCGATATTTGATATAGATATATAGATATATATAAATTCATATATATATATATATATATTTATTTTATTTCATTTATTGTATATGAATAATATTTAATGGCATTCGAAACTCAATGCAGGCAACGGCGACCGATACGAGGGTAGCTTCGGGGGCGGTAAACGCGCGCGCACTTTGCGTCCATATAATATATATACATACAATATATATACAATATATATATATATATTATATATATAATAATATGGGTTTTTATATGCGAATGCGAGTGTGTATAAGCATTTTAGAAAATAAGCAAGTCCGAAAATGAACCGAACCGTCGACGACTTGGACCAGCTCTGTCTCTGCCAGGACTTCTCGACGGCGTTGACGTTGCCCGTTTACCGTTTTGCCACTCGGGAACTGCGTGCGTGCGTTCTGCGTCCTTTTGCTCGGTGCGTCGAGCCGAGAATATAAAAAAGCAATGTTGGCACTCAAAAGACGTCCAAAAGCCGTATGCCAACTACCCGCACGTCCGATGCCGATCTGATCTGCGATGCGTTCGGCGTTCCATCAACTAGCGACCAGCTTACGGCAGCCTGTTACCAGCAACCAACGATACAACACGGCACAAAACATAACACGGACGAGCTCGACGCGTACATGGTTGCCACCACTCGCCTTCCATGCTAACCCCTGTTAGAGCGACCGCCAAAATAAAAAAACGGCCAACAGACGCGCAAAATGCAGCGCGGGGCAATGGTTCTCAGGTTCCCCCCAATCCCCTATTTATGCAAGTCCTATGTAAAAAGTATCTGTGATAAGTTTTTTGCCTTGGTCAAAGTTCGCGCGCGCAAATACACGCAAGCAAGCACACACACAAACACACAGAGGTGGGGAGAACAGCTCGCTCTATATAAATCGTTTATATACTGCACGGCGTCGCTGCATTGAACGCACATCGAACGGTTGGGTGGACCTCCCTTCCCAAAAAAAAAGGAAATTCCAAAAACTGCGCATCAAGAAATAGAAAAAACTTGGCGCTGACTACGCAATGTCTACGCGACCACACTTCCGTTGGATGGTGGCTCACAACCCACTTAAGCCCCACACCCACACACAGCCTAACCAGCCAGCTGCCCACTGAGCCGACCAACCACGCAGCCACGTTCACGACGACGACAACGACTATGATAAAGAAGTGCAGCTGCTGGCGGTGCGTGTGGGCAGGCCAACTGCCACCCATTGGGGGCCAGACAGGCTCCTGCTCATCATCATCATGGTCATCATCGCTGCAGAATTGCAATGCACCAACTCCTCGCTGTGGGGTGTGCATGTGCGTGTGTGTGCGCTGAGCTGCCTGCCTTTTGGTCAGTTGCTTGCTGCACGTGCTGAGCCTCCACGAACAGCTGCTCCTGCTGCTGCTGGTCCGGCGTAGCTTCCATGTAAAAGTTACGAGTCTGGTTAAGTAAATAAACGGTTTGGAGCTGGGGTAGGCATAACTTCTAAAAATATGCCGAAAAGAGACAACAAAACATAAAAAAAGAAGCAACGACTACTTGTGTGTGTCTGCTTCCTCCTGCATGCAGGCGCCGCTGCTGCCTCGCACTTCAAGTGCATTTGCGTTGCATACTTTTGGGGGGACTGCGGCCTGCAGTCGCAGCCAACTCTTGCTTTCTCTCTCTCCCACACACACTCTCTCGCTCGCTTTCTCTTTCGCTCACTCCCTCTTTCGCTGTGTTTGGCTCTCTCTTTAGCATTCTCTGGCATACGCACATGAGCTTGGCTTGTTGCAGCTCCTTTTTGGCCATCTAAATTGTGGCAAGTTGACGTTGGCAGCGACGCCAGCGTCGCTGTCATGTACTCCACATGCAGCAGCAACAGCAGCAGTTGGGTAAATGCATATCGTCCCCCTCCCACCTAGTGCACCCTCCCCTTTTGGGCCACTATCTTCTAGTTGCATTGCCATGCATTGCAACATTTCTCCAGTTGGGGAAGCGCAAATGCCGCTGTCAGCGTTGCATTGCGCATGTCCTTGTTTACATTATGTGCCGTATGCCCCAAACTTGGCGTCGCCGACTGCATCTGTGTGCTGCATGTGCATGTGTGAATGTAGAAAAGCAAAAAGTCTACTACTACAACTAAACCTTCAGCTCGGGACACCCGAGTTGTATACACGTACAACCAGCAGCATCCTTCTGCATGCTGCAAGTTGCTGCCGTGTGTTGCTGCTGTAGCTGAGCGCCGCCACCGGCGACGCCGACGAGTCAACTCTGAGAACGACAAGGAACCCGAGTCAAATCTGAGCTGAATTGGGTTGATAGAATGGGGGAAAGAGTCTGGAGACGAAATAAATGATCATGGCCAACTCATACGATCGTTTGCGCATACATTTTCGATCGAACTCCTTAAGTTTAATATATATTTAAAGAGATCATTTTGTGGAGGTAAAATATTTTATATATTTTGATGACAATACAAGGTGTATGAAATATATTTTTATTTTTCTTTTAGTTTATATATATAAATAATAAAATTGATTTTGGGGAACCTTGAAATGAACAAATATACATATATAATAAAAATTGTCTATGCATAAGAAATTAAGCAGATAGCAAAAAAGTATATATTGCTTTTTATATATTTTTGTCTACCTTTCATGTCCTATAAGAAACTAGACTGCAGTTTACTATGATATTTTTAAATATATTTAACAGTAAACAATTTTTAAAAATAAATAAAATATAAAAAAAACTATCCAAGGATCAGCTTAATGTATTTTAATATGACAGGGTTAAAAAAAATGATGACCAAAGGATATAAAATATATATACAAATGATAAATATCATATGTTTATTGCATATAAGAATTGATCATTAAAAGTGCGTTTTGCTTATAGATTCTTTTAATTATATAATAATACTTACATTATTCTACATTGCTTATGTATTAATTTTCAAATGTATATGTGTGTAATAGGGTTAAAATAATTTATTTTTTAATTACTTATCATAATGTTTATATTTTAAAAATAAAATACTTTAATGACTACTTCACTTACCAGAACAATAAAAATATATCGAAAAAATATCACATCACAACAATTTTTGGTATTAATTTGCTTTAATTTTCTTGTGTTCCTAAAATTTTTACTAAACGATCTTAAGTATTTTTTTTTTATTTTCAATTTTCTCTATAATTTGTTCGCGTTTTTTTTTTGTTGTAAATAATTATAATGCGATTTTGCACATGTAAAATTTGGCTTATAATTTTCTGCTTCGTGCTTCCGTGCTGCTCTCGTAGACTTTTCAGTTGTTTCAAAAATTTTCAGGTAATTTCGTAGGTTTTGATTTGAATTTCTCTTCAAATTTGTTGTTTTTGTTTTTAGTAATTTGTTTTTATTTTACTTATTCGCCCAAATGTTCGACGCCAAAATGCACCATTAAATTGGTTAATTAACTAAAGAGTTACGTCTGAATTTGCAGAAAACTAAAATTTGCCGTTAGATGTGGACCGAGACAAGATTTGTTGGACCGAAACTTGGAAAACTCAACTCGAGACGAGATCAAATTCAGACGCTTGAAATTTGCTTCAAATCGGAATCTGTGCGGAACTGAAACAGAAAGTTACTTCTGACTGACTGACTGACTGCCTGCTTAGTATATATGTATATTTAGTAGTTAGTATAAGCTACTAATTATTTTTTCTTGATATTGAATCCTTATGTTGGCTTGTTGTTTTGCTTTGCTGTTGTTGACGAACAAAATGCGATGCGTGTTGTTGTTGCTGTTGCTGCTGCTGCTTATCGTATTGGTAAAAATGTAACTTTGTCTATTTGATTATTTGTTGTTGGCTGGCTGGTTTGTAGTTTTGGTTGTTTTTGGAAATGAAGAAAAAACTGCCTACATGCTAAACGCCGGCGTTTACATTGTCTTTGGCCTGTGCATGGATGGCAGTATTGGGCGTTGGGCGTTCACTGGCATTCAAGATGGCGTTGCGGCGCTCAGGAACGGCGCCTGCAACACCTGCAACCAAGTGGTGCGCCTTGGGCCAGCTGGATGTTGAGCCTTCATGGCAAACGGTGGCATTTCGAAGCACATATATGAGCAGCCCACCTGAAGAAAAAAGGCGATGCCACGATTTGGAGCCTTGCACGTGTGGGCGGTTGTATTGGTTTATATATTTTGGTTGGCTCTGTACTCTTGCACTTCAAGTCATTTTTGCGCACTTTCACTTTTTTTTGCCAAGCATACACATACACAGATGCACACACGCACCCTCACTGCGATGTTTTTCTTTTGGTATTTCACTTTCTTGCCGATGCGTTGCGTTCGAGTTCGAGTTGAGTTCGAGTTGAGTTTGAGTCTGTGCGTTGTCTCGGCCTGGCTGTGAGACTGTGATTTATGCGCTGCGAAGACTGCGAACTGGACTGTCGACCTGCCTGCCGACTGCCTGCCTGGCACTGCCTAGATATTTGCTTGCCTGTCTGCCTGCCTGCCTGTCTGTCTGTCTGACTGGCTGCTTGCCTGCCTGCGTACTAAGCCAGCAGCATGGACAGGACCCGAGTAGCAGAAAAAACGCCGCAACTTGTTTCGCGTTTAGCAGATTTCTGTTGCAATGTTGTGCAAAAATTGTTAACGTTGATGGCCAGCGTCGTTGTCAGACCGGCGGTCGTGCTAGCTGGCGTCGCTGTCGCTGCCTTCGATGACGTCGCTGCAACGCGATTTGATTGTAAAGTTTCACCTCAGTCACCGCACTGCACCGCAACTCCCATCGACCCAAGGTTGGCTTGATGAAACTGGCCGCTGGCCGTGCGCGTTGATGTGGCGGGCGCGAAAGGCGAGAAAAAATTCAACGCCAGCGCGCAGCCAATTGTCCTCTTCGTTTTTGGTTTTGGTGCTTGGCGAATAAAAAAAATTGTTGCTGCGATGGCAGTGGCAGCGGCGGCGTCGCGTTGTTAATGTACGTACATACATGTGCAGTGGCGCACACATACACACACACACACACACTGAAACAAACTCATACATACGAGGCGCACATATGCACATTGCTGGACAAATCCAAAGCACACATAGGGACAGCAATGACATGGACAGGGAACGCGCGCTCAGTCGCGAAAAATCAAAACAAAGCGCAACGACGGCAGCGCCAACGATGGCAGCAGCAGCAGCGAAAGCACACACACACACACACACACGAACACATATATACACAGTTGTAGGCAGAGACATGCACATGCCTCACACAAACAGCTATCCCAATCAAGCGGCGAACGCATTTTGTGTTTGCTGCGCCTAAAAATCAAATAGCGCCAAAAAGTATGCAACACGAAATGCAGCACACGAAGAGTTTTGCGCTAGTGGTTGGGGAGGAGGACTGCAACGTGGACAGCGCTGCCCGCAACGTTGCTGCGTATAGGCAGCTGAAAACGCCGCAGTCGGGCCTAATACATAACTAAAACATTCATCCATTTGACTCGCCCGCAGCAGAAGCCGCCCACTAACAACCCATCCACTTTGCACACGCACACACATGTACATACATGCACATGTGTGGTTTGGGGGCGCGCTGTTGCTCCTAGCTTTGCATTGTTGCTGCCGCCATTTCGCGCTCAATTCGATTGCCCCGCCAGAGGCAGCGGCAGCCCGCATCCCACCACCCTCTGGCAAACCCAAACTTCAGTCTCAATCCCCGCATAGTCTGTGTTTTGTTTTGATTTCGTACTTTTGTTCGTTTTTTTTTTCTCTCGCACGCTCACACATGCACGGCAAATGCAATTCTTTCGTTTTCATTTTCCATCACAACAACAACAACAACAAAAGTGTTAAAAACTCTGCGTATTGCCCCTCCGCGTAAGCAACACTTTTCCTTATTGCGCGTTTTTTTTTTGCCTCCATTTTGGTATTAGTATGGGTAAACGCAAAGCCAGTTTTGCCAACACAATTTTAAAACTGCAGCAAGAAAATACATCAGCACAAAAAAGTGGAACGTTGGCAACAACAACAACTAAATCGTAGCTACAGTACCTTCAATTTTGCCCGTATCCAAAACACACAGATAAATACATACGCATACTAATATGTATTTATATGTGTATCCCTTTATGTATATAATATACTCGGTATTTAGCCATGCACGTACGCACAAATGCGCGGAAATGCATCAAAAAAGCGGAGAAAAATTGTTGGGCCAAAAACACGGCCCCTTGCTGTGAAATGCATATGCATGAGTATATATGTGCCTGTGTGAGTGGCTTATACATGCACACCCATACATGCTCAGGCATGCATATGGCCTGCAAACTAAACAGGGAATGCATTTGATCCCGGCATACGTACGCATTTCGCATTTAACTCATACGCCGTGTAGGCGGGGCGGGTCAAGTTAGGCCTGCACATAACCCGCCCGCTACTACTCACACCTTTGCCACATACATACATATATGTGCTGGGGTGGCCATAAGGTCTGCATATGTACATTTATGGCTCTATCGATGGCATTGGTTATTGACTTTGATTTTGGTTTTGCTTTTGGTTCAAAGTTTAGTAGCTACGAATGTGGCTAGCATCTGGCTGTGTCGGCGGGGTGGCCTTCATTCATTTCATGTACATAAAAGACTTACCAGATAGCTTATAGATTAATAAGCTGCCCCCAAACAAATGCCAAAGCTACATCAAATACGAACACTCCTCTACACCCCGCTATACAGCTAGATATCTGGCCTGTGGACTGCGGTTCCTGATTAACTGTCTGCCAGTCCTGCGGTTTGACCGATCCACCGGCCGGTCCACCAGCCCCCAATCTATGCCCATTAGTCGCTTTGTGATTATTAATTAATGAATCAACGGTGGAATGTGGCTCATAAATTGTGAAATTGCGCTGAAAAGCGATAAAAAAATTCATTTGCATAGAAAATAAAACAAATGAGTGAGTGTAGACAAAAAATGGGGTTGGCCGTAAAGAAATTCCACATAAGTCACGGCTTTCTATAATTTTTATTCTATGTTAGGATCTGACTACAGAGTATTATTGGCCCCTCCAAAAATAATCAAATTATTTTTTTTATTTTAGCCCGTCAAATGTATCTCAATTTATTGGTATATTTTACATATTTATTTAATTTTATTATGTATGTCTGTATATAAAGTGGTTCCAGATCGTATTTTAATATAAAAAACCTTCACTTAAAGAATACATTTTTTTACATTTTATCAATTGGGTAATTAAATTCTAGAAAATATAAATTCCAATTCAAATCAATTAATGCCATACACAGGAGCATATGCACAGCCCTGAACAACTCGGCTGCCCACAAAAAAAAAGAAGAAAACGTAACCTATGTGTGCATATTTTTTATTGGGGAAAAAACGAAAGCCGCGTGCGACTTTTGCAATTGGTATCGCTAATCGGTTTTGCTGTTCCTTCTCGATGGGAATTAAAGTTAGGCGATAGAAAATAAAGGATATGTAATTTTACTACAACACTGTAGTTATCATGTTTAAGAGACAGTTTCACTTTCATGATGATAAAGAATATATATACTTTAGGGGTCGGAGATGCTTCCTTCTGCCTGTTCTACCCGTTGTCAATGTGGTCAGGGTATATAAAAACCAGATGAAAAGTAATGTGAACCCAAATATTATTTAAAACGCCTCGTAATTGGTTGAAATTAATAGCAAAAATGATCGATTAAAATATTAACCTTAATAGAACTTCGGGTATCTAGCTAGGGAAGTATGCAAATTGCTTGGGGCCGCATTTGAGCGTTGGCCGAAATTCCTTTTTAGTTCGATGATGTTGATTCTGTGCGCAGCTGGTAGGACGCCTGAGTGCAGATGCTGATGATGCTGATGCGGCTGTCGATACTGATGTAGTCTATGTATTGATGCAGCTGCAGCTGCTGATGGCCGTTGGCTGATTTGCATATTCCCCAAAGCGCAATGCGTTGCAGTTGCAATTCGTTTGCCTAAAAGCATCAAGCACGGCCGAAACCTTATTCATGGTGGGCCCGGGGAAGTTCGGATGGCCGGTGCATAATGAAAATATGGCATGGCAGCTGCAGCAACAGCAGCAACAACCAAAATGACAAAGACAACGCGGAAAATTGCGCGAAAAACTAAACATGCGACAGGCGCAGAGGGGCCAAGCGACAGCTGCAACACAGCTAACAACAAAAATCCATTCGAGGCTTTGCCCTCGCTCCAAAGTAGCTGCAGTTGCAACATTCTATCAAAAAAAAAAAAAATGCACACCACTAACTGCAATAAGGGAAGCTGCCAACATGGGGTTCGGGTGCAGGTTTGCTGATTTCCATACAGGCTATAGGTACGCATTGCACTTGAGCGTGGCAGTGGGCAAAGAGGGCAATTGTGGGGAGAGTTGGGTCAAGCGACAAGCGGTGCACACGTGCAGGTCAGGCTCGCCATATGGCCAAGTCGCACTTGAAAGTTGGAATCATCATCAGCTCCCGCGAGTACTTTATAATTCATGCGGCTCATTTTTTGTCGCACATCAGTCCCCAAAGATTGCTGGCCATAAGTATATTTTATTAATATTAATTAATCAAGCGAATGAACAGCGTAGCTCAAGGGACCTGCAGCCAAAACGGATGCCCTACAACCGAACTTTGAACTTTCAATATAGAATATTTTGTATGTACTCTGTAATTCTATAGACAATGCGGGCGGACAGCAGAAGCAAAAATTGCTAAGCCCCCTATTTGGCATGTACTCTGAATGCGAGTGTGGGGCGAGTGGGCGTGGCTGGGCGGCCTTACACTGCATTGCTTGTTGTTGCATTCAAAATGCGCGCTTGCGTTTGAAAGGCAACACAAAAAATACAAAAATGCTCCGCCTACCAGCATTCAGGCAAACAGTGAGTGAGGAAGGGGCCGGAGTGGGCTTGGGAGATGGTGGCTGTGGCGTCTGTCAACCATCGTTGCAATGGCAGAAAATAAATGCAACTGCGCTGCAATGGCTACTGTTGAGCTGCGCTGCTCTGCCTGCGTCTGCGTGCATTGCTCATACGCCCCGTGCGACGCCGTTAACATACGCAGAATGCACTTTCACGATAACAACAACAACAAAACCAATAACAACAACAAATGTCGCGCTGTTGCTGCAACTGCTGCTGCTGCTGCCGTTCGCTGAATTTTGTTAGAGCAGCTGCGGGCGTTGCACAATTAAGGGGCATGGGTTGGATTTGCAGCTTGGCATGGGCAGACAGACAGGCAACATGGCTGGGCTTTTACGCTGCAGTTGCTTTGTCAATCCGCGGACTTGTTCATATATATCAATTTGTTGCCCGTTGCCATAGCCTTTATATTTACTGCAGTTGCCCGTCTATGAGGTTGCGACAGTCGTTTGCCCACATTGCCCCCAATTTGCGAGCCAACTTCATTTAATTCCGACTCCACTCGCACAAAAAATGCATAGCCCTGCCTACAAAATTGGATTAAACTTAGCTGTACTCGAGTATTGATCAAATGGCAACAAATATGCATATTCAAACAGCTTAATTTCACTTACGAAATCATTTTTAAATTTTCTTGCTTCACTTTAATTAAGACATTGTTTAGTGTAAAGAAACGTACTCATTTCAATTAAGCACACACACTCGAGACTTTTCTTGTCGTGTCAGCGAGCATAGTTATTACCTGTGCGGGACAAACACGACGACGTCATCTTGGCGCAAGAAAGTGACCATGTCAAATACCCATAAATAATAAAAAAAAAGGAGCAAACTAAATACACTATCGAAATGCTTGAACCAAACAATTTAGATTTTTATAAACTAAAATCTTTGTTTTTATTTTGAAATTAATACATTTACAAAATAATATTATTATTGCTAGTGTTGTGCTGTTTTTCTTTTTTTGTTTTTTTAAAGATATTTTTAAAAGTTAATACGAACTTTACAATTTGACGAATATATGTTTCTTATTTTAAAAGTTTACCACATTCAATTTGACATCTAACTATATTTTTTCTCAAGGCTTCAAGTCGATTTCAAACCAATTTGAAATACAAAATATTTTATTTTTAAGATTTTAGAGTTTTGCTTGAGCGTCTATTAGTTTGTGGACATATTGTTTTTTTTTTTTAAATAATAATAAAACTTTTAACAGTTCGGTTAGATCTAAACTTTTTTTCTTATTGAACAAATAATAATAAAACAGAACAAGCCTAGTGCCAAAGTCTAAGTATCATTAGAGGATAAGGGTACACAAGCTAAGCAACAGCGACATCATGAAACAAACATGCAAATAGTTAAGTGCCAAACCGCCGTTAAGGATAAGCACAATAGCGCGGAGGAGTGCCGCACACAACTTTTATTCACTCACTAACACATGCACACACACGCACACACACTCTGGCGGTCTGTGGTTGGTATGAAATATCTCAGGAGACAGCGCATAAGCCACAACAACTACAGCAAAAGCAAGAGCAGCAGAGACAACGTTGGCGGCATATTATAATTAAAGTAGAACAGCTTAAAGGACATTAACACAAGGACACGCCAGCTGGGCAAGTCGTAAGTTTGCTTGGCTGAAGGCGTCCGGCTGGCGGACGACCGCTGAGCGACGACATCTTTTGCACATTTTGCGCTTTTGTTGTGCGCTGAACGAAAAAAATTCCGCTTGTCATGTGATAAGGATAATGAAATCCTTGGCTCTGAAAATATTTGCCTTGCCACTATTTACATGCGTCGGTTCGTCAGTTTGAATATGTGTGTGTGTGACCACGTGTAGGTAAGCAAAGGTGTGGCCAAAGTTGTCGCCGTCTTTGAGTCCTTTGGGGTTACCCAGCGGCAACTGGCTAGCAACTGGCCGCTATTTTTGTTCGTTTTTAGTATCAATTTGGTCGCAAGTGTTGTCGCATAGCATAAAGACACTTGTACTTATGTGTGCCAGCGTGTGTGTGTGTATTTGGAAACCCTTAAGTCATCAGCAATTTAGCTGGGTGCGCCTTTTACACATATGTGACTAGCTGCAATTTTGAGGTCAAGGAAGTGGCTCCATTTGGCTGCCAGTTAGATTGAGCGATACAACAATTATGCAGCCGGCGCAACATGCCCAGAGCCGGAAACTTTAGCTGGCGCCAAACTAATTGCATACTTGTGGGCGCTACCCCAATTTAATCTTAAAGGCAATTTTGCATTTCTTGCTACGCTCGCCACACCGAATGCAATTTGCAAAACTTTTGCACCCGAAATTGCATGCAATTGCACACATTGTGCAGGATCTCTCGACGGCCTCAAGAGTGGGGGGCTAAGGACTGCGCTGCTGATAGGCAGAAGGCGATTCGGTTCGGGTAATTGCGTTTTGGGCCATGCACGTCTGCTAGACAACAAGTTGGCAGCCTTACAACCAACCCCCAGGGGTGAAAGTCGGGCCAAAGTGCATATTATGCAGGCCAAAAAACTGCAATTCAACAGGAACGGTAACGGGCCATGAGCCACAAGGATGAGCCCTGATTGCAAGCCGGCAAATTAAAAACTTCCATTGATGGCAAACAAACAATGCCCAGACTGGTTACCTACTCGTCATCACAAACATCATCATCATCGTTGCGTCGTCGTCGTCGTCGTCATCGTTCGTCGATTCTTTGTCGTAATTTTGTTGATTTATAGCTGGGAAGTTCGATTAAACGTACTGCTGATAACAATTGGGGTTATGGATAGGTGTGTTAGGGAGAATTCTGCAGGTGTTAATATTTCCTAAAGATTGCAAGGAAATTTCTATTGAAAATAAGTAAAAATATTCAAATTAAATTTTATTTATACAATTCTTTTTATTATTATTATTATTATTATTTTTGTTGTAAAATGAAACGATACATGTGTATGCAGTTATACCTTGCCTAAAGTTTGAACCTTGAAAAAAGAAAGAAAGAAAAAGTTCAATGGGAATTGCCAAAAAATTGATTTTGAATCGAGAATATAAGTTGGGAAACATTTCAACAACCAGCGTAAGTAAAAACGTAGTCATACTTAACTATTCTACATTTATAAATGATTTTTTATAAATTAATGCAAAACATGACAGTCTCATTTAATAAACAAAACTGAAATTGAACAACAAGACTATTCACTTTTTGTAAGTGAATTTAATTTTGATCTTGGAACTGTAATTTTTGCTGTTTCTGCAACTAGCTAATGCATAAGATATGCATAGATGGCGGATCGGGCATTGCCTCGGCAGTGCAATTATAAATTAATTAGATCGGCTTAGCTTAAAGTTCTCAAGTTTCCAGTTTTTTAATATACATTTGACAAGGTGTGGCCTCAAACTTACTCTGACTGCCTTGGTATGGCCAATATTCTTAACCGATTAGTGGCATAACTAATAAAACTATAATTAAAAGAAAAACAAAAGTATTACAATTTCGAATCGTATTATTAAACATTAATGTAAACATGATTTTGTTCAAACACACAAAAGATTCCGAATATCTTAAATAATTTATATAACTTATTTGTGCTTATCAGTGCTGTTGTTGATCTATTTAAATGTATAGTGAGCGTTGCTCTAACTACTTCAATTAATCTGCTTAAAATTAACATTAATATGTATGTAACTTAAATAGAGCCCATTTCTTGTAGCCATTCCTTGGCGAAGAAAACTTTTTGTAAAGACCTTGTTACCGCAGAAGCAGTCGCTGCAAAATTCGGACTGCACGCCTTCTCTTTCATTGTGGTACGCCTCTTATTGTTGTGGGGACATCTGCCAGCTGTTGCATGACGTGTTGCCTGATACACACATCTACACATACAGCCACAGAGAGAGCGACAGAGAGAGAGGCAAGTGTCGTAAATGCACATATGTATAATGAGTTTGACCGGCATTATTTTGCAATTTTAAAAATTGCACGTGATTTTTACGAGGCGTCAAAAAAGGCGCAAAACAAAAACCGTAAAGAGAATGTGTGGGCCGGATAGGGAAGCAGTGGGCAGAGGTAAATTGAGTCGGCACGAGTGAGCGTCGCGTTTAACGACGGCCGCAGTATGAGAGCGAGTACAGGACACCGACCAGCAAGACTCCCATTCAGGCTTTATGTATACAACAGCCAAAATAAAATATAAAAAATAAAACACAAATATAAAAACAAAAATACAGAAAAAAGCAGCACATGGAAATGAGCACCCATAAAACGATATATACGAGCAAAAATTGGCGGCAAGTGCAGTCTTCTTTATTTCCTTTTTGCTTTTGGTGTTTCTCTTTTGTGAGCTGAAGCAACACATGGTTGCCGCACGGGTCCCAAGAGATATTTAAGCTGATTGCAAGCGCCGAGGCAGCAAACAGTTCTAGTTGACTAGAGCAACAAGCAACTGAATTTTCCAAAGCTTGAATCTAATTACATTTGATTCAAATTAATAACTACAACTGAGCTGTAATTTTTTGTGTTAAAAGATAGATTCGACTAAGGCAAGGAAGCCAAACTTAACTATGAACCCAACCAAAAATAAATAAATCCGTAAGCGGGCTAATTTTCTTGAAAAGCTAAAATTTCTATATTTGAGCCATAAAGCATAAAACCCATGTCACCAGCCATTGCGTTTGTCTAACTATATATGTATGTAAGATTTTTCGAAATATTTTCCATAGGACGGGAAATTCTAAATTCTAATTTTAATTCTTTTATACAAAATTAAAAAATATCTAAAAAGTAAAATTGCAACCAAAACCTGCATTAAGGTGAATGAAACCTAAAGGCAGGGAGTGCGTCGAGCCACAGACAACTTTTTTTTTTTATTATTAAGTTTTGTTTTATTTTAATTTTTCTGTTATTATCTGGAACAACTTAAATTAAATTTATATGAATATTTACAACTACTTATTCTACAGGTAAGTCTAACATACTATTTACAGTGTCGACTATATATATCGATCAGGGAGGTCTATTGGGTGAGACCTTCGCAGTCTCCTCCGCGTTCGGAGTCCTCCAATTCTACGCCTATTCAGAAGACGCCTAGCCAGACGATTAGGATGATTTCTCAGTCGCGCTATATAATTTGCGGCCTGTATATTTATTAAATCCCCGACTTTGGGCACTCCTAAGTCTTTTTGAACGTAATCGGGATTTATTTGCCCGTCGTTATGTCGTTATGTCGTTTTGAAGCGACATAGCTCCGCCGATCTAAAAAAATCATGGAGATATGACGTTTCAAAGCGACATAGCTTCGCCGTCGATCTTGGCGGATTCTACGGACCTCCCCGAGTAGCCCCTCCCTTTTTGGCGCCTATCGGGCTTTATTTGGCTGAGATATAGCCATTTAAAGTTTTTGGGGTAGTTATGTCGTTATGAAGCGACATAGCTCCGCCGATCTAAAAATATCATGGAGATCTGACGTTTCAAAACGACATAACTTCGCCGTTGATCTTGGCGGTTTCTATGGACCTCACCGAGTAGCCCATAACTTTTTGACCGCAATCGGGCTTTATTTGGCCGAGATATGACCATTTAAAGTTTTTCCAAAAAATTCTACATACATGACATAATAGTAACGCAAAGCATTGCTTACTTTCGAGCTGTTCACATAAAAAAAAAAATGCAGAACGACATAATCTTGCCATGATCAGCGGCGGAGTTATGTCGTTTTGAAGCGACATAGCTCCGCCGATCTAAAAAAATCATGGAGATATGACGTTTCAAAGCGACATAACTTCGCCGTCGATCTTGGCGGTTTCTATGGACCTCCCCGAGTAGCCCATCCCATTTTGGCCCTCATCGGGCTTAACTTGGCCGAGATATAGCCATTAAAAGTTTGCGGGGTAATTATGTCGTTTTGAAGCGACATAGATCCGCCGATCTAAAAAAATCATGGAGATATGACGTTTCAAAGCGACATAACTTCGCCGTCGATCTTGGCGGATTCTACGGACCTCCCCCAGTAGCCCATCCCTTTTTGACCGTAATTGGGCTTTATTTGGCCGAGATATGACCATTTAAAGTTTTTCCAAAATATTCGTGTGGTTGTGTGACAAGGAAGTAACGCAAAGCATTGCTTACTTTCGAGCTGTTCACATAAAAAAAAATGCAGAACGACATAATCTCGCCATGATCAGCGGCGGAGTTATGACGTTTCAAAGCGACATAACTTCGCCGTCGGTCTTAGCGGTTTCTATGGACCTCCCCGAGTAGCCCATCCCTTTTTGACCGTAATCGGGCTTTATTTGGCCGAGATATAGCCATTTAAAGTTTTCGGGGTAGTTATGTCGTTTTGAAGCGACATAGCTCCGCCGATCTAAAAAAATCATGGAGATATGACGTTCCAAAGCGACATAACTTCGCCGTCGATCTTGGCGGATTCTACGGACCTCCCCGAGTAGCCCCTCCCTTTTTGGCCCCTATCGGGCTTTATTTGGCCGAGATATAGCCATTTAAAGTTTGCGGGGTAGTTATGTCGTTATGAAGCGACATAGCTCCGCGGATCTAAAAAAATCATGGAGATATGACGTTTCAAAACGACATAACTTCGCCGTTGATCTTGGCGGTTTCTATGGACCTCTCCGAGTAGCCCATCCCTCTTTGACCGTAATCGGGCTTTATTTGGCTGAGATATGACCATTTAAAGTTTTTCCAAAAAATTCGTGTGGTTGTGTGACATAATAGTAACGCAAAGCATTGCTTACTTTCGAGCTATTCACATAAAAAAAATGCAGAACGACATAATCTCGCCATGATCAGCGGCGGAGTTATGTCGTTTTGAAGCGACATAGCTCCGCCGATCTAAAAAAATCATGGAGATATGACGTTTCAAAGCGACATAACTTCGCCGTCGATCTTGGCGGTTTCTATGGACCTCCCCGAGTAGCCCATCCCTTTTTGACCGTAATCGGGATTTATTTGGCCGAGATATAGCCATTTAAAGTTTTCGGTGTAGTTATGTCGTTATGAAGCGACATAGCTCCGCCGATCTAAAAAAATCATGGAGATATGACGTTTCAAAACGACATAACTTCGCCGTCGATCTTGACGGATTCTACGGACCTCCCCGAGTAGCCCCTCCCTTTTTGGCCCCTATCGGGCTTTATTTGGCCGAGATATAGCCATTTAAAGTTTTCGGTGTAGTTATGTCGTTTTGAAGCGACATAGCTCCGCCGATCTAAAAAAATCATGGAGATATGACGTTTCAAAGCGACATAACTTCGCCGTCGATCTTGGCGGTTTCTATGGACCTCCCCGAGTAGCCCATCCCTTTTTGACCCCTATCGGGCTAATTGGCCGAGATATAGCCATTTAAAGTGTTCGGGGTAGTTATGTCGTTATGAAGCGACATAGCTCCGCCGATCTAAAAAAATCATGGAGATATGACGTTTCAAAACGCCATAACTTCGCCGTCGATCTTGGCGGATTCTACGGACCTCCCCGAGTAGCCCCTCCCTTTTTGGCCCCTATCGGGCTAATTGGCCGAGATATAGCCATTTAAAGTTTTCGGGGTAGTTATGTCGTTATGAAGCGACATAGCTCCGCCGATCTAAAAATTTCATGGAGATCTGACGTTTCAAAACGACATAACTTCGCCGTTGATCTTGGCGGTTTCTATGGACCTCCCCGAGTAGCCCATCCCTCTTTGACCGTAATCGGGCTTTATTTGGCCGAGATATGACCATTTAAAGTTTTTCCAAAAAATTCGTGTGGTTGTGTGACATAGAAGTAACGCAAAGCATTGCTTACTTTCGAGCTGTTCACATAAAAAAAAAATGCAGAACGACATAATCTCGCCTTGATCAGCGGCGGAGTTATGTCGTTTCGAAGCGACATAGCTCCGCCGATCTAAAAAAATCATGGAGATATGACGTTTCAAAGCGACATAACTTCGCCGTCGATCTTGGCGGTTTCTACGGACCTCCCCGAGTAGCCCATTCCTTTTTGGCCCCTATCGGGGTTTATTTAGCCGAGATATAGCCATTTAAAGTTTTCGGGGTAGTTATGTCCTTTTAAAGCGACATAATTCCGCCGATCTAAAAAAATCATGGAGATATGACGTTTCAAAGCGACATAACTTCGCCGTCGATCTTGGCGGTTTCTATTGACCTCCCCGAGTAGCCCATCCCTTTTTGACCGTAATCGGGCTTTATTTGGCCGAGATATGACCATTTAAAGTTTTTCCAAAAAATTCGTGTGGTTGTGTAACATAATAGTAACACAAAGCATTGCTTACTTTCGAGCTATTCACATAAAAAAAAAATGCAGAACGACATAATCTCGCCATGATCAGCGGCGGAGTTATGTCGTTTTGAAGCGACATAGCTCCGCCGATCTAAAAAAATCATGGAGATATGACGTTTCAAAGCGACATAACTTCGCCGTCGATCTTGGCGGATTCTACAGACCTCCCCGAGTAGCCCCTCCCTTTTTGGCCCCTATCGGACTTTATTTGGCCGAGATATAGCCATTTAAAGTTTTCGGGGTAGTTATGTCGTTTTAAAGCGACATAGCTCCGCCGATCTAAAAAAATCATGGGGATATGACGTTTCAAAGCGACATAACGTCGCCGTTGATCTTTGCGACCCTTTTTAGTAACGCAATGCATTGCTTACTTTCGAGCTGTTCACATAAAAAAAAAATGCAGAACGACATAATCTCGCCATGATCAGCGGCGGAGTTATGTCGTTTTGAAGCGACATAACTCCGCCGATCTAAAAAAATCATGGAGATATGACGTTTCAAAGCGACATAACTTCGCCGTCGATCTTTGCGGTTTCTATGGACCTCCCCGAGTAGCCCCTCCCTTTTTGGCCCCTATCGGGCTTTATTTGGCCGAGATATAGCCATTTAAAGTTTTCGGGGTAGTTATGTCGTTTTAAAGCGACATAATTCCGCCGATCTAAAAAAATCATGGAGATATGACGTTTCAAAGCGACATAACTTCGCCGTCGATCTTGGCGGATTCTACGGACCTCCCCGAGTAGCCCCTCCCTTTTTGGCCCCTATCGGGCTTTATTTGGCCGAGATATAGCCATTTAAAGTTTTCGGGGTAGTTATGTCGTTTTGAAGCGACATAGATCCGCCGATCTAAAAAAATCATGGAGATATGACGTTTCAAAGCGACATAACGTCGCCGTTGATCTTGGCGGTTTCTATGGACCTCCCCGAGTAGACCATCCCTTTTTGACCGTAATTGGGCTTTATTTGGCCGAGATATGACCATTTAAAGTTTCTCCAAAAAATTCGTGTGGTTGTGCGACATAATAGTAACGCAAAGCATTGCTTACTTTCGAGCTGTTCACATAAAACAAAAATGCAGAACGACATAATCTCGCCATGATCAGCGGCGGAGTTATGTCGTTTTAAAGCGACATAATTCCGCCGATCTAAAAAAATCATGGAGATATGACGTTTCAAAGCGACATAACTTCGTCGTCGATCTTGGCGGATTCTACGGATCTCCCCAAGTAGCCCCTCCCTTTTTGGCCCCTATCGGGCTTTATTTGGCCGAGATATAGCCATTAAAAGTTTTCGGTGTAGTTATGTCGTTTTAAAGCGACATAATTCCGCCGATCTAAAAAAATCATGGAGATATGACGTTTCAAAGCGACATAACTTCGCCGTCGATCTTGGCGGATTCTACGGACCTCCCCGAGTAGCCCCTCCCTTTTGGGCCCCTATCGGGCTTTATTTGGCCGAGATATAGCCATTTAAAGTTTTCGGGGTAGTTATGTCGTTTTGAAGCGACATAGATCCGCCGATCTAAAAAAATCATGGAGATATGACGTTTCAAAGCGACATAACTTCGCCGTCGATCTTGGCGGATTCTACGGACCTCCCCGAGTAGCCCATCCCTTTTTGACCGTAATTGGGCTTTATTTGGCCGAGATATGACCATTTAAAGTTTTTCCAAAATATTCGTGTGGTTGTGTGACATAGAAGTAACGCAAAGCATTGCTTACTTTCAAGCTGTTCACATAAAAAAAAATGCAGAACGACATAATCTCGCCATGATCAGCGGCGGAGTTATGTCGTTTTGAAGCGACATAGCTCCGCCGATCTAAAAAAATCATGGAGATATGACGTTTCTAAGCGACATAACTTCGCCGTCGATCTAGTCGGATTCTACGGACCTCCCCGAGTAGCCCATCCCTTTTTGGCCCCTATCGGGTTTTATTTGGCCGAGATATAGCCATATAAAGTTTTCGGGGTAGTTATGTCGTTTTAAAGCGACATAGCTCCGCCGATCTAAAAAAATCATGGAGATATGACGTTTCAAAGCGACATAACTTCGCCGTCGATCTTGGCGGATTCTACGGACCTCCCCGAGTAGCCCATCCCTTTTTGGCCCCTATCGGGTTTTATTTGGCCGAGATATAGCCATTTAAAGTTTTCGGGGTAGTTATGTCGTTTTAAAGCGACATAGCTCCGCCGATCTAAAAAAATAATGGAGATATGACGTTTCAAAGCGACATAACTTCGCCGTCGATCTTGGCGGATTCTACGGACCTCCCCGAGTAGCCCATCCCTTTTTGACCGTAATCGGGCTTTATTTGGCCGAGATATAGCCATTAAAAGTTTTCGGTGTAGTTATGTCGTTTTAAAGCGACATAATTCCGGCGATCTAAAAAAATCATGGAGATATGACGTTTCAAAGCGACATAACTTCGCCGTCGATCTTAGCGGTTTCTATGGACCTGCCCGAGTAGCCCATCCCTCTTTGACCGTAATCGGGCTTTATTTGGCCGAGATATAGCCATTTAAAGTTTTCGGGGTAGTTATGTCGTTTTGAAGCGACATAGCTCCGCCGATCTAAAAAAATAATGGAGATATGACGTT
This sequence comes from Drosophila virilis, assembly GCF_030788295.1. Lineage (NCBI taxonomy): Eukaryota > Metazoa > Arthropoda > Insecta > Diptera > Drosophilidae > Drosophila > Drosophila virilis. The sequence goes on along the minus strand of NC_091544.1, from coordinate 20,172,883 downwards.
TCAAAGCGACATAACTTCGCCGTCGATCTTGGCGGATTCTACGGACCTCCCCGAGTAGCCCCTCCCTTTTTGGCCCCTATCGGGCTTTATTTGGCCATTAAAAGTTATCGGTGTAGTTATGTCGTTTTAAAGCGACATAATTCCGCCGATCTAAAAAAATCATGGAGATATGACGTTTCAAAGCGACATAACTTCGCCGTCGAACTTGGCGGATTCTACGGACCTCCCCGAGTAGCCCATCCCCTTTTGACCGTAATCGGGCTTTATTTGGCCGAGATATGACCATTTAAAGTTTTTCCAAAAAATTCGTGTGGTTGTGTGACATAATAGTAACGCAAAGCATTGCTTACTTTCGAGCTGTTCACATAAAAAAAAATGCAGAACGACATAATCTAGCCATGATCAGCGGCGGAGTTATGTCGTTTTGAAGCGACATAGCTCCGCCGATCTAAAAAAATCATGGAGATATGACGTTTCAAAGCGACATAACTTCGCCGTCGATCTTAGCGGTTTCTATGGACCTGCCCGAGTAGCCCATCCCTCTTTGACCGTAATCGGGCTTTATTTGGCCGAGATATGACCATTTAAAGTTATTCCAAAAAATTCGTGTGGTTGTGTGACATAATAGTAACGCAAAGCATTGCTTACTTTCGAGCTGTTCACATAAAAAAAAAAATGCAGAACGACATAATCTCGCCATGATCAGCGGCGTAGTTATGTCGTTTTGAAGCGACATAGCTCCGCCGATCTAAAAAAATCATGGAGATATGACGTTTCAAAGCGACATAACTTCGCCGTCGATCTTGGCGGTTTCTATGGACCTCCCCGAGTAAGCCCATCCCTTTTTGACCGTAATCGGGCTTTATTTGGCCGAGATATGACCATTTAAAGTTTTTCCAAAAAATTCGTGCAGTTGTGTGACATAGAAGTAACGCAAAACATTGCTTACTTTCGAGCTGTTCACATAAAAAAAAATGCAGGTCGAGATAATCTCGCCATGATCAGCGGCGGAGTTATGTCGTTTTGAAGCGACATAACTCCGCCGATCTAAAAAAATTATGGAGATATGACGTTTCAAAGCGACATAACTTCGCCGTCGATCTTGGCGGATTCTACGGACCTCCCCGAGTAGCCCATCCCTTTTTGGCCCCTATCGGGCTTTATTGGGCCGAGATATAGCCATTTAAAGTTTTCGGGGTAGTTATGTCGTTTTGAAGCGACATAGCTCCGCCGATCTAAAAAAATCATGGAGATATGACGTTTCAAAGCGACATAACTTCGCCGTCGAACTTGGCGGATTCTACGGACCTCCCCGAGTAGCCCATCCCTTTTTGACCGTAATCGGGCTTTATTTGGCCGAGATATGACCATTTAAAGTTTTTCCAAAAAATTCGTGTGGTTGTGTGACATAATAGTAACGCAAAGCATTGCTTACTTTCGAGCTGTTCACATAAAAAAAAATGCAGAACGACATAATCTCGCCATGATCAGCGGCGGAGTTATGTCGTTTTGAAGCGACATAGCTCCGCCGATCTAAAAAAATCATGGAGATATGACGTTTCAAAGCGACATAACTTCGCCGTCGATCTTGGCGGATTCTACGGACCTCCCCGAGTAGCCCATCCCTTTTTGGCCCCTATCGGGCTTTATTTGGCCGAGATATAGCCATTAAAAGTTATCGGTGTAGTTATGTCGTTTTAAAGCGACATAATTCCGCCGATCTAAAAAAATCATGGAGATATGACGTTTCAAAGCGACATAACTTCGCCGTCGATCTTAGCGGTTTCTATGGACCTGCCCGAGTAGCCCATCCCTCTTTGACCGTAATCGGGCTTTATTTGGCCGAGATATGACCATTTAAAGTTATTCCAAAAAATTCGTGTGGTTGTGTGACATAATAGTAACGCAAAGCATTGCTTACTTTCGAGCTGTTCACATAAAAAAAAAAATGCAGAACGACATAATCTAGCCATGATCAGCGGCGGAGTTATGTCGTTTTGAAGCGACATAGCTCCGCCGATCTAAAAAAAGCATGGAGATATGACGTTTCAAAGCGACATAACTTCGCCGTCGAACTTGGCGGTTTCTATGGACCTCCCCGAGTAAGCCCATCCCTTTTTGGCCCCTATCGGGTTTTATTTGGCCGAGATATACCCATTTAAAGTTTTCGGGGTAGTTATGTCGTTTTAAAGCGACATAACTCCGCCGATCTAAAAAAATCATGGAGATGTGACGTTTCAAAGCGACATAACTTCGCCGTCGATCTTGGCGGATTCTACGGACCTCCCCGAGTAGCCCCTCCCTTTTTGGCCCCTATCGGGCTTTTTTTGGCCGAGATATAGCCATTTAAAGTTTTCGGGGTAGTTATGTCGTTTTGAAGCGACATAGCTCCGCCGATCTAAAAATATCATGGAGATATGACGTTTCAAAACGACATAACTTCGCCGTTGATCTTGGCGGTTTCTATGGACCTCCCCGAGTAGCCCATCCCTTTTTGACCGTAATCGGGCTTTATTTGGCCGAGATATGACCATTTAAAGTTTTTTCAAAAAATTCGTGCAGTTGTGTGACATAGAAGTAACGCAAAGCATTGCTTACTTTCGAGCTGTTCACATAAAAAAAATGCAGAACGACATAATCTCGCCATGATCAGCGGCGGAGTTATGTCGTTTTGAAGCGACATAACTCCGCCGATCTAAAAAAATCATGGAGATATGACGTTTCAAAGCGACATAACTTCGCCGTCGATCTTGGCGGATTCTACGGACCTCCCCGAGTAGCCCCTCCCTTTTTGGCCCCTATCGGGCTTTATTTGGCCGAGATATAGCCATTTAAAGTTTTCGGGGTAGTTATGTCGTTTTGAAGCGACATAGATCCGCCGATCTAAAAAAATCATGGAGATATGACGTTTCAAAGCGACATAACTTCGCCGTCGATCTTGGCGGATTCTACGGACCTCCCCGAGTAGCCCCTCCCTTTTTGGCCCCTATCGAGCTTTATTTGGCCGAGATATAGCCATTAAAAGTTTTCGGTGTAGTTATGTCGTTTTAAAGCGACATAATTCCGCCGATCTAAAAAAATCATGGAGATATGACGTTTCAAAGCGACATAACTTCGCCGTCGATCTTAGCGGTTTCTATGGACCTGCCCGAGTAGCCCATCCCTCTTTGACCGTAATCGGGCTTTATTTGGCCGAGATATGACCATTTAAAGTTTTTCCAAAAAATTCGTGCAGTTGTGTGACATAGAAGTAACGCAAAACATTGCTTACTTTCGAGCTGTTCACATAAAAAAAAATGCAGGTCGAGATAATCTCGCCATGATCAGCGGCGGAGTTATGTCGTTTTGAAGCGACATAGCTCCGCCGATCTAAAAAAATCATGGAGATATGACGTTTCAAAGCGATATAACTTCGCCGTCGATCTTGGCGGATTCTACGGACCTCCCCGAGTAGCCCCTCCCTTTTTGGCCCCTATCGGGCTTTATTTGGCCGAGATATAGCCATTTAAAGTTTTCGGGGTAGTTATGTCGTTTTGAAGCGACATAGCTCCGCCGATCTAAAAATATCATGGAGATATGACGTTTTAAAACGACATAACTTCGCCGTTGATCTTGGGGGTTTCTATGGACCTCCCCGAGTAGCCCATCCCTTTTTGACCGTAATCGGGCTTTATTTGGCCGAGATATGACCATTTAAAGTTTTTCCAAAAAATTCGTGTGGTTGTGTGACATAGAAGTAACGCAAAGCATTGCTAACTTTCGAGCTGTTCACATAAAAAAAATGCAGAACGACATAATCTCGCCATGATCAGCGGCGGAGTTATGTCGTTTTGAAGCGACATAACTCCGCCGATCTAAAAAAATCATGGAGATATGACGTTTCAAAGCGACATAACTTCGCCGTCGATCTTGGCGGTTTCTATGGACCTCTCCCTTTTTGGCCCCTATCGGGCTTTATTTGGCCGAGATATAGCCATTTAAAGTTTTCGGGGTAGTTATGTCGTTTTAAAGCGACATAATTCCGCCGATCTAAAAAAATCATGGAGATATGACGTTTCAAAGCGACATAACTTCGTCGTCGATCTTGGCGGATTCTACGGACCTCCCCGAGTAGCCCCTCCCTTTTTGGCCCCTATCGGGCTTTATTTGGCCGAGATATAGCCATTTAAAGTTTTCGGGGTAGTTATGTCGTTTTGAAGCGACATAGCTCCACCGATCTAAAAAAATAATCGAGATATGACGTTTCAAAGCGACATAACTTCGCCGTCGATCTTGGCGGATTCTACGGACCTCCCCGAGTAGCCCCTCCCTTTTTGGCCCCTATCGGACTTTATTTGGCCGAGATATAGCCATTAAAAGTTTTCGGTGTAGTTATGTCGTTTTAAAGCGACATAATTCCGCCGATCTAAAAAAATCATGGAGATATGACGTTTCAAAGCGACATAACTTCGCCGTCGATCTTAGCGGTTTCTATGGACCTGCCCGAGTAGCCCATCCCTCTTTGACCGTAATCGGGCTTTATTTGGCCGAAATATGACCATTTAAAGTTTTTCCAAAAAATTCGTGTAGTTGTGCGATATAGAAGTAACGCAAAACATTGCTTACTTTCGAGCTGTTCACATAAAAAAAAATGCAGAACGAGATAATCTCGCCATGATCAGCGGCGGAGTTATGTCGTTTTGAAGCGACATAGCTCCGCCGATCTAAAAAAATCATGGAGATATGACGTTTCAAAGCGACATAACTTCGCCGTCGATCTTGGCGGTTTCTATGGACCTCCCCGAGTAAGCCCATCCCTTTTTGGCCCCTATCGGGTTTTATTTGGCCGAGATATAGCCATTTAAAGTTTTCGGGGTAGTTATGTCGTTTTAAAGCGACATAACTCCGCCGATCTAAAAAAATCATGGAGACGTGACGTTTCAAAGCGACATAACTTCGCCGTCGATCTTGGCGGATTCTACGGACCTCCCCGAGTAGCCCCTCCCTTTTTGGCCCCTATCGGGCTTTATTTGGCCGAGATATAGCCATTTAAAGTTTTCGGGGTAGTTATGTCGTTTTGAAGCGACATAGCTCCGCCGATCTAAAAAATTATGGAGATATGACGTTTCAAAGCGACATAACTTCGCCGTCGATCTTGGCGGATTCTACGGACCTCCCCGAGTAGCCCATCCCTTTTTGGCCCCTATCGGGTTTTATTTGGCCGAGATATAGCCATTTAAAGTTTTCGGTGTAGTTATGTCGTTTTAAAGCGACATAGCTCCGCCGATCTAAAAAAATCATGGAGATATGACGTTTCTAAGCGACATAACTTCGCCGTCGATCTTGGCGGATTCTACGGACCTCCCCTAGTAGCCCCTCCCTTTTTGGCCCCTATCAGGCTTTATTTGGCCGAGATATAGCCATTTAAAGTTTTCGGGGTAGTTATGTCGTTATGAAGCGACATAACTCCGCCGATCTAAAAAAATCATGGAGATATGACGTTTCAAAGCGATATAACTTCGCCGTCGATCTTGGCGGTTTCTATGGACCTCCCCGAGTAAGCCCATCCCTTTTTGGCCCCTATCAGGCTTTATTTGGCCGAGATATAGCCATTTAAAGTTTTCGGGGTAGTTATGTCGTTATGAAGCGACATAGCTCCGCCGATCTAAAAAAATCATGGAGATATGACGTTTCAAAGCGATATAACTTCCCCGTCGATCTTGGCGGATTCTACGGACCTCCCCTAGTAGCCCCTCCCTTTTTGGCCCCTATCGGGCTTTATTTGGCCGAGATATAGCCATTTAAAGTTTTCGGGGTAGTTATGTCGTTTTGAAGCAACATAACTCCGCCGATCTAAAAAAATCATGGAGATATGACGTTTCAAAGCGACATAACTTCGCCGTCGAACTTGGCGGATTCTACGGACCTCCCCGAGTAGCCCATCCCTTTTTGACCGTAATCGGGCATCATTTGGCTGAGATATAGCCATTTAAAGTTTTCGGGGTAGTTATGTCGTTTTAAAGCGACATAATTCCGCCGATCTAAAAAAATCATGGAGATATGACGTTTCAAAGCGACATAACTTCGCCGTCGAACTTGGCGGATTCTACGGACCTCCCCGAGTAGCCCATCCATTTTTGACCGTAATTGGGCTTTATTTGGCCGAGATATGACCATTTAAAGTTTTTCCAAAATATTCGTGTGATTGTGTGACATAGAAGTAACGCAAAGCATTCCTTACTTTCAAACTGTTCACATAAAAAAAAATGCAGAACGACAATCTCGCCATGATCAGCGGCGGAGTTATTTCGTTTTGAAGCGACATAGCTCCGCCGATCTAAAAAAATCATGGAGATATGACGTTTCAAAGCGACATAACTTCGCCGTCGATCTTGGCGGATTCTACGGACCTCCCCGAGTAGCCCATCCCTTTTTGGCCCCTATCGGGCTTTATTTGGCCGAGATATAGCCATTAAAAGTTTTCGGGGTAGTTATGTCATTTTAAAGCGACATAATTCCGCCGATCTAAAAAAATCATGGAGATATGACGTTTCAAAGCGACATAACCTCGCCGTCGATCTTGGCGGATTCTACGGACCTCCCCGAGTAGCCCCTCCCTTTTTGGCCCCTATCGGGCTTTATTTGGCCGAGATATAGCCATTTAAAGTTTTCGGGGTAGTTATTTCGTTTTGAAGCGACATAGCTCCGCCGATCTAAAAAAATCATGGAGATATGACGTTTCAAAGCGACATAACTTCGTCGTCGATCTTGGCGGATTCTACGGACCTCCCCGAGTAGCCCCTCCCTTTTTGGCCCCTATCGGGCTTTATTTGGCCGAGATATAGCCATTTAAAGTTTTCGGGGTAGTTATGTCGTTTTGAAGTGACATAGCTCCGCCGATCTAAAAAAATCATGGAGATATGACGTTTCAAAGCGACATAACTTTGCCGTCGATCTTGGCGGTTTCTATGGACCTCCCCGAGTAGCCCCTCCCTTTTTGGCCCCTATCGGGCTTTATTTGGCCGAGATATAGCCATTTAAAGTTTTCGGGGTAGTTATGTCGTTTTAAAGCGACATAATTCCGCCGATCTAAAAAAATCATGGAGATATGACGTTTCAAAGCGACATAACTTCGTCGTCGATCTTGGCGGATTCTACGGACCTTCCCGAGTAGCCCCTCCCTTTTTGGCCCCTATCGGGCTTTATTTGGCCGAGATATAGCCATTTAAAGTTTTCGGGGTAGTTATGTCGTTTTGAAGTGACATAGCTCCGCCGATCTAAAAAAATCATGGAGATATGACGTTTCAAAGCGACATAACTTCGCCGTCGATCTTGGCGGATTCTACGGACCTCCCCGAGTAGCCCCTCCCTTTTTGGCCCCTATCGGGCTTTATTTGGCCGAGATATAGCCATTTAAAGTTTTCGGGGTAGTTATGTCGTTTTGAAGTGACATAGCTCCGCCGATCTAAAAAAATCATGGAGATATGACGTTTCAAAGCGACATAACTTCGCCGTTGATCTTGGCGGTTTCTATGGACCTCCCCGAGTAGCCCATCCCTTTTTGACCGTAATCGGGCTTTATTTAGCCGAGATATGACCATTTAAAGTTTTTCCAAAGAATTCGTGTGGTTGTGTGACATAATCGTAACGCAAAGCATTGCTTACTTTCGAGCTGTTCACATAAAAAAAAATGCAGAACGACATAATCTAGCCATGATCAGCGGCGGAGTTATGTCGTTTTGAAGCGACATAACTCCGCCGATCTAAAAAAATCATGGAGATATGACGTTTCAAAGCGACATAACTTCGCCGTCGATCTTGGCGGATTCTACGGACCTCCCCGAGTAGCCCCTCCCTTTTTGGCCCCTATCGGGCTTTATTTGGCCGAGATATAGCCATTTAAAGTTTTCGGGGTAGTTATGTCGTTTTGAAGCGACATAGCTCCGCCGATCTAAAAAAATAATCGAGATATGACGTTTCAAAGCGACATAACTTCGCCGTCGATCTTGGCGGATTCTACGGACCTCCCCGAGTAGCCCCTCCCTTTTTGGCCCCTATCGAGCTTTAGTGGGCCGATATATAGCCATTTAAAGTTTTCGGGGTAGGTATGTCGTTTTGAAGCGACATAGCTCCGCCGATCTAAAAAAATAATCGAGATATGACGTTTCAAAGCGACATAACTTCGCCGTCGATCTTGGCGGATTCTACGGACCTCCTCGAGTAGCCCCTCCCTTTTTGGCCCCTATCGGGCTTTATTTGGCCGAGATATAGCCATTTAAAGTTTTCGGGGTAGTTATGTCGTTTTGAAGCGACATAGCTCCGCCGATCTAAAAAATTATGGAGATATGACGTTTCAAAGCGACATAACTTCGCCGTCGATCTTGGCGGATTCTACGGACCTCCCCGAGTAGCCCATCCCTTTTTGGCCCCTATCGGGCTTTATTTGGCCGAGATATAGCCATTTAAAGTTTTCGGGGTAGTTATGTCGTTTTGAAGCGACATAGCTCCGCCGATCTAAAAAAATCACGGAGATATGACGTTTCAAAACGATATAACTTCACCGTTGATCTTGGCGGTTTCTATGGACCTCCCCGAGTAGACCATCCCTTTTTGACCGTAATCGGGCTTTATTTGGCCGAGTTATGACCATTTAAAGTTTTTCCAAAAAATTCGTGTGGTTGTGTGACATAGAAGTAACGCAAAGCATTGCTTACTTTCGAGCTGTTCACATAAAAAAAAAATGCAGAACGACATAATCTCGCCTTGATCAGCGGCGGAGTTGTCGTTTCGAAGCGACATAGCTCCGCCAATCTAAAAAAATCATGGAGATATGACGTTTCAAAACGACATAACTTCGTCGTCGATCTTGGCGGATTCTACGGACCTCCCCGAGTAGCCCCTCCCTTTTTGGCCCCTATCGGGCTTTATTTGGCCGAGATATAGCCATTTAAAGTTTTCGGGGTAGTTATGTCGTTTTGAAGTGACATAGCTCCGCCGATCTAAAAAAATCATGGAGATATGACGTTTCAAAGCGACATAACTTCGTCGTCGATCTTGGCGGATTCTACGGACCTCCCCGAGTGCCCCTCCCTTTTTGGCCCCTATCAGGCTTTATTTGGCCGAGATATAGCCATTTAAAGTTTTCGGGGTAGTTATGTCGTTATGAAGCGACATAGCTCCGCCGATCTAAAAAAATCATGGAGATATGACGTTTCAAAGCGACATAACTTTGCCGTCGATCTTGGCGGTTTCTATGGACCTCCCCGAGTAGCCCCTCCCTTTTTGGCCCCTATCGGGCTTTATTTGGCCGAGATATAGCCATTTAAAGTTTTCGGGGTAGTTATGTCGTTATGAAGCGACATAGCTCCGCCGATCTAAAAAAATCATGGAGATATGACGTTTCAAAGCGACATAACTTCGCCGTCGATCTTGGCGGATTCTACGGACCTCCCCGAGTAGCCCCTCCCTTTTTGGCCCCTATCGGGCTTTATTTGGCCGAGATATAGCCATTTAAAGTTTTCGGGGTAGTTATGTCGTTTTAAAGCGACATAATTCCGCCGATCTAAAAAAATCATGGAGATATGACGTTTCAAAGCGACATAACTTCGTCGTAAATCTTGGCGGATTCTACGGACCTCCCCGAGTAGCCCCTCCCTTTTTGGCCCCTATCGGGCTTTATTTGGCCGAGATATAGCCATTTAAAGTTTTCGGGGTAGTTATGTCGTTTTGAAGTGACATAGCTCCGCCGATCTAAAAAAATCATGGAGATATGACGTTTCAAAACGACATAACTTCGCCGTCGATCTTGGCGGATTCTACGGACCTCCCCGAGTGCCCCTCCCTTTTTGGCCCCTATCAGGCTTTATTTGGCCGAGATATAGCCATTTAAAGTTTTCGGGGTAGTTATGTCGTTATGAAGCGACATAGCTCCGCCGATCTAAAAAAATCATGGAGATATGACGTTTCAAAGCGACATAACTTTGCCGTCGATCTTGGCGGATTCTACGGACCTCCCCGAGTAGCCCCTCCCTTTTTGACCGTAATCGGGCTTTATTTGGCCGAGTTATGACCATTTAAAGTTTTTCCAAAAAATTCGTGTGGTTGTGTGACATAGAAATAACGCAAAGCATTGCTTACTTTCGAGCTGTTCACATAAAAAGAAAATGCAGAACGACATAATCTCGCCTTGATCAGCGGCGGAGTTGTCGTTTTGAAGCGACATAGCTCTGCCAATCTAAACAAATCATGGAGATATGACGTTTCAAAACGACATAACTTCGTCGTCGATCTTGGCGGATTCTACGGACCTCCCCGAGTGCCCCTCCCTTTTTGGCCCCTATCGGGCTTTATTTGGCCGAGATATAGCCATTTAAAGTTTTCGGGGTAGTTATGTCGTTTTAAAGCGACATAATTCCGCCGATCTAAAAAAATCATGGAGATATGACGTTTCAAAGCGACATAAATTCGTCGTCGATCTTGGCGGATTCTACGGACCTCCCCGAGTAGCCCCTCCCTTTTTGGCCCCTATCGGGCTTTAATTGGCCGAGATATAGCCATTTAAAGTTTTCGGGGTAGTTATGTCGTTTTGAAGTGACATAGCTCCGCCGATCTAAAAAAATCATGGAGATATGACGTTTCAAAGCGACATAACTTCGCCGTCGATCTTGGCGGATTCTACGGACCTCCCCGAGTAGCCCCTCCCTTTTTGGCCCCTATCGGGCTTTATTTGGCCGAGATATAGCCATTTAAAGTTTTCGGGGTAGTTATGTCGTTTTAAAGCGAAATAATTCCGCCGATCTAAAAAAATCATGGAGATATGACGTTTCAAAGCGACATAACTTCGTCGTCGATCTTGGCGGATTCTACGGACCTCCCCGAGTAGCCCCTCCCTTTTTGGCCCCTATCGGGCTTTATTTGGCCGAGATATAGCCATTTAAAGTTTTCGGGGTAGTTATGTCGTTTTGAAGTGACATAGCTCCGCCGATCTAAAAAAATCATGGAGATATGACGTTTCAAAACGACATAACTTCGCCGTCGATCTTGGCGGATTCTACGGACCTCCCCGAGTGCCCCTCCCTTTTTGGCCCCTATCAGGCTTTATTTGGCCGAGATATAGCCATTTAAAGTTTTCGGGGTAGTTATGTCGTTATGAAGCGACATAGCTCCGCCGATCTAAAAAAATCATGGAGATATGACGTTTCAAAGCGACATAACTTTGCCGTCGATCTTGGCGGTTTCTATGGACCTCCCCGAGTAGCCCCTCCCTTTTTGGCCCCTATCGGGCTTTATTTGGCCGAGATATAGCCATTTAAAGTTTTCGGGGTAGTTATGTCGTTATGAAGCGACATAGCTCCGCCGATCTAAAAAAATCATGGAGATATGACGTTTCAAAGCGACATAACTTCGTCGTCGATCTTGGCGGATTCTACGGACCTCCCCGAGTAGCCCCTCCCTTTTTGGCCCCTATCGGGCTTTATTTGGCCGAGATATAGCCATTTAAAGTTTTCGGGGTAGTTATTTCGTTTTGAAGCGACATAGCTCCGCCGATCTAAAAAAATCATGGAGATATGACGTTTCAAAGCGACATAACGTCGCCGTTGATCTTGGCGGTTTCTATGGACCTCCCCGAGTAGCCCATCCCTTTTTGACCGTAATCGGGCTTTATTTAGCCGAGATATGACCATTTAAAGTTTTTCCAAAGAATTCGTGTGGTTGTGTGACATAATAGTAACGCAAAGCATTGCTTACTTTCGAGCTGTTCACATAAAAAAAAATGCAGAACGCCATAATCTCGCCATGATCAGCGGGGTAGTTATTTCGTTTTGAAGCGACATAGCTTCGCCGATCTAAAAAAATCATGGAGATATGACGTTTCTAAGCGACATAACTTCGCCGTCGAACTTGGCGGATTCTACGGACCTCCCCGAGTAGCCCATCCCTTTTTGACCGTAATCGGGCTTTATTTAGCCGAGATATGACCATTTAAAGTTTTTCCAAAGAATTCGTGTGGTTGTGTGACATAATAGTAACGCAAAGCATTGCTTACTTTCGAGCTGTTCACATAAAAAAAACATGCAGAACGACATAATCTCGCCATGATCTGCGGCGGAGTTATGTCGTTATGAAGCGACATAGCTCCGCCGACATAACTTCGCCGTCGATCTTGGCGGATTCTACGGACCTCCCCGAGTAGCCCCTCCCTTTTTGGCCCCTATCGGGCTTTATTTGGCCGAGATATAGCCATTTAAAGTTTTCGGGGTAGTTATGTCGTTTTGAAGCGACATAGCTCCGCCGATCTAAAAAAATCATGGAGATATGACGTTTCAAAGCGACATAACTTCGCCGTTGATCTTGGCGGTTTCTATGGACCTCCCCGAGTAGCCCATCCCTTTTTGACCCCTATCGGCCTTTATTTGGCCGAGATATAGCAATTTAAAGTTTTCGGGGTAGTTATGTCGTTATGAAGCGACATAGCTCCGCCGATCTAAAAAAATCATGGATATATGACATTTCAAAGCGACATAACTTCGTCGTTGATCTTGGCGGTTTCTATGGACCTCCCTGAGTAGCCCATCCCTCTTTGATCGTAATCGGGCTTTATTTGGCCGAGATATAGCCATTTAAAGTTTTCGGGGTAGTTATGTCGTTATGAAGCGACATAACTCCGCCGATCTAAAAAAATCATGGAGATATGACGTTTCAAAGCGATATAACTTTGCCGTCGATCTTGGCGGTTTCTATGGACCTCCCCGAGTAAGCCCATCCCTTTTTGGCCCCTATCAGGCTTTATTTGGCAGAGATATAGCCATTTAAAGTTTTCGGGGTAGTTATGTCGTTTTGAAGCGACATAGCTCCGCCGATCTTAAAAAATCATGGAGATATGTCGTTTCAAAACGACATAACTTCGCCGTTGATCTTGGCGGTTTCTATGGACCTCCCCGAGTAGCCCATCCCTTTTTGACCGTAATCTGGCTTTATTTGGCCGAGATATAGCCATTTAAAGTTTTCGGGGTAGTTATGTCGTTTAGAAGCGACATAGCTCCGCCGATCTAAAAAAATCATGGAGATATGACGTTTCAAAGCGACATAACTTCGCCGTCGATCTTGGCGGATTCTACGGACCCCCCCGAGTAGCCCCTCCCTTTTTGGCCACTGTCGGGCTTTATTTGGCCGAGATATAACCATTTAAGGTTTTCGGGGTAGTTATGTCGTTATGAAGCGACATAATTCCGCCGATCTAAAAAAATCCTGGAGATATGACGTTTCAAAGCGACATAACTTCGCCGTCGATCTTGGCGGATTCTACGGACCCCCCCGAGTAGCCCCTCCCTTTTTGGCCCCTATCAGGCTTTATTTGGCCGAGATATAGCCATTTAAAGTTTTCGGGGTAGTTATGTCGTTTTGAAGCGACATAACTCTGCCGATCTAAAAAAATCATGGAGATATGACGTTTCAAAGCGACATAACTTCGCCGTCGATCTTGGCGGATTCTACCTCCTTCGAGTTTTCTCTGTTGCTCTTCTGCACTCTCTTGCAGTCAGTCCGCTCCTTTTTTGGCCAACTCCTGCTGCTGCTTCTGTTTGCTTGTTGCAATATCCATTTTTATATTTTCGACACATTCTGTTTTTATTGTATTTTTGACGCTGCAACACCCCAGCAACAGTTTTACCACTCACCAGTGCCAGTGCATACACTTACCAAAAAAAAAAAAAAAATAACAAATATATATATATATATATATATATATATATATATATATATATATATATATATGTATATATAAATATAAGCACACAGACGCCATTCACACACTTAAAAAGGACGCCATGTGACTCGTCGACCCGCCTGCTGTTGCTCCTGATGCTGCTGACCGGTGTTTTTGGCCGGCTTTTTTGTATCATTTTTTTGTATTTATATTTATATTTTTTGTATTCTTTGGCATTTTTGTTGATTTCTGCAGTGCGCTTCGCATTCGCGCGCATTTTTTCATGATTTTTGTTGCGCTTTTTGTACGAATAAAAAATAAATTAAAAAACAATCAAAAATAAATTGCGGCCAACAATAAAAAATGAAAACAAAGCAACAAAAAAAGGCATTTAATGTGGAAAATCTGGTTATTGCCACGCCCCCGCGGCCTTTATCAGTTTGTGTGCCATTGATTTTTAATGATGTTGCATACTTTGGGGCGCCTGCATTTTTGCCATTTCTTTTTTCGGCAATAATTTACACAATGAGGTGGCGCTGAGGCGGGGCTCGGTTGCAGCAATTGCATTAAATGAAAATTAAAGAAAAACAAGTGACAAAAATAAATATGAGACGCAGAACAAGGCCATTAAAATGTGAGTGAACCCTAAAGGGGGTAAAAAAAGCTGTGAGAGAGAAATAATTTTCATTATCAACGATTATGGTTTGACCTTGAATGGCATTGGCACACACGCCCGTTGTTGTTGTTTTTTGTTGCTGTTGTTGTTATTATGTGGCATTGTAATGGTATGAGTAAGCGAAAAAAATTAAATGCCGGCTCCGTGTCCGGTGAATGAGTTGAAAACGGTGCGCACGGGCCCTTGCTTATATATGTGTGTGTGTGCTTGCGCTTATGTACATGTGCCGGTTAATGAAGCAACCGGTACGCACCCCATTGGAATGGGGTCACGGTTTACAGCTCCGGCAACCGGTCAGTGCCACAACATTGTCCTGTAGGCTGCTCCCGCAGGAGGATATGGGCTTATGTCTGTGTGTGCGTATTGAATTTTATTTCGTTTTTCGGTTAATTTTAATTGATTACTCAATATGCGAAAATTATTCGCTCGTTTTTCAGTGCCCTTCATTTCCGCAAATGATATTATTTTTTCACACGTTTTCACTTTTCACGGTGTTATTTTTATTTATTTTTTGTTAAACAACTTTTACGCGATTTCATTCATGATTTTCTACTGATTTCCATTGCATTGTTTGCTTACAAATGTATACGTAAATTGCTTGCGTTTAAAGGCATGTAAATATTTTGGTCAGTTGCCATTGACTGAGTAAAACTTTGGCCATAACTTAAGGGGTAACCAGCTCGATGGTAATCTTTAAGAAACAATAAACGCATCCAGATGAGCAACTTTATGGCAAACAAAAGAGGAAGACTCTGGAGACGCAACTTTACACTATTCTACGGCCTGGCGCAATTGCTGCTCCTGTGTGTGTCACGTAGCCGAAATTAAGAAATGGCCAGGCAGTTGCCAAAGGAGCCCAGGTGGTGGCTTCTCGCTTCATGCTTGTCCTTTTGTTTGTCACACTAACCATTCAGAAGGCCATTAAAGGGTTGGCCGTTAAAACTATGGAAAGTGTTTATGAATTTAGTGCCGACTCGAGCTGAGCTGAGGCCGGCATTCAAACCTATAATTATTGGCGTGCCTTGTGTATGTGTGTCTATGGCGAACCGGTTATCCTGCCGTCGGGCATGCTAACCTAATGAGCAGTTGAGGAAAACGCATATTAAGCTTATCGCCGCACTTGCATCTCGGGCCTTTGTGCTGCTGCTTTGGTCCATGGTGGGCATTGGAAGGGCTTCGATAAGAGAACGAATGCTCTGTTAGGGGTTTGGATTTTTGGGGACTTTTAAGCCAACTTTGCTGGCGCTTAAATCAAAGACAATGTGCAGGCTTGAATCTTGAGGCAATAGAGTGTGTGTGTGTAACAGAATATGCTGCAACTTTTCCGCTGTCATCGTTAAGATAGGAATCTTTATGAAGGTCGCTCGCTAACTATTGAATGAGAGAATGCCATAAAACTTGGCTAACTTAATGTGAATGCTTAAAGATACGTGATAGTTACCTTTTGCCCGATATCCTGGAACAAAAGCAATCTGCGCCTCACGTTGAATTGAGTCCTTGGGCTGCTCCGGGCTCGATTGGGCTTACAGCCTGGCTGGCAGGTTTTATTCTTCGACCCACTTGTAAGCCTCGGGTGTCATTTGGGTCGCTTGACTTTTCTTGTCGCTTGTCGGTTGTCTGGTAAATTTATGACACAAGTAATTTGCGTACGGTCAAGCGCACACACACACACCGCAGCTACAGAAGCAAATACAAATGAACTTTCATAACCACACATATCAGTCGTCTGCTTCTCTGTCCCGAGCTGTATTATCATGGCTGGCATGTGTCTAATTAGTTGTGCGTCTTCACCAGCTGCAAAATGAGGTCAAATTGTATGCGAGGGACATTTCGACATTTCGTTCCTTGGCGTGTGCCATGGATTTGTCTTGCCCAAGTTTATGGCCAGCGCTTGCCGTGCGTTTTGAGGTGCGTCGGGTTAATTGAAATGCCCGCCGCAGTTGGGGCACTCAAACTTGGATTAGACCGGGCATTAGATGACTTTCTTTTAACCTAGCCCCAGGCATTCCCCGACTCACTGACCACTGTTCATTGTCATGGCTAATTGAAGTTAATGTCCAAAGTCTTCAGTTGGCGTTGGGCAGACAGAAAGACCGTGAGATCCGCGTGGGAGCAGTCAGACCGGTTGCTTGTTGACAGAAATTATGCAAATTTAAAGCAATTAAAAATACTTGCTAATTGACTTGAGCGCCGCTGGAACATGCAGCTACAGCTTCACGTCAACGAATTGGCAAACAGTCAGCAAAAAAAAAAGCCAAAGAGAGGCGGGTCCGCATCGTGATACGGGCACAGGCGCGAGCTCGGACGCATGTGACAGGCAGGCGGACTGGTGGGTAGTTGTAATACAGAAGGACGACTACTAATTAAATTAAACAGCGACTGGAGCGGACTCAAGCGGATGGTAAGCGGTACGGTGCGGGCACTGGGCCGGAGCGGTGTATTAACTTATTTTTCGTGCAATTAACTTTTTAGTGGCGTACAAACAGCCAAATAAAAATCAAATCAAAGAATTCCCATTTCCATATCCACACATGTGTGTATGTGTGAGCTCCAGCCAGAGCCCAGGACTGCCCAGCCATTCGAATAATGACCGAAAAGTAGCTCGGCCAAAAGCCTTCCGCCTGTCCAGCCTCCCCCACCCCCATTCAAGAGTCATTCATTGCGCATTATGCAAAAGTCGACAAGTGCATGCGTGCAAAGTTCCTTTTTGGCGAGCTCTCTTTACCAGCTTCACACACACGACGGCCTCTGCATTGTATGGCTATAAAATTCACATGCTTATAGAGGCCGTCAGCATCAATCATTAGCAGTGCTTCAGTCCAGTCTACACAATTTGAGACCTCATTGACTGTTTGCCTTTTTGTTCCACTGTTTCTTCCATCGCTTGCATTGAATACCAAATGTTCGACGAGATGTTTTATATTTATGTTAGATGAGAGCAAAACAGAGTATAAGAGAAGTGCCGTAGATATGCGGGGAAGAGAAGAAGTACATGTGTGCATGTTTGAGCAGCCTCTATACTGGCATTTGCAATTTTTACTTGAAAGATTTGAAAAGCAGTGAATAAGTTAAATTTAATGGTAATAAATGAGCTTAAGGGAAATTATTTTCACTCTTCTTAATAACTAATAACTAATAATCTTCTAGGGGAGTCAATCCGAAAACTTTCTGCTCAAGCAACTAAATAAATAAAGAAAATATAAATATAATTAAATTTTTTATACCCTGAACCCATTAAAAATGCTTAAAAGGATATAAAGTTTTTGTGCAAATGTCCATCTGTCTATCTGTCTGTCCGTCCGTCCGTCTTAAGTTTCTTAAACTAATTTATATTGCCCTCCAATTTAAGCTACAATTTAAATTAAACGTGTTTTGGCTGGACACGAGTTTGGGGCAGCAAGAGCAAATTGTTTTTTTTTTCATAAGCATTCAAATGTTGGTGTGGCTGTTGGGTTGAGGCAGTTGCAAATAGGGTGGTCTGTTACGAGATCGATCCCCTACCGGGAAAGCACTTTTTAAATCTTATTTTTATTGCTGCTGAACCAAAGCAGCGCGTAACGCGTTCGGCATTTGGTTTTAGTAGATGATAGAGGATTCAGGGTATCTCCTCATCGGGAGCTCCCGACTAGAGCCTTCTACTTGTTTATCTTAATATTTGATGATATTTGTTATTCCCAGAAATATTTTTTTAAGCAAAAGCATTTTAAAACCATTGAACCTTTAATATTTAAAAAATAACCTTTTCAACTATAATCAAATTTCAAATATATATCAATTTATTTCAGTGAATGCTTTTGATTCCTAATTTAACACAGACAGATAAATACACATGCAAATTGAGAGCACACATTAATTCAACTGCACATGCTCGAAACTGGCCCCAGGGCGATAATGTTTGACGTTGAGGACTGCATTTGATTTTGAATAGCGTCCGTTGGTCAGTACGCCCTCTGCAACGCCCGATTTAGAAATCCCGGAGTCTGTGGATACTTGGGCTCCTTTGCATTTCCTTTATGTCCGTTCAATTGTACGCACACAACGGTTATAAAGGAGGATGTGCCCTCACGGGTTGTGATTAGTTCATATTAATTAGGTGTGTTAGGAACTCTATGAGCTAGATGGTTCTTCTAAAATCCAAGTAAAATAAGCTGAAAGCAAACAAAAAAAACCCTTTAAACGAATCGATATATAGGATTCCAGCAAGAAACAATTTAAAGAAGTTTTTATTTTCTACACATAGAATACAACGGATACAATGCCTCTGGCTGGGCATTAAAAAATGAAAATAACGCCCGTTGCTCAATAATTAAGGAAAAATAAACCAAAATTCTATTGCCTTGGGGGTTGGCTGACTGACTGTCAGTTAGGGCTGAGCCTAGTCAACTGCCAAGTCAAAGTTTTGAAGTTCAGTTGGTCAATGAAAGCAGCTCATTTCCGCTTGTTTACGTGCGTGTCCCAAAGACAAGGCACAAAGGATTACCTAGCCGTCTCACTCAGAATCGGAGTAATCAAAGAAATTAGCGCCACGTTGCGTGCAGCAGCCCGTGGCGAGTGTGGATGGATGGTTGGCTGGCTAAGTTGAACCGAGTTGAGCTGTGTTGAACAGAGCTCAGCTGGGCACTGTCCAAGAAGGGTTGCGACTGACCGTACCCATAGTCCTGCATCCTTATACGGTATATTCAAATTCAACGCAGCGTGAGCCTCGCTGACTACCACCCTTGTCAATGCGTTGCTTAAAGTATGTTTGTGCAATGTCTTAAACAGTTTGACTTTTCATTTTCTGTCAAGTTTAATAACAAAGACAGCTAACAGAACGCACTATACCAGGTCTAGCTCACACCACACACAGTTTTTAATTAGAAAATAAGAGAGAACGACTATATTAGGCACGTCGAAGATTAAATACCCTTGAGGGCACAGTCTTGCTGATTTTGATCATGATTTACTGAAAAACGGATCAATTTTGCAGATATAAACTCTTTTTTCGTCCAGTTCTTCAAGTGAATCTATATGGTATAGCTATCCAATGTTGATAAGATTGTTCGTATGTATTGAACATATTAGAACCAAAGACAATTTAAACACTTTAGATTGTCTTTGATGGAACTCATAAATGCCAAGTTTAACCTAACTATGTTGACTCAGATGTTGAATCTAATATATAATATACATACAAAAAGAAAGCAAGGACTATTGATTTTTATTATGTAAATTATGAGTGAAATTGAAATATTGGTTTGCGAAAAAGTTAAAGAATAATACATATGTTTATAGTTAAAAAGTTATATATTTCAGTATACATTTAGAATACCCTCTACAAGTGTATAGTAATGATATTATGTATCAATCTTATACTATGCTTACTTGTGCGTACTTTAAGAATAATTTGCTTGCCAGTTTCACCCTCATCCTTGCAACCTTAGCATACGTGAGTGCAATTAACCCTGGGCGTTGAAGTGTAAAATATTTATTAATAAATAACACACACGCCTACTAATTGCTACAAAGGCGACAGACGACTAGGACAAGCGGGAGCCGCCGTTAACGTTGCCTCAAAGAGCTTTTCCAGCCGTGAGACGACGCACAGGACCTCGTTGGAGACCAGGCCTAAGTTCAAAGTGCCCACCGCACACACACGTTGGTTGGTTGTTTTTTCAATTTTTTTTTTATGTTTGTGTTTGTTTTAATTTCTGCCACCTCAAAGTGTTAATGGAAAATCAATAATTACGCATCTTGAAATTATTAATAGGAGCGCACCATGGCGCACATGTCCTTACCGCATGTCCTGCCCGCAGTGAAAGAAACGGAAGCTGACAGCTCATTAGGCAGCTGTAGGAAAGTAATTGCAATTTCTCGTGCGTCGATTATAATTGCCCTAGCTAAAATGAAACTACCATACAAAATATTCTAATTACACTGTTAAGTTCATACGATATATTTAGAATCATCTTTTGGACTAGCGGGTACAACCCGGCCTTGCCCGTGACATGTAAGTATGTTATAAAATTAATGTTTTCAAGAAGCTTTTGAAATGATTTTGAAACTGAGCGGACGGGAAACAAACAACTTTCATCCAGCAATTTACCACTGTTGCGGGTGGAATTTGGCAAATCGCTGAAAAATGTAAAAAAAAAAATTAAATGGTCACCGAGGATGCTTTGATTCTGCGAAAAAAAGTGAAACAAGTCTCAGTTTCTCTTAAACTGCCGAAATAACTTTTTCTTTTATTGTTACCGCACTTTAATTTTGTTGTAGACGATCTTCTGTTATCTATTTGTATTAAATCAAACTTGTGTTGAGCGAATCTCACTTTTAATGAAAATAGCTCAAAACATAAGCTTTAAATCAAACAAAAAGCGAAGCTAAAAAAATACACTTTACCGCGTTATATAGAAAGGGTAGAACTCACACCAAAGCCCGACCATTCGACTGCATTCCTTTGCGCTTTGCCGGACACTAGTAGCTTATTCAAACGCGAATTTGTGTATATTTTATATTTTATATTTTATACTACAATTTGTTTTTTGTTTTGGTGCGTTTGTTGTAATTGGCAACATGTAAGCATTTGCCGCATTTATTTCAACGTTTTTATGCATTTTATTTATTTGCAACAAAAATAATTGCGACTGCCACACGACGCAGAGGTTGCTGTTGCACGTTCGGCTTTGATTGCAGCTGCCTGAATGCATCGCTGCATTTTGGTGGCCGGGAAGGGCTGGAGGTCAGGCGGGCTGTGGCAGCAGCACTAATTGACAATAAGCCGCACGCACTTACAGCAGGTTTTGGATCGCACACCCGGAAGACGCGACCGGCGCCCAAATCTAGCTAAGTTCCGAGTGGCTGGCTGCGCTTGGTCTCTGGCAAAGGCAAATAATTTTAATTAAATGAAAAAGAAGCGCAACGAGGGCGTCCGCTGGGGCCTGGGGATTGGGGCGGGGGAATGGGGAATGGGGCATGGCTAGAGCCATAGCACTTAAGCGCCACTCCAGCGCTTCAATCCAACATGCCAGCGAATTGGCACTTGGTCGTCAACGAACCAAAGGCCGCACCAAAATGCAACGGCCAAGCCCCACCCCGCTAAGCCGACCCATGATCTGGCGGCACACACATGTGCGTGTGTGTGAGTGTGTGCGCGCATGTTTGTATATTGGGCTGTGGGTGGACGCATGTCCTTTGTAAGAACTCATTTGCAACGCGCAACTTTTTTTTCGAAATTTCTAACGCCGCACACTCAAAGTCGCCAAAGAGCCAGTCAAACGCGGTGGCAGGCACTTGCACTGGCGGCAGTCCTACGAAAGGCAGGAAAGGGCGTGGAAGGCTGGGTTTGGGGTTGGCTGCTGGGTACAGGCTAAACTGCACTTAAAGTGCAGCGAGAAAAAATGCCAGTCGCGAACTGCAACTGACCAAAAATGCACTCGGCGCCCAAGGCGGGTAACGCATGGGAGTGGGCCTGTTGGACGCTGGTACTAGCGACGTTTATATGCAAAAAGATAAAGAGCAAGAGCC
Source organism: Drosophila virilis (assembly GCF_030788295.1). Taxonomy (NCBI): domain Eukaryota; kingdom Metazoa; phylum Arthropoda; class Insecta; order Diptera; family Drosophilidae; genus Drosophila; species Drosophila virilis. The sequence goes on along the minus strand of NC_091544.1, from coordinate 20,151,017 downwards.
ATACACACACACATACACACACACACACACACACACACACACACACACACATACACACACACATACGCACACGCGCACACTTGCAGCCTAACTGTTTGTTTTATGCGCTCATGTGCGCCGCAAGAGTTTGCGAGCTTGCCAAAATGCTGCCGAGTGCAATTTTTGTGAAGTTTGTTTGTTGTTTTTGCCCCTTGTTGTATGTTGTTGTTGCGACTGCGACTGCTGCTGCAGTTGCTGCTGTTGAGCGATTTTGATTGAAAATGCACTCACACCCCAAACAACAGCGCACTGCTAACAGAAAAGGATGAGTTTCGGTTCCCCCAGCAATGAGCTTTTTTCAGCACTGTCCTGGCAAACGTCACTGCACTGACTCGACATATGTGTACTTATATATATGTGTATATAAATACATATATATTTTTATATAAATATATTTTTTTTTGCTAAGTGCCAATTGCGAACACACAAAAAATAAACAACTTGCACGTTTCGATTTCGCTAGCCAACCATTCAAAGCGCCGTATGAGAGAATCTAGACTTTGACAAGGATTTGGGACAAGGAGGTTTGGGGAATGAAATAATACAAGCTATCGACCAGGATTACCAGAAGTAGAAAGGAGCTCGGACTTTCATTAGTATTAACAGCCTCCCTTGAAGTATTAACAGCCGAGTAGGTGTTGCAGACAGTTGTATAATAGCTGGTGTTTTGTAATTTGCAAAGTAGTTTTTCTTATGGCTTGAGCAGATCAAGTTTTTCTTTCGAATTAACAATATCTTTCCCCATTTCCATGAAACCGATCAAAATCGATTTGTTGAAAACATATTCATAAAACTACATCAATATACATACATTTTAGTACATATATAAATGTAACATATACATGTATTTAAATAAATATACAAACATAAAAAATAATAAATAAAATAAATATGGGACTATACACAGAAGCTTATCAAGAGGACATTTCCTATAATCAGGTGCTATGGGAAGAAGAAGCACAGCTGCAGCATAGTGTGCGCAGCAAGTGATATATGTATTTTTTTTTTTTTTGTAATTCCTATCCTAATAACAAAATAGTCAATTTCTATGCCACGTGCTTGGAGCTATTCTGTCCTGTAGCATTTTCGGAGCATAGGATTTGTCAACAAGCCTGAAAAGCTTTTCGTTGTAGATTTTTTATAATGTTCGCTTGCTATTGACATTGTCATTGTGTGTGTTTGTGTTTGGTTTCGATTTTGTATTTGACTTTCGGCATTTTTTTCGATTAGCTCGCGACCCCCACTAAATGTTTGTTTTTGTTATAATTCACATTGCTGTTGTCTGGATCGCTTAACGTCAAGTCAGTCGCACTTCCATGGGAAAATTGCGATTGGCATCGCTTTTGTATTTTTTTTTTTAATGGTTTTCACTGCCAAATTGTTGTTGTTTTTGTGATTAATCCTCGGCAATGGCAGCCACTTTGGCGCACATAATTGAGGATACGTTCGGCTGCACAAATTGCCAGCATTAATTGATTATGGGAGAGAGGATTGGGACGATGTCAACAGCAACGTTGCTTCATTCGAATAAAAAATGTAATAATCGGATTTTCGTGGCTGCATTTTGGACCGTATGTGGCACATTTATTGTTTGACGCGCGACTCCCGCTGGGACTCCATTGGAATGAGGGCTGAGTGTTGGGTGCGCGGTGCAGTGCCCGACTCTGTCAAAGTTTTGTTCAGTCCATCGAACCTGACCTGCACAATATGCCAGAGCAATTTCAAAACGCGACACTTGCGGCACGCACAGACCACAAAAGATTACCACCCTCGCCCCCACCACAGGCTCACCGAAAACCAACCACCAACAAAAAAAAATGGGAAGGCAATTGAGCATCTACAAAACATGTGCTTCACTTTTTATGCTGCTCGTCTCGTCTTTTTTAACACCTCAGATTTATGGCTTGTCCGCGACCGTCAGTTAATTGTCCCACAATTGTAAATTGTTCATCTTTCAAACATGTCGAGGCTTAAGGTGACACTTGTGCCCCTCATAAATATGAGAAGCAATTTCGGGACAGCGCATATTTTTATGGCAAAGATGATGGACAATAGCTCAATTTAACTTTTTTTTGGTTTTATATTCGTTACGCCTTGTTTTCTTACTAGTTAATGATAAATTTGACATTTTATTGGGTCGTCGTGCCGCCAAAAACAATCTAAATTTAATTGCCTCGCAAGACTTGTGACATTTGTTGCTGCGTCGGCTTCATTTTTAATATATCTTTAGAGGTTACTTTGACTTATGTTATAAAGATCAGAGCACATGGTTGATCCATTTATGCAATTTATTAACTTTTCATATGATTCAGTTGATGAAGAGAATATGTTTCTTTGTAGGATTTAAATATTTTTCCATCTGTTTTGATCGGCACATTGAGATCCTATATAGGTGAAAAAATGTTAAGCTACATATCTGCAGAGAGTCTACTTTGCATCCTTGAAATTAAGTAAATATTTGTACGAGCAAGTCGATTGTGTCTGTTAATATAGGCTGTTAACATAGGATGTGCACATAAAAAAAAGACAAAAGCAAATCATAATTGATTAAATATAAAAAGGTTTTTAGACAATCAAACATATTGGTTAAATTAAAATTATTAAAAACAAAAAAAATCACTGTTTACAATTAAACACATATATAAAAGGTTAGCTGCCTTTTTATAAAATATATTAGGAATGCTCAAAAGGAAATTATTATGTACTTCCTACTTCGAAGCCTGGCAGAGCATTAAACAAGTTAACTATTGTTTCACGAATGTCCCTTTTTCTAACATATTTAATAAACATATTGCCAAGAATCGTTTCACATTCCCAGGAATATATCAAAACAATAACCAAATAGTAAAAAATTATAATTCTTTGAATAAAGGTTGCTACAGAAAAATTAATAATAATACAAAGGTGAAAACTAGTGAAAAAGAGGCCTCTTGATTTCTGACTTTGGCGATCATGAAAAACGTGCCTGCCACATTTGGTAACCAAGGGGGTGGGGGAGGGGGGTAGGAACTGATGAGGCCTTAAACTTCTTTTAGCTCTAATGCACAGTTTCTCTTTTGTCGAAAAAAAATAATTTAAGCTTGTTTTTAACTTTGTGTAACAAAGCACAAACAAAAAACAATATTGTTTTCGCGCGAATGTGTTTTGATTCATATCAACAAGGTTTGTGTTATTGCAGATTCTATATTGTTATTAGTGGAAATTATTTAAACAAAGCACGTTGCAGGTTTATATACAAATTTAAATATACATTCGCAATTACTACAATTTATAAAAAAGACAATCAGTACTCTTCTTCTCACTATTTTCCTGGTCAAATTTCCCCAAATTATACCAGACACCCTTTCCATTCAAATCAACCCTCATAGTTAAACTACCTATTTTACCCAATCTCTATGAGCGGGCTCAAAAATGCTGTCGCTAGCGCCATCTATGGGCAGTTAGATACCTTAGAATAATTGTCGGTAAAGTAGTTTCCTGTATCGGATAATTTAAGAGAAACTACGCAGCAGTATTCTAAGTGCAGCTCTTAAATAACCACCCAAGGGGTGGCACAACGAGACCACCCCCCTGTCGACACGCTTGGCAGAATTTCCTACCGATTTCAAGGCTTGTGGCATGCGGCTTGAGGCGTGGGCAGCCGTGCCGAATACGACTAAACGCCATGGCCGATGCTGGCAAAATGGAAGCTTGGCAACTGAATGGCCGACGCAGTGTCGGATTTTCATTGTTTAGCTGCTGCATACACACAAATGCGGCACACACACACAGCCATACACATATATATGCATACAAATATGTAGCGAGATTGCGCATGTGCGTTAGCCATGCAGCCACAGCATCAGCAGCAGATGTAAAGGCAGCAGCAGCCGACGGCAGAGCAGCTCTATGCACTGGCCCTTAGTAAATATAGTGGATACAGTTATAAGCATAAATTGGAAAATTTCCAATGCAACAAACACATGCGGTGGGTGGTGCAGAGGGGAGGGGAAGGGTCTTTGGGTAGGTAGGGGGCTTGCGGCAGCATTGATAGACAGCAGACAAAGCAGATCTCACACACACACACACTCTCAGGTTTACAGTAATTAATCATTTTTATGGATTATTAATGGATTTGCAAATGTTTTTGTTTCAGTTTCAGTTTCTGTGTTCGTTTGTTGATTGTTCACCTGGCATCGGCCCATTTACTCATTTCAAATTGTAAATTGCTGGCGATTTGCTTTTGGGCACGGATTAGTGCTATTTATTCAATATCACCTTTGCGCTGGGCAGCCAGATTTGATTTATAAATGCTGTCACTTCCCCTCAATTGACAATCAGATCGTTCGTATTTCTGCCACAAGCCAGACACGCGTTAAACGTTCTGAAATGGGACCCCATAAAGAGCAGAGGCAAGTAACTAGACTGTGGGGCGGACAAAAGGACAGACATATGACAGACTACAATGCCGATGATAGGCCATAAACGGGGCAATACAATTGCTACAAAAAACAGAGACAGCAAAAACGGGTGAGCAAAAAAAGGGATACAAAGTAAAGTGAATCTTATAATGATGTCACACACCTCAGACACCCTACAAATTTATTGCATTCAACTGCATTTAGGCACTGTACTGAAATATATAATTGAGAATTCTTCTTGGGTAACTTTTCAGTATAATACTAGTGTTAAGATGACGTACGCCAAATAAATGTTAATAATTTTGTATTAAATTATAGCCAACAAATATCAATATATAAGCAAAATATGTGCAGATTGTCTGTACAGCTATTTCGAAATTCTCGCTATCGACTTTTTGGAATGCAGCTTATCACCTATTCGATGTTATAACTTGTTGAAAATTACAAGCATCAAGCATCAAGCATCAAAATAATGACCAAGCGAGGAAACCCAAAACCAAATTATTATTATTAAAATGATGGGATATTAGCTAAAAACTATAAGCCAGTAGAATTTGTATCCAAATATGATATTATATGTCAAATTGTTCTTACAATGTATTATTTAATTTATATGCTTACAATAATTGAAAATTACTATGCTTGAAATAAAAACATTTTATTTTTTAGAAACTGGATTTCCTTAAGTTGAACTTTGTATACATTTCTTCCAGAGTAATCGTATCTCGAATTGACTATGATATTGAAGAGATTTTCTGACCAAGCAGAGCGCAACCTTATGATGCCATTGAAGAGCTTGTACAAACAAGAAAGCGAACAACCCTATGCAAATATCAAGCAGGGGGAAAACCAGACTAGACGCAAACTCGAACCTCTTTCCGTCTTCTGCAGTTTCTTTTGAATAGTTTTTGCGTCCTGGCTCACTGTCTAGTCAGGAGTATATCGTCTATTTGCCTATCTGTTTGTCTGGCTTAGCTGATGCCCCTGCCTGCGAGTTCATTCAGCTGTCTGAGGCAATATTTGTGCGCTGCATACATTAGGTCAAGTTAAGGGCATGGGAAGGAGAGGCCAAGAGCAGTAAAGGGGTTGACAGAAGAAAACAAAACGAAAAACCATTTGGTAAAGGTATTTTCTTTAATTAAATGCAAGTTGAGAGTGAAAATATAGCCAAGAAAGATGCGTTAGATACTATTTCAAGCCTTAACTAAAAATTCAACCCACACGCCCGACTAATTCAATAACTCATTGCCGGGGCCAGTGCAAATATTTGTAGCCAGGATGAAAATGCAAATTGAATTCGTTTGTCCCAGTCCTCAGAATTGAGACCCCAATCTAACATGGCGTCTTCAGTGGCCAAAAAGTCGCAGCTGCCCAGGGTGGGTGGGACAATCGAGATTCGCAGCCAAAACGAAGCCCGCATTGCCAGCTTGGCATAGTTGTGACTTTTGTCTGGGCAAGAATGTGAATGTGGGCTTGGCTTTAGCAAAAAGAGGGTGTTGGTTAGCAGGTGCCTAGACAAGGGTAGCGCTTGCTGCAGATCCCTCGGCGTTTTAGTGTGGGTGCAATAAAACTTATTTCCTTCTGGCCGAAGTTGTGTAGTGGTCCCAAAGTTCTAGCCTCTCAAAAATGCTCGGTTCTTTAACGATAGCTGTGTGTGTCTGTAAATTGAATTTGTTGGTTGTGCAGGAAATTAAATAGTTTTAGTTAGTTAGTTGGCAAGTAATTTGCTACACAAATGAATTGAGTTTATTCCTGTGCCTGAGCCAAGCCCAACAAATGCTTAAACAATAATAAAAAGGAAAATAAAAACCAAACGAAAAACTTTTCAATTTTCTCGTTTATGTTGATTTTTTCAGCTTTTGTTTGCGTCACTCAAATTTTGCCCGCCTTTGTTCATCAAAGTAATTAGTAAAACTCTGAAGGACCTTCTCATTGCTGGCTCGCTTTTGTTCTCGCAGTAAGTTGACGACGGCCTCAGAGTCCAGTTTTATGTTCATTATGTGTACATGGAGCTTATTTGATTTCTGCATGTAAATTAGTCGACTGAGGCCATTTGTTGTATAAATTCAAGCACTCGCTCTTTTGCGGCTGGAGATTTTGGGAGCTGACCAGCGCTCGAAGAAGCCAAAAACTGAAAGCTGTTTATACAAAACATGGTAGCAACACACACACACACACACACACACACTCACCACACCACGCATTACACACAAAGTACCCGAGCACCCAGGCAGGGATCCCACTGCTAGAGCTAAGCGTGTAAACCGAGCGCAGGTCCTTTAACCAGGCGAAGCATGAGAAGTAATGCAAAGTTGTCAACACTGAAGGGAAGGCAGAAGGAATATGTTGACGATGACGGCGACGACGACGACGGCCACGGCGGCGGCGCCATGGCGCAGATTATAATTTCAAAAGAGACGCGCCAGGGACACGGGCACGCACACGGACATACTGGCGGCAGCGAAGGACCTTCATTATGAAAGTTGCTGTTTTCATTATTTTCTTGCGCGAACGACTGCTGCGAGTGCCAGAGCGACGCCAGATCCTGGCAGCGGCAAACCCAAACAACTAATCTAAATAAAGCAGCGAGCGGGGGTCTATGGGTAGAAGCCTTTGGCACGAGGACGAGGAAGAGCAGAGACCGTAACTGCCGTTGCTTGTTTTATTTTTGCACCCTGAAGGCATTTGCCAAAAGGATTCATCTTACGACACTAGTGACCTCACCAACTGCGCACGAAACATGCGGCGGGCACTGGAACTGGAGCTAGAGCTGCCGTTGCAGCAGGACATTGGTTAATCTAATGTGTGGGTAGTCCAAATACAGCATTGAGTGTGGGGCACTCACTGCTTTGTTATGTTTCTCTAGCGCAAATATAAGTTTGCCATAATGGCTGCCAGCAGCATAAGCAGCAGCGGCAGAAGAGAGGAGCACTTTGCTTGTACCTTGGGGTACAATCTGCCACAAATACAACAAGCAACCACGCAAACCAGCCACCCACCCAAACTCCAGACCCTTCACTCCTTGCTTCGGGGTGTCAAAGTTGCGGGCCATGTTCAGGGCAACCAACTCGCAGGTCACAGCTCGGAGCTCGCATCTCCGGCATCTCTCTGAACTCGCATCTTTTGCTGGCCACGTCACGTAGCCAGCGCCGAGAGCTTCTCATTTATTTTACTTAATTGTCAAGTTTGAATTTTGAAAGGGTTGTCAGCAGCGCTCTCTACCCCGTTCGACCCGTGTCGCCATCACCCGCTCCCTGTATTAAAAATTTCGTTACGCTTTTGCTTCACTGCGTTTTGGGTTGTTAGTATTCAGATTAAGGCGTGGAAGAGGAGCTGACAGACTCAAGGGTGAGCTAGGTGAGCAGCGCACTCGCTTGAAAATTACATTGTGAAAGTCCTTTCAAGCTTTAAGCAATCGAATTGGGGCTTACACTAAATTTAGAGGTATTTCAATGAGACTAGTGGGCTGCAATTATGTGTAAAATTAAGATTACATTTACATTTGCAATATAAAAGATATTGCGAATGCAAGAACATACATATATGTTTTTCGTAGACTGTGGCTCCATTCAATTCTTATATTCGCAAGAGTCTGAGCGTCTCAGTGCCTTCTGCGAAAATGAACTAAATATTTATTTATTTATTTTACAAAACTGAAGAATAACTAACTGCGTTCTTAGAACCTTAATAGTTGCAGCACAAGCTCTCTTAACGATAGAAGGAGAAACTTCTCATAAGAAAACGTGTAATATCCAAAACTCTATCACGAGTACGAATTAAGTTCTTCGTTTCAGAAAATATTTGACCTCAAGCTAGTAAAGTATTTAATGTTTCAGCATTAAGAAAGGAAAAGGGAATTAGTGACTAATTAAATGCTTTTTGCAAAGAAATATTGAAATATAAAAGAAAGTAGCAAATAAGACAAACTTTATTATTTTAGGATGATCTCTAAAATGCGATCAGTAAATTAAATTTAAGCATTTTAAGATGGTATTGCTATAAGCAGAATCAGTCCAAATAAATATACCATTACTAACCGTATACGCTTTTGCACATTGGTTTAGCCCGCAGCAAGCCTTACCGAAAAGTTGTAAGCCAACATCATTGGACGCAATTTCAGTAGATTTCCATTTGGTAGCCGAACTGAAATGCTGGCCCAAAGAGCGCTGGCGGTTACAACCAACACCGCGAACTAGCATATGAGGCACACACACACACACACACACACACACACATACACGCACAGAGCAAACTGACCGAGGGACAGCCAAAGTTCGAAAACAGCTGCCCGATGTGCAATATAAATGTGGTTTTCATATTTTTGTGGTTCACTTCTGTGCTGAGCTACTCCTGTGCGCCGCTGGCTGTAGTTTCTAGTGCCAAAGTAAAGCCAAACTGAACCGCACACACCCGCACACACCTACCGGTGCCCATAATGAACGCCATTCATAAAACTTTAGCTAAATACGAACATTCATTATAAAATAATTTCGCCCTAAAAAGAACGATAGGTGCGAGCGCAACGGGGTGGCAACTCTGGCCCTGGCAAAATTTACATGTAGAGTGAAAAAGTTGTGCAGCAAACTAAAAGATAATAACCAATCTATGCAGCTGGCGGTGCTGTTGTTGCCCGTGTGGTGCTTGGTTTGTCTGACAGGATACCAACTAAATTTTCGCCTGGCTGCGAGTGACCCTTAAGGTCCCGCTTCCCCCGACCCAACTAACTGTGTGGGTTTTTGTGGCAATGGTTGCTTCATTAAATTTCAGTTTTTATGCTGGCTCCCAACCAGCGACCTGCCAGCACTGTAGATATCCTTAACAATTTTGTAAGCCGACTACAACTTGGAGTGTGCCTTTCTCCACAACCTGTCCAAAGCATATTGGGCGTCCTGCCCTGTTTGCGTATTTCAAGAAAATGTCACAATAAATCCTCAACAGCCTGAAAGCCGTTTCTAAGCCTGGCTACGTGACTTAAAATAATGAACAGCAGTCACGGTTGCAACAACTGGCGCCTGCTCTAATCCATTACTAAATTAAACATTAACACTAAACTTATATAAATAAAATGAATAGCTAGACGGCGTGACAATAAATGGGCGCTTAGCTGAACCCCAAATGGCCTCAAAGTTTAACCCAAGCAACAAATGCAGACATATAAGAACCCTTTCTAATTTAGCCTAAAACGCCGACTGGTGCTAACTTTTGTCTGTCGAACAATAAATCATCAGGGCAGAAGAGTAAGAGGAAGAGGCAGAGACCTTTAATTATGGGTAGGCTCAAGAGTATTTGGAAACTAAACCAATACCCGAAGCACCAAGAGGAGCGGGCCAGACACAACTGAACACCCCAAAACAATTAAAACCCTTTACCCCTTGCTTCTTGATGGTCAGCCATATTATTTGGCCCGGCCCAAAAATTCCAAGTAAGCTTAAAAAATTAATGACATCAAGAAGCTGACGGCAGCACTCGAAGGGTACCGCAAGTCCTTGGGGCGCGTTGGCAGGATCAAATTGCTGTGCAAACTAGAAATTTACATTTCATTTTCATTTTTGGTGTGGGAGTCGAGCATTTCTTATTAATGGGCTTTGTTTAACTTTGTTAAGTGCATGTCGACATTCAAAATTAACCCTTTCGATATTTGAGCTGCTTAGCTCACTTCTTAAAGTTATCAGGCTCTTTAAAGAGCCAACAGGACGTGGCAGCCGCATCCTTGTGCCACAGCTCCTACGCACTCAGCGCACATAGTTTAATTGCACTAATTGCAAAGCAAATTTTCTAGTAGATTACCTTTTGCCGAAAGTACAGTGCCTGCCAGGACATGCAGGACATGCTCTGATTATATTTTTAGAATTTTAATCACATGGAAAATAAACGAAGTTGCGAATTTGCTGCATAAAATATGACAGGAGATGTGCAAGCGACAGACGCCAGAGGGCGCCAGCACGTTCGTTGCAGCAGCAACTTTGGCAACTCTGGCAGCTCTTCTAATCTCGAAAAATAATATTCATAATTATTATTTTAGCAAGCGAAAACTAAAAGTTGCCTTTGCGGCAAAGCGCTCAGTCCTTAAACTGCGCCCCTCCCCCTATCAAATACCCATCGTCGAATGGCCCCAACGCAGCTGAGTGCATGAAGTTTATCCGCAAAGTTGCTGCAACATTTTAGCAACCACTTTGAAATACTGCAAAAACTGGCAGCAACAACAAATTAGAAAAGCATTTTGCCAAATGCTCGCCAGGAGGATTTTGTGCACTGAGTTTTCAAATGCTTGTTGTTAAGCTAAATGTTCAAATGTTACGAAAACACTAATGAATAAAGAGCTGGCATAATGAAAATAGTTGTAAATAGCATATACTGCTCTGGCTCTACATACCTTATGAGATCTAGCTGACAGTCGGCTTAGCCTCTGCCCTCAAAACGGGTCCCATTTTGGAATTTCGAACTACGAATCAAAGGGCGCACGCGTGCTGCTCACACTTTAGGGTTGACTGCCTGGCGTATCCCAGAAGCAGATAATAAAGAGCTAGGCCCAAATGGGTTAGATCAATTAACCCTTGACTCTTGACACGCGTCCCAAAACGGGACAACCACAAACAAAAACCACCCCAATTAACTTTCTGAACTTTGATTTAAATGAGTAAAAAAAATTCTAAATATAGGCTGCATTCCAAAAAATGTAATGTAATGTTAGTGCTATCTTACTAGCTAAGTAATGATAATATACTTACTCTAGACTCTACGTCTGCTCTGTTAGTTAGCATCATTATGCAGCGTAGTGTAGAACTTGTTTGGCAGCTTTTTGGTTCCCATGCAGCAGCTGAGGATCTTTATATAATGCCTAATGCCTGATGCCTAATGCCTACCCCTGTCAGAATTATTATTTGAAAAGTTTTTTTTTTTAAAAAAACTTGTAAAAAATAGGGTGAAAAAGGTGAGGTGCTTGTGCTATGGTCAGAAACTAGTTTGAAGACATCAAAAGGTTGCCAAGATCTTCTCTTATTAATTGTCACACCAAACAAAGGAAATTTTCAGCTAAAAAAATAGATTGTGTTTTGAGCGAGAAAACTGGTTGTTCACGCCAAAAAGGATGCACAGCCTTCAAGATCTGGATCGCCTGCGATCAGTTTCAGTTTGCAAGCGAACGCGTCGTGATCGTTTTGGAAAAACGCAAATTCGCGACTTTATAATGTGTTGAGCAAATTTTTAGCTAGAAAAAAAGGAAACGCATATGGAGCTGACCGAACGGTAAGGCTTACAACTATCCCATTTCAAATGCTTTGGTTTTGGGTCAACTTAACGCGCTAGCTTAGCTTAAAGGGCACACTTGTGGCGAACCGCAGCACCCAAAACAAAAACAGACGGCGACGGAAAAAAAAAAACAAAGAAAAAAAACAAATAAAAAAGGTTACAAGGTTATTCAATCGTCCTTCGCCTTCGTCTAAAGCGGCACAACAACAAAAAAAACCAACGAATGACCAAAGCAAAACACAAAACGCAGCATAGGAAACTCACAAAATACAACAAAAAAATTGTTGGCACTTTTCTTTTACTTGCACACACATTTCACATATTTTTACGCTTTTCCTTTTCGTCTGCCGCTCCACTGTTCTGTTTTCTTTTTTTTCATTTGCCATGGCATGCTGCAAATTTCACAAAAAATAAATTTTCTAACAACCCAAACAAACAAACGGCAAAAAAATATATCAAATCCCAGCCAGACCCCACAAAGTCATGCGAAAAAATCAGCAAGTCGAGTGTGTGTGCGTGTGTGCTGATATGTGGGTGCTTTCTATACGTTATAGAAAAAATATTATAAATGTGAATGAGCTGCTTGCTTGTTGCTTGTTGCCAGGTTGGCCGAATGCCGTCCGTCCTTGGCCTTTGACCCACGCTTGCACTCAATTGATTTGATTAGAAAATGACGTCGATTTCTGCCAAAACTATTTAACTCATATAAAAACCGATTGAATCATTTGTTTGTAAAGGTGCTCATTTTATATTTGTCACAAATAATATACAAAAGCATTAAAATTATTATTGGAGTTTCAAAATGTGGGTCAATAAAAAAAGAATACAAAATTATGTATAAATGTATTTCTGACAAATAGCTCAAAACCTTATTTGCTTGTGGATTTTCAATTGGGTTTAATTGACGTACACTTGTCTTGTCTGATATTTGAAGATATCACTTTATTCTATTCTGAGTTCCTCAATTTTCATTTAAGATTCCGTAACTCAATGATTTACTGATCATGGTAAATGTTTGATGTAAAGCTATATGCAATGTTGTGTAGTTTATTTGAATGGTCATTTAATCTTGCATACAGTCTAAAATCTATGTAATGTCGAATACCCTATAAATTAAGCTACAGCTTTGCAAATAATTCGTGTTGCCATGTAACATTATATTTGTTCAATCCAATCAACTCTTATCAAAAGATTCCACAAAACATAATTAAATACTTTGCCTTCAATATTATTTAAGATAATGGAATTAATACTCTAAATCAAGGACATTTTCGACTATAAAAAAAACTCCTTGCATAAGGTAAGCCAGCAGACTTTTCTTATTAAGAAGGCAATTGGCCAGTGTGGGGGCTTGGTTGGAGTCATCTGTTGGCCAAATCCGAGTTTGGGTCGGATGAAAAATAAGCAGTTGTGCAGCAAGCACCCGATTGGCTTTTGCCACGCACACAAAATGTGCATATAGAGTGCAACTTTTAGCACCAACCGAATGCAGTTGCATGCACACACACACATGCATGCACATACATGTACACGCACACACATGCAGCGAGCACTAACAACGCAATGCAGTGAAAAAAGAGTAGCAAGTGAATATTTGTTGTACATAGGCGAAAAGTAAAAAAGAAACAAAATCAAAAAACGTAAAATCCAAAATCCCTTGTAGAAAAATGCACTTTTTCTGGGTGTGGCAGCGTCATGCATATAGGGGCGGCGTCGGCATCAACGTCAGCGTCGGCAGCGGCGCAATGCATTTGCATTAGAACCTGGGCCTGAGCTAGGCTCAAGCCAAAATGGCTGCCTAAAATGTACAGAACCAGCTCGAAAGTTCGCATGTAGTTGTGCGTGTAGAGAGAGAATACAAATGCAGTTGCAAGCACAGCGAACACACACACATACACACAATTGCATATATACAGCCTCCAGGGCAGAACGAAGTAAGAGCAGAAAATATTCAAGCAATACAACAACAAGAACGGCAACAAAAGAATAACAACAACAAAACTAAAATGCATTTTTCACTCCCTTTTTTCTGACTGTATATAGGGCCCTGCCCCTTTGCAATTGTATATGAATGTGCTTATGTGTCTGTTTTGTATCCCTATTTGATATCCTAAAAAAGTACACAAAATTTTGGTGCGCAAGCAGCGCTGTCAGTGGAGGCAGCGAGCAGCGACGTTGACAGCACAAACACGCCCATGTTTTATGTACAAAGCGAGGCGCCTTTTACATGCGCAGCCACAGCGCTTGTGTGTGTGTGCGTGTGTGTATGTGAGTTGCAAAAAAGGAAACAAAAAAGCGAGATGCAAAACACTAAAAACTAATGCGCGAGAAAGAGAAACAGACATTAGAAAACGAAAAGCGTCGCCTCGTTCGCATGGCCCAGTTTGTATGTGTTGGTGAGCGAGCACAGTTGCCATTGTTGCGCATTACGCGAGAGAGCCGACAGAAAGAGCGAGCGTGACAGAGCACAAGCGAGCAAGAGCGCAGCAGGCAAAGGTAACGACAACGTCCACTGCGGTTAGTTGTGGGTGGTAGCGGTCAGTGGGGAGCGGGCAGCGCGCAGGGGTCGCCGGACATAGACGTAGTGTGTAGAAGTAGTTAGTGGACGAGTCGCGTGGGCGGCTGTTGAGCGGCTTGCCGACTTCCCGCTGAGAGCGCCCAGGCTGCAGAGAGAGATAGGAAAAGAGAGAGAAGAGCAAAAAGGAACGGAAGCACAACCAAACTAACTGTAACTAACTAACTAACTAACTGCTTTAAGTTTGAACACTCAAATGGATCGTGACTGGAATATCTTAAGCCATTCAAAATCTTTTTTTCTAACAACAAAAGTTTCTCAAGCCCCAGCTTGCACTCACTTTCTCTCTCTATGTGTGTCCCCCGAATGCGCTTCATCGTGTTTCTATGCGCTACTCTTTTCTGCGTATTTGCGTTTTCTATGTACACGACGACAACGACGATAATGACGAGTACGAGCGAGGACATACAACAACGAGACTGGGACTCGAACTTCACATTAGCTACACAAAAAAGCTCCTGAATCGTGGTTGCTCTCCTTCTTTCCTCGCATTTTATATACGTATGCACACTTATATATGTATATATATCTATATATATCTATATATATTTTATATGTTTACTTTTGTATTTAATGTGTTCTTGTCTATCCTATGTTTTTTTGTATGTATGTGTGTGTGTTTGCGGTTCAGTGTTGGACATCTTAAGCTGATGAAACTGTGTGCAATATGAAAAGGATAAAGCACGCATGCAAATACAGTTTTTCAGGCATTAAGACACAATACAAGGGCAAGAACAAAATATCAGCTGTTTTGCCGAGATTCTTATGTGCATGTATACAACTAACAAATCATAATCGTAAAAAAATATTTGCTTTTTCCTATCGAAAAGAAGCCCGCTCTAATGTCTTCATCAAAGTAAGGACTTAGGTAACGCTATTGCCTTATTTCATTTAAATGTATGAATTAGTCTCCCCTTTAGAACACGCTTGGGTAGAACTAACATATTTCAACACACGTTCGGATTTCAATTCCATCTTTATCTGATCTCACCTATGTCCCGAATTAGTTTAACTCATTGCTGTCAAAATAAATAGCTACGAGAGAGATAGCAAAGTGCTAACAGTAACACTTTTTAAATAACTGTTATATAAATAATGCAGTGGCGTCATGAGATTTATATTTGCCCGATTCTTCCTACGGAGCTTAAATAAAATTAGCCCTACATTGTGATTATATATCAGCGGCATTTATCCGCTCAAACCGGGGCTATTGACACAACTTGTCAACATGATCAGTTGACACGAGCACGAAACTAACTACCAATGCAAGGATCAGTCCAGCCTAGCCCAGCCCAACACGAAAGTACAGACGTTTTACAAAATTCGATTGTTTGCAAAATTAAGAAATAAACAAATACCAGGATACGTGAAAATTATTGTCTGGGTTTTTACACAGCTTGACTTCGAAGACCGTCCGCTGTGTGTTGATAAGGTTTGAAAGGACCCGTATGGAACACACATCTAATAGAATTGAGAGAGGTATGGAGAAAAATACGGCATGCAAGCCTCTACTAAAAATAAAACCATAAAAGTGGCAGTATTCAAGATTAACTTAATGAATGTCTTAAAGACGTTCACATCAAATGGAATCTAAATAGCCGCCAAAAAGAGGTTGTCAGTTCTTTGGCTTAGCGAGTTATTGCTTTACGCGTTTTTGTAAAATCATATCAATGACTAAAAAATTCTTATTTAGCAACCGAAAGAAAGAAATTAAAAACATCCATGGCATTCAATTAATTTTCCGATAAATTAAGGACTGTTTTGTATGTTCAGATTAAAATCATGTACCCATGCACACAAAAACGCAGCTTTTTATGGCTGGCATTCTTTTTGCCAGCTGCCATAGTGATTCGGCCAGGCAGTCTCATAATAAACGTAACTATAATACAAAATAAACATATAGCCGACACAATCTAAATATGGTGAAATTTATGTATTGATTTCCATTAAAATTATTTTGGTATAGTATGCTCTTGCATCGTGAAGTTTGGCAGCTGTTTTCATTTCTGGACTGGCTGTGGCGTTTTTCCAATTTGGGGCTCCGCTGGACGTCCGGAAAATTGAAAATTTTTGCATAAACAAAACAATGCACCGGCTGCAGTTAGAGCAGCGTGCAGGGCAACAGTCGTCCCGGGAAGTGCATCATTTTTCATGGAAGGCGAGTGAGGGGCGGGGTAGAGGCAAGCAAACAAAAAGCATTCGGTCCGGCCATAGCCATCGGGCAGAGTTTAGCTTTGGGTGATGCATCATAGCCATGGGTCTACGCGCGGGGAGGCTGTGCTGCATAAATCTATAGATAGCACTGCATGCTTGGAATGGCTCCCGCTGCCGCCGCTGCTCCTGATGCACCTTTGATATGCAATTTATGCACGTCATCTGCGCTGCGCTCAAATCCATTGTGTCCCAGACTAGCCAGAACCTAAACACAACCCACATCCACACATATTCCTATGGGTAGCCGCCCCCGCCTATTGCTTTTTCCAGCCAATTTATAGGATTCGGTACAATCCCGTTGCTACGGTTATTTTAACTATGCTATCGTGCTATAATTTCTAAACATTTAAGAAATTTCAAGATCTCTAAATGCCTTAGTCAAATTTTAAAATAATTTTATATGTATAAAAAAAAAAAAAAAATTCATTCCTAACCCATTTGGAAGAAAAATGTATTTTTTTCAAAATATAAATTTAAGACATTTTAGATCCATGAAGATAGATCCACAAACATATTGATTAGTGTATTAAAACTTCGTTGAGTTCACTATTTCTAGTAGATTTTGTTGTTTATTTTGTGTTTGTGGGTGTGTGTAGGCTGCGTTTTCGAGCTTTTCTATTTGCATTGTCGACCAGAGGCGTCGGCATCGGCTTCGGCGTCGACGTCGACATCGGCCAATGTCTGCAATGTTTGCCCTTTACGTTTTGTTGTGAATAGAGCATGGTGCATCGTGCATTGAGTTTCAGGTACTGGGCCGCATCATGTTTTTGCCAAAATGCATTTCCATACGCCCCGTCAGCCGGCGATCCATATATATTGTGCACGCATGTGGGAGTCCCTGAATACATGACTCCC
This sequence comes from Drosophila virilis, assembly GCF_030788295.1. Taxonomy (NCBI): domain Eukaryota; kingdom Metazoa; phylum Arthropoda; class Insecta; order Diptera; family Drosophilidae; genus Drosophila; species Drosophila virilis. Next base: position 20,133,686 of record NC_091544.1, on the reverse strand, counting down.
ACCTTTAGCTCCCGTTCGAGCTGAAATGTGAATGCATCCAATACATGGCCATCATGTGCAGTGCAATGCACTTTTTTCTAATCAAACGAAAAAGGGGGTCCCGGGCAACCAGTGCTGATGAAGAGCGATGGCTTTAAATTTAATTGATGTATTTCCGGCTGCAATGTCCGTCCTGTGGCCTCACTCATTCGGCAGTAATATGATAATGCAAATGTATGTCTGTTTATCAAATCGTGAGCTGAAACAGCTAACACTTCTAAGAATCAAATGCAAAAATTAAGCAGAACAGAAATATATTACAAATTATCGAAAAACTTAGTTCGGTGACCCGCCCATTTAGTATCAAGTTTTTTCTTTTAACGTAAAAATCACGATTGCAATAATTACTTAGAAAAGGTGAGTTACAGTATAGAATGGAGGTTTTATGATCTATCTTGTACTTGTGCCCTACACTATATTTTTATATGCCTGATAAATATCAATAATTCATCTGAGCAAACCAATCTCTTAGTTTCATGAATCGGACTTTCTGTTGCTGGAAGTAACAGACCCATAATCATGTAGGTGGCACACCAATGATCGGTCGGAAATTAAGTGTTTTATGAAAAACTATCTTGATTTGAACACAATCTAGAGCAAAATCGGAATTAATTAGTTTTACAAGTTCGTTGTATCCATATAAACATAAGCTTATCAATACATAAGAAAATATATCAAGCAACTCCTATAGGAACAATCGGTTGCATCAGAGCCATATGCATATAAGGGTATTTAATCTACAGCGTCCTGAATATAGCCGATATTTCTATGGGAATGGACTTTTACCTAATTAGTGTTACTTAGATTATTTAATACATGTAGAGGAACGGCGCAATAGTTTCGATAGACGCGTTGTTGTGACAAGAATTGTTAATCACCTGAAATATTAACTTAAAACCAAAAAACTGCAGAGCTGAGTTTCGCTGGAAATCGGTTTGAAAAAATAGCAAAAGTATGAGCAACAGCGAACATGTTGCTGCACATACAGTCAGAAGGATGCACTGCCCGCAGCGTGCAGCAGCAGGGAGGTACACGAACAGCATTTGCAGCTTGTGTTGCAGTCAAATATTTTTTCACTAAGCCCGCCATTTTCATGCACTTTTCCACGAAAAACTAATAGGAGCGGACAGCAGTGAGATAGGCTGTACATAGCTCTTGATATGGGAGCATGGAAATGACTTTGACTTTGGCATCGGCTTTTGCTTTGGCGCTGTTAACGAACCAGGTCGAAACCTGTCGGAGTGGCATTCTGAGAAGAAATAGAAACTATTCAGGATAGTTACAAAGCTATTAAAACAGTATTCGATTGAAGAGCCAATAGTTGAGATCTTTTGCACAAGCAAAAGGGAAGTTCCTAAAAAAGACGGGATTACTTTAAAATGATATCAAATGTTAAGAAGGATATTTTTCATTTTCTAGCATTTTCTAACAAATTTATTGTTTTTTCTGTCAAAGAATAAACGTAGATAAAACGGGAGATCTTGATCTACTTATATAAGAAACAAAATTATTGCCTCACACAGCCTCACTGTGCAGAATACATTTCATTTAAATGTAGTTTTAAGTTGTAAAAATATTGTGTCCAAATGGTAACTTTCTCAAGCCCCGTTTTCATTAAAAAAGTACAAACAAATAGGCAAAGAGATGAGCAAACTGCACTTGTTTGTTATGCAGAGCCCAACCGTCTGAACATTACAAATACTTTACATCAGTCATATGTATATATGCATCACATATGTATATATATATGCATCTTTATATATATGCGCTGTGAGCTACAGTACACGTATCTCTGCCCACCGCTGCTGCTGTATTTCTTCCAAAACAACAAACTAACAGCAAACAGCGCTGGCAGCCATGGCAACAAACTGAAAAATAAGCAAAAATCAAAATGCATGGCAACCATTTTGAATAACAAGTGTGCAGAGACCCAATAGCACCAGCAGCAGCAGCAGCAGAAGCAGCGGCCCACAACCCCCCACCTTTTTTGACGCCACTCCCACTCCATTTGCCAGGCCAAGGCCCGTTGCAAAGAGAAAGCAGTTGACGGGGCTTTTTTTTCTGCTTTGGAGAAATGCATTGCGAGTGCATCGCAAGAAAAAATGCAGCCAACGGCTTCCTGCAGCCGCCTCGGTAACAAAACAACAAGCAGAGTGCAACCGTGTGTGGCAGCAACCCCTTGCCACATGCCGCCACATGACGCTAGCCAACCCTCGACTAACTGCACTTGTGCATTGTGCACAGGCTGAACGCCTCCTTTTGCGCCCAGTCAAAGCGACAAAATCAAATGCTGAGAAAAATAAAATTTTACGGCACAGCAAAAGCTAAATAAAAAAAATAAAAATAAATAATACAAAAAAAGAGACAAGGCCAATTTTTTCAGCACTTGGCGACTTGGCGCCCGAACAGAACGAGCCGAAGTGAGACAAGGATAAAGCTGCAGCAGCTGTGTGCGTGTGCGTGTACATGGGTGGGATGCGGGTGGAGGCATGGGCGAAGCCTATTTCAAAAAATTGAAAATGCAAAATTTCATTTGTGCAGCGTGGCGCCCAGCCTGAACCAGGACTCGCCCACACCCGTTGCCCCAGACCGGACACACAAGCCTCTGCTGCCAGGACAAATGCATTGGAGTTGGCAATGTCTGCAGCCACTTTTTGTTGTTATTTTCGATGCCGAGGCCGGCGCAACGACAAAGCAATTCTTCAGAAATGAAATGTCCTGTGCCTGCGCTCTGGCGGCAATGCATTTGCCGCAGACAAATGCAGTATGGGCAGGAGGCAGGGATTGGCTGGTACTGGTTACGGGCGACAACTATCAGCATCATAAGACTGCAGCAAGCGGAACAGGAGTGGCTGCACCCCCTGCAGACCAGCTACCCCCTCTTGCTGCACTGGCTGGACGAAACGTAAACAACAAATTTAGCTGCACATGCTGGAGAGGGCGGCCAGATTGGAAGCATGGAAGCGTTAGAGGCTGCAAGCGAACAAATCAAATGCAATCAGTAGGCCTATTTTTTTTTCCTGTGTAGCGATCTTGTTTTTCAGAAGATTTCCATATGTTGCTTGGAAACTGCAAGCTGAACTGTTGAACGTCCAAATTATGCAATGCCTTATTTTTTTTTCGGGACATTTAAGCGTTTGTTTTTTTTTAGATGCGCGAATTTCTGTCAAGCTCTAAATAAATATACAGAGTGAGGCAAAAAATGATATTTACCTACTGCTAGGTAGTTGAGCGCCAAAAAGTATGCAACGCGTTGCACAAGGCAGGCAGCAAGGAAACCCTGTGTCCGCCCCCATCCAACCAACCCCTTCCACGCACATCTCTCAGCTAAATGGAAAAAACGCTGCAGCCGTCGCAGGCAGCGGGCAAAAAGTGAAATCAAAAACTGCAACTGCGTTGCGCAAGTGGAGCAGCAGCAGCGGCAGGGGTTGAGGCATGGTGTGTGGCATGGAGGGGGACATGTGCCGATGCGGTGCCATCTACTTCAGATCAAGTGAAAGGCAGCAGGAAAAAATGCAAGCCAAAGGCTGCAGTAAAAATGGCGCAAAACGAGCCAAAAACGCAAATGCAAAACAAAAAACCTACTAAGGGGGATGACCAGCGGTCCGACTGGGAAGACTGGGACGTTGGTGGCCAAGGACGACGAATCAGTGGCCATGTTGCAGTACACTACTGTACACTGTTCAGCCAGCGTCGGGTTGGAGCGGATGCACATTGTTAGGGCACGGGCCGTGGAATTGGATTGGATGTCGCTGCAGCAGGGGGATTGGTGTCTGAGGGGGTGATGTCAAATCAACAGAGCCTTCGCCGAGACGCCTTATGGGGCCCAGCTAAGAATGCGGGTATGAGTGCACATGCAACAACACCAAAAAAAAAAAAAAAAAATGCATAGAAACTGCGACAAGAGGGCGGCAAGTGGGCAACTTGAAGATGCGCGCGGCAGGAATTCTGCATTTTGTATTTATTGCAGCTGAATGCCGAATGGGGATGTGGCTGCGAATGCATAGATTGTAGGCATGGAAGGTGCAAGGGCGATGGGCAGGGAGTAGCAAGCGATTGCTGGCTGCATTTGCTGACTACTTCGCCACTGTGGACAATAAGGCGACTTGGGCACGTACAGCAGTGCAGATGAAAAACACGCGAAATGTTAAGCTTGGCAATTTTTTGCTGCGTCTGGCGGTGCAGGGCGGGGCGTGGCAAAGCTTAATACTGTGGCATTTGTCTTGAACCAGAAACAACAAACGTCGTCGCAGACGCTGAAAAAATGCATAAAACGTTGCAACAAAAGTGACGCAGTGGACAGCAGGAGTTGTCCTGATGGCTGGGAGGGTGAGCAGCGCAGCTGCTGCAACGTAGATTTGATGAACATTTCACAGGATGTGGCTGGACAACGTCTGCTGGCCGCTAACGTGCCAATGTCTAGCCTGTAATATGCAAAAACGCGACGCTCAGACTGTTGCCTTGAGGGGATTTTTAGCTGGCCCATCCAAGGCCCAGAGTCCGGGCCCGTGCAATGCAATTTTTCTTCATTGTAATTTGGCATTGGACATGAAGGCCTAGAGTTGCGGTGGTTCAAGGCCCGCTGCACTGATTCCTCCACCGCCAGACGAGCTGGGACAACTATGCCGCGCATACAAATTATGAACGCACTGTAGCTGCGGGGGGCCAGGGTTGCGGTGGCTGCCGCGAAATCGTCATGTGTAGAACACTGCCCATGGACCTGGGTACATTGTAAATTTAGCAATTTTTGTCGATTGCTGTGCCGCGGCTTTGTTTCAGATTGGTGTCCGAGGGAGTTGGTTAGAAATTGAAGGAGTAGTAGCAAAAGGAAGAGGGGAACTGGAAGAGGCGCACAAAAAACTACGCGGCATGGAACAACAATTTTTGGTCAAAATGCATTTTGATGTAGTCGACAGTCGCCATTTGAGACGTCTGGCCCGGCAGCAAGAGAAAAGGATGCGTACTTTTTGGCTTGTGAAGTGCTGAAAAAGCGATGCATGATTTTTTAGTGCGCTTTTGGACCGGACTTAAGTATTGGCAATTCGCTTTAGTTTGAGTGCTTTGCGCTGTACCCAGGACATGTCCTTTGTCTAAGCTGACAGAGCTGACTAATCTGAATGGATGCACTCTCCAGAGGCATACACGCTGGAAATTGCTTGGGTGGGTGGGGTCAGGACACAAAGGGGCAGGTGTGCCAAATTGCCAGTGTGCGCACTCAATCACAGAAACTGTAATAAAAACAAAAGTTACTCAAAATTTATATAAATATGAGTTTAGCTAGCACAAAACTTTATCCTGTCAGTTCTCCACAATGCACTCTTTTCAATTAAATATTTTACGCTCTATGTCTGTTTCTGTTTCTGCAACTCGAGGGATTCACTTAAGCTCTTTTATCATATCCAATTGCAAGTTATTCAATTTATTTAATGGATTTTTGGTTTTACAATTATTACAGTGCCTGCAACCGGGATGCCAACAACTATGTGCCATCGATCTCCGCTGCTGGTAAGCATTAATTTATTTTAAGCAAGTAAGGGGCTCTAATCAAGAGATCCTGACTAGGAGATACCCTTAACCCTCTTTTGCCAACACCAAATGCAGCTTACGCTCGTTAACTTTAGCAGTAATGAAAATAAATTATAAAAAAAAAAATAGTTCCTTCTATATGACTCGAACTCGCAACAGATAACGCTACTTGCTGCCGCCTCTACCCAACAGCCAAACCAGCAACTTGTCTTTAACAAAAAAAAATAATAACTTAATAACTTTTGTGCTATATAATCGATCTTGAGGAACTTTGTAACAGTTATTCATATTGTGCTCAATAATATTTGTGTTGGTAGCGAGGAGGTGGCGATAGCTATAAAATGAAAGATACAAAATTAAGTTTTATTCATATTCAAATATCTTTAGTCAAAATTAATTGCAAACAATAAAATTATCTGTAAATTCTCTGAGCAGCATTTGATAAAAATACTCGTGGGACATACATTAATTTTTTAAATAATTACTAAGAAAATGCTCTTTTTATCGTTGTCTAGCTGAACATTTACAAGCGTCCCCAAATCAAGTTTATATTTATAAGTCAAAAGGATCATACCTTTAAGTATTTTTGAATAACTCAAATTTTGGCCCTTTAATACATCAGTGTTGCCAATTCAGATATTATCAACTTAAGTGTGGCTGTCTTCATAAGAAAGAGATGAACTGTTTAACTGATTTACCTCTTTTAGACTCTGGATGATTAGCAGCTGTTTGTAGCCAATTATTTCTTTCGAAAGATAATTCAGATATTGTGGTCTATTTTAATTCTGAGATTTAGCCATATTTTTAAAGCGCAAGTCTGTATTCAGCATTTTTACGCCTTATATGGTTTGTACTTCTCCAATGCGAACCGAAATTGAAACTCTTCAATGAAGTAATAGAGCCGAAACTTTAATTTGGGCCAACTTAAATGTGCGGTTAATCGAATAATCGAACTAACTGCAATGTAAACAAGCGAATGCAAAATGCATGGACTGAACCGGATAGAGCTTCCACCAGAAGATACACAGGAAGTGCGATGGCCTGGTCTGGTCTGGTCTGGTCTGGTCATTAGGCGGGCACTAAGCGTCAGAGGGAATGTGCGGCATTGAAGTGGATTCTCTTTGGTCAAATGCAAAATTGTCAAATATTTACATAGGCAATTTAGCATGCGGCAGGCGCGCAAATAATTACAAAAACGTACAGAAAATAAATACCTAATAGAAATGAATGAATGAAAATCCTAGGCCACATTCCGAATGAAAATAAATAGAAAAAGGTAAAAGCGCCGCAACGGCGAACAATTGTAAAAGCCTAAAGTAAATAAGCGTGTCGACAAATAGACACAAACGAAAACTGCAGGCTACAAAAATGAAAAGCAAAATAAAATATTACGTGCATACAGCTTTGAAAGTTTAATGTCAATATAATATAATGAAATGCAATTTTAATTACCATTAGAAAACTAAAAAAAAAATAAAGACCATGCTATACTTTAAACAGAATTCGGAAACGCGCCCATAAAACAAAGAGAGACAGCGACAGGTGAAGATGCATTGTCCATGAGACAGAGTTTGAGTTAGAGAGAGAGAGAGAGAAACACATACGTATGGGACCTATGCAGTTTGCCCAACTCCCCCTCCTCTTGCTCAATTGGTCGCAACTGCAGCTGACGATGCAGTTTAGACATGGCTGCACGACCAGAAAAAAACAAACAGAGCACAAAGGACAACAAAACCAGAGCGAAGCAAATTCTCAGCTATAGCAACAACAATAAAAGAACAAAAACATACGAATGCTAATGAATGATGCCAAAGATTTTTGCTAGTGTGCCTGGCTTATGGTGAAATATGGTCGCACGTTATCAGATACCAGGCTTTGAAGATTGCGGTTAGAGATGGGCAGCCGAAATTAGGAAGCTAGCCTAATCCTTGGGTAATATATTTATAAATAATTGAAGGAAATACTCAATTTTCACATAGCAAATAAGGCCGAATAAAACGGCGACAGAGCTATACATTTTTTAAGGGAATATTTTCGGCTCGTGCTGGGCTGTTCCTCGAAAGTGAAGCCCGCTCCCATCTCTAGTTGGGTGCATACATATGTTTATGCTGTTGTTGCACTTTAAGGATAATGCTCAGTTTTATGGCGGTCTGGCCTTAGACCAAAAAAAAAAAATGTTCGGTATATTTTTGGGAAAATCTGAATCAAGTAATTTGCATGGCATTTAGTCAGAAACCGACCATACATCTGCCGCCCAAGCTCATCTTGAGGCACAGCTTCAACGTGACTTTCAGATGCATTTGCATCAAAATGGTCGCCCAACGGGTGGGAGGTATGGGCGGGGTATACGACGCGCTCTGCTAGTCATGTATATCCACACACAGACACACACTCATACACATGCACGCACACATACGCACACATACAGAGACATAGCTCCAGCGATTGTCCTCTCAACGTCATATATCCTAGCACATCCGTTGTTCAATGCAATTTTTTGGAGCTCCCAGCCCAAACGAACCTACCATTATAGCTCAGGCTACGGCTCTGGTTCCAACTATGGTCCTGGCATGGTGCTTTCCGTCCGTCTATTCATTTGAAATGCAATTTCAAATTTTTTTTGCCACAACTTCTGCAACTCAAACTGCCCGGTCTGCCCGGCAGCCCCTAGCTCCGCCTACTGCATACCGAAAAGTGCATTTTAGGCACCGGCCTTCTCTCTGTAGTGACAGTTGGGTGCAAATGCATTGGCTGTCGCCCGTACCCAAATCCCAGCCAGAGCTGGCAGGCCAACATTTGATGTACAGTATTTTTAGCAGCAGTGCCGAGGTCCGGGTTTTTACAGTTTAAATTGGGCTGCAAAAAAGTGCAATCTAGGCAAAAATGCAACAAAGGCAAAGAGCTGAACGTATATATACACAGCAGGCTTTGTCTGATGCAAATCTATGAATGTGTGTGAGTGCGCGCGCTTGTTCTTGTGAATGTGTGCATTTTTATATGTATTTAGTATATACCCAGCATGCTTATTAGACTGGAAAGTTCTGACTGCACTCAACAGATTTATTCAAATTACTTTTAATAGATCTCTGATCTTTTTGTACTTGATTTCTTTAGTAAATCAATTTATTGAATAATTTACTATAAATCTTAAACAACCTATTTTATTAGTTTTTATATCTCTTAAATATTCTTCTATTAATTATTAAGACAATATAATTGCCAGAATGGGAGATACCTTGAGTCAAAAGCCAAGCTGCCGTTACCAAAGTCAAGCTTGTTTCTATATATAAATTAACAAAAGTACACCCACAGCTTGAATATGGCATCCAACTTTGTGTATATGCCAAGGCACAAGCACATTCTTACTTTTACTATGCATTTTTTTTTTTTCAATTTTAGAGGGAAAGAGTATCAAATTTATGTAAAAGTAAAGTCTACGAGCTATTATTAAGAAACTTTGTTTCCAAATCGAGGCTGTAGCTCTAGTAGTTTCTGACATCGATTCAGCACGTATTACATAAGACATAACATAATACACTTTCAAACCAAAACTAAAAATTCGAAAACCAAGGTAAGACTGCTTGTAGCCGAATTTTTCAAATTTTTAGATTACTTCAGTAATTACAGAGTATTACATGGTCAAACATGCTGCCGCACAACTTAGCTGCGTGTATATGTCATATTGAAAAAAAATGAGTATCACAAAATTTGTGCATTGCAATTTCAAAGCCAGAAAATTTCGTTTAGGAAAATGCATTCTGGTGCTGACCTGGTGCATGCATGCCAGCCAGATGAATGGCCGGCTGCGACATTACAAGAAAATTGCACAATAGCGTGCGGGAGAGGGGTGGCTGTTTTCATACAGAAACTATGGCAGACATGACAGTTGAAAGCTTTAATCTGCGTCAAGTCATAAAATGTCGACTGAAATGCGCAAGGCATCCCAGAATTTCAGCTTAACCAATCAGTTCCAGCCTGCGCTTGGCCGTAGACAACCCCCAAAAGGGCTAAGTGACAATTTCTACAATTAATTGACCGGAACAATTTCATAAAACTTAAAAATTTGAAATTTACATGTTGAGGCATATAATAAATTACCCGATCCCAGCTTTGTCACGTACCCAACGATATCAAACCCAACCCAATGCTTCGAAAATTGTCAACAAAAAAGGGTCTTCAAAAAATTTGGCAGCATTTAAACTGAACCCAACAGGAAAGCTCTGAAGGCGGCGACAATTGTGCAAAAAACCAAAAAAGACAGCCCAAGGCAATGGTAAATTGTTGCAAGTTAAATTAATGACGTTTAGAAAAGTTAAACTGGGGCGGGCTGTTGTTGGGGTACGGTGGGGGAGCCAGCTTGGCAGCAACCCTTAACATAATTCGAATCTTTCTAATTAAGAAATATCCTCATCTAAGCTCTGTTGACCGCCATTTGCCCTAGCTTCCTGCAAAGCTGTGTGTACATAGCAAAGAGCAGCAGCTGCTTTAACCCTTGGAATGCACACAAGCTCTGCAACACACACACACACAATCAGAACAGATCTTGTGGTCCCAGAGTTCTGGCTGTGGACTGCCATTGTATGCATTGAAATAAAATAATAGTAAAAAGTTAAAATTCTATTCAAATTGTTTGCCAGCTGAAAACAATGTAATTTCATTCTATTTGAATATAAAATAGCTGACCAGCAGTCGCACTCTTCGCAGCCAACCATGAGTCCAAGCCTCCACCGAGTCCCTTATCCAAAAACCCTACTAACCACTACAATTCCCATTCCCGGGTACATTCTCCATCTTATATGTCAGAAACTGCACAAAGTCGTCTTTTGTCTGCACTGGGAAGGAACACACAGGCACATTTATGTATATATATACAGTTGGAAAAATGGGTAGAAAATTCTCACACTCAAGCAGAGAAAAGCAGAACCCAACCACCCACGGCTGCCTAACCAGAACAAGGTTTTGTATGATTACGTTGGAAACTTTACCACAGTTCCTCAACTGAACTCAAACTGAGTTTAGATAGTTGGCAAATGTTGCAGGCTGTCCCCTCTACAGCTCCCCCACTCCCCCTCTCTGCCACACTTCCTCTAGCTCCCATGTAACGAATGCGGTTGCTGTGGGTGTTTTGCACTGGCAACAACCTGCACTGGACTGGACTGGACTGGACTGGACTAGACTGGCCAGAGCTGGGCTGTGCTGGGCTGGGCTATGGGCAACGGTCAGGTTGGTCATCTCGTGCTTAGCTTGGTTTTTATTGAAACTTTTGGCTTGCCACGAACGTAGCAAGGAATATTTGAAATTTTCCCCTTTGCCTGCACGGCTTAGAGCTGGGGCTGCAAGTGGGTTGCCTGCCGAGTGACCAAATTGTATGAGCAGCTGAGGTTAGACCATACGAAGATAAAGCTAGTCCACTTGCGTATTTTGATCACGAATTTATATTATTTATAATATATGTTAGAAATGTTTTTTGGATGTGAGTTATATTTAAATTAATTAAATCAAATTAAAAATTCAGAATTCATTTTGAATCAACTGATATTATATGTAAATATTACTTAGCATGATAGTGTTTAAAGTTGTTTTTAAGAAATGTAAAAAAAATACTCGCTGGTTCAAATAGTTGCCTCGCCTTCAGGTTCTATTCCAAGCTTGTCTTAAATATATGAATTAGACTTGACTCACTGGATTGCTGCGGTACCACCCTGCGCCAACGGAAATTGCACTTAAAAAATGTTAGGTTTAATGGATGAGATCCACGTCGTCCCTGTTATTATGTCAGAGGTACGCATACACACTTGGATAAATTTCGTATATATGCACTGTGAAGATGTGCACGCAGCTTGCATTGGGTGGCAAGGGTGCAGAAGGCGAGGGTGAGCGGATGGCTGGGGGGCGCTCAAAATGGCCAAGTATAAAGTCATTTCAATTTGAATTCAAAATTTTCTAATAACATTTCAGCTGAAACAATCTAATAACACACACCCATACGCGCAGGGATAAAGGACATACGCAGTACGACAAAGAGCAGAGCAATGTCCAAAAAGGACGAAAACGAAAGGCGCCACCCACGGACGTGACGATGTTCCCTGCTGCATGATAGTAGGTCCATAGTCTACATGTCTCTTGCACCCGTTTCTACTTAAATGGAAAAGCAAAAGTGTCGTTGGTCTCATTCATGTTGAACATTTGCTTGCTTCTTTTGCCTTTGTCCTGTATCCCTTGTCCCTTGTCCCGTGTCCTATGTCCTTCAACATTGTCAGCCTGAGTCGACGCAGTCCCAGCTCCGAGTCTCGTACTCGTATCTTGGCAATAAAATAATGACTCAACTGAACTGAAAACTAGAAATGTGAATTGTAAATGGCGCACAGGACACTCGCCCCATTCACAGGCACACACACACACACACACACACACACACACACACACCCATTCCATGAAAGAACATGCCACACACGTTACTCTTGGGTGGGCCAGCCTCTTGCACGTAACTGACTTCCTGCCACCCCACATCCCCTTGTCTGCCTTTTAAATTGTGCAATTTTATATTCGCAAGTTTCTGTGTGGGCAGACTTTCCATCTCCTCGACACATTTTAGTCCATTCCTAAGCTTTTCTAATTGCTGCATGCCAGCAACTGGCCTTGCGCTGTGCCCTCACCTTTGCCCTATCCTCCACGAAGTTAACTACAATGCGTAAGTTTTGTTGCTGCTTTATATTTAGCCTCCACATAGATACGTATATATGTATGCATGCATGTAAACTTGTTTTGTAACTAAATAAAATTGTGTAGTTTCAAAATCGGTTTCGCTATAATTTCTCTATTCCGCCATGCAGCACACAGCTTTTAAACCAAAATTGGATTGGTTCGAAACAAAAAACTTTAGCCTAACCATTGCATATATTAAACCAGGTTAACGAGCCAATCCTCAAAGCAGCGTGAACCGCAACCTGAACCAAACCGCCTTCAATTTTGACAGACAGATTTTATTTCGTTTACTTTTTCGTTTATTGGCACTTGTTAAGAACAAGTTAAGGCTTCGACAGGAAGACAAGGAATTTGCAAATTTAAAGTTGATAGCAATGTCAGCTGATTTCGGAATAAGTTGGGTTTTTAACAGCTATGCAGCTACGTGTTTGTCTTATAATCTCCCAATAAATCAGTGTCGTTGCTGCTTTATAATAAACGTTTTTAAGGTGTTGAATATGGTTTGAGGAACGCACAAGATATAGACTATGTCTTTCACTGTACTTGACTTGACATGTGCAACTGCAACAACAAGAAGAACAACAAAAGGAACAACAACAACAACAACTGTCTGTATAATGCATAAGCTGTGCCCGGGCCTTGGCTGGGTGGAAAGTTCTTCTTGTCAAAAAATAGGATATGCTGTCATATGCATTTATCGTGGCACTTTGCATAAGTTTCTCGCTTGGTTTATTCCATTGCTGGTTATCCTTTTTTGTTCTATTAGATGGAGTGGTTTTTAAAGCCGAAAGCTTTGAAACTTTAAGGACTCAATGGAGGTCTAAGGGTCCCTTTTTATTTTATAATTAGGAAATTAATGAATGCGTGGAAGTGCAAATATGTTTGTGAAAAGGATGAAAAGTATGCAACAAAAAAAAACAACAATCAAACAAAATTAACCAAGCAAAAATGACATTTTCGAGAGCTACAATAAATGGATGATGGGAGTGTGTGTACAAATAAATTGCTTGTAAAATAAAAGCTGGGTCTAAATTAACTTTTGTTTGCATTTCATAAACGTTGGTAGTCTGCGTGGGCGTGGCAAAGGCACATAATTATGTACCGCGCTGTCTTGAACCTGTATTCATATTTTCCCAAATTTCCAGCCAAAAGAGAGACGCAGCCACATCTAATAAATATGCAAATGGCGCGTTTAAATGTAGCGTGGAAAGGGGGATTTCCTGGGCGGGTAACGGCTGGTCATTTTATTCCCGTTTTTAATGTCATTTCTTAATAGCCGCAAATATATAAAAATTCTGGCTCGTTGGGCAATAAAGGCGCAGGGCAGCTGCTCAGCAGAAGATGTGCTCCGGCAGATAAAATGCGCATACGTCGCGTAATCCGACCAAGGCAAGCCACACGTGGCGTGTAGTCATTAAAATACACACATTCTCGAGGCGAGGTTGATTTATGTTTTCCTGAAAGTAGAAAAGTAGCGACTAACAATTTAACACAACTGCGGGTGAAATTCCCGAAATCACAAAAACGGGTATTCATTAAGTTATTTTGTAGAGCTTTGATAATAAGTTTGTAGCAAATCGGATAAACTGCACTTTTTATCTAGTATGCTTTGATTTTGCGATAGATCTTTGGAAATAAATTGGAGCACGAAAGTCACCCACCAAACCTATTGACCCCCATTTCCACCAAGGAGGAATATAGTTATATAAAAGTATAAAACATCTCTCAAATGAATTTGAACAAAAATCGTTGAAAACGGGTTTTAGCCCGATCAAATTGTAAACAAAAAAGTTTCAAACGTTTTTCGCGATTTATCCACACTTGCTGGTAGAATTTATCGAAACGTGCATTTTCAGCTCTTACGACAAAGACAATTTTTAGCTTCCTAGCTCTTACTGTCAATAAGTCAATAAGTCAGTCAGTCAGGTAGTCAAGGCAGACAGTTTCATATATAAAAGTTATAAATTCTTCGAGCAAGAATCCCAGGCTAGTGCTTCTACGTAGAAATGACTCAGCCGAAACTATAGTTATCACTGCTATTTCAAAAAATAGTTGTGTTGACAGTTTGTAACTATATAAAATAATTAAAATATACATAATAATAATAATACGTCCGATGGAGTTTCTTCTTCAAAATAAATGGTAATAAGGAATAACAAAAATAATATAATAATAATAATAATAAAAATAATAATAATAATAATAATAATAACAATAATAATAATAATAATAAAAATAATAACAAAAATAAGATATATTGAATACAATAAACTTAAAATTGTCAGATATCTGTTCCGATTTATATAAATCCAAGCATAAATCGAAATTTTTCAATTGTGGCATATAATAAATATATTTCTTTTAAAACTTGTAATATATTTTAAGCATTATAAAAACAAACTATATTTTCAAATAAAGAGTTGGAAGAGCGGATCGGTAAAAAGTAATCTTTCAAAACGTATGATATGGTACATATACATGTGCACATTTTCCGGGCAGCTCAGGTATCACAAAGGATATTCGATTTAACTCGCTGTGGAAGCAACCCTCGTTCGAAGCAAACATACATATATAAATATATAGGCTATATATATATAAGCACACGCGAAGGACATGTGACTCCTCTGCCTTGTGTGTGATTTTATGAGCGCTGGAGCTGCGCGGATTGCTGTAGCCTGAATTAGATGTAGGTGGTCAAAAATACGTATCTACCGACTGCCTTGTTGGCCCTTCCAAATGCTGCAAATCCTTGAGATCCTTGTCAACCCTTGCCGCTCCCAGTCCAGCTCATTTATGGCACCAACGCTAGAGTGTGGGTATGGGTGTGGGTGTCCATGTGTGTGTGTGGGCTCTGTAAATATGAAAATAAATAAATCCTAAGCGTAAGCCAAAGTTTTGATGTATGCCCCCAAGCAGTTAAAATGTTGCCTGGCGAGCGGGTTTCAAATCCTAGGAGCAGCTTTCTCTGCGTTCCTCCCTTTTTCATACATTGCTCTATCTTGCTCTCTCTCTGTCACAGGCTGCTTGTATTTGAGTTTGTTCGCCTGTTTGTGTGCGGGGCTGCCGCCTGAATCCGGAAGGGCAGCCAAAGTTATTTTAGGGCCACATTTTAAGCTCTTTGGCAACGCGTCCTGCGCATATACGGCCCGGTACGTGATGCTACCTTATCTGCGGCCGCGCCTCCAGTTGGCTCCCTAAGTGGGTGGCTGTCTGAGTGGCTTTTGGGTGGTTTTAATATTTTAGGTGCTTTAAAGTTACATAACACCATGGTTCAACCTACCTCTATCTTATTTTTTCTCACACACACGCCCTTTCCCTTTATCTCCAATGGTATCTCTTTGCACGGGCGTGTGTGTGCATGTGTGAGACACATTATTTATCAACAAACAGGAAATTAAAAAGGCATTTTTTTCTGCTTGTCTTAGTACTTAGCTAGAGTTTTTATATGTATGTGCGAGGCGACATCACAAAAGCGATTTTAATTAATTAGGCTACTAGAAAGCTAAGCTCAGCTGAGGCAACCACGAGCTGCTCGTTTGCCCAAAATATCAAACAATTTTTACATATGCAACGAGCAACGAGGTCCCTTATCAAATCCACCGCAGCAGCAGCAGCAGCGTCGACCAAAGCTAAAAACTATTAACTAGAATTTTCTATTAAAACTTTTAACTGCCAATGGCAAAACTACAACAAGATAGATATAAATTAATGTTTTGAATATACGATGGCGAGAAACCCTACAACCGACGGGGGTTTACAAAAATATTATTAGTTTAAATGCTTTGCAATGTATTATTTTCAAATATAATATATAAAATTATAAAACATTTATATTACGGTAATGTTATAACATATAGCTATTTTATAAAGAATGGATTCAATTTACTCACGAAAGAAAAATCTTTTAAGTTGACACACACGTAGACACCTTTGATTAGCTCGATTACAGGGTATTTAAATATAATGATAAATCATGAGGTGCCCGCAAGCAATTTTAATTTGTTGTAAGCTCATATATTCAAAAGGAAAGCAAGCAAGGCACAGCATATCCCTGTGGATCCTTCGCAGTTGCCGTGGTGCTTTTCCACTGTTGCTGTTGTAACCAAAACCAAATTATAACTTTTCTGAATGTTTTGTTTTTTCTGCTTTCTTTACAGATTTTCCGGCACTGAACCTGTACGCGGGTCTTAGTTTACTTGCTTGAATAGACGCTCACTAACCAACTAGCTTACAAGAAACGCTTTTATATGTATTCCCACTTGCTATTTGTAGTTTTTTGGCTAATGTAGATACCTTAATAAATGCTTATTGCTGTATAATTATGCTTTAAATAAAAATGCTTTCAATGTTTTTCAAATTTTTGTTTTGTACTAAACTATCTGCGATCAAGGACAATAAGGAGAATGGAGAATAATTACTAGCGGATGGTTTCCTAACATGTAATGTATCTCATCATAAACATACTTTCTTTCCTATTTATATGCCCAAATTAGCACATGCTAGTATTCAATCGTCGAAGCCGCTGACCACTGACGCCATCTATTGGCTGTTGGCTGCACTAAACACAAGCAACCCTTGCCAAAACAAGACCGGCATCCGACAAATGCTTTCTAACATTTCAAATTAGAAAAGCTCGGTCCAGAGCTTTGAACTTTTTGAAAGCATGTCATATTTAAATGCATGTCAGAAGGCCAAGCAGAATCTAATTGGAAATGCATGCGAATAATGCGAATAAAATATAAAGAAATGAGTCCAGGAAAGGCATATTTTCATCCAATTATAAACTATATCATACAAATTTTTTTCACATTTAAAGTATTAATATCATAGTCAAATTAAAGATAAAATGATAGCATCTCGTCTAACGAATTCCCAAGGAAATTCACAAATGAGTAAAGACAACTATTTAGATATTTTTTGGCACTAATTCTAATGTAACGCTTTAAAAAATCTAATGTTATTTAACGCTGCTCTGAACCAATTGACTAGATTTGAATTAATATTTATATAACATATCAATATCTCATGCAAACCCGGTTTAAGAGACTACAGCAAAGAAAGAAAGTGTTAGTGGAGAAAAATTATTCTTAGGTAAGGATTCAAAAAAATCTTTATTAACGCTATTAATTAAAAGTAAATAAAATATATATTTTTATTAAAGAGAGTAGGTAAATTTTTTATAGAATAGAGACAGATGAGGACCACAATATAATTATAAATTTTATTAAATAGCGTAGAGAAAGTATTGGCAAATCATTGACTAAATAGGAGGCATTTTTCAGACTTTCCTGCAAGCTATGCATACACAAATACATACGATCGCATACAGAAATTCAGTCTTCATTAACGTCAATGCTTATGTTCGGATCTTTATGAAATATTTCGTACTTAAATGACATAGAAAAGTGCGTATATACCAAGCCGGAACGAACATCTTTGAAAAGTGATGTTTTTCCAATTGTGGGTGGAATAGGAAAGGTAGTTGGGGGAAGGTATTCCAAATATTGTGCATCGAGCTCTAATAATCTTTGAATGGTGCTTTAAAAACCGTATTCAAAAATGTTATATTTCTTGTTATACATCATAAAGTTGGAGATACTTTCTTCAGCCTGCTATACACATTTGCACTTTTTTTTTACCCATTTCTATGGCCGGTTGTTAAAACGGCGAGTGTTCAGTATATTTCCACCTACCTGTTAAGGCTCAGCAAAATTTGTGATAAAAAAAATCAAACAAGTGCATAATAGCAAGTGAGGGGAGCGCTCCCATATCCGTGTTTTGCCTTTTGCATAAACATTAAACATTTTCAACCACCGCAAAGCAAAGACAATCCGACTGGCCATACGGACGAAGTAAGCTCCATGGCCACACGAAAAAGGTAGACGAGTATTTTAGTCCTTATCAACGACAATGCCAGGTCGTTAGGCTTGCATTCAGATTTCACTTGCAGACGACCATGCGAAGTTGTCGGTTGGGGAGGTGAAGCCAAAGAATTGACCGAGGCAGGGCAAGGTGGAGCTGCATGCAAGGGAGTGGGCACATGGTGGCCGACGTGCCGGTCTAGGGCAGACATCAGTCGCACCCTAAGAGTCGACGATGGTTTTAATTTTATGAGTCGGCAGGGTTAAAAACTTTTGAGCATAAAAAGGGGGAAGACTTAAATAAAAATAAAATGACGGCACAAATTTTCGCAGACACAGGACCTGGCCAAGAGCAAGTGCTTGGCGACTCTTGGAAGCCAGACAGGGTCCATGATTTGTAACACAGCTGCCAGATTCGCCTCGGCGATTTAACGGCTCAATCTCCTATAGGCAGCCAACTGGCAGAACAAGTTTATGCGAAAGCGTCTCAAACAATGGAAAATAATTCTCTTAAAAAAAGGGCCAATGCACCTGAAGCAGCGAATATTAATGGACTTGTGCAATAAAGACGACAGCTGGCAGACACGAAACAAGAACAAAGCAACGATTAAGTCGAGCAGAATAAAATATGTAGGGCCAGGTGCTGGTTGGGGTCGCAGGGTCACAAACGCAGGGTGAAGGGTGAAACAAATTTGTTGCCAAAAGAATGCGACAACAAAAGGCTGAACAACTGACAGATGAAAAACAATAGAAAACTTTTGACCGTGCAACAAAAGAAATGGCCAAATGACGGCGAGGAAATGTGGCAACGACGACGATGGCAGCCATTCTGAATAAAACACGCTTTAAAAACACACAGCCACTCAGCTTTTCAAGGGGTACGAGGGTTGCTTGGCTGGCCAAGAGGGTTGGTTTTGGCCAGCCAAAGGGTTGGCCGCATTTGGCACTGCATACTTTCAGGCTTGCGCCTTAAATATTCTAATATACAGCTGGGAGCAATGCGAACGATGCTCTGCGCCGTGTCTGAAATGAATTTTAATTTCTTGTCTGTAAAAACCGCACAGCTCCATCCGAACGAACCCCAAACGTCAACCCAACCCGACCTAATCCAACGCACAAGCACAAAAACAACAAGGAAGAAAGCAAAATCAAGTCGAATTAATTTCGAAAATCATGGCCGCTGCCAAGGGTGCCGCCATGTTGGTCGGTGTTCAAGGGGGGGGAGCTGCTGCCACTGACAGCAAGGACACGGCCAGGACATCACGTGGTCCGTGCTGTGACCGTGCACACATTAATCTGCTTGCAGACGCCTCATGCGTGCCTCGAGCTCGTTTTGTTTGATTTTAATTGGGAGTGGTGGCATCTGCGGCTGCATGCAAAGTGCCTGCTCCTTGCAGATTTTGGGCACATCATCGGGCGGCTAGTGGACGAGCGGACTGGCGAAAGTAAATCCACTTTCACCCTTATTTTGGTTCGGTTGCATGTCGCATGTTTGGCGCTTTGGCGCATTTTCAAAATGGCTGCTGTAATTTGTTTAGCCTTTCAGTCTTTTCATTCAACGCTTTCAGTTGTTGTTTTTCCGTGTGCTTTGTTGTCTTTCATGCCATTCACTTTCGCTGTGTTTTTCTCTGTTTTTTCACTGCACCCCACCCCTGCCGCTGATATTCACTCGCTTTTCAACTTGAGTCCTTTTTCATGTCAAAAAAGGATTTTTCCTGCCTTTTGATAATTAATGCGCCGGAAGCTTTTTACAATTTATAAAATTACATTTTGGCTCATTAATTTTACTTATTGTTATTCCTCCAACACAACAAATTGTTTTGAAGACCAACAATGGTTTCTAGCGTATTTTCCACATCGTGCATCGTGCTCTGCCACTGATAAATGGCCAGGAATGATGTGTAGGTGCCTATCAATTATCCTCGAGTATCCTTTGCTCCACTCGTGGCACTAACAAATAGTCCAAGGATAATGAGAGCAGATAGAAAGAAACCAACAGAAATTGCGAAAACTCAATATTCTAGATTATTGCATTGAAAATCAACGTATCATACGGACTACTTAACTATTGAGCTCACAATGAGGAATAAATTAAATTTTAGTTGTATATTTAAAGACGCAGTTTGATTATTAAGTAAATCAAACAAGTAAGAGGTTCTAGTCGGGAGTTCCCGACTAGGGAATATCCTGAACCCTCTTATTTCAATACCAAATGCAGTTCGCACTACGCGCTCGATTGTAGTAATAAAGATAAATTTAAAAGAAAGTTCGGTTTACTTGAACTCGCAAACTAACCGTGTTACTTGCCGCCTTCTTTACTCAAAAATAGTTTCATTGGTAGGGCTCGAACTCATGACAGACCATACCACTTGTCACCGCCTCTACTCAACAGCCACATCAATCATTAAGACGTAGTGAGAAAAAAACGAATTAAAATAGCAATGTTATTGCAATGCTGTTGATAGAATTCGAAACAGACGCGCATGAATTTGTGTGTGTAGTACAAGCAGGTTGGGTTATTAACCTGATTTATAGCTATGAGGTACTAGCGGGGAATTGGCGATAGGAAACTTTTCAACATTAGTGCGCTTGCATTTTTTTTAATTTGCTGTTATTATGCAAAACCACTTTAATTAAACTCATATGAATATTTACAATACTACATATTGTACTATTTAGTCTTACATCTCAGACTTGGTGAAATGCATTTTTAATGAATGAATACAAAAAAGTAAGGAAAATGTATCAAAAAATGAACAAATAAATTATTAAAAGTAAACAGCAAAAGTAAACAGCAGCTTCTTTAGGTATGCAATGAAAAGTTTCTTGCAACTTGACATCATATGAAATTGACGTAGCATACCCACGGGGGCTGAACATCTTTAGAAGCCATTTAATTTGCGAATAGTTAAAAGCAACTGCCAAATAGTGTAGCAATTTTCCGATAAATCCAGCGGTGGGCACTTATTTAATAGAAAATTGTCGGTAACCATGGAACCACAGAGCGCAGCTCGATGTTGGCGACGCTATGACCACTCTGACTAATTAAACAAATATTTAATTATAAAATATTTTACTGCAAAATGCAAGCAGACGTATAAAATTTATAGCAAAACTATTATGCCGCACGCTCACTCACACACATTGAAAAATTTTGTGAAAACTCAGCAGCAAGAGTCGGGTTCAGGTCCCCCATGGTACCATATATTCTAACTAAAAACGGGCAAAAGTTTTTTAATTTAATTAAATTAGAAGCAATTAGTAGAAGAGCTAATAAAAGTTAGCTTAAAACTGCAAGCTAGCGCATAATGTGGGCGTGTCGCACACAAATGCCGTTCCTGCTGGGAGTAGACACAACTCTTGGTCAGACACGGCATTTCGTGTCCAACCGAATAAGCCAGCAAATGAATTTGCTGTGGCAAGCAAAAGTTTCCAAATTTCATTTCAAGGACCACGGAATTTTAGGCTGCGAAAGCGGCTAGAGAGGTTGTTATATTGCGTATCGTTATTTTACCTGACACTCAACGAAACAACAAAAATATAAATGAGGAAATAAAATTCATATTACACGAATGTTATCAAATTAAGTCAATAATTAAAAATGCATTTCGATTGGGATCAAGAAACAATAGGATAAAGAGCAAATATTTTTCAGGATAAAAATATTAATAATAATGCATATAAATAAAATAAAATAATATAGTAAAATAATAATAATAATAATAATAATAATAATAATAATAATAATAATGACTATTTCTAAACACAAAATATTTGACTGTAAATTTAGAACATTTAGCTATCAGACAAAATGTTGCAAAGTTAAATATCCGTACACATGTATACGGCATTTTCTCCGAGTGTAAAGTAGTACATCAAGTAATTAAACAAAGAGCTGTAGTGATAATTGAGTATCACTAAGTGTCATTAAGTGCTCCTATTTTGAAGCAGTCAGTGGCCTCTGGTGGCCTTTAAGCCAGCACAAAGGACTTACTGAGACGGAACGAGACGAGGTTAGACTCTTACTCATCGTCAGCCAGTGCGTAGCAAAGGATTCTCGCAACTATCTAAATGTGTGTGAGTATGTAAGTGTGTGCGTGTGGGTCTGTATGCGGTCGGCGGTTGGCAAATAACTAAATGTGTTTACTAAACCACTTACTAAACACTCAACAACTGGCACGACGAGTTGCCATGTTGTTGTTGTAACGGGACACCAGGCAGGAGCAGTATGCGACGTGACCAAGTGCGGCAGAGGCAGCGACAGCAACAACAACAAAAGTGTGGCCAAAGCACACAGAGAAAAAAACAGAACCAAAATATAGAAAAAGTGCAATGGCTGGCAAACAAAACACGCGGCAACAGAGTCCAAACCAAAATCGGAATAGATGCAGAGCATAGAGACTCGCCTAGAACCGCAGACGCGTCCATGGGCAGACATATTGCAAAGATTGCCAAGGGTTGGAGGGCTTTGGATAGAAGTAGAATGGAAAGGATGAGCACAAAGCGACCGTTTTCATTTTTCATAATGCTGTTAACCATGATATACATATATATATATATATATATTTATTTATATATACATATGTGCGTGTTTGAGCTTAATATGCACATAGAACGTCACGAAACACGCACACAAAATATAAATGTTAAAAATAAAATGTGAAAAAGCAAACAACACAAAATCAAAGACAGCAAAAAACACACGCACACACACATAAACACACACACACACACACACACACACACACTCGCACAACTACACACACAGACTACTCACCGTTCTTTTTTGTCGCCGAGTTAGCCTTTTTGCCCCCTTTTAGCATATTTTTGCTGCTGTTGTTGTTGCCGGCTCGTCTAGCTGCAGCTACTGCGGCGCCGACGAGCAACGACGCCGACGACGGCAGCAGCCAATCCGAAGCCAGCAAGTAGGTGGAGCTTAAAAAAAGACAAAAAATGCAGAATTTCAGTGTGGAAAAAACGAGCAAAAAATACACAAATTTACCACTGGGTGGCGACAGCGGCGGGTGGCGCAACATTTTCCAACGTTTTTCTATACTGAGCACGAGCCGAGTGCCTTTCAACTGAGACAGGATCTCTGCACGTGGCTGTGTGTGTATGTGTGCGTGGGTATGTTGTTTTATTTGTTTGTGTTGGTGAGAGCAACGTCGTCATCGCCATCGTCTCCATTGCCATCTCCAATCCGCGTCGTTATGAACGTTGTTTCTGCTCCGAGTAGCGACAAGTTTTTCTTGCTTTGCTTTTGAGCCGCGCATTTTATTTGATTTCATTTTGTTTTTATTTTATTCCAACCTTCCTTCTTTTTTGATTCTCTTTCTCTCTGTCGCTTTTGTGCGTTTAGCTTGATATGGGACGGGTGGAAGACAGACGAGAGAAACGCTCCCGTAGTGGGCGACATTGCACTGGCAGATTGCGTAAATTGTTTGCTTCC
This sequence comes from Drosophila virilis, assembly GCF_030788295.1. NCBI lineage: Eukaryota > Metazoa > Arthropoda > Insecta > Diptera > Drosophilidae > Drosophila > Drosophila virilis. Next base: position 20,110,106 of record NC_091544.1, on the reverse strand, counting down.
TGGCCATGTGGCGGTTACCAATGCACACTCAAATAGGCCCAGTTCAGGCACAGAAAGGCGAAGAGAGTGACCGATAGAGTAAAAGGGAGAGAGAGAGAAAGAGAGAGAGACAAAGAACGGAGTACACTTATTGTTGTTTATATGGTTATTGATTAGCCCAAGAACTGGAAACGAGTGGAAAAGTTTGCCAATCGATAAAATTGCCTAAACGTCATTCACGAAATTTTAGTTACAAATTCAAATGCAAGATGACTTAAAGAATAATAGCATTGATGAGCCCTTAAATATTTATATATATAGGTACGTACATCTATGACCATTAGAAAAACAAGTCTGACATCTTTAAGAGATCGATGGGCGCGAATGGGAGCTCTACAACTCGAGGCTCAAGGATAAGTTATGCTTAAGCTGATTGAGAATTCCAACACTCTACGAAACGAAAACTAGCTAAACCACACAAACAAAGAAAACAGCAGCCAAACTAAGTTTTGTACTCTTCTAAATGAAAAACTAAACTATAACAGAAATGCGTAAAAAAAATAATGTTTTTCAAGTCAATCAATTTATCCCTAATGTGTTATTAATGTACCGTAAAAGCAAATATGTTGATGTATGGTGTTAGCCTTATTATCCTTTCAACTTTATCTTAATTCCATAAACTACGATTCTCTTCAACTGTTGGGAAAGTAATCGTAAGCTTGTTTTCGTATCAGCTTTGTAAGGAGTTAATAAAAATATTTTTTCTTTATTATTGAATTGCTGTACGGTATTTTGACTATAAAAATATTGGAAATATAAAGTGTTGCAATCCAAGTCTAAGCATATTGAGAAACTGTCATTATTCAAATATAAATAATATGATATTATACATTTAATATGACGAGCTCGCATGCTTAACCGATTAAACGCATCATATTTTTCGCATTTTACATTGATTATATTTTTGGAAGAAACAAACTTGTCTTTGATTTGTTTAAATTTTCCTGATCATTCATCAATTGCTTTCCCCACCCGCCCTGATTGATCAATCACTTTTCGTGCTGTAATCACCTTTGACCGTTTATTACAGAACTTTTCTTTCGCAATTTCACTGAACATTCATATATATACATATATATACATGTCCACGAATTTACGACTCAGCAAACAATCTCAAAAGGCTGAATTGGAATTGTAACGAGTACAAAGTGAAAATTATATTTTGTCGTAACTGTACTCATTGCGAGACCTTTTCGCTGTTTTTCTCTTTTTTCATTAATTTTGTACACATACACTCACAAAACGCACACATTCGCATCCTTTTTCACTCGACTACAACTCGCCGGACGACGTGTCGACGGCGGCAACTCCAAGTCATCCTTAAATGTTAATTTTGAATTACGAAATTTTTCATGTCAGACCCCCGCTGGCAGATGGGAGGGAAAGATTTTGGGGAGTCGACAGCAGGGTACGCAGGGCGTACGATGGCCGAATAAGGGGGGGCTCTCAATAGCAACGCGTGAATAATTTAAGGACCAACAACTTTGGCCAAATGCCCAAAACAACGCAAACAAAAACGAGAAAAACCGAAAAATCCCAGAAAACCCTTAATGCCCAATAGAGCTTAAGTTTGGACGGGGAGCTTTACGTTGCAAACCCACCTTTCCGGCTGAAGTGTTCTGGAAGGGGGGGGGGACATCGTCGTCATCGCATTTTCCGTATGCAGCAATGTCGCATTGTTGTTGCTGTTGCTGCTGTTGTGGATGTTGCGGCATTTTATTTTCTATATGCGAAACGAGCGAAAATGAGAAAATAAGAAAAAAACAAAATGGCGGCTGTTTTTCTCTTTTTGTGCGTACTAAAAAGCGCCCCAGAAGCGTCGGCGACGGCGACGGCGACGGCGACGGCGGCGGCCCGGCGAAGAAAAATGCGAAAAAATAAAATGCAGCAGAGCAGCAGCAAGCAAAAAAGGGCGATAAACGAGCACAAAGAAAAGAGAATACAAAAACCCGCAAAAAGGGGGCGTGTGCCGGCAGGGCGGTTAAAACAAATAAAAGCATACAGAAATGCCGAGGAGGAAAAGCTCATGATTTATGATTTAAATTCTCTGTGCGTGGTGTGAAGACTGAAAGTCCTGGCAATTCTGTCTCTCTTCTGGCATCCCGTTAGCTTGCCACTGAACATGTGTGTGTGTGTGTGTGTGTGTGTGTGTGTGCATCTGTGTCTGGAAGTCACTGTAGCTGCTTTTGATGCGTGTCGCCAGCAGATCATGGACAAAGGACAGCATCCAGACATCCTTCTTTAATTGTGCTCTCATCGTCGAGCCGCCCTCTGTGCCATCGCAGACATTGCATTCCTTTTTGTCTTTCAATTAAACCTGTTTTATTTAATAAATTACATTAATAAGATTTTCTTATTTGAGGCGCTTTTACTTAACTTTCTTACTTTAACATTCGTCATTTATGCTCCACGGCATGCAGCACCTTTCAGACGCCCATTAACAACGTAACAATCTTTATAAGTTTTTGCTCAATAAACTAAATGTATTTTATACTATTGTTGCCATTAAATAATTGACTAATTTAATAATACTCCGCTTTAGCAGAACTGTACAGGATTAAAATACTTTAGTTAGTGTACATGCCTTGGAAGGCATTATTTAGACTGTTTTAGCCATATCTAGGTGTTTCCTGCGAAGCCTACATTGTAGGCCTCTCCAGCAGCCTTTTAAGGTCCATAGAGAGGCGGGTCAGTAGTTGTCTTTCACGAATCTTAAGGTAATATATTAAAATCATTAATAAGCAGTTGGCATTCTAACTACAAATCTTTATAATTTACTTAGAAATTACAAATAGAATAAATAAAAAAAAAAATAGGTTATAATGAATATTTGTTTCACCTCGATACTCAAAAAAAGATAAATTTTTACAACAGTACCTTCATTTTCTGAATTGGAAAAATTAGCGTACATAAATGTCCACAAATAAAATTGCAAAACATTTAATATACATTTACAATTGTTATCCCAAATATGATTTAGTTCCTATCGCGAGCTTTAATACTGGGTGCACCTAGATCGAAACATTTGAAATTTTAATTATAAAGCCAACGTAGAACACGTAGAGTCCTTCTTGCCACAGAGGCCCTTTGGTGTCGGGCAAATGGAAAAGCCATTAACTCCAGCTCCAACGGGTTGCAGGCAGCATTAACATTCCGCAGACCCACAACAGACTGGTGCAGTTGTTCTGTGGAATAGCTGCGAGCAACGTGCTAGTTAAGTAGGTTTTAGCTTCATAGGGAGTCGAAGCCACCGAATGAGCCTATGTATTTCTTTGCCCCTAACAGAAATTTGTACAATTGCAGCTGCCGCGGCCGCAAAATGAAAAGGTTTATTTCATATACATCTATATATACATTTTTAGCGGAGAATTTTTGAGCAAAAGCGACAAAATTGTTGCAAAAACAATTGAGTAAAACGGACAAAAAGTCTCGCTTTACGCTTTGCTTGACTAGCAACAACTTTGAGAAATAATAAAAGATATTCAAAATGGCTGACCACAAAAAACTTACCCTCATTTCACTGTGCATACAATTTTAAGGGTTCGTTTGGCCCTGGCCTGGGGTGGGTTTTCTAATAAAGCTGCAGCAGCAGCAGCTGTTTGACGAAATGATGCTACTTCAGGGCTCGCTTTAAAGCCCAAGTACTATTCAAGAGCCAGCTGGATCGCAAAAAGGCAAATTCACTGTCCTCTCCAATTTTCCATGGAAGTTTTGTATAACGCGCGCCTCGCATCTGTTAGACCTAAGTATATAAGAACCGGCTATGTAGATAGGTACATATGCTCTTCTATGTATACATATATATATACATAAATATATATATATATATATATCTATATATACTTACATCTGTATATCCATTTTAAATGCACACTGCGTTCGCCAACCTCAAATTACAGACAACATTACATTAAATACCCGCACACGCACATTGGAATAAATGGGTGTGTGTGTGTGCTTTGTGTGCGTTTTGTGTTTGCGAGCGCCAACGTGTCGTTAATTTAAAATTTTGTCGTTTTTAGTTTAAGCTCAACTCCAACGTTGGGCATAAAACAAAATTTCAGTGAAAGCCTGCACGAATCGCAGAGGTGCTACTTGCTAATTGCAATTTGTTGCAAATGTGTCGAAGTACTACTCTTTTAATCCAAATTGACCATTTTTATATAGTTACATGAATATATAGATGTATGTATATAGATTGTATTAGAGTGGAGATTTTTCGTTCAATTTGCTGAATAGTCGGTCGAGAACTTTTCGCTTAGTTCAGTTATGCAGTCGATCATGAACGATTATATTTCCTGTTCTGTTTCTTTTTTCATGTTTTCACTTGTAAAATTGATGTTATACTTGGAGGTTATAATTCTACAAATCAAACGTGAACTTAAAATCGCGGTATAATTTTAGTTTATTAAGAACTGAGCATCTCAAAAGAATTTATCGTTCATGAACGGCTTAACTGCTGAGTTGCTGAAAGAGGAAACTGAATGACCGAATTAGTTCACAAATCACTGAATAAGTTGAGTAGTTCATTTTAAGTTCAATCGAACTTGGTCTGAACTAAGCGACACAATTTTAGATTGTATGTCAGCATGAAAGAAAAACGCAAAGTTTTAATTGTTCAAAGAAAATTATAGTCACATTTTTTTATTACTTATTCGTTCCCTTCATTACATGTTTATAATATAAGTATTGATATATACACAAGACTTTAATATCGACAAGAAATTACTTTTAAGCCAACAACAAAAACCAGCGCACAATTATTATTTGAATTGTTATATTTAAATGTTATTATTTTATATCTTTATTATTTACTAACTATTTTTGGGATATATTTAAATAAGTTGCGTCAATTAAACAGTACAACTGATAGATGTATACGATTTCGCGTAGGGTGCACGATCAAATCAAAAGTCCCACACGCACAAAGCAGCCGCACACTTGCAAATATGCAAACCTACACACACATGCACACTCACACGTTTACGTACGCATTTACGGCAACTAACGGTTAGAAGAAGGCTCGCTCGGGGAAAGAGAAATTAAAAGCCATGCTGGAAAAAAGCGCCAGCCCACAAAAACCAAAAACAGTTGAGTAAATTATATACATCAAAAATAACAACAACAAGAGCCGCAGCAGCAGCAACCGCTCGCACACACACACATACACATAGGATGTGCCACATAAAAAGGTCTATGTACAGTAAATTATATTATATGCGGCCAAGTGTGTACTAAATAAGGTAATTTGTGTGTACACCAGCCAACGGCTGCCACACAACAACAACAACAACAACAACAACAATAACAACAACCGACAACAACAACAAGAACAACCAACAACGTCAATATCAACATCAGCGCGAACAGGCAAAAACAAAAATTCATTAAAATGAAAAATGAAATTCAACATTTTTTTGAAGTGCGGGGCTTTTTGGGGCTTTCGGCCCGGCAGCTGGTTAAATTTTCGCAATTTTCCCCAAACGTCAAATAATTTTTCCACTTGATGTATGCGCCTGACGCCAACGCAGCTAACACCAGACTCCAGGCTTTACATAAATACACACATATACAGAGCCCGGATGTTGTACTTTTTTGTATGCCATTGACTAGCTGGCCGGTGGGGTGGAGTGCGGACTGCGAAGGCAACTAAAACACAACTGTTAAATGTTCTAAAATATTATTCAATTTAAATTGTTGGTAGAAAATGTAAAAATCTCTGAAATTTATGCTTCTATTTGTTCTCTGAATTAAATTAAATTAAATGGTACGAATAGCATTTTCAAAAAATGTCTTGTGCAAACGACTAGATTTTTAATTAGAAATAACAGAAAGCATTTTCTATCATATCAATTGATTTATATAAAATATAAATTATGTATGTATAACCCTATATAAATTTTATTTGTAATTTTGAAATCTTGAAGAGTTGGTAAACAGAAAAATTAAAAACAAGATGCATTTTCATATTTATGTTATTGAACAAAAATAAAAAAAAAATGAAATTATGCTAAGCTAAGCTTGGTAAAAACCAAAACGATATGGAAATTATTTTGCTTATATACTTATATTTATATATTTTGTTCTCTTTAAGTAATTTATATTTTGTATGCTATTGATGCCCTTGACACCATTCGCCCCATTATAAATCATCTAAAATCTCTGTCCACTTCATTAACAGCTGTATATATGTGGGCAATACTCATCGATTATAAATTAATTGAATCGGCCAAACAGCTGATTTTCGTCGAATGACCAACGACAACATTTGGGTATCCACACAGCACACAGACGCACACCGTGATGCCTATATGACGTCATAATGTAAACATCATAAAAAACCAAAAAAAAATTAAGTTAAAATAAAAAAAAAAAGGCAGGAATGAAAATGACACGCGCCAACAAAAGCAAACTGCAATTATATAAAATAAAAAAAATATAAAAAACGGGCGCAACAAAATAAAAAACGACAATGCCAATCGCAGCAATGACATTGACAATGTCAATGAACGGGGCAATAAACCAAAAAAAAAAAAAAAACAACAAAAAAAAGTGAACAAATGAGAGCAACAACAACAAACCGCCAAAAACGATTCGAATGCCACGTGCCGGAGCATGGACGCAGTGCAACCGGCAATTATCATAAGCAGCAGCACATACACACATATGTGTGTGTGTGTGTGTGAATGACAGCCGAAAAAAGAATAAACTAAAAAATAAAAATATTTTTAAAAAGTCGGACTCCATGCAAGCGTTGCAGGCCCTTCGCCCCGATGCGGACGCTGGTCACATTTTCCTCACCCGCTGCCGAGAATGTGGTAAGGGGCTCGGCATTTCATTTAATGCCAATTACGTGTACGAGCCACATTAACCAACTCGCACACACCCCCTTATGCACACGCAGACACATGCAAACAAACACTTTCGCCTGCGCGAGTTGCCGGAAAATAAAAAAAAAAAAAAAACAACACAAAAATATCGCGAGTGTAGCAAATTCATCTTCATCCAAAAAGTATGCAATGCCCAGAAACACGAGCGTGCACTATGCTAGGTATGACACGAAATTCCGATAAATCACACAGCATATATGTATATATACAACTATATTATTTAGATATTACAATTAGTTAAGCATAACTGTTGTCTTATGAACCGAGAATACATATTTTCCCTTATCATAATTTCTGTTTTTACTAAATCTTTATTAATTTATTTAGAAAATTAAATTTTAATTTTCAAGGCTAACTAGTTACTTTTAACTAAACATGAAACAAAGGATAAGGAAGTCATTTTCTTTTGAAGAAAAATATTCCTGATGCTTACGCCTAATATTTGAAATATTGTCTTAAAAATTGAGAGCGTCTAGCTGTATTAAATATGTTCTTATTTAATATCAATTCAAATGAATACTTGCATAAATCTTTAAGAATACTTATAACTTATTTAAGAATACTTATAATAATAATATATATAATAGAGGTATATATAAATAACTATTAATAGTGCACAGATTTAGCGCCCATCCCTAGCTGGTGGGAACTTAATTTAATTTTTCTTTTTTATTTTTTTATTTTTTGCATGCACAGCTTATTGCACTTAATGAAACACGAGAGTCGCGGTCGACGCGTGGGTGGCAGTAACGGGTCGCTTGTCCTGTCTCAGGACCGTCTGCCATATGTGATGATGTATGGGGACGTGGATGCCGCAATGACAACGCCAGTTGCCATTGCCCACTCTCATACACTCTGCATGTGGCAAGTAAAGGCCACGCTTAAAATACAATGCCAAAAAAAGGAGAAAAAAGCATTGCGCATACGCCACGTTGGACAATGCACCAGCATCAACAGCGCCCAATGTCCTCGTCCTTCACCTAGAATTATTTTTGTGATTTTTTTTTTCAGCAACGCTCTTTACATAATATGCAATTTTCATTTGGGTGCCGAAAAAATAAACCAAAACAAAGAAATCGCCTGCATTACGCATGTGTAAGTAGGAGTGTGAATGAGTTTGCTAGTGTGCGTGTGTCTGTGTGTACGTGTATATGAGTATAAGTGCGTATTCCATCAATGTACGCATTAATAAGCCACCCAGTACCGGCGCGCAACTGGCATCTGGGCGCCGGGTGCCAACAGCAATGGCAGGACCATTGCCGAGGCCAACGCCGATCCCAATGCCAATTCTGATACGGATGCTGATGAGAGTGAAAGTGTACAGCGAGTTTCCAAAAAAAAGCAAAAAGAAAAAAAAAACTCAAATAAAATGATGCGCCCTGCCAAAAAATAAATATAATTGCAGTCCAAAAATAAAAAGAGCGACGCATTCACATGAAGCGGCCGAAAACGAAAACGAAAACGAAAAGTCGTCGACATTAATCGACTCGAAATTGGCTTAATTCATATTTAAATGCACGCCGCTGGACCGGCAAGTGCCCGTCTGTTTGGATTGGGCGGAACTGAAGCTGGATTGTGGCTACCCCATAGATCTCTTGCCAGCTGTTGCTGGGTTGGAAGCAACAGTTGCCATTGCCTGGGCGTTCTTTGTGCGACATTTCTGATCAATAACTCAATTAAATATTATTTATGGCAAATCAAATTGCCAGCTCTATTGCACGGCTAATACCAAATGGCCCACATATACGAAAACAAACCAGCGGCCAATTCAACGGGTCACCTGCCAAAAATTTGCATGCATATTAAGGTATAAATATATATTTGAATAACCGCACATATTTCCACAAACACACACTCAACGTGTACATAGATATGCTTGGCATGGATACACATTATTGTTTACGTTTGACCCATGTAGTTGACCAGACAGGGTCAATAATCTGCTGTCGACTTGAACAATTTTTGATTCAGTTATGTGCAAATATGTTGTAACAAATGTTGTTTAGAAGAAGCAAAGCAAAAAGCAATGGACTTATGATGACTTTAGGACTTGCATAAATTGGTACAGTTTGGTCAGACTTTGCGATAGAAATAGCATTTTATTTCTTGGATAAAATTCAACATGTGAGTTAAATATATTGTTTATCTGACGATTGCAAAACAATTCCTCCATTAATCCATCTATCTTTTTTTCAATCTTCAAACTCTTCTTGTTCTTTTTGCCATTTTACATTATGCTAGTATTTGCTTGGTTAAGCTAACTTCTCAGTCTACTGCAATCCCTTAACGTAAAATCTTTTACTATTCTTATTTTCTATGTGGCACATGGAAAGAAAACATTCCCATCCCCAATATTTAATATTGACACTAAGCAGAAGAATTATACACATAGGTCGAAATGTGCACAAATTTGCAGTGTTAAGCAATTAACTTGCAGAGTCTAGTGACTCAGTCATTCAGGCAACTTAACATCGAGGATCTGGGCTGGAATCAAAAGAAAAAAAGGGGTTCTCTGAGTAAATAATTTGTTTTGCATATTTACCAAAACAATTAAAATTAATGAATTAATTAAATATGCTGCTCGTGAGTCTGCATTTTCAAATCAAACATGAAAATAATTTATAAATGCTAAATACGTTTAGAATTTCTAAGTACGCTCGACTGCAGCCATTCCACTTAATTTTAAAATTAAATTTTGTTCTTTTTTTCTGGAATTCGCAACATCATCAATCAGTACAGGCTGCATTTTAATCAAGTTTTAAGTGCAGTATCAATCACAAAAAAAAGCGTGTATCCTTTAGAGAAAATAAAATAGTGTTTACAAAATGGCGTAAATAATTTCATTAGTTGAAGCGAGGTAGAAAAAGAATGGTTTCGCCTTGCCAGTGTTATCTTTACCCATTCTCTCTTTTCCTGCACAGTTTTAATCAGCAGAAGGCATTTATCTTGTTTGCCAAACTAATTTTTTATCTTGCCAGGCACAGCTGCAGAGAGTACCAGGATGCCGGCCACTGGGATACGAAGGATATTGGTCCTGTACCCGGCGAGCTCTTCAAGCAGCAGGACAAGGAGTCATATATGTGCTTATCTAGTATGTATGATGTGGTGGCACTCGCTGGTCCCCAAAGAAATGCACATGTAACAGCAAACCTTAACACACATTGTATGTCAAGGGGCAGAAGAGGAAGCCGAATGCTGCCAAGTAAATGGCAAAAACTTTTAACGCCCTCGTCCTGTGCGCGGTGGTGCCAGCAACAGCGACAGCAACTGCAGCAGCTGCCACACATTCGCATTCACATCCGCATTTATTTAACTAACAGTAAAAAATTACTTTTGCCTGCTAAAAACCCAGACAGGACGAGCAAGTTTCCAAGGGAATTGCACGGCAGCTGATGGCTGCCAGGCGACCGTTGCAGAAAATGTTGGCAAATGGAAAAGGGACATTCGTTATGCTTAAGCAGAAGAATACGAAACTGTACTTGACAGCAAATGGCCAGGACACATCTCCCCCTCTCATTGCCAACTTGGTCTGCTAAACTAATAGCAAAAGGGAGCAATGTTTTTTGTACATATATGTGCAGAGACCTACCTATTCACACACATATATATATATATATATATATATATGTATGTACATATATAAATTAAAAAAAATAAAAGCAAAGTCCCCGAGCAAGCACAAAAAGTAATGGCCAACTGCACGGAGCAAGGAGCTTCTTGGCCAGCCAAAGGGTTTGTCCTTGTCTGCTTGTGTGTGTGTGTGTGTGTGTGTGTGTGTGTATTTTGTTGCCTGTTCGTTGGCTCGTTGCTTTGCTGAGGGGTTGTTTGCTGGTGGGCAAAAGTAAAATGGCGTCGCCTTAATTTATTTTAAGTGGTTGATGGGTTTAACTTGCAGTACGCAAAAGAAAAGGACTTTAAAGCTGACTTTTTATAGCTGTGAGAGAGCGAGTGCGAGAGTAGCCAGCTAGTCGGAGAATAGGGAACGAGAATGTGCCGACTCTCGGCCACAGAGACCCATTATTCTGCAGGCCAGCCTGCCAGACGGCCAGACAGCCAGCCAGCCAAGCCAACCAGCCTGCCAGCCTGGCTTTGTCTTTTCTATAAACCATTATGCAAATAGCTTCGCTGGTTACCCCAAAAAGGAAGCAACTCGGCCCGAGTACAAGTCAAATTTATAGCCGACTTAACAATTTGCACAACTTTGTGGGAGCCAGAGCCATTGGCCGGCCCAGGTCCAACAACAGGCCCAGAGAGTCTGGGGCGAGCAAAACAATCCCAAACAAAAACTAAAGGAGAAATCTCGAAAAATTGTAAAAACGATTAAATATAGGCAAGCAACAGCAACAACAATGACTAGCACACGAATCCTGAAGTCCCACACACACGGAGCTGAAATGAAAGCAAACGAATGCAAATTAAAATCGTCCCCTTAAGTTGGGCCTGGCTGCTCGATGGCGCCATAAAAAGGATGAGCCCGGTCAGCCAGACTATCCAGTCCAGTTCTCAGCTTCGGTCCGAGCCCATTCAATGCCCACATAGCCTGCCGCCCATTGCTTGTCCCGACATCGACCGTTTTATGCATAGGGGAGTCATTATATTGAATTGAACGTAAAAGCGCAGATAAAATGTGCAACAAAAGGACCAGCCTGGACGCAACCAAGGCAAGTATGTTGACTCGCAATCTCGTTGGGCCGAAGCAGTTAAGTGTGCCAGATCCAACAGCAGCCCCCAAACAGCCAACCGAACCGCCCATCGTCGTCGCCATCAACCTAGTCGAAAAGCCAGTAAAGCAATTGAGGCCTCAGACACTTAAAATGTAAGCCAAAGGCCGCCCATGCTGCCAGTGTGTTTGGGTATATGTGTGTGTGTGTGTGTTTGTTTGCCCAGTGTTCATAGCTGTCAGCTATAAGACACTCGGCTGAGCGCCCAGCCGCAGCATCAGAAGCAGCGATTGAGTTGCCTGCCTTGGCAGACAGGCCAGGCCAGACGATAGGCAAGCGGCGGAAAGGATAACTGGATAACTCCATGTCTGTCTGTCAGTTGCGCAAAGAATGCCAAAAATGTTTGCCAATAGGGTGACTCACTAAAGAGATGCTAGTAAGTGCACCAACGGAATGAAAACCCAATTTTTTTTAAAGGAAAAAAAAAGATAGCTATCTCCAAATTATAACTAATCTACGTAGCTAATAATCTTTCAGAGAATCTTAAGCTAAAAATGAAACAATTTTACTTAAAAGAATGCTTAGAAATCTTATTTCTTTACAATAAATAAGAAATGTAATTAAAATATAAATGAAAATAAATAATAAAACACGTATTTAGATATGAAATGCTTAACACGCACGACTAGTAAGGAAATTAATTATATAATTAAAAAGAAAATAATAATTTGTGAATACATTTTAAATTATAAGGCAAAATTTTGATAGCCACAAAATTAAAAATTTGATTTTACATTTAAAAATTACTACTATTATAAAAACAAATGTTTATTTTGATTGAAAAAATAATATTGAATACAGCCTTTCATATATGATTTAAAAGTGAACGTTGCATTGACAAACTTGCATGGAAAATACGTTTTAATATTCAAGCGCAATTATGGTAATTAATTATATATCGGTTTAGTTATATATCAATATCTCTATATGTAAAAGATTTGCATGTCTCGTTCAAGGAACCATTCTTGGATTAGTTAAGAAGAAGATTATGATGTCAATTTACGATTTAAATAAATTTATTGCATTTTATATTTCTTTTCTATTTAAGCTAAAGGCTACTTGCCTGATTACCTCTTACGTCACAACAGCTTTTAATCTTCATTCATAAATTATCTAGCAAGCATTTCAGATGATGTCGACTTGGATCACCCTACTCGATTTACTTTACTCTACCTGCCCGCACTTATCTGTCACCGTTACGTGTATATCAAAGTAACTGCATGCTTCCTCTTGATCTCAATGCCCCCAAAATGCCTTCCAGCTTGCCAGTGACTGCTTTTGCCAAACTTTGCTTCATATCCTGCCCAAGCAGGCGCTTCTTTCATCTCTCCCCCTCTCCGTCTCTCTCTCTCTCTGCTCTGCCTTTCTCCCTTCCTGCTTATCTTCATTCAACTTTTTGCCACGTTACACTCGTTATCTTTGTGCTTTGCTTGCATGTGTGTGTGTGTGTGTGTGTGTGTGTGTGTTTTCTGTCCCTCTTCTTTCTGTTTGCATTTTTGAGCAAATCAAGTGAAATTACATTTTTCTATGCCATACTCTTAATGTTATTTGCATACGTATCCTGCAGACTGCAATATTTACAAATGAATTTCGAGGAGGTGGCGCGGGGCGCGGCATGGGTCTGCCCGAGCTTCAGTTAGAGAAGCGGCAGTTATCCTCCTGCTAACCCGCCCAGCCATTCTAGCTACGTTTGCGAAAATTCTTTCATATCCTTTTCCAACCGACGTTACATGCCCTCAAAGTGCCATTTTGTCACTGGTGCTTTTCCGGCCACCCAATCCACCCCCTTCATCTAGTAAGGGCCGCCATTTGCCTGTCATTTGCATTTCTTCTTCTTTTGCTTCCTCCTGTTTGTTTTCTTTTTATTTTTTTTTTATTTTTTTTTTTTACATTAATATTTGTTTTCGTTTGATAATTTTCCTTTGCTGCCTTTTATACTTTTAAGTGCACAGTTTCAGGCGAGCTGCTGACCCTACCTTCCTTCCCTTCCCTGCCCCTGCCACTACCCCTGCCCGCACCACTCACAGCCTTTTCACTGGTTAGTTTCTCAGTTTTCTAGAGCATACACATGCTGTCTCTTTCGGTCGCACTCAGCACGACTTCCTTTGTCGTTTCGTCTTATTGGACTGAATAGACGCTGCAGCAAGAAATAAAAAGAGGATGTTGAACGAAAAAAAAAAAAAAACAAAATGAAACTATGTTCGCCGCATTTAAATGTGCTCCGCCCCTTTTATAATAAAAAAAAACAGCAAGGATTTGCCTTTATTCACCAAGGCCTTGGCCAACGTCTGCTCCGTTCGCTCTGCTGTTTACTCTTTCTTTTAATTTATTTTATATCGCTACCTCCTTGTCCTGCGCGACAGCTGTAGTTGCATCCTGTCGCCATGATTGCGAATACTTCTGCCCGGCTTGAGGTCGTGCACCGCGTCGTCGCCAAGGCTCCTTCAACACGCTTCCTGCCAATAAGATCGCCAGCTGCTGCCCCGGGATTGAGAGCAGGCGGAACTGCTATTTTAATAGCCACACAGGATGTCTTTTAATTGAAAATCGCCATGCAATTTAGAAAAATGGAAAACGTGTTACAAGAAACAGGCAGCATCGACTTAGGATCCTGGGGCAAGGGAATACATGTTAACTGGTGCGCTTGTTCAGTTGAAGAGAGTTTCTAAGTGGGAACTTGATTGCAGTTGCCGGGAAACTAAACTTATCGATAGGTTAAAAGGAAAATGGCCACAGTGCCATTTGCAAAGTCAAACAATCAAAATTAAGCTAAATCATAACACTATTTTAACTTATGTGTGAGCTTTCATGTTTGCTTAATATATATTAATATTATATAAATAAATTCATTCTTCGATCGGTAATTGTTCAATATGCAAAACTTAATTGGAAGCTGTCAATTATATAAATATTATAATATTCTAATAGAAATGCTGTTAAAAATGATTTATAAAGATAAATGGATATATAACCTATAACTAAAAGCTGTTGTTACTTATTCAAGATATTTTTTCTATTCTTAATTTTTACTTTATATTTACATACTTATTTAACTGGTATTTTAAATAATATTATGCAAAATATAACTGCACTTATACGCATTACTGAGAAATAAACAATTTGTTTTTTTGTTTTTAACACAAGAAGGAATGGCTTTATTCGGCACACCGAAGAATAAATACCTTTATAGACAAATGGCTTAAAAGTTTTCTATACAAAAGTTTTATTTTCGACTGAATACTATAAGAGCCACATAATTTTCGAGCGATCATATGGAAACTGTATTGTACAGCGGTCAACTCTATTTGTGATATGGATCAAGAATATATACATTAATAGATCGGAGATGGCAGCTTCAGTGCATCTGCAAGAGAATGAATTAAATAAATAAATAAAACAATAAATGTCTGTATATTTGAATGAACAGCAAGTTGAAATCATTACAGAGCATATTATACACTTACAATCAATTATGCAAGTATCGCATAGTATTGAATAATTGCTCATGCAAGTCACACAACTCGAATTAACCCCTTAGCTTGTTAAAGAACTCAAATCATTTAATTTTATTCACAACAAAATTAAGAGAACATTTTACGCTGCCTTGCTGATTATCCGCGAGCACTGCTTTGTTGGGCGATTGGTGGCGCCATCTGTGAGCTGTTGGCTGCAAAAATAGAATAAACTGCTTGTTGCACTGCAATTTATCCGCAAGAGGAGCCAACCCTAAAAGCGCACATCAAGCAGCATCCGATGTGAGAAACGGGTTTTACGCTTAAGTTTTGGGATTTTGAACCCCTTCGAGGTGTGGGCAAGATGAAAGGCTGATCATCCCTTGACCCAAGACTGGACTCAATTCTCTTGACCAGTTTCAGGCAATGAAAATCATGAGAAAATGTTGAAATTTCATGCAGCATCTTCAGGTTATTTGACTCGTTTTTCTGCCCAACTTGCAGTTGGTTCAAAGGTTAGTGACCAACGGCAACAGCATCAGCTTAAAGGACCCGTTCCGAGAAATCGCTAACCAGCTGCGAGTTGCCTAACACTCCGAGCCTGGGAAAATTGCGAGTTGCCAAGTTTGGACAGGAACAAGTTGTAGACCAATTAAATGGAATTCCAACAAAGAATACTTTTCTCTCAAATTTTATTGTTATTTTATTTTATTTATTTTTTGTTGTTTTGTTTTTAATAAATGCACGCCTCGCTCTAGCTAAACACTTGCTGGCTCTTGTGCTCGTACTATTTGTGTGCGCAAAAGTTTTTGGGCTTGGCAGCAAAGTTCTGCAGAAAATATTCTAATGAGCTACAAAGTTCCAGAGCAGCTGAATGCAACTGGACTGAGAGTGTGGAACGGCCTAGCTTCCTGCCTAGACTAAGACTCGCCCGGTGTGTGTATGTGTGTGTTTTCTGGACAACCACTGTCAAATCAAATAAATTTTCTAGTGGATTTCGTTTTGTTGCTTTTGTTAGGTTGCTCAAAGAAACTTTAAGCCAGGTTGCCAAATTTCAATTCACATACCACGCACACACACGCACACACTAAAGTTAACTCAAAGACAAGTTGTTGGCAATTAGGCATTAATATTAATATGAGTTACACGTTACGGCTCACCTAAGCTCCTATCAGGTTTCAGCTTTCAGCACAACTCACGTGTCTTGGCCAAGCGACCAAGCAACCAAGCGACTAATTAGTTTTGGGCTGCTTTGCTTAGAGTGGCGTTTCCAATGTGCCACCAACCCCCACACCCTGATGATGTCCACTGTTTATCGCCATCATATCAGGGGCCAACAGCCAACTGCAAAGTTTATTATGCAAAATACGGCGCGTTGCTGGCAAGCAAATGAAGCTCATTCAACGCTAAACCAAATGCTGCACGGCAAGGATGTGGCCAAGGCAGAGCCAATCGCCAGCGTGGAATATTTGATAAGTTTCAGCCCAGCCAACACACAGCCAGGCTGAGCCCAAGTAGCTACGCTCCTGCACATAAGGTATCATATTTAATATTTATGGTGACGCAAATGCGCAAAGTATGGGCTACTGCTGCTGGTTGCTGCTAAATCAGTTTAGAGCTGGGCACATGGCGGCCACTAATATCGAACTATATCCCCTGGCAAGCCAATAAATCCAGCTGTGGCAGAACCTGTGAACGTGGCCAAGGCGGATAGCCTGGCAGCAACTGCTGCTGCTCCTAGTTGTTGTTGTTTGTTTGCTGGTAATTATAATTCGCCAAACTCGTGCGCAAAATAAATTAAGAAGAAAAAAAAGGAACTCAAAGTTTGTTAACAGGGCAGCCATGCCCCAACTTTGTATACTTCATCCAAGTCCTAGCAACAACAACAACGACAGCATCAAATGCCTGGCAATTGCATTTTCGCCTGCATGCAAATAAAACTGCAACGACGTCGACGTTGAAAAAAACTTTTATTGAACTTGGGGAAATGAACATTTTGCATCTAGTGCTGCAGGGGGCAGCCAGCGCCCCTTTTCGCAGCCCTGCAAATGTTGCCAAGGCACAACATTTTTCCATGCTGGTAAAAGTTAACTATGAAAACCAAAGGAAGTTAACTGCTGAAATTAGTAAAAGTGCTGAAAAGTTGATGAATTTGCAAAAGAGCGGGTAGCGGATTCCCATCAACTACACTTTGGCGCTACGTCTGGGGGCGCTATAAATGCACTAGAACAGTTCGATATTTCAAGTTTTACGTACCGATTTGGGGCCGTTTAATTGTTAGAGTAGACTAAAAAAAATAATAATAAGCAAGTGTTAATTCAAAAATAACAAAAAATAATTAGAAATTCATATGATAATTATGCTTCTTATTATAGATCACGCAAAAAAAAAATATGAACATTTCTTTCAAATATCAATATAAACTTAACGCGATTGAATGATAGTGTTATTTTATTGTTATAGTTATAAAAGGATATTATAAAAGGTTTTGAGGCTGAAATTAATTACAATTAAATAAGCCGAATAATACTTAAATACGACATTAGTCTGTTGAAGAGTTTCAATTAAAAAAGTAATAAAAATTAAAAGCAAGCCCAACATGCAAGCCCATATTTATATTCAATATTTAAGCAAACGGGGCTTCTTTTGGAGCGCTCGTGGCGGCACAAAATACCACCCGCTGCTTGCAGGCAACCCATTGACATTTTGCCAAACTTGATGTTGATGTTGAAATTTTTCATCAAGTTGCATAAAAATAACACCGAAAAACAGAAACATTTTTATTTTTTTGGTTCGCATAGCTAGAAAAACAAGAACGAAAATCGTGATGGGAGCAAACTGTGAGGAAAACTCATCTAAAATGCATAAAATTTGAGTTGATGAACTGGCGGGCACACAAGTGAGCGGGTGTAGCAATCAACTGCAAGCTGCTGCCAAAGGATATAAAGGAAGAGTAGCAGCAGCAGGAGCAGGAAACATAGGAGCAGCAGCAGAAGTAGTCATATCAGATGACTTATAGCTGGGACAGACGACAGAGTTATGACTGATGCAGCCCCAAAACAACTTATTGGCAAATTCAAGCCATGAGTAGAGAAAATGCAATAGCAAATTCGTGAATAATTCAAAAATCAATTTCAAATAGCCCACAGATAATAGTCGAACAAAAAGGGGCGCACACATTGATAAGCTCAGGATGGACGCATGGACAATACGAAATGTGAGAAGGCCAGACAATTGAAAGCAGGCAACATGGCAGCAACATGGCAGAATGGCAGCCCAACAGAAAGCATTTAGAGAATGCGAATGTGTGAGCCCTTAGCTTTATAAATAAATAAAAGCAGTTGAAATAAATGCAAAGGACTTGGCAGACGGTCAGCAGATTTCGGCTAGCGAACGACTTGTGCATTTTTAAACAATACAAAAACCAAAAGAAACAAGATATTGAGAGCAAGAAACTGCCGCAAATGCCTGAGCACGCAGCCAGGCAAGCAAGCACACACACATCTCTACTAGCAAGGATCAAGCGTGCGAAGGACAACATTTGAGCACGGCAAGAAGGAGTGATGCTGTCTAGCCATAAGCAAACATATATGTATCTCCACACACACACACACACACACACACATTGTATTGCCAAATTTTCTTGTTTTATTTCGACATTTTATTGTCGACAAATTCCCTTCCAGCCTTCGCTCATGCTCGACTCCTTGCAGAAGATGCGCTAAAGTGACCGTGTTGCCAGGGGCAATGACAAGCTCGACCAAGACGCAGACGTAGCCACTGCCAGAGCAAAGTCTGAGGCAACGTCACCAGCCACGTCATGTTGCCAAATTAAAGTTTTCAATTAAAATTTGGCCGTTATTGTCGTTGGGCTTTCAGTTGTAGTAGGAAAAGGATAGGGTCCTTTGCTGCAGACCAGCCACAGAGGCGTGAGAAATAGGAGCAAAAGGTTGCCATATAAATATTAATACTTGAGTGTGTAAAATAATTAAAAGAATAAGAGACTGTAAGCAGTTTGCTTCGCCTTATTATATAATCCATTTAAAGACATACTGCGAATATTTACAGGCAGAAGCTTAAATTTAAATTGGTCATTAAAAAATTGCTTAATACTATTGTTTATATTTACAATTATTACTTAAGCCTCTTTGAACCGAACCGGTTCGAACCCGTAAATAAAATTTATTTTTAGTATGAACCGCACTTTAAAAAAACCATTCCTCCAAAAAATAAAAAAATAAAGGATTTAAAGTGAGATCCAGTCCCGGAGCATCAATAAATAACTCGAATAACTTTTGTTTTGATGGAAATTCAGGTTAATCGTAAACACAGAGCATGTGAAAGGTTTTTGTGCTTTTCTTCTTATAAAAACCGGACGGACAATTATGCTTAGCTACAAATTTTGATGTTTCCCATTTAATGAAATAATAATAAAAAAAGTTTTAGTATTATTATTAGTGATTACTTTAAGTAAGTTTTGGTAGTAGTATTTAACCAAATAAACAGTATTGTAACTAAATAAAATATAAATATTTCATTACTGATGCTAAGAAGCTGCCATTTAAATATTTATCAAGTCAAACGTGTAACAAAGGTAGCTCAAATAACGCTAGTTCTTTAATCAATAATCAGACGTCTCATTAAAATCTTTCACTCCGGCCTGTACGTAAAATATATTCGATATTTTGGCATATTAGACTCTCGCAATGCCCAACCCTTGTGCGAATGGCCGCCCAGAAACTACTCAAGCAATGGGCCCATCCACAGGGCATTAACAAATCTGCAGGGGCGCCAGCTCAACCCCCGGAACTACACTTAGAATGATCAGATTTGGGGGTGGATTTAATGCAAACAAGGAGGAGCACTGTGAAAGGGTTTTAAGGAGTTGGGTGCAAAATCTATGCAGGCGATAAGTTTTTATGTCTTGAGCTGATGGCATAGAAAAGTTTTTGTGAAACTATACACACACTCACACACACACACACACACACAATAAAAATCGCCCACACACCCTTTTGAATGGGGTCAATTTCGCTGGGGGTTGATTGCCATGAGAAGTGACTGAACGGGACTATGGCCGCACAACTTTGATGCGGGTGTGTGAGTGAATTTTCATGAAAGAGTGAATGTGAGTGCTTGATGCACACACATACACACACAGCTTCAGAGTTGCCTCCAAGAAACATGCCCCGAGTATCGAAAGCAGCCCAAAAGACGGACACAAAACATTGTCAGAGACTTTTTGCTTGGGGGCTGTGGGCGACGTGTTGCCTCTGCATAAAAGATAATGATGTTGCCTTAAACTTTTGGGAATAAATAATAGTTGTAGTTTTTTCTACCATAGCAATTCTCATTCCCATTTGCTTTCTCTCTCTGTCTCTATCTATCTCTTGTCTGTTTCTGCCTCTTGTCTGTTTCTGTTGCTGTCTGCCTGTAAGCTAAGGTTATTATCTTTCAAGTTTTGCTGGCCGCTTTTAGTATCTCCTCTTGCTGTTGCTGTTGTTGTTGCCACTGCCATGTTGCTCTTTACACGCAACCGGGCACAACAACATGGTCGAGCCGTAAAGGGACCCAAGGCCTTAAGCTTATAATTAATTGCATGTTTGGTCGAGACGAAATAATCCTTTGTACAAAAATAACACCCAGCCCAATACCCCGAATCCTGGTCCAACCGACACATCTTATATGCAACCAAGCGGCTGCCCGTATGCGTGTGTGTGTGTGTGTGTGTGTGTGTACGCGTGTGTGGCCCCTTTGACCATAGTTTTAACAGCTCCCAAAGTTTTGTTACATGCCTTTTGGGAAATTTACAGGCAAATGAATGTTATCATAACTCAAACCCTACCCCGCCCACCCGACCCCCCTGCCACGCATATTAAGCCTACACCCCTGCAGCTTGGGCGTGTGTAAAGTATAACTAACATTTATGTATCGCATTTACCTTTCATCAGACATCAGTCGAGCCACTGCCATTTAAAATTCGAAATGTTATTAAAATTGATGAATGTGCCGCTAATTAATGAAACACTACCTGCTTAGTAGAACAACAACAACAACAACAACAACAACTCACCCGTCAAAACCGAGCTGGCTAATGTAACTTTTGTCCCACTAATTCGCATTGATTCATGAGCTGCCCCAACGTGCACGGTTTCATATTATGAATATTAATGATGTTCCATTGTGCGACTAATTACCGGCACACAATTTTCAATTTTACATCAAAAATATTTTCCTTTTTTATTGCTAAACAGAGACCAATCAATACAAGTTGTTTAGATTTGTACACTCATTGGATTTCTAACACATCAACATATAACATAAATACTATTATGGTATTATTAGCAACAAAAATATAACTTGCATGAGAGAACATAATAGGTCAGTCTGAACGCTTCATTTCAAAGCAATGCGAAAGCTTCTCTGAAGTAAAGATAGGCCTAAGGAAGGGAGTTTTTACTGGGCGAAAGCTCCACACCCATTTTATCGGCAGACGACATATATATATATATATTTTTTTTATTATTATAATTATTATTATTATTTTTATTAATATTGTTATTATTATTTTTTTTTATCATTATTAATACATCACAGTTTGAAAACAAGTTGGAGAAGCGCATTTATCGATCATATCAAATAATTTTTGTGTATACATAATTGTCACCTTAAGTTTATTAATAATATGTTACAAATATAAGTTGGAATTATAATATATGAAATTAAAAGACATAAATGACACTGAAATAGAAAAGATTTTTTTGGCATATAAACTCCGTTAGCTAGCATCTTTCCCAGTCAATCAACCCCTTATACGGGCTGAGCATCTTCAGCGCTGGGCACCGTCCGGTCAGGGGTCAGATCCGTAAAGATTTTCTCACACTTTTTTGGGCAGTTTTTTAACTCTTTTAAAGTAACTGGACAAGCGGGTTGCACCAGCTGGACCACAACCCGAAACCGATGCCTTTACGGGATGCTGTGGGAAAAGATGTTGTCCAGTTGTGGAATCATCTTCGTGTGGGAAAGTGCGTATCAAGCGGCGGCAAAAAGTTAGCCACAATCAAATTCCTAAATACTAACATTAATCAGGGCTCCAAGTCATGCTATAAATAACGGAGAGCAAACTCAAGCAATTCTGTATAAGACCTTATCTGCTCGCTAAAGCTCTGGCCAACGAAATAAATTGCCAAAAATTTGCGTCAGGCGCATAAAGAAGCAGGTCCCCGAAAACTTTTCTAACAAAAAGAGCCAAATTTGGTCAGCAACAATTTGAATGCATCTTGCCCCTGCACATCCCTTCTGCCATATCTTGCTACTGCAGAAGAACTATTCAAACTTTCGGTCATGGCATAATACCTCGGAACAATCTAATGGCCAGGCTCGGACGAGGACCCAGCACGTACAGAATTTAATGTCCCGCAGTGGTACTTGAGAAAAAGTAGTCGGCAGCTGGGAATGGATGGCAGCAGGGATTTAACAGTGGAAAGGAGAAGAGTGTGGCGGCTGAAGCTAAGAACTTTTACTTTGCAGCTGAAAAGTAACAGGACCCCAGTCTCAAAAATGGCAGCCAACCGAGCAAACTTTTACTAAAGCAAAAAGTTCGAGCTACAAAAAGAAATATACACACAAATATGTATAAGTTGAGTGTATAATAAAATAAAATAAGATAGTGAATTTGTTTGCTACGAAACGAAACTCAAATGCTCTTGCTGATTAATTAAACAGAAATTGTAAATAACCTTTTTTTCGGGCAGGTCTTTTATGATTGCGAAAGCTGGTATTACCAATTATATGTACTTATTACATATTAAAAACAAGAACTGTAAATAATAGACACCGAAAGCTAAGTTGTATTTTAAAAATATTTGACAAACATTTTTATTTTAAATAATTTTCCAATATTGTAATGGGCTGCATTTGCAGTCATATTGCAGATGTGCCGTTTTTTTTTTTCAATATTTAAAATCGTTTTTGTACAAAATCTCAATTTTCTGTCAATTGTTTTGATAGGAGCTATAGAATACAGTACATGAAGTGTAATATATGATCTCAGTTATTGACCAATTATTCATATATAAGCTAGATGATGTATGTTACAATTCGGCTGGCCCATGTTCGTTAATGAAAGGAAAAGGATGTCAAAGGTTGAACGGTTTTAAGGCCTATTAACAAATCATACGCCAGAATTTTCGGTCCACTATATGAGATTATTTTTTCTCATATTTTTGTAAAACTATTCAATATTTTATAAATATATTTAGATCATGTTAACAAACATTGGAACTTATCATTTATAGATTTAGTTTACACATTACTTTCAAATATCTAACAAACATCATCAGATAATTCTAAGCTTCGTGCTCAGTGTGCCGATCCTTAGCCCAACGTTAGATTTCGCTATCTAAAGAGTATAAGAGCAAGTGTATTTGAAAATTGTTGGCCTGGCACCCATTCGAGCCACCCAGAGCGAGCAAGTGTGAGCAATGGAGCAATGGCAAGAAAACTTTCTCGTTCTGGGACAAACAGGCGATGGTCAGAAAACGGAGTCGAAATTTAATAGAAAATGTTCTTGTCGGAATTTTCATTTATAAATTTGCAGCACTGCCAGGGACGAGGCGGGCAACCGGCAGGACTAGCAGGACTCAAACTATTTGCAGCAATGGCAGCAAATTCCAAGAAGTTTGGGCTGGGGAAAAGGGCTGTACATGGCTTCTAAATGCTTTCATGTACATGTCGTTTTTGTGCCTTTTGCTTATGATTTATGGCAGCCGAGAAGCGTTCCGAGAAGATCTCAGTACCAAGCCAAGCAACGTAGTCGCCATTTAAGTGGAAAACTATGCGAAGAGAAAATGTGTACACACACCCACCTACACCTACATACACACACACACACGCGTATACATATTTGCATAGCGGTTATGTATTGGTAAAAACATTTCATGGCTGAATGCTTTTAATGTTTTACTTTTGATGTTGACCGCACGCATAATAGATTGATAAAAAGTGCCGGGGCAATACTGGGGTTTCTTCTGGTGTTATTGACATGCCATTTACAACACATTACCATCCAGACCAGGCCGAAACAGAGCCAAGGCATAAACTAAAAATACATTTCAGTTTTAGCCTGAAGCATAAGGCTTAAACTTATGAAAACTTTTTAGGCTTTCGACTCCAGACACTGAGCGAAATCCCTCATCAAAGTCAACTTAATTAATGAACCCACTCAGCGGCGATTCCAGCAAATGATGGGGTACCGGAAAATCAATATTTAAGCGCACACAACTCATGCTCATTCCATTAAATGCGAACTCGTCTTGCTGAGCCATGACGACATCAATTAGAGCACCATCATCTTGAACGCCTCCGAAAATGCTAACATTGGAGGTACAGTACCCACACATGTGCACAGTAAAACCCTTGCAGCTATAAGAAGAGGCGTGGTTGTGCACTCTCATCGACACACACATACACACACAAGAAGGACACACACAGGGAACTGGTTTTTGGTTTGGTTGCGAAAACTCACCCCCGAAATATGGGAAGACGACTGCTTAGCTGTATACCCGCCTGTTTCTAATAAGAAACCGACGCCATTTTGAATTTTAGAACAACCCCTGCCCAGCGAGAAGCGGAAGGAGTATCAAGCAAAGCGAAAATGTTTCTTATTTATGACATTTTTATGCTAATGGAATTTACGTGTGTGTCCGTTTGTGTGCGTGTGTACGTGTGTGTGTGCGTGTGTGTGTATGTGTGTGTGTGTGGGATGGAATGCATGTGTGTGTATGTGTGAAAAGCACATCCTGAGGGATTTAGGCACAAAGACGACGCATCTGATAAGAAAATACTGCGGGTCCTTCATTTGGTCCATATGAAAAAAAATGTGTTGCAGATGGCGGCAAACATTGGAATATTATAATTAAAAGACATCTAAAAGTATTAGAATAAAAATGGAAGGAACTTATTAACAATTTCTTATTGTATTATCCATTCCATTTGAATGTGGAAAGAGATATTTACATTTACATTGAACACATTTTAAAACTGGAAATTAAAGCATACACAATTATTAGCTTGGAATATGTTTTAAATTATATATTACAAATTCCCTTCACTTATTTCTTACCAAATAAGTTTCCTGGAGTTTAAATTAAATTAATTAATTAAAATTAAATTTTTGGCGAGTTTTCAATCGAACTCCTATAGCAACAAAGTATTTCTATTTTTTGCACGATGAAGCTTATTCTTATCTCCAACATGGTACTAAAAGCATCCTTGTCCCCAGCTTGTCTCTTTATGGGGCTGCTCTGGCCACGATGCAAAGTAGCGCAAAAGCCCGATAAACTCTTTTAATGCGTGTGCGAAACATAAAAGAATCCTTGTGTTTGACATAATTATGAAAGCAAACAAATGTGCCACGCACACAGGAATACACAACAGCTCTTTCATAGGACACGCACACAACTTGAAACAAAGGACTTTTCTTTTTATAATAATAAATAAATAAAAATAATAAAAAAAAATGAAAATATGTACAAATGTGTGACATATAATGCTAAATGTAGCAGCGGCACGCACCGCTTGGCTAAAGGGCAAAAAAGGACACGCACACACACGCCCGTATAGATACACAGATACACAGTATATGCTCGTAGATTTCTTAAAAGCCAAAGCTGCAGGCAATTGCCGGTTGGGATTCTGCTCCTGGCAGGTTTTAAAGAGGAGCTAGCAGGACGCGCCTAGACCTCAAACGACAAACGCCCCCCATTTAAAGGAAGACCATAAGCTCTCTCTTGCTCTCTCCCTCTTTGGCACTTTCTCGCTTTTGCCTTCTCTGTGTACAGTCCGGAACCCAATCCAAAAGTCGTCTGCTCGTAAATCAACAACAAAAATTTCCAATTAATTTGCACATCACAAAACTTGCACGTAAATAAAACAGGAGCCAGCCAGCCCCGACCCCCAAATTCCGCCCCATAGAAATGTCAAATAAATTGCGAAGTGAAGCATCAATAATGGCATAAAAATTGATTACATTTGCGACGAGACACGGACTGGTGTTGGCTGGGACTTATAGTTGTAAATAGTTGAGGACTTCGCCCAGCCCATGTTAACTATGCAGGAAATGTATGCCGGAAAATACACGCGCTGGACCCGTTCGAACAGGAAGCCCCTCCCCCTCTTCCACTGCTCTACAAAGCAGGAATGAGCTTTGTCAAGGACCATAAACAGAAAACCCTTAACCTACCAAACCCAACTCAGTTACTTCTACAGGCACATTTTCTTGCACCAACAGCATATCCTTGAGGCTCTTGCATGCGAGCATGTGCGAAAAAAAACAACAAATAAGTATATATTCCAATGGGGCTTTCTGTGTGGGTTAACTTAAACTACACATGTAGCAGGATGTGCTTCAAAATAGTTTCTATACACACACACACATACACACACACACACATGCGCATGCACACAATCTAATACCAACACATTATTTAAACTTGCACTGACGAGGGTAAAAAAGATGTTTCCTTGTCGTTGTTGTTTTTGTTACCATCTTGTTGTCCTGTTTTGATCTGTGCCAGTGTCTGTGCCAACTAATAAATATGACCGAAATGAAACTGCCCAAAAATTTCCACACAATCACACATAATGCAAAGCCATACAGTTGCACACACACACACACACACACACACACACACTCGCACACACACACTCGCACACACACAATTACATACACGCCCACTTGGTCTCACACATTAGCCGTATAGTTTTGTCAGTTGGCTTCCAAGTTGACTGCAAAATCCGCAAAAGAACGTTACAAACACATTCGCATCTGTATATGGACGTGTGTGTGTGTGTGTGTATGTGGGCGAGCGCTCACATTGCCAACTTTCGCTTCATAAGTGGTCGCCTCTTGCCTTCATATGTGTGTTTATGTACGTGTATGTGCGCTGAAAAATGAACCCATCATAGCCGAAAAACTACAGCAGGAAATTCGGTTAGCAAGTGTTGGCTCCCAATTCTGCATACTATATGAATAGATGAGTGGGTATATGTGTGTGCTTGAGTGTGTGTAATGTGTCCTTGCTCTTAAATACCCTTTCGTTGGATATTTTCATTTAAATATAGTGTTTAGCATCAAACGAAAATATTTTGGTACTGCTTACAGGATCTCAACTAAATATATTGAATATTCATTAAACAATAGCTATTCATATTTAAGAAATGACAATATATCTTATTTGATATGAAACCTTTTTTACATCAATTTACCCATTTATAAAGAGGGGAACAAATATTGCCTGGAGAGCCCACCCAGGGCCTTATAGACCTATACTAAACCATTTTTATTCTTTAGGAGTGCAGCCAAAAATACACTGTCATTAATATGTTTTACCTGCAATCACAGTATTTGAATATTTACAATCAAGCAAATACTTAACTTACAGAATTAAAAAGACTATTTAATTTTTATGAAGAATTTTAAGCTAAATAAGATAGCCAGATAAAAAAAAATATTGTCATAATTAAGTGTATGCAATCGTCGTATTTGAAGGGAACTTTTCTTTATTTTTTTTTTCTTTAAGTCAAATTATGGTAACATAAATGTGGGCAGCATCAGCCACATTAGCATCAGCAACACCAACACCAACAGCAGCAACAACAATCGAAGAGAGGAGCAGCAAAAGGAAAAAAATATCTGGCCAACCAAAAATGAGGGTCGCTTGAGCTTGCATGAGAGATAGAAATTGTTTGAGTATTTTTAGGCGCCTTTTTAGTCCGAACATCGGGAAGCTCCCTGGACTTGCCGCCCCAATATGCAATGTCCTAAAAAAGCCTTTTGTTGAAATTTTATTTAGTGTGTGTATCTTTTGCTGACTTTTACACAAAACACATATGCACACACACGCACACAAACGCACGCACACACACAACTGGCTACATTGGTACGCACAATCCGTTTCCTTGAAAAGCGGCTCTCTTTTGTGTAGGCACTTTGCGTGTGTCTCTATTGTGTGTGTGTGTGTGTGCATTAGTGGGTGTGCTGTGAAGGCCTGGCAATGGCCGCCACAGCCATTGCTTGTTGTCCTCCTTGCCCTTGTTGTACTTACCCTTGCCAGCTGCCACCCATTCAAAGCTATTTTCTCTCTGTCTGTTTTCACTTGTATTTTATATGAAAACTTTGCAGCATACAAATTTGCATATGTAGAAGTCGGCATATATGTGTGCGAGAGTGTGTGTGAGGCAAATATATGCAAATTTCAAGTGTTTCCTCTTCGTTATAAACCTAACTTCAGTCCAAAATTAACAGAAATATGTAAATTCTCTTTTCGTTAAAGCCACCGACACGTCGTTCACAGATGAATCCAAAAATTATGACAAGGCTGCCAAAGAGCCTAACAGACGCCTTCAACTCTTCGGGAGCAGCACACATTTTGTACACAACTGTACGACAGACACACAAGCACACACACACACGAACATGCACACATTTTCACAATCCAAATCGTAAGACCATAAACGACTTGGCCAGAAATTGTACATCCCTCTCCCCTACAACGTAGGCTGTGCTCCTAAAGAGCTGTGCATCGGCAAACAATCAAGTGGGCATCCAGCATAAAGTTTGCAGCCATTTGAAATTTATGAAAATTGCTACGTTAGCTAATTGAGAAGCTCTCCGAACTGAATGCATAAGTTTTAGAAGGCAGGGACTAAAATATCTTGAAAAAGATTAGCAAAGGAACATTCAATTCAGTCGGGGTAATTACAACAATTTACAAGCATATATTCCTGCACACATTTTTATAATTGAGTTATTGTAGTATACAAATATACAAAAAATGTTTAAACTTTGACTAAGCTTAAAACTACATTTCACTTTTTTATTAGGAACAAGTATGCAAACTGGCACTGTACGAAGTTAATCTGTAGTGTATTGCGACCAACCTAATCTCCCTTTCAGATACTATGCAACTGCATATGACCGTGTTTGCTGAATACGATCATTTTTCAGAAATTTGGGTCCCCAAAATGAAAGTTGATTTTATTGTAAATGCCCTCATCAAAATTATAAGCCTTTTTGGCTTAATTTTTTTTAATCTTTAATACATAAATCAGAATTTTTTGATTCGTTTTGAGACATAATTAGTTTTTTAGATAATTGGAACCTGAAAAATGTAGCCGCTAGCTAGCAATTAAGGGTTAAGAATTAAGAGCTAAGGATTCCCATAAGAACCAAAGCTCTACTAAAATTATGAAAAATTATGAAGTTGACCTGATAATATATTTACTTTCGGTAACTCAAAGCTGTAATTTTACAATTATAATTATTGTTCGTGTATTATCTTAAATTTAGAATAAAAACGTATTGTGCGTGACTAAATCAAAGCGATCAACTATCGCATAGGTCCGATATTTAGGTCTCTGGCCACACTTAAAGCAAAGCAACATTCACAATCCTCTCTCTCTCTCTCTCTCACTCTCTCTCTCTCTCTCTCTCACTCTCTCTATCTCTCTCTCTCGCACTGCTTACGTTTATTCGCCTCACAAAGTGTCCCATTTCGGAATACAATCGCACAAAATGGGAACGCGGATGCAAATGTCGTGACCCCACCTCTAACCCGTTACCCAACCCGGGCCAAGCAGGGGTTAACGGCAACTTTAAATAATAATAAACGTACGTGGCAACCAAACAAAAAAAAAAAAGAAAAAACGCATCGAAGCCAACCCTTAACTTGTTGATATATGCCCTGAGACGCGAGGCAACAAAATGAAAACTCAAATTGAAACTTGCGAAAGCAACAAGCGGGAGGAAAAAAGTCAGCGACCGGGCAAATGACCGTTTGGCTACCAAGAAATGGTCGCATAACCCATAAGTTGGAAAAGGTATCTTTCTGGAAGAGCTTTTTACTTGGGGAACTTTGCTTGTACTCTAAGGATTGGGTTGGATGCCCCGCGTTAGACCTGTGCTGCACATAAATTCAGTAGCGACAAATTAAAGTACACAACTGCAAAACTTGTTTCCAAGCAATCCGACTCCGATGCTTATCTTGTCGGTCGCACAAAAATTGCCTAAAAGAAAAAAATATATATTCAGTTAAAAATTTGAGTTTTTCCCATCACGGCAGCCAGACAATCGCAGTTCAAATGGTCAAGGATAATCAAGGATGTTGAACGCAACCGTTGGGCAGTAAAGGTAGACAAACTGGTTTTCGCGGTCCAGCAGCCGCTGCAGCTTTCGACGCCAGGTGTGCTACCCGATCCCGAAGCGATCTCGATGATGCTGTATTCTATCAGCCGAGACCCACCACCATGAATAGAAAAACGCACTTTTTACCAAACATCCGAGCAACGGTTTTCTATAATAAACTAGCCTAACGGGTTTCTTTGAATGCATTGTTGCCTATTGTCCATATCCGGCCAGACAATGCACAAAGCTTTGCAGCCTCCCGATCCTGATCGTCATCCCCGTTAGCGAACGAATCTGGCCGCGTATATAAACCACGGCTGCTGCGCAGAATCAATCAGTTTCATTTCAATCTTCAAACGCTGAGGATCAACAGCAGCCAGGAGCAGCAGCAGCAGCAGCAGCAGCAGCGGCACAAGGAACAGACGAGGACTTTGTGGATCAGCAACAGATCCTCCATCCTGCAGCGCGATGCCCAGGCAGCGCTAAGGAGGCTGTTGCACGCGGCATTACAAAAACAAAATTGTTTCAAGTTTACTTTCAACCGTTCCGGAAACCTCAAATCCAAAAGAAGATATAAAATCAACAAATTTACACAAGTTTAAAAAACAAAACCAAATATAACAACACCGAAAGTCAGATTAACTCTTATAACTACACAAACTAATAACACAATCTACAACAAAAATTTAAAAAACAGAAAAGCACACATAAACAGTTTGCAAAAGTACCCCAAAAACTCAATCTAAACATACTTTTGCGATTTTATTGAAAAGAAAAACCGACGGAAAAATTAGAAAGTAAAATTTAAATATCCATCGCACAAGCAAAAAAGCAACTCCGCAACAAATCAAACAAAATTCATTTTTTCAAGCAAATATATCAACGAATTATAAAATTTAAGCAATCTATTAAAAAGTGTACACAATTCGACAATAATTGGAAAGTTTTCAAGGCAAATCCAAACAAACAAACAAAAAAAAACAGGACGAAAAAGGAAGCAAAGCACAGATAATAATATTATTTTTTATATTTTACAGGTAAGTCAAACAAAATATATATAAGCTAATACTATAAACAGTGCAAAAAAAAAAATGGCGAAAAAACATATCATTTAAATCTCAAAATAAATGTGCATTTATAGGACCCACAACGAAAGCTGAGCAAATATCTAGCTGAACTTAAGCTAAACTAGCATGGATCGCACAGCAACAGAAACAGCAACCAAATTCCAAACAATTGCTCGAAAATTGTTATGAAACTCAAAGAAATTGTAAAATGTTTATTGCTCATATTTCTCTACTGCAATGACAATCGATTCAGCAAATTGACAAACAAAACGCCACAAAAACAACATAACCAGCTAAATTTGAAACGCCTTAAGAAACTGCAGTGCGGCTGCCCGCAGACCAAACCAGCAGCATTGTGCCCCAAACAAGAGACCAGGCCAGCAAATCATACAGAATTCAAACAAAAATTGCAAGGAAGGAAACCTAAATTCAAGTTAGCAACAAAAACAAAATCAACATTCGTAAATAATGGCACAAATGCCGCAACGGCGCTGATGATGATGACAAGGACGAAGATCGAGAGCATTTGACGGCGAAAGGAGCAGGCAGCAGCAGTCAATTATCTAAGGCAGCAGCTAAACTGGGGACACAGTCGCCCCGCCGCAGATATTTAGCTGAATATATCTAAGCTGGGGCGCTGCCCCACAAAAGCAGCAGCAGCAACCCCTAGACAGGAAGCCCTTCAGCACACACACTCACACGCACACGCACACAAACACACAAACGAGCCAAGTTCCTGCGGCGAATTCAATACAAGCAAAACACACACATACAGTTACTGCCAGCAAGAGCGCAGCCAGAGAAATACAGAGAGCGAGAGAGCAAGAGAGCGTTATAACGAGGAGAGCGCAACACGAGAGCACCTTTGGCAACCCAAAAAAGCGCGCAACGAAAACCAAATTTCGCAAGTATGTTTTGAACTTTTGTTTAAGCGTCACGTTTTTCAGTTGCACTTTTAAAAACCTTTCCAATTCAAAGCCCCGCTCTTTAGAGCAATTTCAAATCAATGAATTATCAAAAAAAAAAAACAAAATACAAATATGTTAAAAAAAGATTAATGGAAACCAGTCAAAAGGTGAGCTTGTGCTGCGAACTGCACACAAAACAAAAACAAAACAAAAAAATACCAAAAAAAAGCGAAAAAAAAAAACAAAAAATTGAAAAATACGTACATAGCAGCGATTTTCCATTAACAGCCAAATACGAAAATATCAAAATCTCAAAATCTTAAGAAAATTATAGCCATACAGACATACTGCGAATAACACAAACAACAAGAAACACTCTTCTTCCACGGCATCGCAGAAGCCTTCATTTCCAACCCCGTACCGAGCACCCCCCCTGTTGACCGCCAAATTTCACACACACAATGCAATAGTTTTTCATTTTGTGTAACAAAACGCAAATCGAATAATGTACAAAATTTTAAATTTGCGTTTCGTCTTTATAAATCTTTAGTTTTGCACAAACCAAATACTTTTTAAACAAAACCCAACCAAAAAATCAAGTTTCGCATATTAAGAGCTTCAGGCATAAACCAACCACCAATTTGGCACACAACTTACACACACACACACACACACACACACATACATTAGAACATGAACCCATACAGGGGCACACGCTCGCACACGAATACACCAACACACACACACATACACACACACACACACACAAACTCACACCACTTTGGTAATAAAATGGCTGCAAAGGAAGCTGCTTCTACGATACCCAAGAAGAAAAGAAATAGCCCGACCCCAAAACATATTTCGTTAGCAAATTAGCCTAAAGAAAAAATAACACAATTTTCATCTCAAGCCCAAATTTGTCTTACGGCATTTTTGACGCTTTCAATATTTTTTTTCACATTTTCATAAAAACTAGATACGGCAATGGCGTTGCAGTAATTTTTCAATCGAAATTTTTGAAAATTAAAAAAAAAATATTTAATGCGCAAAAATGCTCGATAAAATTTGAATACAAAAGTGTATATATACTCGCAGCTAGCAGAAAATCGTTGCGTTCTAGCAAAAAAAAAAAAGAAAATAATCCTCTACTGGTCGTTGGTGATGAGACATAAGTATCCTTTAAATCCGAATTTAACTTTATTTCGAAAGCCTTTTTTTTATAAGATTATGGGTAATGCGGCAAATATTTACGGAATTCAAAATCAAAAATTTACCTTAAAATTATTCACAAACATTAGAAATAGGCAAATATAACAAATTCTTACCAAGTTAATCTACTGAACTGAAAACAAATCTCATAACTTCAACTTATCTTTTTTGTAACATAAATTTTAATTATCTTCTTTACAAATTCATATCTGCATACTAAATTAAGTTTGACTTATCAAAAATATTATTTTTAAGCAAACCAAAATCAGACAAAATCGATTTTAAACTAACAACTTTTTGAATGGGCCAAATCGGTTCATCAATTAAATTCAGAGAAAATCTAAAATCTAACTAAAATATTACATACTAAACTAAAAGAACAAAAAAAAATACTCACGAAACTCCAAATCAAAACTTGTCATCGACCTTAAAAATTCGTTTTAAAAAAATCATTGCATTAAAAAATTTAACAACTCTGCTGATCAAAATATCAAAACTTAAAACTTACAAACTCAGTCATTTATATACATTTTATAAGCAATATTAGGTGCACATTTTAAGAGTAAAATTGAAATTTCAAATTCCAATCAAATTATTATTCGCACATCTAAAATTTGGATTCAGCAATACTAAAATCAATTTAAAAAAGAAAAAATACCTTTTCTCATGAAAGTTCCGAAAGTTGTTCCAACCTTTTCATCCGTTCATTTTGAAAAATTCTCTTTTTGCATAAATGGTGAAAGCTTTCAACATCTTTTTATCTGTTCATTACGGAAGAATTATTAAATTTTTTGAATATATTATTCACTTCAAAACTTTAAGAAAGACAACCAAAATGTATCGGAACTAAACTCAATTATTTAACCAAATCAAAAACACATCGGTTTACAAGTTACTTTAGCAAAACTAAGTGAAAAATTAAATTATTGCATTCCATTTTTGAATTTTACGATAAAAATCAGTCACTTTAACAAATTATCATTTGGGGTATTTCAAAAAGTCTTATACGAATTTATCATCCTCGTAAAAAGTAAATTTCACTTATTCGGAGTACATCAAAACTCTTAGAAAAATCAAATCTCTATTTTGCTCATATTACATTTTTATATATTTTTAAAAACTTTAAATTCATTTAAACCTAAATTAATATTTTTGAATGCTAAAATTTTAAATGTTTTAAATCTATTTCCCATTTGAAAACTCGAAAGAATTCAATTGAAATCTGCTTTGAATTATTATCACAAAAAAAAGTACAAGTACAAAAGTACAAAGAATTATTCTTACTAAAATTCGAAATTTTTTTTTAAGAAAGTTATCAAAATTCGGTTCTAAGTCAACCAATTTTAGGGAAACCCTTTTTGTAAATAGATAAATTGAATCAACCTTTTCTCATTTTCTGACCGCAGTAGTTGCTATTTTTACCTCAAAAGAGAAATTTGAACAAATGTAATTTATTTTTGTTATAGCTTTAAATTAATTTGGCGTTTTGAAAAACAAATTAATTTAAGCCGAATCTCTTGCACACATCAAAATCCAAAATATAACCCTCTAAATTACTTGTTAAATTTAACAAAATTCCATCCGACACACTGAAATTACAATTGCAAATTAATTGAAACTAAAAAAAAAGATTGCCTTATTAGAGTCAAAATATAGTTCAAACTTTAAATTCAGTTACTGACCCAAAAATGTATTATTCTAAAAACTTTTCAATCAATTAAGACGGAAATTGATCTTTTGAATACATTTATTTTAGCAAAACAATATTTTGGGATATTTTAAATATTGACATTCCGCAAACAGTGTGACAAGCTACATTTTTTCGAAACACTTAATAACAATTTTTTACCAAAATTATTTAATTTTAGAACTTGAAAAATCAAGAAATTCTAATTTCCAACTTTCGGCTTCTCTGGCAAACATCAAATCCAACAAAATTCCAACACTGACCGGAAATCAAAATTCAAAATCTAGCACTCAAAACATAAAACGTTTCTATAGGTTAATTTCAATTTAACCAACAAAATCTGTGCAAAATAACAAAGGCCAAATCAAAAACTGACAAAACATAAGCCCAAAAATCAACCAAAACCAAAAAATCACAAAAAACAAACAAAGAGCAACTCAAGTAAATTTGTAGATTTTCGAAACTATCTGAGCATGTCACTGAAAACCGCCAGCAAATATGATAATACACAAAAATCCAAAAAACCAACTCAAATTAACTGAAAAGTCGCAACATTCGGATGCCCTTTGGCGCATAATTATTATACATTAAGATGACAAATTACAACGAAATTCCCAAAAAGCAGCATTATAAATTACAAGTACCAACGGAAGTTTTAATGCGACAAAAAGTCAAGAACACAACAAAAAATATCATTATAATCATAAAACAAGAGCAAAAAGGCAAGCACTGGCAAGACGACAAGGATGCAATTGTCCTGGCAAACTTTCTGGCAAAATCTTACAAATGGCGGCCTACTCACAGGCAGAGAAATAGGACAAGGCAGATAAATCAACGCGAACAAAACAATTTCAGAACAAAAACAACAACAGGCACGCGATTATAGTAAAAACTTTCGCATAGAAGGGGGTTGAAATTCAAAATAAGTTCAGCAGCCAAATTCATAAACCAAATCCCTCATACAAACACACACACGCACACACGCACACCCATTGCAAAGCCAAGGAATTTTGGATAGCTCAAAATTGTGAACTTTTAACAGAATGAAAGCGTTTTTAAGGAAACCTCT
Organism: Drosophila virilis; assembly: GCF_030788295.1. Lineage (NCBI taxonomy): Eukaryota > Metazoa > Arthropoda > Insecta > Diptera > Drosophilidae > Drosophila > Drosophila virilis. The sequence continues at coordinate 20,073,880 of NC_091544.1, read as the reverse complement.
GAGCGCATTATATGCGCCTGACAAAAACGAAGACAAAAACACCAAGTTAACCGAAATCCAATTCAATATCAAAAGCAAAATCAAAATCAAAAAGCGACAAATGAAAACAGAACCAGCAGAATAACAACATCTACGCACTCGAAAGGCACACATATCAGGCATATCAGTACCCACTTCCAGAAATTGTGGTTAGGCAAGGTTTCTTTTGCAAAGGTTCGAATCCACCATTCAGCATCATACCCAGAGCCCTATTATGCAGTTGAGAGCACATCAAACAAAACTGTAAATTTATATAAACTACTGGCAATAGACAAGGTCGGAGCATAATTGCTATCAATAAATAAAATATGGTTGTCAGTAGGTGGGCTTGGGGGTGGGCAGTCAAGCAGCTCTTTCAGCCCACCCAATAACTCAAACCTTCGATCAACTTCAAACTCCAACGACCACTAGACAGACAAATTTTGATTTATAAATTCATTGCAAAAGTTGCCTGGCCAAGCGGCAGCATAAGCAACAGACTGAAAGCAACACCACCATCTAGAGACTTGGCAGCAGCAACAGCAGCAACAACAGCAGCAACAACAGCAGCAACAACAATAACAACAACAACAGCAGCAGCAGCAGCAACAACAACAACAACACCAAACACAAGAAAAACATGAGCAAAAAACCGTCTTTCTTTATGAAATTACACATTTCCGACTTGTACAACGACAACATTGAAGCCAAGACCCTAAAAAACAGCAGCAAAAAGCAAAATCATCTATGAAAATTTACACAAAAAAAATAAGGCAGACAACATCGATGCAGGCGCAGTCAAATTTTAACCGAATTCCATACCATTTCCACGGGTTGACCGAAAATTTAGTTATGTATCTTATTTACACACAAGAACACTTGAAAATTCTTTAGTTATTGGCACAGGCAAAAAAGCAAAAACAAAAACCCAACTGTTTCATGCATTTTGGAAATCTGCAAAATCATCAAGAGAAGAAAGCACACAACAGCAAACAAACGTAGCAAATGGAATCTTGTACAATAACTCTATTGAAAAACATTCAGAAACAGCAAACAAACAAACAACACAAAAAAAAAGACAAAAACAATTGCATTTATTAAAGCCTAGGATCTATGCAGAGAGAGAAACAAAAACGAAATCAAATTGCAAATACGTAAAAAAAAAATAACAGAAACGAAAATTATTCATTTTGGACACAAGGTTGGGGATACCTAGTGTAATTGCTTAGACTTAAGAGTGTTGTACTTGCAGGAAGACAAGTGCAAGACCCAATAACCAGGGCAATATAGTTAGCCAAGATTAGCTCAAAAGTAAACTAAAAAAAAAATAAGAAATATTTAAAATCAAAACACAAGCTAAACCAAGCAAATAGCATAGGCCTCTTTCATGATATTTGGAAGAAATACTCGAATGACTAACAGTAAATTTAATTATGTAACTACACTCTGTATCCCCTTAGTTAAGCTAAAAAGAAAACTCTTACAAATTTCAGAGAAGGAAAATAACCAAAAATTAATGGGCCAAAAATGTAGATAATGCCAATCCTTTTGTCTAAAATGACAATTCTTCTAATTTTCCACAGTATTGTGCAAAATGTTTTAGACGAAACGATTGTTGCATTTTTTATATACATACATACATACATAAATGATATATATTATAAACGATTTTATATTATTTTCGACTTAATCCCCGCCATCATTATTTTACATACATAGGTCAAAGTTCGCAGTTCTTTCGGTTTACATTCTAACAAACATATGTGATAAGCAAAAATTAGCAAAAGTATAAAAACAAAAAAAAAATAACTGTGTTAATCAATCTCTTTGATGGATCTAAAAAAAAAAAAAAACAAATAACCATTCTCATTAAGTAAACAACAAATGTCAAAATATTATTTACATTTCATTTAAATCAAACATAAATTTTCATTTAATTCTTATCTAAAAATTGTTAAAATAGTGACAATAAGCTGTTAAGCTTCTTTATAATCTGGCAACATTGTATCAGCATAGTACTCATTCTGTAATTGAGTACTTGTTCAGATTTTTGTACTCATGCTTTGCAGTTTCCATTAAACATTTAACCGAACCACTACGTGTGTTTTCTTTATGTGCATCTTAGGCACACTAGAAATTTCCCAACATTGGTTATGGGCCCAGGTCTCGTTGTTTTCGGTTAAATAAGTACACAAAGTGTCTATGGTTTTGAAAGCTTCCTTTTGTTAAATTTTTAAAAAGTTTATTTCGTGCGAAGAATAACGTGGTGAAATTGTCAAAATGAACATGTCGCATCAAATAGAAAAACTTGGTGAGGACAATTATGACGTATGGCATATGGCCATGAAAAGTGTCTTGGTGGTGGCGGACCTATGGAATGTTGTGTGTGGAAAATATGTTAAGCCAGAAGGAAATGGTGAGGATATCGAAAAATGGGTTAGTGTCGACCAAAAAGCGATGGCTTACATAATTTTAAATCTGAAGCCAACACAGTTGATGCATATCAAGTCATGCCCAACATCTGCAGCTGTATGGAAAAAACTAAAGGAAATTCATGTCTCAGTTGGACCGATTAGGAAGGTCCAATTATATCAAAAATTAATACGTTTCAATATGCAGCAGGGTGACGATGTAGTCGCATATGTCAATTCATTTGTTGAGACAATTGAAAAGCTGGCAGAATTAGACATCAAACTCAATGACGAGTTGCAGGTCATCATGTTTTTGAGCAGTCTACCAGACACATGGGAAAATTTTGTAATAGCGATTGAGACACGCGATGACCTGCCCAAATTCGAAGTCGTCAAGGTTAAAATGTTAGAAGAGGCCACGCGAAAGCAAGAAAGAGCTAGCAGAGACGGCATAGGGACACCAGAAGCAGTGTATACACACAAACATAATGGACCGCGGGACAACAACAGTGTCGAAAGCAAAGGCAGAAAGAATAGCAGTAAGCAGCCATTCCGAGGCAAATGTTTTAATTGCGAAAAAGAAGGGCATCGAGCGAGCGATTGCCGAAATAAAAAGAAGGATGATAAAAAGAGCCAAAAGGACGAAAAGTCTCTATGCTTAATGCACACGTGTGTCAAGGAGAAGCAAAAGAGTTTTTGGTGCGTTGACAGTGGTGCAACATCGCACATGTGCTGCGACCGCAGCATGTTCCTTACGTATGCTGATAAAAAGACGTCGATAATGTTGGCCGCAAATAAGTTTATCGATTCACCCGGCAGTGGCAGTGTTGAGTTGCACTGCAATAGAATAAAATTAAAGCTGCAAAATGTTTTATATGTCCCTGACTTAAGCATGAATTTTTTATCAGTAAGTGCTGCAGCAAAGTTTGAGAATTCTACCATATTTGAAGGGAAAATTGCGCTGATAAAAGACAAAGAAGGCAACGAGATAATAAGGGCAAGACACGAAAATGGTTTGTATGTTTACAAACATAGTCTTGATCAGGTTCATATGCTAAATAGTTCTGATTCATCTTCCATAAAATGGCACAATAGATTTGGCCACCTGAATTTTAAGGATTTGAAATTGCTTAATGATAAGCAACTGGTGCGTGGTATGAAAGTTGAAAATGTACAATTAGAAATAAATTGCGATACATGTAATAAAGCAAAAATTTGTGCATTGCCATTCCCACAGAAAGCGAATCGTGTCTCAAAGCAAGTACTGGACTTAGTACATACAGACGTATGTGGTCCGATGAATGTTAAGTCGCTTGCAGGCAATCGATATTTCGTAACTTTTATTGATGACTACTCACGCAAGATATTTGTTTACCTTATGCACTCAAAAAGCCAAGTTTTTGAAAAGTTTAAAATGTTTAAAACTTTTGTAGAATGCCAAACAGGAAATAAAATAAAGGCTGTGCGCAGCGACAATGGAACAGAGTATGTGAATAAGCAATTCACTGAATTTTTGATCGAGTGCGGTATAAAGAGGCAATTAACAGTTCCTTACACTCCGCAGCAAAATGGTGTGGCCGAACGTGCTAATCGGACCATCGTTGAAATGGCAAAAAGTCTTCTAATTCATTCAAAGCTTGAAGAATTTTTGTGGGCAGAGGCTGTTGCAACAGCAGTTTATTTGCGCAACAGATGTCCCACAAAAGCATTAGATGGAAGCACACCATTTGAGGTATGGAAGGATCGCAAGCCATCAGTACAGCACTTGAGAGTATTTGGCTCGCGGGCATTTGCACTCGACAAAGTCAGAAAAAGCAAGTTCCAAGCAAAGGGCAAGGAGTACATTTTTGTTGGTTACTCCTTTACAGCAAAGGCATATCGCCTATATGATCGCGAGAAGCGAACAGTTATTGAAAGAAGGGATGTCAAATTCATTGAAGGTGAGTTTGACATAGCAACAACTGATGCATGCAGTATTTCAGACAGAAACACCTTCACGACGTACATTATCCCGTTTGAGTCAAATCATGAGGTTGCAAAAAACCACCCAGAGCAACCTGCCGAGGTGCAAGAGTACAACAGTGACTCAAATGAAGAAGAAGAGGAGGATTTTGTGAGCGCAAGCGATCCAGGAGAAGATGGCAACGATGACGACAATGACCAAGTAGCGCTGCCACAAGTTGAAGCTGTAGTAAAACATGGGCGTGGCAGGCCAAAAATTATACGTACAGGTCAGCCAGGCAGGCCCAGAAAGCAGTACCAATTGATCAATAGTCTCAATCAGATTGAAGACATTGAAACTCCGCAGTCAGTTGCAGAAGCATTACATGGCCAAAATGCGCAGGATTGGGAAAAGTCTATGCAAATAGAGTACGACGCTTTACAAGCAAATGAGACATGGTCAGTGTGTGAGCTACCTCCTGGACAAAAGGCCATTGGTTCAAAATGGGTTTACCGAATCAAGAGAGATAAAGATGGTAATATTGAAAAATTTAAGTCTCGACTAGTTGCACAAGGTTGTGGTCAACAATTTGGTGTCAATTACTGGGAAACGTTTTCTCCCGTAATTCGATATGAAACCATTCGCATGTTATTCGCAATAGCTGCCGAAAAAGAGCTGTATATGCATCAAGTCGACATTTCAAACGCATACTTAAATAGTAAGCTTAATGAAACTGTGTACATGAAACAGCCGCCGAATTTTATTGACAAGCAGCATCCAAATAAAGTCCTCAAACTAGAAAAGGCACTTTACGGGCTTAAACAATCCGGACGAGTTTGGAACAATACGCTCGATGAGGTATTGAGAGGCATGGATTTTAAAAGATGCAAAAATGAAGCATGCTTATACGTCAAGCAAAAGCAACAACAATTCAGCTACATCGCTGCCTACGTCGACGATTTAATCATAGTGTGTCCCAGCGAAGAAGACATAGCCGTGATTAAGAAGAAGATTGCATCAAATTTTAAAATGCACGATGGAGGCCCCATTAGCTATTTCCTAGGCATGGAAATCCAACGCGACGGCGATCGAGGTTCCGTTTCGCTGTGCCAGAAGACGCACATTCAAGGCCTATTGGACAAGTATGGCATGAGCAATTGCCGTCCAGTAAGCACACCTCTTGACCCAGGTTTTCAAGTGGACTGCAACGACGATACTTGTGTAAAGGTAAATATAACGCAATATCAGTCATTAATTGGTTCGCTTATATACTTAGCAGTTTTGAGCCGACCAGACATTTTGCATGCTGTAAACAAATTATCACAAAGAAATGCTAATCCTCATGGAGAACACCAGTCTGCAGCAAAGCACATTCTAAGATATCTTGCGGGTACAAAGAATATGAAATTAGTATACCGTAAAAATGGCAAACCACTAAAAGGCTATGCAGATGCAGATTGGGGCAACGATCGGCTGGACAGGAGATCCTATAGTGGCTACGCATTTTTCCTGGCAGGCAGTGCGTTCTCTTGGACTTCATCAAAGCAAAGCGTTGTCGCATTGAGCAGCACTGAAGCAGAATATATTTCTTTGTCCATGGCTGCCAAAGAAGCAGTTTATCTACGCAGGCTACTTAGTGAGATGGGATGGTCAAAGGATACAGAGCCGTTGACTATATGTGGCGACAACCTAAGCGCGCAACATATTGCGCAAAATCCAGTCCATCATAAGCGCACTAAGCACATAGACATAAGGTATCATTTTATACGTGAAAAGGTACAATGTAATGATATTGCATTAGAATACGTACCTACAAATAATAATGTTGCAGATATACTAACAAAATGTTTAAGTAAGCAAAAGCACGTAGGCTTTGTAAAAACACTTGGATTGAATTAAATTTGTTATTTTGCAACTGATTATAATTAGCTTAAGAAGAAGTGTTAAAATAGTGACAATAAGCTGTTAAGCTTCTTTATAATCTGGCAACATTGTATCAGCATAGTACTCATTCTGTAATTGAGTACTTGTTCAGATTTTTGTACTCATGCTTTGCAGTTTCCATTAAACATTTAACCGAACCACTACGTGTGTTTTCTTTATGTGCATCTTAGGCACACTAGAAATTTCCCAACAAAAATAACAAACATATTTTTAAAGAAACTCATTTTGTAAACATTAGAAATAGTTGATATTTACCTAAAGCAAACAAAAATAATCAATAAAATTGTACAAGCCAATTTGCTCAAATAACAAAAATTCAAAATGTCCTTTTATTTACTTTACTAAAAAAAGAAGAAACAATTTACATAGGACCAGCATTTGCTTGGCGACTAATTGGAGAAAACTTTCAGGAATATTCTAATAAAAAAAACTTGAAAACTAAAATGCAAAAATAATGCAAATTTTTAAATACCCTTGCAGACATATTGCTTTGAAGTCATGTAATACATCACTAACCATATAATACATAGATGTTTCAAATGTTATATTATGTTAAAATAATCAAAATAAGAAAATTTCTTGCGATTATATGCAATTTTAGATATATTCCGGAACTTCGACAAGCCGACGATGAATTACTCTTGCAGAAATACGACTTGAAAGTTTCTTTTTATTTTAAAATATTATTTTTAAAAATAGGTCCACAAAGCAAACAATGAATATTTCATTGATGTTTTTTCTTAATAAATGTATATCATATTCTTCTCTTTATGAATGTGTGTGCCTTTTGATACCACAGGCCCAAATCTCATCCACACAACAGATGTATATCTGTATGTAGATCTCTGGTTTTTCCGAAAAGCTATGCATGCAGAATAAAATGAACACAACAAATACACAAATCAACGAGTGAAAGCGAGGTACACTTTGTTTTTGGGCTGTAAGCAATTAAAAACTAACATATATTATATATTATGAAAAACATCAGCCGCAGCAACTTTGTGCGCTGAGCGAGATACGGAATAGTATTGAATGAAGTTATAATGATTCTTAATATAAGACCAATATGTCCTTAATACAATCCCAGTTTGAGCTTGAAATAAGTTTTTATAAATCTTGATTCAAGAGCTCAAGAACTTAAGTCAAATTAAATATACTTGTATTAATCACATTTTGGACTTTCTGATTAACTTTCAATTATTAAGTCTCCAGACTTAATGGAAGTAAAGTTTGTGGAGTTAAGAGAAAATGCCAACAGCATCATGGTTAGTTATCGGTAACGACATAGTCCTCTTATTATTATCTCAAATTTGCAATGAAAATGTGTTCTATAAAATCAATGGCACATGTCGGTTCGTTACAACATTCACATATAAGGTAAACACAAATGGTCTATGCAATTTGGATTCCGGTTAATACAATCAATTTGGTTCTGCTTTGTGAAATGGTTTTCGATTTCTATATCACCTGAACAACGTGTGAACAGCGCAAAACATTTTTCGCAGACTCTAAAGACCGGCAGCCAGCTCGCTGGGCGTCTCGACAACAGACTTGATCTTCCGCAGAAACAGCACCGCCTCACGTCCATCGATAATGCGGTGGTCGTATGTGAGGGCCACGTACATCATGGGACGAATCTTGACCTACAATTGACATTAATATATATAGCTAGACGTATATACTTGGCTTCAGTTTAATTCTGCCCACCTGGCCCTCGATTGCAACGGGCCGCTGCACAATGCCGTGCATTCCCAGTATGGCACTCTGTGGTGGATTTATAATGGGCGTGCCTAGCAGGGAACCAAAGATGCCCCCGTTGCTGATGGTGAAGGTGCCGCCTTCCATGTCCTGAACGGTGATGGCATCTCGCTTCGCCTTGTCAGCCAGGCTGCCCAACATTTTCTCAATATCGGCATACTTCATGCTCTCCACGTTGCGGATAACAGGCACCAGGAGGCCACGAGGCGAGGCAACAGCCACAGAGATGTCCACGTAATCACGGTAAATAATCTCCTATAATTTGGAATTTTGAAGAAAGCTTTTAAAAATATATTATATTGAAAAGAATACAAAGTCTTTTATCAATGATATTATCTCGTATAAAAAAAAGCAATTCTATAGATATCCTAATAAGTTTGCTGAATAGCTGTTGTTGAATAAGTATTTACCGTCGGTTATACCCGCATAGAAAACTACTTTATAGGGTACAAATATAAATATATCTCAAAAATAGAATGCAATCTTTCTTGTAGCCCTGTAGTGGGTATTACAATATTGTTATATATCCGATCCCACACAATATATTTATTCGGAATCAGTATTACCAGCCTAGTCGGTATATCTATGTGTGTCCGTCTGTTTCTATGGCAACTAACATTTCAGTCTTCAAACGTTCTGCTTAAAACTTCTCAAAGATCTCTCTCCCTGTCGTGCCGGAATCGGCCCAATTTTGCCACTACGTTATCAGTCATGTGTCTCTAGGGATATTCACAACTCTTTTCTTTGCTTTTCCAGATTTTGATATTCTAACTGACAACATCGATCAATTTTTCTTACCCTGTACCCAGTTAAAAGACAGTATAGGCTACTATAAAGAGACGACAAGGCACATAAAGAAATAAACTGGATACTTACCTGATCACTGATGACGGCATTGACCACGGGCTGGTCCTGCAATGCCAGGGTACTGGCTCTCGAGAATATGGACATAAATCCAAGTTTGATTCCGTGCTTCTTGGTGAATGCGTCCAGGTTCGCCTTTCGGAAGTCCATTGCGTAGCTGTCGTTGCAAAGATAACAAAATGTATTATATAAGGTATGTAAGAGTTCTTTGGCAAACTTACCTCATATCAATCTCGTTGAAGGTGGTCAGCATGGCGCACGTGTTCTGTGCATCCTTCAAGCGGGCCGCAATCTTTTGCCGCATACGGCTCATTTTGACTTTTTGCTCAGAGCGAGTCCCCGTAATCGGAGGAGCTTGGCCCGCGGTTGCTTTTGCAGCTGGCGCCGCAGTTTGTGGTGGTGGTGGTGGTGGTGTTGATGGTGATGGTGGTGGTGATGGTGGCGGCGATCGTGGTGGTGGTGGTGGTGTTGGCGTTCGTGGTGGTGGTGGTGGTGGTGGCGCTTTGGCCGCTGCAGGTGGTGGTCCTGCTGGTACTGGAACTGGTGCCGCCACAGTCGTGGGTGCGCCAGCTGCCTTAGCTGGCGCTGCGCCAGGCTTCATTTTGAACAGTTCTTGGCCAGCCTTGACCGTGTCGCCGCTCTTAACCAAAATTGCCGTAATTGAACCCGCAAAGGGCGCCGGCACTGGCATGGTCGTCTTATCCGTTTCAATCTCCATGACTGGATCATCGGCGGCAAACGAATCGCCCACTTTGCAGGTAAACCTGATAAGAATGAAATTCTAATTTTCGACAAAATATATTTGTAGTGGGTTAGATTAGACACTTACTTAACGTCACCCTCAGATATGGAATCTGGAAAAGCCGGCACCTTCACCACCTTCTCCGACCACTTGGTGGTTGTGGTATGAAAGCTTTTCCACCCCAAGGTACTGCAGTGAAAAAAGTAAAATACTACGTGTAAAGAATAGAGCCCGACTCAAAGATACACAGAAGATCACTTAAAAATTTTTACGTAACATAAATACTATTGTCAGTTAATTTTTATTCTGGTTCAAGACGGAAATTCCTATTTATTTTGGTTGTGGACCGAACCTTTTACCAAACCTCCTAACCGAAACGCATTACCAAACTTTATTTTATTTTAACATAAAAAGCTTTTAAAGATTGACTAGATATCTTACCGTATATCATATTGACAGCGCAAAGTAGAATTTGTATCCCGGCTAAAAAATTGCTGCTGCTTAACTGTCGCAATAGCAAACAGTTGGGTATACCGACGGGCGTTTATCTGAACCTGAAATAGATATTAGAAAAGGAAATAGGAAATAAATTTTCAAAACAATCGCTGACCCTATTCCCGGGTCGTAACTTAACTATTGGACTTACTTTGCGAATCCGTATAGTTTTAGAGCCAACTAATTGAATGTTTCGCCGCAAAGGTCTTGATAAAACGGAAATGACACTCATCGCTGTCTATATGATCCCTTCTACTCGCAGATGAGTTTTTAAATGTGAAAAATCTATAAGTGAATATAAAATTATGATCCAGCTAATGCAAAGCAACCTTGATACGAACTCTCGATTTCTTCCTTTTCGATAGTTCGGCTATGAGATAAATATCTGAACAATATGACTGATCCAGGAAATGTCTATTTAGAAATATATCCTGTTTGATTTTCCACATCCAGGATTCCAGAATCTTACTTAAGGCCTCGGATTGTCATTTATTTTCAAAATATTGAAATCATTTCCAAGTGTACTTATAATTGAAAAAACAAAAAAAAAAAACATTTTTAGGTAGCACAAGTAAGGACAGTAAATAAATTAATGAATACAAAATCTTAATACAAAAATTATGATTTCTGCCCAGACCTAAAAATATCCATTTTAGAATTGTTAGTTTTGTGATTAAAGCTAAAACTGTGTTGTTAATCGAAAAATTATTCAATATATGCTAATGGCTTAATCGAGTGTGTATCTTTACTCATAATTAATCAGAATTATAGTTGTGGTTTTCATTGTATTATTTCCATATATAAATTGTCCACAAATTCGAGAAGAAAATATGAGTTCGCAGTATTTCGCTATAGAATGTTCATAGAGCAAGTTGGACTAAATGCTGTGTGCCTTTCGGCTCTAATTTTATCAACAATCGTGGCTTTTTATATTCTTATTACGAGCATATCTGATATCCTTATAAAGTTTCCGCTTATTAGCCAGCCAAAAACGAAAACACCTGTAAACTGGTCGATAACGGTATCGTATTTATTAACGATATTGCCTTTCAGCAGGTGCATGTAAACAGCAGTTATTAAAGTGCAGAAAATAAATCTAGTATGGGTATGTTTTGAAAACAATTCCACGTCGTTATTAAATTTTATTATTTCTTGTGTATGTATGTACTTTGCGCTAATTAAACCCAAAATTTAAGTCGATTTGTGACACACTCGTTAATTTATAATAAATACATAAATGAAAAGTTCCGCTTTATACAATGAATTTGGCTGTGCTTCAGTTTTAAATAACCGATTCGATAATATCATTAGAACAACGTGGACGCAGCGCTAACGGACTTCAGCCGTCCTTACAGTCCGGCAACAATGATGGCTGGATTCTCGACAGCAGCCTTCACCTTACGCAGGAACAGAACCGCCTCACGTCCATCGATGATTCGGTGATCGTAGGTGAGGGCCACATACATCATGGGCCTTATCTTGACCTGCAAGATATATTAAACGTTAATCGTACTTCTTTTATGTATAGACAATAACATACCTCGCCCTTGACGGCAATGGGGCGCTCAAAGATACCATGCATTCCGAGTATAGCACTCTGAGGTGGATTTATAATTGGCGTGCCCATTAGTGATCCAAAGACGCCACCGTTGCTGATGGTGAAAGTGCCACCGTCCATGTCCTCCACAGTGATGGCATCGCGTTTCGCCTTGTCGGCTAGCCCGGCTAAAGCTATTTCAATGTCCGCATAGTTCATACTCTCCACATTACGGATCACAGGCACAACCAGGCCACGGGGTGTGGCCACAGCCACTGAGATATCCACATAGTCGCGATACACAATGTCCTGCAAAACATACATATTTTGAAATGATTTATTTGAACTTGACCTACAGGAAAAGAGATATGGGAGTTCGTTGGTTTGGCAGTATAAAATATATACAACTATTTCCTTAGAGCTGTTAATAGTAATAGTAACTAGTAATAATAACTAAGTTAATAACAAAAACATTTGTGACCCCATCTCTGAATCCCAGAAATTATATATATGCTAAATCAGCATTAACATCCGTATTGATATAACCATGTCCGTGTGTCTTCCTGTTTTTAGCTTTATATAAAAAATCTTGCCAATATATTAAACTTAGCTTTATTCTGCCATATATATTAAATCGTAATGCAAAAGGGTATTAGAATTTCGGCGTGCCGTTGATTTTGCTAACTCTCTTGATTTGCTTCATTTTTAAAGATTGGCAATATTCAAGTTTAAAAACTGGTATGATACTCATACACATACACAAATCCCCAAAATTAATATAAGTACTTAAAATAAGCATTTATATTAAAAGATTGACAATGCTAAACAAGCTAGGTCAACGCTTTATGGTTAAATAAAACAGGTTCAAGAACTAAGATGATTCGAAGATCAAACGGAATCTTTATATAACAGCTTTGTTTTGAGTCTGGTGAGCGTTGATACGGGATTTTAGGAAATTTACGAAGAATAAAATATAAAAATATATGTGGGAATATGTGGGAAGTCGCCGATTTAAATCCAGGAAAATCCATTTTTATATTATTTTCTCAAAAGAAGCCGACTTTTTTTCTGTCTGTTATGACAGGTAATTTCTTCTAGTTCTTTTTAGAATAATATATAATATATATGACAATGGACCGATATATATCGCTTTCGACTGTTTATCGTGTTTCATTTAATATTCTATTACTTTATCGTTTAGCTACTATACAACATAACTAAAGTGTTGAATGTGGTTGACAATTATTAGATTCAGGAAAATGGAGTGCATATCTACGAAAAATAGTTTCATATCAGAAGACTATCATATAGCGACGGGTAATTGCGTAAACAACATAATAGTGTGTGATAAGGTAATAAAGAGGAGCGTCACGAGTGACTCAGTGGGGTTAGTTTACCTGTCCATCGATGACGGCGTTAACTACGGGTTGGTCCTGCAGCGCATAGGCGCTGGCTTTCGAGAATATGGACATAAATCCAAGTTTGATTCCGTACTTCTTGGTGAATGCATCCAGGTTTGCCTTGCGGAAGTCCATCGCGTAGCTGTCGGAGGAAATATATCAAAGCCAATTATACAAAGCATTTAAGAGCTTGTAACAAGCTAACCTCATGTCGATCTCATTGAAGGTGGTCAACATGGCACACGTGTTCTGTGCATCCTTCAAGCGAGCCGCAATCTTTTGCCGCATACGGTTCATCTTTACGCGCTGCTCGGAGCGTGTGCCTAAAATTTGACGCGAACCATCAGCGGGAGGCACTTTCACCTGAGCCACGGCGGGCTTCACAGCAGCTAACGGCGGTGCAGCAGCACGAGGGGCTGCCGGTGGCGGGCGTGCAGCTGGTGGTGGTGGCGGAGGTGGTGCTGATTTCGGTGCAGCTGGTGCCGCAGCGGGTGCTGCAGCTGGCTTAGGGGGTGCTGCTGCTGCTGGAGCTGGTGCAGCCTTCGCTGCAGCTGGGGCAGGAGCACCAGCTGCCTTAGCTGGTGCTGCACCAGGCTTCATTTTGAAAAGCTCTTGGCCAGGCTTAACCGTGTCACCATCCTTGACTAGAATTTCCGTCACACTGCCCGCAAAGGGCGCGGGTACTGGCATGGTCGTCTTATCGGTTTCAATCTCCATGACAGCCTCATCGGCTCCAAAAGAGTCGCCTACTTTGCAGGAAAATCTAAAAGATAAATCAGCAAAAAAAAAAAGAGAACGCCTTTAGAACCAAGCATCAGATAAGCTATCAACAAAATTTACAACATGCCCCCCGCCAATCGGGCCACATGTCAGAATTTGTTGACTAAAGTTTCACATACTTAATGTCACCTTCGGTGATGGAATCAGCGAACGGCGGTACCTTCACCACCTGCTCCGACCACATGCTGGTGGTGGTGTGAAAGCTCTGCCAGCCCAAGGCCCTGCAGGAGAGAGATATGCACATGATTAACTTAATCTGTATGATGTAAATGGCATTCCTTACCGCATCGCATCTTGGCAGCGCAGAGTAGGAATCGACTCTCGGCGCAACAGTTGTTGCTGCTGCTGAACTGCCGCAACAACAGCTAGCTGGGAATACTGACGGGCACTGAGCTGAAGCTGTGGGCGCAATCAGAAATGACATGGATTAGTATCTCAAAAAAGAAAAAAAAAAAACAACGTTGATTGTGCAATCAGTGGAGCTACTGCTGTTAGATGGCCGATCGTCACGTGATGAGGCTTAGGGGGCGTGGCACTGCCACGCAGGTTGCGCCTTAATGCATTGCATACATACTTTTTCAATTACATAATCACATTATGGGCTGCTTAAGCGGCCGCCAGCAAAGACCGCAGCAACAAAAACAACTGATCCAATACAAACGTAATGTGGCAGCGCCTCCGCCCTCAACGCCTTTCAATTTTTTTGTTGCTCCGACTTTCGCTGACCAAAATATGTATGCGTGTGACTCCTTCTTACGCTTACTTCATGATTCCGCACAGCTTTTAGGCTAAAAGTTTGCACATTGCGCGGCAATTGCCTTGTTAATATAGATATGATGCCCGTCATTGCTGTGGTGTCGTCTCGTATTCGCTGCTGCGCTTGTTGTGTGTGAGCACTTTGAGTCAGAAATTTTTAAACTAATGCAGATTTGTGTTGGGGCTACGGCAATCCAACGTCGTTTCTCCCCTCTTGACGAACGAACTCTTCTTATGTCATGGCAAAATACTCAGCTGAGCGCGTAATTTTTCTTTTGCATACTGCGGTCACACTGTTAGTGTTGGTTAAATTATTGCACATACTTATTTAGTTAAATCAAAATGTTTAATGATGTTGAATCAAAATGTTTAATAATGATCCTGTTAAATTGTTTGTGGGTCTGGTATTTATTTAATAAAACTAATATTTGTTCTTAAATAAGAAGTAACCAATTAAATATAATCTATTATAAAGTTACCAAGAGAAAAAATATATATTGAAATCAGTCTACATATATATTAATATTGATAGTGCTAATTAAAATTGTGCCACTATTATTGCTTATTTTTTCTTATTTTTAGTAAAACAGCTGATTTGTTATCGATAACTTTCGCGAAAATCAAATCTAAATAAAAAGAGGGAATATTCGGTTCAAGTTCAGTAACACTTGTTCACTCACTTGCGTACAAACTTCTGACGCGTTATTGCCATTGGGCAAATTTTTGGCAATCGAAAGAAACGGAAACAACTAACAACCATGAGTTCAAAATCACTATTTGAAACGGAAGATGATGTAGCGCAAGCCAACAAGTTCGCTAACAAGGCAAAGGAGTCTCCTTTCATGTTGATTGGTAAGTCACAGGGCTGCTGGTTAGAGTGATTCGCTGAGGCGCACACATTTCCTATAGGATGTGACGTCACGGAAACTTTCCTATTACATATGTATGTATGTGTGCAAGGATGGCAATGCCACCTTGACCTTCGCCGTTAATTGAAGATGTGTGTGTGTGGTTACATATGTATGTACACAGATATGTTTGTACGTGCATAGCATTAAGTGACATAACTTTTAATAACACGGCAATTTCATCATAATATCAATGAGCGCGTAAGATGTGATATAATTGCAAACACAGCTCGCGACGGTGTAGTGTTAACAGTTAGAAGAGAAAATGCATGCATACATACATACATGCATAGATACTATTAGCACATCTATGACGTCGCGATGATTGGCGCGTGTATTGCGTTGGTGTTGGTGCGTCAGCTGCCGCCGTCTGGTGATTATCAGCTAGCAACAAAAAAACAGCGCTTCGCATACATATTCAACAGCATTTGGCTAATTTTTTATTGTTTCCATAGGCATTGCTGGCTTTGTGGCGGCGGGTCTGATCGGTGCCTACAAATATAAAAACCGTGGCACGATGAGCACAAGCGTTTTCCTGATGCAGCTGCGTGTGGCAGCGCAGGGTACCGTAGTGGGCTGCCTGACCGTGGGACTTGGATATCAAATGGCTAAGGAGTATCTGTTTGACAAGGCGCCCAAAGAAAAGTAATGCTCGCTTCTTCGTATAATTTATTTAAATGTAGCTGTATATGTTATTTAGTGTAATTGTTGTTGGATTATCAGACACTACGCAGAGCTCATTTATTGTATTTGCCATTATTTAACAAATTTCATTTTTATTTTAGTTTGAAGTCTTTGACTAATTAATACAAATTTGATTGATTTGGCCCGCACATTTCCCCGATACCCATCTGTCCAAAAGAAACATTGCCAGAGGCTTTGACGACACTTAATACAAATTAAATAGCATACATATTTATTACCATAATAACAATAGCAAAGATTGTAAAGCCCTCTACAGCTGGGGTATAAAAACAATGAACCAGTGTTGCCCACGTTAAAAATAGCGTTTATAAACTCTGAAAATATCAATGAATGAGAAAACAGCTATATTGGCAACACTGGTCACAACTGCGAGAAATTGTTTTAGCAATTTGTAAAATGTAGGATAATGTTTTGTATACCTGTGTAAGATTGTGATATACGTGTTTTAAAAAAAAAAAACCAACGATCTTAAATATGAATGTAAACTGTCGAATTGTCGGAACAGTCTGAAAGATAAATGCCTCCTATGTAAATGATATATGATTAAAAACAAAGCATACTTAAGTTAATTGAAAAGGCGCTAGTTCTTTATCCATCCAACGTGGCTCTCGACTTGTTAGCTGCCTGACATAACCTGTTTGCGAAATATTCTCAAAATTGACAAGTCTGATGTGCGAAATGATGAAATACGCCTTCCTATTGCCAAAATCAACCAATAAAACAAGCTGCTCGTCATTCTCAGGTCGTCAACGATTTATTTGCTTGTTTGGATATATATACATAAACATATATATTGCTAGTGGGCACACTTAGAACACCCTGATGTCGG
Organism: Drosophila virilis; assembly: GCF_030788295.1. Taxonomy (NCBI): domain Eukaryota; kingdom Metazoa; phylum Arthropoda; class Insecta; order Diptera; family Drosophilidae; genus Drosophila; species Drosophila virilis. The sequence continues at coordinate 20,056,791 of NC_091544.1, read as the reverse complement.
GCACAATTTTCTCATTGTCGTAGATTTCCTTGGCATAGCACAGATTGGGGTAGTCAAAGGCGGCGCCGTAGCGATTCTTGCAACCAGAGGTGGCACGCTCGCCGGGTGTATACACCGGCTGTCCGATCACATTTGTTGTGGCAAAGTTGCAGGTCAGGACGAAGTGGTTGTAATAGTCGCGGGAAAAGCGCACCGCGGCACAACCCACATGTGTATTCTTCTCAGCGACAGCGATGGTGAATTTGGCAACTCCCTTGTTGGGCAGCTCCTCGGGGAAACTGGCCAGAATTTCAGGAGATGCATTGGTGCGTTCGGCAAACCAATTCTCAATTTGCTCCTTAATGATCTCAGCATCGGTGTACTCCGATTCGGCACCGCTGTAGCTGAAAATGGCATTGTTTTGGCCAGCATAGGCAAAGCGTTCGGTACTACGGCACTTGTCCTTTAGCGACTGGCAGGTCTTCACATTGAACAGCGCCAAGTGGGTTAGCTCCTCACACCAGGACATCTTAGCCATGCGTGCCGCCTTGGGCAGATTCTCGATACCGCCGCCGGCGACCTTGTTGCGCAGCTCATTGAACAGCGAAAGAATCAATTTCTGATGGGCATCGATCTTCACGGGACGCACATCCTTGGGGCATAGTTCGCTAAAATTCTGCAGCGGCACAAAATTTAATTTTTGTCAATAGCGAAAACTTCCATGACTTACTCCCTTATTATTGCAGGCAATGTGCTTGTCCAGGCAAGTGGGCAGAGCACAGTAATCAACAGCGGCGGCAATGCCTGCCAGAGCAGCCAATAGAACCAAAACTTTCATGGTGGAGCTGTTGCTGTGAATTGATGCCAGTTAGTTGGACTCAATTGTATTTATAGCGCAGCAACTTACTGGAACAGCCCACTATTCCATTTCAGAATTAGATGGAATATTATCAACTGGGTTCTGCAGAAAGTCTGTTTTCTGGATCAATTCTATTTGAATTCATGATACAGCAATACGATACGGTTGCCTGCAATGCAGTTTTAAAGGTAAGAAACTAGGTAAGAGGGCTTCACCAGAAGATAACATATACAACCTATGCTATGCCATGATTTTTGTATATGTATATGAATTCTAATATGCCTGGAACAAAACTAATACTGTTCTGTTTTCACGTTTTATGCAATTTATTAACTTAATTAACTTATAAATTGAATTTAAATTTAAAATTAAATAAATAAAATAAGGAATACCACCATTGATATGCACAATAAGCTGTTAACAACAGGCACGAAAATGTTAAATTTCTGCAATTGTTACGCGCTGTTAACACAGCTGGTCGTTAAAATGTGGCAACGTTGTAGCAAAGATTTTTCTTTGTATTGTTAAACGCGCACTCCAGCTGTCCACTTGACTAAGCGATTCTCCTTCGAGATGGAAGGAATATTCAAAGAAAAATCAGATTGCCTTCCCAACGGCAATGCTTTAGCCAACGATGAGGTCAAATCTCCGTTTCTTATTGGCGTAGCCGGAGGCACAGCCAGCGGTAAATCGACTGTTTGCAAAAAAATAATGGAACAACTCGGACAGGCCGAAATGGACCATACGCAACGTCAGGTGGTGTCCATCAGTCAGGATAGCTTCTATCGCGAGCTAACTCCGGCCGAAAAGCTGAAGGCGCAAAAAGGCAAGTTTAACTTTGATCATCCGGATGCGTTCAACGAGGAGCTCATGTACGAGACACTCCAGGCCATTCTCAACGGCAAAAAGGCAGAATTACCCAGCTACGACTATCGCACCAATTCACTGTAAGTAAAAGCAAACTCTTCTGTCTTGATTGATTTTCTGCTTATTTATTTATTTTTGCATTTTAGGGACTTTGATAACGTGCTGGTTATCTATCCAGCGGATGTGGTGCTCTTTGAGGGTATATTGGTATTTTATTTTCCCAAAATACGCGACCTATTTCATATGAAGCTCTTTGTGGACACCGATTCGGATACGCGTCTAGCGCGTCGGGGTAATATTATCTTGATAAGCTTTTTTAAATCTCTCTCTAAGATCATCTTTACTTATGCCTAGTCCCACGTGATATCAATGAGCGTGGCAGGGACTTGGATGCTGTGCTCACCCAGTACATGACTTTTGTGAAACCCGCCTTTGAGGAGTTTTGCTCGCCGGTAAGTGGGCGCCGTGTTGCGAACTGCCACGTTAAAAAAAGTAGCTGAATTCAAAGTTAAAAGTATCTAAAAATGGCTGAATTAGCTTTCCTTTGCAGAAGTTGGCAATTTAACAGAACTAAAAGAAGAGTAATTTTCATTAGAATTCCAAAAACATAAGAAGCTAAATCAGCTCAAAATTGCATCGAATCCGGTTGCTGATCTCTAAAAATAGCCCAATATAGCTAGGAACGACTAAACTATCAATACTTTTCGATATCCAAATTAAAGATTACCTGCTTATCAATTAAATTCTTATATTTGCAGACCAAAAAGTTTGCTGACGTTATCATTCCTCGCGGTGCAGACAATACAGGTAAGAGCTATGCGACCAAACACGCAGTACACGTGCTTAGCTTCAGTTGGAAACTTAATTAACTATCTACACTCATATACACACAAAACACACTCGTGTCATGTTTGTAGTGTTTAGTTGACATTTTTTATAGAGGTATTCCTGTATATATGTTTCTCTAGCATATGTAAAAAAAAAAAACAATGTAACAACAATGTTTTTTTTTTAAATTAATTTTTTGGGTTTTCCTGTTCCTATGCCCGTTCAATTAACCAAACTTAAACCAATTTTACGATAGCCTGCTTGATGTTGTCTCCTTCTCGTTTCTCGATTCTTTTTGTTTTTGTTTTCGTTTCTGTTGTTACAATGTATTTCTTGCAGTTGCCATTGATCTCATTGTACACCATATCGGAGAAATTCTCGCGGCCACCAACATCGCACAGCACAACAACACAGTCAGAACTGCGGCCGCCAGCATGAAGCGCGATCACTAAAACTCCCCCAACTTTTTTTGTTAAGCTCTTAAGCAAAATTAAAAAAAAAAAGAAGGAAAAAAGCAAAAGCAAAACATTTTCTGCTCCTAACTAAACTGACGACGCGCCGCCCAGTGTTAAGCTTTCACTAACTGCAAATAATAGAGCGGGGGTCCTTCCCAATCCTAACCAATTAACTTAGCCTTAAGATGGAAAATTTATCTATATTATGCATACCATTGTATAATGTATGCAAATGTGTATCGTGTAAGCTTGTTTTTTGTTTATTGAAAAGAAAGAAAACTTACTTAACCAACTCAAGTGGCGTTTCAGCGTCTAACTCGGGCTCAAATATATAAACCTTATGTTACAAAGTGGGGTAGCTGTTAATTATGCAGTTGTGTATGAATAAATATTATCATGTATTGTTAATTTCATGTTAAAACTCTCAATTATTTTAAGCACTAAATGGTCGAATACACGAATAAGTTCACCTTCACATGCCTAACTAATCATATGTATGTATATGTTTATCCAGCTAAACCTACATATTAACTAAACGCTTTTGCCAAAAACAGTTTGTGAAATGTTAAAAAAATACAAGAATTGTTAGTTTAACTCAATTTAACAAGTCGCACACACACGTGTGTGCCTAAATTATAAATAACTCCATCTTAAAAACCATATAAGCTTAAATTGGATTATACTGAAAAGAAGTTAATGCGACATTTTAAACTTCTTTAAATTGTAATACACATTTTAAGAAAACTTTGAATGGAAAATAGTTCGATATATACGTAAAATATTCTTTAGAATAGTTCTTTTGATAAAGCTCAAATCATATACAAATATAAAATTGTTACTGCTGGATACTTCAGTTTGCGAATAAAGTCAGATTTATTTTTAAATTAAAATTCTTCCTATACACTTCCTTAGATCATCATACTAACGTTTGTTATTCCACAATTAATATAATATAGAGCATACTGTTAAAACGCAGGTTTTTTAGATGCAATTCTTCAATCATTACAAGTTTTAAATTGTTTAACTCAACTATAAGCATAAAATAGATAAAACAACTTGTAAAGTAGTCAATATAAGTGAATAGAAAAGCTTTAATATAATACCCATTGCGCACACGTACACCTACATATAAGTAGATCTTGCAGGGGAATACAAGAATATGATATCACTATAATAAGTTAATTAAATTGTTGCTAGTCTTAAAGTTGAATATAGTCTTAGCAGGTGTTTTGTCAAGTGAGTACAGTATAGTTTCCAGTGCCTGCCACAAAGGCTCTCCCCTGGCATACAGACAGCAGTTGCCACAAGGTAAGTGGCAAAAACGACATCACACCTAAGTGCTTCATTTGTTGAGTTGCTACGTTAAATATCAGTTTTTACATAACCAACTATTTTTAACTTAGATGCCAAACACACTGAATTAGAGTTTAATCAAGAGGCTCACATCCGAATGTGTTTTGCTTTGCAGTTGCCATCGATTTGATTGTGCAGCACATACGGGACTTTCTGAACAACCGTTCGTATCCTGGATCAACGGGCAACATGGGGCTATATATGAACATGGATCTGTGCGGTGGCGATGGCGCCTTCGGCGCAGGTAAGGTGAACTTATTCTGTAAAGCGCGTCCCCACTAACAAGCGAGCCGGCTGCGTGGGAGCAACTCAGAGCCACAGCAGATATTATCATACAATATACGATCATTAGATACACACTTAACCCTGCATGCTGCTACTCTACGAAGTCAGGCGTAGATCTAAAATATTAAACTGTATATAAATATATATGTGTACTTTTGTGTGTTTCGTACATGAAAGATGCGGCTATTGGCAACAGCACCTACAATGCCATCAGGCGTTTCTCAACGCTCTGCAAGGAGCTGACCATGAGGGGCAATGTCTTTTTCGAGACGAACAAGAATCTGCCACATCACTGAGGATCATCATCTATCAGAATGCAGCACACATGCGCTTGTTATATAGAATTGTATTTTTTCAATAAATGAAAACAGCAAAAATCTTTTTAGAGTTTGCATTTGTACATCGCATTAATCTTGCGTACATCGCTGGGAGAGAAGCCGCGCCGTTGTCCCATCTGACGGGCATCAGGATTGCTGCGCAAGGCTTTCAATGTCGGCTGTCCGTTCCTACTGAAACTGGTGGTCGAGTAATGCATCACACTAGCATAATCATAATCAACGCCAAAGCCCGATTGTGTCCTGGCGCTGCCCTTATCAAAGTTGGCCAACATGCCAGGCTTTACGTTCTCGCTCAGCACCTGCACGTAGGAATCGCGCTCGTAGCGATTCTGTTCATGGAGAAAGCCCAGCGCATGCATAAGTTCGTGTATGGGTGTGCCATATGTGCGCAAGCAGTTCGGTGACTGTAGGTTGACCTCTTGGCGACCACCTAGGCGTCCAATGCTACTCCAGCATCCAGATTTACCGTTTACTATGGAAATGTAATCCTTTTCGTTTGTGCGCGGCTTGAAACGCACGCAAGTCTTGTCGTGATACTCTTTAAAGGCATGTTGTATGTTGCCCAGCTCCTGGGATGTGAATTTTCCTTTGATTTCGTAGGGAACCACACCGCCAGGCCAACGTGTGCTTACCGCTAGAAGGCCATTACGTGTGTCGTCGGTGCGGACGTCCCGGTAATTAAGTGGTATTAGTATATCACCTTCGTGGTAGGTGCCCAGCTCTTCGGGATTCTGTTGCGACTGCTCATTTTGAGAGTCTACCAGAGCTCCAGTTGTTTCAGTATCCGGATTACCAAAAATGGACTCGCCCATCTCCGACAGGTCAATCAATTCATCATCGTAGTTTTTCTCCTCCCCGACATCTCGTTTCTGGGCCTCGACGCAAACAAGAAGCAAGTAAATTGTTAAAACTGTTTGTAACTTTGCCATTTTGCGACATTCGCATACTGTTGTGGTGCTAAATGTGCGTGCGACTATATATAGAAATACGTCTGTACGCCAGCTCCTCTTACCTAGACCTCCAAAATTTGCCGACTTGGCGGCGGCGCTTTTTGTGTTTTAGTTGATAAGCGTTTTGGGTGACGGCGTTTGCGCGCATTTTATCGCCGACATTTGCAGGCATATTCATTTGCATTGCGTACGGCTGCATATCCACGTGCGCCGTGATTTATGGCTACATTTATGTAGCTCATGTTAAGCTTATGTGCATATTTGTGTCAAATGCGGCGACAAATCATTTAAGCATTGTTAAATTTACGATTCACATCGTCTTCTTCTTTGTCTAACGGCTTTTGGGGTTTGTTGTTTTGATCAACAAAGCAAGTGTTGTAAAATGCTTTTGATGATTTATCGGTTATTATCGAACCTGTGGCGATTTATAAGTATCACATTAATAATAAACTGCAATATAATTAAACATAAAATGTGTAAGATATTCTTACAGGTTCGGCATATTATATTTCTTGAATATTTCATAATAATTTCAATTTTAATTCCTTATATATTATATTCCTTATGATAGTATAAATTATTTTAATATTAATAAACAACAACAAAAATCTATTTTCAAAATGCATCATTTCAAGTTTCGATAAATGTTGTATATTTCGATTGGCTTTCTAGGTTATAAATCGATCAACTCTGATTTTTTTTTTTTTGCTACCTGTTGTGTTCACATAACTACCCCACCTGCCCGCTAACAGACAATAGTTGTCTCTCTCACACACACTACTGCCTAGGTCTAAATGTGAGCGCTCGAGCACGTCTGACTCAAAGTCTGCCTTCTATATGACAACGAGCGCGCAATTCAGTTCGCATTTTGTTCTCGGGCGTGTTGGACGTTTTTAGTTGTGGGAGCGGACACCGGAACTTGATTTCGTTTTATCATTCTATGCTAGCGTGTGCAGGTGTTAGTGACTGTTAGTGTTAGCCAATGCAAGCCAGCGCCCGTGTATTGGTGGAGCAGCCAATGCTGCTTGCAGTTCAAAAGGGCAGACAACAACAACGACCAGAAGGCAAAGCAGCTTCAAAAGCAATAACACAACAATACCTGGTGGAAAGCAACAAAAGAAGCATTTAAGCCAACTCGTTCGTTTATGTTTACGGTTCGTAAGTGTGTGAGTGTGTGTGTGTATTTGTTCTTATGAATACGCAAACAAATCAAACTATAATGGCCATCGCAAGCTACGAGTATTTGCCGTGTGTTCAATACTCAAATTCAAATTTAGATTCATGCTAGAAAGTGTCGCGTGCGAAAGTGTAAAATAAAAGCAGCAGCAACAGCGGCCGCGCAATTTTTTATGTAGCTGAAAACTAAAACCTGTTCTTGACGCCAAGTGCAAGTTACACATACACACACATACGCGCAAGCCAATACGTGTAAAGAGAGCTAAAGGCAATAAACAAAAACCTCAACGAGCACTACGACTTTGAAGTAATTCCTTTGAACCACACACATTCACATCTAGAGAAAAGAAAAACTGCACTTCATCGCCGAAAATATACAAAAAAAACCTCCAATTCGAAAAAAAAAAAAACGATCATGGCTATGACTTCTGCTGCTGTCTATGCGTCAGCAAGCGCTAACAACGCGCACGTCACACAACAGCAGCAACAGCAAACAACAAATCAACAGAGACAGCAACAGCGACTGAGCCGTGCGCGCACGAAAAGCGCAGCTCAAATGACGTCGACGTACACGCTGCTGCTCAAGCGCGCCAATTCAGCGCCCCAATGGATATTTCTCTTCATATTAATTTATTTAGCAACAGGTGAGTGTTTATGCGAGTGCACATGGTCAGGACTCAAGAGAGTGACAGTTGACAATTGTGATTGTATTTGCTTGTGTGTGTGAGAGCATGTTTTAGGTAAAGAGAGCGACTCAATTGGGGTAATAACAACATAAATACATACAATTCATATGACACCATTGTAGGCTCCAATTTTCTGCTGAGCCACTTACATTTTTTCGAGTGCACTGTATGTATGTTGTTGAGGGGAGTGTTTATTGTTGTTGTTGGTGTTGTTGTCGTCTTTATTGTTGCTTGTTTACAAAGCGACTTGTGCCAATACGTAAAAAGGCGGTCGTTGCAGGGATTTGAATGACAACACCTAAGCATAAATACCATCTTAATGAGTAATACCAAAAGCTGCAGCAAATTGCATCAATAAAATAATAAGTATAATTTATTGTCGATATGGCTTAAATACGTGTTTGCTGTTGCAAAACTTCGTTGCCGTAAAAATGAGCTTCTTTTCCTGAAAAATGTTACTTATCTAGTCCAACATTCTAAAGATTTTATATTAATCCAGATTGGACTGAGTGAGAGAATCAAATGAATTGAATAATTTCAAGAGATACATTTAAATTTAGAAGTTCTTTAAGTCTGCGTCTTTAGCTGGCCTATCCTAAGTCCAAATGCAAAAATCTTATGTATTATATATATTGTATAAATTGGTTAATGGCGTCATTAAAATGTTACAAAAATATCAATTCACATTTGTAATTTCAATAGACTGGAAATAACTAAAATATTAATAAGCTTTACATCTGTGAAATAGTACATCTACATAAAAAAAAAAATGTTTTTATTTAAATTGTAGGAAATTACAATACATTTTCCATACAGATATTTAATATTTGTCTTGAGTTTCTAAACATTAATTGAATATAATCATTAAAAAATGTTGTGTTTGGTTCCATTCTTATGCAGATTATGAACAATTTATTATAATAGTAGATTCGTCATTATCTGCATTTTTGAACTATCCACTCTAACGAGTACACACTGTAATATATGTAGTCGCTTTAGAATTTCGAAATATTTAAAGTTTAATATATTACAAAATGAATCTTTTAGAAAATGACGCATTGATAATTGAAATAGTATTTGTTGGGGATACCTTTGCTTATCTGTCAATCAACAAACAGCTGTCAGTTTGAAAAAGGCCCTGCCTTGCCCACTTGAGGGTATCGTGCGGAGTGCCCAAAGTGGACTGATATTTTAACTACTCTGTGTATAGAGTATGCGTGTAACTACTGTTTGCTCATCGATTGTGCAAAAGAGCGACCTCAAAAATACGTTTACTTATTAACAATACATGCATGTTTATGTGTCTGTACATATTTAGTTGTTATGTGCGTATCTTATCTGGGCGAAAGGTAGAGTATACGTGGCTACAAGAAATGCTAAGGCGGCCGGCAACTGGCAATGTGCTGAAGGCCAATCTTTGTCTATGTGTTGTTGTTGTAACAGTTGCAGTTGGGAAAAGCCCTCGCTATGATGATGAGCAGGAGATGCAACAACAAATACAACAACTGGTTTTTCAGCCTCATCATAAAACGCAGCCAACTTCGTCTCGTCGATCATCAAAGTCGTGTTTCCATTGAAATGCATCTTAAAGGGAAAATATACTTTATTTTCAAAGAAAAAATCGCAGTGCAGGTAAAACACACATACACATGCACACACTCACACACAAACCAGAAAATTACCTGTGCTACCTGAGTCGTTAACGTTAACAACACGTGACCCCGCGCTACCACCGCGGACGTGGTTCCGTCGCGGGTGTGTCACCCCCAGGCTGGTCAAGTGTTAAAGTGCAATCGGCCGGAACGCGTGTCGCATTCAGCTACTAAGCCTACGCACCCGGCTGATGGCCATTGCATGACGCTGTCCATTAGTGCAAGTCGTTAATACTTTTTATATACCATACTGGGAACTATTTATATAATAATATGTAAATAACTACATATGTACTTAGCTATAAGTTCAGGTGCTCGGGCACGATACGAGATAAATAAATCAACAGAACAAAAGAAGTAGAAAGCGGGTTGGGAAAAGGAAGTGAAACAGGAATAACAAAAATGGATAGAGAAAGATCGTGCAACCGAGTTACGACTTACTACAACTTAACTAATCTTACTTAAACTAAACTTCATAATATATGTTATAAAAAGTATAGAGAATGAAATCTTTTAAATCTTACTTGACTTCGTGAGAATCGCATAGTAGGTCAATATTTGAAAGTACATTGTTTTATTTTGAATTTACAGCGCAGCGGAGATAGCTATAATAGTTAACTTGTTTGGTGGGAGATATTAAGCGGCATTGCCCGGGCCAAGTATCTTCCGGTTAAGACTATTATACATTTTTCAAAATTAGCGAAAGATGTATTTATTTATATCGGGAACAATTATGCTTGAGAATTCTAAGGAGATCAGTCTCCGATTCCAGGGTATCTCCTGATCGAGATCTTTCACTAGCACTACTTTCACATTTAACCATGTTTAGGGTATAAGGTCTAAAGAAAGGGCAGATTTACGTTTACAGCGTTGCCAGATTTCAGGCTTCGGTGGGTGCATCGATTTTCAAGTACCTTGAGAAGACTACAAACCGCAAAAATGAAAAATAAATTACAAAAAATAATACAAAATACTCGCATATAATGAAAATGTAACCAGCTGCTTTCGCTTTTAGTTGCAAACAAATGTTTAAATTGTGGGCGTTGTTGGGTTTGTTGTTGTTGTTGTTGTTGTTGTGGTGGCGGTTATTGTGGTTGTTGTTGCCATTGACTTTATCAGAGGCATCACGTAGCTGCGTTTTATCTGTCGCTATTTGCATACGCAGCGAGTCGACCGCAACAGCCCAGCCAGCTGTGAGTTTGACTCATTGGAGTTAAAAGATTCGCATCCGCACTGTGGAATAGAAACCCAACAAACGAGTCGAAAACATGATATCGCCTCTAGATATTGTTAATTGTATAAGATATTTTTTATAATTTATGTGTGCTTCGCAAACTACATAAATATTGTGTTTGTAGATATTTCTTACAACCACTATTATTATTAATTGTGCCCTTATACAAATCCATCTTTAACAGACAGGTTGCTTATACTCTTACTAATCTTACGATATTGCTATTAAACTTGATTTTTACAACTTCAACAAACAATTATCATTTATTGTTTTTATTTTTAATCTAAAAATGTGTAATTTCATCTTTTTCTTAAACTTTTGTTGGCATTATGATATACATAATATACTTATAATTTTCCTAGAATTGAAACTTACCTTATCCTTTTTTTGGTACTTTAATTTTTTAATGCAATTCGAATAGCTGGATCATTGTTATCAGAGGCAATAAACAATAATCTACGAAAGCCAGAGAATGCAAAATTGAATATATAGAAAATGCTATATGCAAACTTATAATTCTTTTTGTCGATATCTCTCCCATATTTATAATATCGATAAATATCAATTATGGCACATGGTTTTCTAAGCATAGCTAGAAAATTTTATGATATAAGTAGCAACAACAAGTTCGATTAGTAGATATAGGATACAATATAATGATGAAAAGCATCTAAGCTTTGCATACTTCTCTCTGAAAATTGGAACATTATAGTATAAAATAATCGATCACGCTTTGGTTGCATTCTTCTTTTTTAATTGTTCGCTGTTGTATTGAATTTCCCATTTCTAAAACTTTTCATCACAACTACGTGTGCACATTCAGCTTTTGACGAAATTTTGTTTCAGCTTACCATACAACAGTGCGACGCCCACAATTGTTGCAAGCCAGTTTTGACTGTCCGTCTGTGTTTGCTCAGACTGTTCCGGGCACAAGCACCGGAAAAGATTCTCAGGCATTTTTCAACAGTTCATTGCTTTGTGCTACTTTGCCGAACGGGTCTTCTGGATCGCTCATACGCAAGGGCTGTATCTGTAGCTGTTGCTGTGGCTCTGGCTGCGGCTGCCTCCGATTGTTGTTGCCACTGGAAAACTGGTTCCCAGGCAAGTCGCGTCAGCGCAACGGCGGCGGCGCTAACAGTGACTCCACTTTGTGCCCAATTCTAAGCATTTTTGGGCGCGTTGCTATTCCCAGAAAAGTCTGAAGCCCATGACATAGATGAAAACGGGGTGGAGTTTCGCTGAATAAAGGTTGCCAAAGGCACGACACAGCCACCAAAGCGCGTTTCCTATGCGTTTCTAGCGCGTTTTCAACGCTTTTGCGTTCATGTGACGCGAATATTTATCAGAATTAATTAGCTTTTCTTCGCATGTGTGAATTGCTTTTGTTATAATCGTCTACCTATTGTATAATACAACAATATAATCAAGCCAGCGTATTTATCTAAATATTTAAAACGTCTATTCGAGGAGGCATTCTAAGAAGCACAAGCGGAACTTTGTGTGGGAACTAATTTGTTAAGTGACTTTAGACTTTGTTATATTCGTTTCTGTTGCGCTTGTTGTTGTTTGTGTATTTGAACCGAAAGGTGTCTGCACAAATGATTACCAAGTCGGAATATAAAGCGCACTCAGACATAAAAGATTTCAACGTGTTTGCCGTCGAACGAGAACGAGACTTGTTTGGCAAAGCTTCAACAAGAGATTCTTTTCAAGGCACTGAAGTGAACTTCTCTGATATGCAATTACAATGAGTCCAACTGATAAGAAAACTTACTGGGAAAATTGTAGACAAAAGAAAGGAATGAAAAGAAAAGGCAATCTTGAGACTTTGTACACTGTTTTCTAATCTTCGTTGAAAAGATGGGGGAGGTTCTACAAACAAACACAAACACAGCTAACTTAAATCATGAAAACCTTTTAATTGCTTATTAAAAATGTATACACCTAAAGTACATCTCAATATATAAAACTGTTTGTCCTGACTGACTGACTGACTGATTGGTGATCAATGCACAGCTCAAACTGTAAAAGCTAGGAAGCTGAAATTTTCACTTTAGTTGGACTTCGGGAAATTCCACCCGCAAGTGTGGAAAAATTCGTCTGCGCAGTTATGAAATTTTAAGTGCAGATAGGAGTTGCATTATTTATAAAATAAGATAGATATTTTTGTTATGTATTTGCGGTAATGATAGTCAATGTGTTAATAGGTTTTTTCATTACAATATAGACATACCATAGGCTCTTCAAATTTTAATCATTTTTTATCCCTTTCTCTCTCCCTTTTTCTCTCTCCCTCTCTTGCTGTCTTTCTCTTGGACATGCGTGTCGAACACATTAAATTTGTGATAGCTCTGAAAATATTGATAATCGCATTATTGGCAAACTATAATTAAACTTTAATCGCGACACGTTTTCACTTTTTCATGAATAGAAATAAATTCAGCAGCAACAAAAACTGAAACTAAAAAACGATACGAAAACGCAACAATTAAAAAGCAATTAAAATTGTTTTGAAAAAATTAGAAACGAAATTGTTGTCGTTTTTGCTGTTACGGTTAGCAAATTAAAATTATTAAAAAGTAAGAGCCCAGCAAAAACGGCACAAATAATTTATGCAACTTTTGGAACATTCAATAAGCAGCAAAACAACAAAAACTAAGCGAAAAATGAAATTTGTTCGTAGGCGTATGTTGCACAAAAGCTAATAACAAAAACAAAAAGTATTTACAGCAAAAATTAAAAACAAAAGCAACATCGACCGCAATAATAATAAAACAAAATGTGTCTGTGTGTGTGTGCGTGTGTGTGTGTCGGTTGGCTGTGAAGCAACCAATGGCAAAACAATTGAAGTATGACCAAATAAGAAAGAATGGCTATACCCGGCACACCGAAGATTAGATACTCTATTTCATTCTTGGTTCAGCCATGTTATATAGGAATCCGAATCGGCTGATTCGAACGGAACTATGCAAAGTTTTATTCAAATATGGACATGGCTACATCGACTCACCTTGTACACAAATATATATGTTATTGGGCGTTTTTGAGACAGATGCCTTACATAATTCTTGACAAATTTATAATAACCTTCGCAAGGGAATAAAAGAAAAACAGAGCCAGAGACGCAGCTGGGTTTTTATTTTGGCCATTCCGAAAGCCAGAGGGTGGGTAGCTGCTGTGCCAGTTGATAGTTACTTGGAGCTAACAGTTGCAGCAAACGCTGCTTAGAAAGTTGGGAGAGCACAAAAAACCAGACGAAAACGCCAGAGCTGCAAAATTGAATGCAAGCCAAACAGCCAAAACAGCTCACAAATCGCGTCAAACATGCGGTGTCTGTTTGTGTGTGTGTGTGAGCCACGTTGTTTTTGGCCTGTGTATAGGTTGGCGCTGATTAGTCATGCCACAAAGTGCAATGCAATGCAAAGGCCCAAAGCTGAGCTAATTTACATGCATACTTATGCAGATTTGCATGTGTGTAAGTGTGTGTGTGTGTGTGTGAGTGTTTGCTAACTAGGTCTTTCGCCTATGCAAAAGTGGGCGTGCCAGGAGTCTGAGCTACAATTTAGTTGTTACTCTTGTATTATACGAGTATTTAGCACAGTTTTCGACATTGCATTTGCATACATTACTTTTTTCGGAATGTTAATTTTTTTTTTGTAAAAACACTTTGGGGAAATGGAAAATGCATAATGATATAACTGAGTAGATTGTATCTATTAAACTACTGCATGCATGGGAAAATTAATAATTGTTTTAAAAGCTGAAATGAAAGTAGAAATTTATATTTGTCTTAGTTAATGAATGTGAAAAATGATGTTGAGAAACTATCAAAGTCATCTAACCTTTAATTTGCAAAAAGTAAAAATGTATATTCTTTGCAAGGTTACAAGTTTGTTTAAAAACGCAGTTCCATTAAATCTTTGCAAATGACTTGTAAACTCAAGTTGAAAACTCTGACTTAAATACAAATCGGCATATTTAACACAGATTATGGCATATAATGGAACTTGGGCGGAAAATGTGTGAAATGTGTGTACCTCGTACTTCATGCTCTTCTATAAATATCGAATATTCTTTTGTGGAATCTCCTATGTAAAATGCAAAATAATTATGAAAGCTATATCGAATTATTTAATTACATAGATGTCATTACCCTTTTGCGCCTTTATGCAGATTCTGCATATCTGCATGATCATAAATTTTGATGAGCAAACATAAATTCGAAGGGATATTGTCAAAACAAGATTATATTATATTATGCATACTGTTTTGTTAATAATTCTTTGTGCTCATTTAGTTACGATCATTCCAATTTTCTTTGTGGCGACCATTTGACACGCCCAACCTAAAGCTCAACGCGATTTAGACATAATTAAGCTTCAGCTTTGAAGAGTCGCTAGCTACAAACTTAATGTTCCCGAAATAGAAAACTATGAATCCTCTAGTGAGTTGTGTGCCCCACTAGAAAATACTCTGTAGCAGCGAGATGCCTTTACAAAAATTCTAGATCATAACATCGACAATAACACACACATGCACTTTATGCAGCGGCTGGGCTATTTCTTCCCTCTGCCGCACACTAAGGCAAATGCATTCTTGAATAACTTCGGTGTTTAAAGTCCGATCATTACAAAATGTTTGTATGTATGACACCACACCAAACTGAAGCCCATAATACCCTCTTTTACCCAATCTCAGTGGATATAGGGCATAAGCAGAGCCATTAACAACTGTTTCTTTTATGGTACCGCTAAAAACTTAAAATTCGCTCGCTCTCAACTCAAGATCTCGTTCCGAGTTGCCGTCAAAGTCGTCGCCGTCGCCGTCGTCGTCATCATCATTGTGGCTGTCGTCGTATTGTCGATTCATTCACAAGACAAATAAGAAGAAGACCAAAGCGAACAGTTGTCAAAAATGCGAAAGCAAAAATTCTTTTTGCTGTTTCGCATTTCAAACGTTTATGATTATGAAATTTCCGTTCCGTTCGTTTACGGCTAAACACAAAAGGCCAATGCTGTTATACAAAAGAGCATGTCTACACATACAGCATATGCAATAAGTAATTCTTTTTTATTTTAAATGGCATTTTCATACCCTGTAAAGAAGTTGCTGAAAGGGACGCAGCCACGATCCGCACCGCTAGACTTTTACTTTGATGTTCATTTTCTTTTCTCTTATTTCTAAAAAGGTTTACTTAAAGTTAAGTTTTATTTATACTTTTCACCTATTTTCCCATTTTTACTTAAAAGAGTAATTCAACTATCAAAAAGTAAATAACAAAATAGTTAAAGGGTTAGTTTAAAGTAATTGTAGTAGAATCTGAAGCAAAAGTCCATCGCAATTAATTTATGAATTACCAAGAATTTGGCTTAACTTCTTTCGGATGCGATGGTAGCTTTAAATATTTCCATCATATTTTAATTATCGTAAAATAGGGTATCTGGAGTGTGAAAAGCATTTTGCTTGCAGCATTCTTACATGCGTTTTGTAGCTTTTTTAATGTTCTTCTGCACAGTTTCGTACGTGAGTATAATATAATTATGAGCTACTTTACCAACGGCTTACTTACTGGCTCATTTACTTACTCACGAGTGGGCACGAAGCTCTCAAAGCGCTGACACACAAATAGAAAAACCAAAACCAAAACCGAATGACAGAAAAACGTTTCCAGAACCCTTCATTTCCAACTGTCCGGCACACTAAATCGCCTTTTAATACGAATCAAATGCCTTAAAAGCGGCGCAACAAAATCGATGGCCTCATAAGGTTTTCACCCCTGCGCGGGGGTGACGTTGGGCAGCCGTAGTAGGGTAAGGATGGGGCTGGCCCCCCAGTTCGAGGTCTGGTCAGCGCATTGCATGCAGTTGCTTTGTTTTTTGTTTAAACTGTTTCTAAGCCAACTGGCCTGTCAGGTAGTTAGGGCCAGGGCAGGCCAAGAGTTCAGAGTCATGTGGGGCAAGTCAGAGTTTTAAAACCGAAATGCTTGTGTGAATAGAATTAAATATAAACAAAAAACCTCCTTGTTCACACTTGCCAAATTTAGATTTATGACAATATCGCGTTTTCAGCCACTTAACACGAATTCTAAACTGCAAATTTTGCTGTTGAATATTTTTTTTTTATTTTATTTGTTAATAAACAGCTACTGCCACTTAACCAATGCCATTGAAACCAGCTCGAAGACATATTCATAAACATACATATATGACCGCAGAGAGTGTTTATAGGTACATATATATCAATACGAGCATATGTACACCCTCTTTAAGTATTTTGCTAAAAACTTTCGACAGTTAGTTTCCTAACTTTGTTTATTACATATGAGACAGATTGCATACTCTTCTTTTAGCTATGCATGCCTCTAGCTAGAGGCTTTCTTACTTCTGACAACATATGTACATAGGTTATTATTTTAAGATAAGCATTATTTGCGTAACAGGGCAAACAAATCAAAAACGAAGCAAACAAGAAAATATAATAGGTACATATATGAACGTAAACAAATCATTGTGCAAAACTAAATACACAAGAAATTTTATAAATTTAAAAAACCTCGAAAGCTGTGCCAACATTTGAGAGGCGAACAACTTCTTTTATGGAAATTTTAAAACTTTGTAATTAAAAAATATTCTCATAGGATTTCGCTTTATAATCTTCTTTAGTTTCATTGTCATATAGTAATTAATATAGTGTTTACATTGACAGCTATTATTGCCTATATAAACTGGCTTAGTTAACATTTCTATACTTATATTTTTTATATTTTCTAATTTCAAGCACCGCAAATTACTTGAACATAAATTCGAGTACCAAAAAAGAAATTGTTTACTTTTTCTATATATTACATTTTCTTATATCATGATAAATTCGGAAATTGCGTGTTTATTGAAAATCGGAAGAAATTAATAAATCGTTAATAACATTTTCATGTTTTTACAAATTTACATTATCGTTTCCTAAGTACAACTTTCTTTCTCATAATTTCAACTTTTTCCACTGAAGAGATAAAAAACTTGCTTATGTTTTGATTTTGTTTTTTTACGGCTTGTGCACTCACTCCATAGAGCCGGTGTTGTATCTTTAAGGAAAACACTTGAGCTCTGCTGTTGCTGCCCAAACACGCACACTTGTATGTATGTGTGTATGTATGTATGTCTCTCTGTATTTATGTATGTATGTGGTGAGGGCAACGGGAAAGGCGAATTGATTCTGCGCCGCCAGCGCAAATGAAAGTTGTGTTGCGAAGTTGACGTTGGGAGCAACTGATTAACATTAGGTGGCATCTGTGCCGTCAACTTTTCTAATTTGGTCAATGCTGCTTCGACTCAAACACTTTCCAGGCAAAAAGTCGGTTTGACCAATTGGCCAATTGCTAAATTAGACGTTAGCCGTGTACCCAATAAGACAAGTCGCGAAAAAAAATGTGACAAATGAGGAAGTCTACGATTACAAATGCAGCAAAAACAATGTCTCTTTAACTGAGTTACCCCTCCCCGTTTACCCGCCTTGCTTGACCTGTAATCAAATGCGATTACCGGCTGCCTGGCCTTGTCCAATTTGTATACCCTTTCCAAGAGTAATATAACTTTGTCATGAAATGTGTAACGTATCAGAGAAGTTATCTCCAACAGCAATAGCTGTAAAATTTCTTGATCATGCAATATAATTTCTCATTTTGTCAAAGCACCGCACAGATCTGCCTCTTTGTTGCCGTAGGCATATTTGTCAGAATCGGCCGGATAGACCCACAGAATGGGTCAACAATTATGAGCTTCACTTATCGCCGTATATGAAAACACTTCTGAGTCGTTTGCTTGTTTGTATGTCCACTAGGGTGTTTAATCTTCGGTGTGCTTTTTACAATACTCACCTCATTTTCTCTACCTTTTCTTCTCGAACAGATGTTGCCTCGGTGGAAGTGCACACGAAGGAGGCATATTTCAATGGGTCCGCTTATCTGCGTCTGCAAACGCCCATGCCCACCTGGGACCACTCTGCGATCAGTTTCCGCTCGTGCCGCGGCGGTGAAATACTCGCCCAGCAATATAACAAAAACTCAATCGTAATCTCAGTGCTCAACGATTTCCTGCAAGTCTCCCTCGCCGGACCAGCCGTCATCGGGCTGAACAATCGCCTGGACGTCAGACTGCCCTACCAACTGTTGGACAATCGCTGGCATACGCTACAATTCAAGTACGAGTACGGTAATCTCTATTTGCATGTGGATCGTGAGGCTATTATATTTGGTAAGTGATTATCTTCCAATTAAAGCGGGCTAGTCAGTCATGGATCGTGTCAAATTGAAAAGAAATTCGGCTCGACAAAAGTCTAAACATAACACTGACTGTGTAAGCCAACATTAAATTAATGAGACCTTTTGTTATATTCTGGGGGATTAAATAAATTACTTTGATTTAAATTTGAAACACAGATTTTATAAAAAACATTACGCAATTTTCATTATTTTTTTTAAAGTGTTAATAATTAAATAATAAAAATAATCGATTAAAAAGCTTATTGTTTGGTAACTGGATTTGGGAATGAAAAATATGCCAAATTATTATTATTAAACCAAAAATCTTAATCAATTATCGGATGTTCCATATCCGTTTCATTAAGCAACGGAACTTTGAAACTAATTTCTCTGTGCCAAAAACTCAAGCAGTCCACAAATTGTTCAAAACTTAATTCACTTCCATGCGGAAAGTTGTTAATTTGGCTCAGGAAAATTCAATTTAAATTGAAATTAGTCTCGGCTTGCGTTTTATCTAAATACATTAAGTCGCTTTTAGCGTGTTCGGCGCACATCGCAGCATTAATACATGCATAATAAATATATGGATACCATTTTTTCTGTACACATTTTTAATTTTGAACCCTTAGAAAAGCTGATTATACAATCCCCAATTTTATATCTTAGTCTCCCGGGAAAACTCTTCTACTAAGGACGACCCAAAAATTGTATTATTAGGAAAGGGTTATAAGCTATTAACCTATTTGATTATTCAGCGCTGGTATTTTATTTAAGTACTATTTCAGATCTAAAGAATTATAATAATTGAAAATGAACTTTGGTTTTTCAAAAACAACTAAATTTTACAATGATTAAATTTTTTGCGGGCTTGAATTTATGCACTGTAAATAAGGGAACGTGAGAGAACTTTATGGGAGCCTGAACTACGTGACCTGTTAACCTGGCCCATAACCACGTATTGGCAAGTCGCATAGCTTCCATTCAATGTCCATCTATAAATGCAATCCATCATTATGAAAAGTAATTCATGCATATTTCTGTATTAATTGCAGCCAACTCGACGTACAACAGCCAGTTTCTCACCAATCAGGACATCGGCAACGAGTTGGCCATACTGATATTGGGCAATTCGTTCTCGGGCTGCCTGCTGGATGGACCTGGACTGCAGTTCGTGAATGCATCCAAACAGAATGCCGTATTTGGAGTCTGCCCATTATCGTATGGTCCGTGCAGTGAGCACGAAACATTTACTCGGGCGCAGGACAACTATTGTCTGAATGATCCCTGCATGGGTCATGGCACCTGTACTTCAAGTGCCGATGGCTACGAATGCCGCTGCACGGCACGGTACTCGGGCAAGAACTGTCAGAAGGACAATGGCTCGCCGTGCGCCAAGAATCCGTGCAATAATGGCGGCACCTGTCGCGAGAACTCACGCGGTGACTACCAATGCGTCTGTCATGCAAATCATAGTGGCGAACACTGTGAGACCGAGGTCAATATACATCCGCTCTGCCAGTCGAATCCGTGTTTAAATAATGGCGCGTGCGTTGTGCTGAGCGGCAGCTCCAGTCCCACCTGCGAGTGCCCTAAGGGCTATACGGGCGCCCGTTGCGAAATCGATATGGATGAGTGCGCCTCACAGCCTTGCCAGAACAATGGCAGCTGCATCGATAGCATCAATGGATTCAGCTGCAACTGCAGCGGCACCGGCTACATGGGCGCCTTCTGTCAGACGAACATCGATGAGTGCGATGACAATCCGTGCTTAAATGGCGGGCGCTGCTTTGATACATACGGCGGCTACACCTGCCAGTGCCAGGATGGCTGGCACGGCGAGATCTGCGAGAATCCCATTAGCTGCCAGACGCAGCAGTGCCTCAATGGCGGCACCTGTGTCGATAAGGCCATCGGCTTCCAGTGCATCTGTGCGCCCGAATATAGCGGCGAGCTCTGCCAACTGGGTCCGAGCTGTGCCCAGCAGTGTCCCATCGATTCGGAGTGTGTTGGCGGCGTGTGTATGTGTAAGCCAGGAACTTCGGGTGAGTAGATGATTCTACGTTTAAATATGGTTTCAATGGTTCAATGGCTCATGGTGTGGCGCATGTAACTCTTTCGTTTTGGTTTAGCTTTAGGGTTACCAAATTTATCTCTGCCTCTCTCTTTCTATCTTCCTACCTGGTCTTCCAATTGAATTTTAATCTAACAAAAGCTACCGCTTTGGAGCTGCCAACTTTGCTTGAATTGCATGGCCTGGGATTAGGTGCGGGAGAGGGCGATCTTGAAGGAGTATCGAGCACTCTGTGCGCCGGTGGCAAAAAGAAACGCTATATATCACCCGAGTGGCTTAAGCGCAAGCGTTGTGAGCTAAAATTAAGTAGGTCCACAGTTACACTATTCGGGACCCACTTGTGCTTGAGTTTTCATCATAGGGATTCTAAATACATTAAAAAAAAAAAGCCCATAGATTAATGCTAGCTTCTTTTAAATTTAAAATTTATAAGAGGATCTATAAGCTTAATTTACAAATGCTGCAATGGGCAACCAATTTGTATACCCTTGTAAGAATTATTTTAGTAGAAGGAGAAATCTCCGACGCCATGAAGTATTATGTATATTCTTGAACAGTATCATTTGCCGAGTTGATATAGCCATGTCCGTGTCAGTATTTCATTGTTTCACTACACTGCTCAAATACATGTGAAATTTAATCAACTATATCTATATATCTATATCTATATATACTATATAATATAGCTGCCATAGGAAAGATCGGCCGAAAATTAAGTTCTTGTATAAAAAAATTGCTAGTTTATGACCAGCTTGGCATTTATTAGCTCAAATATTTTGCATACATATAAGCCGAATCTTATCAACATCGCACCACTATATTATATAGCACTATGGCAAAATATTATGATTTTTCAAGATATTTTCATCAAACTTAGAATTTTCGAGCTAAACTATTTTGATATTTCAAAGACAAATGTCTACAAGGGTATATAGTCTTCGGCGTGCCGAAAATATACTTACCTTCTCACAAAATTTCAATTTTACATATAAAGTAGTCCAAAAATGTACTATAAAAGCTTTGAATTAAGAGTGTTATCCTGCTACCGAAAGTAAACCTCTATAAATTGTGAGCTTTATAAAATATTTCTTTGGTGAATCCATTTCGTCCTAACATTGACATCACTATATGTTTTCATAAGTTTGGAACTGTAGGGAATACAATTCCGCCATCTTACAAAAAATAATAATCACCATTGGTGAACATCAGAGACCTTAGATATATGCAGCCGAGAGGTGGCAAAAATTTGAAGTAGTGCTAAAAAAAGTGGGTTACGCAGTCAGAAAGAGAGCTTATTTGAAGAATCAATGTCGTTTAACTTAAATACCAAATCGTTGAGCTCATATACATTTAGCTATTAAATAATAAACGCATAATTAAAACGCTTTTAACTAATCCAAAATACTTTTATGTAAACACAAACAAACACATATACACTTACATATATACTCTACATATTGGTAACAATCCTGTGTATATATACGGCTATGCGAATTATATGTGTATATGTAGGCCCCATTGGTCATTGCCTGCCAACAACAACAACACCGCTACCAGAACAAGCAACCACTGCAAGAACAACCCCAGCTATTCCCACAACAAATGTTGCAACAACAGCAACATATATTACTACCACCAAAAAACCTTCAATAACCAACACAACAAGAACAGCAACAACAACAACAGAAAGTAAACTAAACAAACAGCAACACCAACAACAACAACAACAACAAGCACAAACGCAACGCTCGGCCTCCCTGAATGCATGTCCCCAAGAAAATTGCTTGAATGGTGGCACCTGCCTAGGATATAGTAACAATTATACCTGTATATGTGCTAGTGGATACACAGGTTTGGCAACAACAACAACAAACAGGGTTGCACTGCAAGTTCTGTGTGGGGAAATACTCTATACATACAAACGATATATTGATATATAATTATTAATAAATTAATCTATTAAACCTTTCGTAAATATCGAATTTTCTATTTGGATTTCATCTATATATTATGATTTTTAAATTAAATCTACAACATTTTTAAGAGAATCGAAATTGCAATATATTTTTATTTTGCTTCACTTAATCTAGAAAGATCTTAAAAAATATTATTTTGCCTAAATCAATTCTAAAAATCATTAAGTAAATATTGAAATATCGGTTTAAATATTCACTATCCACTGTATGGTTAAACGAAATCTATAAAATATATATTAAATAGAGTTTTTATCTATATATCCACTGTATATCGTATTTGGCTTATATGTGTATCGAATTTTCGATTTAATTCGTAGTGCAACCCTAACTAGATTAACTGTAAATATATAGACTTGTAGTATTTATTATCCATAGAATTGTAGTATTTATTATTTTGTCGCTTAGAAACCCTAAAATGTTAGTCTTAAGTACAGTTGGTAACAAAAGCAGCTTAGGCATGATCAAATCTAACCTAAAATTTTGTTTGATTTTTTAATTTTGATCTGATATTCAGGTTACAACTGCCAGCAGAGCACGGGCGATGGCGCCGCCGCTTTGGCCTTAACGCCCATCAACTGCAACGCCACGAATGGCAAGTGCCTGAATGGAGGCACCTGTTCCATGAATGGCACCCATTGTTACTGTGCCGTTGGCTACTCTGGCGATCGCTGCGAGAAGACAGAGAACTGTTCGCCACTCAATTGCCAGGAGCCAATGGTCTGTGCTCAGAACCAATGCATTTGCCCAGAGAACAAGGTGTGCAATCAGTGCGCCACACAACCCTGCCAGAATGGCGGAGAGTGCCTTGACCTGCCCAATGGGGACTTCGAGTGCAAGTGCCAGCGAGGCTGGACAGGGCGGAACTGTGCCAACGATGTGGATGAATGCGTACTGCAGCCAAAAATCTGCGGCAATGGCATTTGCAAAAATGAGAAGGGCTCCTACAAGTGCTACTGTACGCCTGGATTCACGGGCATCCATTGTGACTCCGATGTAGATGAATGCCTCAGTCATCCGTGCCTGCACGGCGCCACATGCCACAACAAGGTAAGTGTATCGCTGTACCAGCCATCAGAATAGAGTCTCCAGTTACTAAAATGTAATTAGTTGTTTTTCTTTAAATATGGAAAGCATCGGATATTGAGACAAGTGAGTGCGTTCTGATATAAAAAGAGAACAAAATGTAGAGCTTCGCTATGGTTCTTAAGCTGATTTATCCTAAAAGAAACCCCGTACTTAATCAATAGATTCATCACACTACCTATCTCACTCTTAGAATTCCTAGAGATGCCTTTTTATATACTATATAATTTAAATAGCTGCAAAGTTAGCGAGATAAGTTATCGTGTTTCCCTCTTATATTTCCGGATTTCCTATTAATCCAGTAAATCCTTTGCGATATTGTGCAGCCTTGGCTTATCTTGCTTCCGTATTGCTTACAATTTAAATTAAAGCCTACTCCAATAAATGACTAGAATATACAATTCATCATATTTTAATTCCCAGAAGTATATTTATAATTCAGTTGCGTTTTAGGGCTAAGATAGTTTTATTTCTAAAAGAAACAATATTAATTTGTCTTTTCCTTCTGACAAACCAGATCAATGCCTACGCGTGCGACTGCAAGCCTGGCTATCAGGGGGAGAACTGCGAAATTGATATTGACGAGTGCATTAGCAATCCGTGCTCGAATGGCTCCACTTGTATTGATATGATTAACAATTTCACGTGCTCCTGCATACCGGGTATGACGGGTCGCATATGTGACATTGACATCGATGACTGCATCTCGGCGCCCTGCCTCAACAATGGCCTGTGCATAGACGAGCTGGGTGGCTTCCATTGCGACTGCGGCGGCACGGGATACGAGGGCAAGAACTGTGAGCTGAATATTGATGAATGCGTATCGAATCCATGCACGAATGGCGCCAAGTGCATAGATCAGGTGAAGGACTATTTCTGTGAGTGCCATGCTGGCTACAAGGGAAAGAACTGTGAACAGGATATCAATGAGTGCGAGAGCAATCCCTGTCAATACAACAGTAGCTGCTTGGAACGCTCCAATGCCACCTTGTATCAGCTAAGCAGGGTTATGGACTTGCCACGTGTCTTCAGTCAGCCCTTCAGCTATGAGAATGCCAGCGGGTAAGTTAAGGATGCGAACAAGTGGTGCTTGGAAATAAAAAATATATACATGGTATACTGTTTATCTGGACTGACTGACTGATTGACTGACTGGTTAACCAGGAGAATCTAAACCATAAACGTAAAGAAGCTGAAATGTATGTAAAAACTACCCTTACGAAACTCCGCCAGCATGGGAAATCGCGGAAAAACGGCTGGCTTATCGTTCGATCGGTCTAAAATCGTTTTAAATTATCTGTGTTTAAATTCATTCGGGGAGTGCAAAATCCATCTCTCTTCCCTGGAAAAAACGGGTCAAATGTATGAATGAAATGTATACCTGAAAGCGTATTTTTCGGTTTCAAGATTCCACACAACGCGACTAAAATTCGATGGATGGGACAAGGCGGGGAAAATATTATTTATCCTAATATCTTATTTTCCAGATATGAATGTGTGTGCGTGCCAGGCATCATAGGCAAGAACTGTGAGATCAATATAAATGAATGCGAGAGTAATCCGTGCACCAAGCACGGCACCTGCAATGATGGAGTAAGTGCATCAATTATTAGGCTAACAAAGTGACGCGAAACTTAATGCTTTCCATCCCAACAGATTGGTACCTACACCTGCGAATGTGATCCGGGCTTTGAGGGTACACACTGTGAGATCAACATTGATGAATGCGATCGATATAATCCCTGCCAGAATGGCACCTGCATTGATGAGATTAATGACTACGAATGCGACTGTGATGCCAATTTTGGTGGCAAGAATTGCTCTGTACCGCTAATTGGCTGCATCAGTGGTCCCTGTTTAAATAATGGCACATGTCGCCCATTTTTAGTGAACGAAACGATACACCTGTTCAACTGCTCATGCGAGCACGGCTACCAGGGAGAAACCTGCGAGAAGACCACAACCTTGTCCATGGTTGTCAGCAGTCTGATAACGGTAAAGACGCAACGTGACGAGGGCTACGACATTAATTTGCAGTTCAAGACAACGCTGCCAAATGGTGTTCTTGCCTTTGGAACCTCCGGTGGTCAGAACGGACCGGTTAGCTATATACTGGAACTGATCAATGGAAGGCTGAATTTACATTCATCGCTGCTGAACAAATGGGAGGGCGTTTTCATTGGATCCAAGCTGAATGATAGTAATTGGCACAAAGTGTTTGTGGCCATCAATACGTCGCACTTGGTGCTTTCTGCCAATGATGAGCAGGCCATCTTTCCCGTGGGTTCCTATGAGACAGCCAACAATAGCCAGCCCTTGTTCCCACTAACCTATCTGGGCGGAACCATACCCAATTTAAAGTCATATCTAAACCATCTGACGCATCAGCCCACCAGCTATGTGGGCTGCATGCAGGATGTCGTCGTCAATGGCAAATGGATCTTTCCCGATGAGCACAACGAGCCCGATTTGGATGAGAATACCAAATTGTCCTATGTACAAAGCGGCTGTCCGCGCACGCAGCAATGCAACCCAAATCCGTGTCACTCCAATGGCGAGTGCACAGATCTTTGGCACACCTTCACCTGCCACTGTCCCAGGCCTTTCTTTGGACACACATGCCAGCACAGTGAGTACTCGTTTACAGTTCTGGACAAGTATTTGGCATAACAAACTCTTCTATACTCATTAGATATGACGGCAGCCACCTTTGGACATGAGAATACCACACACTCGGCTGTGATTGTGGAGACGACAGATGTAGCCAGACGCGCCATACGCTCCATTTTGGACATATCCATGTTTATACGAACGCGCGAACCAACGGGTCAGGTCTTCTACCTGGGAAGCGATCCGCGCAAGATGCCCACAAAGAGTGAGTATTTCTAACAAAGTGAAATCCAATCTTAATGTACCTCTTCCGTAGACGTTGGCGACTCGTATGTGTCTGCTAAGCTGCATGGTGGTGAGTTGCTGGTGAAGATGCTGTTTAATGGCACGCCAGAGGCATATACGGTCGGTGCACAAAAGCTGGACAATGGCTACAATCATCTCATCGAGGTGGTGCGTAATCAGACACTGGTGCAGGTCAAGCTCAATGGTACCGAGTACTTCCGCAAGACGCTGTCGACGACGGGTCTGCTGGATGCACAGGTGCTCTACTTGGGCGGGCCGGCGCCAACGCGCGAATCTTTGCTGCCAGTTAGCACAGAGCCGGGCTTAGATGAGAGCAGCGTGCCCGTAAGCGGCAACACGCCGTCCAAGGAGGCGGACGACAGCAAGGATTACTTCAAGGGCATAATACAGGATGTTAAAGTGAGCAATGGTTCGCTCAATATGATCGTCGAAATGTATCCACTGAATGTGACCGATGTAAATGTGAACGCCAAGCCCTTTGGAGCGGTCAGCATTGATCGAACGTCGGTACTGCCGGGCGAGGTGTCGGACGATTTGTGCCGCAAGAATCCGTGCAAACACAATGCCGAGTGCCGCAACACATGGAACGACTATAGTTGTAAATGCCCGAATGGTTACAAGGGCAAGGATTGTCAGGAGATTGAGTTCTGTCAGCTGGTCACCTGTCCAGGCGGCAGTAGCTGCCAGAATCTGGACGATGGCTACGAGTGCTTAACCAATATCACATTCACTGGCCAGGAACATTCGCCGCTAGCCTTCTCCTACTTCAAAGAGCAGCTGCCAGATGAGATTGGCGGCATGGCCAAGCAGCCGCTACTGAAACCGGTAATTGAAATTGCATATCGCACACGTGCCGGTGGCACTCTGCTCTTCATTGACAATCAGGATAGCTTCTTTGAAATTGGCGTAAATGGCGGCAGGGTCACTGTCACATGGAAGCTGACCCAGCTGCACATTGGTGAGTCAGGGCGCTTCGAGAAGGAGAACACGGATGGCGAATGGAATCGCATTTATTTGCGTGCACATGGCGGTAAACTTGAGGGCGGCTGGAAGGGTTGGGAATCGATGGTAGATCCCACGCCTGGCTTCTCAACGGACATCGATCAGGCGGCGTTCCAGGATCTGCTCTTCAGTAGCACCCAAGTCTATTTGGGCGGCATGCCAGAGTCGCGTCAATTGCGCGGCTCCACACAATCCTCCCAGCAGGGCTCCCAGTTCAAGGGCTGCCTGGGTGAGGCGCGCGTCGGTGATCTACTGTTGCCCTATTTCTCCAATGCCGAACTCTACCCGCACACTGAGAATGTGTCCGTGCAGCTGCATGCACAATTTCGCCTGAACTCGACCCGACCCGAGGAGGGCTGCATTTTGTGCTTCCAAGCGGACTGTAAAAATGGCGGCTACTGCAATGCGCCCAACGATGAATACGCGTGCACCTGCCAGGCGGGCTACGAGGGCGATGACTGCGCCACGGACATCGACGAGTGCCTCAACACGCACTGCGAAAACAATTCCACATGCATAAATCAGGTGGCCAACTTCTATTGCGAGTGCCAGCCCGGCTTCGAGGGTCGCTACTGTGAACAGAACATTGACGAATGCGCCGCCCAGCCATGTCACAATGGCGGCAACTGCACCGATCTGATCGCTGCCTACCGCTGCGACTGCCCCGACGAGTACACGGGTCCGCAGTGCAGTGCGCTCAAGCAGATGACTTGCGAAAATGAGCCTTGTCGCAATGATTCCACCTGTGAAAATGGATTTAGTAAGTCAATATACTGATTAACTAACTATATCTAAGTCATCTCTAGCATATTTAGCTAATGCACCATTTATGACGAGTTACTATATCATCCACCAGAGGCCACAAATTAACCTGCCCATTAGTTTTATGCATTGTGTATGCTCCTTATCTATTCAGCTGCTGCAAAAGTCAGCTTGCGAAATATGCTACCTTTTACTTAAACCTGAATCCTCTTTTTGCTAAAGAGAAGTTGTTTTGGTTACATCTGGTTCTGGGGTCTTTAATCCTGCCCCTATAATCCGAAACTTAGCCCATTAAACCTTTGGGTGAATTTTTCGTTTTTACGTTTAAGATATACAGGATATTAATATATGCTTAAATGTATTTACTTTTTAGATGCTCAAACCGGGAATAACTTTACATGCACATGCTCTACAGGATTTGAGGGCCCACTATGTGACATGCCCTTCTGCGAGCTGACACCCTGCTCCAATGGAGGGTTGTGTCTGACCACGAATTCCGTAAGCCTACATTTATTTAGTCTTTGAACACACATTTTAAGACTTTTAGCTTTTACAGATACCAAATTGCAAGTGCAGTCTGGGCTATATGGGTCGCCTTTGTGAGGAGGAGATCGATGAATGTGCCTCCAATCCCTGCATGAATGGTGGCCAATGTAACGATCTTGTAGGTGGCTATCAATGCAACTGTACGTCCACTGGCTTTGAAGGCGTGCACTGTGAAAACGACATAGACGAGTGCATCGAGAGCTTGGAGTATTGTGGCGATCTCGGACGCTGCATCAACATGCCGGGCAGCTTTAAGTGCATTTGCCAGAAGCCCTACTGTGGCGCCTTCTGTAACTTTACCGATCCGTGTAATACGCTAAACATTTGCGCCAATGGCGGCCAGTGCGTGGAGAACTGCGGCGGCGAAGCGGATTACTACTGCAATTGCACCGAGGGTTTTATGGGAAAGAACTGCACAGCGCCGGTATGTTACAAGATTGCACAACTCTAGAAAACTTTTCTAATCAATATGTATCTTTAGATAACGGCCAAGGATGATGGTCCATCGACAACAGACATTGCTATTATTGTCATACCTGTTGTTGTCGTCCTGCTGTTGATTGCTGGTGCACTGTTGGGCACGTTTCTGGTGATGGCACGCAATAAGCGTGCCACACGTGGCACCTACAGTCCCAGCGCACAGGAGTACTGTAATCCTAGGCTGGAAATGGACAATGTGCTCAAGCCACCGCCAGAAGAACGACTTATTTAGTTAGCACCAGTACCAAGCCTGAATATAAACAAAAGATATTTTACAAAATCCGCCCATATAAGTACAATGCGATCCTGTCTTGTTGTACTAAGTTTATCTATAGTTAAGTTCGTCTTTAAAAGGTGCTCGCAAAGCAATGAATCAGGCTTCCACAGAGCAACTCTGCAGCAATCCTCCCCCCACAGAGACACACTTAGACTTTAATACCTACGCTTTAGTTAGTAAATAACTCAGTTTTCTATTTATTATAGCGAGTAGTTTGTATGGCAATCACTTTATAGTCGTTATATAGTTACTGTTTAGATTCAGTATTCGATGTAAACAGAATGAACGAGTATATATCTAAAAGCTGCGAACAAAGTTATGCTGCACACAGAAACAGAAACACGAAATTGAAAATAGAGTTCAAAAACAAAATAACAACAGAATTCGAAGCATTGCATGCGCAAGCCCTTAAATACGCTAATGTACAAGAATATTTTGTAAATAGGTGTGTATGCCCGTTTTTAAACTAAATTAGCTGAGCTAAATAAAATCCTACATACCCTTGCATGCATACATATATATGTTTATTTATACATGCCTAAATATATATATATATATATATATCATTTATTGCGGCCTTATAGAAAGAGCATGAAAACTAATTCTACGTAGCTATTAAGTAAATCAAATATTTTGCTCTAAAATTTTTAAGCGTAAACTTAAGAGACTGTACTATACATACATTAAATATTGCGACTTTTTTCAAAGAAAAGATAATAAATACAAAAAATAAACGAAAAAAATTCTTTTGTAATTTTTGCATATATATGTAGATTGGGTTATATTGGAAGACCTGCACGACATTTATTAAATTTGCTGGAGATCTAGAAAACCAATTCGAGATATATTGCAATTTGCAGTCACGATTAGTTTACTTTTAAAGGCAAATCTCTGGTACTCAATATTATTTATCAATTGTTAAGATTGAATGTTTATCAAATATTCATTTATGCTTCATCGATACTTATATATAGAAGTATCCACTTTTTATTCCGGCTTAGGGGGTTACAACAAACTTTCTAAACCCGATATATCTCGTCAGAAGATGTTTTAAACTGAAACAAATTTTGATATCCAATTTGTAGCAAGAAGATTGCTAAATTTTATTCACCGACTTATATATGACGTTTACAGTTAAGATGTAGACGAGTCTTCCTTTAAACATAACGCAACAAATCTATTGACAACAGTTTTAATATTTCAATGTTTTGTTGTTGATGTTTTCGCGAGCTAATGTTTAGAATATAAAATATTAAATATGCAATGAGTAGCCAAATAAAGTTCACAAATGAAATTAACCAAAATACAAAACACAGTTTGCAAAGTAAAATTGTTCGTGAAGTTTTTGCGCTACTATCAATATTTCTGATGTGAATAGAAGAGAATCCAAAAAAGTGTGCAATCCGTTAAATAAAAAAATGCTAATGAAAATGAGCGCTAGTTCGAGTGGTTGTTCTCAGCCCAGTGACGCCACCCATTTAAATTTGCTTTGCATCTCCGGATGATAAAATATGCACTCCAGCTTATTAATGCAGTTCTTGCCATAACGACATGGCTTTGGGTGATAGAACGTGCAGCCCGCCTTTGTGCAGTTGGGATAATATTTGCACATGGTGGTTGCTGTGGTCGCCGTCACCGGTGCAGATATTGATTTGTAATTTTGCACAGGTATCACATGCGAGGCTACCAATATAAAAAATATATATTAATTACAACTTAATAAGATTAATAATTGGCCACACGTTGCACTTACACAGAGGCGGCGCCGCCAGCTGCACGTGACTCAGATCCCGGTTGCCACTGTGCGCAAAGTTGCAGTCGATGCTCATGCAGGCCAAATCGAATTTACACTTTGGATGCGAATACATGCACTTGTCAGCAAATTTGCAGTTGGGAAAGGATTTGCATGGTGCCGATGGATGATAATATTCGCAAAATTGTTTGCTGCAATTGGGATGGTATTTGCAGCGCTCCTTTGGCTTCGTCACCTTTAAAACCGTTGAATCCACACTGACGGCGCTTACTGCGCATAAAACGAGGCATTAGGAAAAATATTAGTGCAAATATGAGTAGACAAATCTATATATTAAAAATAAAAATGCGTATATTTAAGTAGACTGAACGCCATAGCAATAAAAGAGTAAATGTTAGCAAATTGTGCTATGTGTAATTGCGCTATTCACGGTTACAAAAGTTTGTTTTCAAAATCAAATCGAGATTTAATCATGAAAAGCGTTCACAAATGTCACCTTTTAGTCAATATTATGCATTTTAACATAACACTCGCTTATTGCATTGGGTATGCAGCCGCTGCAGTAAGAAACCGTTTCTAGATAAACTAAATTTATAAAACATTAATAATTACCGAATGCTTAATAATTAACGATATTCTTGAATTAGCTATAGGGTATCTTCTTATCGATCACTCTCCGAGAAGAGCATAATTACTTGTTGGAATTATGTATTGTAAGTATTATATTTTTCTTATCGTATGTTTTTGCGATCCGCCGAGGGTTAGCTTAGGGCATATAAATTTAATTACCAAAACGAACACTCCAAATGGAAAAAGAAATTAAGTCTCAAAACGTCCTCGTATTAACGGATATGCTAATTCGAAGAACTTAGGTGTCTGTTAGGTTTAACATGTTTGTCTGTTAACATCACTTTAACAGCGACATGTAAAATTGCCTTCCACAACTTAGAGAATACTACAACACAATGTAACATTCGAGATACTTACATGCCGGTAAATTATCGTACTTTCGATCTTCCGCATTGCGTATAGAGATTCGCCGTCGTTCCATGGACGATTCACGCTCTTTGCTGCCGGATCGACGTTTCTTTACCGGCTGCAACTCCTCCTCATCCGACTTAAGCTTAAAGCGTATGGGCGTGTGCTTGGCCTTTGCAGGCGCATCTACTGTTGCCGGAGTTGCAGCCGCTGACGCCGTTGTTGATTTCTCACGGCTAAAGTCGCGTTTCTGCAGCCGCATTGGTGGCAGTGGTGGCGTAGTTGAGCGATTGCTCTCTTCTGGCTGAACTTTTGAGTCTGCCTTTAGGTCATTGGAGGAAGAGGCGGACATATTGGAGTTGCTGCCCTGCCGTTTTTGGGAGCCATGCTTACGCGGCGATTCAGGCAACTGCTGCTCCTCCTCATCGTCTTCAGCGTCATTCTTGATGATGATTTTCTTAATTTCCGGCGCTTGTCTCAACACCTCGCTGCGATGCAGACTGCGCGAAGGCTTTGGTGGCGGCGTATTGCTCGATGTGGAAGGGGAAGATCGCGACGAGCTGCGCGCCCGTTTGGATTTGTTACGCCTACTGTTGTTGTTGTTTGTTGAGGAAGTGCAGGTCGTTGAGGTTGGCTCAGCGCTCAGAAACTGCACTGTTGTGCAACTGGTCGAGGATACTTGCGGGGAAGGCGTGCGTTTACGTGGACGCTTACGATAGGCAGCAGTAGCGACACTTCCCAAAGATTTATCACCATTCAGTGTCACCACAAATTGTGTTTTGGATACACCAGCTGTGGAGCCACCGACGCTTCCAGCACTTTTTTCCACATGCATGTCAATATCTATGTCCACTTTCGCCGCATCGTTGTGTACCAGCTGTGGCACATAAGCCTCATAGTTGCCAACGCTTAAGCTGGGCACATACTCCTCCTCTAGCTCCTCTGCCACCAGATTGATTTCAGCATGTGGCTCGGCTGAGTGACGCATCTGTTTGCTATCTCTGTGCAGTACATTGACCATCAGCTCCCGCCTGCTGCGCCGAAACAGCTCTCTTCCAGCACCACTTCCACTTGAATCATTTGAGCGCCGTTTGCCCAACGTGGAACTGATGAGCTCTGGCTCGTCTCCAGTACCTCGTTGCTTTAATGCCGCGACAGCAGCTGTTGTCGGCGTCACTGTCGTTTTGGCCAAGATCGTGGATCGCTGTGCATCGGCAACGGCTCGAAGCAGCAGATTCTTGCAGGCCTGGCGCCGCGGCGAAACCTGTGGCCGTGGCTTAATCTTGATAACCGAATTAACGGGCTTCTCCAGCAGATCCTCATCGTCGGATGGCTCCGGCGGCTTATTAACTGCCACAATCACACGCGACCCAATGCGATGCTTGAAGTTGGATTCGGGACTACGGCTAGGTGTGCGTCGACTGCGCAACGTCTCCCGCTCTCGGCGGCGACTTGGCTGGCTATCGTTGCGATGACTACGTTCTCTGCCACGTTCAAGTTTCTTGCTCTCCTCCTGCTGCTGCTCGCTGCGTCTGCGATGAGCTGGTACATAAAGCTCCAGCTCCTTTTGCATGCGTTGTGAACGCTCCGGAAGCGTTAACTGTTGTTGTGGCGGCTGTGGACCTTGTGTCTTGCAGCCTAAACGCTCGTGCACCGAGCGCCGCTCCGAACGCTCGTCGCTAAACTTTTGCTGAGCTGTTGTTTCAATTTGAGATTTTGGTTTTTCTCTAGCTACCACTGGATCGGTCGTCCTATTAAACACAATGGGACTCTTTGCTCGACGTGTGCTCGTACTGGCGCTTGATGCTTCTGTAATTGCAGTCATGGAATCTTGGGCAACAGACTCATCCTGCTCGTTGATACTTAGCACATCCTCGACCAGCTGTTGGCATTCCTCCTCTTCGCTTTCATCGTCCAGCTCACCAATCTGGCGCAAATGCTGCTTGGCTGCGTAGATTTTACGCTGAATTTCGGCCAACTCAGCAATATCCTTCTCCCGATTGCCACTGGTGGTAGTTGAGCTGATTTCTGACACGGTTGGTACATCGAAATCTTTTGTTGCCGGCTGCTGTAGTGGCTGCGGATGCGGTTGCTCATCATCTTCTGCTGATTTGCGTTTTTTCTTCTTGAGCAGCAGCTCATCCTTCAGGCTACCATCCATATCGAGCGTCTTTTTAGCTTTTTCGAGTAGCTCTTCGGCAAAGACATCCGTTATGGAGTTAATTGCCGGCATCGAGTCTGCTGATCTTTTTGTAATATCAACTGATGTATTAGGCAAGTCGTCGCCGGATTTTCTGTGCGCCCTTTTATCCTTTTTGTCCTTGCCCCTTTTGTCCTTATCCTTATCCTTGTCTTTGTCCTTTGCTTTGGGCGCCTCGGCTTGACGAGATTTGCGTTTCTTACTGCCAGCTGAGAAAATTATCAAAGTGAGCTGTAAATTAATATACTTATAAAACAACTCACCACTTGATGCTGGTAGCGTTACTTCCTGCAGCTTTTGAAGAACTTCGTGCAGCCAAGTCACGAAGAGATCGGTCTGATCGCCGAGGAACAGATTGAGCTCTGCGTTCATTTGCTGTTTGGTGCGTTTATTGGCCACCATTACCATTACATAGTCAGGCAGTTCGTCGTCGATGAAGCCGGCAGAGCCGCCAGTACCTAATTCGAGCAGCTTCGCCTTTACGGCACTCTGGAATATTATTAAAATATAAAAAAACCGAGTTGATTACGAGTTCATTGATTTTTCGCGAAGAGAAAAACTAAACGTACGCGCATCTTCTGACCAATTTCGCTGCCCAGATTGCAATCCATGTTGGAAAATGTGCTGGTTAAACAGTGTGTGCATTAAATGTCGGGTTTAGTTGCTTTTTGCCGAGTTGTTACAACATGGATAGAAGTAAAATCTACAAAAAATAATATTTTTCTAGCAACTGCAGCACAATGTCAGTGTGACCAAATTGTAACAAGCTAAAAAATACCGAATTATAATATTCATGTTATTTAACATACTGAACGCTCAACAGCTAACGCACAAACTGACTTTCTTAACGGAGTAGCCTGAATGACAACTCGTAGTGTCACAGAAGAAGAAGCTGAAAAAAGTATTTCAGGCGAATATCAGTGCGACAATTTTGTACTTTCGTAATAAAATGTGTAATAATGGAAAACAGGCAGCCCAGTTTAAATGATGTGATAGTGCCAGGTGCGTTATATTGTCAAAGGTTATGAATCTGCACAAATTTGGCGTCCATTTGGCCGTAGTCCAAGAGGTACGCTACCTCTGGCTGGCTGGCTGGCCTCAGCCTTAGTGCCCTGGGCCAGTGAGTGTAAAATCTGCGCGAATGGCCGACCCGAAATAAATGCAATTTTATGATAATTATGTGCATTTGCCAAGCAACTTGTTGCATTTATTGTGTACCGCATTATTTCTATTTCAGAATTGTACTTCCTAATTTCCAAATTTCTTACTGCGGGGCCGCTGGAAGAGACTGCAAAGGTCGGTGATCGGGCGTTTTGTTGAGCGCCGCCCTGCAAAAAGAGCGCAATTTCGTCGTTTGAATTTCGCTTTTGTTTACAAACATTTTACTAACCCGATTTCCAAATATTCAATTTTCAGGTTCTAGTGCAAGAATTAGAACAAAAGAAGGTAAGCATCAGAGTATTCGTTTTTGTTGTGAGCCAACGTATTTCAATTGTCTGATTTTTTTTTGTTTTTTGAGGAATTTTCTCTGGTATGCAATTTTTAATGTAGAAACTCAACAGCGTTTGTTTATATATTTTGTTTTGGTTTGTCGTCGTCGCTGCTGTTGTTGTAGCGCCGGCAGCAGCCTGCACCGTCTGCTTATTTCAGAGTTCAAAGCTATACTGAAACTGAACTGAATTCGCATAACGGTGCGACAGTATGGGAGAAGTCCGTCTGTCTACTGTCTGTCCGTACCGTCGTCTGTCCGCATAATAAAAGTAGGTAAAAAAAATAGGCTCCCGGCTGTGACGGAAGCGACGGCGACGTCATTATTTTGGTGCCCAGCAAGTGCAAGTGATAACAAATTTTGACTGCCGCTTCTTCCTTCGCCCACAGGTACTGCCCCGGCGCATTGACTGGCTGGGCAATGAACATGAGCAGACCTTTGCCGAATTGGTGAGTGATTGTTATGATTTAGTGTCTATTTATTTCTGTAGTGATTTGTGCTTGCATAATTGAAATTTGTTTTAAGATTTCACGCCTTTGTTTTCGATTTTTTTTTTGTGCCTGTGTGTGTGTGTGTGCGTGCGTGTGCGCTTTTGTGACGTCACATAGCCATCGATTGATTGAAGACATGTGTTAAACATTTAATTTTTTGCAATTAATGAAAATTAGTTTAATGCAACAATTAACATTCATATTTAAATTAATAAATGAATTAGATTAAAAAAATAGTATGCAAAACTGGAAAGTTATAATAAATAAGTGAAAACATGATTAAAATATTGCATATTTAGGCACGTTATAGTAAATTTTGAGCAAATTGTTAAATTAATTAAAATTATGTACATAGTAGTTTTATTAAGAATCTGTGGTAGCCGACATCTTGCTTTCCATACATTCATACCATATACGTATGTATGTATGTATTGCAAGGCCTTTGACAAGTCACCATCAGTGCGTTAGAGTGAGACGGCTAAAGATACTTGCGCACAAAACATCTGCGCACTGTTCAGTGACATGTGTGTTGTGTTATCGATATCGATAAATCGTTGTTTTTCAAAATATTGTAGGAACAAAAATACGCGCACATTGGCCCGAATCATCTGCTAGAAATATGCAGTCGTCTTGGCCCGCTTGTCGACAAGGAGCTGGCGCCGAGCGTCCCAGGAATAACATCATTGCTTGGCACAGGCCGTCAAAATTTGTTACGCACAAAAGACACTGTCTACCGGCATCGCACCCTGCGCGATTATTGCACACGTCTCCATGGCATATCATTGCCAGATTCGAGACTCACAAAGCCCACACACAATTTAGGTGAGTTGTAGCTAAAATTATTAACAAGAATACCATTTAATCCGTTTTGTCAATATACTTGCAGCCAAGGTAATTACCGGCCGCGAACATGGGGGTGTGGTGCGCCGTAAGCTACTGGTGCCCACGGATCTCTATCGGAAGACAAAGCTGTTGCGGCGCACTGTTGGCCACTTGTCGTCGGTATATTGTGTGCTCTTTGATCGCACAGGTCGCTATATAATAACTGGCGCTGATGACTTGCTGATCAAGATTTGGTCCGCTGCGGATGGGCGTCTGTTGGCTACGCTGCGCGGCGCCTCAGCAGAAATTACCGATATTGCCATTAATTTGGATAACACAATGTTGGCCGCGGGCTCTGTTGATCGCATTTTGCGCGTCTGGGACATGCAAACAACTTCACCAATAGCAGTTCTTGCCGCCCATACGGGCATGATAACTTCGGTTAACTTTTGCCCATCACCACGAAGCGATCTCAAATATTTGGTGACAACCAGCACAGATGGCTCTATTGCATTCTGGCAATATTCGACGCCACGTGGCCAAAAGATAACATTCGCACCAAGGCCCACACAATACCACGAAAAGTTGCGACCAGGACAGGCACAAATGATGTGCACCACGTTCTCGCCGGGAGGAATGTTTTTGGCCGCCGGCTCTGCAGATCATCATGTGCGTGTCTATATGATGGCCGAAGATGGGCCCAAGCG
This sequence comes from Drosophila virilis, assembly GCF_030788295.1. NCBI lineage: Eukaryota > Metazoa > Arthropoda > Insecta > Diptera > Drosophilidae > Drosophila > Drosophila virilis. The sequence continues at coordinate 20,018,322 of NC_091544.1, read as the reverse complement.
TATTCTCGAAACAGAGGCTTACACAGATGCCGTAGATTCAGTCCAGTGGTCGCACCGTGGGCTGCGTTTCATATCGGGCAGCAAGGATGGCACAGCCCACGTCTGGACCTTTGAGTCGCAGCAGTGGAAGAGCATTAAATTATGCATGACCGAACGGCTGCCAAGGTTTGCACCCGGTGATATCTGTGTCGATTTTAGATTTTAATTTAATGCTTATCCTGCAGCTGTCCAGAGCCGGAAGAAGGCAAGAAATTAAAGGTTACAATGGTCGCCTGGGATGCTTCAGATCGTTATGTCATTACGGCAGTCAATGATTTTACCGTGCGTATATCTGAGCAATTATCGTTCGACAATAACTTATTACTACTTTATTCAACAGATTAAAATTTGGGATTCAAAATCAGCTAAGTTGCATCGCGTGCTGCGTGGTCACAAGGATGAGTTATATGTGCTGGAATCGAATCCAAGGGATGAGCATGTTTTACTCTCTGCCGGCCATGATGGCCAGGTATTTCTGTGGGATATTGAGCAGGGCGTAGGTGTGGCCCAGTTTTTTAATGACATCGATGGCCAGGGACATGGTAGCGTGTTCGATGCCAAATGGTCACCGGATGGCACCATGATTGCGGCCACCGATTCACATGGTCACATACTGATCTTTGGCCTTGGTATTGGCACTGATAAGTACAAATTGGTATGTTCAAGATTTAAATAGTTTGCAAACGCCTTAAAATCCTCCATTTTTTGATTTTAGCTGCCAACAGAGCTCTTTTTTCACACGGATTTTCGACCGCTGCTTCGTGATGCACACCATCACGTGGTGGATGAGCAAACACAGATAATGCCGCATTTAATGCCGCCTCCATTTCTGGTCGACGCCGACGGCAATCCCCATCCGACAAAGTATCAACGGTTTGTTCCCGGTCGTGAAAGCTGCAGCACGGATCAGCTGATACCCAATCTAACCGTGGGAATTGACGGGATTGTTATCGAGGATAATATAAATGCGCCGCCGAACGCTGCAGCAGCTCCTGGGCCTGCTGCCGCTCCTGTTGCTGGTGTGGGAGGGGGAGCCGCAGGAGCAGTTGGTGCAGGTGGAAATTATTCACATATCGATCGGATGATTGCTGCACTTGCCAATCGTCAGGGCAACAATGCCAACGCCAACGATGCCAACAATGCAAATCAGTCATTTGAGCGCTTAATAATGCGCCAGGGTCAGGACCACATGCCCGATTCAAATTCTTCGCGCAATACCCCGCAACGTGGCAACGTGCTGGGCGGTCGTCGTTCTCTAGCTGAAGGAGCACCTCGTCAGGGTTGGGCCGCAGCACTGCCTGTTGCGGCGCCAGCTGTGGCTGAGCAGGCGCAGGTCGAACCTCGGCTGGCATTACCTGCCCAACAGGCAATGCCTTTGAAATTTGTGCGTCGCACCTACGTGCGTCCCATGAAGTATGCGCAACTGCAGAACCTCAAGCAGACCATATATTCGATCGGCCAGTACGAGATGCAGGAATACAAGCGTGAGATGCGTCGCCGTCCAATTATGATAAATACGGCAAGTGCCGCTTCGGCGCTGCTGGCTGGAGTCGGCAGGCCACGCAATACGCGATCCAACGGTGCCGGACGGCCCGGACGAAGACGTGGCGCCCAATCTGGTCAACAGCAGCAAGGTGGCCAACAACCTGCGTATCGTACGCGTGCTGTGCGTGGTCAGGAGGAACACTATGATGATGCCGCGGCGCCCGCTGCACATGAGGAGGAAGAAGAGGATGATAGCAGCAACAGCTCAGGTGACACCAGCTACTCTAATGTGGAAGAGAATCTAGAGGATAGCAGCGATGAATCAGAAACAGATAGCTCCGATTACTCAGATTGGGTGGCTGATACGCCCGGACCAAATCTTGAGCCACCAAAGCGCTCCAAGCGCAAACCACTGTCACGTCGTCGCACTATAAGCGATGACAGCAGCGATGATGCGACGCCAGGCAATACAGCAGTCGGCAATAAAAAGCGCGGACGAAAACGTGTCCTCATCCCACCAACTACACCTAATGGCGAAATCCCAGAGCTTTACCGTCCAGCCGAGTGGCTATCGGAGGTGATACCACGTAAGGCGCCCTACTATCCACAAATGGGCGACGAGATTGTTTACTTTCGCCAGGGCCATCAGCGCTATCTGGAGGCGGTGCGTCTCAAAAAGGTCTACAAGCTGTCGCACAGCTCTGAGCCCTGGAATTTTCGAACACTCCGCGATCATGAGCTGGTACGTGTGATTGGCATTAAATACGAGATTCGTCCGCCGCGTTTATGCTGCCTCAAACTTGCCATCATCGATGACGAGGGCAACATGACGGGCACCACATTTAAAATTAAGTACCATGACATGCCCGACGTATTGGACTTTCTCGTTCTGCGCCAGACCTTCGATTTGGCGGTGCAGCGCAACTGGAGTATCTCGGATCGATTTCGCTGTATGATCGGCGACGGCTGGTGGATGGGCCAGATTGAGTCGCGTCATGCGCTTAGTGCTGATTTTCCCGACTCATTTTTTATGTGTTTCCGCGTGCGCTGGGATAATGGTGAATACGAGTACATGAGTCCCTGGGATATGGAGCCCATCGATGAGCAGCGGTTGCCAGATGAAGTGGGCGGTGCTGTACCCGTACTGCCGGAAGAGATACGCGCCACGCTATATCAGCCCAAGTCCGAGGAATGGCATCGGGGCGATCGCGATGGCACGTGCCGTCGCATCATCAATGGACTTGAGCAGGTAAGCGATAACTGAAAGAAAATCATTATTTAAATAAAGTATTTATGATCGTATTTGAAATAGAAATCGCGTTCCTATTCATAGTTTTATCTTTACTGATCAAACCCAAAGTCCACTGCACAATAATATATAAACTACATCAATTGTCAGTTCCGAACTTCTTTTTAAATTGAATATTAAAATAAAGTTGGAATCAGTCGAAATATGTCTAAATTGGGAAAGATTATGGAACACATCACAAACCTTTTATGATCAAATAAATAAATAATATTTTGATCATGCTCTGTAAATCTTTATACTTCGAACGAGCCACTTCCTTTGTACAATTGAAATTAATTTTTGTTTTTGTAAGCGACGTTTTCTGCCTTAATGTTGAATGGAGACTACCGTTTTATTAAAACAAAAGTAAAGGATCGATTTTCGCCTACTATTTAATGTAAAAAAGCAACTAATAAAACAAAAAAAATATATATAAATTATGCAACTTTAATAACTTCTGTTTTCGTCTCTTTTAGGTCATGCGTTTGTCTATTGCAGAGCATTTTCTGGCGCCAGTGGACCTCAACATTTACCCAGATTATGCCTATCTAATTGAGTATCCCATCGATTTAACAACGGTCAAATCGCGCTTTGAAAATCACTTTTACCGTCGTATAACCTCGGCACAGTTTGATGTCCGCTATCTAGCCACCAATGCTGAGCAATACAATCGCCGGCACACAAGCATCGTGAAGCATGCACGGATTGTGACTGATCTGTGTCTGCGTATCATTAGGTAAGTGATATATGTTTACAATAATTTCTCGCTATCATACATTTTTCGAAAATGGTTCCATTTATTAATTAACTTAACGTTTGAATTCAAACAGAGAAGCGGATGAAATAGACGTGGCGGCCGTTTATCATCAACTAGTGGACGTTTATCACTCCTCAGAGTCAGAAAACGAAGCTGATTCGGATGTTGTACCATCGACAAGCACCGGTCCAACCACCTCAGCAGCTGCTGCCCGCCAGCGCGTTTCATCGACACGACGGCAAGCATAATAAACCTTATTAATTAATATATAAATATGAAAGTGAATTGATTGCAGGTCGAATCGCATACGCTCCGACGGCGACTGGCGCTCTGATTGCCGGCAACTATTGGATATGATGTGGCAGCGGCCTGATTCATTACCATTTCGTGAACCAGTCGATACAATTGAGTTTCCGGACTATTTGGAAATCATTGCCACACCGATGGATCTGCGTACAGTCAAAGAGGATCTACTGGGTGGCAATTACGATGATCCATTAGATTTTGCCAAGGATGTGCGACTTATATTCCTCAATTCTAAGAACTACAATACCAACAAACGCTCACGGGTGAGTCCCCTGGCTGGATCTGGGTACTGCTACAGATCGTCATTTATTTCAAACCAATGCCAAATGCGCATCAAGCGCAATTGTCATTGCAGTTAATCTTATTGTGATTTTGTTGCTTTGTTTTTGGGTATTATGAGCCTTAATAGTAGCTAAACTGATAAGCGGATATGTTAATTAATTTAATTCGAAATGCCGAAGAATAATTTGAGTAAATCATCAAACAAATTATTTAGATATTCTACAAGCTTACCAAATATTTATGAATATTATTTGTTTTTTTTTTTTTTTTTTTTTTTTTTTTTTTTTTAAATTATTACATTTATAAAAAAGGAGATTTTTTATGTAAGCCAATTATAAGCTTTCTAGATGAGGCTTGGCAGCGATTCTAATTTTTGGAGGTAGACTGTATACTAAATCCTAAAGTTATCATAGGAATAATTGGTCGATAGCTGTATAAAAACCCTTGTTTACAAGATATCTTGACCAAACTTTTATATCATGAGTTTTTGAGGTTACTTTAATAAATCATTATTTTAATCAGGCTTATTGATAGTAGAGAAAATTAGAGTATTATATGGCTCAGATTACCATTAAATCGTGCTTCTTCCTGCGTTCTGTAAGAATAATCTTCAACGATCTAAAAAAATAATTTTTCTTATTTCTTTTATAACTCCTTTATTTTGTATGAGTTAGTTTCTATCTTACTGCACTTACGTTTCATTCTCTTTTGAATTTCACACAACTCCCTCACTGTAAAATATAAATAAAGATGGGATTTTAATAACACCGACACAAAATAATTATGCTCTTCATAATTTGTTATTTAAAATTGGTTTTTAAATAAGTAGAAATCCGAATTGTTTCGTTATCTATCCTATTTCCCGCACTGCTAACACCACACAAGCTCACACACCAGCTCATCTCTTCTTAACGTTTCTTTTGCAATTTGTTAACATGCCTTCAAACTTCAAAAATTAACTACCACCCAACTCATAAACCATCAATCGAATCACTCGAATCAATCCAAACCCATCAAATATTTCGAACTAAACCAAATGAATGACGATCCGTGACAATCAACTAAAATAGGATAACTTAGCGGTAAGGTTGCTCTTGGGCTACTACTTCTACATAACTCAACTCCCATTGATTTGTTTTAATTCTGGAGCTCATCTCACTAATTGCTCTCATCACTTCTATTGCAGATCTATGCAATGACATTGCGTTTAAGTGCCCTCTTCGAGTCGCACATCAAGACGGTGGTTAGCAGTTGGAAGGCGGCGCGCAGACGCGCCAACAAGAACAAGTCCGGCAGCAGTGGACGCGGCTCTAGTAGCCCCAGCAAGCGAACGCCTACGGATCGCACCACGCGGCGCACACAAAAGCCGCCTGGCGCTGCCAGAAGGCTACCAGCGCATACGAGCGAAGAAGATGAGGACGACGACGATGATGATGACGATGATAGTGTTGCGCCGCAGCAGCAGGTGCCGCGTGGCACTCAACGCGGCAGCAGGCGTCGCAATGGCGTAGCCGTTAGTGCCACGATTTCGAGCTCTAATCGTGTGACATCATCGTCGTCTAATCCACAGCAGCGACGCCACGAGAGCAGCAGCAATTCGGAGAGCGATGAGGAGGAAGAGGAGGAGGAAACAACCTCGGATGCAAGCAGCGATGACAATGAGGATGAGGAAGCGCACTCCAATGGCAGCTCGCCGCAGCATACACGTCGCCGCCGCGGTCGAGTAGCGCGCCAGAATGTCAGTGATGATGAGACCAATGCCAACGACTCGGAAGAGAGCTACAACCCTAACGAACGGCGACGTGGTCGTGCAGGCGGTGGTGGGGGCAACAAGCGCAAGCCCAACAGCCGCCTCCACCATAGCAACAAAAGACATCGAGTGGATCAGACTGTTCAGCCTGGTGGCAGTCGTGGTGCTACTGTGGCACCCACTCGTCGCACACGCCGCTTGCTAGGCAGCTCTGAGGACGAACATCAGGCGGAAGCCTCTCATTCCCAACCAGATGATAGCACTCAGGACAGTCAGACAACCCGCAAGAAAGGGCGACCGGCGAAAAACAAGAGCGCGACGGCTACTGGAAATGGGCCGGGCACTAGTGCGGCTGCTGTATCAGCCGGATCTAGCCTCGAGAGCCCCTCCCGAAATACGCGCGCCAATGGCGGACGATCACAAAATGCTGCCGAAAATGATCACAGCTACCATCTGCCCGTTCGTAATGGTCGCATTATTGATTCGGATACAGATTCACATGGACCAGTAGGTCGACCCACAAGGCAGAGCGCAAAACGTGCGATCATGGATTGGGCACGCGGCAGTGATATCGAAGAGGAGGAGGACGATGAAAGCGAAGAGGCTGAAGAGGTGAGTTAATGAAAATATAAGATTATAATATATACAACAATAACATGCTACACAATTTTAACCTAGATACTACCCACGCCCACTAAGGACGACATGCCGTCGACTAGCCGGGCTGCCTTAGGTCATGTGGCCGGTGCAGCCACATCAGCACGTCAGCTGCGCACAAATCGCAATACCGTGGTAACTGCTGCCGCGGAAAGCGACGATGATGATGACAGTGATAATGAGCCGTTGGCTAATAACCAGCAAAGTAAATTACAACAAATTTCCTTATGAATTTTGAAGTTGAAATACTTTTTGCTTTTCATAGAAACTGCCACTGGACCCGCAAAGACTAGCACATCAGCTCCTCATCCGTTGACTTTGCGTCGCCGTTTACCTTCGGTACCACGTAGCATGCATATGACGCGCTCGCACGCTACATCTACTACCAACAGCTCAAATCAGCAGGAGCCAGCAATGGCTGCGCACGATCACAACTATTTGGGCAGCGAGTCAGCGGCGGCCTCGCGTGCCCCTCGCCGCGTATTATCACGTCATCAGCGCAATGCGGATGAATTGGACACAACCAATGATCCGCTGAATAGTTCTCGTTTGCTGTCCATATTGTCTAATCACAGACGTCCCACCTCCACAACAAACAATGTAACAACGCGACGATTGCGCTCTCGTAACAGTCAGGAGCATTCGCAGGGCGAAGAGGAAGACGAGGAAGCGGCGGAATTGCCTGACGGAGAGGAGGCCGCTGCGTCAGACGAAGGCACCGATGGCGGCTCCAGCTCTCAGGGCAGCAACGACGACGATGATGATGAAGAACCAACTGCCACAGACTCTGAAGACAATCAGCCCCTAACCAGCTACGTATCGCCCAGCAATGGGCGCACATCACGTAAAACCAAAACTTCTTCCTCATCGGCAGCGACCGCAACACAGGGACGTGAACAGCGCCAACGTCGTCAGCTTCGTGCCACCTCTGATCAGTCCCTTAACGATGACGATGATGATGATTATGAGGCTCCGCGTGGTCGGCTACGTAGCAATCAGCGCAGCGGTCGCAATCAGAAACGTCCACGCTACAATGAGCAATCAGATGAGGACGATCAAAATCAGGGGCACAGTCAGCGTAAGCGCTTACGTAACGGCGATGTTCATACGGCAACTAACAACAGCAATAGCTCACAAGAACGTGAGGAGCAGCAACGCACGGAGGATGGCAACAGCAGTACGGCGGAAAGTGATGAACAACTGGTGAGCGTCAGCAGCCGAGGACGCGTGCGCAAGATATCAGCAAAGGCGCGTGGCATATTTAAGGATTGAAATTGGGCGCCCAGCTGCGCTGCGCTCAAGACTGTTTTATGTATAAATTAATTATAGTCGTATGAGCAAATAACATTTTTCTATCATTTGCTTCTTATTATTGATTAATGTGTAAGAGTAATTCATTGTCATTGTAATACGTCAGGTGTCCTGTGTACCGCCATCCACACCCACTACTAAGCCCTTTTCAGGATAGGCTTAAGCAAATTGTGTTCTCATTTAATCATATTCACTATATATAACACAGATCCCAAAAAATATTCATGCTTTGTTCAAGAATTTAAGTTCTTATTTTATGTGGCACGCTTACCAGTCTTTGCCGCTACACATTTCCATGTAGCTGCGCCTCTGGGTGCTGCCGCAAAAAACTGTATGTATTTCTATATATATATAATATACATATATTTAAATAAAAGTAGCATTCAAGGATCACACACTTCATTTAAAATAGATTATAAAATAAAGTATCAACAAAAACAGATCTACTTTAATTGTCGTTAATGTGAGGGCGATGATCCAGTAACTCTATATATTTTCCAATTTACTCAAATTAAATTATCTCTGTACGGATAGATACAATCAAAAGCGGATTAACCTCGTTTTCAAAACTATTTAAGCGTTTTATTTTGACTCTGAACATATTGTTCGGCTAGCTGTTTGACCCGTGCCGCATTTGCCTCCGTACCGTGCTTCATCTCAAAGTCCAGATACTTTTTGTAGATGACAAGCATTTTGTCCGGCTGCAACTTTTGAAGAACTGCACGTTCGAGTACATTTCTTTAAATAAAATAGTAAGAAGGGATTCAATTTGATTTCAATTGGATTCAATTTGATTTCAATTGGATTCAATTTGATTTACGTACCTTGCGGATTCAATCAGTTCCGATTTGATTAACATATCTACGTAAAGGACCCAAATATCAATTCGCTTTGGATATGAGGTGACAATATCATCCAGCAAAGTTTGCGCCATGGCATTATCATCGTTCTGGGCATACAGTTTCGCAAAGGCCACAATGCAATTGATGTCTGCGGATAAACAGGACCAAATTCAATTTAGTTCTTTCTAGGTATAATATAACATTATAACTGTATTACGAGTCTAAAGATCGACTCAGTTCATCGTCCTGATCAAGACATGCCTGCCATACGTTATATATGTGCACAAAATTAATATACACCCTCTTTTCCATTTTCAATGGATAAATGGTAAATTTATAATTGCTGTTCAGTACTTACGTTGATTTTTGGGTAAAACGCTCAGCGCACGCTGCAGCGTAGGTTGCACACGATCCGCCATGCCCAGCCAGAAGTAAGCATCGGCAGTTACACGCCAAACCTGCGGCTCCGTTCTAAACTTGCGCGTTATTAGATTTAATGTGCTGACGAGACGTTCCCTAAGATTGTGTGACTTGAGCACTTCGACGAGGTTTAGGTAGGTTTCAAGCGGATCGTTATGGCTGAGTGCCTCCTTCAATACATCGTCAAAATTGGATGAATTGTAGCTTAGCTCCAGGTTGATTAGTGCTGTCCATATATTGCGCAGTTCTTTGGTCTCGCGAAATGCTATTGTTTTAATGGCGCGTCGAGCAATTTCTCGTGCCTTATCCACCTCTGTATTTGAGAGGAGGAAGGACATGTACTGGATCCAGGACTTACTGCTGTTGGGCTCGGCTAGTACCAGACGTTCGAACTGATCAATTGTTTCTGGGCGTTGATTGGGATCAGCATTGCGTTCCTCGATCTCGCGCAAGCGCTGTTCCTCCTTAACTTCTGCCTTAGCCTTTTCCTTGGCACTAAGTCGTTTTTTCTTGCTAGAATTCGCCTCTGCCTCGGCTGCTGCATTGTTGTCATCCTCGTCGCTGGATGTGTCCTCTGGCCGCTTCCCATTTAATGCGCCGAGGTCAGTCTCCCAGAAGCTCGAGATGCCCGGCAGACGTAACTTGGTCGCAGTATCATTTACTGCATTGCATTTGAGCACATTTGCCTTTGCAGGGATTTTATCCTCGAAGAAGAGCTGTACGCCCTTTTGCTTGCCATTATCTAACGGCTTAATTTCAGCTTTTTTTAATTTCTGTGCGTTCGATTTGGATGCTATTTTAGCTTCTATCTTGACTTTTTTCGACTTAACGGGAGTTTCTTCTTCAGCATCAACGGCGGCTGCACGTTTAACGCCCTTCCACAGCTTCCAGACGGTCTCTGGCACAGCAATTGGCAGCTTTTCGTGTATAAATGCAAGGTTACAGAAATCGCCCTGGCGCAGACAAGCACTGGCGGAGCTATCAACATCGTTGGGATGCAGGCGTACCGGACAAAATATCAACGGATTGCTGGCACCCTTTTTTAATGAGCACACCACAATGCTGTCTAATTTAAGCAAAACTTTGGCCTTCATGCCCGACTTGGCGATTAAATTTTGAGGCAGCTCTTGGCTGCTGCTGATGTGTTCAATATCCATCTTCTTATTGCTTACGAGGAGCATATCGTTGGCGTAGTCGATCCACAAAATAACGGCTTGTTGTTTGCTGCCCACCTGGGGCGCCGTCGCTGTGCCTGCCAAGCTGGCAATTATCAGTGCAGTTATATTCTTGGAGCCGTCCAAGTGATACACCCAATTGTTGGTCGTCGGATCAATGCCCTTGAAAATGACATCAACTTTGTCGCCCATACTATGCTTGGCAATGGGCGCATTTAGCATTTTTAATTTATTTCGAATCTGTGATACTTCGTTTAGATAGCTGTAAGGATTAAATTAAGTCAAGGGATGTAAGCAATTCAACAGTGTTATCCTCTTACCTCTCCACCAGGTTTGCTGTCTCAGTGAGCTGGCCACTCCACACATCTGAAAGCTTGGCAGACACGGTCAGCGTTTTGGTCTCTAACTCCTTGCTGAGCACTTTGACGAACAGAAGCTGATCCGGCACCAGCATGATGGGCACTTCGCGCGCGGTTTGTGGGCAGAGCATCTTTACGTGCAACTTGACCAGTTTATTGTAATTACGTACGGGCACCAGCAGCTCCAGCACCTGCTCGCTGGCATGCTTAACATGGGCGCGGAGTACATCGCCCACTTGCACTGTGTGCCAATCCTTGGTAAGGTTCTCACTGAAATAGGGCACATCGCGTAAACTAAAAATGTTCTGCATGATGCAGGCGGCTTCGGTGTGTGTGCCGACAGGATGAGTGCGTTTTTGTGCATCCTGTAGATCCACATAGTCTGATAGAAAACGCACTGGCATCAGACCGACAAACTCCTCGGTAGGGTTCTCGTCACCTGTCATTGATGCATCCTGTTCATCGCTAGCATAGGTAATTTTGATTTCTAGACCAGCATCTAATGCATTTGTCACTTCAATGGGACATATTTCGCCAAGCTGGAACTTTTCCTCGGGCAGTGTTAAGAGTACCTGATCATTATTTCGTCCAGCAATACGAAACTTTGTAGTTTGACCGGCGAAAAAGGTGCTCTCAATTAGTTCATTCAGGCGCTGTTTATGCAGCACTCCCTTGATGCCGCTGCAGAACTTGACGAGAACATAGCTGGACTCACACTTGACCACGGTGCCAGTGAAGAGACTACCAGGCTGAGCCGATTGCAGCGAGGTAAGCAGTTTAACGCTCTTGTTAAGATACTCGTTCCGATTGCTTAAATAGCAAATTTTACGGTCCAGGCAAATGTCCAATACACGGCAGCGCAGACGTTGACCCACCTCATAACGCATATTTGGCGCCAGATGCAGCTGCTCAATGATCCCGTTGACTTTCCCAATTTTAACATTGTAGCCGCCAATTTTAGATTCAGGCTTCACAATACGAGCTTGAACAATATCGCCCGCTTGAAGATCCTCCAGTGTGTACAACTTCTCGTTTAATATATTGGCATCGTCGGTGCAGTAGTAGAGTGACTCGATGACATCGTATCCAAGCACACGTACCTTATGCTTGCTCTTGCTGCTGTATTTTGCCAACACCACGTCCTGGTCGTAGTTTCCCTTATGGTTCGACTTAATGGAGCCATACGAAATCAGACCCTTATGTTTGTGGTTGAGGAGCAGTACGATACCGCCTGTGCCATGGCGCAGCACGCGTGCTTTCTCCACAATGCTGCCCTTCTTTAGTAGTTCCTGCTGCTCATCATCTTCCATTGCCGTCTTTTCAGTTGTCACGTTAATGTCCAAGTTAAGGGTCAAATATACCAACTTGGTCAAGGGCATCACGTAGAGCACCCGCGCCAGGTACTCCTCGTTAAGTTCGTAGTCCGGCGGCGTGTGCAGTGCCTCTGCCAAATGATGCTCATTCACGTAGCCTCTAAACGATTCGTTCATAATGCTCCCCTCCAGTCCATTTTTAAGATGTTTTATTACCTTAAACTTTACAATGCTACCAGGCAGTATGTAGTCGAGGTTGGTTTCGTTCTGGCTTTTAATTTTCAATTTGTCCTGATCCAAGCGCACACACTGGCAGGTACTCTTTGCGGAACTGTGCTGGATTTGCTTGACTTTCAGGAAGATCAACTGACCAATGTGATGCTGTTGTGCCGCGTCTGCGATGGGAACAAATGCCTGCAGCCCCTCAATGCCGGTTTCGATCACACAGCCGTGCTCCTGGATTTCCTCAATGGCACCTGTGAAGATGAATCCCTTCTTGATGCTGGCGTGGTGCAAGCTACTGTTCACTTCTGCCGGCTTAAGTGAGAGTAACAGTGACATGCGATTCCTTTCTGGTATCTCTGTTTTTATGGCGCGCCCATAGACAATCTGTCCCACGCTGAAGAGCACAGTCAGATCATGATATTCACTGCCATCGCCGGCCATGTAGGATTGAGCCACGCGTGCATATGCATCGGATATATCGGCCACTAAAGCGCGAGCTGTCATGCGACCGGGCAATGCTATTTGTAGTGAGGTGGCGTCCGCCGCTTTTACAACTCCCATCACCAGCATTCGGTCCCGAAGTGTGTCATATGTGAGCGTTTCCGCAGAGAACGCTTGCAGTTGGTCACTGTGCTCACCATCTATTTGCTTTTCCTTTGGCTTTGGACCTTTCTTTATCTTTCGCTGTGAGGCACCAAAAACCTGCAAGCCGCAAACCTCTGAATTTAGAACTAAGATACCCCTTTTCGGTTTGTACTTACGATATTCGATGGGCTGTTTTCGGCATTTGCTTGTAAATTTGCTATTCCGCCGCGCGGAAAGCTTTTTTCATTTGAAACCATTGCAAATAATATTAAAGCGTTAAAAATTTAAACAAGAAACACCGCAACGTGCCCTGTACACGTGCTGGACACTTTAAATACAAATGCTAAAGTAGTGCTGTACAACGTTCGATGGTTAAGTGCTGATAAACATAAAAGGCGCAACATGTGTAGAAAACAGTATGATGATAAATATTTATTAAACACGATTTTGAATTAAAAATTTAAAGAGGTTTAAAAACTGCAACAACAACAAACTTTTTCTCTAATTATTTAATCTTTAACAAGAATATGCCGTTGCTTATTTGATATGCGGCATATGGCGTCCACATTAGTATCGACACAGCTGCTTGAACGTGTATGTGTCCCTTTATTCCGGCACGCATGTGAATTGCGTTAATTTTATTTTGTTACAAAAATGCAAACTTTACGGGAATTTACGCGGAAAACAAAACGCGGTAATATATTAAAAATTGTACGAGAGCATTATCTACGTGATGACATTGGTTGCGGCTCAGATCTTTGCCAATATTGCTTTCAAAACGAGGTCTACCAATTGACGTCGGAGCATGACATCAAGAGCAGCATTTTCAAATTTCCTCACTACATTGTTTTGGATACCAACGTGGTTCTGGATCAAATAGATGTGCTTGAGGAGAATGTGCTCCACAATGTTATCGTGCTCACAACGGTACTGAACGAAGTGAAACACAAGAGCTCATCCATCTATAAGCGTCTCAATGAGATTATTCACGATCGCACGCGGAATTTTTATGTGTTTGTCAATGAGCATCATAAGTAAGCCCCGTCGATTGGGTACTTAGCCAAAATGATTCCAATTTACACTTTCCAGGGACACCTATGCCGATCGCGAGCCAGATGAGAGCGCCAATGATCGTAATGACCGCGCCATACGCTTGGCTGCCAAATGGTACGATACCCATCTGCATACCTCTCAGGCATCCAAGACCTTTCAGAGTAGCGGACGCACAGCTACACGTGTAGTGCTGCTCACTGACGATGCTGGTAATCGCGCCAAGGCCGAGGCCGAGGATATTTTGGTAGCTAGTGCGGCAGACTATGTTAAGTCGCTTGAAGACTTTCCATTGCTGGTCGACAAGTTGTCCCAGAAAACCTTTGAAAATGAGAAACAAGCGCTGCCCCAATATCCACCGCATTTGAGCATGAAGGAGCTGCTTGAGGGTTTGCGATACAAAAAATTACTGCAAGGCTCCTTCCAGGCATCTAGGGAGAACTATCTCGAGGGCAATGTCAATGTGGAGAGCTATGAAAAGGGCGTAAGTTTTTCGTTCTCAATCCTACGTGCTTAGTGGAATGACATTGTGTTGAAGAATGCGACTATCATTCCAAAGCTAAAAATCAATAACATTACAGTTAAAAAATGGAATTCCTGGACTAAACTATTACTTTACTATATTTCACAGATTTTAATACAAGGCCGCGAGTCGCTTAACCGCGCCGTAGACGGCGATATTGTTGCCGTTGAACTGTTGCCTGAGTCCGAATGGTCAGCGCCTAGTGAGATTGTGTTGGAGGAGAAAAATGTGTATGCCGATGATGTGCCCAGCGAGGAGCGGGTTGAAGAGGAGAAGGAAATGCTTCAACAAGTGCAAACCGCACCAGCTGCAGAGCGCACACCCACCGGTCGCATTGTGGGCATTGTGCGTCGCAAGTGGCGTCAGTATTGCGGCATTTTACAGCCCAGTCTGATTGAGGACACTACACGCCATATTTTTGTGCCCGCCGATCGCAAGATTCCGCGCATACGCATCGAAACGCGCCAGGCAGCCAAGCTGCAAAACCAACGCATAATTGTGACCATTGATAGCTGGCCGAGGAACTCACGCTATCCGCATGGGCATTTCGTGCGATCGCTAGGCCCACTGGGGAACATGGCCACGGAGAACGAGGTGATATTGCTGGAACACGATGTGCCGCACTGCAAGTTTTCCGAAGAAGTGCTCAGTTTTTTACCGAAAATGCCGTGGACCATTACAGAGGAGGATTATGCCAAGCGGGTGGACTTGCGCGATTTGTATATTTGCTCTGTAGATCCACCCGGTTGCACGGACATTGACGATGCACTTCATTGCCGCGAGCTGCCGAACGGAAATTTAGAAGTGGGAGTTCACATTGCCGATGTTAGTCATTTCATAAGGCCAGGCAATGCATTGGACAAAGAAGCTGCCGCGCGAGGCACTACTGTCTATTTGGTTGGTAAACGCATTGATATGGTGCCGGAGCTTCTAAGCTCCAATCTTTGTTCGCTGGTTGGTGGCGTGGAACGATTTGCCTTCTCCTGTGTTTGGGAAGTGGATAATCAAGCGAATGTTTTGTCCAAACGCTTTCACAAGAGCGTCATCAAGTCTAAGCGGGCTATGACCTATGAGGAGGCCCAGGCTCTTATTGATGATTCCACAGAGACTGGCGAAATCGCCAAATCGCTGCGGCATCTTAATCGTCTCGCCAAGATACTCAAGAAGCGGCGTATGGACAATGGGTAAGTATAACGTGACCGCCTCTTCGTACTCATGTAATAATGATTCATTTAAGCGCATTGGTGTTGGCCTCACCGGAGATACGTTTTCAAGTGGATAGTGAAACGCATGAGCCGCTTGAGGTGGAGGCCAAGCAGATGCGAGATACCAACTCAATGGTGGAGGAATTCATGTTGCTGGCCAATATAACCGTGGCGCAGCACATTGCGGCGGAATTCACAGAGTGCGCTGTGCTACGCCGTCACCCGAAGCCACCGCCGACTAACTTCGATCCGCTGGTTAAGGCTGCACGATATCAGGGCTTCGAGGTGGCCATAAATACTGGTTTGGAGCTAGCGCATTCACTGGATAAATGCGTTAAAGCCGATAATCCTTACTTCAATACAATGATACGTATTCTAACCACGCGCTGCATGATGCAGGCGGTGTACTTTATCAGCGGTAGCCTGCAAAAAGAAGAGTTTTTCCATTATGGTCTGGCTGCCGATATTTACACGCACTTCACCTCGCCCATTCGCCGGTATTCGGATATTATGGTACATCGCCTGCTGGCAGCCTCCATTGGGGCCGATAGCACCTATGCCCAGCTGCTGGAGCGCAAATCCAATGAGGAGCTGTGCAACAATTTAAATTATCGCCATAAAATGGCGCAATATGCTGGTCGCGCATCTGTCGCACTTAACACACATCTATTCTTTCGAGGCAAAGAGGAAGAAGAGGAGGGGTATATTTACAAAAATAGGTCAGATTTATCTTATTTGCTAATGCATTCTTTCTTTCAGCTATGTTTTGTTTGTGCGCAAGAATGCCTTGCAGGTGCTCATACCCAAGTACGGACTGGAGGGCACATTGTATCTGAAAGGCGACAAGGATGGCAAAGACGGTCTGGAGCGCACCAAAAGCGAAGTAATATTCACATTCAATGAGGAGGACCATACGCAAAGATGTGGCAATGTGATTTTCCATTCCTTTGATCCTGTCACGGTAAGGCTGAGTCTGGACTCGAGCAACGTGCAGCATGAAAAGCTGATATTCAAACTGGTGAAGCCATACATTAAGGGTTTTAGTGTAGAGACAGCACCGGAAGCCAGTACAGCAGCAACTGCACAGCCTCCGGCCAAAAAATCCAAGAAGGACAAAAAAAAGAAATAGACGAACGAATATTTTGTTACAAATATTTTCTACTATTTAATTAAACCCTAGTTTAATGCGAAATAAAGTAAAGAATATTCAGTTACCTTCATACATGATAATATTTTAATTTTATTTACGTACTTCACTCTAACTGAAAATATTAGAGTATGTCGGAAGACATGGTGCAACGTCATCATCCAAGGTATATTAACCTTATGTAAAAGCTTCAGTTGTTAAACAATTGCAGAGAACCGATTGCAGAACGTTCTGATCAATTAAAAGTTAAATTTCGAAATGCTCTTTTGTGGATATAAAAGATGAAATCGAATTGATTTTTCAAAGTTCACAAAGAAACGTATGTAGTATACTTGATTTTAACTTTGGTCATTTTCAATTCTTCACTATTAGTTTTTTATTGAATTTTACTTAAAGCTAATTCCATACATTATTTAAATGCGTTCATAGTTTAATTCGATTTGTTAGTTTGGCTATATATGTAAAAGTCGAATGTTTCTCTATTCGCTCATTATAAAAACATTGTTGTCATGGCTTTTTAATTGTGGTGAGAGTATTACTTAAGTCGAAAACACTTTAAAATGCTCATGTAGTGAGAGTGTTTCGTTAAACCTTTGATCCAATGTTTTTGAGTTCTGGATTTCACTTACTGTGCGAGCAATTAAATATCATTGCAACGTTTCGACTTTAAGGCGACGGTCGTGTCTAAGCTGGAGCTGTAATTTCCTATATAGCCTATAGAGGATCTACATATACATGTACATTAATATATACCCAATAAACTCATTGTTCAATTGACGCATTTGTGAAAAACGTACGAACCAATGGAGCTGGTTACCGATGCAGTGAATAAAACCAACATTGAAGGCAGTAAGTTTCAAGAACTAACCTTCATTGTACTAAAATATGGAAAAAAAAACCAAAGAATTAACTATCTATGTTTTAACCAATATTCTGACTGTAAATACATATGCGTATATTTATACTATATACAAAAATAAAAAAAAATATATAAGTATTTTCAATCGAATCTTCGTTGACGCAAACGCTTATATAAACCATCAAAATTATTAAGTACGCTTTGGAATGGTAAAACTGGCAGAACTCTTATTATTATCGTATATCAATGGCGCTCTGATTATGCTGTTCTGTCTGGCACAACCGATATATACCATACATAGGCAATGTGCGACAAGTGACCGCGACGTAGTCGTTCGAATATATATACAATTTAATTATCCAATATCGTATATTGTGAAAGTGTAAATTAGTTTTGCTTTGGCCGATTTAAGTCTTTATCGAGCGCCCAAATTTATGCAGCATTTAATGAGCCACCCAACTGTACATCCCATAAGACAGTGCGTTGAACTCGAAAACTACTAATCGACTTAATGCTCTTCATATCAAGGTGCTGCTTCGTCTATATATGGAATGCCAGTTGATGCGCACAGTCCATTCTACTTGGAGCTGTACCGCAAGTCTGTGCAAAATCCAGTCGCTTTTTGGGAGGAGCTGGGACATTTGCTGGACTGGGACAGGCCATGGCAGCAGGTGCTGGATAACAGCAATCAACCATTTACCAAATGGTATGTGGGCGGCTATTTGAATGCCTGCTACAATGCCATAGATAGACACATACTGGCCGGCAGGGGGGACAAGGTGGCGCTCATCCATGACAGTCCGCTGACGGAAACGGTGCGCAAAGTCACTTACCAGGAGCTATACGATCAGGTTGTCCTGCTGGCAGGTGGACTGGCCAAAATGGGCGTGACCAAGGGCGATCGAGTGGTGATCTATATGCCGCTAATACCCGAGACCATCGTAGCCATGCTGGCTATTGTTCGACTGGGCGCCATACATTCGGTGGTATTTGGCGGATTTGCTGCACGGGAGCTCTGCTCGCGCATTGAGCACGTTGAGCCGAAACTGGTGATCGCCGCTAATGCGGGCGTGGAGCCAGGTAAGGTGGTTCCCTATCTGGACATACTGCACTCGGCCATAAATATGTCGCGCTGGAAGCCACCGCAACCCAACATCATATTTATGCGCGAACAGGTTGCCTTAGATATTCTGGATGATAAAGCCGACATACTTTGGTCAACGGTGTTGGACATGGGCAAAGCTAGTCAACCGGTGGCCTGTGTGCCCATCGAAGCCAATGATCCACTTTATATACTTTACACGTCCGGCACCACGGACAAGCCGAAGGGTGTGCTGCGCACAATTGGTGGTCATCTGGTGGCACTGATGTACACGCTGAAAATGATTTATGGCATTCAGCCTGGCGATACATGGTGGGCTGCCTCTGACATGGGCTGGGTTGTGGGACACTCTTATATATGCTACGGTCCGCTTTGTCTGGGCGCCACAAGCGTCATGTACGAAGGCAAGCCAGATCGCACACCGGATCCGGGACAGTACTTTAGGTAAGTATTAAAAGGAGGAAGCTTCCTCTTACACGATGCTTCCTTTTGGTCCTCGGTAGTTTTTAGGAGAAATTGCTGTTACTTACTTTTGCTTTTAGAATTATTGACCAGCACAAGGTATGCGGCATCTTCTCAGTGCCGACCTCGTTTCGTGTGATACGACGTGCCGATCCGGAAATTAGCTATGGGCGGCAATACTGCATGAAATCCCTGCGTGCCATTTTCATAGCTGGCGAGCATTGCGACTACGAGACAAAGGCCTGGATAGAGAAAACATTCAAGGTGCCGGTGCTGAATCATTGGTGGCAGACGGAAACTGGTTCAGCTGTAACGGCTACATGTTTGGGGTTCAAACATAATCTCAATCCACCCATGTATTCTACCGGCCTGCCCCTTGTGGGCTACGAAAGTAAGTATTTACTTGATAACTCGTTAAACCTAAAGTCTGTTAACCACTCTTATAACTATGCATCTAAACAGTTAAGGTACTAAAGAAGGATGGCACTGAGGCTCTTCCTTCTGAACTGGGTCGCATTGTTTTAAAGCTGCCGCTGCCTCCTGGCAATATGGCCACTCTGTATAGAAACGATGAGCTCTATCGCAAGCTATACTTCCAAAAGTTTCCGGTAGGCCATGCTACTTGATTATAGAGATTTTATAATTTCTTGTATGTTAATTGCAGGGCTACTACGACACCATGGACGCCGGCTACAAAGACGAGCGCGGCTACATTTTTGTCACGGCACGCGATGACGATGTCATTAATGTGGCCGGCCATCGTCTGTCGACCTCCAGTCTTGAGGATGCTGTGCTTCGGCATCCTGACGTTGTCGATGTGGCTGTATTTGGTGTGCCGGAGCCAACTAAGGGACAAGTACCACTCTGTCTATACATTCCCGTCGATGGCTGCAAGAAAACAGATGCCAAATTGTCCACGGAGATAATCAAACTCATACGCGATGTTGTGGGTCCAATTGCAGCCTTTCGCCTTATCACCTCGGTCAATAACTTGCCACGCACGCGCTCCGGTAAAACCATGCGTAAGGCCATGGCTGACTTTGCCCGCAATGAGCGGGTCATCTTGCCGGCGACCATCGACGATGCCAGCGTATTCAGCGAGATACGGCGCGCCCTGCAGCATCTGGGCTATGCGATGTCTGCGCCCGATCCCATAGTGGCCAAGCTGCTGGACTGATCTGGCCACAGTCGACTCATCCGCTGGTGTTTTTGTGCAATATATTGTAGTTAGTTTAAATGTTCTACGAATCAAATAAAGTATCGTTTTTAAAATTATTTTAAAACTGCAAAAATAGTTTCAAACATGGGGAGCTGGTAAAAACTAGAGTCGTTCAAAGAACACGAATGATGATAATAAATGTCAAGAATATTTGAAATTTAGTTGAAAGTACATCTTCAAATTCTACACACACACACACTCACATCCATATGTGTAATTGCGAAAATAATTTAAATGTTAATGCCCAGTGGTAGCGAACTATGCCCTCCAACCGTTCGAACTATTCGTATAATATGCGCGCAACTAAAACTCAATCAGTTTATTCAAATTTTGTGCAAATTTTGTGCGACATTGTTTGCTATCATTGCCCATGAATAGTGGAGGGTGACAGCGCGTGTATCGCACCCAGTCCCATGCCCACTTCCATTACCATTCCATTCCATGCCTATGCTGCATTATGTCCACATATGGCGAGCACTATGCTGCCTGCCCTGATTTCTGCACTCAACATCAAAGACCGCAAATGTGTTAAGTGTAACCCAATTAGTGGGCTGCGCATGTGAATACACTGTGAGAACATTCTTGCGGACGTGAATACACTGCGGCACTTCACAGTGGAGTACATTTACATGGATAAGATTTCGAAATCTCTGTCGAAGTGTGCTCTTGGATGGGATTTGTTATCAGTCGGTATTAGTAGAAATCGTCGAGGAACATTTTTACCGTCGTTCCAATAGAGCTATATGCAACCGCTGTGCGATGGTAATCAGACTTTACTCATGTGTAGGAAGCATGGTATCTGAAAAATCACAAAAATCAAGCCGTAAGCACTCTTGCCTTACTCTATCAATAATTCCTAAATTCGGCCAATACTTGAATGTATCTGCTTATCAGATTAGCCAAAATCAGTTAAACTTTTCTCCACCTGTTGTTTAGTTGTTACATTGCATACAGAGCTTTTAATTCTTTTGTTCAATTCGGTTTCGTAACAATTTAGTCAATTGGCGCTTTAAAAATGTGCCGGAATTTAATGCTAAAAAAAAAGCTAGCAACAATATGTGAACTCATCTGTGCTCAGAAAGTATTCAATAGTTAATACTTGGAATCGGAATTGGCACATAAATCGCGATTTCTGTGTTAATTAAAAAATTGCACCGAGACTTCGGGCCAAGTGGCCGTCGCTATATAAGCCGGGCTAATGGCAGATAAAATAATAGAATAACATTATTATATAAATAATATTATCGTAAAAAATAATTCTGCCCTGATATTCTAAAGGCAAAAGCACTGTTAATGTGCATCCGCTAAAGTTGAATTATTAGAAATAGAATCAAATGTGACAAATTTGATTTGCTTATGTAGCATTGATACTAAGTTAAGCATTTTGTTTTCCTATACTTTCGCCCCCATTGTCTTCTCAATATGTAAAAAGTCAGAGTCCAATAGTTTGAATGCCAATCACGCGCCATGGCAAATTAATTGCAACGTTTCGTCTGCAAATCCCTAGCTCATAAACTGAAGATTACTTTACCTACCTTACGTACAAACGTAAGTGTTTGCAAGTTAACTGCAGCAGGTGTGTGTCAACTTATCTGGCATTCGATTTAAGGCGAACGAAAGATGCTTTAACAAAAGTCTATCAAGTATAATGGCTCGTAAGTGCAATATTAACGCACATAACTACCTTTAAGTGGGCGACGCTCATAAAAATGCGCTTTTATAACATAATTAAAAGCTGATAAAACTTATATAATAGATCAACATATTGAGGAATTCATCGCTTCTGTTTGTATTACAATATTTTACTTGCTTTTGTCTAAAAGTTACCAAAGCACACATAATCAACGTTCGCTCGGTGCTCGGTGACGTATGCGTAATATTTGTGCACGCCCACCAACCGGCGTACTCCTGTATCTGTCTGTTTAAGCTCAACATGTGGTCCTTTGTCATGTGTGTGTGTGTGTGTGTGTGTCTGTTGGACCAATGGCAGGCTTGCATTTGGTCTGTGTGCGTGCTCAGCGGAAGTAAATAAAAGCTGATGTCCTGTCAAGGCAGACCATCATTCGAGTGCCTGCGTTCAACAAGTTCAATTCTATCAGACAGTGAAGTCATCTACAGCAAAGCCGCAGCCAGTTTTGCAAGTTTTTGAACATTCTAAGTGATCTTAAACAAAATTGACAACAGGTAAACAAAATGTACATTGAACAAATATTATAATTAATAAGAGTGCAAAAGTTAATGTAAAAATTACAGTTCTGAATATTTGCATAAAAAATTCAAATTCATTTGGTGCAAAACCTAATAAAATCTAGTTAGTTGTATTTTTTAAAAAATTTATTCTTAAATAACTTCAGTGTTTATTGTCGAATCTTTGTTTTATAGGACATGGACATGTGCACATTTCTTAGTTTTAAGGAATGCACTTAAGTGACAATCATATCCAAATCACCAGTGCTATATATTTTTTATAAATCAAATTTGGTGTCTCTAGTTAGATTCTAGAGACAATACCTACAGTCGATGCATTTATACAGTGTCAGATACTTATAAAGCATTTATATGGCAACCTTACCTTTTACCTTTTATAGTATACATCCCCTAATATATAACATTTTTATGCAATTCAAATTTAAAGCGTTAGTAGTTGGTATTTTATCAACAAGATATTACGAGTTTTACTTAAGTTTTTCATATTTTTTTTTTTTAACAGGTAGCTTATTATTTTCTGGGCACGTTATTCTTAAAACATAAAAGTCTGATATTCATTAAGTTTTACGACGATATTAATCGTCGTTCTGAGAAGAATATTGTCATATCGAATCAGCTTGATCATAATTTTGATCAAGAATATATATTATATATTTCTTGATAGAATTTTCGTAACTCCATATCTTTTATATATTTTTTTTATTTTATGTTATTTTTCGTTATCAAACCCAAAGTTCTCCAGTAAAAAATTAGATCGAAGCTTTTTTCATTTGCGCTGCCTTCGGTTAAACGCGAAAGAGTTTGCATTTGGTATAAAGTATTTTCTGGCATTTTGCTTCCGTCTTTCAATTGATGTATAAAAAACGTTGCAACGGGTTCTAATCTACGCAGATGCACGCCCAACACGTACATGACATTAGAGGCTTGAATACAGCATTGTTTGGCGTTGACACACAAGGGAAGAGAGACAAATACACAGATACACATATGCATGGCCAACTAACTTGCCACTGATTGCGGCAGCCATCATTCGTAAAACGGGCCGGGCCGTACGAGTGCATTCGACTTTTTTTTTTTATAAGTATACATCATCATCAGGCTGGGGACAGGTTGCCATTGCCGTTGCCTACTCTGCCTGGAGCTTAATAGAAACAAATTGTCTGATTCGTAAACACGTTAGCGAACATTAGAGCCGTCTTTTACTGGCTGCTGTCATCAAGGTTAGCAGGGAAATTTAATACGTTGCCGCTGGCTGCAAGCAGAACTTCTTTCAATCACAATATGGCATTGTCCTGGCAACAGCAGAGCGCAACGATAATCAGGCACGTAGCATGCAGATTATTACAAGTTAATCAAAATTAGTTGAGCACTCGGCCTGAGCTGCTCGTCTCTGATGCTTCTGTTAACTTAATCCGCTTGCTAATCGTGTTTTCTCCAAATTAAAACGACAGTGCACTAGTCGGATACGCCCGACTAGGAGTTACCCTAAAACTGAACTTTTTACTTTTTAGCCCAACTATGTGTATTTACCGAAGCGCAATGCTGATCAAGAATATAAATACAAATATATTTCTAAACATGCATACCCTTTGAACCGATTTTAAATAGGTTGAGGGTATATAAATTTTAATCATCTGATGTTTTGTACTTGCAGTATGTCTCACGCTCAGAGCTTTGCGATTTGCTGCCTAGCCATTGTCCTGTTGGCTGTGTGTGTGCAGAGTGCAGAAGCAGCCTCACAGGCACCACTATGCCAGCCCGGCATTTTCGAGGAGATGCCTGAACATATCAAAAAGGTTTGCATGGCCCTGGAGAATTCCGATCAATTGAATTCTGCACTCAAATCCTACATCAACAATGAAGCGTCTGGTAAGCATTATTGAGTAACCCACAGAATTCATAACAAAAGTGTGCAATTTTTTAATTTACAGCTCTTGTTGCGAATTCCGATGATTTGCTAAAAAACTATAATAAACGCACAGATGTCGATCATGTATTCCTGCGCTTTGGCAAACGTCGTTAAAGACCTTGCCGTATAACCTTCTTAAATCATTCTCCAACGATGCTACGATACGACCCTGGATAACGATCGATAGGTTTTTTTTTTAGCTGAAAACTCAACACAAATGGCGTCTTCTCCCTATATGCATAATGTATTCTCGGCACATTGGCGTTAAACATTTAAAATAATCAACTTGGAAGCTCTCTAGTTCATTAATAAATCAAACAATTTAATGTATACTTACTCGTTAATATATTATATTTGTATATACATATATACACGTACATACTCAAGGACCCCCGAAGAACGTATTGTACATGTTGATCTCTTTATTTATATTTTGATTTAGAACACTTTATTATTCAATAATAAAAAAAAAAATGTTTATACCACATAATATTCAATAATAATTAACAGTACATATTTCCCTTACACAAAGCACTTGCAAAAATAACCTATATATAATTAAATTGTTATGACGTTTGAAAATGTAAATCTTAACTGCATTAATTTTTAAATAAAGTCTCTTTTTCTTCTCAAACTCAATGCGTGAAAAAATGCAATCAAAAGTTTATTTTTCAATATTTTTTTAATGGAATTGATTCCTGTGAGAAATTGTAACCAGAATTTTTTATTGCGGATCATATTTGGGATTTTAGAGATACAAATAAGACTTGAAAATGCAGTATCATTTTGTTGTCAACTCGGCTCGGGTAATAGGTCATTGATTTACTATAAGGGCAACTATTATCCTGTTCGAAAGGGATATTTTTTTTTTGGCATTATTGCCAAAATCTTTAATTATTTCTTAATCAGACAGCCATTATAATGTCAGGAATTCTAAATTTCAGTCTGCTAAAATTTAAGATTTGTATTAAGGTAGTTCCACCCTTTCCAAATTTAAATACTTTTCATTCAGCATTATTCCAAAGCCTACTTATAATGGGTAGATAATATTTTCACGTAAAATTTTGTAATTGGGATAGGCCGTAACTTCGATTACCGTTTACTTGACAATTACAATCTCAATATCCAAATTATATTTTATTTTCTTAAATTACCGAATAAAAGTCTATGGATAGTTCCACAAAAAAATATATTTTTTTATTGCAGTTTCGCACCCACATTTTTTTTCAGGCATATTTATACAAGAAATGTTAACAATTAGAACAAAAAAAAAAAAATAAGGTAACTCGACAACGATTGAAAAATCACTAAAAAATTTCTAGCAATTAATAATTTTCAGATTATTAAAGTTGGCAACTGTCAATCACTGTTGTTCCTAATAACACATAAAATATCAACATTATAAAACATTAAATTCATATTTGTGTCGACTTTGGTTTAACATAAGTCAACGAAAGTTGCATTTGCATCAAAAATAATTTATATTTTTAAAATTTCACAAGTCGATTTTGATGGTTCCGTAGATCAACAATGTGCACAATAATTTAAAGCGTTGTTATTTGTAAGTAGTAAAATCGCTCCAATGGATTTTAAGCGATAGTTCAGTTTCAGCTTTTTATTTGTTTGCTGTAATAAAAATGTATTAAAAATTCTGCATATTATAGCATTGTTTGTAAATTTTAGATCACTTGCGTTGTTTTCTTTGCATTGCACGCTTTTATTAAGTAAATTATTTAATTAAACAAAAGTTAAATAAACAATAGAGCAAAACGTAAATAAAGCATTCCACATTAAATGGTGAAATAAATATTCTTGGTAAAATTCTTTTTCTTTTAATTCTATAATTTAAAAAATCTTAACAAACGATTTAGTTAGCAGATTTTTTGGCTTGAGTTATTTATTCTTAGGTATTTGTACTTTGATTTCATTGTACTTTAATTCATTAGTTTTAACTGATCATTTTCAGTATACTTGTTCAATGCGTATTTGCTTAGATTGCACAAACGAGACCAACAAATTCAGTTGTAGGCGTAAGAATTATTTATATATATATATATATGGAAAAGCGAAATAAATGTTATAAGTACCTGGAGTATTATTCTTCTTTTTTTTCTCGTTTGCTTAGAGCAAAAAAATTTTCTTCAACTTCATTTAGAATATTTTAAGTTTTCTTTACTGTTAATTTATGATACTTTATATATTTTTTCGTTTACTTTTAATATTGATTGTAACTCAAGATATTTTTATCTTATTTGTAGGCATTGGGAAAATAAAAAAAATGTATATGTATATGTTTGTATACAAAAGCCTTACTTTTATAGTTTCGAAATGGCATTTTGGTTTTATCAGTCTTTTTAAATTTTATATATCACCGTTTTGAACTATCTATTTTTCAGCCTTTGATGCCACATTAAAAATTTTTTTTGTAATTTATAAATTATAAACAAATAAAATTTGTTTTCACAAAAACAAAAGTGTAAATAACATAAAAGTGCAATAATATAAACAAAGTTTATCAAATTATTTCGTTTTTTTTTTGTTTTTTGTTATTTAATTAATTATTATTTTTTTTTTTTTATATATATTTTCACCTTTTTTTATAATCCTTTCAGTAGATTTCCTTCACACTTCTAGAACGTTTAAAAACGCCTTTGATTTTGTTAATTTAGTTTTCTCATTCCTGTAAAAAGAAAACTAAATGCTACATAAATTTCATAGAAATGCGACAAGAGGCCGCATTTAACGTAGTAAAACTCAACAGTTTCTATAAATAGGTCTGTACATTAGTAACTCTCAGAAAAGGACAGATGTAGAGTAATCTTAAAGAACCCCGGACAATGGATGGAGTTTGTTTTGTATTGTATAAGAATACAATCTGTATTATTTAAAGCTTTTTTTTTAAATTTTAAGAATTTAAATGTTGAGTTACCATTTAGTTTGAGATATATAATAGTTATTATTGGTTTTTAGCTTTTCAGCGGCTTGCAACTTAACTTACCAAACATGTGTGTATTTCTTTTTTAATATTCTTTTTTTGTTTTTTTGTTTTCTTTTTCTTTTGAAAGTGCCTTTGAACATTTTAGTTAAGCTTCTCTTGGAACATTTGTATGTTCTTTAGACACTCGTCTTGCTTAAGTTTGTTTTTTCTTTAATCATCAGTTTAAATTTTTTACGCGAAGATATGTGTGTCTATTTAAAAATTTGTATCAATAAACATTTAAGATCGTTTTGAATGCGACAGATTCTTGTTTGTTCTTCGGATTCATTTTGTTTTGATTCTTTTTTTAATGCTTTCAATTTTTTGGCATTTTGATATATTGCACATTATGGTTTGGGCTGTTACTTCAATATGATTGTGGCTTGAATTGTTAGAGTATGTAGTTTGCTGCTTCTTGATAAAAAACATTTGTAATATCTTTTTGTAATTTGTGTTGTTGCACTTATTTTGATTGGCTTAATTAGTTGAATTTGTACTATATATTTGGTTAAACAAAACATTTGAAATAATAATCTTTAAGTTTAAATAAGTTTAATGCATTACACACATTTTTGAACATTATTTTATTGACTTTGATAAATTTTAAGATTTTTGCTTTGTTTTGCTAATAAATTGTTGTGTATTTCTTTGTTTTTTTTTTCCTTTTGTTTTGCTCAGCTTAATGAATAAAAGTTACATAATTACGATTTTGTAGCTTAAATTGTTGCTATTATTAGGAAAAGAAATTATAATTGCGTTCTTTTTCACGTCAGTAGATTTAAGAAACAAATAATATTTGGGAAATCTTAGTTAATTTTTTCAGTTATTTAAGATATATTAAAAAAATTAGAAATAAACAAAAGTTTCAATTTGTAAAGAGATGTTTTGCCTAATAGCAGATTGATTTAAAACTAAAATTTACACATTGCAATTGTTGTATACAATATGACATGATTCACAATATTGATTTACTTTTGGATCGCATTCATCAAGTAGATAAATTGAAAAATATTTGTAAAATATAAAGAAATATACATAATCCGATTTATTGGCGGGAGCACTTAAAGCGATGCAAGGCTCCATTTGTCCACTAACAAAACATTTAACAACAGGCGATACAATCTTCTTGCCAGTCACAGTGATAGGGTATTGCAAAGACAAACAAACACAAAGGTTTCGGAAAATTGGATAGGATAGATAGGGAGATGAAAAGCAAGACGTAGCAACACGTTTCAACTTAAACGCTAGGAAAAGAGAACTTTATGCTTAAGACTAATTGTGTGTGTGTTTTCAATGTTTGTGGGTATGTGTGTCTACGTGTACGTATTAATTTATATAGCAAGCAAATTTTTGCATTAAACATTCATATGGTTATGCTCGTTAGCCCTAATCCCTTGTTTTGGTTTTTGGCATACGTGTTGGAGCACGCGCAGCGTTCTTCACTGATGGGTATCGCCATTCGAGGGATGCGGCAGACTCTAGTTTAGTAATAGGCAGCTGCATTTGAATAATTCTGCGAATATGCCTGCGAATCTATTGGGCAGTGGAAGGTCGCAAATTTTGATGATGATGCATATGCAAAATTAAAAAATAATATTTCCATCATTCACTTACCATAACCGGCATAGGCGCGTTCATCGTAACCAGCGCTCTGCTGACTGTAATCCGCCTGGCCAGCTGAATTGTAATCAACGGCAGCCGAGCCATACTGCTGGCTATAGTCTTGGCTATATGGCTGATAGCGCGTGTCCGGCTGGGTGGCATATCCCGTGGAGCTGTTAATAAAAATGGTTAATTTTAGCAACCCCCTTTTCCAAGCTATAGTATAGTAACTAACTGTTAAACTGTAACTTACTTGTAACCCTGATATTGACTCTGATCGTATTCGGTACCATGATGCGACGCATAGCTACTGCTGGCTGGTGTGGTCGACTGGGTTGTGTGTGCTGTATAGCCGCTGCTCTGACCATAGCCATTGTAGCCTTGCTGAGTAGTTGCCGAAGCACTGTAGCCGCTCTGAGCATATGGATCGACCTGCTGTGTCTGGTCGTGCGTCTGATAGCCACCATGATGACTGCAGTGAACGTTGGCATTAATATTATGTTTAATTTAAGAGTTTTCTATTTGAGCTTTACATTTCTTCACATTTGTGGTAGCGTGAGGACAATAGCTGTCAGATAAATAGTCCGTTCTATGTGTAAATTTCTTGTGCTTGTAAGTATATAAGGAATTACAGAAGATTCTTTGGCAACTGCTACTTTCCGCTTAGATGTTTTATACATTGCTATTATGCCCCGGTCAAGTATATTATAGTTTTGCCAACTCCGACCCACTGTGTAGTGAAAAGTTAGTGTGTCTGTTTCAATGCAAACTAGTCCCTCAGCTTTAAAGCTATGTTCGTGAAACTGAGGAACGGACCATCTTTCTGTTCCAATATCATATATCCGTTATGAGAATGTTCGATCGGAAATTAAGTTCTTATATGGACAAATTTTTTGTTTATTAAGATGATCTTAATCTGAACAAACCCTGAGATTATAAGCTATATATTAATTGCTATCAAAATGACTATCAAAATGGTTACTAAGAGGATGCAAGTAAGCATTAAAGAAAGGCAAATTGTTAGCCAGCCGTAAAGCTATTGAGCTTACCTTGGCGCTGGCGCGTGATGACTGGGCGGTGAGCCATATGTTGTTTGGGGCATATGCTGGGATGCCGAATGATACTTTGGTGTCATAGGCCGCTGGCTATAGGGTCCGCCCTCGTATCGTCCACGTTTGGGGCCTGGACCTCCGGGTGCGCCGCGTTTGAGAGCTGGTACCGGTGCAATTTGTGTATTGACATTATGTGCCTGTTGGTGATGTTGCATGGGTGGCCGACTCATACCTTGATTGTAACCACCGCCGCGTCCGCGCATAGAGCCGCGACGAGGCATTCCTCCATGATCGCCTCCTGGTCCGCCCATGGAGCTAGCATGATGTGAGTGCGGATACATGCCATTGCCCCCGCTGCCGTTCATGTGTGGATTGTAACCCCCGCCTCGTCCGCGACCGCTGAATGGACCGCCGCGACCTCGACCTCGACTAATATATGGAGGCGGTCCTCCACCGTTGCTACTATTGCTGCCAGGCGCACCGCTCGCCACGTGTGAGTTAACCGCTGTCGTGCCTGTGCCGGCCGTTGCTGCATCTGTACCATCTTCACCTGCTGCTTCGCCTGTCTGCTGCTCACCAGCTGCTGCAGCTGTGGGCACCGGCGATACAGTCTTGTTGTTATCGGCGCCCGTGTGCTGTTTGGGCGCTGCATGGTTTTGATATGTAGCTGTTCTATTCAACTGATGTTGTTTCATTTAGTGCACTTACGCTGTTGGTATATTGGTGGGCGTCCGCCTCGCATGCCCATTGGAGCACCGCGTGGTTGAAAACCGCCGCCACCCCGGCCTTGATAGCCCAGTCCGCCTCGAGGACGCATGCCGCGTGGAGGTCCTTGCATCATACCCTGCATAGGCGGCCCACCGCCGCCCATGCCACCACCGCGCATGCCACCCATAAAGTGACCGCGACCCATGCCCCGTCCACGTCCCCGCTCGAAACCACCACGCATGGGTGGGCCTCCGCCGCGGCCTCTGTAACCACCGCCACGTGGCCCACCTACCGGGGGGGCCGCTACTTGTGCAGCTCCTTCCATGCTCTAGCTGAGGTTATAACAATGGCAATGCTACTTTTAATTATTTTACACAGCCCGCAATACTGAGAGACCAACACATACACACAGACTACACTCGGACGCGCACACACGCTGTCGTTTTTAGTTTTCACGAATTATTAAACCATACAAATCATTAACAATAGTTTTGTATTATATGCCGCTCTTTTACCACTATTTTACCACTTTTCTTTGTCGGTAAACTATTTTTGCAGTTACCTAAACATAAAAACGCGTCCGAGTAAAGTGAAAAAATATGGCGGCGACTATTGATTTTTTCGTGTGTGCAGTGTTAGATTTTATCGATAGAATAATTAGACAAATTTTGTATCGATATTTTCAGTGTTGTTAAATGCAGTTGTAAAGACGTTCGCTAGCACTGGCGCTGACATAAACAAACAAGATTTCCACGTATTCAGCATTTTCCAAGCTTAAATTGCGTGTTTTATTTGTAATTTGAAATGTCGTCGTGGATAACGGGGCTGGCGGATAAGGCAGAGAATATACTAAACAAAATAGACCAGAATGCTGCTACGGCTTTGCATATTGAAGCTGGTCCAGCGTTAGATGCTATGAAGAACAGCCTAACTAGCAGTACACAATCTTTTAAAACCACACTCTCTCCGGCCAAGCGTGGCACAAGCAACAGTAGCACACCCATGTCCTTGTCTATGGTTGGCAACAGCGCCTCTAGCGCCAAAAGCGAGGGTTCGCATGTGGTGACCACAGAGTTGCGACAAAAGTTGACCACCTCGGCCAGTTTCTCAGTCAATCCAGACAACGGGAACGGTATGGACACCCATGAATTGGCGGCATTTAAGATCGCTCTCAACGAGATTACTAGCGAGCGCGATGAGTTGCGTTTGAGACTTGATGAGCTAAACCACGACAATGAGAACCTTGCCCTGAAGCAGCGGGTACAGGAATTGGAAAGTCTTACTCAAACGTTATCTGAGGAACGCGACAGGGCCGTCCATGAGCTTAACGAGGCACAAACTGCTCACATGGCCTACGTACACTCCATCTCTGAATTAGAAACGAATCTCGCCAAGCTTCAACAAGAATATGTAAGCACAGCACACAAGTTACAAATGCAAACCAAGGAGACGGATCAACAGCGCCTTGAGCTGCACGAGTATCGCGTCAAAGCGCAGCGTGCACTGCAAGCGAAAGATGCGCTAATTGCCGAGCTCAAACAAAAGCCGATTGCAGAAGGCGCAGAATGTGAACTGGCTGCCAAGGAGAGTGAAACGCGTTTTCTTCAAATCGAATACGATGCTCTTAAGCAGGAGCTGCAGCACGCCAGCGAAGAGCAGCAGAAACTACGCGTTCAGCTGGATGATTGCATTGCGCTGGAGCGCCAACATGAGCTGGAACTCGGCATCGCCCGTCAGCGGGAGCAATCGCTCACCAAAGATCTTCGTACAGCACGTGAGCACAATATGGCCATCGAATCGGAGCAGCGCATGCTAACGCAGGAGTTGACCTCGCTGCGTCAACAGATGAGCAATCAATTGGCCGCTGCCGCCACACGCCTGCAGGAGAAGGAAAAACAATTGCAACAGCAACGGCAGCTTGTAAGTGAGACCGGATTTACAAGTGCAAAGACTGACTACGAAAACCGCTTGAAAGCCCTAACTCAATCGCTGGTCGAGCGTCAAGGTCTGCTGGAACGGGTCACTGCGGAGCGTAATGCTTTGCGTCTTCAGCACGAGAACATGCAGACACAGCTGCAGCAGAGCATGCACTCCCTAGAGATGGGTCATCAACGTGGCATCTCCAGTTCGCGCAATACGCTGCTCTCCAACAGTACCGATGACGGTACGTTTATGATTGTCATGTGGCCATAAATTGGACAATTAAATTAAGCTTTATTTCCAGTCAAGGCACAGTTCCCCCTGCTCATGCATCCCAGCCCGTTTGACAATCGTGTTGCACGTCGTTTTAAGCGCGCCCTTCGACAAGCAGACTCTGTAGGTATACGTGTCGGCGCCTTTTTACGTCGCTATCCAATGATGCGCATTTGCATAATTGTTTATGTAGCGTTGTTGCATCTTTGGGTTATGTTTGTGCTGCTCTCCACAAGTCCCAACTGAATGGTAAAACAAACATCCGTTACACATTTTTCGGATTCTAATTTCAAATATTGCATATTATTTAGTATTATTTATATAGATATATGTTACATAAGTTGGTGGTTCAATTCTGTGTTGCCAAAATTGATTACACTTTTTGTGTATAATGTATTGCTTAGAGCTATTTGCTCACAACAAAAATAAAAGAAAAAAAATTATCTATCAAAATTTAAATTCAATAAACATCTCGACTATGTACAAAGTATGGTTATGATAATTGCAAGGAGCTAAGCTTTAAACAGTAAGCAAACAAATAACAAGACAAGAAAAATTCATTCTACATGTCGAAAGTCAAGTCACAGTTCCAATATTGCATATTGATTTCAACTATATATAGTCGTTATAGTAAATACCGATTACTCTATATATGTATTACATATTTAAGTCAACAAGCATGTTCATATGTTGGGCCTGTCAACAGGGCAAGTCATATCGCGCTGAGCCAGAGGGTTGATATGGAGTTAGCATCCATAGAGAGAGACAACAAAAGAGAGTTTTAGTAGTAGAGACTTTTGGGGCGATTCGCGTAAAACAGGCGCTATATGCCCCGCAAACGTGTATATCAGTCATCGGCATAGTAGCTGACATAGACCGCATCGCCACCGATGCTAATCAGGCATTGACCCTATAACAGAGTAGAAAAGAAGCATAAACACCTATAAATAAATCGGTTTTTTTATATATTACCTGATTTTTGTGCTGATTATCAAATAACATCAGTTCGGTCAAATAAAAGGAGACCATCGCATTACCTCCTAGGGAAGCAATATGGGCGCGCACCACGGCCAGCAGCTCAGTGATGAAGCCATGCACGAATCCGCTAATGCCACCGTATTCGCGTATGGAGGTACTCTCCCTAATGAAGAAGAAGTTCAGATTGCCCAAATACTTTTCAATCCGTCCACCTGGTATGAAGCTAAGTGGGGTTAAGTCCACTCCATGGCGATCGCGTAGCGGGAACTGTTTAAAAACATCCAAAGAACTGAGTGGAGAACAAGAAAAAGAAGCAATCTTCCACTTACATAGCGATTGCGCGCCGCTGGTGTCATGTTGAGCGGCTTGGCTGGCGGTAAAGCTGTCGCTAAATTATTTAATCGCGATGGCGAAGTCTTTCGCACTTTGAAAGAACTCATGCCGAACGGAGGTATTGCTGAGCTGGTCGGTGTGGGAGTATCGACCATTTGATCTTCATCCAGCGGAAAAATGTAATCCTCTTCTTGTAGCATTCGCTTGCCATTTAGTTCAGGCTGCGATTGGGTTTCATGGACAACGGCTACTGGCTGCGTTGCCGCATCATTGAAGCCATTCTGGAGCTGTGCCACCGGCGCTCCCCGGCGTCGATATTTCATTTTGTTGGCATCACTCAGGCCCATGGCCATGCCAGTTACAAGTAATTGGATTTGGTCCTGTGTGAGCGTCAAGTTTTAGTAAATATCCTAGAGTATTTTTTGAAATGCTTACTGTTTCAGGCAAATCCAATCTAAAACGCAGATCACAAATTGCACAGGGTATCATTGTGCGCAGCTTAAAATAGATGGTCTGTAGAAGACTGGAATTTAACGAAATATACAAATTAATTGGGTGTGTGTTGATCACCAATGAGTCAGTCAATCGTGGAAAACAACTTTGTATATAGTGACAACTGTAGTTAGAAGGTAAGATCTTACGAGCCAGTTTTTTTTTTGTGTAACGTAGGTGTTAACAGCCCTGTAACAGTGATATTCTTTCATGTAAAATGTTAACGCATAAATGTTAAACCTTGAAGTTTAGTGTATGTATCCACAGGATTTTGAAATGTGGAAATGTATGATTAGATTATATAAAGATAATGATGTTTTTGGGAAGGCTTGGATTAATGCTCACCGCTGAAAGTGTTTAGGGAATCCATTTACGCTTTGGCCCACCTCGAGGCGAGCACGCCACACTTGGGTAAACATTTGAAGATTCTTAACACCATCCAGCTCCAGCATACCTGGCACCTGTTGCGTGTTTACGACATGAAAGCCCTCAGGTGGATATGGTTCCATGAGCAGCGATATAATTTCCAAATCCTCAATATCATCAACTTCTAGCACACACATCTCTTTGTTTCCGCAGTTCAAATCGATTTCATTCATTTCCTCATCATCCGAATCATCACTATCCGAATGCTTGTCTCCCGCGGCACCACTAGCGCTGACTATGTCAGGATCCATGCTTTTTAACTGATAAATCTCTTGGTTGCGCTCAAATGTCTCCTGCAACTTTTTCTGTAGTTCGTTGAGTTTTTGTTTGTCCGTCCAAGAGTTGCCTGCCACAATTTTAGGCACCAGCGGCACGGGGAGCGCAGTCAGAAAAAGAGCTGTACCCGTGGCAATTAGCGCTATCATGCGCTCGCCAATGGCGACCTGGGTGCGCAGTCCAAAAATGGCATTCATGCCCTTGGCCTTCAGCTTATTAATCAGCACACGGTGCAGCTCGTATTCTAAAAAGGGCAATCCATCGGAAATATCTTTGGCATTCAGTTCGGCACGCAGATCCCGCTTAGCGCGGACAACTTGCGCTTGCATGAAGCAGCCGCGTCCAGTAACCTGCATGAACTCTGGAACCTCCAGCGTGGCCAGCAGTACATCTGGCACCCGACCCTTGCGGCAAATGGCGCACTTCTTCATCTTCACCGAGCTCAGGTTGTATGGCACATGGCAGATCGCACACGTTTTGCGTGGTGCATTAGGAGCTGGCAAGCCATACCGCTTGCTTGCCGAACCCGAGCCATTAGCTGTAGCTAATGAACTGCCGTCCTTGCTAGAGGCTGCTGCCTCACTAACGCTGCCGTTTGCTTCGCGCTCCTCCAGCGAATTGGACATCGCAGCCACATTGTTGCTTGCCTTGGATATGGCAAAAATATCAGTTTGCGAAACGGACCGTTTAAAGACCATGTTGATGACTGCTGCGGTGCCTGTGGCAGACAAAACGCACACATCTTCACTGTGTAATGAGTTATGGATTAGATTACTTATTAAGCTGAGTCTTGATAATTATTTGATTCCATTGGCTTACGATATTGTTGTTGACTCCATGTAACCTAGCACCACGTTACATCCCAAAGAACGGGCATGAGACCGAATTTCCATGCGGAGCTCAGTCCACCAGCTGTCCCGTACTTCAGGCTCATCAGGATTGGGCACTCGTTCTAGGAGTTTCACCGACCTGGCCGCTACAGTTGCGCCCAGGTGCAGTATAAAGCCAGTTGGATATTTGGTCATTGTTAGGAAAGGGTATTCCAGCATATCTATACTATCCGTTGCCTTGCTGCCCACTGTGGGTGTGGTTAGGCGCATCATGGCCGTGGCCGCAACCAAACGCTCGCTTGCCACGCAAATGGAGTTGCCTGCCAATGGAATTTACTAATTCTTTAAATCGGTCTTTAAATATAACATTTTTAAACGATGGGTCCACACATTTACAACGTTAAGGCACACATTACATAAGATATGGTTTAATAAAAATAATATATCGAATTCGCTAATGCTTAAGGGAGATAGTTTTGTTTAGCTTATATCAAAATACATTTTTAATTCCTTGAGTTGGCATATCACCACTTTCATTGCCAAAAGTACTTTTGAGCAAAATATTATTAAAATGTAATTGTATAATCGGATTCTATGGAAAAGGATTTATGATATATCAGTTTGTATGTATAAGCAGACCTTAGCCTATGTAATTGATCGAATGATCTCCTTTAATAAAGTGATCGAAAAATACTTTTGTCTTCGAAAAATCAAAGAGCTAAAGTTAATTTTACAATTTTTGACAATTAAACCTTCACTACTCTGGATAACATATATATATTTATCAAAAACTAAAATTGAGCTATTAAATTTAATTGTGGTATCTTGATGACCAAATATGAGACTTAATGCATATTATTGACAACTTTTACAACCGTAAGCCCACACTTATATATTTGATATATTTGAAAGTTATTTTGTTCCCCATAGTCACAGTCGGAGGCTGCAGACTATTAAATGTTTGCATCATGCAATTTGATTTATTTTATGATGATAAATGGGTTCGATTAACAGATAAGTTTAGATATACACTCTTAAGCTTAAGATACAATTTTTATTT
The DNA here is from genome assembly GCF_030788295.1 of Drosophila virilis. NCBI lineage: Eukaryota > Metazoa > Arthropoda > Insecta > Diptera > Drosophilidae > Drosophila > Drosophila virilis. The sequence continues at coordinate 19,980,917 of NC_091544.1, read as the reverse complement.
GTATTTTCTTTTTGTTTTATTAAAGACATAAATGGGTAAATAGAAAGAGAGATGAAGGATAAATATAAATATAATATAAAATAAATATATATTTATATTTTTTCATCAGTTTAGTTGCAAACTAGTCCGGTTCAAAGAACAGTTTGCAGTCTTGATTCATATTTTTATTTATTTTAATTCAGGATTGAAAGATAAAGAGAGTCTAGCTCAGGCGAGGCTTGAGAGAGAGGCAGAGCCTTTTACAACATATAAAGAGCGAACGGATGTTAGCTGCAATCACCCACTCACTAACACACACACATATAGCGGGGAGAGGTTTGACACACAAATACATTGATAATGAACATCGAGAATGCGAAAGAGACAGACAGAGAGAGAGGGAGAGAGAGAGTAAGACGACAACTACTTACGCTTGCGATGCAATATGTAGGCTATACCTGGATGGCGTTTGATTCAGCAGCAGGCGCAAATAGAGAACATTAGAAGAGTTTATGAGTTACTCAAGAGAGGCACGAGACACACAAACACTCGCGCACACACACACACATACGCAAGGAAAAGCAGCAGGGGAAAAACGCTTAGCCTAAGTATGCATACAAGTATTTATAACCTTGCTTAGCCTGTGCTTAGTTGCTATAACTAGTGCAAATAGAGAATGGACGACTACATACCTTTTGGGGTTACGCTCAGGTCGGAGTCGGATGAGCGACGACATATCTCACCCAGCTCTTTGGTCTGCACCATTGTTGTAGCTGTTGAGGTGGTTGATGTAGATGCGCTGTCTGCATTCCCACCACCCGAAATTCCGCTCTTGGATGGACTGGGCGTTAGCTTCATGCGATTGCTGCTAACCGGCGATGCAAACCTTTTCCCACTCGCATTACTCTCGATTGTCGTAATGGTTGTGGGAATGAGCACGGCCTGTGCCGGCGACTGTTGCTGCTGCTGCTGAAGCTGCTGGAGATCGCTGCTGGACCTAGTTGAGCGTTGTTGTTGGTTTTGTATGGCAAATGGCGAAACAGAATAGCATGGAGCAAGCAATGATGATTTATTATTGTTGTTACTATGGTTAGTACTATTAGAAATATTTACAACATGGTCTAGTTTAAAAACGGGAGGATCATAATATTCAAAGGCACGCGTCTGTGTGGGCGATAGCTGTGAGCTATTGTCGGATTCAGTTGGAGTGGGTGTTGAGGGGCAAATGCACAGCACGGGCGCAACTGGCAGCAACGTGTTCGGAGCTATTGATGATGGCGCTGCTGCTGGGGGTGATGCTGATGGTGCACGGGTATCAAACTCTACTAATGGTGCAGCATCTAGACAATTAACGCTAGCGAACTGACTAAGCGTGGATTCATAGCTGGGCAAATGATTTAGCTGCAGCATGGATACGAATGCACTCAGATTTGCACAGGGCCAATCCATGGCACTGCTCGTGGGCAGCTCCGGCTGTGAACTATAATATGACTTGCGCTCCAGTGACGGTTCCAGTGCAGCAGTGGCAAGCAGCAGGGCACATTTGGGTTGTATTGACTGCCTGGGCGTCAGGTGCATCAGTTTCTGCAGACGCCGCGAGAAACCCTTCAAATCCTCAAAAAGTGTGTGTCGTTTGGGTGTCAAGTCTAATTGGCTGTTCTCACAGCTGCGCGTCTCGCCGGGCCTAATCCAGTTATCCTGCAAATTATCATCATCGAACCGTTCGTCTTGCTCTTGATCATCTTCGCTGGATGCTTCTGCTGCTGCACTGTCAATGCCTGTGGCAAGCGTTTCAGTTATTGACAATGACTCCGTAGAGTCCGTGGAGCACATGGACTTACGCTGAAATAGATCCATCTCCAGGTCCGGTGCCGAGCGAGTGTTCTCTTGAAACTCGGGCAGTTGTGGAACCGCTAGTAGGCACATGGTTGGCCCTGCGCCAGTATTATCACTTATGGAACGCGTTATTGCCTGCGTTGACCGTTTGCCCATCGAGTTACGTGATTTGCGATGACGCTTGCCACTTGCTCCGGCTCCACCAAATAAACTGCTTAGTGATTGAGTGGCATTCTCTGGTATCTTGGGCTCCATGCGACGCAAAAGTGTTGCGTATTTCTCGCTGAACACATTCCGTGAGGATAGTGTCAAACGGTGCATGCGATGTCGTAGCTTTTTCTCCCGCGTTGGCTCTCCACGTTCATCTTCCTGCCTCAACAAGTTCTGCATAACATCCCCATCCTCCGTATCGCTGCTGCCGCTCTCCAAATAGAACAACGTTGCCGCCGCCGCTGCTGCTGCTGCCGCCGATCTGGCACTCACACTGGGCTGTTTATATATATTAAGACGATACTGTGGCGAACGGCCGGACAGCGGCAGGCTAGCGCTGCTGCCGCCGGTGCAGTTTAGAAAATCTAAATACTTTTGGGCTCTATGTGTGCTGTTCATGGTTCAGACATGTAATTCGGTGGTCGATTGGGTGAGTGGTGGCGTTTTTAAGTGTTATAAATACGACACAAAAACAACAACGATTGAAGGGGGTGCAATACAACAACATAAATACGACAAGGAGTACAGAACAGGTTTTATACAGAAATGAACGTTAAACGACGATTGAGTTTTTAATTCGTGAACGGCGGGTAAAGGGGAAAACATTCAAGAGAAGAAAATAGAATGCTTTAGAACATATTTTCAGCTTGAGCCACTTGGACCTACTAGCAGACCTAATAATGGACACAAACTAAATATGCTTGGGGCCTATACCTTCTTATCATGGAATTGTCTTAAGCAAGTGTGATTGAAATTTCAGGTTGGAAATCAAATTTGCATATAATTTATATATCTACAGTCTTGAAAAAGTTTCTTTTCGTATTGGTCCTCTTATTTAGAAAAAAAAATCTCGGACCCCCTTTTTTATGTACTGATAAGTGGAATCGATAGCAATCTAGCCTCTCTGCTATTATATTTTGTATAGTCAGAGTCAACAGGAAAGCGTTTTGAAGTATCCAAAGTTAGCGAGCGATTCAAACCTCAAGTTTTTTCTGTACTACTTAAACGGACCGAATAGATACATATGTCATATAGGGTTTTATACAGTTTACCTAAGTTATTCGTTGCTTTTTCCGTGTGTTTCTTGAGATAAAAGCATGCTGAACCTTTTACCACTATAGAAGGTGCAATCAATTCGTAAGACATTTCCATAGTTGAAAGGTATATTGGAAACATTTCATTTCATTTTTAAACAAATACTCACTCTTCGATGAGTGGTACATCCGCGCTGTTTGGCTGGCTACTACTGGTGTCCTTTATCAGTGTTACAGCTGTGCCGACGCCACGTGCGACAACGCCCACATCGCCCTCCAGGTCAAAGCATTGCGTATAACCGATGACAGCATTAGCGCCCATATTAATGGCCTTCAACCCCATCTTTCGTTGCACCTGCCCGGACAGTTTGAGAAAGACAACCTGACGTGCCTCGTTGGAAGCGCGCGGTGTACGTATCTTGTCAATCCATTGATATTCCGGATCATCATTGACGACCAGTTCCTCGACAAAGCCATGTATGACCTGCGCCCGAAATCCAAACGGAACACATTGTGCTGGAAGAAGGGAATAGTTATTAAGTGTTCTTAACATGGTAAGATTTTTTACGCACAGTGGAAGAAGGGAATGCCACACGAGCTCTGTCGAAACTTGTTGACATCGGAGAACAAATCTACTTTGACAATAACGTTTATTTCACCACGTATGCCATGCATTGTGTCGAAGACGGGTATCCAGCCAGAGAGCACGGTGCCCTTGCCATGGCCGGATTGACTAGAGCTCTCCAGGCACAGCGGATTCAAACTTATGTTAACCTTGCCAATCGCATCATTTGCCGAATAGGTGTCATAATCCATAAGACGTATTTGCAGTGGCTCGTCCTGCAGCTCTGCGTCATCGACCTCAAAGCGAAACCTGCAGCAACCAAAGATCAAATATAACTGATAGACGAACAAGTGCTGTCTACATACCAATCGGTGTTCCATGTCGGATTAAGACTTTTCCGGAATACCTCGGTTTTGTGCTCCTTATTAGCCAGCTTAATTTCCACAAATGCGTCGGTTGTCTCGCTGCTCTTGTCCATCACTGGCAGATTACGCGCAGCCTTTATTTTGACGCCCACCTTGCCTGGCATTTTATTGCCTGCTGACGCAACTCAAAAAGCTCGTAGACTGCCCCGCACAACCAGCACACAGTGTGTGACCTTTTCGCGCAGTTTTCTGCTCAATATGTCAATTTGCACGTTGTATTTTATTAGTTTAAGTAATGTTTTTCATTTTTTCTAGAGATGTCAGTAGCCGCGTAATCGATATTTTCTAACCAATCCTTATCGATTTGAACGATTGATAACTTTTACGTTAATGACGGTATTCCCCTTCTGCTTTTAATATGTATTCCACATTTCGCAGTTATTGATGTTCTTTGAATGGAAATAATAATAATTAATGAGGAATGTGGTTTAAGGATACCTTTAGATAGTTGTAGGCATAATGCCTTTGCCATATCCAATAAAATGTTGTCTTGGTATTGATAATATTATTATTCTTAACATAAACATATACTGAGACTTCAACTGATTAACACCTATTCATGAATGTTTTTTATTTAAACATATTTTTAACACGTCTTTAATAATTTGAATAGACTAAAACTATACATGTAAATATTTTTTACATAACTTATTTATAGAACGAATCAATCGACAACATTTTATTGGTTGAAATATTCAGATAACTTTGTTCCTACCAAATTGTTGAAAATGTAAATCTAACTGATATTAGGATGAATTAATCATATTGGCAGTCCATATATTCTGTACATTGCAAGCTTAATACTTAAAAACTAAAATACGAATTATTTTCCAATGCAAAAATCTTTAAAGACCACATCGAGTATATCTTCGCAGCTGACATGTCCAGTGATGCGTTCTATGCAGCGCACAGATTTACGTAGCTGCTGCGCTGCTATGGCCATGTCTGGGTAGACATCGGGTTTGTAATCTCGTAGAAATATCTCGATGTGATCAATGCATCGTTCCAATTGCTGTCTGTAGCGCGTGTGCGTGATGCGTGGATGTTCCGCCTGTGGTACGCCACATAGCTGCTGCAGCAGCTGTTGTAAGGAGCCCAGAAACTCGGGCAAATTGTCTTGCTTGTGGCAAGATAGTGCCAACACATTGTCCAGTTTGCTGAGACGCTGAACTTCCTCCGCTGACAAGGTGTCCGTTTTGTTTGCCACTAACTGCAAGCGCTTTCCACTGCACAGCTCCGGCGGTATGTCCAGTTCCTCCAAATAGTTATCGATGTGGCCAGTTAGTGCCTCATTGTTTTCCACCTTACGTAAAGCTCTAGCGTCCGTGAGCAACAAAATAAGATCGGAGCTGGCTAAGCATTGTTTGGCACGCGCCATGCCTTCCACCTCGATAGTATCTGTGGTGTGCTTGCGAAGGCCTGCTGTGTCCGCAAAGACCACTGGATAGCCGCCAAAATTGTGCATTGTCTCAATAATGTCGCGGGTTGTCCCTGCCTGTTCGGTCACAATAGATACGGCACGCTGACAGAGTAGATTCAAAAGGCTACTCTTGCCTACATTGGGAGCACCGATGATGACTGTGCGCACACCATCCCGTAGCAGTTCGCCCTGTCTTTGATCATTCAAATGTGCACGTATTTCCTGTTTCACGGCATTAAGTTCCCTGGTCAATTTTACTATAACGCCGCCCTCTATTTGCTCCTCTTCAGCAAAGTCAATATACGCCTCCAGATGGGCGGCGCAACGGATGAGCCGTTTGCGCCAGCTGTCATAGAGCCGACCCAAAGCGCCGGTGCTTTGCAGAAGAGCCTATTGGAGAATTCACATGAATTTTTATAATATATTTGAATATATATATGATATACCTGCTTGCGCTGTGCCTCCGTTTCGGCGTGTATTAGATCGGCCAAGCCCTCAACCTCGGTTAGATCTAGTTTGCCGCCGAAAAACGCACGCTTTGTAAACTCACCAGGCTGAGCGGGTCTTAAGCCGGGCAACTGGCCAAGTGCATCCAGCATTGCCGCAATAACGGCCAACGAGCCGTGCACCTGAAATTCACAAGCGTCCTCGCCCGTGAACGACGCTGGTCCAGGAAACCACAGGAGCAGACCGCGGTCGATAATCTCTTTGCTGGTGGGATGATAAAACGATTTCAGATATGCCTGTCGCTGTTTTGGTTCGTATTCGCCATTATCAACAATGGCGCGCAGCGCCTGCTTGGTTTGTGGGCCGGAGACACGTATTACGGAGACGCCGCACTTGACGTGGCCCGAACTGAGGCTGTAAATAGTGCATCCACTTGAACTGGCAAAGCGTCGAAATACGGCAGAAAATCCATTTGAAACGCTCCTCAGCAGCGCCATGGCAGATAAACGAACGACCAAACGAACGATAATGTCAAAAACAAAGAAACAAAAAAAAAAAAAAGAAAAAAACAGATGATTTTTGCAAGCGATACTTTTGGCGATAGCGAGTAAATGAGTACATATTCGCGACAGCTGTTGTCAGAGGTGCCATATAGATTGCAGTAAATTTGAATTTATTTCGTCTTATGATTTTTGATTGAAAAATGGATTAGTTTTGATTTTCATTTTTGGTTGTTAAATCATCTTCGTCGGGTTTTGTTTCACTCTTTTTCTTTGGCTTGTAAACCGCTGGCCTACCCGGACTTAATTTGTTAGTTCTTGGCGATTTGTCTTTTGGGTTTTTCGGTTTGCGTTTCAAACGACGCCAATAATCATAATCCCTTGGTCCTTTAATGGGTAGCTTGGGTAATTTTAGCCCTTTTCGAAATAATCCATCTTTGCGAGTGCCTAGACAACGTACAGATTTAAAAATCAATTGTCTACCAATCTGTGCCAGTATCATTACGATTTAATCGAAAGTAAAAAACCAATAGGGAAATATTTGTCTATTTTTAAACAAACAATTTGGAAACAACTAAGCGATTTTGCTTAAATTTAAGCGAAATAAATAAATTTGACATATGACGAACATATGTTACCAGGAATTTGTCAAGAGCAGAGATATAATTTTTTCGATTACCAACACAGGTTCTGAATATAAATCTTTAGTTCAAATGCATACGAAACGCAGGATACGGCAATATTTAATTTTCAGCGCGGCGGGCAATTTGAAAATCGACTCATTCCAGCCAGAAAAATTAAGATGCTTCCGTCCCTACTTGAAGCCCACATAACCAAAAAATAAATTAACGCCCAGAGTTAAATTGATAGATCTATATTACATACATATGTACATTCTATTCACAAACTTAAATACGCGAAGTGTATAAATGAAAATTACAACAATATGAAATAATTGTCCTACCAGTAAATTTAATGTTCATATTACAATTTAAAAAAAACTTTTACATTAGCGTATCGGATTAGTCAGTTAATGGTGCGATTAGTAATAGAATAATTTCCTTTTGGGGTTTTTGCTATTCAAGGATCCTCCTCCAACATGCGGTTGACTGAAATGCGTTGTTTTACCAAATCTATTGCGGTTTATCATGGCGTTATTGTTGTCCCATTGTTTAATAAAGTCTGAAGCCTCGTCGTCCCACGGCTTGGCCGTTTCAGGGCGAGTTCCAGTCTTTCGGCGACAGATTGGGATGTGTCCCTCCGATTTAAACATTCTTCGCTGTTTGGGCTTGGGCTCCTCTGGAAATTTCGTCCAAGTGCAATCATATGTGCGTTCCTGAAGCTGACAATGCTTGTAGTGGGAATGATCCAAACGTTCGTTTTCTCCCCAACCACTTCCTTGGTCCTTGTTCTGTTCCCACATCGAGAGACGCTTGCAGGCCTCATATTTCTCTGCCTTTTGACGTTCCCTAAATATTGCCTTCGTGTCCAGGGCACGAGGGCTAATACGGCCCAGCGGCACACGCTTGGCAATGTGTCGGGTCTGGGCATGTGCAATTTTCGCGTTTAGCAGCTCCATGCACCGATTCACCATCATCTTTGTACTATTATTAAAGTTAACCATTCTGGATACGAAAACTAATGGGGGCCACTTCTAACAATAAAATTTACTAGGTTTTTTTTTTTTTAAGTTTTGTAATATTTTGTGCCGTGCGAGAATGCCGAAAGTTGTACTTTTTAGAAAGGAGCAATAAATGTAACTGAGGCGAATAAGTGCTACGTGATGATTACAACGACAGACCATATATCATGGATAACTTGATCTTATATTATGTTTGTACTGCCTAGATTACTTGAATTAGTATGTTGTAATTGGTGAGGCATTGTTGTGCCGGTCACCCGGTTGGACAATTAGCGCACCTATGACAGTCGGTACTAGAGATGGACCCGTGTCGTGTTATCTTTCGCTATGCGATGATCAACCTGACGGTTTTTGTTTTTTTGTCCAAAATGATCCTAATTCGTGACCCACTAATGAAATATGAAAATGTGAAATTGCCTACATATCAATGTGATCGCATGTTTGATTTGCCTTCTCTTTTTTTAAAGTTCTACAGAACATTAAAACAGAAAGCTCTAAATTAAAATATAAAAGACATAAGCGAATTAATACCAGCTGCTGGTCATTATGGTAAAACAAATGTTTAAGCTACGTGCTGCAAGTTTGGAAATAGTCCGAAGTGCGATCGTCTCTAGTCCAAGAGCTATTTCTTCTGAGGTGCCGACAGACACTCAGTTCAGATTCGTATGTTGACTGCATCAGTATGGGGCGTTATACACTTGTGCTACTCTCCATACTATTTGGATATTTTGCTGCGGCTTTCGCTGCAGGCAACAAGACAGAATCGGTGGCGCCTAAGGAGCGCTTACTTTCGCGACGCGTTCGTGCTCTGGTATTCCCCAATAAGGCCTCGGTGCTGATAACGGCAGCGTTGACCAAAATTATTGTAGGCGGTCGACCAAGTGGACTGCAATATAGTTTAGAATTTGATATGTATGTACCGCTACCGGACACTGTGGAAGGCTGGAGTCCGAAAATACTCCTGGATCATACAGATAATAAAAAACAACAGGTGACAAAGCCAAAACGTCGTTGGGATTGGAATTGGCAGGGATACGCACAGAATAGCTCAGTTTACAAATATCCTTATCGTAGACCTAATATGTACTATCTTGGACCCTACCAAGCAGAGAGCTATACCAAGTAAAGTCCAACTAGTCCAACTTAGCTATAGAGTTTCGCTTTAATATATATATTTTCGTTTTGTTTTTTTTTTTTTCAAATTTATGCAGATATGTTAAACCCAAAACACACAAATATTACTTTTATAAAAGCCCTTGGCAATTGAGCGAGGAGCCCTGGCAACGCAGTCATCAGCCCATTGCTGAGGAAGAAGTCTATGAATCCTGGGTACATGTGCCCAGCTGGAAGCTAAATCGTGACTATAGAGAACGACGCGCTATCTTTGATCAATTTGAGGCAATGGGAAATTTGTAAGTGTGCTTAATATAATACAATTTAATTGTCTTATACTATATTATGTAAATTATAAATTATATTATTACACAAATAATATGCATATTTTATAATAGCTTTCAGATGGACCTAAGATCCTGCATAAAACGTGCCATGTGTGAGTTAAAGGCCAGGTTCAATGAGCACCATGGCCAGGGTATGCTAATGGAGGATCTCTTGCGGATTATATTAACGTGAGGTTTACTGCTAGAACACGAAATGCTTATGCTAATCGATCCATTTTAGTGTGCCCGAAGAGATAGCCGATGCTAAATATAAACATCGCGTGGATGTGCGTGACTGTAGTCGTTTCTATGCGGTTTCCTGCCCTTATAGAGTGTTGGAATTTCTATCATGGAATGTTGGGCAGAGTTCAATGAAAAAGTAGACATTGAGATTACAATCGAACTCAATATGGAGTGAAGTAAAACATTTGCTGAAATGCTCAGTCTACAAAGTTAACAGCTGGAAGTCAGTTCACCTTTTCGTTTTTTCTAGACGGTTTGGTTTATTTTTTGGAATTTTTTCTAAATTCAATATACAATATTTCGGATTGTTTAACTAAAAATAAAATTAGAAAGAAAGAAATTTTTTTAAAATGTTGGCCCTCAAATCGTTGGTAAGACGTGGGACTTTTAGCAAGTTGTCCAGCTTTCGGGCTATGGTTTCACTGCGTTCGAAATCCAATAAATGTGAAAAGAAGAAAGAAAGCGTTTGTCCAAAGAAGTTTGACAGTTTCCCATGCGGAAAGCCAGAGTTTATGTTGACTCCACCGCCAAAGGTTAACGAAAAGAGGATAACTAAGCAGCCGTCCATATGGTTGAATCCCTTCTGTGACGAGGAAGCTGTGTACTGTCCATTCAACCCGCGATTTGATGACATCTACTACGTTGAATCGGATAAGGCCAATCGAAAGTACTGGCAAACCTGGGTCTCCTGCCCTCCGGTACAGCTAAAGAAGAAGAAGATATGCTGCTTTGAAAAAGCCAAGGCTGCACCATTGAGGCGCCGCAAGAACCGCAAGCCCAAAACTGCTTGCCCACAGCCCGAAAATTGCGATTTTGCTGAAAGACTCGACTGCCCGCGCTTTAAGCGTCGCTGTCACCGTGCGGGTCGCATTCCACCCGACTGTCTAAAGACGAAAAGGCCACTTATTTGTACCAAGCCCTTAACACCATATCCGGCTTTCTCTGAATGCGTGCGTATGAAGCCCAATGCGCTACCGTTAAGCGAGTGCATCTGCTGGAAGAAACCTATGCTCTGTGAGGCCTGGGCCGAGTGGCGTCGTCGCAGTATGAGAAAAACTATGAGATAGGACTAAGTGCTGATTGGGAGAAATGCGTGCTTTCTAGGGTTACTAAATTAAACCAGCTTAAAATCATGTTACAAAAATATGTAACCATATTTAAGTAAAACACGCAATCACGTAAATAATGGATTTTTTTTTTTTAATGTGTGGGTTATATCAAAAAGTCAGCTTCGTAATATGCGTTAACCAGTGCCAAACTCTTTGATTGCAATCGCTGTAGGTTTTTAAGCAATCAGCTCCACCACGACCCGCATCTCTAGCGTTCAAATACTTTTCGGCCACGTTATCCACGGTGGGTCTGCAAGTAGGATCGACATTATAAGTATTAGAAGTATTTGCAAATAGCTCATATACTCACATCAGCACTGCATTGAGAATTTCGCTAAAAATATTGCTATCCTCGAAAGGCAATTGAGAGATTTCGCATATGCTGCGTAGCAGACAGCTGGCACCTCGTTCACTACCATCCAGCCTGCGGGGAGAAACAGTTTTGATGCATTTAATCATATAATTCAAATTGGTAAGATCTGCACACTTACAGTTCCATGCCCGCCTCGATGGTATCATAGACCCAACTGCGCGTATCGTCACGATGCAGTGTCGCCTGCATGCCCTTGCGCAACTGACGCGCTGTGGAAACAAATGCAGTTGTATTCCAAAAACTCCACCAATATATTGGTATGGTTGTGGGTATATATTGGTTTTGAAAGTTATAAAAGAACCAAAATGATTGATCCTTATCAACTTGTTTGACGGGATGTGCTACGCCGCTGACGAACTATAAAAACATTATTTTTAGCAATGATGTGAGATTTTTTATTCGAATGAATTGTGTAAATGACGTACCTTGACAACGCCCTGGCCATTGAAAATAGCCACACGTTTGGCTCGAATAAGTTTGGCTGGTGGATTAGCTCGGCTCGGAATCGGCACTCCACTGACGTTACCCTGACTACCATCTGTAATAAAGCTAGGCTTGATGCTGTTCGTATGGGCAGCTACTATTGCCGTTCCGCAAATTACCGCTAGCAGCAGCACATTTAAAAGTCTCTGGTCTTGGTTGGGGCTCATCTTGTTGCCATTAGAGCGTTTGACACACTAATGTGGTCGTTGTACCATGTTGAGCATTGAATAGAACTTCAAAAGGCCACGCAACATTTATTTGTTTAAGAAATTGACAGTTGAGCTACACCAACAATAACAGAGCTGTGGTGTTTTGTAGACATATCAACCATAGTACGAAAAATAATAATCTAGATGTTATGAAACTTATAACTTAATAATAATATATTAAATTAAAAAAATTGTTTCTTTTGTTATAATACAATAGTTTTTATGATTTGCACTGGTTTCTTCAAAGCTTCTTTAACATGTCAAACCAACGATTTAAATGGCAGCTGACAAGAAGATACTAGTCAATTTATTTTTGTTTTTCATAAATTCGGAGAATCATTTTATTTTTTTCCGTTTCACTAAATTAGTATTAAATATAAATATTAAAAAAATAAAAAACAAAACAAAAAAAGACACATTTCATGTTCTTTTTAGCTAACATACCTGTCAAAAATTTAGCACGCAGTTCATCCAGCTGTTTAAATAAAATACAGTTTTGCTGTGACCATGTTGTACGAATAAACATTTCATTAATTCTTGCTCTGTTAGCCTTCGGTGCAAATGCATTCAATTTTAATATTTTGCGTTTACAATATGCAAATAATTTCTCTTCAAATGGTATGTATGTATATCTAGAAAAAGGTATTTCGTAGAAACACCTTGTTTTTTACTTTTCCAGTGTAGTCGTTCAACTGTTGTAGGGTATTAGTTCAGTATGCGTGATTTTATGTGCAGGTATACAATAAATTATGCATACTATTTTTTTTTTTTATTGTTTTTCAGAATTTGTGTCCCAGTTTCTGCAGCTCTTACCCTTCTAATTGCGACTCACGCAGCACAAATGTTTGACTCATTAACAGTTTTGGTTAATTGGAGACCCAAATAGAGAAGTCGGAAAACCGGAACCCAGCTTTGGCTTATCATGTGGCATATGGATCACAACGAAATGCGACAGCCACAGCAGCACAACTCAAAATCTTTAAACGGGATTCTCGTTGCGATCATCGTTTCGATTTCAATCACAGGCTCCTTTGGCCTTTTGCTATTTCCTACATCCACGGTGCTGCAGGTGACGTCATCTATGTCGGTGCCTATTGATATACCAGATTCGCGAAAGGTCTTCATGGACTTGGGTTTTCAAATGAATTATAATTTGCCATTTGATCTTGCATCATTCTACAATCCGACCATTTGGTCCAACGCACTAGAGCGTCGTAAGCGTAATTTAAATAACTTAACAAGCACATCCATGGATCTGCTAGAGGCTGAGCGTGGAGTACATCCCCGGGATTTCACTGCCGGCGAGCTTTATTTGGGTATGGAGGGCATATTGCAGGACTACGGCTTTCACAGATCCTGCTTGCTGCGCAGTGTCTGCGAACTGGCACTGCATCCCTTTGCGGATAATCGCAGTTATAGCTATAACCTGATTGTTCAGATTATCAGCTTTTTGCTAACGTAAGTGCACTCCACTACAGAACATAAACATTCGACTGATTACTCTTTCCTACTCATACATTAGGCCTTCGCAGCATGATGGCTTTGGCCCCAATGAAAAGGTTTATCAATATCGATATGAACGAGCCGAGAAATTGGGCCTTATGGGCGGTGATTGCCAGCAAGCGTATCCAAAGTGTAAGTTGGATGTGCTCAATATTGTCACCAATCTAGTAGGATGAAATAAAATTACTTTAAATCTATAAATTAAGGCCTTAGACACTTAATGCAAATGGGTGATTGATGATTTGGTTTAGGATTTGGGCTTATGGAAAGATTCAAGGAATATGCAAATATTCAAAACATATCCAGTCATATATGTAAAGAGTTACTTCAAAATATATTTACCAACTATTAAAATACAAAAAGTGGGAATTGGGAAATAGGTTGGGCATGGTTCGAACGTCGATCTTTTCGTTTATTAACTAGTCGATCTTAGTTGCTTTCAAGCTCACAGAGAGTTTAGATTAGGCACATTTATTTTTAAATCAAACCAAAAAAAAAAAAATGAAGACAATTGTAACACAAAATGTATCATAGATTGATTTTGGAATGTAAACAAATAAAGACAATTTTCAACAAATCTATTTAATTGAATATTCATTTAGGTTTTCGGCTTAATGTATCAGACGCTTTACTCCGTGCCATTTAGTCCATTGTAGAAGTTGATTTTAATTGTTAACCCATATGCCAGGCAGAAATAAAAAATTAACAAATGATTGACTACTGTATACCCTGGAGTTAAGTGACCTATAAGATATGTGAGTTAAAATTAATCTGTGCATACAAAAATTTAGAGATTAGGATTACATATTTATTGATTGCGGGGCAACTATTGTTGTAACACTGATTCGTGAAGAATATCTATTCTCTTTATATCAAGTTTCGCGGTCAATAATAAGCAGAGAGCTTGTCGTTCTGATCAATAATTCATATTGAGACTTTTGTTAAAATTTAAACCATTTGTTTATAGATACAGGGTAGATAATGTCGTGTTTATAAACTATTTTACAAGTCTTCAAATTAATTTGATGTTAGTGGATAAGTTTGCTTATGGCACTTAAAAAGTCGACCGGACACTGTGTATAAAGTTGGGCACAATCTGCGCCCATAAAGCCCTGCTGCTCGGCATGCTCATAGATTTCGCGGTAAATAGTTTCGCCTGGTGCAAAGGCCGCATGCAGAGATGGACTGAAAGTGTATTGTGAGATATGTGACACATGGCTCCAAAATAGATCCGATTACTTACGTTAGAGTAAATGTCAAGAGAGCCGTCAGCATATTCTGTTCCTCATCATGAAACGGATGTCGAGCCAGTTCGCATACACTACGTAGCAGGCAGGTCTCATCGAAGCCATAGCGAGTAAACATATTTTCGATGCTCATATAGAGCTCCCCAGCGGTAAGATCGCTGGGATGCATATTATTCAGATCCACTGGCATATATTTTTGTGTCTCATTGCGCAGCTGACGTTTGTCACGTCGGGCAAACTCATCTGGCCAGATGGCCGCCGCGTAAAAACTTGATGGCTTGCTGGGCATTGCGTAGTTCATTTGCAAGCCCCAGTCCCAAAATAATTTGCGTTGCGGTATTACGATCGGCACTGATAAGGCCGCCGTTACCTGGTACACCGAAGAGGCCGGAAAGAATAGAGACATTTTGGCACTGGCCTGGCAAACGTATAGCGCTGCCACCAGAACAAAAATGAAGTGCACACTCTTAAGATACATTTCGTAGTGAAACGGAAAAGACAACGGTAACAACGCACCGCCCAGCTGAAGTCCAGAAAGACCCGAATCAGATGCTAATGAAACGCATAGACATTACAGTTTACATCACGTGCTGATTATTCAGTGTTATTTAATCATTGTGGAACATGACATTGCTAATAAGTCCCAAGATATCGTGTTTGCAATGCGCATAGAGCTGGCCGCAATCGTTGCCAAGAAATCCATAAAGCTCTGCCTGTTCGTAGGCTAGCTTATAGACATGCTCACTTTCCAGAAAACCATCATGCTGTGTTGGACTGCAAAGAAAAGACATAATATCTTTATATAAAGACGTATCTAGTAGATATGACTGGGAAGCCCAAACCCACCTCAATATAAACGTCAAAATATCAATAAGTATGTGCTGATGCATATCGTCGAATGGATGCTTCGCCAGCTCACAAACGCTGCGCAAGAGGCAGGTCTCATGGAATCCATATGAGATGAATGCATCCTCAATGCTTGCATAAAGCTCGCCAGCTGAGAAGTCCTTGGGATGTGTTTGTGTCAATGCATTGTAACCATATTTCGCATACAAGCTTAGTTCATTGTTGTCAGTGCGAGGTAGTTCCCGCTTGGTTTGATAGTTTGCAAAACCCGGCCATATGGGTATGCTGTAAAACGAGCTCAAGTCGCTGGGCAAGTCGTAAGAAATGGCAAAACACCAATCGATCAGTATTCGACGTTCCGGATAGAACTCAGCAATAGGCACGGAAACCGAGGAGGTGAGCTAACAAGATGAAATTATATTTTAATAAATCAATCAAAAACAAAATTTTTCTTAGTAGCATTACCCGGCCTTGTCCGGGTTAACTGGTCGCACATTTGCACACATTCTATCCTGAAAATAACATCTCAGGTTAAGATATTAAAAATGGTTTGTCATCCATTGAATTAAGAACCACAATTTGAAATCAACGTTTTCCGATCGTTCAAATCCCGTGGTGTCTAGAGGTATGGATGTTGAGAAAAGTGTGAAACACGAATTTTCAATAAGTTCAAACTTGAAACGCAGCAAATTGTTTACCCCCGTTTTCACCGAGGAGAGAATTTTCAAAAAGTGCGAAAGACCTCTGGCATGAATTTAAGCAGCGATCAAAATGAACCAAAAAAAAAACCGTCTCGCGATTTTTATTACAAACACATGAAGTAGTTGCAGTATTAATTTTAACTGCTTAGCTCTTATACGGTCAGCCAGTCAGTCAGAAGGCATAGTTTTATATAGACATACTCCTGCTTACCCCGAGGGAGGACGATGCCGGATATAATAACGTGCTGGAATATTTGCAGCCAATAAGAATGATTAGTACTTGGTAGGGCAGCCGAGTATGTTCCATATTTCAGACTAAGAGAACTGTTCGGCTTGAATCGGACACCTTTACTGATCAGCCTGTAAATAAAAAATGTTCAAATTGGGTCTCTGGGGTAATGGCATCTAGTTATAAGTACAGTCAATAAATCAAGAAGTCAATCAACTCAAAGTAAATATTGAACCAATCTGTTCACAGTAAGTACTTACCCCATATGTAAGTGAAGCTTTGAAATCATTTCGTTCTGTGCGTTTGCTGTGCCTTAAATGCTGCACACTCAGTTCTTTGTACTTTTGGTGCTACTCAGTAGTAGTCATGGGGAGCTGAGACCTCAACAGACTCAACTGCGGTCAGCCTATGAGCGAGTGTTCAGTCGCCGGAAGCGAGCGGTAATCTTTCCTCCTGGCTCATTTTTTAAATTTACTTGCAACTTTAGCAATGGTCTGCTCTCGAACTATCCGCGTGGCATCACTTTCCAATTGGAGGAAGCCGTTTATTTTCCCATACCTGGCACTCGAGACGATCTGTATCCAAAGCGTTTCCTGCCAAAGAAAACAACAACACCAAAACCTCTGACAAGGACAACAGATACGTATGTGTATATACCCGGCACCGACTGGCGTTTTAAGGCGCAGGCATTGCCAAAGCCGAGGCCAAGACCGCATCAGCCTAATCTTCAACCTCCCAAAACACAACGTATTGATCTCGACGGGTATGCCAATCCTCACAAGTGGCAGCAATGGGCAAAGTATGGAGCAAACCAGGCTCAAAAATGGCAAAGCAGTGCGAATAAGTACCGCTTGCAAATGACCAACAAGACCAGATGGTCGAAATGGACTACACCAGCGCCGAAGTGGTCAGCCAACTGGACAAGTCACTGGCCCAGACTTAGACCAAACGCAGTTGTCGAATCTCGTCATTTTCATGGCCATCGTGACCGAAGACAGCTCTTCGAACACTTCAGTGGACTAAGTGCACGGTAAGTACATAAAAATAATATTAACTGCTGGTTCATACCTTAAGATGAAAATCCTTTTCAGCTTTGGAATCGATATCAAGTCCTGTATATTGCGCAGCATATGTGATTCAAAGCGTCTTTTATTGCCACCAGGATATTCAATGCTCCAGGATATGCTGCGTATAGTGTTCACGTAGGTTAATTAAGTGTTGCCAATTAAAACATGTTTTAATGGATTTCGTGATTATATTAAGGATGCCTCGACTAGATGGACAGGAGGATGATTATACCCGCGTTATGATGAAGGATGCTGATGCTTGTGCTGAGGAGTTAAAGACCAAATGCAATATGAACTTATTGATTTGGCTTTTAAGTGGAAAATTAGATAAAATAAATGCTGTTAATAATTAATAATTGATTAAAATTTAGTTTTAAAAAATACAAAATATAATATATTCCTTGAGAAAAGTAGTTTAACATTTTCAATTCAAACTAAAACAGTTATATAAGTCTGAAAATCAATAAAAATCAAAAAAATATCCTCTGTGAATCTTAATACAATACATCGCTAGCTAGTAAAATAGTCATCTTATATTTTCACATGGCCATCCTAAGAGGTATAATTTTTAATAAAATTTATAAATATTATCCTAAAGCATCAACCTTGTACAAATAGGTAGAGTTGGAACGAGCTATCTTATCAATAAATACTCCCAGGCCCGTATCTCCCAAATTTATTTGAAAACCTAAGCCCGTCTGAACATATTAAAAATTAGGAGCTGCCCAATTTGAAAAGTCCTTAACTTGCAATGTACCAAAATAATTAAATTTTTGATGGAAACATTAAAGAGAATTAACGGATTAACAGATCATATTTATCTATATACCTGGCAATTCCAACCGTATTTAAGCAAATGAATGTCGTTGACTTTTTTTATTTTTTAGAAATACAAACATCAACTTCCTCACTCACTTAATTTTTTTTTATTTTGTTATTTGCTTAAAAATTTACACTTAATCTGAAAAGATCGCAGTAACTATTAAGTGTACATATTGAATCTGCTAGCTATCGTTAGATCTCTTTTGACATCTCAATCAGTTAATGCCAGTCATGAGATGCGGTCTTTGGATTCAATTGCTCGGACAACTGGCATTTGCGCTGGTGGTCTTTGGCGAGCCAAACAGAACAGAGTTAAACCATGTCGTGGAACGTGTTTTCTCGCGTCAAAAGCGCTTTGTGTTGTTTCCGAAGGGCTCGAATTTGAAATTTACAGGCTCTATAAGTAAAGGTCTTCTCTCACGCTTCCCTAAGGGCGTGGCTATGAACATTGAGCAGGCCTGTTACTATCCAGTGCCTTCGAGTCGTGAGGATGTCTATCCGAAACGTTTTCGACCCAGAACAACTACAACTCCAGAGCCCAAAACAACCACAGAGCCAACATATGTTTGGATAGCTGGAACCGATTGGCGATATAAGGCAACGCCAGTTAAGAAGCCAAAGCCATTAAGGCTTCATCAACGCATAGACTACAGGCCCCAAATGCCTTACTATGCCGATCCGGCAAAGTGGAAGCAATGGTCAAAGTACGGAGAGCGATTTGAGAATTGGACGCCAGCAAGACCATATTATGAGAAATATAAGCAGCCTGGAAAATGGAGCAAATGGACAACGGCAGCGCCCAAATGGAACAATTATGGCAAGCGTTGGTATAGATCGGTGAAATCGCAACAGGATGAGAGTCCAGTAGAAGAAGACCCTTATGATCCTGAAACAGCGCCTTATGAAGCTGTTACCTATCCAGATCTGGAGCACTTCACCAACTGGCAACAATACCATGGACATCGCGATCGTCGGCAGTTGTTCGAGCAATTTGGAGGGTTCAGCAAGCTGTAGGGCATAAAGATCCTATTTCAATTTCTGATGTAAAACTATCTTATATCTTCTCTCTTGCAGTCTTGGTATCGATACCAAAGCCTGTATCCTGCGCGCCATCTGCGATAGTAAGCGTTTGCTACTGCCACCAGGTTACTCCATGTTGCAGGATATAGTCCGCTTGATCTTTACGTAAGTGATTGCATTTAAAATATAACACACATCTTATATTATTCAGAACTGATCTTTCATTTAGCCTGCCCACCATTTCAGGAGTGGAAGATGAATACAGTCGTATGATGCGCATGAATGCAGAGGATTGCGACCGACAATTTAGGGATCAGTGTAAATTAAACCTGTTGGGTGTGTTACTTGATGGCAAGTGGGGTCATTGAATAAAACATTGAAACAAAAATTGGCTTATCTTTATTGTATAAATGGTGCATCCCAGATGGACAGCTTGCACTCGGGATAGAGAGCAGCACAGTCACCTTTATGGGCATGAGCTTTGTCGTATCGACTATCTCGATAGGCTACGGGCTCATGATCCAACGCCTCTGGTATGGTAAATACCGCACGAAGCAGTTCGCCAGCGAAGCTACCTGGCTCATGCTCATTGGATTTCTGTCCAGTTTCACATAGAGTACGCAGCACGCACTGATGTCCATTGTGGCCGCGTCTGAAAAACAGGAATAATAATATATTGAAAGTCGACATGCATAAGTGGAGATCCGGGCAGATCCATTGCAATTTCTCAGGCTCCAACTCTCCAGATTTTCATTTACTTACTTATCAAGATACTTTTCAATTCTTTCATACAAGGTTTGCCGACTGTTCCGGTGATATTTAATCTGAATGTTCTCCATTCGGGTTAAGTCAGCATCGGGTACATTGGCAACTCCACTACGTCTGTGCCGATGATGCGGATTGTCTGCATCTGGTAAGCTACGTTTTCCAAATACCGGATATATTTTGTGATGACGTGGTGGCGTCGACTTAGCTTTCAGCGGGGTCCTCTGCTGCTCTTTGGGCGGTGCATAATAGCCATTCGGCTGGCGAAGATTGTTGGATGAACTATAGAAGCTATTCCGCTGGCGCACTGCGTTCTTTAAACTTAAGGAAACAAGATTATAAAATATGTCAGTATATTCAAGCAATGACTTACTGGGAACTCAAGGCCCAGTAGGGATAGCGTGAGTTTTGGGCCTGGTTATGGCGCTGCAGATATTTCTGGAAGGGATTGCGTACGCTGCTCAGTGGACTGCTGTAGTAATAGTGACTATCCTTGCGTCTGGCTGGAACGCTGGGTCGCCGGTAAAAGCTGTCCGTATATTTATAGGTTGGATGCATCGGTGTGCGAAACACTGGAGAGCTGCTATAGTAAGAATTATAGTTGCTGCTCCCGCCTGCTCCATTTGACAAGTTAATGTAGTTGGGCGTGTAGCTGTTGTTGTTTTGGTTGTTAGTTGGCTTTTGGGCATCATCCACGTAGGTTATGTTGGACACAGTGTCGTTGCGACTAACATCTATTGTGCCATCTTCCAACTTGTCCAATAGATCCTCAAGCGCTTCACTGGGCGGCTTGCTGGGTAATTCCCAGGCCAGGGCAACGGTAATCCCCAGGACCAAATAGTTGGTGTAGTCCACAACGCAGATGACTTCATCGAAAACTAGGGTCGGGATAAATGAAGCATGTAGATGGCAACGTTTAGGGGCATTAACGACGAGACAGACTCACCCATTTGAAAGGAACTGCCCTCCGGAAATATCAAATAGCGTCGCTTCCTCGAAAGCAGCTCCTGGGTCTGAATTGTTTGGCTCCTGGCTGATTCGTTAAGTTTTGACTCGATGAGCTGCTCAAAATCCGAGTTGCCATCGCTTCCATCAGCATTGTCTACATTCAGCAATGGGCGTAATGTTGGCAGCTCAATGGCACCGCCTCCGGATTTCAGTACATCGCCCTGGCAAACACCTAAGCTGGCCAACAGCAACAGCAGCAGCGGGATTAAGATCGAGGGCTTGCTTCTTGTTTTGTTGTTGATGCACATTTCCTACACTTGTGGTCAACGCGTCGTCCATATGCCAACTGTCAGCCAAAGTTCCCAAATGCTGCGCCAAACAACTGTTTGAAAGACACTGACAAAAAGCAGCGCTTAGTTCATGGCTGGGCTGTTAATTGCGGCTTGTACCCCGCTTCCCATCTCTCCACACAAACTCAGCACAGCAAGCATCTATTATGCCCGCAGAGAACTTTCAAGTTTGTCTTGGTATCGTTGGTGTAACGTTTGAGAGCTACTTTTAATACCCTTGTAAAGGGTATTCGCACTTTATCATAAAATGGATAACGCATTGAAGCAGACATCTACGACTTCATTCAGTATATATATTTTTGATCAATATCAGCAGCCGAGTCAATAGAGCTATTGTCATGAAACGTTGAATAAGTCTTTCCGATTGGACCGGGCCATTATAACTCTGCAATTGTAAGTTTCCATATTTTCTTAACAAAACACCAAAAGCGAACCAAATCGAAGTATCTTTAGGGGTTTGGCTAGAGAAAGCACTTTTTAAAATATTTATCTTTATAAGGGTATTTAATCTTCGGCGTGCCAAAGAAAGTTATTATATTTTCTCTTATTATTTTTCACACTTTTCGTCTTTTGCTTTAGCCCCAAGGCCAAGAAGGGTATATCAAATTGTTACAAAACTGATCTAAAAAACGTAAAAGTAACCCTGATGTAAATGTGTTATATTTGTATTATTGTTCTAATCATTAAGTAATCGTTCGAGTCTATTCGATTTCAATTGGTTTATTTTTGCTTATTACACATAATTTACAGGGAAATCCACAAGTTTGTCATACCCTGCTGCAGAAATTTTAATACAGTTTTCCCCTCTGTTTTGTTCTGACTAACAGTTTGTCTTTCGCTTTGCCTTTGTTTCGTATGCCCATTGCTCTATTTAGAGGCTCAAATTAGTTTTTCACGCTGCCAATTTTTCTGGACGGAACTGGAGTGTTCTTAAGATAAGCCACATGGGTTAAGCAGCCTACTATATTATATTATTATGTTTATTTTTAGTTTGTGACTACATCAATAGAGTTAAATTTTCTCATATTTTTATACCTTTGGAGGGGGTATTATAATTTTGCCGGTGACATCTTCGATATTCTTGCTTAGTAACAAAGACAGTCTATATTGTCTTTGTCCAACAGCCGAGTCGATATAGCCATGTACGTCTGTCCGTCTGTCTGTTTCTATGCGGACAGAGTTTCAGTTTTAAAGCTATCTTAATGAAACTTTGCAGAAGTCCTCTTTCTGTTGTACGCAGTACATATGTAGGAACCAGCTGTTTCGGATCACTTCATTATAGACCTGCCATAGGAACGATCGGTCTAAAAGTAGGTTATTGTATGACATTTTTTTGTTTCAAGATACCGTGACAGAGCTCTTCATATATATCTTATCAGCATCGGACCACTATATCATATACCTGGCATAGGAACGATCGGTCGCAAATTAAGTTTCTTTTGTTTCTTTCAAGAAATTTTGATCAAACACGGCTGTAGAGATTTCATTATGCTCCCTTTACTTTTGTAAAATCTTATTTACATCCGACTACTATATCAAATAGCTGCTATAGGTCGAAAAGTAGGTTCTTGTGTAAACAATTATTTTGTTTTTCAAGATATCTTGACCAAACTGACATTAATTATTTTCCCTGTGCTTCTTAGATACGGGAAATGCACTATGAGTAATATGAAAAAGTTGGGTCTGCAAGGGTATTACATCTTCGGCGTGCCAAAGATAGCCTCTCTTTTTTCGTTTTATTATCGAATCTGGGCCACATTAGAGTGATGAGTAAACGGTAAGAACAGACAAGGGAAAATAAATAGAACATGTTTTAATATAGTTATAAGTTATCTCGCGAACTGTTTTTAAAAAGCATTGGCTACTATGGCCGTAGTCAAAGCCATTACTATATCCATATGCTCACCAGCGGCTCGAGCTCGGATTCTCGTTGTTCCTAGGACTGATATTTTTATTTTTTTTATTGAAAAGACTAAAAACAAAAATGTGGCGACTATTTGAGACATCTGCTTGGACTCGTAACCGATACCCGATTGGCATTTACATTTATGCCTCCAAGCATTGTAACAACAATAAATAATAAATTATGAGTATATTAAAGACAACTTTTCTTTATTCCAACCAAAATGTGTGACTGCAATCGCCATAAATTTGTCGACAGTTTCCTTGCTGCTGATGCGCTTCCAGATAATGTGGTGAGATGTGCTTCAGCACTTCGCCAGCTTCGTTGCTGCTGGGCAATTGAAAGATGGCCGACACCAGCTCCATAATAAAGCTCTGGGGCTCAGCTGCCGCCTGCCTCATGCCCGCTTGACGCTGCCCCGATTCGCAGAGTGCCCGCTGAATGCATGCGGTGCCATTGAGCTGTCGCCTGTGGGACACGGATAAGTACAGTGGGTCATGGCTGGGTAAGTCTCTTTGGACAGCACTTACGACTTATATAATCGCTCGATCTTGCCAAAGAGCAGCCCTCGGGAGCTCAGATGCTGATCCAAATGCAGACGCTCGATGACGACATCCTCTACATATGGCTGAACGTCCCGCCTTCGTCGCCGTTTTCCGAATACTGGATAAATCTGATGCTTTGGTCGTTCCCTTAGCATCTGTCGTGGACGTTGTTGGTAGCTGTACCTGTTGTTATATGTGCTATAAGTATGCATGTGTGGGACTCATTTAATTTTTAAGTAATATTTATATTATAAATATGTGAAAAAAAAACAATTTTTTTTTTTAATAATTTAAATTTCCTTGAGCTAAACCGGTCATTGAGCTGATAAACGGACTAATAAAAGTAGTCGAAACTTAACCTTTGGTTCGACAGTTTGTCGTAGAATGTGTTAGTTGAAAATAATTTTGTTGTTTGGATATTTAAAAATACTACGAATTCGATTAATATTTTTCTTCTCATACAAAATTTAGTTAGAGATTGTTGGGTTCATAAGTAGTTTATGTTCAGGTGGAAAACAGGGTTACGGCGTTTATTTCACCTTCGAATTCACTTTTCACCTTTCATTGCGTTTGTTTTTATTTCATGCAACTTGTAATTAAAAAAAAAATGTAATTAAATTTTCTTGATTTATTGTTGTTAACATTTATTTTTATAAGGGTTTGTTTGCATGTATACCTGCTCGTTGGCTGCTCGTAGGAGCTCCACTGTTGCTGATTTTTACGCCAATTTTGCTCAACCCTCTCTTTGTTCCTCTGCCACCAATTGTCTGACCAGTGGTCAGCATTGCCACGTATTTGGTTGGCGGTTTGAACGTTTGGGGGAGAGTTCGCCCACTGTCGCCACTTTGGTATTGACTGTCGCGTATGCCAATTAGCCGGCCGTCGTGCATGCTGTTCTCCATTAGGCGAATTTGCATAAACGGAAGCACCAGCGACGTTCTGGACATTCGTATAGTACGAGTAACTGTCGACATTGGATGCAGAACCTGAAGCTGATGCAGAGGCAGACGTTGATGTTGGCTGCGCATGCATTGCCTGCCAATTAACGGCGGTTCGAATGTCGTTCCCGTTCCCCGTTGTGACCGTCCCCAGTACGCTGTCGTTGCGCCGCACCGTGCCCAGGGTGCCATCGTTTAAGCGGGTGCGCAGGTTGTCCAGCAGCTCACTTGGCGGCTTGCTGGGTAGCTCCCAGGCTACGGCACAGGTGATGCCCAGAATTGCGAAATTGGTGTAGTCCACAATGGGTATGATTAAATCGAAGACCAGTTGAAATGAGCTGCCCTCGGGAAACAGCAGATACCGCTTCTGACGATGCAGCAGCAAAAGCTGTTGACGCGACGAATTCACTGCAAGTGCAGTGGAGGCGTCTTTGCCAGTGAGCTCATGTGAACATGGAGATGTTTTCAATTCATTTGAATTATTCATGTTTGCTCCGGCTTTCAATATCTTATTACTCTGACACAGCAGCAGCACCAAGGTAATCGCTAATGCACAGCCAATCACTATTATAATTGTTTTAGCCATTGTTTGGGTCTTAACATCTAAATACAAAAAAAAAAAATTTTAAAATATGGTTTCTGTCTTAGGTATACTCGAGTTTTAAATTTAATATTTGATTATTTTATATAAACAACTACGCATTATTTGTAAAGAAGGTGTTATATATAATATTTGTATTTAAATTTGTATTTATATGCTGCCTTGTGCTTGACAAGTTTACGATGTGGCTTAGGTCAGAATCATATTTGCTCATTTTTGGGGGCTTTGATTATGTCTGAAGTTGGCGGGCATTAAACATAAAATTTCTATACCATGTGGATATTCGTTTAAACCGGGCATCGTCAGGTAATTCGTTCTAGTAAAATAAAATTTACGAGTAAGAAGTTCTAGTCGGGAGCTCCCGACTAGGGGATACCCTAAACCCTCTTCTTCCTGTTATATACATTTGGATTTTGCACAAATACAATATATCATTATACCCATTTTAAATGGGTTCAGGGTATAAGAATATTAACTGCACGAAGTAAGCTAAAATTAGGAAATAAACACAATTGTTTTAATTGCACTTGAATTCGCTTGTCCAAATGTGCAGTTAATTCGTCGCCGTTCAGACTTATAGATCACATTGAGCAAATTGGGGCACCAATTTGTCGAGTTTGCCTTTGAATTAACACAGACACGCGCATACACTCACTACACAGACAATTTGCATAATTTCACTTTGTGGGCGATGCG
Organism: Drosophila virilis; assembly: GCF_030788295.1. Taxonomy (NCBI): domain Eukaryota; kingdom Metazoa; phylum Arthropoda; class Insecta; order Diptera; family Drosophilidae; genus Drosophila; species Drosophila virilis. Next base: position 19,954,822 of record NC_091544.1, on the reverse strand, counting down.
CCGGGACACTTTCATTTGGTGACATTGCCAATCATGCGTTAAATTAATGCAGTTTTCAACAGTTAAAAATGTTGCAGAATTTCAGTTTGGTGGTTTGGAGGCGGGTAAAAGGTTTCGCATGCACAATTAAAACGCGTACATTTTGAATGCCTCTTGGGCAATTGGAACCAAATTTATGATGCACACAATTACCATTAGGGGCGATGAGCTGCGCAGGGATCGGATTTTTCACCTTTTTTTTTTTACATCTGTGCCATTAGCTGCCAGAGCTGAACTGATACGACAGACTGAGGCCTCTCCGGTTAGTGGTTCGATGGGATGTCAGCACCGTTTAATTGTACAATTAGCACCCAATTGAGTGTCGTTAAATGGGCATTTAAAGGTGCGAAATACACTCTGCTCTGGGCTGAAATTGTACGATAATGGTCCCATTACCGATGGCCATGTGCTCGAACTTAATAATATATTGCAGAACCTGGGGGTTTGTAACGCTTTGAGAATTACAAAATGTATGTTTTAATTATTAAGTAAAATTTTTATATTTCATATCGTGGTTTTTGAAACATGTGTTTTTTTTATTTTATCGATACCGGGCTTTTTTTGACTAGCGGACCAGGCTCGGCCTTTCATACAAATGTTTTCCGCCAATTTATCACTGTCGCCAACAGTGGGTGAAATTTCCCAAATCGTTAAAATAAAATAAAATAAAATAAAATAAAAAAAATAAATAATTTTGATGCAAATTCGAAAAAAATAAAAATAACACGAAAAAATCGTTGAATGCACTTTTTAACTAGGATGCTTTGATTCTGCGAAAGATGTGAAACACGTCTCAAATGATTTTCCATAGAAAGAATTTGAGGGCGAAACGTCTGCAACCGTTTCTACCAAGGAGGAATCCATTTTTTGAAAAGAAGGAAACACCCCTCAAACGAATTCAAACAATGATTTTTGAAGTTGAGTTATAGTTATAGAGATAACAGCTACTTGAATGGTCAATATGCAAAAAAAAAAAGCCTGGAAAACTTAATTACTTTTGTGATATCGGCTTTAAACTAAAAGACTAGTTTATGCTCTCAATTGCAATAAATAACGTGAGTTATAAAAGAATATTATAAGGTTTCGTAAAAATGTTTAATTTAATACAAAAATTTAAGTTTTCTTACTTTTTCTTTATTTTAAAGCAAAATTCATTTCGGCTAAGTGCATAATATTGAAACATGTATCTAATTAGAAAGTGGAATGAGCATAAAAGATCTTACTATGTATTGGTTCGTTGTTTTATCATGCGCCAGTTTGTGTTGTAAACAATCAAAGACCTATCCACACTTAGAACGAATCTTTCAGTATGTTTATCTGCAGAATTCACATTTGCAAATGAATCTGCCGCGTAGCCCACATTGAAGGAGAACGTAAATTGAAGACCCATGCAAAATGCAACTCTTGTACCCCCATTGGCTTTTAGATACACGCACATATACACACACACCCACACACAGAAACTCAATCAACACCTCCGCTTAAGTTGCTACCCACAGCAATTATCGCACATGCAGGTTTTCCCTCTTTTCTATGTGCACACACAAACACGCCGCACACAAACCAACATAAATTTAAATTAAAGCAAATTTTCAGCTTCTTTTTGTTTTTTGTATTTTTTTTGTAGTTTGCCCCGGTTTTTGGTTGCTCATGTGAGATTTTTGCTAATTTTTACCAAGTTGAACTGTAAACAATGTCAGCATTGTAACCAAATGAAAACAAATGCAGCAAACAAAACACATTGCGCTGCTGCGGGTGGCATTTGTGTAGGGCTCGGGAGGGGGTTGAAAGGGTGTAGTAAATGTTTGTATTAGTTGCTGGTGCTCAGACCCTAACGAACAGCAGTTGCAGTTGCCATCGCAGTCGTTGCAGCAGTCGCAAAAATTTTCGTAGCATGCAAAACATTTGTCAAATGTAAATTAGCAATGGGCTTGGTTCTAGGCAAGGGAGTGGCTGTTTAAAGAGAGAGCGGGTGCTGCTGCTGCGGTTCTTGCTCTTAGCAAGGGTGGGGGGGGGGGGGGGGGGGGGGGGGAGGGGGACAGAGGCTTTCCGCGGTACAAATCGCATAAAATCACACTTAATGCCCGCAGGCAGCGCAGCGAGACGTGAATGTCGCCGGCAAACAATCGTCTACACGTGTAGAAGAGGGTCGGTGGGCCTTTAGCAGGGCTGGCAGTAAAATGTTGAGGGGCGCTATGTACTTTTAAACGTACACACTATTACAAATACCTACTGCTGCTGGTACTGGCGCAATGTTGCAGCCAAATGCGGAGGCACTAACAGGGCCCATTCTGTTCAGATTGCCCCAACCATTCCCAATTTTCAACTTATTTCTTCTATTGTTCCCAATTATCGCATACGGAATACACAAAAGCAATGTTAAATGTTTTTGTTGCAGCAAATTTTGTGTGCCACATGCCGCTTGCCACACCTAAAGCTCGACACCCGCCCCAAAGAACAAGTCAAACTTTAATAAGCGCCATTTCTATTGTTGTTATTGTTGTTGCTGATGCTGCTGCTTGTTGAAGCGGGTGCTGCCCACATTGCGTATGAGCAATTTACATGTGGAGTGTCAGCTGTGACTCGGCCTGTGTGTCAGTCTAAGAGTGTGTATGTGTGTGTGTTTGTTTATGTTGTAAAACAAAGTTCTCTGTGCTCTCTCAAGCGCATTCCTCAACCAGATAAGAAAATTTGAATTTGGAATTTTTGGCAAAAAACTCTGCAATCTTTGTTCCTAGGCAAAACCATAGAGAAACTCAATGCTTTAGTAAATTAATTGTCTGAGTTGTGATTAAGTAAATTGCCAGCCTACGTAGTACCTACTCAATTTAATGCATTCCTAAAATAAAAATATAAATGCTTTATATTTTTCATGAAAATCAAATTATATATACAGAGCTAGCTTATTCAATATTACCCTTATAATTTGGCTACCAACATTTTCATTAAAATTTCATTAAAAATCATTAAAGAGATTAAAATTGGAATTGGATATAGCTACTGAAATTAGAAACATGTTGATGAATATTATATTTAAACAAAAACAGAATTTTCATCATAACAATTTGAATTGCAGCTCATCATTAAACACAGGTTTTCTGAAAAATACGTGTATTATTAATAGCCAGGTGGCATATTTATGGTCGAATGGTTTTTGCGAAAGTTTTGCTTGTCAACAGTAAATGACAAATTTGTAAAATACAATTTTTGGAACTAACGTATTTAATATGTAAGCCGTGAAATGTAGTAAGCATAATACTCAGAAAACTAGTTTAGGTTTAAATCTATTTATTTTTGAAAAAAATTTTTTAACAAATTCTTGACAAAACTCAAGACAGTAAAACCAACAAACACAAGAAAGAATGCCTATCTTCGGCATCCCGAAGATCTAATACCCTATTCAGTGCTACAACTATAAATATTTTTGAACAAATCCTTGACAAAACTGAATACAATAAAACCAACCAACCGAAGATTTAATACCCTTGCAGACCCAACCTCTTCATAATACTCATATTGCTTTGCCGCATCTAAGAACAACTGAGAAAATAGTTAATGCCGAGTATGTTCAAGATATATGGATATCAACAAAAGGTTTTCCATATAACAACTTAACTTTCGACCGATCGTTCCTACGGCAGCTATATGATATAGTGCTTCGATTCAGCCGGTTCCGTCATATGACTTTCTCAAAGTTTCATGCCCATATGGCTCTATCGTCTGGGCTGTTGTAGGAATATGTATACACTATATGCGTTACACATTTCAAGACAAAATTATAATACCCTCGTTGAAATTGGGTTAGAATGAATTTTTCTGCCACCTCAGTATATAATTCTTATTCTGTTAGAACGTATAATATATACTAAATAGAAATTAACCTGATTTTATTTCGTATAGATTCATCCTTTTCAGAAATGTGTTTCAACATGAGCTAAATATTTGCACAAACTAAAAATATTTATGCAACCAACTCAATATCCTTTTATGAAAATACAATATATATATTTGTTTTTAATTAAAAAGTTAAAATTATTTTAAATATAATACATTTTATATTATATACATATTTTTTTTATATTTTATTTATTTATTTTTTTAATATATATGTAAGACACATTGCTGACGCCCAGTACTACTACAGCATACCTAAAATACAGCCATAAAGCTAACAAATATATCAGCAAACAAACCTGGTCCATTTCTAATTGTTTATGTTGGAGAACAACTTTAAAATCATGTGCCCTCAGTTAGCAGCTCAATTTTTAGGTCCAATGAACCAGGTTAAACTTGAAAGCCTTGCTAATTAGCACCTAGGCGTGAGCTAGAGCTGGTTCAATGAACTGAGCTTGTTAAGAGTATCCTAACGGTATTTCATCATCATTTCGAAAAATAAATATGGCACAGTTGACGGAACGGATTAGCGCCTTTGGTAAAGCACTCCGAAGAAATTAGCAAAATATTTGTGTTTTATATTATTATTATGATTATAGAGCGTAAAAGCAACTGAGACTGCGTCTGGGACGGATACTGGGATTGAGATTGGGACTGTAAACTTGCTTCGCATTTCATTTTGCTGCTGATGTCAGTCGCCAGTATTTTAATTATGTCAAATTTGTGATGCTTTTCTGTGTGTTGTTGTTTTTGTGCCGTTGGCAGCAGGCAAATGTCAGCAGCTAATTAGAGAGAGTGAGCCAGCGGCGTCGAGCGACTCATTCAATGTCACTTTGCATGGGCATGGTCTTTGTCGTTGTTAAAGGTTACCAGAGTCCCCAACTCCCAGCTAGGGATGTGACAACTACAACAACACCAACAGAGACGTCGATGCCACTTCAGCGCCCGCCTTGGAGGCTGTTGCTGATGCTTGGCCTTGTCATCATTTGCATAAGAAATTTATCTCAATGAGTAGCTAATTGGGAAATTGCGACATGCCTTGAGCCCCATACCTCCACCAGTTCCCTGACCACCCCTCACACTGTCAACAAAAGAGCTGTACGAATCCTTAGCACGTTAGTTTTATTTCTCTAATCCTTGAACTAATTTAGAGAACGAATCATTGCAGCTCCTCAGCTTAGCATTTAGTCTTAGCAATGCCGACAATTCGAATAAGAGAAAAACTGATTTTATTGAATTATTTAAATCTACCTTATATTTGCTTTCAAAATTGTCCAAGGACAAGTGAGAAGGATAATTCGAATTTATAGATTACACTCTTAGATATTTTGAATTGGTTTCAACATTTTTTCAACAGTTGTTGCCTAAGAAATGTGATAAGGTTGAGTTCAAGTATTTAAAATAATTTAAGCTGAACTGAAATTGAATAAATACAGCACCAAAGCACCACTTCTTGTTTTATTGATTTCGGGAGGCCAGCACTATTGAAGTGGCCAGCATTGTGTGAGCGGGAATGAGCATTTGACTAATTGCGAGTACACTCAGTGTGATATTATAGGCAGCTTAATTTAGATATACACTTTCGCCAACACAATTGGCCAACTGAGTTCATTAGCAGGTCGTCAGTCCCGCTGGCCTCCTCGTTGGCTGTGGGCGCATACATGGCTTGCAGGCCATATCAATGCTCTGGTCTGCCAGCTCCAATTGCCCGATAATGCGAGACAAACCCCAAATTAAATTAATTGCACATTTTAATTGACAACGTATCAAATCAATTTGCATCAAAGACGGCGATTAATGTATGAATGCAACCGGTTCGACGCCTGTTTGCCACTTGCCCTGCCTTTTGGCAAGCATAATGAGTTGGAGCTGGCGCTTGTGGCTCTCCATTAAACATTGTTGGGCCTTTGAATGCCAATAAATTAAACCAGGTGTGCAGTAGGGCGTGTTAAGCTCACATATTGTTTGGAGGCAACTAAAATACTCCGAAGCATTTAAGTGATTAGCCCGCGCCTATAGTTCGAGAAGAGCAAGATACAAGCCCCAAAAATGTATTTTCAGTATTTATTTTATTAAATGGAACTTTACAATTTATACTAAATGACCTTAATAATTCTGACACTTTTTATGCAATCCTGTTAATATAATTAAAAACATAATTTCTGCATTAGCGGGGATATTGTTGTTTGCCACTCTCAAATGTATGGTATATTTGTTAACAGCTCATGGCCAAAAATTGACACTTGACAATGGAAATTTTCAGCATTTAAAGTGGTTTAGAATTAATTTTAATTGCTTGAACATGAAAACAAATCAAATAAATAAGTGCGATTCAAGGCCTGGACCTCCGATACTATCGAATATACATTTTTTTAGGTACTACAAAATGTGTAGTTGACTATGCCAACTATAAGCATTTTATGTGATTTTTAAATTAATATTAATTGCTTTAATTAGCATGAAATTAAAAGAATAAAGTGAATAAAATGAATAATTTTGATGGGATGGGAGTAAGCTTCACCACTTCAATCGTTTGGTATATGGGAATCTAAATGGATCAGATTATTTTTTATACCTATTCGACCCAGTACTAAAGATTGACAATTCCGTCATACTAAACTAAGTATACAAATTTAACTGTATCCAAACAGAAAACAAATACTATAAAAAGAAAATATAAAAGACAAATTTGGTTAGGTAAGTAGGTGAAAGGTGAATTTGGAATGCAACTGGGAGTTGTATGTGGATTTGTTTGGCCGACTGCGGCTGCTGCAATTTCCCAGAGCAATTTCTCACACAGCAAGCATAATTATTACTTTATTGAGGTTGCCGAAGTGTGTATGTGTCACTGTGTGTGTGTGCATGTATGAACCAAAGTGCCTGAGAGAAACACAACAAGCGCTTCAACTTTGTATACTTTGTACCATTGAAAATGTTTAAAAAAGGGTATATGATATTAAGCGATTCTAGAGGCTTGCGCTTGGCGAATTAACATTAAATATTATTAAATAAATGGAAAAAGCATTATCCAGTATTCAAGAAAATACAACTACTCTCCTTAAAGAAGTTATTTAATCAAGCTACTATCTACAAGCCACAAAACCCGAATTTATTCAAAAATGCATTTTCTATAGGGAGCAGTAAGAAGAAATACTAGCCTGTATAATATACAGATGTATGTGTGCGTTGTTGTGTATAGAAGGATGATTGCTAGGGCAACCCGATGCTGAGTACAGGGTATTTTCCAATCGGGCGCTTCCAAATAGATCACTTTCAGTTATTTTTTTTAATTGTGGTCGTCCCTCTGCCAAAAGCGGAAACTCTTTGTATGAGCAACAAACTTGAAGAGCGCATGCAACAACTACAACAACAGCAAAGGCAATTGTGCACATACAACAAAATGCCTGCATGTGCACGCATGCATGTTCGTCTGTGTGTGTGTGTGTGTGTGTGCGTGAGTATGCATTTTAACGCCAAAGTATGCGTGCGTGTAATTTATGTTTTCAACTTAATTAAAGTTAATTTTTAATGCTGGGCGTGGACGACAGGACCGCTGGCGTGGGCGCGCCAAAGGCGCTTAAAGGCGCTCGCAAACATTTTAACAACACTTGGCATTTCATGCTGGTGACATTAAACAGCATCAGAAGCAGCAACTGCAACTTTTGTCATGCAATGAGGTCAACAATGAGCGTCCGCAAAAAGTATGCTGTTTTTTTTTTGTACTTGGTTTTCTGCTCTGCTCGACTGTTTCATAAAAATGCCAATTACATACATGCTGCTGCTGGTAATAAAAGGGGTCACTTGGAAATGGCACAATTTAATTATAAATAAAAAACAACAGACATTAACTGTTGTGAAAACAACAGATAAAATGCGATCAATAGTTAACTAAGATTTAATAAAATGGCTACGATATTGAAAAAAAAAAAAAAACAATTTTTATTCCTTATTCCGGCTTGATTGGTATTGGCTAAGCAAAATGGAACTTCTCGCTAACCAAACGAAATTTCTTGAACGGATTGACTGACTGATTTACAGAGAGGCTTGACTGATTGATTTTTAAGTACATTGTTTCTTGATAAGATCAGGTTTTTCTTTTAACCAACATTTATTTATTTTACCCACTGTTGTGGGTGCCATTTCCTAAATCGCTGAAACACGTATTTATTAAGTTCTTATGTAGAGCTCCGAAAATAAGTTTGAAGCAAATCGGAGAAAACATAAAACTATAAATGATTTTTCATATAAGTAGATCCAAATCTTTGACGCCCAAGGAGGAATACATTGTTGTAAAAGTGTGAAAAACAGGTGAAATGAACAAAGATCTTTGAAAATGAGTTTGAGATCGATCGAATGTAAAATATACAGTTCCGTTTGAGTACTTGTAAGATACTGTTTTTAATTTTAAGAATCCTAGGTCTTATATACTAACAGAGTGTCTGATTTTAGGTATGCTGTCAATGCATTATTGGCAGCATCAGTCATAAAATATTGTGTTTAATAAGGGCCTTTTCCTCATCATTGCTACTTTTTATTCTAACATAATATATACAAAATGGGTTTTTACCGAAGGTCTAAGTGAGACTCGGTATAAAGTGTTCTTGAGTAAACAGATAATAAACAAAATTCTTAAATGTAGTTTCAGCCAAAACTAAATTGATTTATATTTTTTGTATGGGGAATGAGTATCATGTGGTCGCGTTCTCTTGTCAGGAACAGTATTGAACTTTTTTTGGCCTTAGGCCCCACATAAAATCAATAAAATGTCTTGAAACCACAAATATAGGTGTAAATGAATTTAGAGACATGGTAAATAACTAATTGGTTTCATTTATTAAAATGCTGTGCTCATTGAATTCTTGTTTTAATTAATGATTATAGCTAAGTCAATACGATTAGTTTTAGTAAATTATTCACACAAGATTAAATCACATATTTATTGTTAGACATCATCTGTATATGGCGAAATGCTGTCAAAGCTAAGCGGGCAATGGCTGTGCAAAATCTGCTGGCAGTTCTCTTCGCGCAGGTAGGGCATGTGATGCTTCTCGTGTTCATCCAGGCTATTTAAAAGGAAAAAACGAAACAAGCCAAATTGTTTAATTTACAGTTGGAATGCCAATTTGGGCACAACTTACGTAAACATATACTTAAATAGTTTATGCAAGAAACCCTGACTATGATCCCCAGATATTGCAGTGCAATATGCCTTCAGGACACAGGCCTGACCATCGAAGCCACTACGGTCCATAAGCTCATGGACCAGCTCGTACGTATCCCTTCTGAAGGGGCGATTTTCACGTTTCACTAGGACTGGGGTGTTGGCACGAAACCCATAACCATGTGCCCAAACTGTCGGCTTTGGTATCACATTGTTTTTTACGTTTACGCGGAACTTTCCAAGTGAAAAACGTATCAGTTAGCTATGGTCAATGGCAAGTGGAGCTGTTGCTGCTCAACTGTTACCTACAAACAAACGAGTTGTCTCTATAATGTCCAGAAAGCGTTTGGGTCGACTGTGCGGCGATGTTGCATTCTGCTCCAATGCTACAGCCAGGGTGGCCAGAACAGCAGTAAGTAACAAAGATACTCGGAGAACGCCCATTCTTGTGGCTGCAGCCGAAGAGTTTAACTAAATCTCGAGTGACATGTTAGAAATGTGTCAAGTGCATAAGATTCTATGAGAAGCCAAACTGGTTTTGATTATAATACTGATTGTGACTTTGTTGCTAATTGCTCTAATTCACCAAATTCCAAGTTTTAGTTGACGCATAGGAAAAAAAACGAAGAAAAATTAAGGCTTTAGGCGTTAATCTACTGATCTGTGGATAGCTACTAACATTCAAGAAATGTGAAACAAAATTAAGTAGTTAAATTTAAAACAAATAAGAGGTTCTATGCCTCTACTCAACAGCCACACCAATACTTGTATGTTAATGAAAAGGAAACGAATTAAAATAGCAGCACCAAAATTAATCGTAATTACAATGCTGTTGAAAGAATTTGAAGCAGACGCGCATCAATGTGTGTGTGTACATGTATACAGGCCTTTCTTAACCGATCTTAATAAAATGTACGATTGTGGTATAATTGACGGGCAATATAAGTTGGGTTATTAACTTGACTTATAGGTAGGTATAAAATGATAGGTACAAAATGAAAGATACTTGATATAAATATAATCTAAAAGTAGCATATCAAGTGTGGTGGCTTCATTTTATTATTATTTACCCAATTTGCTCAAAAAACATGATGTTGCTATCTATTTTTAACGATTGTTTGGAATCGGATATATAATAAAAATGTTCATCTAAGGCCAATCTAAACCAAAACCACAGTGATAATAGAGAGGTAGTAGGAGGGAGCTCGATACGCACCCTAACCAATCAAAGATTTCTTGAAAGAATAATATAAGATTGACTGAGTCACAATTGAACCGTGTGCCATCAGGATGACTCCAAGAATGTTGGTTCTCCCACCCTGATTTCTGTCCGAAAATATCCAACAACCCCTGTATAAAAACTATACTGTTTTCTAAGATATTTTTTTTTTTGAAAAAAACTGACCAGCCAGACAAGCTAGTCCTTGCGGGCTCTAACAGGTTTTTCGTGGAGCCCACAAGCTGTTTTTACAGATGCGTCATTTTCACCAGATGTCCGTGACATCCTCTTCTCGCCGCCACTTAAACCTAGATTAGCATAACCCTTTGGTTTTGGTTATATGCATATTCATATTCTTTTAACTTTTCTTTCAAAAATACAAACTCACCTGAATATTAATTTGAGCAGCTTGAACAACATTCCGCTCTTCTGCTGGGGCTTATCCACATCAAAAATTGCCGTACAGAAAGATTTCAATAAACAGGCACGTCCATCAAAGCCATGGCTAAGTGAAGGAAACTTGATTGATACAAACGCAACAACTCCATGAAAACGCAATGACTTACCCATCTAAGGCGTTTTCCAGTTTTGAAAACAAATCGCGTTTGAAAAAGATGCGGTTTCCCTTTCGCTGATCCTTGGGCTCGGGAAATGGATAATTGGCACGAAATCCGTAACCATAGGCGATAAGTGTGTTGATTTTGAGCAAGTTGTTTTTCGCATTAGTACGCCACTGAAAAGCAAAGAAGTGTGTGCGTTAAAGGGGAGTGAAGGGTGCCTGTGTATATAACCCACCGACATACGCGAGCCCTTGGGAAACTCCAAGTAGCGTTTGCCCCGTCTCAGTATCCTGGTGTCATTGCTACCTGTCACCTGGTTAAAGTTGTCATAATGCATGTCAAAGTTGTTGCTATTGCTATTATGGTTGTGACTGGGACTGGGGTCGGCCATTGCATCACCAACCGCATCGAAATTGTCAGCACTTTGAACGACGGTTGGGCACATTCCAAACAGAAGCAGCATCAACAGCAGCAGCAGTCGGGTTGCTGCTGATGGGCGTGCTGACAGGCACAACAAGGAATCGCTGGCTCGACGCTTGTGGTTGTCAATTTTGCCGCTAATTAATACTCTTCCAGCCGACGACATCATATTACGATAAAATTTGTTCCCTTTTTCTGTTAATTTATTTCCCTCAATTTTACAACAAACTTTTGTTTACATCGTCTTTGGCTTGCGTGATGTTCTGCTAGCAGTTGCGCTCGTGCGACGCGCTTCGGTCCAATTTTTCCTGATGACTGATATGTCTGGTATATTGTATCAGTTTGACACAAATACCGGTAAAGACAAACCTCAGCACCAGCCCCAGCCCCCGCATCAACCCAGCCAAGGCAAACAGACAAATAAATAAACAACAAAAGTGACCAACTGAGAAGTCGTTGCCCTCTTCTATTTGTTGTTGTTATTATTGTTGCGTTTGCTTATTAACTTATTTATCGCTTTGTGCTGTTGTTGGTGTTGTCACATCGCTAGTCTCTGTTTCTATTTTTACTATATTTGTATACTTCTTCTATTTTTTCCCTTACTGGTCATTTTCTGCTAGTATTTAGAAGAGCGCCGTACATGCTATCGACTTGTTAACACTTTTTCTCTATCTGCATCTGGCACAACTCTTCATGCTGATTCGTGTTGACATGAAGAATTTAACGCGGGAGTAATGGGCGCAGTCATGAAATAGGTGTGAAATTTAAATCGAGCTTAGATCTGTTCAAACTTCGCACTTAATAGTAACGAATTGCTAATTGCTTTCATGAATAATTTTCCAGATGTTCTGTTTTCATATTTAAGGTAGGTACAATGTTCTATATATATTCATAACCTAACCTAACTCTTGAGTATATTTTTAATTCACTAATAATTGAAATTAGTGAGAGTTAAGGCAGGCGGAAAGAAAGAAAGGGAGAGAGAGAGAGAGAAAGAGAGACTGAGAAAGAGGGTAAGGGAATGGGCAGAAAAAAATAACCGAAATATGGGAAGAGATAAAGTTATTTATATTGCCAACACAACTTGTGAATAAAATATATATAATAAAAGCATGAAAATTCAAGTAAGTCTTACTTGAATTCATGAAAATCGCATAGAAGGGCGATGCTTAGTAAAACATTTTCAAATATAATGAAGTTACAATATCCAAATATTTTAATATTTCAGTCTGTCTGTATGAGCTTTCAGATGTCGTTTAGCGTATTTTAGATATCTCCCGAATTTTATACCCTGAACCCATTAAAAATGGGTAACGCAATTAACGGACAGAAGGAAGTATCTCCGACCCATAAAGTATATATATTCTTGATCAGCAGCAACCGTCGAGTCGATCTAGATATGTCCGTCTGTCCGTATCTAAGAAGGGAAGGATATCTGGACCTATAAGAGCTACGGACTTGAAATTGCAGTACGTCCTCCTAATGCCCGCTCAGATCTAGTTTGTTTCCGATATTCGATAACTTTTCTAACTAATCGCTAAAAATCAATATCGACATTCTGTTTTTTAAGCAAATTGGGTAAATATTAAGAGCTAGAGTCACCAAACTTGACATGTTGCTTTTAGAATATTATATTGATATGAAGTATCTTTCATTTGATACCTATCGCGACCCGCTCCATACTATCAAAAAGGTATAAATCAAGTTAATAACCCAACTTATATTGCCCTTCAATTATACCACAATTGTAATGCAATTGAAAATACACAAATATTCTATGGTACAACAAGATAGCATAGCAAGTGCTGTAGTCTGTCGCCAGTTCGAGCCTTACCGGGGTTGTTTTTTTTATTATTTTTTGGCTGTTTTTTTTTTTAAATTTATCTTCATTACTTCAAAGGAGCATGTAGCGCAAGCTGCATTTGGTGTTGGAATAAGAGGCTTCAGGTACTAGGGAATAAGTCGGGAGCTCCCGACTAGAACCTCTTTCTTGTTTAAAATGTAACTGGTTCAGTTAAATATTCGATATATACTTAGTAAAAACAGATTCCCTGCTTTGGTTACGAGAGTTGTGAGCTATATACTCTCAACTTCAGGGTACTCCCGACTAAAGCACATTAAAGATAGCAGGCCAAATACATATAAGTTAGTGGTCGATGGGATTATGGCGTCTACTTGTTCCCTTTCAAAGCACATTTATGTCATTTTGAATTCTCGCATAAAAGTAAATGATTTAATATACATTTTTATTATTGCTACATAAAGCCACACATCATTAAATTGTCATGACTCAGCTGCTGAGTTTATTAGACGATTTATCTTAGTTCATAGTATATTCCAGGGATCCATCAATTAAATGATATCCGCTTAAAAAAATGAACAACATACGCTTATCTTAAGTTTAGTTTTATAAATATAATTTTATTAATTTTTACTCGTAATCAAAAATGGGAAATATATTTGTAAAATATTGAGAGCAATTTTTTTTGGCCATCCCTGGTATGTTCTTAACAAATATTGTCAGCTGTCTATGTCAACTGGAATTTTCACAGCGCTTAAATGCTCCACTCAATTTTCACTCAACTGTCATGTCAAGCAATTTTCCGAGCTTGTTGATTGAATTAAATTTCGAAAAGTTTGCCAAATGTATATGTTGTTGCTTCGACGCTGTTGTTGTTGTCGTTCTTGTTATTGTTGCTGTTGTTGTGTTTCTTTTCAATTAAATAATGTTCGAGCTTTTGTGCAGGTCGAGGCTGCAGACGGCAACGGCAACGGACACTGACACACATCCGTCAGCCACAGCCCGCCTCGTTGAGGCTCCTTTCCACTCTCGGAGCTAGACAATACAGCTCGACATGGCCCCGATTGGGCAAAATGAGGTGCACGTCAGCTGTGAAAGAGGGGGAAGGGAGGCTGTTGAGAAAAATGAATTGCCATTTATATCCCGGTGGCAACAAGTGACCGGGATGCCAGGGGTACTGATAGGTGAGTGGCCATTAAAACAATTTCATAAGACAATTTTTAGTATTGCAATTTATTGGGCATAATAATTTTTCGGCGGCGTCGAGTATTTTCCAAAAGCCAACTCTAGTAGCGAAAACTGACAGTCATATTGATTGGCACAGTCAACACTATGGGCGTGGCGATATGCATTATCGTAGTGCACAATATCCAAATTTTCGTGCAGCTCTCGCGAAAAAATGCGCTGCTTAGGCAGACTGCACGAGAGAGAGAACGAGAGAGAGAGAAAAAAAGAGAGAGAGAGAGAGAGAGAGAGAGAGAGAGAGAGAGAGAGAGAGGACGAGAGGGAAAGAGATATAGAGATAGAGATAGTGATAGAGATAGAAATAGAGATAGAGAGATAAAAAATATATATATTATTCAGTTACTCTATTAATTTGTATTCACATATAAATATTTGATAAATAATTGACCCACCTGAAGATTGTGCGCAACATCTCACCAACCATGTTCATCTTGGTACGCTGGAAATACTGACGACTTTCGCAGAGAGTACGCAAAATGCAATCACGCCCATTGTAACCCATGCTGAAAGTCGAGAAGGGTTTGTAAAAATTTTATGTTTATAAAGTATCGATGTCATCTGAAAATTTTTGATAAAATCGTTTACTTAAAGATTTATAATCGGATTTGTAAGTCCATTTTTTAGAATTAAATTGTATAAAAATCAAAGAAATGTATTCGAAGTGCAGATGGAATGATTTGAACTTAATTTGGGGGCTTATTAAAACTTCACCGTTTGGTGCCATATACTAAAGCATGTTTATAGGATCAACATATTGCATTACTTATCAACAATAGCTTCAATATCCTGATAGATGGCACTTCTGGCTCGGCGCCGTAAAACTGCTGCCGTTGTTGGACGCCGCGAAAGGCCGTGCAGGCTCTCTAGGATCCACGTATTGTTGGGCAGATCATAGGCAACGCCCCAATTGAGGCCGAAACTATTGTGGGCATAGTAGGGATTGCCAATGATGCCCACAGTGAAGCACACAGAAACCTGAACATTGAAAATGGCAAAAAATCAGAGATATTATTCCACTTGCTCCGCCGGGTCGAGGGTGATATCCAAAGTGACAGTGACACATACGGTAAACGAGGAGCCCTCGGGAAAGCTGAGATAGCGTCTGGGCCGGCTCAGTACGCGCTCGGATTTCGCCAGCGAGACGGCGGACGGAGCAAATGACGCAGACGTTGTCTTTGCACGTTCCATCATATTCATCAATGTTGGCGTCGGCCATAAATCATTGAAAGCGTTGGCACTGGGAAGTGGCGCGTCGGTTTCATGGCTCACGAGAGTAGTTGGCAGCCAAGAGGCTGCATTTGCAGCACTTGTCGTTGCAATTAAATCGTAAATCAAAAACTTTGCAACAATTAAACGATAATTAAACAATACGAGATGCGCGTAAATCATGGCCAGGTACGTGCAACACAAGTCGAAACTCTGACTACAACTGCCAGCAGACAACTGCAACTGCAAACTGGCGCAGACAAAGGGTGAAGAATTGCTGCCAAAGAAATTGCCAAAGTGCAAATGTGCCAATCGACAGTTGGCGTCGGATTCCAACCTGCAACGCTCGTTGCAGTGCAACCACTTTCAGTGGCAGTCACAGTCACGTTTACAATAAACATGGCGCAGACAGACCACACAGCCAGGCACTCACATGCACACATACCCACACATTCATTTAGAAGCTGTGGCATGCCTAGACAGTTGCTGCACTTTAATTGAATTGCCTGCAACGGTCTCTGGGATGGGGCATCCACCTGCTGGCCGTCGTGGCATGTGCCTTGTGCAAAAATAGTTAACGCCTGTGGCAAAGTCAAAGATGCCGCCGCCGACAGCGACGATGAAGATCGATGGTTTGATTGCCATTCAATTGATGGAGTGGAACAGCAGCTGCCCTAAGTTGGATAAACCTAAAGAATTTTATGCGTTATTAGCTTATAAATGTATATAGTATATAGTATGTATAAATAGTAAGTATATTGCGACCGGGCTTTTAAAGAACAGCCGAGCATGTAAAGAACTTTCTATAGCTGAAACACTAGACGATGTGAGCATACTTAATTAACGAGGTTTAATGTTTCAAAATGTAATCAAGTGTGAAAAAATCGTGAAAAACTTCTATGAAACTGTTTTGTTTATCATCCAATCGGATTTAAACTCTTTTTCAAAGATCTTTGTTCAAATTCATTCGATGGGTGTTTCACACTTTTCTAAAAATGTTTTACTCCTTGGAGGCAATGTAGTTCAAAGGTTTCGTGGGTGACCTTTCGCGCTCATATTCGTTTTAGAAAACTTGTATGAAAAATCAAAATCAAATCAGCCGGGCAATACGCGCTAATATTAGGTATATTGAGAGTTTTATAATGTGCCTCGAAATGTGTTATCCAGGCATGAAGATTGAAATATATTGTGTACTATAAACAACAAGGTGCAACTATATTATAAAGTCGGACATTCCTTTGGAGCGGCTGCCGCTCACGGTTCGCCTTTCCTCTACTAAGAGATGATAAAACAAGTAAGAGGACGGACGGACAGACAGACGGACATGGCTAGATCGACTCGGCTATTGATGCTGATCAAGAATGTATATACTTTATGTTTATTTATATCGGAGATGCTTCCTTCTGCCTGTTACATACATTTGGATTTTGCACAAATACAATATACCCTTATACCCATTTTTAATGGGTTCAGGGTATAAAAATGCATGTTAATGTGTATGTGCATTTCTTGAAATTGTATAATTCAACAGTAGTATATAGTTTAGCATCATTTGAACCATACACAAACTTAATCGAAGTATTTTGGCAAACTTATAAAACTACCCGTGCTCGCATGTCAAATCGAGAAATGTCAAACAAAGCTCCGTTATGTGTTGGTCATGTCAATGGCTGGAAGTATTGGAACAAGCAAACAAACAAATAACTTCATTAACCCCACATGGCATACAACGCACATACATATACATACTGTTGTTTTGCTTGGTACAACACATATACACCATATTACAAGGCTGTGCGAGTGTGTGGCAGGGAGTCTTTAGGGGGCCCTTTTAGAACAATAGCACCCGTAAAGCAGAGGCCAAAGTCAATGACAAAATTGGCAGGCATCAATTGTGGCCGCTAAGCAAAACAGACAATCGAAAGAAACGACTCGAAGCGAATCGATTCGAATGAAAACAATCATAAAATAGTCGTATCCCAATCCCAAGATGAGCACGTGTATAAAAGCCGTGCTTAGGTCAACGAAACAGCCCGCAATAGTTGGCAAAGTTAAAGGCAAATGGGCTGGCCAAAAACTTCTTCTGTCCACTCGAAGCTTGGGCAGGCACTGCAAATGAGGCTCAAATAGACCAAAGCTTGTTGATTACCATGACAATGTCTGTGTGTGTGTTTTACTTTGATAAGGTCAGGGCATTTTACAGATTGAATATACTAGATATAGTAGGTACTACAAATTTGAAATATGTATGTATGTAGACGTCACTCCTTCGAAGGCGATGCACATAATTCTGCCCAATTATGTTCCATTTTGTTATGCATTTTTGCTTGGGTCAATATTAAAGTTGCGCTAAAAGACTTTTCGGATATTAAACTATTTCCGAAGCATACAAAAAGCCAATTTAAATGCTAATATAAAACACCAACATTTTATTATTATGCCAGCCACACGCATTCACACTAAGGCACACGCATACAAGCACACATACAGCCTCACTCACCCACATAGAATGTTGAAATGCGTGGAGCAGCAAGGGACCTTGGCCAGGGGCAGGTGGAGACTGTAAGAGGAGCGACCACTTGGGCTGCGAAAGTTGCCTTGGGTTTTCCCGCACTGTGCGTGATAAGCCAAGTGCTTGGGCTGATTTTGGCACTAGCAAACACAGACACTCACACACACACACACACACACACACACACACACACACACACACACACACACACTCATGTTAATATGTACGTTTATATATTTAAGTGGGCATAAATCTATATACTCTCACGCTATGAGTGCAGACAAAAACAGAGAATCAATTCGTATACGCACACAGTTCGGTGGGCAAACGAACAGATAATTTTGATATTTAGAGTAGCTACGTACGATTTTTATTTTTTTATATTTATGGAATGCCCAATATATACCAAATGCAAATTTTAGGTACGAGTGTCACCTTTAAGAGTTTCTGATGCTCTAAGAACAACACACTAACAACATCTACTCGTACGTTCAATTTATAGTAAAATATTTAGCTCAATATATAAGAAATAAATATGTATTTTATTTTTAGCTACAGGGAAGTTAAATTGGTAGAAATAGGTTACCGACCATATGACCTTTAAATACACCATATAACAGACTAACATTCACATGGCTCACCTGTCTATCATCGTCTCCAAGTTTCCATAGAGATCACGTCGATGTCTGCGTTTGATTTTGGCGAGTGCTGTGCTTGGCTTCCTTGTGTTCCAGCCATGAGCATTCTGTAGCACCCATGTGATGTTGGGCAAATCGTAGGCAACACCCCAATTCAGACCCATGCTAAGATACAACAAGTTTGGATTACCGAGGACGCCTGTGGTCAGGCAGACTGCGGCCTAAGTTGGTAAAGAATTTGGCTTAAACTATGCAGAAACTTTGATGCTGTAGTGCGTGTGTATTGTCTGTTGTGTGTGTTTTGTGTGTTCACTTACAGATGCCGATGAACCCAACGGAAATGCCACAAAACGTTTCCCCCTCGAGAGTTTACGCTGCGACAATGGCCTCAATGAAGCAGCCGGCGGTGCCAATGGGTCCAGTTCCTCAGCGGCTGCCAGCGTGCTATTGTTGACATGGTTTTCGTGATTCGTATGCGCATCAATGGACGTTGCCAGATGCGGCGATGTGGCAAACACATCCAGGGCATCGCTCTTGGCCCATGCATTCAATGATAGCTTGTGCTGGCACTGGCCCAACAACGACAGCAACAGCAGCTCCAGCAGAGACACCAGCCAAGTGTTTGACATATTCTGGCTGCGTATTTTTTTACAACTGATTCGAAGATTGGGCCTTTGATTTTGAATTTGAGAGGCGGCTTTAGATTTGCCATTCCCATTGATTTGTGGCCGATGCCAAGCTGTTAATTAAATTGGATTGCAAAACTGGTTCAGAGCATGACCCGATTCTCGTTGGCCTAGCCAGCGCAGTCAAATCGAACTAATTGCTTGGCCAAACAAACTTGCATTGCGGTCAATCATGGGCCGTACTCCAGACCCAAATTGACTAGCCACGCAGTGCCTTAAATTCTTGGGCCAACTTTGCTCTTCAGTTCGGCAAGCACCTGGTTCCGTACTTTAGTCTTTAGCTGTGCGCTTGCAATGGCCGTTATGGGAAGTCGCATTTTCCGTTTGCTCCTGGCGTTGCTGTTTAGCCTCTCGTTGTCTTTGGTCAGGGCTGGCAATAACAGCAGCTTTGGCTTCAGCTCCAACATATCCAACAGCTCCAACAGCTCCAGCCGTGCTGTCAGTTATCTCCGTGAGAAACCACTGCATCTGCCGCACTTGCTGCAGCGGCAAAAGCGTTGGCTTATCTTTGAACTGGGCACCTCCGTCACAGTGAGTAACAATGCTTTAAAAGGATCTATATGTGCTACAATGGAAGTCATAAGATAGTTTGGCATAATACCGTGTGAACTTAATGCAGTGTTCCTCAATGTATTTAAAATCCTAACCAAATAAAAATCGTAAGACACAAATTTAATAAAAACTTATATATTATAGAGTAGTTAAAAGACGATTAGAAACAAATATTAAAAAAATAATCAAATATTTTATTATTATTGTAATATTAATATTATTTCTATTATTATTGTTATAATTATAGTTTTGTATGCCCCAAACCCATTGAAAGTGGGGTATAATAGTTTTGTCCGATCGCAGAGAGTAGATATATTCTTGCTCAGCATCAATAGCCGCATCCTCCTAAAATATTTGATTACAGATCATCCCAGAGACTCTGCAAAATAATCAATAAATAAATACCTAACTTGATCTAACCATTCTGCAGTGTCCAGTATCATTTCATGCTCTTGTGTTTGACAGGTTACGGCCAATTGTGCAAAGGCTTTGGTGGACACCATACCCAGAGGCATGGTACTGCTTGCCGAGGCAACGGCAATTTATGAGTTGCCTGGATCGGTGGACGATTGGTTGCCACGTCGCAGACGCAAGCCCAAGCCTCCACCGCCGCCACCACCACCACCACCACCACCACCTGCACCAACTCCAGCATCAGTTGTGCCAGCTCCAGTTGCTGTTGTACCAGCTCCAGCACCCTTACTCTTTTCACAGCAACCGGTGATTGTTCCTTTAAGTCCTGCCGATCCCGTACAATCGTTTTACTTTGAGTATCCGCACGTAGCACCAGTTCTGGGCCGCCGCAAGTCCTATGTGAAGCAGATACACAGCGGCTGTCCGGCATCCAAGCTAGTAAGAGATGCGTACGGCAACTATTATTGCCGTCCCACAGCAGTATCACGCCGACTGCGACGTGAGCTACAAAGAAATGGAGCCAATCTCCTGAATGACGGGCAGAGTCCACATGGTATGCTGTTCGATTTACTAGGAATGCTGTCTGCAATGTAAGTACTTCTCTATCCATCTCTCTATTCATCTCTCTCTCTCTCTATTGCTCTCTCTCGCTCTTGCTCCTTGCCTCTATATCACTTTTTCTTTCTCTCCCTCTTTGAAGACATCAGTATGAACCGCGCTACTGCATAATGCGGACTCTTTGCGAGTCCCGCCATCTGCTGGCACCACCCGGCCAATCGCTGTTTCACGATATCTTTCGCATTCTGCTGCGCTACGTGCATCCGGAGATTGCCCATAAGCCCATATATCGCAAGGCCTTTACCAGTGGACATTCGCTGCATGAGTGCGCACAGTGGTATGGCGCACACTGTCCCCAGAGTTTTTTGCTACACTTCAGCGCACAGTTTCAGCGCAAATTTGCAAATACATTTAATAAAGCGACCTAAAGCGTACTGAACTTTTGTTGACCTGCTATGAAATAATGCTTTATAATACTCCTGTACGATTGTTTCTATTTCACACACAGCTAAATGTTTACTGAAATAGGGACTGAAAGATGTTGCTAAATGTGTGCATATACAAAATTAGAAGATAGCCCGCGCTGAAGTCTGAATCGATTTAACATATATTTTTATTTATAAGTATATAAATATATTCACAATAATGTGCTCACCCGAAATTGAAAATTATTTTATTGTAGTAGGGTAACAAACAATTAAAAACACATTATTAAAAGAATGAAATAAGTAAAAAGCGGATTAAAGAAGCTAAAGATAGAGCGAGAGGAATAAAGTGAGAAAGGGATCAAGAGTGTAGGAGAGTTTAAGCAGAGATGAGGCTTATTAAACTGCGACCATAGCTATATTAACAAGAGCGAACATAAAAACTAGTATGTTTAGCTTGAACTTATGAGAATCGCATAGTAAAGTACTTTTAAAAAAATGTCTACTAATTTGCAAAACTGCGCAGTAATTAGTTAGTCATAAAAGAAATATAATCTTAGTTTGCGCTTGGTATGAGCGATTCTTGTCCGCCAAAGTTTTTATATTTTCACGATAATTGAACCAGTCAACAAAATGTGTTCTCGAATGCACAAAAACGTTTACTCCTCGATTTTTGCAGAGCACTCGGCAAACACAAATTTTTTAATGCTTGCCAAAAAAATGCCTGTCTATAAATTGGCAACAAAAAAATTTTATTTTATTTCATAATATGTAAGGCCAAAAAGTGCAATTGAATTTCAGTAAATATCCCAAAACTGACATGTTTATTGGCATACATTCATGTAAACACAAGAAAAAATAAACATTGTGTGTATACATAAATAAATATGTCAGTTATACATATAAATGTACATATATATATCTATATATATATATATCATATATTTAAAGTTTGAACTATAATTTCTGTTTATTTTTGGCTTTCATTGATGGTAAAAGGCCGAAGTTTAATGTAGATACAAATATGCGTGTAGAAAATGCCGATGCTGTGGACATTTGGGTCATGTCGGAGGCATAACAGTAATCAAATAATTGTTAGCCATTGTGTCGCATTTTGCACCATGTCGCTAATGAGCGCACTCAACAACAGTTGAGCTAATAGGCCACTAAAGAGGTAAATACAGGGCCAGCTAAGTGCGGATCAGGTGAGCAGCATTTAAATAGCCAGGAGGCTGGCCAGTCTCTGTCCGAATGCGATGCTGTCAAAATGATACGCTTAATCCATATTGTACTAAATTCAATAGTTTTGTTCTCAATGACGCACGCCTCTATGCTGGAGTTGGGGCATGGGACTGGGACGGATGCCAATGCCACAAGGGCGGTGCCGAAGCTACTTAGTCGTCAAAAGCGTTATTTGGCATTTCCGGAGGGATCGTCGGTTTCGGTGTGAGTGCTGCCAGTTAATGTGGCTACAATGGCAACTAACTAATTTCGCCTGGCTAGGCGGCAATTTGCATGACCATCGGTATGATTGGTAATCCCGATGTGGACTATCTTAGTTGGGCCGTCAACTGGGGCGTGGCCTATAATCTGCCCAATCATAATTGGGTTAAACAGCATGCACATGGCTTTGCGAATCTCACCAAGCCAATGGTGCAGCGCCGGTCGCGACGCAGCTTTTATGATGAGATACAATCCTCCTTTGATCAGTAAGTATGCCCGATTATAGTTGCAACCCAAGCTAACCCAATTCCATGGAACCCTTTTTACTAGCATGGGCTTCAATGGACGTGCCTGCTTGGCTCGTGCGCTCTGCGAGAGTGCCAAGTTTATGCATGCTCCCGGCCAGCGAGGCAACATGTTGGAGGAGTTGGTGCGCACCGTGCTTAGCATGCCCTCATCGCCAGTGACGGAGCATGAGCCGCCGGCTCATCATCACTATGACCTCATTTATCGGCGCTCCAAGCGGCAGTCGCGCGACTGCCACGAGCTGTATCCGGGCTGTCAGTTTTCTCTGTTGGCGCTGGCTCTGGGCAAATATGTGGCAGCCCCTGCGCAGTTTACCAAATATAATTTTATGTGAATAAAAGTTAAATAGCTTACATTATTTTTCTAATTCCGCACAACATGCAAACCATTTTCAAAAACAGAAAAACATTAAATGTTTTTTTTTTGTTTTTTTATTTTTTAAAACAAATTATTTTCATTCTTCTTTATTTAATAACGCGTAACATTTATTTATATAGTAATTGTTTTTCTTGTTTTTATGCATTTATTTTAGTTTTTAATTTTTGTATACTTTTTACTTGCAATTGTTGCTCTTTAGATTTTCTTCAATTTTATGCTTGCCATTGTCTGAGAATCTTAGATCTTAGCTTCAATGCAATTTTCGTTTTTAATTTTGTTCGCAAATGCAAATTTTACGTTATACATTTTGCACGCTAGCATTTAGTTATTATTTTTGTTATTTTATATAGTTTGTTGTGGTTGTTGTTAAGTTACTTTGTTGTTCAAGTTACATTTTGTGTGCTAGAGACTCTCCGAGTGTCAATTTTATTTTTGTCAGTGTGTTGTATTTGTATTTGTTAGCATATATTTTTGTTCTTTTTGCTGTTTGTTGCTGTTATTCAAAGGAGCTGGTATGTATATTATGAATATATATGTATATACATATATATTTATGTATGTTTTGTATGTGAAATGTAAATGCAAGTTTTAAAATTTAATTCTTGTTTGGCATTTACCTTGAATATTAATGAGTAAACACATTTGTTTATTTGTTTGTTCATTTTTATTTTGGGCTTCTTTGTTGTTATTCTTCATTTGCTGTGTAATTTTATTTGTTTAGCCTACGATTAAGCCAAACATTACTTGTTTGTCTTTTTGTTTATTAATTGCAAATATTTTACATAATTTTTCTTATACTCATAGCCTTATAAACTTACATTTTGTATTTGATTTAACTAAATACTCAATTCAGTTAAAATTGATTCGTGTATAAGTTTTGCAAAACTTTTTTTAGTCAGCACTGAAAACGCCTAACTAAAAATTAGTTTTGTTTTGACATTTCGTGTTGGTGTCAGTTACGGCTATTTTTTTTTAATATTTGTGTTTTTTTTTTCTTCTCGTACCTTTTATATTTATTGATCAAATATTTTTATTTAGTGTAGCATGCGCAATGGCATTTAATATTTAACTTTAATTTGTGGTGTTGTTTTCCCCAGTGAGTAGCAAGATTTTATTTTCTTGTAGTTTGCGTTTTTTTTTTTTGTAATTTTGTTGGGCTTTTAAGTTAAAAATCTTGTTGCTAAAATTTATAATTTTATTTTTTGATTGAATTAAGATAGAAATTGAAAAACTGTTTGTAAATGTACACAAGAATGCAACATAAGCGCTTAAAACTAACGGCATCTAGCAGTTAATACACAAAATATACACACATATGCATACACATACATATACCATAATTCATATATATACGTATATAAATATGCATCATGCAAGTACTTATGTACGGCTGATTTAAAAATTACAACTATGTTCATTAACTAAGTAGCTTACAAATTTGATTACCGTTTCCTCATTCACATACATACATACACATATACGCACACATACAAATTATTATGCTATTTTAAAAATGATGCGATCAAAACGTTCTCGTCTGCACTTAATACAATTTAAGTTGTGTGGATTCGAGCGGTTGTGTGTGTGTGTGTGTGTGCGGGTGTAGATGTGTGTGTAGATGTGCACTTGCATTTGAATTCCTTAACTGTTTTTTAAACAATAATAAGCTACAAGTTTGATAAAAGTGATACTGAAATTATATTTTGAAGCTTTTTGGAAAATGGGCTTTCTAAATTTGCAAGAGGCGAATGAATTATCACTTAAGTTTACCTACATCACTACTTTCTCTCTCTGTCTCGTTCTCTATAACATTTTTTGAAATATTATACAATAGTTGGTTGAAATTGTCAACAAAATGAAATGGTTAAAATTTGTTAACTGCGTTTTGTGGCTTCCGATAGGTTCGACAATGAGTTTAAGTGGAATGCGTTGAAACGTTGCTGATTTTTCATGTGTTTAGATGTGTGCTGAAAATTTGTTTTTTTTACTTGCTGTGATTGAAACCTTTTATTCATTGCACTTTTAAAAGTTTTTTTTTTTTTTTTGATATATTTGATGTGTTTTTGGCAACTCAACGCAAAGTTACTGTGTGTTAATATCATTAATTGTATGTACATGACGTTAGTAGGGAGGAGGGGGGTAGCAAGCAAAAGAGTGTGGAAACATGTGATTTCTATTGTCAGGTACTTAATAAGTTTTGAAGATAGTGGGGATTGTATGAATAGAGAGCGATTGGAGGAGATCTCGGCCCTAAAAGTATGCAATAAAGACTTGGCGAGATGAGTTGCCGTGCAGTGCTTTTGTGTGTGTGTGTTTCTATGTGTGTGTGTGTGTGTTGTGGCATAAGTTGAATAAATATTTGGTTTTACATTCATCAGCTCCACTGGCCAGTGCGCTTCCAATAATTTGGTTGAGCAATACGCAGACTTTGATTCTTGTTGTGTTTGCTACAAAAGACGACCTTTGATTGGAAGACATCCGATTTTATGTTTTTGAATCTCAGGGTCAAGCCGCATATATATATCAAATACTTATTTTTGGTTTGATAATTTACTTGTTTAATATATTTTGTTAATAACTATTTCACGTTTAACTAATTATGAATATTGTAAGTGCTAAGTGTGGCTCCAAAATTTGCATAAAATGAAACACTTTGTGGTTGTGAGCGCCCTTTCCGAATGATAATTAACCACCAAGCAATTATATTGATGCTAAGAACGATTGCCCCATCAGCTCAGTTATACTTCCCAATACCAATTTATATGCTATGTGTCAGCTCCTTAGGTTCGGCAATGTTTCAGTGTTGGAAAGGGCACTTTAGCTGCTTCATCTAAATGGTAGGTGTGTTGTCTAGCACTTGTGTACATGATTTCGTTGTCTGCTGTGATAATTGTTACTCAAAATAATTTTACCTGAAATAAATTCTAGTTGCTCTTTTATCTGCTTTAATTAATGCTTTCAATGTGTTTCGTGCTATTTTGGTCTGACTATAAAAGTTATCATATGGGGTTTGGATCTAATTTTGTGTCAGAGCCTATTTTTTTTCTCTCATTTGCTTAACTAGTTTGTTGTTTCTGTGAATGTATGTCGGTTTGTGTGTATTGGTGTTGGTGTAAGTATTGGCTATCTTTGATATATACACTTTATGAGTATGTTACTAGGAATATAGTATTATTATGTTATACTTAGCTAGTGGTTGCCTAAATTATGACGACTTAAACCACAATGTTAACTTCGAGCCCCGTTTTGCAATGTCTGACTTATCGTACGAGTAACTTACTTATCTAGTCGTTTTCTTTTGAGTGTGAATCTGAGATACACACATTCTGAATCTACATATACATATCTATATATATTTAATGTATATGTAAGTATGCAAATATATGAATATTATTTAATGTACTTTTTTGTTATATTTTATTTTGTCTTACTTGTGGCAGTTTTTTAATTACATGTTTTTTTGTTACCAATTTCGGTTTTTTCCTCTTTGCTTGCAGTGCTCACAACTATGCAGCATTATTATTATAATTTTAATTTTCCTTAAAGTGTATTCTTGCATTTTTTTTTTTATTTTGTTGGTTTTCACATGAAGCACACTAAACATTTAGCTATAACCTGGAACATTCAACTAAACGCGTTTTAGAAAGGCAAATTCAAAATGTTTGACATTACTAGCATAATTTGCAGTTAAACACGTTGTGTTTACTTTAAATATTATTAACATTAATGATTATTAATTAATTACATACATAAATGTTATTTAATGTGCAAATGAACTGTACAATTATGAATTCGAATTGTACTAATAGACTAACTGACTGACTGACTGACTGTGGAATGACCGATTGTTTGCTTGTGTGTGTGTTGAATGTGCACGCGCACACGCACACGCACATACACGCACGCACACGCACAAGCCTCTTTGATTATAACCTAAAAACACAACCAATGAGAGCATTTACACGTCCATGTATTTGACTTATCGAATTGCCTTCGAATTTGCATAGTTGGTACCATTTTGTTAGAGTTGAATTATTATTTATTTTATTTTAAGATTTATTTATTTTAAAATTTCTCTATTAATTTTTTTGTTTTGCAATAGCGTGTCGATTTTCCCAAGTGAAACAATTTACAAAAATGGTATTTGAAATTTAAATTTCTATTTTGCTTGACTTTTAATCGTTCTTTATTTTAACAACTGTTTGAAGCCCAATAATAATTTTTGAGATACTCAATTCATATGCGATTCTATTTTATCCAAATTCGCATTTACGTTATATAGTTTGATTTACTCACAGAAATGTTACGCCATTTACTTGTCATTAGTTTTTTTTCTGTTGCCTCTATTCATAATTAATATTTTTTAGTTGATTGTCTAAAACTATAACAAAAATTTGTTAAGCTTACATATTTTCTTGCTTTGCGCTATTTAAAATTGTAAATTCTTCGAAATTAAGTGAAGCTGAATGTGTGCTGGATTTAAGTACAGAAACTGCACCATTCAACTAGAGAATAAAGCATAGTTCAACACTTCATACGTTCGTCATGGAATGATTTTAACTTATACCGGAAATTCCAACCTTATTTCGGAATGCACACAGGGAACAAAACAAGTAGACGTAAGAAAGTTTATGTTTTTGAAACTTTGGTATGAATTAACTTTATACAATTAATTTTCAATGTATAACTAAAAAATACAACAAATAATTGCATTTTATTTACATAAGTACGTGTTTCAAATATTTTTAGAAACTTTGTGAAAATTAATTTTGCTACAAATGGCATTGTGCCAAAATTATAATTAAATTATTGCAATTGTTATTTTTTTATATTAGCCAATAGATTTTCACTGTGATTAAGTAGAACGCATTTCTGATAGATCATCTCTATGTTGCTCAAAGTTTTCTGATTTATCTGATTATTTATTAAGTCCTGCTTTAAGGTTAATACACCCACCGTGTGCAGGTTTTTGCATATATAATTTTGTATTTAGATGTGTATGTATATATAGATATATATACATATATAACATATATATAGATATAAATATATATATATATATATTTTTATATATATATATATATATATATATATATATATATATATATACTATATATTTGTAATGCGGGTGTATAAATATTTTTTTTCAGACTTTTTAATTATATGCTTTTCAAAACGGAAGTCGAGACAGTTGTCAAATAGTTTTTTGCTCATTTTGCTGGCATTTAATATTAATTTATTTATTTATTTAGTTATATTTCTGTGTGTGTATGCTTTTTGTTTTTAATTTTATAAGCTCAGTTGAATACGTTTAATAGTTGATGTAATTATTCAATTTACAACTATCATATTTTATTATGGGTCTGCTGTGGTTGAACGTGTATGTGTTTTCTTTAAATGCTTATGCGATTTATTTGTTTTTATTAGTAAATTGATTTATGATATTTTTTATATAACATTTATTTACGTTTAGTTAATAGCTAAATATTTAAAAAATGTTAACTGTTGATTTTTATGCACTTTACATTTTAATACACCAAAATGGTGCAGCTATTTAAATTTTTAAATTACGTGTTCGTGTCTCAGCTGTGCTCGCTGCTTTTACTTAAAGGTTTCACTTCTGATTAGTGTTTTTTTTTAAATTGTTTTTTAATTGTTTCTTTTTTGTGTTTGCAGTGTGTGTTACGCTATTCGTTTTTGCATTTTCCTTTTAGCTAAATGATTTGAAAACGGCTGGGGTAATATTCGCAGGTGCATACAGCGCAATTTCGCATCCACATCAACAAACGTTTGTACAAACAATTGCAGGCAAATATGTAAAATTATTCAAATTCTAGTTACTGATTAACTGCATTAATAAATGAGAATTGGAAATGCATGCCTATAATCATCTTACGGCCAAGAATCGAAACTACAGTAAATTCAAGATGAAGCTCTTAATGTATAACTAAGAGATCGGTTGTTAATAGTGTATCTGATTTCTTGTTATGTCTGGAAAATTGCAGCAATTCTGTAAATGTCTCTTGACACATAAATATCTCATGCAAACAGCCTCTTATTTGGCTCTCTAACAAATTGCCAATTACAGTTGCAATGACGCATAGTTGTGCAGAATTTCGAACAGCATTCATGCAGGTTCACACATTTACGAATATATATATATATATATATATATTTAAATGTATTTGTATATTCTCTGTCTTTGCCAGTGCGACACCATTTGTTGGGTTGGAAAACTATTTTAATTAATACACATTCACAAGTGTGGAATATTTTCGATTAGGAATTTTAATTAAACTTTTGGGCCAGCACACGCACGCAAAACGCCAAACCAATGTCAAGTGATGCCAGTATTGCTGCCGAAAACAACAGCAACAATAACAAAAACAACAACAACAACAAGTTTAACATTTATATGCAGTAAAACAGCTTGACAACCCTGAGCAGAGTTTTCGCGGCATTCCTTGCTAATAGTTTTAGCAGTTTTCATTTATGGTTTTTGCCTCACCCATTTGCATCCAAGCTGTGCAAATTTTGTATACTTTTCGCTGTTTTTTTATTAACTTAGCACAGGCAGTCTTGCACATACACACGGATGCACACACTCATGAAAATTGCATTCCTCACTTAATTTGTTGCATACCCTGCGGCGCGTGCCAGCGCCCTGTGGCATTCGCGTTGTTAATATTTGTTGCTGTTGTTGTAGTTGTTGTTTGTGTTGTGGGAAAACTTTTCCGAAATCAATTAAAAATGCAAATAAAAACCTTGTGGCAAGGTTCGTTTGCTCTGGCATTTAAATTGAAGGTGTTTCTGTGTGTTGCACTCAGCCAAGGCTATGGCAATGCCCAGCTCTGGACCTCTGCCTCCTGCTGCAGGCAATTAAAAAGTTTTTTAATTGATTCTGATTGTATTCAAAAGGCAAAGCAAAATCTGAGAAACGCATAAGGCACACACAGCCTGTAAGACGTTGCAACAGATCTGTGATCTAAGAATTTCCGTCTGCTTAAAATTTGAATATTTGAAGCAGCGAAATTGCTACAATTATGCCTCTGATTTTCAAAGCATTAGCTGATGTTAAGTAATATTATATTAAAATAAAAACATATCAAATATTAATCAAGGAGTAAATCTTTTTGGCAATATTGCAATTTGTATTTTGAAAATAAAACGTTTCTCTCGAAATTTATGAAATTGCACTTTAATTGTTTATTCAAATTTTCGATACTCAGTGCAATTTAAATGTTAAAAAGTAAGGTAAACGAATAGCACAAAATACTCTAACAAAGTGTCGTATATTTTGTTCAATGTGTTTTCTTCCTTCTTGATTTGATTGTTTTTTTTTTTTTTTTTGTTTTGTATTTTTCATGCTTTCCATTTTTTGCAGTTTATTTTTTAGTTATTGAATTTGAATTGTCTTAAATTTTGTGTAATTGTAAACTATGTATTAGTATATATATGTTCCATACATATGCTTGTTAGACACACTTACAATTATCATACATATGGTTATATGAGTGTGTATTTCTTGTAGTAAAAATGTGTGAGTTTAAAATTTGATGTTTGTGTTTGTCAACATTAAACTAAATTTATTTCAGAATTTCGCGCTTCATTTGACCAAGTCGCCTGTCGTGGCTGACACTTAGGCTTGTTTTGTAACATTAATTTTATGTTGTCTTAAAATGTATGTGGCTTACCTAAGACTAATTAAGACTTAGTTGTTAATCATGCTTAGATCAATATATATAATTTAGTTACTTATGTGTTAGGCGTTACTTACTCTAAAACCAGTTTCAAACTTGATGCATTTTGCATAATTTGCATGAGCAATTTTGTTTTTCTTTGTGTTGCTAAAAATAATGCGAAAAATATGCACAAATAGATAAATAATTAAAATTGATTACGATATCTCTGTCAAACGCACGCACACAAACACACTGAACACATGCAGTCAATTTTTTTTGTTTATTTTTTATTTGGATTTTCGTTTTAAATTTAAAATGCCGTTTTAAAACATTTTGTTATGCGTTTTTGTTGTTGTTCTATTTTTTGAAACTTCTTTAGAACTAAAAATCAACAAGGAACTTTTGGCGCTCAAAAATACAATACAAATTACAAAAAGTTTATTTTTTTTTACAACACTGGCTGCAATATCATGCATCACTGCACAACCGTCCAACACTCACATACGTTAATATATACGTATGTTTATTCACACAATCATCATGCATCCATCAAAAACTTACTAACTAGATTCTATGCCGTTGGCGGAGTTGCACTGGTCGTGTCAGTGTCATATAAATATATATGTTATAGTTGTTGTTCCAACCCAGTTATTTTCGTCGTAGCGTTATCCAACTCTACAGTGCTTGTGTTGCATTACTTTACATACATATTTTGATCAACTGCTCCAAAACTCGCAACCGTTGTTTGTTTCTTTCTTCTTTCACAATTTCCAATGTTCGCTTCGCTCCGCTGCTTACAATGGGCTCCATGAGTTGGTCATCGTTTCGCGATTTCTATCTATATCGATTATGGGATTAACACTGTCAACGCTGATATTGATACTGGTGCTGATACTCTTAGTGTTGTATAACGCCGATGAGACGCTCATGGTTTGGCTCGTTGTATATTATCCACGATCATCGTCGCGTGCGGCGAACAGGGTTCGCAACGAGCTGATGATTAAATTCCACCAGCCTGCTGCGAACCCAAGTGGACGTTATAAGGAGTTTTCACTACCCATTTTGAGCAGCTCGAATTTCTTTTTAGCAATTTTCGAATATAATATATCAATCGGCTGCGATTGATCGTACAAACTAGGCGCTTGCAATATAATAAGCGCTGTTCCGACCACGCAAGCGATTGCGAAAATCCAAAGAAACATACGATCCAATACCATAGCTACGTATTTCCAATCCTCCTCAACCTGTGAAAAATAATGCAAGTTGTAGTAAGTGAGAAAAAATATAGTAAGGATAATGTAAATACTTATAAATATGTCGATATAGAAGTAAAATATTTTAATTTAAATTTTATTATGAACCGAACCCTAATGTAAACTTCTCCAAGGTGCTCAGAATTACGGTACAAGATATCACTAGACATCCTAGGCACGGACACCAACATTCACTACGAGGTCGAATCCGAAGACATTTCTGCTGGAATCTTACTCTCCTATAAGCTTGCTCACATAGCTTTCCAAAGTCTTTGAGCGACTCCTACTAATACGACTTATGGAACTCGACGAGGTCACACGCTTGGTCCCGTGCCATCAGTTTGGCTTGGGGAAGTCTCATGGCTGCCTGGGCATGGCCACCAAGTATTCAACCATGTAATGGAGGCATTCAAAAAGAAGGAATTCAAAAGAAGGAGTACCTTCTCTATAAAATCAAAACCCTGCTCCTTGCGCCATATTACAGCATCTCGATGAGCTTATTCCTGGCAGGACACAACTTCAACGTGGGCATCAAAAACCGAAGCTCGGGTGTCACAAGGCAGCTTCCACGACTACTTGCAAGCTGCATCAAAGGCAGTGCAACACTGGCTGCTGTAAGTCGAAACATGGACAGCTAATTGGAACATTGCCATAAACTGTGCCAAGTCCGTTTGCGTCACATTCACGCTGCGCCCAGAACCATTGAGCACACCAGCTCATTTTGCTACTAGGGCGTCTACTTGGACCGAAGGCTCATATGGGTATCCCACATCACAGCAACAATAGCAAAACGCCTAAGAAGCTGCGAAAACCCGACTGGCTCCTTAAACCGCAATGCAAGCTTCACATTTCCACAACAACGCTGCTTATTAAAATGATGATAACGCCCATCCAAACATAGGCCATCAAAGTTAGGGGCATGGCGACAGCACACCAGCTTCGCCACATCGAACGCGATCTCCGCCTAACAACGGTCGGAGATCAGTTAAACTTTTTCAGCAGCCGATACGCCGACAAGCTAATGCAGCACAGGAACGTGGGCAGGGTCCTGGCCGACCACATCAGTAAGAGGCGCCTCCGAAGACTGCACCCCGACTGTAAACTAGTTTCTTAAAAATACAGCCGAGCCCAAATAAACCAAGTTTTAAACAAAATGTAGAGCTTACGAATGTTTAAAACTAGGTTGACGAGCCGAACCTTGTGACAGTGTTCGAACTGTGAACCGAATGGCCGGTTATGTTGTCTGGTTTTGCACCAATGATACAAATAGACTATTGCATGGAACATGTATTTTATTTAATGGCCATTATACTAAGATACCTCTTTTTTTTCAAAAAGCCGGAATTTGCAGTGTTGTAAATGTTCGAAATTTTCTTTGTTTGTTTATGAAGCCCGGAAAATATTGTATTTGTCAGTCATCATACGGGGCTGCATTTATATTTAATTAAAATTATATGGTGTTTTAAAGCCGATAAGGTTGCCTCCATCTGTTTTTAAAAGCGCTCCACAAATACATTACCCAATCTATTTCAATTTCGTTATTGGTTCGAATTTTGCTGCAAAAGTTGAAACCAAACAAGAGCTGATTCGGGGCATTGCCTGGCTGTGGCCACAATGATTGGCAAACTTGCACTCTGAATCCCGAATTGCGCTTTCCGATTGCACAAACAACTCAATCACTCAGCTCGAATTCAGCTTAACGCGACGATACGACGCCTCTCCAGCCCGACTTTTCTCCCCTTCACAATTTTTGATTAGAGAAATGCAAGCAACGTGATTCGAACGGTTGCATGGCTCGCTGACTAATGCGGGTTATCAGGAGCAGGCGTTAACATGTCGCGTCCCTGGTCGGGCATGGGCACGAGGACTGGGATGGTTTGTGGCCTGATACTGGTCTGGCCAAATGGCGGGCACATAATGTTTGTCATTGGTGTGTGGCTAAAATTGAATAATTTTGCATGGCAACATTTTGCCCTGTGACGTAATGACGTTTTCCGTGTTTATTTTACGTTTCGAGTGAAAACTTTTTAACGAATAACCATCAATTTGCTTTATTGATTTGAAAATAAAATATTGTTTGAAGGTGTGACTCGATATTCGACTTTAATATACTCTTCTAATGTTCTTGCTTAATAATTTTGGTGCTGCTTCTTACGAACGCATAAATATGTCTTCGAGTTTGCCCACCCAGTAGATACCCTAACAACACTTGCACTTGCGTATATTTTGAAAATTCATGTCACCCACTTTTAATGAATACAGGTTAAAAGATAAATCATATTTAAACAGTTTACTTACGCTTTCAAACTTGTCTTTGTTTTTCACATGCTGCGCTATGAAGCGCGAGCCTTCGATGGTCTTTTCCATCTCTCGTGCGTAGGGCCTCTCAAACGTGGGACTGAGATCAGCCGCAGCGGCTGCGGCTGCCGCGGCTGCTGGACAGCAGTCCGGACTGATGTCTCCATTGAGACCCGATGGACTGAACAGATCGTCGTCAGCGCCAGGCAATGGCAGTGAGGAGGGCAGCGGCGGGTCACCAAAACAATGGGCGGCAATTCCGCCCGCCGCAGCCAAATCGAACCGATGCGATGCGGGGAGCACTGAAAAAATAGGGCAGAATTTCAGATACGTTGAATGTAAGCGAAGGATGAGAAAGCGCTATTGATTTGATTCAAAGCTGCTATTGCTTAAGAAGTAATTACTTGCTCTCTATTAATCTGTTTAATAATAAATAAATGAAACAATTAAGTTTATATGTCCTATTCGCTCAATCTGGCTAAGTTGGTGTTGTAGATGAGCCACTCTTCTACTCTTTGTAACTCTTTGCTTTTGCTTATCTGTTTGGCTGCTATCGTGTACATTTGTAATCTGTTGCCTTTCACCCCGCCACCTTTTTTAAATCTCTGCTTTTATCTGCTTTGAGCGTTCAGCGCTCAGGTATTATTGTTGTTATTCACGCTCTTAAGCATATCTAAGTGTAACTCTCTTGTTGCACGCTGCAGTTGTTTAGCCCCCGAGTCGATGGCTATTAATTTTCAATGTGAAAAATAGCCACAATATGAAAAATTTGTAAATTATGTAAAATTGTTAAGTATTTTAATAAATAAAATATTAAGAAAGCAAGGAACAATCTAAGTGTACATAAAATAGGAACATCCAACCATCTAGGGTTAATATGGACAGAAAGCAGTAACGACATTAGGTAAATCAGATTTGATGCTATTTCGCAATTCTTTCATTTTTATATTTCTCATTTTATTTTTCTTCCTTTTCTTTTTATGCGCAAATGCAATTTACAACTTTTCTGTGCTCCGCTTTGTATGGGTGCAATTTTATTTTCACAATGTCCCTGAGCACAGTACAGGACAAAGGCGGCAGAGTAGCGGCAGCAGCAGCTACAGAAACGATAAAGAAACTCAGTAAATAGTTGGCTGCATTCTACTTATTTTGCACTTATTTGAGATCCCGTTTTTAAAGTTTCAATATCTCTGTTTCGCACCCATAAAAAAGGCAAAATGTAAAAGAAAAGAGCCAAAAGAAGTAAGGGAAACCGTTAATTGAAAGCCGGCTGGACTTTCGGATAGCAAAAAGTAGTCACCAACTGGCGAAAGCCCAAGCCATCTTTGTGGGTTTTCGCGTTTCGTGGGTGACTGCACTTCCATGTCGTCTGCCTCTTGAGTGGTTTTATGTGTTGAATGCTTAATATTAAGTGGAAACTGCTAATGAAGTGGTGCAAAAAAATAGCTAATTGATGGGGTTTACAGATAAACGAAAACAAGAAATGTTCACTTCTACTGGCTCCACAAGATTAAATGATACGCATCTTCAAATGACTTTAAGTATATCTTTTTTTTATTTTGTCTGGATAATTATACGTACTTATTACTAAGTATGTAAAGTTGAAAACAATTTTTTTTTCAGTGAACCTTTTTTCAAAGACTTTCGATATATGAATGTATGAAATTAGATATCAAAGTGAAACTAATGTTGACTTGCTCTAATTTGTAATATATTACTCTCAGTCACAGATCATATTTTTTAATCGATAGTAACTGTTTTATAGCTTTAATATTTGTATGGTATTATTTTGGAAAATCTGCAAACATAATCCTATTATTATACTAAAATCTAGGAAATATGCAGGTTGAAAATATATCTATATTATTTTAATATTTCAATGTTAGATTTTTTATTTTTATAATCTGTCGATCTGAGTTGAAATGCCAATTTTTGTCTAACATTTTGACTAAAATAAATAAAGGTGAGCATCTTTAATACCTCTCCAGATTTCATCAAAAGTATATACATTTCTTAGTTCTATTCGAAGCTCTTGAAGTGCTTCTCAGTTTTGCGAATAAAAAGTAGTTTTCTTTGTGACTATTTTTTTTCTCACTTACTTTCTTGCCACAATTTTTTAATGAGTATGGCAAATGGCGTGACGACACTGACAAAACGATACAAAACTAATTTAGAAAGCGAATAATTCTTTGCCGAGTTGCAGCAACTTTTCACTTGCAACTTATGCAACTTGTCTACTTGTCTGCCAGTTAGTTTGTCTCGTATTGCTGTTAGTGTTTGTTTCTGTTGTCTGTATATGTATGTATGTGGCTGCTGCATGCCCCTTGCCAGTGCAGTTGCCCGTTAATTGCCATAAATTATTTGCGCTCAGTGCTTCTGGCAACAGCGGGAAACTTTTGAAATGCATATAATTTCAATGTACTTGCGCATATTTAAACGAAATATAAGCTTGGCTAGTTGGAGGTATGGCTGGCTGGCAGTTTAGTTCGAGTATATGAACGCTCTGTTACCAGCCTAAGGCGCCTGCTAAAGCCAGTTGAAAACACGCATAAATTGCCAGGCGGTAACAAAAGCAGCACCTAGAATCTAGAAGCTAGCTGGCTGTAACTACAACTGCAACAATGCCAAACTTTTGAACAACAAAAAGTTTGCCTTAGGCTGAGGTAAATATAGAAACTTGGCTGGTTTTCTGCAGCCTTCTGTTGACTCTGGCAAAGAAGCTTACAATTGTCCTGCATGGACCGAAATAAAACTATTGGAATACTTTTTTTTAAATCAGTACTGGGATTTACCTGGTATGCCATAGTCACCGCTGAAACGCTTTGTGTCATAGTTAACAAACTTGTCCACGTCCGGCGGCAAATGATAGACATCTGTGAGCACCTCGTGCGGCTGATCATCTTCGGGGTCCTCCTTTTTGGGCCGCTCAATGCAGAGTAGTTTCGGCAGGATTCGTATAAAGACGCGCTGCACCCAAGGTGCCATGCGATGCGTCACTGGCGATCTATAAAGTGCATAAATCAATTATATGCGTTCCTCTTAAACTATAATTTTGTTTGAATACGCACCTAAAGTTTACGTTTAGCACCGCAATTGTTACCACGACAGAGAGCGTGACCAGCATCATGGTGAAGAGCAGATATTTGCCCAGCAGCGGCACCGTCAGAGATGTCGGCGGTATAATCTCTGCCAGCAGCAGAAAAAACACAGTCAACGAGAGCAGAATGCTGATACAAAGTGAGATCTTCTCGCCCGAATCGCTAGGCAGATAGAACACCAGCACGGACAGAAACGATATGCCCACACAGGGTATGATCAGATTGACTGTATAGAAGAGCGTCTTCCGCCTCAGCGTCAAGTTGAACACAATGTCCAGGTAGGGCTCCTCGCAGCAGCTGTAGAACTTTTCGTTACGCACCGCCGGCACACGCATGATATCCCATTCCACAGAGATATAGTAATCCTGCAGATCGATGCCCACCTCAATGTTGTCCGAGTCGGCCGTTTGCTTTAAATGTCGCAAGTCAACCTAAGGATAAAGTAAAAATTTAATTTGAATACTTGTAGTGTGTAGATGCGCTTGCCACTTGTCAGAAAAGACCCCGATAAAGCGAACATAAAGGGTTATGTTATATTGTATTTACTCTTGCGGTAGCCCACTAGCATTCAAGAATATATTAATATGCATCAGTGGCCTCATATATTCGATCCAATAAGAAATGCAAACTGCCACGTACCTCCGGCTTAATTGCTTCAATAGCTAACCATGTTCTAGTCCGTGCTAAAAAATTAACTTCCCGAGCCACAATAAGACTACGGAAAAATATTTAAATACAGTGTCCACGTGGAAATATTGCTAATAAAGCACCGCATTGTTGAGCTAACTATTTATTGCTTGTCTCCTCATTGCTGATCATGCAGATCTGGCACTTAGTACTGTGTTTATTTGAATGCCTGTGCACCCAACTTAGAGTGCCGAGCGGAATACCTGCCCATATTGCCTACGAAGATGAGTCGGTTCCAGCGCGTACTCCATCGAAGAGGCATTCATCGACATCTGCACGGCAACAATCTAATCAGTGTTACAGGTGTGAGAGCGGCAGATTAAGTTATGTCGGGCGAAAGTATTAACAATGTTTTAATTCGATAAATCAGATCAAACTTGACGAAATTTGTAAATTGTATGGATTAGATAGGGCTGCGATTCCTACAAAGAAGAGACGATCCTAAACGTGAACAGAATAAAATATTGTTGTTTAAAATGTTAGAAAAGCTTCAGTATGTATCCAAATCTAGGCCTCAATTAATGGAATGGGCTTTTATACTTGAATCAAACAACATATTTACGTGAATACAACCAAATTTGAATTCGAATTATTTGGGAATTTAACACTTCTTATTATATGATAGGAATTTACGATACTATATGCAGAAACAGATTTGAGCGCGTTCAAATGCTTTTCACAGTCTACTCCCATGGTATTTATTTTCAGCTTTTTTTGATTTATGCATCAAATGCTTGAATGTGCAACACCTGTGCGATTGTTTTGCCATTAACATTGATTTGTTTGCCCATTTTTCTTCAAGCGATGCGGAATCAACATCAACAACAACGGCACTCAACATTACAACCAAGTGACATGGAGGGGTAACTCTAAGGTGTTGCTGATTTTCATCAGATGTCGATGTGAATGTGAGTGTGGATGCTGATGATGGCAAAACGTTTTCGTACTTTTGACAAATTTTTGACAATCGTCAATTGCGCAACGAATTGCGATTGCCTCGTGTACTCCGTGAGAAAATTGAGTAGGCAGCTGCTGTTTTCGCCTTCGCTCACGTTCAGCTCAGAACGTAAAAAACATTTACGTTTAATCATTTATTTCAGTTCATTTGTTACTGTTCTTGTTAGCGATGTTGTTATTGGTGTCATTCATTTAAGCTTCTTTTGCAGCGATATTTCTTTCTCGATAGCTGCGAGTTCATAATATATATATGTATTTATATATGTGTAGGTAACTTGGGGCTAATGATATATTATCGGCAATCTACAGTACATCATCGCTTCGATTGACTAATGAAAATCATATGATTCGATTTTAATTTATTGGTAGGAGCTCTCATTTTCAGATTTTACATATTTTATGCATTTAATTCAATAACAACAGTTTGTTTGTTTGTTTTAAAAAGGCACACGAACACAATTTTCAATTATTTGCTAGCCATTACAGTAATGTCATTAATGCCTCGTAATATGTTTACGTCGGCACTAACAGAATTCTTAATAAGCGAGGAAATCAAACGAATCAATATATATATATATATGTTGGATACATGTATTTGGAGGTGTGTGTGTATTTATGAAGTTAAAATCACTGAATCATGTTGAAGTTTTCAATTCGTAATTTCGTCTTATTTAGACGATTCTCTACCATTAGATACGTAACTATGTAGCCTATGAAACGATATTGAGAAGCAACAAAATTCATTTTTTATTGTATATAATTCGTGCTTTAAGATTTCGCTAAATCATGTGAGCATCGATTATGACTAAATAAGTTGCTGCAGTTAACATTTTAGGGACCGATGGGAATATCTAAAAATATTTCTAAGATTTGTACTACCGCAAAAGTTGCACCCCTTTATCAAATTTCTTTGTTTGATGTTTTGTTAAATTTGTATGCTTCTCCCTAAAAATGCGCAATAGGGAGAGTATTCTTACTTTGTTACCAAATTTGTTGCTTATAAGTATGATTCATATTGCGACAAACATACATAAACATACCCTAATGGCATAAATTCTGTTTTCATATCTCTTTCTTTAGTTATATTGCCATGAAATTAAGCTTATATGGCTGTAGAAATTGTAGTTTGGTATTCAGTTCATCCAAGCCTTACAGTTCTTTACACACTTTACCAAAAAACTGAAGCAGCATTTGACCGTCTTGTGAGTGTATTATTTCTTCGTTTTGGGAAATTTAAGGTTTCTAGCTTGCTTCTATATGTCATTTTCGATTTTGTTGTAGCTGCTGCTCCTTTGACAAACGAGTCCCAAAAACTTTTCACAGTCGTGGCTGGTTCATTAAGCGCAGCTGCTGCCTGTTATCTCCTCCACGCACACGCACACGCACACGCACACGAGCACGCTCACGCACACACATGCAGCTGTTATAGCCGTGAGTGTGTAGTGTGTGTGCAAGAGTGCCTCGTGATTTATCACATGCCAACAAAAGAGCGAGCGAACGAAACGTGTCAAGTGTACAAAAACACAGTAAACATTAACAACAGTATTGAAATAAATAAATATATAACAGCTACACGAAGGCAGCCCCAAAGTGGGCCACGCCCTTTTCGGGAAGCGCATATAACAACCGAGTATGCCATGAACCCGCAGCGGGCAATAAAAAACGAAGCGAATAATCAATTGTCAGTGAGTGAGTCCTTTTGTTTAGGCACTTTTCAAGGTCGTCGCAGTCGCATGTTTAAAAAGTCGTTTTTTCACGCACACACTTCTACATATATAACTGCTTCCATGTGCCACGCCCATACAGCAATCCGTCCGCTTGCCATTGAACTTCGCGGTTTAATGCTTTTATAATCGACTTAAGAGTTTGATTAGCGTTTGATTAGCAGACAGTCAATCAGATACGACAATAGAGCTAAGCACACCGAGCTGTTTACGGCATTGATGGATGGCTTACATCTGAGCTGTTTCAGTTCCGTTGATTGACAGCCCGCTCCTTGGAGCACGAGCATAAGAATATACATCTATACGCTTTTAAGTACTTTCACTTACCATGTAACCATCGTATGTCCACGAGCCGAACTTCATGAAACATGTTTGC
This sequence comes from Drosophila virilis, assembly GCF_030788295.1. Taxonomy (NCBI): domain Eukaryota; kingdom Metazoa; phylum Arthropoda; class Insecta; order Diptera; family Drosophilidae; genus Drosophila; species Drosophila virilis. Next base: position 19,913,290 of record NC_091544.1, on the reverse strand, counting down.
TCGTCAAACGGAAAGTATTCGACATCAATTTCACAAAAGGATTTATAAATGGCAGGAGGCTTCCAAACCACTTTGCCGGTGTGATGTAGAATTGCTTTTGTCATTATTGTCACTTCATAGTTACCATCGGCGCTGCAAATTAAGAAATAAACAGAGAGGTGAATAAGCAGGAGAAAAGCTAATTTGCACTAAATCACTTTAATGTATTTTTTAAATCGATTATTTTATTTTATATTCTTGCCATGAAGCTATTTTTTCTTTTGCTTAAATGCGGTTTCCTTTTTAAAAATACAAGAAACAAAAAATAATTCAATGCATGTTAAATAATGCTCAAATTACAAAACAGAAATTGTGGACCCCGCAAGGTCGGGTTCATGTTTTCGTGTAGCAAAAAGTTGACAAAGTTGACTTCATCTATTAATTGCCGCCAATGCGCTGTGAATTAAGATAAATGTTTTCCTAAAACATTTTAGTAAGACTTCTAGCTAACCATGCTTTTAGTAATATAGTTACTAGCTTTCTTGTTAATAAATGAAAGAAAATAATCTTGCGTATCTGAATAATCGCCAACACACACATAAGCCTCATGCAGCCTACCTTATGTTATGAAGGTGCACGTTGCGATGGTTTTCGGGAAATACCACCAGTAAGTGTGGAAAAGTCGCGAAAAAACTTTTGTATGAGAAAGCTTTCTCAGAGGAAATCGCGATTCAAAGATGTTTTGCGCTAAGGTTTAAGTTTTGTCCGATTAGCTTCAAACTTAGTTAGTAGGTCTAGATAAAAAATTAATGAACACCTGTTCCAGTGATTTGGGAAATTCCTTTTGCAACAGTGGTAAATTGGCAGAATATGTTTGTATGAAACCTAGAGACCTAGAAGCTTATCAGTTGTATTAGGAACGAAGCTTAAAGAGGTTCCTATTCAAAAAGTTAAAGGAAACTGTCTGGCATTCAATATAATTAAGAGATGCGAATCGTATTTGCAATTTTAGAGATTAAAATGCTGTAAGAGTTTATATAGGTTTATTTTTAAGGGTTTAAAATTATTTAAGAAAAACATTTTAGCTAAGTATGTTGGGGTTATAATATTCTGGCTTCGATTTTGCAAAATGTAGTTAACCATCATCCCATTTAGATAAGTCCCTGAAATTTCTATTAATTCGGATTTCTTACCTGTCTTACATAGCTTTTTTTCAACTTAAAACATTCTGACAAAGAGCTCAAAAACCACCAACTGCACACACACATACAGACACACATATAGATACGTATAATAGACATTTACGCCAAGCCACATTACCATTTTCGGCAGCCATATTAACTTAATGTCATAAATCTGAGCTTTAGTATAATATTGCGGTAGACACAGGCTCGGTTTGCCTGTTCGACACCCCCCACAGACACATACGCTGTCCTCTTTTTATCTTTCTATTAGTCTTTCTCCCAGTGCTCGACTGTCATCGTGGTACATACGCTGGAGTATTCCTATTCCCAAAGTGCGATAGCTTTGGCTTTGTTTTCTTTAATTAAATGAATGCTGTTGACAACTTTATTATCAGCTGAACTTTGTGAAACCCAAAGCAGATAGCCACGCCCCGCAGTACTATCAACACAGCCGCAGCCACTTTATTTCTATTATTTCGAATCACGCAGGCGGTCGGCAACTCCGCAAATGAATGCATGACCTACACACTTCCATCTATGATTCTATTTCAACTGTTTTAGTTTGCAGCATCAAAAGAAGCGAAATAAAATCTTATTATCTTTCATTAGATTTATAAAAATAAAAATGGCGCTGAAAAAACGCGAATACAAAGTCAGCGAAAAAAGCGCCTGCAGATTGCCTGTTTTCTCGGTTTTGGTTTCGATTTCGGCCCGAACAGATACAAAGATGGTGCTCAGTGTGACGTTCAGATTAACGCGCGCTGTTGGCCGTAGCTGGCTGGCGATACTCATACGCCGCGTTGTCCAGTGAGTTCGTGTGTCTGTGTGTGTTCCTGCGTGTGTATGTGTGTTTGTGTGTGTGTGTATGTCACCGCGTGCCACCACATCACCGTGAAGATAATGGCTGCAATTGTGGTGACCCCCAGGCGTGGTTTTGGTTTTTTGGTTTGGTTATAAACTTTTGTTCTCGTTCATTTTTTTTGGCTCTTTTTTTTTTTTTTGTTCTTTCCGCGCTGCCTTTGCGCTGTGCTTTTTGCAGCGCCATCGGCCATTTTAAATGGTTTTTAGCCATTAATGGCTGGCTCGCTGCTCGCCATAATCGTTGTAGATGCTGCTGCTGATGTTGTTGTTGTAATAACATTTTAAAATGCTTTGCTTTTGGATTTGTTTTTAGTGCACGAGTATGTCTGCCGGTGGCTATAGCAGCGGCTCAGTCTATGCCCTGCCTCGACCAACGCCTGAAGACCTCATTGCTAATGGACGGCGCAGGCGTTGCCGCGTGACGGTGGCTCAGCCAGTGGCTATGGGCGTGTACTGCTAAAACCTACATAGGAAGCAATTTTCGCATTTAAAATAAATTTGTAATTAGAAGCTAAAATGTATTTTTAATTAGTTCTACACTTTGAGTTGATCCAGCAGAAACCATTACGTTCCAATTGCGCAACTTTTGTACTAAAGTTATAACAACCACATACTACATACTTACAACACATAGATAAACATGTGGAAGCCCTTCCAAATTATGTTAGAAGCTATTATATATAAATTAATTGCATAGCAAATGCAGCTATACGGTAGCAGCTGATACTTAAACTGCCTTTTTGGAGCCTTGAAAGAAGGCTGATTTTAGCCATAAGATAGTAATATTAAGTGAAAATATGATTTTATGGAGATTAAGAGCTTAAGACTTTTAATAGTATTTGTTGTCGCTGATTTTAATTTGAATCTATCTCTATGTTTTTGTATTCGAAATTATTGTCAACAAATTATATATTTGAAAAATAAACTTATTCGTTCTATGTCTTTTTAACCTTGACTCTTCCTATATTTCTTTACCTCAGTTACTCCTTACTTTACTCTGGATACCTATTACTTATGAACATTTGTAAATTTATATAGAGTTCCAAAGTAAAAATCTTCTTTCCACAGTTGTAAAATTAATGCAAAATAAAACATAAGTAATCGCAATAATGTTTTTTTTGGTAATAGTTGCTTAAGAGCTTCAACAGCTTTAAGAGCTTAATTTTCGGATTAACGTGTCAAAATGTCAACTGGGCATAAAATTCCTAGTTGAGTGAAGAATAGAGCTCTTACTTATTTGATTTTAGTAAGTGTTAGTGCCAAGGAAAACTTACAAATATTACAAGTCGGCGGGCAACCCCAGAGTAAAAGACTCAATTGCAATTAATTGTAGACCACAACTTAAAACCAAAATCCAACGAGAAGAGATAGACCTCAGCTAACAGCTCGCATGCGATTCAAACTTCTAGGACCAAAATGAAAATTAACTGCTGGAATTAAGCGGCTTTTACAAATATAAACAGATTCGTCGTTGCCGTCGTCATCGCTGGCGCCGTCGCCTTTCTCTTGTTGTCGGTATTTGGTAGCCTCCCCAATTTGGTTCTTAAAGCTTGCTTTGCCTAAATGCGAACAAACACATACACATGCACTCCGAAACGACGGCTGTTGACGCTTTCTCGTATTCGATGCTTATTTAATGAGCCGGCTAAAGCACACAAGTCTAATTATGCCTGGTCAGCAGAGTACCCATTGCATATATAGAGCAATCTATCTCTTTTTGAATCGAAATTGCAATTTAAAATTTACAAACGTGCCGAAAGCGAATACCGTTCGCGTTTTGAAGTGACCCGCTAACAATTAGTACAACAAGCGCACGGCCACGTCCAATAAATTACAACTTTTGAAGCTTGTTTCAAAGGCCGTACAACAACATGGCGAACATTATTTAATAGGCCAACATGGCGGCTGCGCGTGTGTACGCGTCTGCAAACGTGTGTCCGTGTGTGTAAGCGTGGTTAAGTGTGGCACACACGCTGGCAGGTATTTGTACCCGTAGGCCATGTTGTTGTTTTGTTACGCGTCTATAAAAGGCTCGTTCAACTATTTGTTGGCTATTCCACATTTAGCAGGCAATTAAACATTTTTCATTGCATGTAAATGGGCGCAATTTCGTCGGCTGCGCTAGCATTCCTATTCTGAGTGTATCAGTGTGTGTGTCTGAATGTGCGTATGAATTGTATGCCGCTGTGCGTTTGTCTTGGCGAGCAAAAAGTTGCTGCATAAAATATTGTCAGTTTCGCCGCAATTGTGAAACTAAACGCATTTTCTGCGCTGCAAACTTTTTCATCCAGCCACATGGGGGAACGTGCCTGCATTCATGATTACAACAACTTCGGCACTTTTATGAACAAGCATACTGCTCTCAGTGATATTCGTTGTTTACTATCCGCTATTCAGCCTTAATTTGAAATTGTTTTTATTAAATCGATACACTCCTATGAATTTAATCTGCGAAATATATTTATTAGAAAACCGTTTCAAAATAAATTGAAATATCTGCTTTATAGATATTTAAAAACTTGATTAAATATGCCATTAGGTGGCAGTCCAATAGAATATTCTTTCCAAGAAACTAAGCTTGCATTTTATATGACTAAATAAAAGGTGACAGGAAATTTCTGTGTCATCTCTTATAGTCTTATGTTGGCATCAAGTTATGTGAACTTTACAGAGACAATTTATTTCTATCAAACACAATCAACTACAAGTGTTTAAAGCGGACAGAGGCTACTTCAACTCGAAGCTCCATCTGGTAGTGGCTGTAAGGGGAAAGGCCTTCTTACAGAAGCGTCGCTTCATTATAGCCAGCACAAATTATTTTTATCACTTTAAAAATTGTCCACATTGGCGGCGGCCGTCTCAACAAACGACAATGGTGGCCACATAAAACGCAGTGCGTGTGTGTGTATTAGTGTAAGTACCATGAACTTGGTATAGTTACGCACAACAACATGACAATGCTTTTGTCGTTGTTGGCAAATGAAATTTAAGCTTTTTCCAAGCCATAAATTACGAGTTTTTATGACTCTGCCAAAACACACACCCCAAAAAGTATGCTATGCGAATAGTTGGTATTGCCAAGGCAGCAAAGCAGTAAAGGCACCCAGCAGCCAAGCCAAGCCCAGCGTAAAAATCCAGAAAAAAAGAAAGCCAATACGGCACATAAAGCGCGTAAGCCGATCTGCCAAAAGAGCGATGTCCTCCCTGGTGTTGTAGGCACAACTAAAGTGCCAGCCACATCGACAGAGTCAAGTGTTGGACGGCAAGGCATGTGGAACAGTGGAAATTATGCGGGAATTCAAGAGAAAAATCTAAACTCAATTGCAAGTATTTTGCCAATGTACTTTTGCATATTTAAATATTTAATAGGAAAATATATTGTATAGGTTGGATGTTCCTATAATGTGGTCAGTGCTAGCTTTTTATTTTAATTGCATAAATTAAAAGCTGGAGATCTTAGAGCTTGGGAGCTGGCTGAGGGAGGAAAGAGAGCTGAATGAAAATGTATTTGGAATGGGATCCTTTCCCATAGCTTTTACCACTGTGCCGTATGCTTGCCCTGGCTTTACTCCAAGTGAAATACAACACAAGGCAAATTATAATAATTACAGCGAGCGTAGCAAAATAAAACGTCCAATTTGAGAAAGCAGACGAGTTGGCAGCCATTTTAGCTGAGCATAAAGGACTGCTCCCTCCCTTCCTTAGCTCCAAGCTTCAGCGAACCCTCGACCAGCACTCATGTTACACATTGAAATAAAAATACGTTAATCATCGGCTGATAAATTGCAAGCGTAACTGTGCGCTTTGATTTATGCGCCCGTCGCGCCCATTGGGCAATTATGCAAATGGTTCCAGGCGCCAAAATGCCCAAGCCCACAGTTCAAACCAGAACGAATGCGGTCAAGGGGCATATGAAAATTAGCTGCGCACTTACTTGTTGTATAGCACAATATCCGGCAGCCATATGTGCTCGGAGGGCACATGCAGGGTATCCACTCCGCCGTAATCGTCAGGATTCCATTTTAATTTGTAGTCATTCCACTCCTGCAACATATATAAGTAGTTACAAAAATTGATATTATTTCTAATAATATATATAACAAACAAAATGAAACAATTTATTCCAAAATAAATATGTCGCTCGGTTAGATAATTTGCATTTAGATGAATATTGAATTCAATATGTAGCTCACAATATATGTTTGCTGGCTCTTGCTTGTTGCCTGCTGCTGGCTTTGTTGTTATTGCATTTAATGTTTCAATTGCTTTCCATTAATTATGCAGTAATTTATTGGTCGGTAAGCTGTTAGCGTTAAATTTAATTTTCACCATACAATTACGACCGTTGGATATACATATAGCTATAGTGGGCAGTGTCGTATTCAAAAATTTGGTGTGAAGACTTTCGAAAAAAATATTTGAATGTCATATCTTGCACCTGAACATTTCATAAAGATCGGACACCGTAGCTAGAATGAGGGAAACTCCAATGCTTGTATCGGCCGCTTGGACCTGGACTTAGAGTATATCCTATTCAGGCACTTTTTCTTGGAGCGCTCTATATGTGCTTTTCTTCTTCCGCGACAATAGTATACCAAAGGGTAACTTCCAGTCGGGTACACGAAACTGTGTACAACATAAAACTGTAATTATATTGATTGCAACACGATTGATGTTAAATGTATGATGCATGCCACGTGGACATTGGTTGCAATTCACAATGAGATTATTGGGGCGCTCAAGCGTTGACCAAGCATGAAACGCACAATAATTAAAATAAATAACCGTTGCAGACGATAATCATAATAAATGAAAATATTGATACCGCATTATTATTTGCATGTTTTTTGTTTTTATATATCTTCATTCGGGTTGCACGCTGATGCCTCATTGATTTGTAATCTATAAAATTAGTTAATTTGTCCGCTTTTAATGAACAATTGTTTGCTCATTCGGGCTTGGAAACTAATTAAAATATATGGAGCGGTAAAGGTAATGTTATTCTTAAATTTGTTGGTTTTTGGCGACTTTTTGTTGTTGTTCGTTTAATAGATTGTACATTTAATTGCGGCTACCAGCTGTTTGGAGTCATTTGGCTTTCTATGCAAAAGCCCGCCTAAATAGGCTATCTACAGTCAGTTGTCACACGCACACAGATACACTTAAACAGTAACGTTTATGCGGGTGCACGTATTTGCGCCCTTATTGACATAATGTGTGTGCATATTTATAGACGCGCAGCAATGCTGAAGCCAAACATAAATTGCAGTAACGTCAGCAGCAACAATAAATACAAACAAATAATGAAACTTGAATAATGTTTAGGTGTTCCGAACTTGTTTTACTCCAATTGATTTAACTACTAACACAGACATTTCCATTTTTAAATCTTTATTTAGCTCGATAAACCTAGGCGTACTTCTGAATACAATTTTCATATGTTTTTTACGATTGAAATAAAATTTTGTTAAATTCTGAAGCAAGTGCCATATGCAAATCCTCGTTGTTCTCATCCTACATAAGTTAATTGTTGGCGACATAGACTCTTCGTTTCTGTAAGGCCGGCTTCAATTCTCTGTTCCATCTAGACCTACCAGATTCACCAGGCCCACATGACTTTACTTTCCCTGATAAAATCTTTGCTTTCTGACCACTCTCAGTTGGGGCATAGCTTGCCGGACAGGCTAAAAATTTTGCCATTAACATTTTACTTTAATTTACATTTTACATATTGCTTTTGTCTACATTTGTTGCAGCTTATGAAATGTTATGTACAATGTATGTATTTACATAATTATTATATTTAAATAAAAAAAATTATAAGAGTAAGTAAAATTTAATTCACATTTTTATCATGTTACTTTGCGTAAGCGATTTTCAGTTGAAATCGTTTCCTAGAACACATGCGAATTGAATTTTTAATGAGCCAAAATTGATAATAGCAGAAATGCTCATGCACAAATTTGGAATAGAAGCGCACACACACACATAGAGAAACAGATGTGTTGCATAATTTATATCTAATTTTGGGGTTTGCTTTTGTTTTGTCAATTGGGTAACCAGAAACTAGGAATAAGCTTTTGAGAGCTATTGACTGCAATTTGTGCAGAAGATTTGTGTGCATATTTTATGCAAAAACTTTAAAGCTGTTCCATTCAAGTGCTTAAAAGCAACTCGAAAAAAACGCGCGAGTCAGACACTAGATATATATAGATGTATATAGTTTTTTGGCTATTCTCATGTTATTGTAGTTGCAACAGTCCATCGCATTAGTGCAAAGCCAATGCACATATATGAACGAGTAGCTGCAGCAAAGTGGCCAGCGTGGCCACTTGGTCAAGTCCAAATCAACGCTTTCAATGGCAGAGCCAAAAGCTGGTCACAATTGGCATTATACGAATGCGAGGATTGGCTAGCAAAATGTATTTTGCATTCGCTTGCAGCGAAGCGTGCAAATGGTGTATTCATGTTTCACGAAAACGTCAGGAAGTTTGCCAGCTGCCAATATGCAAAATCGCACCAACCGGAAAACAGTTTAGAGAGTAGCCAAAATACAATTTTACAAAAATGGGAAAGTTTGACTCACCTGCTCCACCCAAACGTTGGTAGTCATAATTTGATTTTTTAGATTCTGCAAAGAAAATAAATTCGAAAAATTTGGTTAGATGCGAGCTCAAGCAAGAATTCAATTTGTATTGGACATGCAAATTCGTTTTAAGTTTGACCAAGTCTTGGCAAATGGGTCCGAGTGTTCGACTTTGAGATACTCCTTAAATATGTTTTAAAAATGAAACTTTAAAATATTGTTATATGTATCGATACTGTCGCAGCCGATAGGAACCTGTGTTTCCGCCGGTTTGTGAACCCAGGTTTCCACTTCCAATATTTGTAATACTATATTCAATTCTTAAAATAAAATTATGGTCTTAAACAAAGCCATTTTTACAAAAGATATATTTCGGTCTTGGCTTAGGTTCAGTGGTTAGTCAGTAGTAACAATCAAAATATTTTTTTTTTGGATCCGTGCAATTGTAATGGAAACACTTTTAAAAATACTAAGAACAGGGTATAAAATACAGCTCAAGTGATTGGCTGAGCTGTCAACGGGGGCTCGCGGCTGGTGGCTGGTGCCAGGTCTCAACATTTGTGACAACTTAAGCATTGAGTGGGGACCATCAAATTGAAAATCGTTGCGACGAGTGAATGTTTTTTTAGTTTACTGAACAACTGTACTGCTTTGGTATCGGTTAACAAATGCGTTTGAAATTTGCTCAGCTGAGTGGAGGTTGTAGGGTTATTTGCTTGGTGGAACTGTGGGGCTGTTGGTGGCTGTCAAGAGGTAGCTCATGGCATGTCCTGGGTTAAATGGTGCTGCAGTTGGTTAGTTTGAAGTGAGCTGCAGCAATAAGAAACAGTCACAGTCGTGGCTGGAGACCGTATTCTTAAAGCATCATTGAGTTTTAATCAATTTATGTTGCGCAGACTGTCACTGAAAGAGAAACGAGATTAGAGTGAAATAATAAGAGTAGAAGTAAAACTGGAATCCCGGTCTGCTGGGGTAGCTGATGCAATTAAAGTTAAGAGCAGCTAAACAAGCATAAAGTTTAAGCACCGAGTTGGTAAGCTGCGAAGTGGATTAAAAGTTAGCTTAACTATAAAAGCTCACAAAGCCATTTCGAGCATTATATGAAGTGGAAAGACAAAATATACGCATAGATCTATACCAATTATTCTTCTACAGTTAAGCAGTTCAGTTGCGCTGTGGTTGCTTGGAATATGGGATAAAAATGAGTAGACAAGGCAACATGCATTAATTGGTTTGTTTTCTTAATTATATATATAATGGTATGTCGTAAGAATCAAAGCACTTGTAAGTTTAACTTAAATGGGTTAATAAACGATAAGATACGGCTATCATCGGCTGCCGAAGATATGTCTACCTCTACAGACATTTGTTGTATGATATTTCTGATATTTTAGAATGGTGCTAATTGGATGAAAATATCTTAAAAAACTTGAAAACAAATTATAATTTCACATGAAATATCTTTGAGTTGCAACTTCCACCGATACTGCTTTGATTTTGGAAAAAATGTGTAACACGTCTCAAATGATTTTTATGTAGATCCTTGGATATGAAATAAAGGGCGAAACGTATCCCTTTGAAAATGAGTTTGAGACCAATCGAAAGGTAGACAAGAAAGTAGCATATAAATATTTTTCCAAATTTTTCCACACTTGCCGGTGGAATTGTTCGAAATCCCGTCTTACCTTTTACGGTTTGGGCTGTGCGTCGATCACCAATCAAGCAACAACAAACAATTTTATATATAGAGATGAATAAATAATCGTTTGCTTACATACCTAGAAAAACACACAGAACTTTTTTTTTATTTTTTCGACAAAGCCAACATGATATCTAAACTAAGGAAACAAGTAATTCATGTTGACGCATTCAGGATTCATCGCAAATAATTCAAGCATATCAAAGTGCTCTAATTTGCGCCTTAACAGATGTACGCATGGAACCATAATGTCACCTTCTATTCAGGCTTCAGAGTCCCTCCTGAGTATCCACTTATATATATGGTATGTACAAATATACACACGTTAAGCGAGCAACGAGTCCGTGTCAAGCTCCTTGGCAGTTACTGCCGTTGGCTTCCCTTTCATATTTATTTAGGTGGCAGGCGGCAAAGCAACTCATTAAGCGTAAATATGTTGGGAGCAGGCGACAGGATTCAATAGAAAAAATTAGAAAACGATAAAATTGCGGAATAAATCACTTAAGCGTTGAAAAATGTAATTAACGACAAAATGATAATGACGCGTTGTAACGCGCTTTCCGTCGAGACATCCAGATAATATCAGCAGCTAGGACGAGCGCCCCCGTTGCTGAATCTAGCAAGCAATATGTTCAGATACTCAGTGTTAATAGATTTTACTGGTGGTTGCCAGCACACGCTGCGGTGTTGGTGGTGCTGCTGCCAAGATGACCTACTAATCACCCGCTCAGTGCGCCGTCCTGGGATGCCAGCTAACAGTTCCCAGTTGCCAATTGCCAGTTGCTAGTTGGCAGCCAACGGCTAAACGTCTGAACGTCTGAAAGGTCATTAGGTGCGGGCGACGCGGAAAACCGGCAATAAAACGACAAAGCCAAGACCAGGCACAAAGACAGCGGGCATAAGGAAGAGATAAAATTGCAGTTGCGTCAGGGCGTCGAGGACGAAGACAAGCGTTGCGCGTATCCTTTATGCTTTATGTGCGGCATCCGCTGTAGTAGCTCCAACAGCAACATCAGCTTTCTCGCCTCGTCTCTCCGGCAGGCCATGTCCATGTCCATGTCCATGTCTATGCCGGTTCACACCTACAGCTGCCTAACTGGGTTTGTTGCTATGTAATTGGTGTAGTTGTTGTTATTGCTGTTGCGGCTGCTTGCTTATTCACACTTAGAGCTATGGCTGCCGGTTGCATTACACCGAACAGGATGCACAGGATATACAGTGTTTAAATTGCTTAAGCTGAAGCTTAAAGCATTTCAGATGCAACTGAATTTGCATTTTATGTCTGTGGCCACTGGGGCCATGGCAAGGATTCAGCAACGTTCTCGTCTTGGACTTGTTTACAATTTAAATCGAATTTCCTGTTTGCCGTAAATAAACTTTGCAATAACCGACACCGAGTGCAACATAAAAATTCCTTCCCAGCTCTGACTGAATAAGTATTAAATAAAGTATGCAAAATGCGGCAGTTTCATTTGTATGTCGGATTCTTATAATGGTTATTATAAAATGTCAAATAAAGTTTTTATTTGACTTACTGAGTTAACAGAGGTACATTACATTTAATTTCTAAGTATCTGTGTGCATTCTACACTTGACCGTAATTGCTTTTATGCTTACTCTACATTCAACCTGGAATTTGATTTAATGTTTCTTCTCTCTCTCTTTCTCTCCCTCTCTCTCTCTCTCTCTCTCTCTCTCTCTATCTCTCTCTCTCTCTCTCTCTCTCTCTCTCTTTCCCAGATCATGCATTCCACATTTATAGGACACAGCTTCCATATAATTGCATTTTCGGGCAAGCAGAGCTCAAAGTAACATAGCAACCAGCAATTAGGTCCAACTGTCTGCCTGACACCCCCTCTCCAAGACTGTCCTTTTACCAAATCTCACCCTCTCTACAAATCTGTGGTCATAATTCACCTGAATGAGCAGCTGCACTGCCAGTAATAAGTAACTAATGCTACATACTGACTCGCAAATCACAAAGGTCAAGCAAATGGAAATAGATGAAATTAAATTAAAAATACTGGCTACGCATCTGGTTGTAATCTGTTCTGCATATATACACATATGTACTGCTCTCTGTTGCCAATGATTGCAATTTTCAATAGGAGTAAGAACCAACTAAACAAAGTGCAGAGATTTCGCTCGATAGCATTTACAAGGACTTGTACGCCAATAAGGAAAGCAGGCAACACGTGCATTCCAACAACAACAACATTAATACAACAAAAAGTGACCATTGAACTAGTGCAATAAAAGAAATTCTGCGAATATTTCAAGCCAGTTGCCAGTCGAGCACACAGAGCGTATGTGTAATATTATTCCACACACACACACGCATTCACACACATAAAAGCAATTTCGTTTATAAGCACCTTATGCCAGAAGCACAGTGCTTGGATATGACAAACTAAATCATATACCAAATTATCTTAAAAAGAAGCAAATTAATCGAAAGAATTTAAAATTCTTTAATTAAATTATTACAATTAGAAATTTATATATGTTAAATTGTTTGTTCACTACTGACGGATCGGGAATCAATCTTATAGCAAGAAAAATAGAAATTGAAAAATATTTGACTGCTGTCAGTGACAAATTTCTACAGAATCGTGGATAATTTTTACAAATTTGTTGTTTGAAAATATTTTGGTTTTCATCCGGCAGGGCGGGATATGGGGGTCGCTGACGTGTTTAACTCCAAAGGGTGGAAAATTGATTAATAAAATGTAATGGAGCATTTCGGCCCCGCTTTAATATAATGCGCAGTTAAGTCAGTCAAATTTTAGCTCTTAAATTCATTCTCTTTAATGCCACTTGCCTTTTTGGAAAACCATTCTTGAATTTGGCTATGGCTTGAAAGCGCCAAGCCCAATGTGCATTGGTATGACTGGTATGGCTGCTACCGACTGTTTGGCATGCCTTTTAGTGGTCTTGGTGCTTAGCGCGTGATTTATAACAGCAAAAAAGGAGCCGAAGCCAGCAGGAAGCGAAAGACCAAATGCAGCAGGGAGCTGTAAAGCTCAGCAACTGTGTGGCCAACAGCACACGTAACTGTTAGCCGGTTTCCCATTTCCGGTTGTCATGTGCATCCAAACCGAGCAGAAGATTGTGGGCCAATCGCTTGCCCCGTTGCTGCTGCTATTGCTGTGTTTGACTCTGCTGGCAATTGGAGATTTTTTTTCATACACACAATTTGGCCCCGGCACTGGCTTCTGATATATTGCGCAATTTTTGCTGTCTTGATTGAGCAGTGTGCAGGGGCCCCAACTGCAATTGCAAACTTAATCAACAAAACAATCATCAGTCGATGTACTATAAATCGCAGAGCCCATTGATTTATTATGCAAACAATGTTCACTACCAAGTGGAAGAGTTGAATCGGCGGATTGGGTAAACAGTGCTGGATTAGTTCGACTGCCTTTTAAGCGTTTGGTAAACAGTTATTAATTACGCGGCTGCTGCTTTCCCGCGGCTTATACAAATGCCATTTGCCTGCTTACCGCTGCGCTGTTGGCTTTGGAAATTAATCTGCTTTGATTGTCATCTGAGCAGCTCAGTTGTCAAAGACTTGACAGCTAAACTTGATACCATTATCGCTAAAAACAAATTACTGTGATTTCGGTTAGCCACATGCAAATGGTATTTAACTAGGAAAAGGAGATGCCTTTTTTCTGTGGAGTATTTTAATAATCTTTTATATGTATTACCGCAACAATGAAAAATTAAAAAACAAAACACTTATTTTTAATTGAATCAAGTAAGAGGCTCTACTAAGCACTTTCTGCCTAGCGAATAACCTGAACCATCTTCCTCGCGCTAAGAGAGCTCGATATCGATTTGTATATTGCAAGTAATCGATTATCAGAAACAAACTCTTACTGCGCGGGCACTAGGAGAATCTATCTTTGTAGCTCTAATAGGTTCAGAAATAATTGCGTTCATACATGCGAATGGACGGGCGGACAGAAGGACGGACAGGCAGACATGTCTAGATCTACTCGGCTTGTGCTGCTGGTCAAGAATAACAAGCATAATATACACTTTATGGGGTCAGAGATGCTTCCTTCTGCCTGATACATACATTTGCACAAATAAATTGTTCCCTTTTACCAGTTGCAATGACACAAAATGCGTAGCGTAGTAGGATAAGTGTCAGTATCCGCGATAAAGAATTTGGGGTTCAAAGCCTATTCTTGAAAAATAAGAACCAGATATTTATGTTTTTTTTTTTTTTTTTTTTTTTTATTTTATAGCCTTGCAGAGGGTATTATAATTTTGCCTTGATATGTGTAACGCATAGAAGAGACATCTCCGACCCCATATTATTGATCAGTATCAACAGCCGAGTCGATATAGCCATGCCCGTCTGTCTGTGTCTGTGCGAACTAATCTCTCAGTTTTAAAGCTATCTTCATAAACTTTCCAGAAATCGCTCTTTCTGTTACACGCAGCACATATGTCAAAACCAGCTGGATCGAACCACTATATCATATAGCTGCCATAGGAACGATCGGGCGCAAATTAAGTTGTTGTATGGAACATTTTTTTTGTCATTCTAGATATATTGATTTAACACGGCATTTAAAGATTTCTCTATGCTCTCATCATTTATACAAAATCTTATTTACATCGGACTTCAATATCATATATCTGCAATAGAAAGGATCGGTCGAAATGTAGGTTTTTGATTAAACATTTTTTTTGTTTATCAAGATATCTTGAGCAGATTCGGTATTAACTATTTTCCCTGTGCTTCTTAGATATGGGCAAAGCACTATGATCATTATAATAAGGTTTGGTCTCCAAGGGTATTAGATCTTCGGCGTGCCGAAGATAGCCTTTCTTTCTCGTTTAATATAAAACTGGCTCCTTGTTTTCTGTTACTTTTATAACTATTTCAGGTTGTAATAAAATACAAACATATTATTATTTATTTGATCTCGGAATGGCTGCGCAATTTCTTCTAGTGTATAGATAGATGTATGTACTTACCACATCGATTAACTGTGACAGTTTTAGACCCATTTTGACCGTCAGACGATCGGAGTTGTTACCCACAGGTCTTATGAGTCGATTGTAGTTGCTCAGTAAATCGTCGTACAAACGTTTAGCATCTGGGTTGGCCAGGCACCCGGTCGTAAAGTGTAATGCTATGAGGACAGCTGCAAAAAGAACGCTACCCATCTTAGGCCAGGTCCAACCCTGTAAGAAAATACGAAAATAGATATTTGAAACAGAATCAGAAATAAGTTATGGTTGCAGCGCTTGTAAGCTAGATCCTGCCCTGCATTTGCATTACAAATACTTTTTGTTTATTTATTTACTTTGAGTTGTCTTTGCACTGTACAATTTCTAAGCATGTGAAGGTGTGAGTGTGAATATGTGTGCACTCATAAATTTTGCAAAAGTGTCAAAAGTATTAGAGAGACAGCGCCAAATGTGCACAGAGCTGCTCCGGTGCAGCAATAAACACCATTTAATCTTTGGCTCAAGCACTCAAGATGGCCCAAGATAGGCAGCCTACATGTACACACACCAACACACCCACACATACGCACTCACACAAACATATAAAAATATATAAAGGAATGTGCATGGGTTAGTTGCATATCTGGTGGCCTCTTGCAAGCTTATGTCTCTGCACTTTGCTGCCCAGCCGCATGTACTTTGTGCTTTAACATTTTTGATATTGTTCAGCTGCTGTTAGGGGACATAATCTAGAGTCTGAAAATATATTTTCCCGCACTCTGGGCAAAACGTAATATATTTTGTTGTGAAATAAAATCATTTCCATAATGAAATCTATTAACATTTTTAAACACCAACAGTTTACACCATAATTATATTTAAAAAATAATCTTATATACAAGGAAAGTTAACGTATATAAAATATGATATAGCTTATGTTAAGTACAATAATATAATAGATTTTTTTTCAAACGAGCTAGCTAGTTATTGCCATGGATGTGCTGGGTATCAAGCTCGGATTCTCCTTGTTCAGTTGCCTTACTTGTTTAATTTCTTAAATTTTTTAATCTAATTTATCTTAATAGATTTATACTTGCCAGCCATAAATGCTTTTATGCACTTTAAGTTACAAGAAATATTTTTGAAAGTGTTTAATACAGAGCCAATAACTATACGCTATACTTTTTCTTCATATTTGGCCCATCGTCTTTAAATAAGTTTCATTTATACTTCGCCACCTTTCTGGTCTGTGCATTTCTTGAAAACTTTACTTTATACTAACCGACAAGCCCAAGTGCTGCAATGTTTGGGTACATTAAGCACAAACAAGCAATTCTCTTCATTTCTTTTATGCGTTAAAATTACATGATGTTCCTGGTATTATTTTCTTCTATTGAACGACAGTATTTTTGTGCTCATGTCCTGGCTGTACTGTGCATCCAATTATGAAAAGTGTGCAAGATTTTTTGTTTACTCCAGAATTCTCGTAGTATGACAATTTTTTTTATGAAAGTGCTATTTCTGAATATGATAGCAATGTAACCAAATATATGTAGTACCCAGCATGTTTGGCTAGCTTCATTGTTATTGATTCTGGTAATTGGTTAGTACAACAGTATGCATTGGTGTGCTCTATATGCACAATGTGCGTGTGCTGGTGTGTGTGTACAATCCATTACAAAATTGCGTGGCGGACAACAGATATTGCTCTGCTCTCTGAAACTAAAAAGACTTGTATCTGTATGCTAGCTTTGCTGTCTGCTTTAAAGTCATGGTTAAATGTCAGAATCTGAGAATAAATAATAGCTATTCTATATGCATACAAATGTTGGCATTTATATGTAATTGGTTGTTTGTTTTACTGATTGTCATCTGAGCCATCCCGCTTTAAAAATATATATAGCAAAAGAAATTGAATCAGTATGATGATGCTTGTTGCTAGTATCAGACTAATTAAAAACATTACATATTTGTATGCTCGTTTAGATGATATTATTTTAATTTTATTATTTTGTCATGTCCGACTTCGTTAAAGTATATGTATCTAGACTAGCATATATGTCATATAACTCCCATAGGAACGATCGGTCGATAATTAAGTTGTATAGAAAACTGCCTTTTTTAAGATATCTATCCGCAAGCCTCTATATCATAACACTATATCAGACCACTATAATATAAAACTGCTATAGGAACGATCAGCCGAAAAATTGAGTTCTTTTGAGAAGATTCTGAAAGATATATTGTCTATGCCCGGAATTTACAAGTTCAACTATGCTGATAATATATAAGCCAATTATTTAAACATCGCACTACTATAACACAACGTTTTATAGGAAGACACTGTATAGAGAAACATTTTTTTTTGGTATATTCTGTTTACCAAGACATTTTCACCAGTCTGCATTTATTAGCTTTACTTATCACATATCTGAAAGCCTTTTATGCAAATCATTACGGGAGAAATTAAATCTTCAGAGAAGTATTCGCACATTATCTTATTACTTTCAAAACAGGTTTTAAAAATTATGCAATAAATAATATGTAAGAGTTGTTAAATTTTCGTAAATTTTGTTAATATAATTCAAGTATGTTATACTTCGAAAGTTCGAGGGGATCAAAGCTCAATTTTCCATATCGTATTATATCCATATTTATTTGAAAACATTTACTGAATATAACAACTATTGTTTTCTTCTTTTTACAATTCGTTTCTAAGAAATACAAATTATTTCGTTGATACGGAATTCTTCACCAAATTTTTCATTGAACATTTTTATTTGTTTTCTTCTATTTCTCACAATACTTAAGATCTGTAAATTGCAGCTAACAATAAATTGTGAAGTGCATAGAGCGCAAAACTTTCAATTTGTGCTCTTCACAAGTATTTGTTTCCTTTTCGCTAGGCAAAAGTTTTGCTCAACATCTTCTGCAAAATCTCAAATATAATGAAAACTATAAATAAACGAATAAACGAGAACAGCAATAATTTCGATGCTTGAATTTTGGTCAAGTACCTTGGAATTTTGATCTGTCTGCGCCAGACATCCTTATCCATGAAACTATCTGTGTGCGGGCAAGCTTTGGCTTCCTGCAGGGAAATTACAAACGTGGCTGCTGCCCTTCACATGCAGAACAGCGAGAAATATCTAGCTAATCAACTTAATCAACACTTGCGCTGTTCTTAGGTGCAAAATTAATTATGCTAATTTTATGTTAATGATTTGTAATTTAATGGCATTGATTTGACGTTGTCGCTGCCGTCAATGTAAGTCGCTTCTAAAAATCCACACCCAGCGATATATCAAATCACAATTTGCCAACCATCTTGTCTGCATAATTCAGCGCTTATGTCTGAAGTGACACGTACATGTGTCAGTGACCGCAATGACAACAAAAAACGTACGAATGATGGCGTCAACATTGCGTACATAGATACGAATATGCGCTGAAAGGCACACAAAATGGCGACACACACGAACACACACACATACACATGTGATGAGCGACAACAAAATGGTTGCCATAAAGAAGAACAACAGAAAATGAATGTCATTCGACAGCTATTTATGCGCCTTTTAGTTGGCAGATTATTTCATTTCCATTCCCATATATCCATTTATCCATTTATATTTATATTTCTATTTATTTGTTTTGGCGCATAAAAAATTTCGGGCAGAGTTTTTATTTGATATTTGTCAATACTGCGAAAGCGAAACATCATTTGCTGGCTGTTTATTCATTTTCGCGCTATCCCTTAAATGTAGATAGGTGGGAAAGCTTTATTAAGCAACACACGGCATTAAACCCAATTCAAAGTCGCTCTGAACGAATCTCCAAAGAGCTATGCAAAATGTTATTTTGAGAGCTGATTGCTTGATTGCGAAAATCCAATCAGCAATATAATTATTTTGGTTTAAATAAGAAACTCCACCAATTCCAAGTATGCAAAAATCGCGAAAAACGTTTGTATTAAGCCTTTTTTGTTTACCATCCGTTCGGCCTCTAACTCAATTTCAAAGTTCTTTGTTCAAATTCATTTGAATGACGTTTCGCCCCTAAATTAATTTTTAAACTTAATGAACTTAATTAATACGTGTTTTAACGATTTGGAAAACTCCACCCGCTACAGTGGTAAACTGGCGGAAAGCGTTTGAATGAAAGTTGTTTATTTACCGTCCGATCAGTTTTAAAACCATTTTCAAAGCTTTTTGAGAACATTTATTTTATACGTGCAACGGGCAGGCCGGGCTATATTCGTTAGTACAGTATATATAAATATATTGTTCATATTATTTACTAATATTTAAGGACATAAAAAATAAACCATTCTGAATAATAAGATCTCATATAAATTATGTATCCAATAAAGTAGATTATAGGGCGTCTCTAGCTCGATCTCTTTTAAGAAAAATTGTGTGCTAAAAATACTGACAGTTAAAAAAATGAAACTATTGAAATTCACAACGTATTTGACTGGCCGACAATTTATTTGTTGTTATACTATTTGGCAAACTAAACATATCTTTCCACATGCTTACTATTTGTTGTTAATTTCAAACTGAGCCCTTGTACAGATGTAGCTACTGTTGCTGAATGTAGAATGCAGCGCATTTTTAAGTAGGCTTCTTGACAAACACAGCAGCAACAACCGCAGTAACAGTAGTGGCAGTAACAACATCGCAGCATAACAATGCCGGAAATGACGTCGGCGGGGAGCTGACTTTCTCTGTGTGTATCAGTGTGTGTGTGTGTGTGTGTGTGCTTGTGTATGTGTGGGTGTGCATGCTCTCTAGTATATGTGTTGCTGTGTATGTATTTTTGGTTGAGCCATGCAATTTTCCAGTTGAGCTCGTTTTTCATTTCCTTGTTATTTGTTTTGCATGCACACTCGGGTCCTTTTCCCCCTGTTGCGTACTTTTTCGACTGATATATTAAAATGGCCACCATTTTTGGCATTGTTCGTTGTAATTGTTCTTCTTGCCGCAAGTTGCAGCTGTAATTGAATTTCAGTCGGCGGCACATGCTAAAAAAAAAAGTGCATTTCTATCGTTAAGTCTTTTGAATTTAATTCCCTGCACATGTGTCAGTCTATCTGTCCGCGCCAATTTGGAGAGTTCATATGAACTGACTCAATGCTAGAAATTAGGTTTGCTTTCATTTTTCGGCTTTCGGGGTTCTTTCGCAATTCTTTAAATATTTAAGCCAGTTTTTCGTCATGTGTGCTACTTGCTTATAAGCAATCCCAGAAATAAGTTACATTTTTTCGATATTTAAATATTTCATAAAGTAGGCATCCGGACTAGAAAACCAAGTTAAGCTTTCTCTCGCTCTCCCTCTCACTGTATACATGAACATATCAAGTTTGTTCAAAATTGTCGATAGATTACGGTGTTTCCAGTGTAGGCTTTTGGATCCAGTACATTTCACATTTTGAATGCCCTGATCCAGTTTCCATCGAAATTGTCAAAAGTCTATTTTTGAAAATATACTTTTGGTCTTTGGTAATTATTCATATTGGAAGAACACCCACAAAATTAGTCAGGAACTCATTTATTTTGGAGCGGTGCTAAAAGGAAACAAGTAAGAGGTTCTAGTCGGGAGCTCCCGACTAGCAAATACCTTAAACCCTATTATTCCAACACCTAATGTAACGCGCTCTACGCGCTCGCTTGCAGGAAGATAAGTAAATCAGTTAAAACAGCAGCACAGAAAGCAATAGCATTGCTGTTGATATAATTTCAAGCAGACGCACATAAATGTGTGTGTGTAGTACATACAGAAAATCTCGGAATCGATCTTAATGAATTGTTCTACAGTATATCTTATTGTACCATTAAATTTTTGTCTATTCTCAAAACGTCAATTGCAATTAAATTGTAGCTTCGTGGTGGTAGCAGAAAGGTGGTGATAGCTAAATGAAAGATACACGATATATATAAACTATTCTTGAAGCAACATATCAATTTGGTGACTCTATTTCTTATAATTTACCTAAGTTGCTCAAAAAACAGGATTTCGATATCGATGTGTATCGATTGCTTAGAAACGGAGTAAGTTATGAATTATCGCAAACATACTTGATCTGCACGGTCACTAAGATTTCAAGTCTCTAGCTCTTATTGGTTTTGATATATATATTTATGGAGTCGGATATGCTTCCTTCTGTCTGTTTTACCCATTTTTAATGGGCTCAGGGTATAAAAAGGGACAGCCGCAGCATGAACTACGCAACAAATGGCGTACGTGTGTTTGTGTGTGTGTTTATAAAGATGGAAATAAGGTAAAAAAGAAAACAAATGTTTTTTTATTTTATCCTCATCATTACGTAGAATTACAAATTTTATTTTTTGTTATTTTATTGTTTTCTGTCAGCTGGGCCTCAACATTAAAAATGTATCCTTTTCAAGCTCACGCCTCGTGCAATTGGTCTCTCATTTGCTGGCTTCCAAATTATGCAAATGTCTTATGAATAATATTGAGAAACACGAATCATGTGCAAATTCAAATGAATGTGATTAAATAGAATATTATTATCGTTGCTGACGTCTGGCAGTTGTGATGGTTCTTATATGGTAAGTTATATATTTGTATGGAAATTTTTTAACATTTTACATACATTTTTAGCCTGTTTATTTTGAGTGCGCGACCTGAGGCAATGCATTGTGCACTGTACGTTGCGTTATCTAATCAAAGCCCCCGATAGACACCCATTTGCAAACATACATACATATATCGTTATGAATATTTACATGTATATGTTGTCTTTGGGGTCAGATGCCCTCGTCTGCCTCTCTTCGTACACATAAAAAATAAAAGCAGAAATTTTGTTATTTCAACTTTGTGCTCGGCTACCCCCTTAGGTAGCTTGTTAAACATTCTTTGGGGTTTTTTACTTTTTGCTTGCTAACCGGCTGCCTGTCAAAGGGAAACTTCAGCCTGAAACATGCAAATTTGCATATGATAAGCAAATAAGCAACCTTGTTTTTGCTTCTGCTGTGGCTGCTTGCAGGTAACTGGCAAAAGTTTTATTAGATTCTCAGTTCGAAGAAGCTGCGTGGCGAGAGGGAATGGCACGCGAGCCTGTGGCCTGGCTGAAGTTATGGAATTGCGCGCGTTTAAAAAGCTAACGTCAAAAAGTAAGCAAACGTCAAACTTACACCATCATGTGTGCATGTGTGTGTGTGTGCGTACGGGCCTAAAAGGGGTTCACAAATGAGCCAACACATCAAAAATATTGGCAAGGTATTGGTTCGCAAGATTACTCTTGAAAGTTTGCCAATTCGCACGCCCACTGCAGGCCATTTGAGTAGTTCAAGCAAATGATGTGCAATTATGCGTGAGCTGCATTCCATTAAGCGGGCGCGCAGCAGTGCGCACAACATCGCGTATGCGCAATATATAATTTCAAATGCCTCTATCTTTCACTAGGAGCAGCAAGCACTAGCAAACACATATTTTGAGTCTCATTTACCATGTAAAATGTTTAGAATGCTTTATCATGCGCAAAGCATGTCTCTCAGCTGTGCAGGTGCGCAAGATACATGTACCTTCAACAGTTCTTTTAGCAGGACTTTGAATAAAATATAAGCATATATTGAATGTTGCACTCAGTGAACTCTTTAATGTAGACGTAGGGCTTAGGGCGGTAGAGTAGCGGCTACAAAAGTGCACTAAGAGCTATGCAATAGGCTTGCGACAGAGAGAAGTTGTCATTCATTTTGCACAGAAATTTAGTTTTGTTTTAAGCAACTCGATACGTTCCGAACCAGGTGCAAAAAGTTTTCCTCTGATGATGCCCAAACTGTAAAACATGTGGTAAAGCACTATACATTAATTCACACTGAACTTTGTTAAGTGTAAAATAATATACCATTAAACAACAAATTATTGTTTTAATAAATACAATTCCGATGGGATTGGATTATGACAATCTGAAGAACCTTACAAAGTCTTGTGTAAGTATGTATTTTAATTTTTGAGTTATATTTAAGAAGACCGGTTTTAAAATTGACATTTATTGATGGGGAAGAAATCTTGTCTCTTGTTGCTCTTTCACACAGTCGGACATATTGACGGACACGGCTGGATCGACTGAGCTCGTCATTTTGATCGTAACGGGCTCAGAAATGCTTTATTTTGCTCGAGACTGCACAGATTTATAGAAAACCATTATACTTTGTTAACCAAATTCAATGGGTTTGGAAAATAACTAGCGAGCACTGTGAAGAAATAGTCGCCATCAATCATTTGCTAATTAAACTAAGCCGCTTAAAACAAAGCTCAACTAGGATAAAATCGAAGTACGGATTATGTGTTCAAGAGGGGTACACGCTTCATTAGTTGACTCGTCATTCGAAGACCGCAAAACGATTCGTTAGCTCGGGCTGTTTCACTTTATTGCACATTTTTGTATTTAATTTGCTTGGCACATGCCGCATGCAACGGGTCAAACGATACGCAGTAGTAGTTGTTGTGGTGAGTAGTTGCCCACAGCTGAGAGAGCTGAGAGTTCAAATGCGCTGCCACTTAAGCCAATTGAGCTTTAAACGCTGACATTGTAGCTGCAACCAAGACAGCACATACACATATATTTCAACTCACAGACGTTACGCCGCGGGGGAGCCAAAGCACAATTGATATAGATGTGGGACCATAGAATGGGTACAGGGTTGCGATTTGCTGGTTGTAACCCACTTCTGGCCCCTTATACAATTGAAAATGTTACACTTGTGCAGTTGCGTTTGCAGTTGGGTGAAATTGAAAGCACTTGACACTTGTATTATGCTACTGACTTATCATACAGCATACAAATTCGAAACTGTTGCGCCTGGCGATCACACTACACAATACACAAAAGCCAGTTTCCAATTGTGACAGGTGGATGCGTCCATAAGAATGCAACATTAGTGCTGTTTTTGGCGCCTGGCTCAAATTTTGTGTTTGCTGAGCCGTCGGCTTTATGGGAAAACTTTCGGGCAGATTCATCGACTCGAACCTCAATCGGCCACAGGCGCAGCCCGTAAGCACTTTTATAAGGCCATAAAAAAGTTTCATACGGCCGCAAGCCGTTTCAAGTTAATTATGTTTATGCAACGACATTTACATAAAAAATGCCAAAAAATGAGACTGAGATACGCAGATGTCCCAGTCACAGGTCACATGGACATCAAAGATGCAGGTCCACTCAACCAAACTCAACGTTGTATGAATTAAATAGTCCTAGATGTAAATTTAATAACAAAATTATCAAAACATGAATTTTTTTGAAAGGCGACATCAAAAATTATAACCAACAGAATAATTTACTGTATTTTCGTTTTTATTTTGCATAAGTTGCACATATATAGGGACTGTAAGTGGAAATTATAGGCTGTACTTTGATAATCCTAAGGTATTAATTAAGGAAGTATGCTTTGCTCGCTAGTGCTCGATAAGTCCCAAGTCGCTGACTGGTACATCAGAAATTCTACCTTGCACAGAACTACTCCCCAAAATGGAGACAAGACTGGAGGTGTGTAATCGGGAGGGAGAGAAGATCGTTCAAGTTCCTCGTCCAACCACGACTTAGGAGACGCCCCAGAGTTCCCCGACTACCTACGGGACGATGCAGCTTTATTAAAAGAATACGACTTTGACGTTTGTCCACGCTAAAGCCTGAGGAGCCAACCAGTCTTGGCGATATATCACCTACGTCAACCGCGTTGTAATCAATACTTATGCTATTTTTGAATCAATACAATAAACAGTCTGCCTCTTAAAGTATTTAGATCGACGTGTCCAGGTAGAGAGACGGACATTGGTTGTTGATGCTGATCGCGTATAAACACACAATTTTCATTTGCAGTCTTCAACGAGTTTTGAAATTGCTTATAGTTATTTTTTGAGGCTTATGGTTTCTTGAATGTCTAATTGGAAGGTCTGAACTTTTGTATATTCCAATAATGATGACTTGTGATTCTCGCACAGTTAGATGCACAGCATGTGGCAGGAGATACTGCAAAAATATTTAATGTATGAAGCGAAATTCCTTGGCATACTTTTTTTTTCGGGGGTAGCGATGAAGCTGGTTCTGGATTTTCTGTGTATTTTTTGTTGGCCCAAAAATTTGCTAGCTGTGCTACGTCGCAGCTAAAGAATTTTCGAGACTTGCGGCTACGAAGTACCATGCCAAAAAGCAAAACATGGGCCACGCCCCAAAAACCATGACTGAAAATATGTAGGTTGCCCGGCCATAGCCCCGTCAACATTCCCCTGCCTGGCTCACAGGCCCCTTACACCCACTGCTATCTGTGAACTAGTTTTGGGCTCGCTTTAAAGTATCTTTGATGCAAAAAAGCAGCAGCAGCAGCAGGGTGTGCCAGGGGCACGAGCTCGAGCTGGTCGGATGAGTGGAGCGCAGGGCTGGCATGGGCATGAAAACGAATTGCCGCAGGTGTCAAAAATACACAGACAAAGTCAATTTGCCCTAGTCGGCGATGTTGAACGAGCGGCATGGGGAGTGAGAGACCCCACTGGGTAGAAAGCCTGCCTGAGGAGTACGTTGGCGTGTGCTGCTCATTACGCGGCGCCTTTGATGTGCAGCAAGCCGACAAAAGTGCCAGAAGCAACAGCATTACAAGCGCTAAGTGCCCCTGCGCTCGCTGATCATAATCATGATGATATGCATACACACACTAAACGCACACACACAAGCACGCAAGCGCACACACACATTGATATAAAGATGATGGCGTTAGCTTTGTCCTGGCATAGATGCGGTGGGCTGTCGGCCGGTGGATTGGCAGCTGACAATAAAAAAACCGCACAAGTGTCTAACGCGCTTTGATGTCACATTTCTGCCCAGACTGTTATAAAACCACAACAGCAAAAACAACAACTACTGCAGTACCATCCAATTTAGAAACACATCAGTTCGAAATATAAGGTAGAGTACATTTTGTCGGTGCTTGTTGCAATTTATACTTAATGCATACAAATGATGCACTAACTGCAAAGTGCGAAGCTTGTACATAACGCTCAGAGACAGGAACACTCACATCAGCCCGGAAACGCCATAAAATCAACACACGTCATTTTACAACCACCTGCCGGAGGAGCCGGGTGGGGTTTCGGGGATGACACACAGCTGTTGTTGTCGTCTGACAAATTCGCAGCATCAGCCAAGTCATATTTGCGCACGTCAGCCTGCATCGCATGAGGTGTCTCTCATTCTCGATGGCTGTACTTAAATCTAATTCACTAGAGAAAACGCAGCCAACAAATGCGCATAAACTTAAAGGTTATTGCAACGTCGCTTGCACTTTGCCTAACGAGTGGCAAAAGGTTGCAGGACGTTGTTCCCTTGAATCGTTCAGGCATATCGGACAGGGTTAAAGGGCTGGCTATAGCGATTGTCGCTTGCTTTTATCGCTTGCAAATGCTCACATCGAAGAGAATGTAAAATATAAATTGAGTTACGCACTATTAATATTCTTTTACATAGTCCTGGCTTTTAATTATCTTACATAGGTAAGCGGCGACACAAAAACCCTGAATAAAAAATATAACTTAGAATTCTAAAAATATGAAAAATTTCAATGCATTGAGAATACAAAGCATTTATTTATTGAGTAGGTATGAAATATTATATTATATTACCAATTATTTTAGAAAAGGGTTGAAATGGGATATCTTTCCACATTTGAAAATAAAATAAAAATAAAAACACGATAGCCAGATTTCTACGGATACAGTTAACCAAACAAACAAAAAATATATTGATTCATAAAAGAAGGTCTGCTGAGTCATTTTAATCAGTTTTAAATCAGCTGAATTTTGTAAGTCTTTCAATATCCAAAAGAAATATAAATCGAATATATTATTTATTAAAATGTTTGTAATGATTTCTTTCTTTTTTGTGCGTTGCTTATTGATGTATATTCATAATAAAGGTCTGCTGAGTCAGCTCAACTAGATCTCATTGTTTTACCTTCCTGATACCTTTTAGCTACAAGTGTTTCCCCTTTTGCACCCACACAGTCGGAAGACTGTCAAAAACCAAATTGATGGTCCCAGTAGAACTTCAGCAACATAAAGCAAGGCTGGGCAGCATGTTGAAATGGCTTTTGCTGGCTTTGATAGATAGACAAAATAAGGCCAAAACAATACCCTAGACACTGGCAACTGGCAGCTGGCGGCTAGTAAGGCACGTCAATACATATTTCAGAGGTGTGTCTACATTAATCAAAAAGGCATAACCAAAAAAAAGAATTCCAGCATCGTCAGAGAGATTTCAACACAAATAATTGGCCACATATACTTCCATGTATGTGGATGTCCTGACCCACGTAGGATGCCACGTGCCACATATTTGCTAGGATCTGTCGATGCTGTCATTTCTGTACGACTCCGCTTCAGCCAGCATCAATTTGTGTCTTTTGATATGCACAAAAGATTTATGAGTTAATTAATGTACTAACGAATACTAAAGAAAGAGCTTGACTGTACATCAACTCTTTCTATATCTCTCTCCCTCACTCTCTCGCTCTCCTGTGCTCTCTTTCACATGGACATGCTCCACTTGGCTCCGGTCCCATTGTTGATTATGATTAATGTTCTTGCGTGTATGTGTGTGTGTTCTTGTGCTTTTCGTTGCCGGAAGCGGAAATGAAATTGTGGCAATTGAAGACGCCCCTTTCTTTAAAATTCAATACTGTTTTAGTGACGCTTCATCAATTTCACATTTATGCAACATTTTGTGCCAATTTGGCGTTTGTTAAATCGGGTCGAATTGCAGCATGTGAGGCCGTCGCAAGTTTCCTGTGCAAAGTGGGTGTATCCGTGATGGTGTGGGTGCGTGTTATTGTGTTGACTGCGGTTTTGTACGGCCACAGGCTGCTGCTGTGCTGTTCTTGGTAGTCGTAACTCGTTCATAGCTCATAAACGGTGCTAATATTGAGTGTCGATTTTCACTTCACATTTTTCTGCTCTACGGGGCAGGACATTGCACCGCCATACTTCGTGTCCTGTTTGTGTGCATGTGTATGTGTGTGTGTGTTTGAACAATGCAAGGGCTTTCTTGTCGGCTGCGACCCGCTTTTTGTGCAGTTCACCAGCTGACTGGGACGATGACGACGACGACGACGTCGACTAGGACGAGGACAGCGACGCCCGTTACCGACGGCGGCAGCTGCTTCATTACGGAAGCCGAGTATCCTGTTAATAGTTTAACATAAACTGTGGTAAAAAGTGCACGTGGCTTGCAGGCACTTTATTGATTATCACTGTCGCTGGCTCTGCTAGAACACTTAACACTTAACTGCATTTGGTCTGGCAACGCTGCCAGTGGAAGCTGACACACTTAAAAAATGGCGCGGGGTCGCAGTGGATGCGGCATTTGCTGAGTGGCATAGAATGTTTTATGCGGCTGCCAAAGCAATTCATAAAAATCTACTCAGCTATGTAGATACATATTTGCACTTAAAGTATGTGTATAATATGAAACGTACACCGATAGAAAATATGGTACAAAATCTTTTTTTTTATTTTACAGAATTTTCAATAAATTCTACTTCAATATATTTTGTTCTCAAAATATGTTAGATTCAGTAAATTGAAAGTACATTCTTTTGATTCAATCAGTATTCGAATAATAAATAGAGCTATTTATATTTCTCTAGTGTTCACACAGGCACTGAAATTTCCTGGCTCAATTCAACAAATTCTTATCGCCTATGTCCAGTAAACTTTTTGTGTCATGCTTCTTGGACACGGCAGAGAGGTCATAAATTTAAATCAAATCCTTGACAGGCCGAAAAACGATTGCGAAATTATCTATTTGGGTAGCAGGCAGCTGCTGTTCAAGAATTTGGACGAGCAGCTGGTACTTTAAACTGCTGGACCATATATTTTTTACAGATTTACGAATACTGATTTATGACCAGTTGGTCGGGCTAACTAATTATGTGCGGATCTATCATAATGATTAATTAATTGATTGGCGGACTGGGCAGTAAATAATTACCGCCATTGGCCATGTATACCCCATTATTATTCAAAAAATTGCCCTAGGCCGTGCATAAAATGTTGTGCATCCCACTTCATTGGGATTTAATTAGCACACCTGGTATATCAATAGACGAGCAATTTTTGATTGATTAATGTTTTTCCGTTGTTTGCATCGGCATATACTATGAAGTTCGTGTCGCAATCGATAAATGAATAAGTGACAGATAATTAATTCTATAGTGCAAGCACATGCTTATAGTCGCAGAATTTGTGCCAGCGAAAGTGTTTGTGGATATGTTTATCCTGGCGACCAGCACAGTCGGTGTCCTTGCGGCATTTTAAATGAAATTTTATTTGCAATGAAAGGTCAGAAGAGTAAAATAAATTAAAAATTCATTAGCATTTAAGTGACTTGATGTCCGAGTATAAACGCAAATTCCTTTCCATACGTCCCCTCGTTCGTTTCCCTCTCGTATGTCTCACAGCAATTGTAATTAAAATGTTTGCCACAAATTAAATTTATTTGATCTGTTATTTTTTTACCTACTGCCTACTACTGTACACACATGCACTGTGGCATGCCGCCTTTATATATTTCACAGTTTGGCATCAACTCCAGATGCAATATCAACTACAAGCAAAATGATCAGTTATTAAAATATGTCTTAAAATAGAAATAAAAAAATTAATAAGCACACTGAAATTTATATAATGTGTGTGCCATGTCGAAGGAAAAAGCATATAAATTCTTATTCTGGACAAAGGCTGAATTTGCCTAGATATATCATTCTATCTATAGAAACACGTTGATCTGAAATACTTTAGGAGCCGTAAAGTGAACTCGCTGACATTTCAACTTGTTATCGTTTGAGTGTGTAGACCCGGTTGAGATGGAATTCGTTTCGATATGTCTTGTTGTGCAAATTTGTAGTGAATATCTTGAATAACATTATACAAATTATCTTGGTTTAATTTGGGAATTACATTCATTCCGAAAAGTCAAAGGCAAAACTTTTGAAAACGAATAGAAAAATTCACTTCGATTCCTATAAGTTTTGATAGGTATCGAAACCTAGAGTAAGCCCGATAAACTTTCAATTTTGAATGTAATTGCTCATACGCATCTTATTAAAGAGGAAATAATATTTTATTCCTATCCAAATTTTTTAAGACTTTTTGCTATGTTTTTTCTCAGAATATTTTTGAGCACAATACAATTGAGAGTCAATTTCATGGATAGGTATTTTGGGTAAGTTGGGCAGGACAATAGGAAAATTTGTCTTCTATGATTTAAAAAATAGCATTTGATAAGCTTATTTTAAAACAGTATATTCAATAGATTATAAAGGTTTTCATTTATATTTTGCTTAATGAAAATGTATAATCTGTCATCTGCGCCAATCGAGCAATAAGTTGGGCTCACTCGTCCGTTCATCTCATTGTATTTGCGAGTTATTTATTGCTGTTGTGTGCTTCTGATTGGGATCCTGTGTGATCACATACCACAGTTTGCTTGGCTCAGCAAGTTGTATGTGCATCAGATGTCATCAAATGCCCGCAACTGTTTGCAGCCTCATGGCCAGTGACTTATGCATTGGCATGCATGAATTATTCAAATATTCATTCCCATACACATGGCAGCTACATGTGCATCGCCCTGAGCACGAAAGATGCATGCTAAAGCTAAAACTCAAATATTATAAGCTGCAGCCACTTGAATGAGAATTGGATTGTATTTTTTTTAAATGCAACTGCTTACTCTTCCCAATATGCAGATGAAAAGGACCAGGTGCAGTTGGGCACAAGGTGGAAGAAAAATTTTAAATTTATTTACGCATCGCTTTTATATTTGCAAATTTGAAAAGTCCTCAAATAATAAGAATACGTTATAATTTTTAAGTAATTGATTACCTTATGTATATATTTGATCTTTGTGCTGGGGAAACACTTGAAAATCTTTATTACCACTCGAATAACTTGTCCAGCCCACTGTGCGTAGGCCAAATTGTAAACAAACAAATAGAAAATTGAACTAAATACACACACTCACACGCGCACACACATTTGTATGCATCTCACTTCTACAAACTGGAAGAGCTGCATGTGCAACCACAATTCAATAACGGCATCCACAAAATCGATTACGCAAATATCCGCAGAACTGAAACGCAATCCAACTAGCATGAGGCGGATACTCAGCAATGGGCATAAAAAATTATTTATTGTGTAACTTTAATAAATAGATTTGTTCGAGCTCTGCAAATGGTTCCCCGGGCTGGGCTGAGCAATTGTCGTACTTTCAAATAGATTTTTGAGTATTATTTGCCTGATTTAATAGCTAAGAAGCAGCAGAGGCGCACAGTTCGATTATTAAATGCAAATCTCATGCATTGTCAATCAGCTCAACTGCAGTAGCATCGCAGTTGCCGTCGCAGTCGCAGTTGGCAATGCAATTTTCAATTTAAATTTCCATTCTATATATGCAAAGCACCCAACGAGGCGACGCCATGAATTGAACGGACTGAGATCGAGTGAGATACAGACAGTGAGAGGGCAGGTGGGAAGGGGCAAATGAAATGCTTGCAATGTGTGCCAACTATTGACACAAGACTCGTCGTCGGCGGAGCGTCAAAGCACTTGAGCAAATAGACAATGTTAGAGTCAGACATATAGACAGAGATTCATACCTATATACATTCACACAAACATCCTTTAAGGATCTACATACGTACACATATGTACAGACTGAACACAGGATGAGACAGTCTGGTACAGTCTGTTCTGGAAATCAATTTCACATTTATTGAAATTCCAAAGTTAGAAACCTGCTTTCGGATTTATTGAACAAACCAGATATTTCTGTTCCCGGTCGATTAATTATAATAATAATAATAATAATAATAATAATAATAATAATAATAATAATAATAATAATAATAATAATAATAATAATAATAATAATAATAATAAAAATAATTAAAATAATAATAATAATAATAATAATAATAATAATAATAATAATAATAATAATAATAATAATAATAATGACAATTATATTCGAAAATATTCGTAATAAACATGTAGAACTAGCCAATGCGGATTTACCTCGAATGTTTTTTATAGCTGTTATCTTATGTGTGGAATCGGGGCGAAAATAATTTAAAGAACACATCCAATAACTATTGTCTACATCAATGATAATAATGAAGACGACGACGAGACAATAATAGTTTACTTGCGTTAATAGCATTGAGCTAGCTCGAAAGCAAAATCAAAGCACATCCTCGGCAACCCATTGTCGTCTGGCTACCCTTCGATGCCCCCTACCCGAACTGCACTTAAAATAACCCTAATGCGCGTAACGCAAATGCATTCAATTACTTGATGTGTCTATATTGCAGTTACAATGTGTCTGTATCTGGCTCTAGACAGTGCATGGGTGCAGGAAATGCAATTGCCATTTTGTAGCAGCACAAAAAGATTGAGTAGCGCATAAAATTGATGGATAAAATAGCACTCTGGTTTTATAATATGGCACAGCAACTGCAGCAGTTGCTGCTGAGATTGTTTATCTGCCACTTGACTGGGCCTTCCCACTCACATTTTCAGACCCAGCTTCAGCAGGTGTGTCGACTGTCACAATGTAAGGGGTATACATATTTTTCTAGCAATATAAATAAATACAAACATATTGGCAAGAAGGGGCGGCTAGGGTAGTAAAAGTATTTGTTGCCTGTCCCACTGAAAATTTATGCATTGCAGCATTTCCGACGACGCCTGCTGGCTGGCTGCTTGGCTGCTCGGCGGGGCATTATTCACTCGTTATATTCTTATAAGCTACAGTTGTAGGCATCAGTGCAATTTGGGCTAAGCCGACAATTTTTCTGGCAAAAAGCCGGTATATAAATGACCCAAGGAGTAACTAAAACATCAGTAGGTATATAAGCCAAGTATTCAGAGCTGTTGCTAATATATATCCATTTAAAAACTTAATTCGAAAATTTCTTACACAATTGTAAGCAATTTTGTCCTTACTATGTAATAACGCAGTTCAGTTCCATTAGGTTTTGAGAATAATATACCGCCTTAGCATTGTATTTATCTATGCGAGAAATGCGCTCGCTTTTCCCACAGAGCTTTGGTCGTTTTTATACCCTTGCAGAGTATAATTTGTCGCAGTATATATGTCGGAACTGGCTGGATCAGACCACTATTACTTTTGTATTCTCTTTAATCTTTGTGATAGACAGAGCTGTCGGTCCTGGCGACTGTCAGGCTGCTTGGTGACCCACGGACAACCCAAACCGTAAGGCTAGGAATCTGAATTTTGTAATGTATGCTAAGACAATATTTTTAAAATTTCCAGCCGCAAATTGATGGAAAACGGAAAACTTTATACTCATGTTGTAACATCTTCCTAAAAATTAAAGTTCACTTCACTGTTTATTGCCTCTACATATTGTATAAAGATAGATAAAAGGTTGTCATGCCAGGAGGCTAGTCGGACCCATATACATGTTCTTGATTCGGATCCCGAGCTGAGTCGATTTAGCCACGTTCTTCCTAAGGACTGGAAATTTATGTATTGTGAATAAATGCATCTTTAAATACATAAGCATTCTGAAATTCACATTGGGCTGTATTGTTGCATGTATGCGTGTATAACGTACGTGTACTATTTCTCAATGCACTTACAAATACAACTAGAAGGAAAGTTTTAGCCGGAAGTGCCCGACTAGCAAATACCTTGAGCTTTCTGCTACCAAAACTCTTGCTTAAGCCTTGGCAAGGACATATACTTGATCTGAATATTCTTTACGAGAAGCTACATGTCCAATTTGGTGACTCTAGATCTTAAAACCTAAAGGACATACAAAAAAAACTTTGATTGCTTGGAAACGAGATAGGTTATTGATGAGGGGAGGACGGACGACCAACTCGGTTATTGATGCTGACCGAGAATCTATATATTCTCTGGAGGGGGAGATACTTCCATCTGCTTTTTACATAGAATTGCACAAACTATAAACTTATACACTTCTTATCCATTTTGAAAGGGTTCATATATGATGTAGTGGTCCGATCTTAATAGGATTTGGCATAGATGCAAGATATTTCTAGCCCGAAAATTAGGTCAAGAGACATGTATCTTGAAATGCACACACGATTAACCTGTCGTAAGGACATTTCATTTCTTATTCTCTGAGACGGGAAGATCAATGCGTTCCGACAAAGGAGGAGACTCGATAGCTATGAGTTCTCCTCTTCCGATACGGGAAGCTCGATCACATCTGTGTGTGGTGTATTTGAAGGTAAAAATTGAAGAGTCTGAGATATCCGGCTTCAGCCAGGTCTAACAGAAAGCGATAATTTGAAAATTAAAATCAAGAGAATCTAAATACAGGTTTTTAAGATTCGATTTAAGACCTTTAACATTCTGGCAACTAAAGTTGATTAGAAACAGGAGGTAATAAAATCGGAGCCCGATTTTTCTTGTTGGCCTAATATTATTTTACTATTAAGTGTTCCAGCCAAAAATCTTTACAACAAATATCAGTAAATATTTCTGGCAGAACACTTATTTTAAAGGACGCAATATTACCTTCATAAGCGAACTTAAATTTCTCCACCAACACTTTTAACTGTGGTACCTAACACAGCCGGTAGTCCGGACGACGAGCCTTCTAGGAGCTGTTTATTGCTGCTGTCGCCCTTTCCAAACACCTACGACACCAGACAAGGCGGATAATTCGACTGGTTTTTCTCGTGCCGATGTCACACTGTTCGTGACAGAATTAGTGTCTACAGAAGACCTCACAGCTACCTGAGTAACTAATAAGATAGCAATATATTCCATGCAACATCTCTATTCAACATCCCTATTGCACCTTATCTTGCTCTATCTTACACACAATTTGATTCGATTCCTTTCTCCAACTCGTATTCTAAGCTGCTCTCAATTCTTTTGATATAATGGAGATGTTCATGCAGGAGTAAGTTTTTATATATTTTCTATAAGTATAAACGTACCTGTCTATTAAAATAAAAAATAATATATTTTTAATTAACCTCCCAGGCTATGTGCATTTAACGGCGGAAAACGTTACTCACCTGAAAAGAAAAAAGTATAGAAAAAGCATTAGAATATTATGAATATAATCTTATATTAAACTATACATATACAGAGCTTTGATAATTATCGGAGAAAAGTATCAATTTTTAAAAAGAAAGTCCCGATAGCAGCAAAGCACATTATTATCAGTCTGAAATGGCCATCGATACTTATGGATGTCGAATATACCCAAGTACAAGGACATTCAAGAAAGCATTGTGTGCAAATCCCCTCTTTTATGTAGGGTAATTTGAAGATTTTGATGGCGACGATTGCTTGGCATCCGATGTTTGGTGACCAAAAACAAATGTAATTCATTAAAGAACCTAATTATAAAATAAGCGAAATTGTCAATATTTTATTGCCGGCCCTTATGTAAATACCATTTATGCTATATTCGTTGGGTACGCATTCAAAAAACTTTTTTGAGATATTATAAGCTTCTGAAACATTTAAAACATTCGCCCCTCCTTCCGCATCGGAGTTGTATCCAGTCGCATTGATTACACACTCCGGTAAGGAGCAATTTAAGCAATGAGAATCGTCTTTGTCTGCAGGACAATAAATTGTATTGTGTTATTTGTTTCGCCATTTCGTAACTTACTGCCGCATACCAAGCCAATAAGTAATATTGGAAATGCAACCCAACCTGGCATATCTTTTTGGAAAATATTCAAGCAAACTGACACAGTTTTAGGGGCATGCTTATTGTGCTAATATATGAAATAGAACATTACCCATAATGATATTAAGATATGATTGGGTAAATGAATAAAACTGCACATCACATTTTTTGTGAGATGATTTGCATTCCGTTTATTCTTTACAATAACAGTTTATACCCATTACGAATGGATCTGAAAGTTAACCCATAGAGTATATATATTTTTTTATTACAGAATTTGTGGTTCTAGCTAATATTAATTATATGTATACCTCTATATTTTTACATAGCTAATGTGTATAAACACAAAGTCAATTAGAATTGACCAGTTCGTAAAGCGCATATAGACTTAAAATTTAGCACATTTTAAAGCTTAAAATTACTCACTTTAATTGTTAAACGTAGTGGAAACTATAAGCTGACGTAACCGGAAATTAAAAAAAAAAAAATATGTAAAAAAAGTCATTTACATCTGGTAAAAAGCTGCAGGTCGACAAAAAAGCGAGCTTGACCCTCGCTTTTCAGTCTCCCAAAAAAAGTTACAAAACTTTTTTTCGTGTATGTGCATGCATATAAGTGTGAATTTTTGCGTATTTGTATATAAGGCAAACCACATGTTGTTCTATTATCGGGACATAAAAATGTTGCTCCCTGGACAAAAAAAACTGCACTTAACCAAAAACTGAGCCCGAATTAGCTACGACCACGACAACACGGAGAGCCGGAAAGCAGTTGAGACCAGCTGTAGACAGACGGCGGATATGGTATGTTGGGGATAGAGGAGAGAGAAGAGAAGGCGGAGAAGGGAAACAAGAAAAGTGTTCATGGACGCAACGTGTGGCCATTGTCCCCCACGTTTCCTTCCACCACGTTCCAGTACATGTTGTCAGCCCCCTTTGGACTGTTGCTTTCAGTCATAAACTCTAACGTTACAATTTCTGAGTGTATGTGTGTGTGTGCTTTTTGACTTTTTATTTTTGACATTGTCGGTTGTTGATGTTGCTGCTATTTTTCGTGGGGACTGTTAATAATGCGTTGTGTGCGTTGCTGTTTTTTTGTTCACTGTCGCAGCTGCAATGGTTCATACTTTGATATGTCAGATAAGCCCCGCATAAAATATTTTATTAGCAATGCTCTGCCCTGCTCTCGCAATACTTGTACGAATGATTGTGAGCGCGCGTGCGTGTGTCTATGCTTGTGTGAGTGTGTGCATTAGTTGAGTAGCCCCGAAACATAATGTTTGCTATGACGATAACAGTGCCACCAGCGCCCAAAAGCAAAAACTACTGTTCGTCTCGTTCATATAAGTTTTTCCAGGACGCTCGTTTGGTTGAAAAAGGATGCATTGTTTACAGGAATTATTGAAAACGTTCTAAAACCAGGATCATAGATTCGAATAGGTTTTTGTTTTTAATTTGCCAAATGACTAGCAAACATCATAAGCAAGAAGTAAGTTATTCATCAATATAACTTTTTTTATTTATGTTTAAAATATTAATAGTAAAAATTAAAAAGAAAAGTATAAATGGTCCCGATTGTGTGTTTAAGTATGCTCTTCCCGTTGTGGTTTAGTACCTTCTATTTATATATCCAATATTTTATATACATGAAATACCCTCGCAGGGGATATAAAAATTTTGTCACGTGTAAAGCATAAGTCTAAATATATGATCAGAATCAATAGTCGAGTAGGTAGAGGTCGACAGTTTTAATTAAGCTTTTCATAAGCCCGAAGTACCGCCCACATATGCCGGAACGGGCCGGATCGGATCAATACTTCATATAGATGTCAAAGGAAATATCGGTAGAAAATCGAGCTCTGGTATTAAACAATTTTTGTGTGTTAAGATAAAATGAGAAAACTCGGAATTTATAAGTTTCACTTCTTACACGTTAAAAATCAGATCAATCTCGGACTAAAACATATGCAAAACCGTAAGGCATATGTATATAAGGGTATTTAGTCTTCGGCATGCGGAAGGTAGCCCTTTTCTCCTATTTTTTTGTTATTGTACGAAAATGAAAATTAATGAATGTGAGCAAATGCTCTTGGCAGCGCGCCAAGCAGAGGCAACATACCGAAGACAGTAAATTAAATGTCATATGTCAACCTTTGTGTGTTGCGTGTATGTGTGTTTGTGTGTGTATATGTATGTGTGTTTGTGTGCTAGTGTGTGTACACGGCGCTCTTTTTGTTTTATTTCATTTCCAACTGCTGTTTGTCTTTGCCATGGCTCGCAAGTTAATTTTGTGGCTGGCAGCTGCGTCTCGTCCCGGTCGCCCCTATCCGCATCCGCATCCGCATCCGTATGCACATCCTTATACACGGTCTGGCTCTGGATTGTGTCTGATGTGTGCCTGATGTGTTTTAAATTTAATTCAATTTTTTTTGCCGCTTTGGTGCCAAGTATATCTTTGTATATTCCTTTTTTTGCCTAGTTCAATTACGCATACGCCACGTTGCCAGTGCATTCAATTTAATTAAGAGGCTGTTTTCGTAAGTAACCAAAAAGGAGAGAGGCAGAGAGCGTGTGCGAGAGAAAAAAATACTGAATATACCTGTGAAAGCTAAAAGCTTTATATTTAAGTAGTTGTGAAAATTGAATTTCATTTAGTGTTAATTTTTCATCACACGTGTGTCAGCTGCAGTAGCGTTTACTTTTAGCGTTAAATTCTTAATGGCTTCTGTCAAAGCCAATAAATGTTGGCTGCCTGTCTGGGTTTTTTGTTTGCCCTGCTTCGCTGCCGCGCACTTTAAAGATTGCGGCTGAAGGGTGCGGACAAAATACGATTTTAATGCTTTTAATGCGCTTAATAGTTCGCGCATCATTAAATCCAATTGCATAAAGAGCCACTGCTGCGCATCCCATCACACCGTACTGAACCGCACCCCAGTCGGGTAGGAAATATTTCTATAATATTTTTACAAGTTTTAAGCGGTGCTGGGCTTAATTACAAATCGATATGATAGCTTTTGGCAAGGATTGCTAATTGCGCACTCGAATCGCAATCGCTGGCAGAGCAATGCGGGTGCCTTCAAGTGCGTCTATTTGTGAGAAATTTATCATAAAAGTTGTTACTTGGTAAATGTTGTCCACTTCAATAATATTTATTTCATATTTATATCATAAACCAGAGATACAGACATTTGTATCAGATGTTATGTTATAATGCAAAAGGAAGCCGTTATTCAATATGTTTAAGAAACAATTATCTTTAAGAAAATGTACCGGAAAAAAGTTAACACGTCCAAAGAACTCGATGAAGATATCTAGTGGTGGCTAAAAGAGCGCTTCCTTTATAAGTTACTAAAGAGAGATTCGATTCAGCTAATTGAGAAATTGTATCGTAATTGTGACATTTAAATTTCAATCTTTTTGAGAGCTTTATAAATCCGAATGTATATTTAGTTTAAAAATAAATTCAGGCCAGCAGCTCTAGAATATTATCTACCCCCATGCCCCATACTCATTCGGTGCGGTAGCTGCTGCGAATTCGGTGCGTTGTCCTGGCGTCTGGCTGCCGACGATGCCAATGCCCATCTACCACGTGTATAACTTATTTATGAGGCTTTTACATACAACTACAAAGAGATACGAGAGACAGAGAGCCCAAAGGCTGAGCCTGGTATATTTGGTGGCTGTGACTCTGGCCAAACTGGTGAACATAAAAGGCAAAGGCAAACGGCAATGGCAGTTGAATGTAAGTACTATACATATTATATACAGAAAATACTTTCACTGGTTCGGGTTGGCTTTAACCCGCTTTCAGCAGTCGCAGCATGACCAAAATATTTGCAAATGGACTCAACAACTTGGCCCGAAACATGTCCTTTGTGTGCGCTTACACATGTGAGTTGAATGGGCTGACTGAGCTGAATGAGTTGCGTGAGTGTGTTGAGGTTGAGTGCAGAGTAGGGTCTGGTCACTGAAAGCATAGTTTTGGCAATTTCTTTTCTTGTTCGTGGGTACACAGAATAATTGCGTATTTCTATGTGTGTACGTATGAGTGGGTATGGCATATCGGGGCGACAGACTGTCATCCTTTTTCTGCCACTGCCAGAGTCTTGTCTTGTGGCCATGAAATGGCAATGGCAATGCCAGCCATTAAAAATGTAGAGTAGGCGGCTACGTTTTTTTTTTTTTTTACGGGTAAGCGTTGTGTAAATTTGCAAACTCCATGACATAAGCATAAATTCTTCGGCCCGCTCGCCCTTTTCACACTCTGGGCTTAAGGCGAAGCTGTCAGCCACAATAGCTGGCCAAGAAAGTTGTGTCTTCTAAGTGCACCGCCCGTTCTGTCTAAGTGCACCGCCCATTTAAACCTCAAGCATCTATTGTAAATTATTTTTTCGCCGTAAAGGAGC
This sequence comes from Drosophila virilis, assembly GCF_030788295.1. Lineage (NCBI taxonomy): Eukaryota > Metazoa > Arthropoda > Insecta > Diptera > Drosophilidae > Drosophila > Drosophila virilis. Next base: position 19,872,879 of record NC_091544.1, on the reverse strand, counting down.
TTAAATAAATTCGTAATTATTTTAAACGTGCCTCTGCTACCACGCCTCTGTAGTCCGCTTGCTGCCTTTCTTTCTTATACATTCTATGCTCTGGCTCCGAAAGTTTGGCGAAAGTTTCGCCCTCGCTCATTAAGTGGCACAATTTCTGTTTTCCTCTGCAACTTTCCAATGGCATGGCAGCAGTTTGGGTTGAGAGGTGAATGGAAAGCTTGGTGCAAGGGTCAACGGATGGGTAGCGGGAAAGGGCAATGGTGCATCAAGTGCCGCCGCATCACACGCCAAGTAATTATGAATATTTTAACGAACTTTTGCCACAGGCAGCAGCAAATCAAAATATTTCGTTCGAGTGCGCAAAGTTAGGGCAAAAAAATAGAATGTAGGCTACAAAAATCGGGAAAAACTAAAAGAAAAGGCACAAAGTTTTCCGTTTGCTTTTCGCAAAAGGCGCGGTGAGTCCATCCTAGCCTAAGCACACAAAACCAATGAGCAGAGCCGACACTGGCTGGGTGATAAATAATTTTTTATGTATAACTCTAATGCAATTTAAATTTTTAATTAAGCAAAGTTAAATATTTTTTGGCTGTCGAGCAGAAAGTATAAATTGCAAAAAATTATTCTTGGAACGAAAACTTTTGATCGCAGAGATTAGGAGGTTAAAAATGTAAATGATATATGTTAATAGGCTGTCGGGAAAAGCACATAGCCAACAAAATGGCTTTATATTGATTAATGTTTAAAAATTATTATTTCTTAGAATATGTCGAATAAATTTTTCACAAATATTTAGAATTGTATCTGCTTCTCAGACTACGCTTTTGAAGTATACACTTAATTAGGCAAAATTGCAACAAGTCCATCCAATTCAAAGGAGAGAAATATGGCCAACGCACAGATTCGCTTTAGCTGTCAAAGCAAGCTAATGGACTGTCTGACTGGGTGCTCTGGAGTGAGCTCTTCCTTTTTGCTTGTGTGCAATAATTGAATTTGGTCTAGAGCCAATTAAGCATCAAGTCAAAGGCTTGCTGCCCGTTGGTCACTTTAACGTCAGCTTAGACTGCAAAGCTTAACCGCATAGCCAAAGTTTTCACATTGTTGCGGCACTTTGGGTGCACTTGAGTATTTGCATGCCTTCCACAAGATTCCAGCTGCTGCTAGTCACTCACACTAGGACACAAAAAGCAACTAATTATAATAAAAATAATAAGGCTGTGCAAGGGCACGAATATTAATTAAGTTCTTAACAATGCAGTCCTGCAACTGCTGATAAAATGCAAAGGCCTGTCAAGGATCTTAGATACGGCCAAAGAACCTGAAGCAAAATGGATATGGCGTGTTGAGCCGACAGCGCATACCTGCGCATAATTATGAAAAACTGTTTACTTTACTTTACTTCTATGAAACAGAAGCGGCTTCTGTCATTTAATTTTATGCAGAATTTCAAAAGACCCGACATCGGCTTGCCTGGGATAGTTCTCATGCCGAGCAGCTTCTGAGCTGCGCCTTTGATGCTCTGAGCTGAGCTGCATAGATTAGCATAAAATCAACAACGGCCACACCCTGACTTTGACTTCTTGCCATTCACTTTGTTTTTGGCCAATGGCATTTCAGTTTTCAATTAAAACCAGCTACGTGCAGGCCATATATCAGTCGAAACCGTAACTCACCTGCATAATCAATTTAACTGCGCTCCCTTCAGGCATCCAGGCGAAGTTTCAAGAGGAAATGGAATAAGTCAGAGCTTAACTTCGGTAACAAAAGTCAACTAACAACGCGCTGATTTATTTTCAAAACCTAATTTATTTTTAAATTTGCGTTCCTCCCATTTTTGTAAATTTTATTTTTGTAGAAAAATGTGTTTATAAATTAATTAGATTGTAAGCTAAGAAAAAAGGAGAATTTTTCTCAATTATTCATCAATTGCGATCAATAAAGTTTTTGTTAAAAATTTTGGTCTTTATTGTAATGATTATAAGAAGAGACAAAATAGAAGATAATCATATTTATGGATTGTATAAAAGCTAAGTTAGATTTCCGTTTAATAATCACTTTCACTTGCACAGTGTATTTAATTGTGTCTTACATTATCCTACCCTCATTTTTCATCAGCGTGACGTGATTTGTTAATGTGCACGAAATTTATACATATACGAAAAACAACTATAGTAACAATATTAATAGTATAACAATAGCAGTAATAATAACGACACAAATTAGCAAAGTTTTGCCTTGGCCAGGTGAATAAACGAGGATTTAATGGCCCACAGATACATAAAGAACCACAAAGTCAGCCGAACGCGCCATTGCTCTTGACCAGATAATAATCACAGCATTAATTAATGAATTACGAAAAGGTTTATGTCTTTTGTCTTTTATTTGCATGTTAGGCAGCCATTAAGATTGGTGCGAAATATATTTGGCAGTTGCCAAAAAGGATGTGCACTGCTATAGCTCAAGAATGAGGAAAAATGCCATAAATATGCGTCAAATAGTAGCTGCAGATTTTTTTAGATGAATTTATAGCTGGAGTTCATAAGAATTAATTAGAAGCTGTTAAGAATCTGGGATCTGAGGAATGGACAAACCAAGTGTAAATTTGAAAGTGTGAAGTGTAGAAAGATAACCCGAATCAAGGAGACATAAAATATCTTTGACTTTGTCCTTTGGTTAATCAAGCACATATGACTGTTTAGCGTATGAAAAATATTCTTTGTCAAAAAAAAAGCGAGCTGCCCAGAATATAAACTAAATAACCCTGGCAGGTGAAGTAGCTGCAAGGGCCAGGACAACGGGAACGGCAACGGTAACGAAAGAGCTGCCACCACATCCTTTTACTTTTACTGGGTAAACACAAGAAACGAACGCGCGCATAAATTTTCCAGGGCTATAAAAATATATATAATTGAGCTGCGCGCACAGCAGGCGACTGAGAACAGTAACGACAACAGCCAAAAGGCGATGCCAGGGCACGCAAAAGACGAATCGATGGGCCTGCCTCAAAGAAAATGGCGCTCTGGCGCGCATCAGCTTTGTTACCGTACTTTGTGTAACACACAGAAAAGTTTAAAGCAAATCAAAAACTTGGCGATAAGCACGAGTTGGGCTAAGGACTGACAGGCGCGCTGATTGGTATTTTCATTTTTTGCTTTTCTTTTCGCGTTGGCGTGGGCATGTGGATGTTTTTTTAGTACTCTCAAGGCTAGACCATAAAATATTTTACATTTTTGCCACAGAAAACCGTCCGAAATTCCAGCTATTTGTGCAGATATGTTAGTAAATACAAAATTTGTAGCATACTTTACTGAGCAAGCTGTGCTAGGACTTGCGCAAGTGTAAGCGTGCGTATATGTGTGATGCCAGAGTCAAAACTACTAGATTGTCATTCGGTGTTACACATACACACACACACACAACACTCAGTGCTCAAGTGCGTAGTGAACACGTAATTAATTTGAAAGCGTCTCAAGAATTAAACATTTTGCATGCCTTTTACGCCTGTCATCAAATAAGTGTCACCCAACCGCCATCTGCCATTGCCACGCCCTTTTGACAGCCATTGGCAGCAGCTGTCTCATGCTTATTATGTTTATTATAAATAATTTTGCAGCTGCTTGTTTGCTTCTATTGAGTTCCTTAAATAAGAGTATCGGCCAATTCGCCAACTTGTTTTACATTATATCTTATATGTATTATTCACGTATAATCCTTGTGAGTTTCTTACGCATTAGTAAAATATTTAAGATATTTAAAATTTCCCAATCTAGTTGAACTTGAATACCCAACCAGTCTATATTGTGTCGTAATTGAATTTAAGAGCACAGAGACTGTACGTAATGTATATTTATTTATATATAGGTGAGTTCCTGACTACTTTCGCCAACAACTCGCCAAATGGTTTAATATAAACTTAATATTTATGTGCATATTGTGTTAGGTTTGTATGCCTTTACATTCTATATGCATAGAGTTTGCCCATAATTCGCCAAATTATTGAATATTAAATACAACATATTTAATATAATTTTAAGGTATTAATTGTATTGCTTTGTACATCATATTCACTTTGAGATACAATTATACAAATACGTTTAACTAAATTAATCTACCATGAGCTATTGTATCGAAATTGATTTAAGGAACACATACATTCAGTATGCGTAACATAATTATTTTAAGGCCACTTACACACCACCATCGCTTTTTGTGAAAAAAATGTAAATGAATACTTAAATTTGTGACATGTCAGCTTAAATAAATGATTAACTTGTCAATTCGAGTGGAGTGTGTATGCGTGTGTAGCGCACTCGTTCGCAACTGCCGAGTGTTGTCTGTGCCTGTGTAACATTTCCTATGGCCGCTTACTTAAGCTGTCAGTTTGCATATTAGATTTTGCCAGCTTCTCTAATCGCAGCCCTCTTGCGAAGTGCGACACATCCCGTTCCGAACTGCTCAATCAAACTTATGTCACAATTGGTCAATGGCAACATCAGCGGCTAAAACTGATACGGAACGATTGTTGCAAAATTCAATGCCAAAGGATGAAGGGCTGCCATTTGGTGTCTGCTACGTCTTCCAATATGTATTAGTGTGTAAATGTGTGCTGTGGTTACGTAAATTATTATTTTTAGAGAATAAAAAATGCGCAGACAGCCATAATATTTTGGCTGGCGAAATACGAAGAAAGCAGGGAAGGTGAAATGATCTTAAATCTAATAAATAACTATAAGAAACCTTATGTCCATTTCAAGTAAACAATATCAAATAGTGGAGTTAAGACACAACACCAAAGGAAAAGCGCATGCACATATGATCTCTTCATAGTGAGGACTGTCTTTGATTTCAGTCACTTAAAATGCGAACAATGGAAGACCAATGAAATTGTCACTGAGGGTATCGATAAAATGAAGTATATAAATCTGTGATGGAGCTTACTACCAACAGACGAGCACAAGTAATATTAGTTAATTTTTGATATCTTTTTAATACCCTGAACCCATTAAAAATGGGTATAAGGGTATATTGTATTTGTGCATAATCCAAATGTATGTAACAGGCAGAAGGAAGCATCTCCGAGCCCATAAAGTATATATATTCTTGATCAGCAACAATAGCCGAGTCGATCTAGCCATGTTCGTCTGTCCGTCCGTCCGTCCGCCCGTATGTATGAACGCAAGGATCTCAGAACATATGAGAGCTATAGACTTGAAATCTTAGATGTAGGTGCTTCTAGTGTCTGCGCAGATCGAGTTTGTTTCCGATAATCGATAACTTACTCCGTTTTCCAAACTTGACACATAGCTTCTAAAATAGAATATATATATGCATTTCCGGGTATCCCCTAGTCGGGAGCTCCCGACTAGAACCTATTACTTGTTTTTATAATTTATATGATTTTTTAAGTTTTTATTTCTTACTCTTCAGAATTGTTTGATCAGATTGTCTTACTGGTTTCTCGACAGAGAAGTTAATCATTTTTCTTAGATTTTTCCATTTTAATTGTGCTTGTTTGAATTTTTCAAATAGAAAGTAAAGGTCTTCTATGTTATTGAAAATCTAGACATTAATGCTTCTGTCCGCTAAAATATAACTAGTTTTTGTGCATCCATTGCAATATAATGTATTTACTCAATTCATTAGGATTAATTAAAGATTATATTTTTAGCATTTTCTGTCGCTCCAACAGACAGTTTTCTCAGGCACAGCGAATCACCCACATATCAATCGATACAGAAGGTATGCTGCGCATACATGCACACAAAAACATATGCTAACTGCGTATATGATATTTAAACATAGGGTTAGCTGACCAACCCTTTCATTGGCAAAGGGTACGCCATCAAATGCAGGAGTTGTTACGCAACGCCATAAGAAAGAACTCTGGGTCGTTTTCCATTTTTGGCTGCAGAGTGTAGCTTTCAGCTTATGCTCAAAGCGCAGTCGATGAATTGATTGATGTGTGCCTGGTTACGTTTATGGCTAACAGCAGCGGCAGCAACAACAATAAGCTGCTAGAAAATATTCGGATAGGGGCAACTGTCTTCTGCGACATCAAAAGGCAGCAGCGAAATAAAAGGCGCATAAAAAGGCAGACAGCCAGTGAGGCTTCTTTCCCTTTTGCAGCAACTCGATCCCTTTCTCTCTGACTATCTCCAGTTTCTGCTCGTACACATGCACATAAATTACAGTTTTACGCTGACATTTTACTATTTCCTGCGTTTGGCTCGCTGGCTTTTCATTTTTGGATGGGCGCGCAGTAAAAAACCAAAGCTAATAGCTACCCAACTACCAAATGGAAACAACCAACTGGCAACTGGCAAGAGCTACAATTTGGCTTTGTCGTATTGCTGCTCAACAGTACAGGGCTCTTGTGTGGGCTATAAACCCCGACGCACCCAAATTGCGCCACACTGCGGCATGTCATCATAAACTACATGGTTTTATTTGCTGGGTGCCAGTGTTGTTGTTGCAGGTCAAACTTCAAACAAGCTGAAAATTAATTTAATACGCAATTTCCATTGCAAGTCTGCCGCAAGCGTAAAAAGGAAAAAAATGATTGTAAATGGCCAAAAGTCATCGGAGCTGGCAAATGAAAATGTAAACTTAAGTGGCACACACTCACACACACGCACATATATCGCCCTAACCATTGCTTGTGGATCCAGACACCCTCTACCCGCTAAAAGCTGAAAGAGCAGCAAAACAGTAAACAAGCAAGCCGGAAAAAAGGGCCAAGCACCCGGCTCTCAGCAATCCTCGTCAGCGACGGCTGCGGATGGCTCGTATACTGACTCCATATTTTATTTAACATCTCGTACTACGTACCAGGCACTCGACATACATTCCACGCTAGTTTCGGCACCATTAATTGGATGCGGATGTGCCAGTTACATTGAGTGGGGGATGAGAGAGTAAGAGTCAAGCGGGCATGGAACATGTGGCTGCAGCGAGCACATCGAGGGGGCTAGTGCCGTCCAACGCTTCAATTAAATTCAAATTAAGTCTGGCCTAAGCCCAAACAGATGGGCAAAGATTTGTGTATGCCAGCAAACGACTTAAATGATGCCCCAATGACGTCGCATAAATATTTTGCTATGGCCAATGCCGACAAAATCAACGAAATAAACATGGCTGGAAATCGATATTAGCCCAAGCAGCCAACACGTGGTGTATACGTAATGCAGACACAAACAAAGCCATTTATTATTATTGGGCAAGCTTTCAAAATAGAATAGCTTGTAGGATATACTTGTAAGTATATTAAAGAGATCTCAGTTATGTATAGTAAGAATAACTAATACAATAAATTAAACATAATCTAAATCTTTGGGGATGATGAAAAAGATAAAAAAAATACAAATCATTAAAACAATAATAAAAATATGAACATAATTCCGTACAGGTTGCTAAAGGCAAACATATACTGATTATCTCTATATTTAAAACTGTTTGTCCTGACTGACTCTGATTGGGAGGTGTACGCTAAGAATTTAAGCATCGTCGGTGGAAAATGCGAATCAAGAATGTTTTTGGTGATTTTATTTTCAAGTCCGTATATGAGAACTTAAACCAAACGCGCAACAGTGGTAAATATTTTGTATGAAAGTCTTTTGTTTACAATCTCATCGGGTTTTAAATCATGTTCATAGGTATTTGCGAAAATTTATCTGATGCGTTTCTTTATCTTCCTAGTTGAGGAATGCAGTTCACAGATTGGATGGGTGGAATTTCGCTTCAGACTTTTCGCTAAATTAGGGCCGCCTCGATGAAAAGGGCGGCTCAAAGATTTTTTATCTGTTCTACTTTTAACTTTTGCTAGTATGTATATATATTCAAAAAGCTATGTAAAATTGAATATTACGGGTAGAGTTAAATTTTCTAGGTGCGGTAAATGGCCGGAAAAGTAATATCTACAAAATTCCACGGGCAAGGGCTGGATATATTCGCTAATGAATTTATATATTTGTTGCTTAAACATGTAAATTTGATCATTATATGATTTAATATGGATTTTCTCTGTAGCATTATTTTAAAGGACTTGCCTGATGCTCACGGAGTTGTTGCTTGAAGTCAGCTTTTTGGCTGGCCAATTTCGTTGTATTCAGTTTGGGCATGCCGACTTCGCTTCGTTAAGCGGAAGCATTGCAATTCGCGCGTGCAACGTAATAAACTATCCCGACCGACGGCCCGAAGCCACGCCCAAGCTCAACGCTGACTACGTACACAGTCACGTCCATTTCCAAAGGCGATTTGCGGCTGCAGCGACGAAAACGAATACCTGAACTGAATCTGGCACTGACTGCGTTTAAAAACTTACTTCCTTCCGGTTTGTTAGGCGGCGAAACGTTGCAGAAATATCCAGTCAAGTCGAGCCCAGCCCAGCCCAGCCCAGCCCTGGCCTGGGCAGCCGGCTCTAGTGAAAGCAGCCGAGTGCAGTGATACAAATGCGATTTGCCAGCGGCTAAAGGCGAAAGAGGTGTGTATTACCCACACACAGGCACAAACATACACACACACACACAAACACATACAAAACAAACAGAAAGTGCCAACAGAGATTTAAGGTTTTGCCCACTGACGTTTTTTCAAGTTGATGGCGCCACACACACATACAGACGTTACACTCTATTTGGCAGCGGCTTCCAGGCACCACCACGCACGCTACCCAACTCAAAATGGCGTAGCGGAAATTATTGAACGCACTCACATGGAGAGGAGGAGAAAATAACGGAGGGATTGGCAGGGGAAGGGCAGAGGGAAGTGGAGCGTCGCATTTACACACATTAAAAATGCAAAAAGTCAACGACTGCGCAAGGAACAAGCCACTGAAGCTCAGCATTGAGCATTATAATTCGAGGAATATATTCATACGATTACAATAAGAATCGAATAATGTGAAGCGCACAATTCGCTTGGCATTCAACACAGCGCACATGTGTGTATGTGTGTGTCTGTGAGTGTGTGTATACGCGCATGTAAGTCATAACGGAAGTTGGAGTTAAAAAAGGGCGTGCGGCTTTTGTCAGCTGTCCAGAGCCAGAAGCAGAAGCAGAACCAGAGTCATGAAATCAACGATTACCCAAAAATCGATTGAAGCGAAAATTTCATTTCATTTATTTATATAAATAATAAATACAAGAAATAATACCAATTTTCCGCACGCCGAAGATTACATGCTCTTGCAGCCATACATTGAGAAAACTTGAGCTTTTTATTGCTGACTTTGGTTAGAATATTAAATAATAAAAACAAAATCATTTTGTATTCAAAAACCTAACGTTTAACCATTCTTTTCTGTATAAGCTTTATGATATACTTAGTAGTTCCATTAGACAGCTTGTACATGCCAAGTTTTGTCTATGATATATTGGAAAACGCAAGACTTTTTATCCACGAATTTCATTTTCGACTGATTGCTCATATGCCAGCCTTATATTATTTTCTTTCAATCTAGCCGAATACGATATTACAATAACTACTATATTTCATTTCCAATTTTTATTAATAATAAATTAATTACTCCGTTTTATGGAGTAGGCAGAGTAGGTGGGTGAAGCTCTGTGGATTGTGCATATCATGAGAATGATACGAAGGTGATGCTGATCAAAAATGTTATTTACTCACATTTTAATTAAAGTCGCCACACGTATCTAAGTTTTCTCTCACGCCCACACATTATGTTATGTATTCCTTAAAGTTGTATCTAATTTAATTAAAAGCCAGTGCTAAAACGCTTTAACTCAAGTTCGTTTCAACTAGTTGAGAAAGGTTTTGGCTGCTGTTGCTGGAATATTGTTCAAAGGTACATATATTTTGACAGTTTGGCTTCGCAGGAAACTGGCTGGTATTCAGAAGTGCTTGAAAAGTTACTGGTGAAACTTTTAGAAGCAACCTTAACGGACTGTGGGCCGCTTTTGACTATCCATCAGCCTGGCTACAGTCGACTGGTCTCAAACCATGAGCCGACCCTTTGAGTCATTTAAATTAAACACACTTTAAACTGTGCACCCCCCGCGCGGGGGTAAAGTGAAATAATAGCAATTGCCAAATGGACGACAAAATTTAACCGTAAAGCTCTTATTTTCGGGACAAGCTGCCTGGGCGAGGAGTGCCATCTAATATCATGCATACTTGTTGGACAAGGGCGGGCGTCTAAGCCAAATCTAAAGGCACAGCATTGTCAATGACTGTGAAAAAAGGCTGGAGATATATTTAATATCCTCGCATAACGAGGGTTGCCCAAGTCGCAGCCGGAGCCTGAGGAAATTAAAGTGGTTTTGGCTTTTCGGGGTTCCGTGTAGGGCGGAGAGTGAGCAATACTTTGGCTTTTGTATAAATATCTGTATACCTGGTTGTTGGCTAGTGTATGTGTGCGTGTGTGTGTGTGTATGTGTGTGCAATATCTCGGAAATTACTTTGCACTGCTGTTGGTGGTTGCTGCGGCAACTTTGCCATTCTGCCCTTCTACCGTGAGAAACTCGCTCATAATACTCGTATTGGCGCACTGGCTTTGAAGTTCTGCTTTCAGAGAGAGTTGACACGCAATTTACAAGCGGCAAGCATCAAGCAGCTTAACAATTTGCACCTACACAAGTTGCTGTGCTGCCAGCTTCCAGCATCCGTTGCCGGCATTTGGCAAATTGACATTTTTACTTTTTACTTTCTGATTTTTTCAGATTTCAGATTTTCATTTTCCCACGTTTCTGCTTTGGTGAGCCAACGAATGTTGCAAGGCCGCGCCCTGCTGTCAAAGGAAAAATAAAAAGTAATACAAAAAACAGCTCATAAAGCACCATACGAATATACAGCTGCATGTATTTCGGTCCCCTTTTGACCAGCTCCCAAGGTGTATCCGGCCATAACGTTTTCGCTGCCTGCCTTTTTGCGGCTCAAATCAGTGCGGGCCAGGCAACTGGGAATTTGAAAGCTATGCATAGAGTGAGAATCAGACGCATTGCTCACTCTTTTTTTACTGATTTCTGCTTATTTTTTTTATTTGGTTTTTTCTCTGCTGGGGCTTTTCTTTTCCGTTAGTTTTTGTCTTTCGTGCGTATAGCTATTACGCTGCTCTTTACGCCATTCATTCCAATCCCTGTTTCATTCTTTTTATTTTGTGTTGTTGTCGTTACTGTTGGTCCTTGTTGTTGACGTCGTGCTTTTTATGCTGGCGCCATTTTGGCTACCTAAAAAGTGTTGAATGAAAGCGTCTTGAGCCTATTATGGTCTTATGTGCGTGCGCGTGTTGGTGTGTGTCTGTTGTGCTGGTATAAATAAGCCAGGGCAAGTGCGTTCTAGCGTTATTGTGCTATTTCCATCTCACTCTTTCGCTCTGTTTGCTGCTTACGTACTTGCCCCCCACCATTGATTTGGTAACTTGGCAAAAAAAAGTGTCCTGACTCCGTTAACATTCAGATTGCATCTGACTTGATGTTACTCAGCTTACTCAAATTTGAAGCCGGTAAATCTTTTAAGTGATGAAAACGTGGTCGATAAAATAGCACTTCTTTTAAGCAAAAACAAAGACAAATGTTCTACAGTAATAATGAGGTAACGTTCGGTAAAAAAGTAAAGTGCATCTGCAAAGACCAAATAAATTTATATGATTAAGCTTAAGCCTACATTCTTTTGAATTGATGAAATCTGCTTCAATAATCGAAAAATGATCAGAATAAATATATTGATTGTTACACAGCTTGCGGAAATTGATTTTCTTAATACTTATATTTTTCAAGATAACAATTGGTCAATATAATAAGCGTTGGATTGGGTTGAAATAAATTTAAATAATTACGAATTTGATTCAATTGCTATACTAGCAAATATTTGACATAGAGAATGTATATAGAGAATGTAGGCTTGATATACTTAAGATGTTAGTTTGACTTGATTCACTACAGACTTTTTCATCTCGAGAACTCTAAATAAATTGATTTTTGTTGTTGTAAGTTTTTTGCACAGCTCAAAATTTGTTCACACTAGCCAACACTTGAAATGCCCCCTAGCCACAACACGTAAAAACAATTTATGCAAAATGCGTTTAGAAATGTATAACATAAATGACAGTGGACTAAGCTTATATAGAGCTAAGAAAAATATGCACATAAAACTTTTCTTTACCGTTTACCAGCAAACAAAAACACACGCACACACACAAACACACACACAAGCGCACACATTGGTAACAGAAATGGCAAAAAGATGGTAGTAAATGCCAAACAAAAAATTCTTTGCAACATTTTTGTATCTTTGAGATTCTTGTGTTTTTTTTTTTTGCTTTTCCCTTCGTCTGCTATTGGAGCACTCGTATTTTTGCTGGCTGCATATTTTTGCGTATAATTTTACAACGTCATTCAAATTCAAACAACATCAATAAAAACTTCAAAGTCTTTGCTTTGGGCCAAGACCTGCCTCTGTTGCCGATACCCGTTGTCTGTCAGCTTCTTTCAATATTTTGTATCCCTTTTGTGGAAGTGAAAGAGCCAGCAGTTGCTCATATAGAACCGAACCCAAAATGTAAACCAGCTCCGTTAGCTACTTGTCCAACAGCAACAACAACAGCAACAACGACAGAAAATTGCATGCAAAATGAATAACAAACAGTGGCATATAGCATATAACATAAGACTTATACTTATATAGATACATATATAGACGAGTATGTATGGAAAATGGTGAGAAAAACCATCGAAAAAAATTGGATAGCTGAAACTTATAAAAAAGAAACGGCGGCGGCCTCGAGACTTGTGCTTGATATGGCACGAAACGGTCATATAAAGAGTACACAGCCAGTTTTCAGATTAACTGCCAAGCCAAAATGAGAAGGAAAAAAACGACAAAGTGGCGTAAAGGACATCAGCGGAAGTAGAAGTCTGTCGCCGTCGTCGTCGTAAGCGAAAGAAAATTTGGCCAAAATGCGCAAAACAAGTAAACGGAATTTGACAAACAATTTCAATAAATTTCTGCAAATAAGTGAGGGAGATGGCATTAGGCATTGCCTTACCAACTGCAAACGAGAGTGACGGAAAGAGCGAAAGACAAAATGGCGGCCTTCATGGAGTTCAAATCGAAATTAAGCAGAGACGCTCGCAAAGACATCGACGGAAACAGAGCAAGCAAGCGGAAGGGATAACAAGTTGAATGTTGCGTTGACAATATTTGTTGATGTTATGCTGTGTATTAGCACACACACACACAAACACACAGACACATACAACAGCCTCATACACGCACACATCCATAGAGCAAAGAGCAAATGTTATTTCATGTATCAGTGAGTGGGGAGAGCATGGCATGGGCCAAGAGGCTTGGTGGCCCATCATAACGCAGTTCATTGATTCGCCTGTCAGCTGTCAGTACGTAAGCCGCTTCCTGGTACGCTTTGGGCCTTGCTCCTTACTCTATGTTGACCAATATTCTACTGCTGCTGCTGATGCTGCTCGTTTAACTAGCCCAGGCACAGCTGCCTGGCCGTAGCTCTCTGCAATGTCATGACATGTCAACATTTAACACTTGCTCTATTCGCCTGCCAGCCATCCTTCCATCTTTTTTGAAAACTTTTCCTGTTCTTCCCATTTTTTTCTGCGCTGGCGACAAAAATTTGTCACTCGAGCAAAATGTTATCGAAAGCATATAACATTTTCGCAAAGAAATTCGCTAAAAATGTGGTCTGTGGCCAAATTGGACTTGAACGCTTCATTGGCTTAAGAATTACTCGCACATGAGCGCAAGCAAGTTGCCAGGGGGCGGGAAACGACACAGTAAAAGCAAAGCGTAGTGCTTTCAGCATTAATATTAGTCAGAAGGAAATTGGAACAGTGTTTTGGGATACGTATGTTACCATGGGAGATCTTGAATTAAGATAAAATGTATTTTGGACAGATCATTTTGAAATATATCTTTACATTAACTTTTTCTGAGGCATGAAAAATAAGTGAACCAATTTTATTTGGTTCCTTAAAGTAGTCATTACCAATATGCGACAGTAAAACGACAGTAAACTTAGAGGGACAGTAAACACAGAAGGAGACTAATAGTGAAAATGAATAAATAATCCAAGTATTATAATCACTGCAATGATAAGCTACGTACTACTATAGCTCAAATATTGATGTTTGTCAAATACAGTTTCGCGTATATTTCTCTAGTTTATTTCGTTTCCCGCATGCATTTTATTAAGTTTGCCCGAGGACTTCTGCAGTGTTTTGATTTATTCTGATGATGTGCTTCCTGCAATCAGCAGGAAACCGAAAGTAGCTTGCGGGTCTATGGCACTCCATTTGATTGCCAATAATAATCGCTCAGTTGTGTCATCCTAGGCAATTGCTCTGCCCCAAGTCATGCCAATACATTACTTGTAGGAGAGTGAAAGTTAAAGGTGGCACTTATATATATATATATATATTTATTTATGGTTGAGTATGCGACTCATACACCTCAGACTTATGTAAGCAGCAGTCGGAAGCTGTCATAAAATCCTGCGCTTTTTACTATGCTCTAGATAATTATGGGTCTGAAGAACTTAAATCATATTAAAGTTTATAACTGAAATCTTGTTGATGATTATGACGTTGCGGCAGTAAAATATGCGCTCTTTACTTTTTTTGTATTCTCAAAATCACAACCACAGGCACAGCAACAACAACAAGAACAACAGCAAAGGCAGCCACAAATAACAAACAACCGAGCATCTATTTTTATGTGGAAACGTAACATTTTTTTTTTATGAGCGCCTAACAGTATGCAATATGTATACGCACACACACATACACACACATAGTTGGTAGTTTCAAGGCGTAGTGCGAGTAGGCCCGGGCTTGGGCGGAGCTCTGGGCCGCATCCCCAGTGCTAAAATTAAACCAGACGAGGCTTTCGTCTAAGCAGCGAACACCACAGCAACACGTGCACTTTGGTTGTTGTTGTCGTTGTTGTTGATGAGCGCGAAAATCACAATTTTCCCTGCAGTACAATTTGCCAGGGCTCTGCTCGACTCATATTGCTGTTGTAGTTGTTGCTGCTGCTGCTGCTGCTGCAGTTTCGTGAAATTTGCCCGCAATGACAATGCTGCTGACAGGCATAGGCAAAGGCGTCGCGGCACACGGCGGCAACATCGCCTCGCTGGTGCTGCGGTTTGTTAGCAACAACGTCGCTGTTATCCTTTTATGCATTTTAATTTGCACACACTTACAGACATATAGCAAGATACACACGCACACACATGCAAGCCTGGCACATCGCCACACACACATAGGCACAGGAAGAGGCACGTGCGCTGCCTGCCTGCCGACTGAGCCTGCACCCGTGGGTGTATTTCGCGATTGTGTGAGTGTCTCTTGTACTATATGGCGATCATAAAAGCAGCACATTAGAAATTATATGACTGTCACACATACACATGCACACGGTCTCAATGTACGTATGTGTGTGGGATTGTGTTTATGTGTGTCTGCTGGGGAATTCATTAGCACAGCTCAAATGGGCTCCTGTTGAAACTTTGGCCCCAGACTACAGCCATAGAGTCGCAGCTTTAAAGTGCCTGGCATGCCCGCATTGAAGGTGCCCTGTTTGTCTGCCGACCCAAACATCAGTCTATAGCTCAGTCTATGCCCCATGCGTATGCTTATCATATATTTAAATGTGACTTGTATGTGCTTCATTAACATTTTGAGTGCATTAACCTGACAGTCTGATTTTCAGATTTCAGTTGGGCTACTCCGATACGATATATCTTGATTTAAAAAGATAAACCTAACTTTCGCCAATTTCGTTAAAAGGCAATAAAGCATTTTCAAGTACTATGTAACTGTCAATGTTTCAAATATAAAATTTAATCTTCTACGTTCAATTTAATAAACAAATAAATTGAAAATAAACAACAAATAATTTAATTGTTACGATAGTATAATGTTTAATTGCATTTTAAGTTTTCTTTTATGAAAAGCAACGCAAATAACTTACTTAAAAGATTTCCTGCTGTACAAGTTGGTACAATATAATTGCCTAATAAATATTTATCTGCACGTATTATAAAAATTGGCATTTTCACTCACCGTTGCTGCGCAGAGCGTTGCATTGCCCACAAGTGACTGGCTGTCGTAATGCCGCCTTCGTCCTTGCTGCTGGATGGGTTGCCGCTGCGTCAGTGCAGCTGCCCCTGTGAATGTGGATGTGGCTGGTATCGCTATGCCGTCGTCGTTGTTGCTGTCTTCTACGGGCTGAGCTGCCAGCAACGGGCAGCATCTGCTAAATCCAACGCCCAGGGACTGGCCCACGCCCACGCTTACACCCTCGCCCAGTACGCCGAATCCCGATGATTGGATGCGCCGTCGTCGTCTGCGATGACGATGATGTGGATGATGCTGGCGCTGGCGTTGATTGTGACGACGGCAGCGTTGCTGTTGCGCTGCGGCGTCTATTTTAATGGAAGCAATGGTGCCGCTTAAAAGCAGCACGCAAACTTCTCACGGGGTAGTTTTTTACAAGTTGTCGTAGTTGTTGCAACTACTACGACCCCAAGTGTTGCCGCTCCGTTTGCTTTTGATCTCTGCCTTCAGTTACTACCACATACCTCTGTTGTTGTTGCTATGCGTTTTTATCGTGGCTGTTTGCTTATCTAGTGCCTGATTAATGACAATTCCATGATCATGTTTTTAAATTCCTGGCGCCTGGGGCTAAGTTCTAGGTTGTGTAGTAATTATTATTTATTCTGATTATTTTTGTTTTATTCTTGTTGCTGGCAGCACTTGGTTGTCGCAGGTTTGAACAATTCCTGTTTGCAGTCTTGGGCGTTGGCATGGCTGCAAAACACATTCAAAATAATTGTGAGAATTAATAAAGCCCAAAACACACGGAAACAATTGGCAAATCAAAGCTGCCAAGAAAATAACGCTTCACTTTTTTGCCCAGTGCCTCGACACAAAGCAAATTAACTGAAAATGTTGCGCCTCTGACACTGCTTTTTTCCCAGTTTTTTCCCTAATTTTTGGCAACTGTCCTATCTGGCCATTTTGGCTGCCAACGCCTGGCTAAGGTTGTGCTGTCTGCCTGCCATGGCTATACCCATATCTGGCGACATTAATATGAATGTATAATACTTGCATACATATTCTTATGCACACATATATATACATATATATTTATATATATAAAGATATATACATGTGCATATTTGCACTTGTGCAGCTCCCATTTGAGCGCATTGACAGTGGAAAAATTTATATTGGAATGCGCTCGCATTCGGAAGCAAATTTTCTGTAAATTATAGATTTTCCCCGTTGCATCTGCTGCTGGCAATTTATCGCATTTAAGTTTTGGCTGACAATGATAATTCATGTACGTGTGCGCGTGCATGTCTGAATTGACCCGGCCTGGTCTGGGCCACACCCATTTGACAAATTGCCAAAATAAAAAGTATAAATAAAGAATTAAACATTTGTGCACTGCTTTAAACTCTGCTAAAATCAGGAAATTGTGTGCGGAAATGTCGTAGAATTTGCGTAGCAAACTGTTAAATATGTAACCAATGTAGATAGATATTCATTTGCATATAATTTATATATACAAATTAATTTGTATATGCGTGTGTCTACAAAATTGTGATTGGAAACAACAAATATTGGGGTTATTTTATGTACCATAAATTGCGTGTAAGAGATAATATTGGTTTTTTAATATGAACCCAATTTTTTGCCTCAAACTTGGAGTATTTATTTATACACATCCGGTTCACATGAGGTGCTACGTTTTTTTTTTGCCGTAGTCAAACTGTGAACATCCTATATCTTCGGGCCTCACTAATCACAGAAATCAATATTTATTTTCCCCACAGCTTTACGAAGTTGGATTATTTGCCCAGTATTCAAATCGACTAATTTTAAGTATTTCAGCAGAGCTGGCTGATTTAAAGCTTTCTTTTCTTATCATCATTAAGCAATTTTTTTTATTCGGATGGTGTTTTCAGACTTCATAAGTGATAGGGCAATACAGGTCACAGCCGAAATCAGACTCATTTTCATTCAATCAACATTGAAGCTAAAAACAAAGATTTGTGTGAACCAATTAAGGTGCAGTCCATGTTCAAATATAAAGGGATACTCGTCTAGGTTGAAATTGCTATATTTTCCACAATGCATTAGAACCAATTCGTAATAATGGAGCAATAATAATTCTAATTGCAAAAAAATAAAGTAGGATGCAAAAAACTGGGGCTTTTATTTAGTGGCAGCATAAGCGGTGCTGGACTGAGGACTGCAATTACAGAGTTGCAAAATGCACAACGAAGCGGAAAATGTGTGTTTGCTTGTGGGTGTGGGAGGGAGGCCATTTATATATAAAACACGAAAATGTGCAGCTGTAAATTTTAAACCAAATGCGAAATGCAAATGACAAAACCAGAAAATGGAATTGAAATGAAAATGGAAATAAAGCTAGCAGTCCCTTTGCGAATGTTTAAAAATATAAACAACAGCAACAGCAACTCTAATGAGTGCACTGACATAAAAATAATTATGAATTAAAACCCAAGTTGCTTAGTTATATATTTTTTCTTCGCTTTTCCACTAGCTCGCTTCTTTTTTATAGTTTTTTTTTTGTACCCAACCATAACTCATAATTCAAATGCATGTAGGAAGTGGATACTGCAGCGCAGTTGCCAACGAACCCGACGAGATCTGTGCCGGCTTTAGTTCAGTTGGTTCCATTGTCTCCTGTAATGCGACGTCATCGTCAGACGTCGTTGTCCTGGTCCTGGTCGTCGTCCTCATACTGCCCGTAGTCGGATGGCGCCCGTTGTCTGTCTGCATTTTCATTTGTGGCGCATAAAAAGGCAGCAGCCCAACTGAAGGCAAAAGAGATGCCAACAAATGTCCATCAGCAACTACAGCAAATGCCATTTATATATGTTTGTAGGACTGCAACATAAAAGAGCAACAACAAGCTGACATACAATCAGACATACAGACGAACTGGCAATGGCGGGTCTTTGCCTCCGTCTCTGCCACTGCCTCTGTGTCTGAGTTGTTGGGCAGTTGGGAACTGTGGGACCGTCTGCTTTTAGGCAACATCGTCTCGACCGCGGGTCGGCTAAGTCCAACGGCAGCAACAATGCGACAGACCAAGCACATCGAGTCCCAAACAAGTGGCGCATCCTGCACTAAAGAATATAAAGCTTCCTTGAGAGTGCATCAAGCTTATTCTTAAAGCACAAATTTAAGGCTGCACGTGGCGTGCCGCAAGCAGCAGGCGGCGTCCCTTGGTCAATCTTCGAAAAGTATCTTTCTCTAATGAGTGGGCTTAAATATTAAGAGGACAGAGATAATATATATAATGTATAAATAACAGCGAAGCGATGACTTTTTCGCTCTCCATTCATTTTAAGGTGGGGGGCCAACAATTCAGCAGAAGTCCATGGAGAACTGGTCGAGCATTCTGCCCGTTGCGCACAAAAGTATGCTATATATTTTTATGACCAGCGAGCTGAAACAATTTCATGACAACAGCGACTACAACAACTACTGGGACAGCAATCGAAGCGTATTGTTTGACAGATTTTCCAGATATATATAACGGGTTGCAGTCAGTTGACTTTGCAGCAATGCAATCATTTAACTTATGGGGCAAGAGGATAGATAAAAATGGTTATATGGAGAAAATGGGCTCGCCGCGACCACTCGACTTTGTCAAGAGTCTATATGATATATATGTTTTTATTAAATAATGTGGCGGAAATTGGGCTTATTGAAAATGGCTTAAGACGTCTTCGTCAAATTTTGGATTGAAGTCCGAGTTATACAGACTAGCTGTCTGCCAGAAAGTGTTATTTTCTCTTAAAGCGAAATAATTTTCTGTGCCTTTGATATGATTTTTAATGAGGTTTGAGTACCTATCACTTATAATTTTAAATTAAAAATATTCCAAAAACTTTTAGTTTTCCAGGATTTTCCAATAGACAAACTTTCATAAAAAAAAACTTTTCTTTAGTTTCGCGTTGTTAAACAATAAGTTTTATAAGTCGTGGCATAACTTTAAGAATAGAGACTGCTATTATTGGAAAACCAACTATTAAATACGATATATATATACATATATATATCTCTATAAATAAAAATATTTGTTCTGACTGACTGATTATTGATCAACGCAGAGCCCAAACCGTAAGAGTAAGGAAGCTGGAATTTTTAGTTGATACCAAGTCAATACAAATTCCACCCCAAGTGTGGAAAAATCTCGAAAAATGTTTGTATGAAGTTTTTTTTTCTGTTCGTCCTCAAACTCATTTTCAAAGATCCTTGTTCAAATAACGTTTTCCGTTTTTCGCTATTTTTCTAAATGAGCGAATGGAAGTTACCAAAACCTCGCCGTAAGGTAACTTCAGTAAAAATGTGAATATCTCAGCTCTTAGGGTCATTGATCACTAGTCACTCATTCGGTCAGGTCAAAAAGTTTTATATATAGTAAAAGCTTAAGCTGCTTACTCAAAAATGTTTACTCCACTCGTTAGGACCAGCAACTACAATTGTAGCAGCAGGTACAACAAAAGCTACAGTAAGAACCATTTTTGTAGACACAAAGTTTGCAAATCGTTTAATTTTGTTTGCGCTACACAAACGGTTCACTTAAATTGTGCCAGCTAAAGTGAAGCATCGACAATTGCAGCGTTGGCAAGAAATAATGCCTCAGTGTCATATTATCAACTGCAGCCAAGGGCTTACTAGCAGTGGGCGTGTCAGCTGACCACCAATATAAATAAACACTTTATATTCAATTTAGCAACAATTCAAAGCACATTGTTAAAGTGGGTGCGGAAGTAAACGAGGAAGCGAGGTGCTTTGGAGTTGAACTAATAACAAAAGGCGCTGAGACGAGGACCAAAAATCAACTTCAAAAACGAAAATATTTGTAGAACAACAAAAAATCGACAACTTCGTTCAACTTGGCGTCACAAAAAGTGCACACAAGCACACACGATTACAAGCAATGCTGTGGTTGTGTGTTTGTGTGTGAGCGTGTGTGTGTGTGTGGGTGCTTCTGTCAGGACAATGCCAAAGACAATAGAAGACCGTACACAAAAACAAGACTGAATGGCAACTAAACAAGTGGGAATTTACGTTAAAAATAATAACAACACAAAACAATAACAACAAACAAAACGCACACAAAAAGCAAAAACGGATATAGGAAAAACGGACTGAGTATATGATTGACAGACTGACTGATTGACACTTAAGGCGTGCGTGGCGTATGAGTAATCCGTGAAGTTTGACAAGTAAAATGTAAAGTGAGAACTAAGAACGGGGCGCGGGGAGCAGAGTTCATAGGCATTCCCTACCAAAGTAAATCGTATGAATTAGAGCAAACGAGAACCGTGTTTGGTGCAACAATAATATGAAGAAATCAGCACAAAAGCCATGCATGTAGGGCTTATAAAAAGAAAAACAAGAAAAGGACGGAAGAGTACTTTCGAAAACTAAACACTCTAAGGTCATATTTAATATAAATGACGTACTGAGTTTGTAAATATTATCTGATTTTATGTGGTAATATTTATATGTGTAAAATTACATTACTTGTGTACAAAAAGGAAAGGGAATAACTTATTTTTAGCCTGCAACTTAAAATATTGGTAAAAACAAAATCGTTTGGAGCGGAACGGAAATTGCATCCAAAACAGATTAGGACTGGGCACTTGTTCAAAATATGATAGTAAATATTCCAAATAAATTAGAATAAACGCTAATCAGTTCATCTTATGACAAACAAACTGTTGCTAATATTACTCTCAGATTATTTGAAAGAGAATGTCAAGTATGTTACAAATGTTACAACTTATGAGCCTGATTTAAGTTGGATTTCTGTGCTACGATGTGAAGTGTGGTGAAAGCGCGCACTGACACACATTCATAATGATGAGCATGTCAGTGTCTGGGACGTGGAACGCAGTTGGCGCAACAGTTAAACGAAATCATGAAACATTCCCACACACTCACACACATTGCATAAGTGTAGGTGTGTGTGAAATGTATATATACATATAAACTGGTTGTGTTTTTGCCACACTTACATTGCTGACATCAATTTGCGCACAAAGTCAGGCAGACAACGGCTTAACAACAACAATAGACGCGGGACCGACAACGCGCCGCACAGGAAAAAAAAAGCAGTAACAACAGCCCGACAGACAGTTGGACAGACGGACCGAGTACAGCGAACCAGCGACCGAACTACGGAACCGGAAACGAAATGAAATTCGAGACCTGCTGACAAGCGGCCAACACGTCGTGGGCGGCGGCAGCGACAGAAACAGAGACGGCGACAGTGATTCAGTGGCTGAGACAGACCTGACGGCGACGGCAACAGCGTTGATGACGGCGATTACGAAAACAAGAATTGGACAACACTCGACGGTTTAGTTTACTGAGATTTCTGTGGCGGCCGCATTGAGTTGCATTTGACCGTGCCAAGACGATGACTTTTCAATTAAACACACACTCACACACGAGCGCGCACATGCTTCTTGATGCGGATGTGGCTGTGGATGTAGATGCGGATGCGGATTTTGATAGGGACACACACACAAAAGATGCTCCTGTGGCTGCGGCTGTGGCTGCTGCTGCTGTTGTTGATTTTGTTGTAGGGTATTGAGGTGTTGGTGGTGTGGATGTTGCTGCGGGTGCTGCTGTCGCTTATGTTGATGTTGCAGCAGCACACGCCCTGCTTGGAAAGCGGCACGGTGTGTGAAAGTCTCTGACTGTGACGCCGTTTGTAATACTGACTCGGTCTCAGACTCGGACTCGGTAGCGGTATCGGTATCGGTCTCGTACTCGCTGCTCCGCAGTAGCAGCGGTCGCAGCAGCGGCAACGTATGACAATCAAATATTTGTTTGCTCATTTGCGAGGCAATCGGGGAGACATTTTGGTTGCCGCTGTTTGAACACGAACGGTTAAACTACGTTGGCCCAGTGTCAAATTATTGATATTATTTACGCTCTATTTTAATTGCAATTCTGTGTTTGATTTGATATTTTTATTTCTATTTATTTTATTTTGTTGGTAATATTTTCATTTGCTTCTATTGGCTATGCTCTTGCTTTTCCTTGTTTGGTTACACGCGACGCAATACGGCTCGCTCGATGCGTACGTTTTCTTCAACCCGCGGGCTCTGAGGCAACTACTGTTGGCCGCCGCTGCATGGCAGATTTTTCGCAGCTGGCGCTGAAGCTGCCGCCGATGAGTCGCTGCTGCCTGTAATGCTGCTGCTGCTGCTTCTGCTCTCATGTAGCCCACACTCTCGGATGCTGTGCGCAAGTTGAGCGCCACAAAGCGACAAAGAGCGACGCGCTCTCTTTATATTTTGTCATTTTCCTGGCAGCGCCTAGAAATCTGCTCAACTTGCCTGGTCTTACTCTCCGCCCCAAGGTAGGCTATGATTTTTGGGAATGTTTGTATGACAGTTTATCGAACTTCTTCGCTTAAGTGCGAATCTCGCTCTCTTAGCTGCGCCAGAACTCTACACAGCCGCCTCAAATCAAGCGATAAAAGGGCGTTTTACTTTTGCCGCACGTACACACACACTCTCTCTCTCTCTCTCTCTCTTTCTGTAACTCTCTATCTGGCGTTCACTGCTCTCTTACATCTGTGCCTGCTTTTATCAGCTTTGTGTATGTGTGAGTGTGTGTGTTTGAACATTTTTCAGCGTCTGCCGTATGTGCTGCTTCTGCTACCCGAAAATTATTCTGGCTTTGACGACAACTCCAGGCGCCCGCACAAAAAGTGCCTAGCTAATAATTTACATACAGGGCGTGGATTTTCGCTACCTCTGGCGCAAATGCTCTCTGTCTCTGTCTCTGTTTTTGTCTCTCCCTCTCGCTGACGCACTGTTTCTCTTTAGCTAACTCTCTGTGTGTGTGCATGCGAATTCCCAGCAGAGATAAAAGGGCCGGCCAGCGACAATGTGCGCCGCAGCCCAAAAACAAAAATTTTGGGAATCTCCTTTGCTTTGCTCTTGTTGCTGTTCTTTCTCATCCGACGCCTCTTGCCCTCCAACCCCTCTGCTGCCTTTATGTGTTAAAGTAGGGAAACGGGGAGCCACTGGCTACAATTGTTTGTTTATTTCTATACATTGTTGTCCTTATTTTCGGCCATGCCTTTGTTATCCTTTCTGGCCGCATGTTACTTGGGACCAGGCGAGCCTTGTTTCATTATGCGTATGAATGAATTTTATTTGTAACTCAGCTGCGTGTGTATGTGTGTGTGTGCGTGTTTATGTGTGCATATGGGTGCAAATGAATTTGATGTAAATTGCAATTTCATGCTTATTTTCTTTGAGCTTTCGATGCCTTCTCTCCCTGTTTATGCCTCCCACTCCGACACTTCTCTCATCTGCTTTTTTACAGTGTTTTTACTGTCTGTCGCCGTGTCCTGGAGTCGTGTCCTACTGTGCGTGTAATTGATAATGATCTCGATTGTGGTTTTGTGCTGATTTCGTTGCTGTTTTTGTTTTCGGTGTCTTTGTTTTGCTTCTATTTCGTCCTTCGGCTCATTTTATTTGTATGTGTGTGTGTGTGTGTTAGCGGGGTCTTTGACAAAAAACGTAGCATATTTTATAGTCTGTTCAAGTTGCATGTGACGATGTATTTTTATTTTTGTTGGAATTCACACAGCGTATCTTAAGGTAAATTTGCCTGCCATTTATACATGCAGATCTAACAGTTGTATGTTGTGCGTGCGCGTATGCGTCTGTGTGTGTGTGTGCGTGTGCGTGTGTGGGTGCGAGCGTTCGTGACAATATTTACAATTAAGAAAATGTGCTAGGCTAACTCTATGTTATTTGTGCAATGTTCGCCTGGTGTGGGACTTATATACATGGATATATTGCTAGCAGAATAAATTTTGGCTTGCAGCAAGAGGTTTGTAGCAAAAAGAACGAAACAAAATTTCCTAAAATACCTAAAGGGTTTTGACAGCTGAGCTGTGATTATGCGACTTACAAGGACTAGCATGCACTGCAAGCAAATGAATTCAATTCAAAGAAAATTGTATGATTGAAAGATCGCTTAAATCTATTTTCCCTAGAAAACTCTTAATAATATAGTAATATTTTGATAAATATATATGCTTGTGGCACTTACACCTTATGTCAACCAGCATACTAAAGTCCGGCTTCTTAATACTGTAATGATATTTTTGAATACAAATATATAAACATTTTTATAAACTAGCTAATACGTACCACAATTATGATAGTGGGTTCTTTTTGCTGTTTGCAATATTATCTGATATACTATTTCATTATGTCTGAACAAAGATAACTCAAACACTGCCGATTACATAAAAATTTAGTTACTAGAGATCAATCAAGAAAACAACATTAATTATTACATGTCTATGATGATAATTAGTATGATGATTTGTATTTGAAACAGACATAATTAAAAGATCAAACAGGATCCATTGTGAAATTCAAAACCTTATTATCAAAAAATTACTAGAAAAAAATTAGAGTTGCATTTTACGATTCGATCCACACCTGCACCATTTTCACTAGGTACAGGGTATACAATGAAATAGAACTCTTTACTCAACTTGTTTCTAATTTTCCTGTTCCCTGTTATAGTCTTTTTTTAATTTACCTTTGCAGCTTTATGCTGGCAATGTTCTTCTTTAGAGTCCACTGCCCAACAGGACCGATAGAAAGTGGCAAGCGCAAATGAAAGTTCACACGCCCCCATTACGCCCACAAACAGCAATTAGAAAACGCAACATTCTGGCTCAAACTTAAACTAACGTCTCTGCAGAAGCATTTTGGCCCAGGGCCCAGAGCTGCACACACATACAAATAAACAGATTCTAACTATGTAGATGTAAATGCTGTGACTGGGAATAAGGCAACGGCAAACACCAGACATCACGGTCAATGAATTGCTTCTCATTTGGCGCTTAAAAATTATGGCCACATGTGGGCAGCAAATGGCAGCAGCCATTGGCCATTGGCCATTGGCCATCCTCATGGCCAACATGTTGACCGAATTTCGTTACACCCGCTGCAAGCTTATCGCGGGCAATGGGCCGCAGAAGTGCAGGCGCCGCAAGGTTTCTCTTCTTCATTGGCAGTCCCTCTGCATGCCACATGTGTATGTGTGTGCGCGCGCGGGTGTGCAACTATGCGAGTGTGCTCTACTGAACATGTGTGTGGGAGGGTAATTTGTAAGCGACTCGCGTCGTCCTTTACTGCGACGAAGCATCAACAGAGAACATACCAAATACATACACCAAACACAGGCTCATACAAACACACACGCACAAAGAAAAACTACAACACCTTTGCTTGGTGTAAATAAGTAAAGCAAACGCCTCGGCGGAGCGGGGGCGTATGAGCAAATTCGGTGCGCTGGAACAGCCAGGCATATTCCATTGTTCACTTTAAATGTTAAGCAGCCTCGACCATTTTTTTTTTTGTTTTTGTTTATGTTGTTGTATTTGTTGTTGTTGTTGCAAAGAATGCTTACCAGCCGGTTCGTGCAAATGTTTTAATGCTTTGTCGCCGTAGCTGCAGCAGCAACAACAGCAACAGCGTCAACAGCGTCAACAGGACCAGCAACATCTCAGAGCTGACAGCCGTTTTCTCGCTAAAATTTATTGGTAGAACTAAATTATTTTGCCAAACATTCACATTTACTCATTTTTCTCTCGACAAGTGCGACATTTGGCTCATATAGCAGCAGTAGCAGCATAGTTAAACTAATAAATGCGGTGTTTTGGTCAGATATGTTGACAAACAAAAAGATTTTCCACACAGAAACTTATTTTAGACCGATCGTTCTTATAGTGGTTCGATCCGGCAGGATCCGATCTATGAACTGCCTATAACAGAAAAATTAATCTATGCTAAGTTTTAAGATGATTTTTAATACCGACAGACAAGTTCACATAGAAACAGACAGATGGATCGACGGACATGACAATATCACACATTTCATGGCTAAATTTTAATACCCTCTACAAGTGTAGAGAATATACATTGAAAAGGCCATTAACATGGTCATTGAGAAATAAACTGGGAATACATAAAAATTAAATCAGACAATCATATGCCTTAACCAAACTAAGTTGAAGGTTACGTTTTGTTTTCTGTGGTCCATTTTGATATAGTCTTTATTTATTTCATTTTATATAGAAAACATATTAGATATTTATGGTTTCCCTACAGGAATTTTTTAAATTTAGCTTACTATCGAACAGATTAGTTGACATCACTTGCAGCTAGCACCTGGCGCCCATCGTTGGCCATCCAAATTGTTGGCAATGGCTTCCACTTCTTTTGTGTAATTTTGTTGTTGTTGTTCTTGTTGTTGCTGTTGCGCGGTGCGGTGCGGTGCGGTCTGGTACGGTGCTTGAAATGCTGCACATGCCTGGGCGACCGCATGCCTGGGCTTAGAGGACCGCCACAAACATTTTGGGGCTGCTTATGTGCACGCCCCGCTCTGTAAATTTATGGCCAGTAGGCAGGCTACGGCTCCTGACTTCAAGCCTTGGCACAATGAAATATTTTTTGCATTAAGCAAAAATTTGCTGAAAATATTTGCAGGCCTGCTTCTTGACCAGAAAGCCTGGGCGCGGCAATTAAGCCAACGGGGGGCGGTCTGAGCGATTGCGCATTAAGCGCTTCATTAAATATTTAAGTTTGACCTGATGCCGCTACCGCTGCCTTGGACCACGTTGCGTATGCGTTACGCTTGCTGTGCTCCTCGACAGCGCGCTGTATTGTTAAGGTATTTTTTGAGACCCGCTCGTAGCCGTTGTTGTGCTTTATGTTGTTGTTTATGTTATTGTACAAAAGAAGTGTGTTGTTCTTGCTGTACTAGTTGTTTCTGCTGCTACTGCAGCTGCATCAGAAATAATGTTAAGTGTGGCCGCGAGCATGAAACTGACATGCTTTTCAGTTTTCCTTGCAGGTTGCTTTGCTTTTGCTTTCTGCTTTTGCTCCTCAGCGAACCACTCGCGTGACGCTCGCAGCTCTTTTGGCGCTGGATTGCTTTGGATTGCTGGCAAAAGGGTCGAAATTGCAGTTGGTTAGGTTCTTTTTTTACGGTCAGTTGAGGCCTATCTGCAAACTGGGATGTATAGGCTTTTCTTGGGTGATTAAAAAATATACAAAATTTCTCTGGAATATAGTCGCTATACTCTTAAGATCGTAATAAATTGGTCAAAAAATATTTAAACCTAAAGAAAATTACTATTTTTTTCTTTCATTTAACCATTTCATTAATGTATCATAATACACATTGAAATTTGTAGAATTTTTTTAACGTATAACAGTGCATGCTAAGATCGTGATTACTCAATCAAAGTGTTTCTTTGTATACATTTTATTCAACTTTTTATGAGGACGATTCCATTTTGCAGCATCTGCGTGATGTGGGCAACCAAATCGCTGAATCAATTTAGCATTGAACCTATACAGAAATGCTTGCATGTCCAAACAGAAACCTTTTTAAAATGGTAAAATGTTAAAGCTTAAATTTCGTTGAACATACTCTATACAGGCATTAAATTGTAGAAAATAATATTTGAACAAGTATTATTAAATGTATGTTCAACTCAATGCAAAACCTTCCGATACATTTTATTTAAAAACTTATTCAATAATTAACAAGGGAGCTATGTGAAAAAATAGAATAAAGTTTTCAAATCTCAACTATCAAAATTTGTTTAATATTTCAGACAAGGATATTTATCAAGGTATTATGTAATCTTGTTAAATGTCGTTTAAATTATAATAGTTTCTTAGAGGACATATTGATTCAGTGCATAGAATCACAAAGAAACTCTATTAAATCTGGCTACATTAACTTTTGTTTTACAGTTAATAGAGCTGAACAATATCAAATTTTGTGAGAGATTAGAAATCCCCTCTGCAAGTCTATAAAATTACGAAAACAAATACAAAATTTATGGCAAGATAAAGATTGAAATATAGAATGATTCTCGATATATAAGTGCAATAAATAGACAATTCCATTATTTATGCACAGCTTGAACTGTGTACTTTGTGTTATGCTACAAAATAAAAAACAGCTTACTAGATTTATTACTTACTTTTAGAATCATTAATGATTAAGTGAGTTGCTTCCCACATGCTGCTGCGAAAGACTCGCATCCACAACCTTTATGGCTTATCGCTCGAGAGCGACAGCGACCTTTGCATACGATTTGCAGCCAGAGAAAAGTTATCACTTCGTTTTCGCAATTTGCATATTAAAACGCCCTGACTCCGGATTCGTTATGTCTGATTGCCACTGCCACATGGCTGTCAGGTTGTCTACATTTTACTTTGTCAACGTCTCGCCTCGCACCTAAGCTGCAGCAGGGAAGGAAGTAGAAGGACCCACTAACCATAACCACTGCAAATTAAAAACAAAACGACTAGAAAAATAGAGTCACATTCACAGGTTCGCAGTGCCTTTGTCTCAACTTCGCTTCGGTTGGGTGCTGGGTTACCCGCCGTGCGGTCTGACATGTCTCATATTTTGCAGCAGGCAGGAATACCGCTCGGTTTTCGAAGCCAAGCTGAACACTTAACCGGTTTTAGGTTGCCTCCTACATTTGCTCATTTGCCGCACTGACTTTTTGGGTCACATCCTCTGGGAGCAATGCGTCAAAATCAGTGTCAACGCGCAGCGGTCCACCTCCCCCCTTTTGCAACCATTTACTCTGCTCCACTCTCTGGCCCGCATCTTCGGCTCTCTCTCAGTTTCGTGTGCGTGTTAAAAAATTAATTTTCCCTGCCATGCAAGAGAGCGGGCAACCACTTAAAAAGCAAAAGTCTCAGCCGAGATTGGCATAGTTTCCACCTACGCCCTTCAGCCCTTTTAGCATTGCTGTTTGCCGTTTGCCCATATCCGACATAAAGCATGAAGGCTGGCAATAAATTGTCGAAAAAAGGCAGCAATGTCGTTACCTTGAATCTCCCAGCGCTGAACCTATCGCTGGTTTTGCCACTGTCTTGCCAACTTCATAAGGTCCTTATGAATGTGGTCGTTGCAGGAGCGCCGGAGAAATGGCTATGGCAAGCGCTTATCTCAATATTCTTAAGCTGCAGCCACATCATCGTCGGCTTCATAATGCGAAAGCAATGCCATCATCAATAGTTGGCGACTTTCGACACATCGCTTGATCGGGTAATGTTGTCTCCATTCATGCACTTACTAAACGAGAGGTCGTGCCATTAACCGGAGCGGGTGATTAACGTCTGTGTTGCAATCTACGAGTGTGTGTGTGTGTGTGTGTGTATGTGTGTATGAGTGTGGGTGTGTAGCCTGCAATTCGTGCAGATAAACTTAATAGGCAGCCATCAGCTGGCGCCGCGCATTCGGTGCATACTTAACAGCGCTGCATACTTCATAATCTTCTCAATGCGCTTAAGTGCAGCGCGTTGTGCCCAACAGGAAAAACAACAACAACAACAACAAGAACACCAACAAACACAGCTCTGGCTCCTTCAAAGCTTGCTTTATGAACGTCGCCAACGTCGCTGTTGATGACTTGAATAATAATCATAATAATAACAAGGACATGGCAGAGAACAAAAGCACACCTGCCAACACACACACAGAGACACAAATACACACATACACCAGCACAGGCACACACACGCGCACGCCATGTGTGCACTTGTGTTTGTTTTTCGTGACGTTCTCGCAGCTGCGCCCATGCCTCGCGCCTCGCTCGGCACTTGAAGTGTGTTTAAAGATAAAAATGCAGTTTATCCTCTTTTCAGCGCAACAAACTGAAAGTGTGTATGTCTGTTTGTATGTGCGAGTGTGTGTGGGTGTGTGTTTCTGCACGCTTTTGGGGCTTTGAGTGCTTTAGAAAGAATTTCGTTTTTGTCTAGTTGGGCGCCCTTCGCTTCATACGATTCATTTTTTGTGCGCAGCGTTGACTTAGGCATCGCTTGCAGACCACACCCCGTCGCCCGCCTTATTCATCCACCCCCACTCACACACACTGCTCGCAACATACACATCTATTACTTCTTCAGCTATCTGGGCACACAGAATACTTTTCAATAGTTCTTCAATAGTTTGTCGTCAACACTCTCTTCGTATTAAGTGCAAGTTTTTGTGGGCCGCATTGAAGGTGCTTTGCCATTGGGACAACGGCAATCTGTTAAGTTTTTAATTATACTCGTATTTCTTCGATATGAGTGGCAAAACAATCCCAGTTGGTGAGTCGGTAAAAAAGTTTTGGGACCATATATTCAACAATTGAAAACAAACACCTATTTAGTGTGAACTATGACCAAAACTTGCTCACATTTGCATCAGAAACCTCAATACATAAACTTATTTACAACTATGCTTGAATCGTATGTGTTCTTAATTAAGAAGAAATTAAAGTTTTGCTGTTTAAACAATATTTCAAGTACACTTCAACCTTGGTAGGAGATTTATTTATTCCTTAAATAATCCCCAAATCACATATGGTCATATATGGTCATATAATTTTGGAGACTACTTTCTTTCATTTAAAAAATATTGATGTTTTTTGTATAAAATATACACTCAAATAATACTTTTAACTAAATGTAGTTCCTTTGAGCAGATCCCTAACGAATCGCCAATCGGCATTATTATCATCATCATCATCATAAGTAAACAAAAGGTCTGCTGTCCGCTACAAATCTGTATTGTTAGGTTTATCAAACAACTTAGCTTAAATTTTATGAACTCGAACTGAATTTATGAAAGGTAAATAGTTAATTTGGTTGCTCAATTGGTGATGGACTGATTATTCACCCACTGAATTTGGCGTGCGAGTGCGCTGCGCCTAAGACAATCAGTAAATGTATTCAAAATATTGAGCTGCATTCATTGAGCATTGATTGAGCATTTTTCCTGGGCAAACAACGGGCAAATACAGAAAGCATGCAAACATAATCAAAATCAATGATGCGCATGCTTGGCCGCCATTTAAGCGGAAGTAAAATTCGTACAAAGGAACAAAACAATTTTTTGGACTCTCTCAGACGCGTGCTGTTGTTCGTTATGTATGTAAAAAGCGACTTGAATCGACAATTGGCCGTTTTGGCTGATGGTATACATAATTTGATATGCTATGATAATTTTGTTTATGTGCAGCGAGCATGAAATTGTATAAAATATAAGTAACAAAACTTTTCGGCCCAAGCTCTCATGAAATTGAAATGAGGCGACGCCAACACCAAGCGGCCAAAGATTGACGGCATACGCAATTTGAACAATCAAAATTAATATTTAAACATGACCGGTCCAGCAATAGCAGCAAAAGCAGCCACAATTAGCAAGCCCAGAATTAGGCAACCAAACTTCACTATATAAATGTGTAAGTACATAAAACTTTATATATATTTTATGCATATACATTTTGTGGCTAAAATAAACGGAACTCTTACCCGAAATTTCACCCTTGCCAACGGCTACAATTGGCCTTCATTTGCAAATGAGTAAATAAGTGAGCTAACTGTAATGCTGGTCTAGTAATCATTAATAATTTATGGTCAACAGGTCCCAGCAGCAAGAATAGCATTGCACTTCAATATAAACCCTACTTTTGCGTTGGGTCTGGTAATTTTGACCAAAGTTCCTGGGTAAGTGAAGCCCTGAACTAGTTACAGAGTGCTGCCAACTGAAATAGGCGCTGGGGTTAAGTTCGCCTGAGTGGCACTTTGTCGGCTGCTGTTGTCGACCACTTGACGTTTGTGAAAGTAAATTTCACATAGCACAAATACCCATATTGTTATTGTTTTTGTTGTTTTGTTGTTGCTTTTACTGTTGTTGTTGTTGTGCCAGTTTTGTTTGGCCTACAACAATTGGCCTCTCCTTTACCCGCTTAATGTGCCTCACAAATGCTTCAAATACTACGCTTCGAAGACTTTAAAAATACACTTCTTTAAGACATATCGATGAATTAATATTTAGACAACAATAGCTCGATAGCCGATAATTAATAGTCGATATTGGAGTCGATATATATTCATTTTTAAATATCTCTTGTTTATATCTGTTGGACTCTGCGGGAATCGCATTAAATTCAAATTCGAACATTACTTTTTCAAAAACACCTGTTCGCCTCTCTTGCACTTGTCGCAGCTGCTATAAATGCATATCCTCATCATATCCTTACATTCTTTAGTTCGTTGTCGATCTAGACAAGGCATAGAAATTGTTCTGAGTCTCGGTTAATGAACGCCTTATAGCGTGTTATTGCTGAATGCCAAATTGTGTCTTTAGTTCTTGGCTTGCGTTTAAAGCACGTATTAAAAACATTGGCAGCTCAACAATATCATTATTTGGTAATTTAAAAAATTAATATAGACAGTTTGTTTTATTGCTGGCTACTCTCAATGGTATAAGCATTCAAGAACCAATGCAGCCAATATGTTAAAAGTAAATCCCCAACAAGATTTTATCTTTTCTTTTCTTCATTCCTTAATACTCTGATACAGTTCATTTAATGACTGCATTTAAGGTTTATGGCTCAAATAACTTATATAATAAATTCACAAGGCTATTAAGGCAATTGAATTGACTACGAATGTAAATTATTGTTCCAAATTATATTTCCTACTAACAACTTTGTCACGAAACTTAATACCCTTTTGGATTTAGGTCCTTTGTCTGCCACCTGCGCGACCGAATTGGATTAAATTTTTCAGCCGAACTGCCAGCTGCCGAAAATTAATGAGCTTATAAATAAATTGTGGCAACAGTTTGCCTTTGTTGTTTGTGTGTTTTATTAGCTAAGGATCTGTAGTATTCGATATTTACTTGGCATTTTACTGCCACGAACAACATTATTAAAATATGATTAGACAGGAAGTCAGCACGCTCCAAGCCACATTTCCAATTTCATGTCCCATATAATAGGCAGTGCTCCCTCTGCTTTTTTCATTTTTTTAGATAGACAATACTTATGTACACGTTCCTCTTTCATTTGACGCGTACGTGTTAATACTGGCATATTGATAGAAATCTAGTAAATATCCTGTCAACACGCAGCATCAGGCAACCGTAACGTAGCTTCGGGCTGAGTTGTTGATGCTGTTGTTATTTCGAGATTCTCTAAAAAAGAGAACCAGCTCGGGCCAGGCTGACGCTAATAGCGACAGCTGCACGTTGCCAGCGATAACGGGCTACAACATTAGAGTACTTTGAGATTTGTTTTTAAGGATTCAGAAACTTCACTTGCCGCCCATCTGCTTACATTGCTCCTTATCTGCACTGGGCTCGCTTCATTCAGGTACGGCTCTGCAGCTTAAAATATAAAATTATGACAGCTTGTGGCTGTGCTTTGATGGCTGCGCGTGGCTCATGTTTCTGGATGAGTCGAATTTTGCCATGGCTGCCATCACGCGCACTTAAACACCCCGATTTGGCAGTGAAGACTGGATGCAATATTGAAAAATGACAACTATAGGAATTCGAACCGAACCGAACATTTCATATATATTTCCATTGGAATGCTTATTTCACCTTACATATTTTAAAGATATTTAAATGGAATATAATCTTTGG
Organism: Drosophila virilis; assembly: GCF_030788295.1. Taxonomy (NCBI): domain Eukaryota; kingdom Metazoa; phylum Arthropoda; class Insecta; order Diptera; family Drosophilidae; genus Drosophila; species Drosophila virilis. Next base: position 19,838,341 of record NC_091544.1, on the reverse strand, counting down.
CTATAGGAATAGATCGAAAACTCTCCAGTTTTAGAAAAAACAATCTACTAAATCAGCTTCATCGACAAACATTTTTCGCTAGTTACCCACTGTTGTGAGTGGAATTTCCTAAATCGTTGAAATTTATTAAGTTCTTGTCTGGAGCTAGAAAATAAGTTGGAAGCAAATCCGACCAAACTCAATACTACACCATAAAAGAAGATGCTTTGATTCTGCGAAAAGGGTGAAACACGTACTTATAATGATTTTTCATACAGATTCTTGAAAATGAATTTGAGTACGCAAGGTCACCCATCAAATCTTTGACGCCCATTTCCACCAGGGAGTAATACATTTTTGGAAAAGTGTGAAACACGCTTTAAATGAACAAAACAATAAAAGTTTCATGATTCGCGATTTTTAAATACTTGCGGGTGGAATTTCCCGAAGCCTCGCCTTAACATAAGATAGCTACAGTGAGAATTTCAGCCGCCTAGTTAGTCAGTCAGGACAATCCGTTTTATATATAGAGACATGTCTCAAATTTCTTTAGTATATATATATCATTGCTTACCATATTTATAATCTTTAAAAGTGTTACAAGTTCCTTCAGAAGCATATTTTATTGTTTTTACCATCTTAGAGCTCCTTTCTAGACACCCTGATAAACATAACGCATATACCATAAATTTGCTCATTTTTTGTGTTTTTCATATATTTTTCTTCATTAAAAAGAAGAAAAGTATAAATTGAAAATTGCGCCTTGGCTAATACGCCGTCTGCAGGTAAAGTGCCCCGCCGTGCGGCACCTGCCATACGCCATGCCAACACACCCCACCTACCCGGCCACTTGACTGATGTCAGCAGCCAAGCTAATCGAAAACGTGTTTAAGTAGCTACCTGAAGCATTTAATAAAATGAAATAAAAAGTAAGGAATATTGAAATGACACGGCAGTTGCGTGAATGGTGTGGGCGTGGCAGATAACCATAATTGGGTGACGGGTTTCGTCAATTTTTAAATTTCTTAGTCAAGCCCATTGGCACAACTTTAAGTTAAGGATGCACAGCTTCATCTCGTTGTCATTGCCGCAGCCCATTTAAGTTTTGTACGTGCGGTTGCTTTGAGGTTTGGCTTCTAGTACACTTCATGTGTGTGGTACATGTGTGTGTGATAAACATTCTTATCCTTGTCAGTGTATGCTCTCTTGGCAACCAGGCTGGCAGGCAGGCAGGCAGTTGGAAGAATGCACGGGCTTAGTGTCTAACAAATGTGCGCCGTGTGACAACGACAACAGCGACAGTGTGACGAAAACGATGGGAGGGTGGTTGAGGTTAGGTGAAAGAGGGGCGAGCAAAAGGTGCCGCCTGCGGTCTCCTAGCCTTTGCCAGTAAATGCGTGTGTGTTTGTGTGTAAACGGAATGAACGGTAATCCGTCGTGTTTTGAATAACAAAATTTCCCGTACGAGATTCTCGTGCAGGCAGCTAACAAACCGCAAGCCATGTCCAATAGTAGAAGCATTAGTAGTTATAAATGCAACAACAACAAAGTGCCCAGCCACGCCCAACACACATTGTTTGCTTTTAAAACACTCAAAGGATAAAGGATAACCGGTCCAAGGCGTGCACGCACATTTCGCACACATTCTCGTCGGGCTTGTCAATAAAAATAAACAGCCTTTCTTGCATTTAGGCGTCGTCATTGTGTGACAATCGTCACCAGACCTTTAGCTACGCAAAACACCACCACCCACATACGCACGCATACACATACACATACATGCATTTACATTTGTAAGAGCTGAATTTCGATTCCAAGAGACTTTTTGAAATGAAAAACTTAAGAGCACTCGTGCAAGGAATTGGACACCATTTATATTAATTACCCGATAATGAATAGAGGCATTTCCAAAGCCATTTTGTATTTTTCAAATATCATGCTAGAGACAGCTAATTGTATCGCTTGCGCTGAATATAATATTTAAAAATTTATATTTCTTAGCATTAATTTCAATGAAACAAAAGTTAACATTAATTCTTTTCATTAGTTTTATGTGTGTGAACATCTTTCAATATCACCTGCAAATAATTTCAAAAATACTTGCAGTGGGTTCTAATTGAGGAATATATATGGTATTGTAGGGCTTTCCAAGTGTCGTATCCTATTGTCGTTTAGGACTCTTGGCTATCCCCTACTAACGTCTCAGTAATTATTTCATAAGCTATCATTAGTTATATGCTATTATTATATTAGCTATAAGCTATCAACCTAAGTTATACTATTCCATTTAATATGCCCGGATTTGAACCAAGATCCTCCTTACTTACCGAGTAATAAAACGAAAAGAAAACAGATATATTAGAAATATTCCTTAACCTAAATGGTTACCTAAAATATGAAAGCTAAGTAAGTGACTAAACGAACAAAATTAGCTACTCTCCAAAGTCTGGGAAAATAATTTTGCCAAAATTCCGGTTTAATTGGTAGGAGCAAAACTGCGCTGTCTTACATGATGAGGGTTCGGCTGTTCTATGAAACAGCGCCTCCAATTAACAAGGCGCTGCTCATACCCAGTGTTTTTCGAGCGTAATAAATTTAAATTTAAAAGGTAAACAAATCCGTGTCACAGTTGATGTTGAGTCGTATTTGGAATCGGGGAGGAAGTCAAGCGTTTTATCGGATGTCTCGCAGCTGGGCTAGAAATTAATAAAAAGTGCCCGACGCAGGCATTGAGTTCACTTTTCAGGTGGACTAGGTTGGCAAGGCAAGGCCCTAACTATTTAGCTTGTTTTTCTTTTTTCTGTTGACAACATTTGCACTTTATCCTTGTCACTTGTTATCGTTTGTGCTGTTGCGCCATTTTTCCTTCTACGATGACGACAAGACAGTGGAGCTGGGAACGGAGACCAGGACTGAGTACGAAGCGTCTCTCTTGAGAAATTGCGGCACAAAAGTCAACGTGTAACGAGAAAATAATAAATGCCATTAATACAAGCGTGGCGGGACGAAATCAACGCACAACAGGACAAAGCGCCGCACCGCACCGGATGTGGCGTTCAAAACGAATGAAGTATGAAATTGAAAACCGCACTACAGGTTAAAAAATGAACCGGCAAGAGACAAGAACATGAACAACAAGCAACAAAAAGAAAAAGGTGCAAAAATCAAATGGTCAAACATTATTTAGAATCCGGACCCCGGAATAGATGCCAGGCAAGTGTGCACGGGTTAAACTCAATACTGAATACAACATCTATGATACTCTTATCGCTGCACTGGCAGAACTCAAGGCAAAAGGTTTAAAATTCAGTCCATATCAACGTACAGCTTTTATTGATGGTCATCGATTACAAACAAAATCTAGTTATTTCTCTGTTCATTAATTAGTGTAATATATCAGACTTAACCACAGGGAATGTCAACATGTAAATATTTTTCAGTAAATTTACGTGTGCTAAAGTGAGTTTTTGACTGTCGATACTACTTATTCAACACATTTCATATGTATGTGCATATGCTTGTGATGAATTGTTTTAAGCCGGGAAAAGCCATGCCAGAACACTTAAGCTTGAAGGGATTTGAAGCGGCTTAAGGAATAAGTCGAGTATATTGCAAATTGGTTTTGTATCGCTACGCATAGATACGGTTATATATACAGTAATACCTACTGATGACTTCTCCGAGAATCTCCGCTTTTGAATAATCTAAACTGAGCGATTTGTGTTTGTGCTATGATGATTGAAAGAGGTAAGCAAATAATTATGTTCCTTGCAATTGTTACATTTAATTAATAAATACAAAGTTCGTTAACCACTAGGTTTTGACATATTTCTAATTTACCCAGCACAAAAAGGGAAAATATTATATACTCTTTCGAGCGTGCAAAAAACACTAAATACAATATAAACAAACATGAATAAATTAATGCATATCTAGCATAATGCAAACTCAATTAATATTTCAAACAAACAATCAAGCCATACACAAATAGTTCATCGCTTATTATTATTTTGTGGCAAATTGAGAAGCTATGACATATCTGAGCTGACATAAACATACATAATACCAATCTAAATGCAGCTGGTAGAAAATCTCAAGATATCTTGGCCATTTTGCATATTCACAGCAAATTCAATAAAGTTCCATGTAAACTGCCAGTGCGAGGGGGAATTTCAAGTACTTGGCACAAACCAAAACAAAAGTGCCCGTTGCATAGAGCCAAGGCGCATACAAATCAAGTAGACGAGCATCGGCAACAACAACAACAAAGGCGATTCTCAACCAGAGTCGCAGTCACATCACAGCATCGTGGGAATTGTGCTGGAACGGAGCAAACGGTGACGAGGCATGGGCCAGGCACATGTCAGGCCGACTTCATTCCCAAGGAACAACTGAACTGCAAGCGGCAAACACTTTTTGCTAGTAAGCAAAAAAAAATAAAAACAGCTAGACATTGTTGTTGTTCTCGCTGTTTTTGTTGTTGTTAGTTTAAAATCAGCTAGGCCGGTGATCGTGCATTGGCCTTTTGGACGTTGAGCTGTTGTCCTTTGTTTTCTGCACTATATGTGGAGTGAAAGAAAGAAAATGGGGCAAGCGCTGTGTCCTGTGCTCAGGTCTTGTGTCCTGCCGCAGTGGTAGAGACTATTGTCTGCAATTCCAACGCTTTTTTCTATTTATTTTCCCGACGCGGTGGAGAACAACTACAACAACAACAATGCCAAATGCAAATGAGCGCACGCTGTCTCCAGTAACAACAATAGACACAGAGAGGGAGAGAGAGAGAGAGAGAGAGAGAGAGAGAGAGAGAGAGAGAGAGAGAGAGAGAGAGAGAGAGAGAGAGAGAGAGAAGGGGGTAGAGGGAGAAGAACAGAGAATGTGGAGCGAAATTTAAGCTTTGAACGTACGTAGCATAAAGCATTGTTGTATAATCGCAATTGCCATGCCGAGTAAATTTAAGTTGCGTTTGTTATATTTTATTTACTAAGTGCAAATGTTATTTGCAGTCATTGAAATTGAAACAAATATATACACACACGCGCAAACACACAGACACACACACACGCAAACACAGACACACACACACACATAGCGACACACACGTACGCACACACGCAGTTACATAAAAAACAAACAAGCCTAAAGCCATTTGTAGCCCTTTTGTGAGATAGCCCCAACAACAAGAAACTTAGCTGCCTCATCATGCCACCATTAATGTGCATCTGTGTATGTTTGTGTGTGTGTGTGTGTGTGTGTGGGTAAAAGTTATAGTGAAAGAGAGACGCACGTATTTTAATATGTGCCCCCAACTCAGAAGAAAAATCGCACGTACGTGACTTCATTTGCTGTTGAGCCATTGTTGTTGCTGTTTTTTCTTCCCCTTTCCCCACTTACTCTCGCCCATTTCCTGCACCATATCCAATGCCGTGCCAATCAGTGTTGCCAGCAGCGACAGTGATGCAGCCAGTGTTGCCACTATAAAGTGGCATATATAAATGTTTACAACGAGAAAAACCATTGTATATGATAACGTCATAATTATCCCAATAATATATTTGCTGTTTATATAACAAAATATACTTTGATGTTGTTATTTTATACAACATTTAGGTAATTATTCTCATGCAAATTATAAATCGGTGCTTAAAATACATTTCAAATTATAATAGGCAATTTCATATAAATTCAATTGTATCTCATACCTGTGGACACAATAAATTTCTGCAATTTACCAAATCTCAACAATCGATAATCAATTGTCACCTGCAAGCATTTATGTGCTCAACAACATTCGCGACTCCGTAGCCACAGTAACCACACAATTTATTTAAGATTGGCATTTTATGGAAGCAGCTCCACCAGCTCCATGGCCCACCCGTCGTATGCGTAATGGCAAATCAATAGATTGTCCTCTTGTGTGGGTAGGTTTAAGTGTGTGCTATTGTGTGCTTGTGCGAACGACACATGTTTTAATTAATAAATGCCATTGTTAAATCACCAGTCATTAGGGAAGACTGCGCAGACTTGAAAAATAGATATCATAAGTTATATGTTAGGAGGAGTGGACTTTTGGCCAAATGTAGAACCGGACCATGCCAAATTAGCGTCATTATGCGAACACAGTTGCCCACCCACTCACCCCATTCGAATATTTATCTTATAACAGGAACAACTGCTAGCACTACAGCCAAAAAATACCTATATATAGTCGTGCTAATGCTGATGATGATGGGCACGCACCAAAAAGTAAATTGGTCGTAGCGCACGGATACACCGAATTGAGAGACAAGGCCGCGGCCCTGCTATCTGCGCCTATATATGTGGCCTGCGGCTAAGCAGCTGACAAGTGGGCAACATTGCCAAATAATCCGCTAGCTGAATAGTCCGGCCCCTATTAGCCAGCTGCACTCATGCTACCTACTAGCAAGAATCTTCTACATTCTTATATTTGTACGGCATAACCATAATTTGCTGTTAGATTTTTCGAGGACATCTAAAGGTTCCGCTCATTAGGGCCATACAAATCAAATGATTTTTTTTATTTATTTACTTTTTTTTATACTTGCTTAGCGCACCTGCGGCGCCTCGCATAGCCATAAAACAAGGCAGATTATGGGCCACAGAGAGTATAAGACATAGTGAGCGATAATTTAGTGGCCATAATCAAATGCCCTAAGATTTAAAAGCCTGTTGGGCGAAAAGAATATAATAATGTTGTACCGCATACACAAAAACTTAAAAAAAATTAAGTTGTATTAAAAATAAAACATTCATAAAGCTTCAATTTAAATGATTGTTAGAATATTGAAATTGTGCTCAAATTAAATTTTCAAATAAATAATGTTTGACAAATGCTCTTTAGAAATTATCCAAATGAAAATGTTTCATTTTTTAATAATTATATTTAATGAAAAATCGATAATCAGTATGATGCATCAAGTCTGCCACCTGGCGGAGGATGAGTAAGATTGACATGCCCATAAAATAATCAAGTGGCAGCGGCAGATGTAACCACACTGACACATATGTACACGTCCGTAAAAATCATGTAGGCCAAAAAGACAAACAGTTGATTGAATATTTACTTGACGTAATCAATGAAATGTGTGGCAGTCCAATTAACGGAGGTAGCTGCCAAATCATAAAATGCTCAAATAAAAAACACATGTCAGGAGAACTCGACTAAATGATACCCATTGCTCGAAGCATCTCTATGAGGTCCATACAAAGTACATATTGTGTGCTCTATTTTATTTTCACGCACATAGATAAAGACATATTTGGCCTAATCAAAGATTTAATGCTTAATCTGTCTATAATATTTATATTACACTAAATAAAATTATTTAAAGCTGAATTATAAGGTTTTAGAAAGATCAGATGTCTCCATGTTTATTTAATAGCAAGTGTATTTTACAATTTCACATATTTGCTTTATGAAATTGAGGAATGAAAACTTATTTTTTAGCATTTGGAAACCATGTATGGCTGCGGGCTTGCACGTTATGCTGATGCAGGTCCAAATTTCTGCCCGTTTCTCATATCAGTTGTATTCGTTTTGTTGGCTTTTGGCCCTTGCTGCCTTTACCTAAATTGCACAAAAGCGTGCGATAAAATTCAAAGAGCAAATGCCAAAGCTGGGTAGCTGTAAATGGTGGACAGTTAAATAACCACTACCGCACTTACCAGCCATTCCCTGCATCAGCCCTCATATAGGCTTTATCTCCGCCCGCGCTCTGCATAGTTGCTCAAAGTTGCTGTTGTGTAATGTGTAGGAGGCCCATTGTTTGCAACGAAGTCGATTGTTTGGTTGTTGCTGCTCAGCTCTGCTGCGAGATGACATTTACCAGATATAAAGCTCAAAGTATACACACTTCCACACACGCACACACACACACACACACACACATACACTAGCACTAACATACCGCACAAAGCAGCGAAATCGCTTTTGCAAAAACTTTTGCCAACTGTATACATCTTTTTGGGCGCAAAAAGGACACAAGTAATTGAATTTCAATCGCAAAACTCACACAAGCACAAAGGACTGCTGGTGCGTGTAGACTAGATGTGTGTGTATGCTAGTGTAGTAGTGTGTGTGAGTGCTACATAAAGTAAAATGACAAACAGTTCGTAATGCGGAATTTTCATATTAAATCCGCTTTTCAGCAGACGCTCAAAAAACTTACAAGCAAACCTACAATACTTAAGATTGTGCGAGTGTGTGTGTGCGTGGTGTTGTTGAGTATGTGCATACTATTGACGTGCGCGTGTGTGAGTGTGTTAGCTTGACTGTGCTCTAGTGAATTGAAAATAATGACGATTTATTTCAGGGTCACTAATTTTTCAACCACGGGCGCATATGAAGACAGTGTCAAGCGCCAACCAAGGCGACATTGCCCATACATCACGTTTAGTGTGTGTATGTGTTTTGTGCGTGTGTGTTTGTGTGCTTGACTTCTTGGGCCATTTAATCGGACGTGGCGCGATGCTGGCTTAAAGGCCAACCATTGCGGGCAACAGCAGCCACTTTTAACCACTTTCAAACTCATTTCCTACACTTATCCACTTTCATATGCATACAAATTAGATGGAGTAGTTAGTATGTGCGTGTGTGTGTGTGTGTGTGTGTTTGTGCTTGGCCAATAGCCACTTTAACTAAACGCGCATGAAGTGAAAACTTACCTTTTTCAGCCACTTGCTATCACTTCGCCTTAACTTTCCACTCGAAGATATTTGCAAGAAATCAAGCCTAGAAAAAACTCAGATTCATTCTTTCAAACACCCTTAAAAACTTTAAAATGCAAGCCCCAGGTAAAAATTAATATTTTAATTATACAACACGATCAAAACAAAATCTTTCAAAATAACTCATTTGTCTATTTCAAACGAGGTTGCTTTACACAATAATCGTAAATTTGTATTTTCATTACATTTATAACAGGAAAAAATGCTTAAGCATTAGCCTAGTTTTATATGTTGCCAACCTTTCGACAAGCAACATTACCAATTCTTACTTGTAGAGTATTCGAAAAGGTCGTTGCGGTCGGCAGCTTCTGTCGGTCAGTTAATTTGCGATAGCTGCGGTTCGTACTTTGATTAATATTAATAGAGCATTTTCTGCACCCATTGAAATAACATTCCACAGCCTTTTTGTGTATTTTGTCCTTTTTACAGTGGCCTTTTTTTTCTGTGTCACTTCCCGAATTTGGACCATTTCCTTTTATTTTGCTTATATATCAAACGGGAGGGATTTTTTAATTTAAGTCCACAATATGATCATCACACAGTTTCTCCGCCTGTCTGTACACTATCTTGACTCTCAGCTTCAAAGTCACAGTGAAAATGACATGCAAAAAAGTTCTTTTTGTTTGAAGCGTTTTACTGTGCTTCAAAGTCTGTCTTAAATAAACAGAATATTGTTACTGATTTTTGATGTAAAGTTCCTGCCAATAAGCTACAGGCTCCTTTTCTTTTTCTTATAAAGTTTGTATTATAAATACATTAATATGCTACTCACTTGTTTCCGGTTTCGGTTGTCAGCGTCAGCGGAAACGTAATCTGCTTGTCATCAATTCTGTCTATCCTTATTATTTTCTTATTCCCGTCTGTGTCCGTTTGCCCTATTTGTTGTGCTGTTGTAGCTGAAGTTGTCTTCTGGCGCATTTCCGCGGTTCAGTGTTCTCTTTAGTTGCGGTTTGCGCTTAACTTCCTGTTTGGCTTCCATTACTTTTGCGGCGGTATTTATGAAATACAATGTGTCAAAGTTCGAGGGTCCTTCGCTATGAGTTTTCCAGAGATAATCATGGTTGGGAGCAAGCGGTAGAAAATTAGCAGTTTTTGTTAAATCCACATCCAATCCACATAACTGAAGTGAGATTGATGAACAGGGCCAGCAATACCTCACGGGTGATAAACAATAAACTTTCATAGAATCGTTTATCGCCAATTTACCACAGTCTCGAATGGAATTTCAGGATATCTATGGAACACGTATTCATTAAGTTATTTTTTAGGTCTTTGAATGTAAAAGTGGGAAACACCCTTCAAATGAATTTAAACAAAAATCTCCCAATCAGGACAAACAGTTTTATATATAGATATAAGTGCCCCTTCACGAAAGCAGCCTATTCAACGAAATATTTTTAAATACTGCCCACTATGAAAAAAGCATTTTCAAATAATGAACTACCATGCGATTGCCATTAATATTATCAAGTTGTGTTGTCAATTTAGTAAATTATATGCTATCTCTCCTACAATCTGCAATCTTCGTCTGACTGCTTCTCTATCTCTGTATTTGTTAATCGATCTTCTAGATCTCTTCTCCTCATATTTAGTGATCTGGCTGTTAGTCTTCGCTAAATAGGTGGCAAATGAATTTGTATTTGATTAGGAATTTATCTAACAGAAATTCAGATCTGATAAGTTTTTTCTTCTAGACAGTTTAAAAATGTTGTTACTATTATAATATTAAATGTGTTTCTCTCTGAGGGATATTATAATGCCAAGGGAAAAAGAGAAATATTTATTGAATATTATCCGATAAATATCCATATGACCATACATAAATTTAATAAATTGTATTTGACCTTGTTTTAATGGGGATTAAACGCACCTCGAAAATGTTATTTTCTATTCTTTTGAAACCACATTATAAAGCTAACTAGCTTTACCTGGTTATTAATCATACAAAGAGCTGAATCAGTTATATGTAGCTCACTAAAAAATTCGATTACAACCTTTTCTCCTATTTATGCACACGTTTGCAATTGATAATTGAAAATCTAAATCGTTTGAGAAGATTTGTCAGCATGTTTGTAATAATACACACATATACCATAGGTGTGTGTATTGTGTAAAATTGGGATTGGTAATAAATCTCTGGTAGAATGTGTAATGAAATTCAAATAGTAGTGCGAATGAATAGTGCATTAAATATTTGCGCATTCTGTCTATTTTCTTTTAATTTCGAAATCGCTTTACTGGCCAAACTATACACAGATAAAGACATGTACATAAAATTTGGCCTCAACAAATCGCTCACGTGTGCAGTGAGTTAGCAAAGTCGTATTAAAGATGCTTGCCAACAAGCAACTGGCAACTTCAACTGCAACAGCAACTGCAACTCAGCTTGCAATTACATTTACGCTGCAGCGTGTCCTTGGCCAGGCAGCAAGAAGGCTCTATGGATCTGTGGCTCGGGCCAACATTAAATTGTATTAGCCTAAAAACATGTTATTGGCCCAACTAAAGCAATCACGTTGAAAGAGCATTTTAAGATTTAAGAAAATGTTGTAGCACCGCTGCTGCTGCCGCTGAGCCACTCGTTACACGAGTCGTCCTCTTGCCCGGTCCCCTTGTCCATGGGCCCTTGTTAGCTGTACGCTAATAAAAACCAAAATATTATGCAACAAGTACGAGCAAGGAAAAGTATAGAGAGCTCCATGTTTGCGCTTTATTAGCCGCCCATCTCGAGCCACCTTTTTCATTGGAGCCCTCAACCTCTCGCCCTCACCCCTTGACATAATCCCGTGTAAAATTGTTTTTCAACTGCAGAATGCATGTTGTACTGCTGCTGCTAGAGGCATTTCCCAGTTTTGTTTGCTATCCAAAAAAGAAAGCTTCGTGTACAAGTGTGTGTGTGTGTGTGTGTGTGTCTATGTGTGTGTGTATGTGTGATGGTTGTGTAGAACTGAAAAATAATTTCAATCATAGCCCTGTGATGCCCCAGCCCACTTAGACCGAACCAGTATCCATAGGTAGCTACTGGTACTTAATTGGCATAGTACGGTCAAAGGAAGCTACATGAATGTCGAGGTGGGTGCTTGATCTGAGCTATAGAAGCTAGAGGATACTTAAAAATTATAGAAGCAGCAACTCAAGGGTATTAAATGTGACTTAAAGCGGAAGTCGTCTAACGTGTGAAATAAGTATAATAAGTTACTTTGTGTTAGGGAAAAGGAAAACAAACATAGAGCCTGAAGCTAGTTCAATTTAAAATTTAATAATTGCCTTATTAGTCTCCGTCCCAAAATGTAAGTTCGATAAAAATAATATCGGCTTAATTGTCCAAACTATTTCTGCTTAATAAATTTTAATTTATATGCTAAATTCATACACAGTTGCAAAAGCAGGCAAAGGGTAATCGGAGAGGCAGGCAGAAGTTTTAGAGTTAATCAACCATAAATTTTCTAGGGCCACTCAACAAAAGGGACGGAAAAGCCGCAGCAACCACCAAACATTTGCCACAATAGCAAAAACGATGCTTGACAACAGTCACAAAAACAACATCAGCAAACAAAAACAATCAATACCCTATAATGAATTTGCGTTTTCTAAAGTTTCTAGGGCACTTTTCCACCGTAAAACAATATAAATAGTAAACAAATAAAAGGCAATTAAAATTTAATGATTTGGCAGTCTTTATGAGATGAAAAAAGCCCACGCAACTAAGCCCATAAGAACAACACTGACACAAACTAGCAAATACCAATTTGGGCGGAAAGTCTCCATTTATCACTCATACGCACTGTTGCCGGTGACGTCAAATGCTGTTCAAGTGCTTGTCCCAGCACCTGTTCGGCTTACTGCTTATGTTCACTTAATGAGCGGCAATTTAAATCAGCAAACTTACAAAAACTCCTGCGAAATGGGGCAATTTGAAGCACGAGCTGCGCAGCCAAACAATTTGCAAGCAAAATATAACCACAGGCAACCAACTGCCAAAAACTTTACGCAAGTAAAGCTAACAAGTTTTAAAATAAAAGCCAGCGCACAGCCAGAGATACAAATACAAATTCCCACACACACGCATCAGATACAGCAGCTGATACACAGTCAAACTGCCTCACTGCCAGCGAGGGCCAACAATAAACAGCAAGTGCAGAAAGTATGAAACGGAAATTCTGCATTTGACATAAATGCCACGAGCACGCAACTAGCATCCAGAACCCGGCACCTAGCACACAGCTTACGGCATACACCAAACAACGCGGACCGAAACAGAATCGGGGAAATGCGCCGTTCAAATAGTTAAGCTGTTATACGCTTACAATAATAATTCATATGCACACACTTTTTACACTTACAATAGTAACTCGTATGCAACGTTAATTTGCAATGTGACTATATTTTAAATAATTCCTTATAATTGTCATTATTCTTAATTTTACTGTTAAAATCACAGACACATTGCACGCGTTAAGTTGATATATTTTCTTTTGTTATTACAAACAACAACAACAAACAATAAAACACTCCAAAAATTGTTGCACAAATAGAACATGTGTTTTCCACATGCTATTAAAAAGCTACTTTTACAAATTTATCCATCATAACAAATAACTAATCAACAAAATAGGTATTTGTATGCTTATACTCTTTAAGAGATAGGGTATGACAAGAAAGTGATGGAAATTCGGTACCGCCATGCTGCCAAATGCTTGGCAATTGTGAGCAGGAGAACTAGCTGCTAAAATTTCCAAACGTTTTGCACTGATTTTCATTTGGTTACTTCTGTTCAAGCAATAGGAATGAAGCAGCCCGGACCCAGCACGCGTATCTATAGGAACGTTACAATGTGTATGTGTATCTGTGGGCTTTCTACAGCTAGTTGGGTTGTTGGTATCGCTTTGCATTTGGCAAATTCTTAGATGTCTCAATGTTTTGCAGTTTGAGTTTTGCCCTTTGGGTTTGCATTCTGAGTTTCAATTGCATTGTTCTCGACGCCGCTCTATGTCTGAGAGTGGCTGTGGCTGTGGCTGTGGCTGTTGTGTGGCCCTAACAACTCGAGTGTTAGGCAGCCTGTGGCTTCAAATGTAAAAATTGATGCCAAGTGTGGGCCTTGCCTCTCACAACCTTCCATATTTCCATTTCGAATTGTTGTTTTTTGTAGCGCCTAATGGATGTCAACGTTTGAATGCAATTTAAAGCATATTTTGTGGTCGACAATTTTTTGTGGTTTTGTTGTTGGTTCGCCATGGCAAGGATAAATATGACCTCGAAAATGTGACACAATTCGCTAGAGATAAAGAGACAATTGCAACAGCATCTGGTTATCATATGTCACTCAATACGCTCGTGACTAATGGGCCCCATAACTGGCACAGCCAAAATCAATGTCGGCCGACATTTTCAGACAATTTTATACAAAAATGGACGTCAAGACAGAAGCACCAGTAGCACTAGCAATAGCAGCAGCGACGGCGGCATCTGCCAAATAAATGGCACTCAATCAAGTCATGTCTCAGCAATTTCACGGGCTCAGGATTTCGGCAGCATCTTGACAAACGGTCACACGAAAATAATAATAAATATTACAGGCTGGTCACATTGATTGGCAACAACTTGACGAGAATATTTCAAACGAGAGTTGATAACAAAAATACAAATTCAAGACGCGCAATTAAAAGTTTCAGTTCTAGCAAATTCATGTACTCCTCCCTCCAGATATTTTGTCAATTAGTACAAACCGTAACATAATGAAGCGCAAATATATCCATTATATTTAAAAAATTAATGAAAAATGAATAGGTTTTGCACGACGCGAAAGCACTCTGAATTTGTTCTTTAACTAAATAAAATAAAAACTGTTCCCTTGGACATTGATTCTCAAACAAATCATACTATTTTTCAATCTAAAAAAAATGAAAAGAAGAAAGAACGGCTATCTTTGGCACCACGAAGATTAAAAACCCTTGTAAAATTAAGGCTTACTAGCTTGCAGACATATGAGGAGAAGGATTGCTGACTTTGAATATATCTTAAAAAAACAGATTACTTTTACTGTTGGCCGATTCTTCTTTTATTTGTTGATCGATTCATTCTATGATTAGAAAGTACGTTGTTGGTAAGCTTTTATCCATGCATAAGGAGCAAAGAAGTATTAATAGAAGCCGAGTCTCGTCAAGATATCTTGCCACTTTTCTCTATGGCAGCTATTTGATATGGTGGCCCGATGAGGCGATATATTTTTAACCTGCAGAAGAAAGAGAACTACTTTCAAAGTATCAAGGCTGAAAGATTAGGTTGCATAGGGTGGGTATTGTTAAATCAGTGGCTTATACTGTTCAGAATATATATACTATGTGGAGTCGGGTCGGTTCGGTTCGGGTCCCCTAATATACGTTACATATTTCATGGCAAACCATAAAACCCTCTACATGGGTATAAAAATAAAGTTTTTTTTTTCTTGCATACTTATCATACAGGGAATCAAAGACTAGCCGTGAGAAACCTTACGAAAACGAGCGCCACTTCTGCTCATAAAAGCTACAACGTGGCGCTGCTGCTGGCGCAGAGCGAAAACCAAGCAGCAGTGCAAAGGCTCATGCAGTCGCCATAGCTAAAGTCGTTTCAATTGTTGGACAATTTGTGAGCTCCAAGCAAGTAAAACGAACGTCAAGGGGCTGAGCTTGGAGAAATATTTGTAAAATATGTACTCCTGGACATGTTAAAGTAATTTTTATTTCTTTTCACTTGTCCAGCTACAAATTAAATTACAGTAGTAAGTTCTTAGCTTATATGATTAAAATAATTTAATGTTGTCAACGTTACAAAAAGTTGCTTAGCTTTAAGTCAGTCCCACACTAGTTATGCTTTCCGATAAGTGTCAATTTAATTAATTTTCGCACAGATTTTTAGAATATGGGTTCAACTCTTTAGATCCCATTAAGTTTAACGAAAGGAAAGGATTTTTGACTAGTCCCCTCCTATTATTTCCGGTTTGGGAGCGCGTGGATCATTAATTAATTAAAATTGACTGATATGAGGAAATAAACAAAAACCTAAATAATGCAGACATCTGATTCATTTAACACCAAGCTGAGCTTGAATATATTATTTTCTTTTGACATTCTAAGTACGCCAACTGATGAGCTTCGCCTACTGCCACAATGAAAGTTGATTATACGTACTGAAAATTGTGTTACGCATACGCAACGTAGGCACTGCGCAATAAACGCATGATTAGCCAGCCATACACAGACAAACACAGAGAGCAACACACCCACGCACACAAACGCACATTTGTAACAGTTAATTTACTTTCGGTGTTTTGGGTGACTTTGGTAAATCACACTTTTGAGTCGAGTGAACTTTCGGATGCAGCCAAGCAACACAAAGACGCAGCCAAGTCACAAACGAAATGACGACAAGGATGATGATGACGACGCGGATGCCCAAGCAGAGCGCGCTATAAACGGTTGGGGAGGACTTTGAATGTGAATAGAAATGGGCACGAGCTGCCGAGGATGACGAGCTTGTCTAAAAGCAAAAACTTGACAAAGTGTTCATAGTAACACGCGCGCTCACAAAAAAAATAAAAAAAAAAAAGAAAAGAGACATTGAAACTTGTCACTGCAAAGTTGTTAAGTCAGACGCCTGATGACTTTACGTCAGCCGCACTCGCATTGGCGCCTCCACTCACAGCTCCCAACTGTGTGGGCGTGCCATGCTCGTCGCCCCACTCACCAAAGCGCTGGGGCGTGGCAGCAGAAAAAAATATTATTATTATTATGCCTTGGCCATTATGTGGCAAGCAAATTAGTGACAGATTAGTTTGTGCGCTCGCGTAATATCATTTGGGATGAAAGCCGCTTTCGCATTGAATTAAGGTATCGCTAATCGAGTAAAACTCAGCCCAATGATCATAAGAATCTTCACAAATTAAGTATAAGATCTGACACTAAAACTGTTTCCAAACTAATCAATTTATTTCTTACAGCTATTTTCATGAAGATTAAAATGAGGGTAAGGATAGAATTTTATGTTTTATGTTGAAAGGATTCGATTTTATGGAGTACAAACTGTTATTTAATGCAAATATATATCATTTGGTTTTACTTGAATTCCCTTCAAAAATTACAATAGCTTGTATCACGTTTTCCCCACCGAACTTTCTCTTCCCTTAATAAAATCGTTGCTTGCAGGATACCTTCGGGAACTCGATGACCATTTCCAGCTATTGGAATACGTAGGGGCATCGCTTGCCGAACAGGCTATAAATTTCCTCCGCCAGGTCGGTGACTTCTCATCACTATCTCTCTATCCCATCTACTATTCTATTTATTTTTTTTTTTACTGTAACACCTTCCATCTAAGCTGTACTCTCTGATAACATCACTGACAAAATAAGCTGTGAAAAGGGATATGCCGACCAGACGGGTGATGCTATTAGAAAATTGTGTATTCTAATTAGTCTTTTAGCATTTAATTTTCATAATTTGATGTATTAAATAATTGGGAGGAAACTCGTTTTGTCGACTATTAATAAATAAATAAATTAAATATTAGCTATTGTTCTCTTTCATGAAAAACTTATCCTTTGTTTTCACTTTAACTTTTAATTAGTCTTCGAGTATTTTTTGTCAGGTTCTAAGGTTATGAATATGCTTGCCAGGTTCTTATATAAGAAACTATTTTGTATAATATCCGATCGACCCCAATCACAAGAAGTTTTAAACTAAATGCGGGTCAAGATTCCCGCCAGAAGATGGCGTAAGACGTTGATTTTCTCTTCGATTGACTTTTAAGCTATTTTTAAATATCTCTTCACAAAACATGCCATGGGCAAGGATGGGAATTACCAAATACGAATTGCAAAGTATAACTTGATGATGACTGCTTAATGTAAGTTAAAATGATATGTATTTAGTCAATCTACACAGTACTGCTTCTTCGACCACATTCGCTTTCTCGTATTGGCAACAAATGCACAAATTCAGCTAGACCGCATGTTCAAATGCCTGCTGTGCTGTGAGTATAATCAACCTTAGTACTGACCTACAGACATGCAATCCATTTATCTGTACACATATGCAATTACACATACGCCTCGTGTATCGGGCGAATTATTAGTGATTGTATCGCATTCCTATTGGCCAGCTCCATGCCAATTAATGACAACTCTTAGCGGCGCCAAAAACTATGCATCATTTTTATGTTTTTATGGAGGTTGCGCTACGAATTTAAGGGTGCAATAAACAAGCCGCCAATGGGCGAATAATGCGCTGTCATTTTCGGGACGACTTGTCACTGCTCAAACATAAAATGTTATCTACATTAATTGACAGACTGGCAGATGGAGATGGCGTTGCTGCATGGCTTTGATTTGGTGCCTCACGCGAAAATGCCATTAAATTGATGGGTCGCCGCTCATTCCCGAGTGCCACGAAATTCACAGTTGACAAAAACAATTAAAAACGTTGTAAAAATGTTATGTGCAGGTCACCATGGGTCTGGCTATGCCATTGGCGGTGGCTCTGAAGCTGTTGAGGCCTCGATTTGAGCTACGGCTTGCACCCGCTCCCGCTGCTGTCGCTGCGGCTACTGCTGCTGTTGCTGTGGTTGTTGCGCACGCTGTTGATAAAAGCAAACGGCACTTAAACGTGTCAACAATGGCCACGACAAGCACAGCCCATGAATTGACGAGCCAAACAAAGAATGAATGGGGCATGTAGGGGAGCGGATTGGGTATACCCGATGGGCCAGATTTACAGCAATCAGTTTTATGCTGTTCAAGTGGCAAAGGCCCTTTGTGATTGGCCTGACTATTGCCCCGCTACCCGCTACCCGTCTCTCTACCCTGTACACCGCCCACTTCCTCCACCACACATACCACACAGTTTTGCAATTAATTTCTGGCCAAACCAGCGAACTGTTTTTTGTTGTTGCCATTGCCGTTGCTGTGGTTGCTATAAAAGTTAGATAAATTGTACGAGCATAGACAAAACTTTCGATCACGCAGCTACGCACGCTCTTTATAGTGAGAGGTGGTGCTTGCGGCAGGGCACTGTGTGTGCGTCGTGGTGTGTGTGTGTGTGTGTGTGTGTGTGGGTGGTGGGGTTGGTGGGCAAGGTGAGGTGAGCCACCATCGCGACTCTTGTCAGATTTTGAAGTGGCAGCAAGGGCAGGCAACTAAACCGAGCCAAGTGGAGCAACTGCCGATTATTTATAGTTGAGAAAGTTTTGTCATTTACGTTTGAAAATTTAAATTTTAATTGAGTTTTCTTGCTCTTGCTCTCGCTCCTGCACCCGCTTGGCCCGCTGCTGCTGCTGCTCTGTGTGCCCCGTTGTTAGAGATGGTCGGACTCTCGGGTTAAAATCAAAAAGTCAGGCAACAAAATGGGTGTCCACTGGCCTCCTCATCCTGTACATGGTACCCACTGAGCCACAGAGTCGCGTTATCCCAGGTGTTTGCTTCAACTTCGCTTCATCTGAGTATGATAAAAGCAGATTTGTCGAAATTGTTTTGTATACTTTCCCAATACCCTTTAGTTTTAAGGCAGCAGAGCCCAGGCTCTTTCTTTAAGCTGAATTTAGGTACTTTAAATTTGTAGCTTACATATAATTTTACATTCATTTGAGAGTTTTTTTCAGACAATGATTTCCTGTATGCAAGTATCGAAAGGAAGGTTAAGCAAAGATTCAAGTTGCTTAAGGTGTCTGTGATCTCTGTGTTCTTCTTTTCGTAGGTAGGTGAACAATGTGTAAATTTATAAAATCATAATTTTGGTATTTAAGAACATAAAACAGTTTTATATTCGAATTCAACTCTATATCTGTTTACTCTTAAGAATTTTAAAATATCAGTTCTCAAGAAGATATTTATATGCTACTTACTAATGAAGGCCGTCAATATATAAATAAGTAACTCTCTTAATGGGTATTTAATAGTCGATCGACTATTCGATGTGCTCAACTTCAATTTGTTTTCGTTGACTTATCGGTCGCGAC
Source organism: Drosophila virilis (assembly GCF_030788295.1). Lineage (NCBI taxonomy): Eukaryota > Metazoa > Arthropoda > Insecta > Diptera > Drosophilidae > Drosophila > Drosophila virilis. The sequence continues at coordinate 19,818,628 of NC_091544.1, read as the reverse complement.
TGAACAAAACAAATGTTTTGTTTCATATATTCTTTTTATACCCTTGCAGGGGGTATTATAATTTTGTCTTGAAATGTGTAACGCATATAAGAAGACATCACCATCCCCATTAAGTATATATATTCTTGATCAGATTCAACAGGCGAGTCGATATAGCCATGTCCGTCTGTCTGTATCTATGCGAACTAGTCTGTCAGTTTTACAGCTATCTTCATTAACTTTGCAGAAGTCGCTCTTTCTGTTACACGCAGCACATATGCCAAGCCAGCTGGATCGGACCACCAGCTATATAATAAGCTGCCAAAGGAACGCTCGCTCGAAAATTAAGTTGTATGAACAACTTTCTTGTCATTCAAGATATTTTGATTAAGCACGGCATTTAAAAATTTCACTATGCTCCCTTCATTAATGCAAAATCTTATTTACATCGACTACTATATCATATATACATATGCGAAACTAGGTTTTTGATTAAAGACCAGACTTGGGCAAAGCACTATAAGCTATATGAAAAGGTTGGGTCTGAAAGGGTATTAAAGCTTCGGCGTGCCGAAGATAGCCTTACTTTTTCGTTGCTTTAGTTGTTGTGCTTATTGTGAAAAACCACACAGTCAAAAAAAAAAATATAAAAAAAAAAACGCAAAATCAAAGTTCGAGTTGCAAACAGGCAAATTTGTTGTTTGTTATTGTGCCATTGTTGTTGTACAATTGATTGCTTTGTTATATTGGCAGCAATAAACTATGCGCATCTATGGATCATTTAGAGCAGCATATCCACAACACAGATAGATGGCTAATGAAAAACCAAAAGCAAAGAAAAAACTTCAAAACAAGTACACAGCAGTTTTTAAAGGCGGCTCTAAAAAGGGTATCAACAAAAACATAGAACTGCAATAAAGCAGCTTATAGACCAGATTAAAGTTAACTGTAACAAAACAGCAGCAGGCGCATATTTGGCTCATTAAATTGATTCTTGTGCCGTTGCTGTTATTCTTGTCGCTCGCTGTTAATGGTAAGCTAAGGAAAATTGCTGATGTGACCAAGAATAAGAATTTCTGCTTATGCTCCGAAAGCAGCTAAAAAGCAAACGACGTCCATTGACCGTAAGCCATAAAACACACGCGGCTCGATGCCAGCCCCAATGACAAAGTTCACGTATCATTAAGGCATTTTCGGGCCGCACTGTGCACTAACAATAACTACAATAAAAAACAGCATTGACAAAAGCGACGACAGCAACAATACCAAGTCAGGGGTCAAAGGGTTCACATTTTAATGGGTGTTGCAAAATTGCTAATCGAAATTCTGGATATTAAAAATAAAAAGTGTGTAAATATTTCGAGTTATTTTCCTCTACAGATAGCTGTACATTAAATACTTCAAGCATTACAAAATAAAACGTAACGAGTTTGATTCATTCAAATATGGATCACATATGCCCTTACTATCTAATTATAAGTCAGTTAATTTCTTCAATTGATTTTAGCAGTACCACATACATATTTCAAATAAATAATGTGTATTGATAATTTGCTTAATGTAAGAAATATTTTAATATTTGTATATTCAAACGATATAAACTTTCAAGAAATTTTTGGTTATCAATAATACGAATGTTCTATAAAGAATTAATTGCAATTTCTGCTGCATATTAACAAAGAACACGCAAGACCTCCATTACCTTAATATTAATCAAGTTTGTGCAAAAAGCAGCAAATCCTGCATGCAATTCTCAAGGCACAGGCTTCAACATAGAGTGTCCTGTGGCCTGTGGTTGTTGCCATTGCTGTTGTTGTTCAAGTTGATGTTGCTGTTGCTGTCATCAGTCGGAACATATTACTGAACAGAGAGCGGTTGGCAATGTGTGCAAGTTGTGCAAGTTGCTATTGCTGTGGCAAAATGAAGCCGCAGAAACAATTCAAAATCGCAATATGACACATATGCGAACATGGGCAACCGAACGACAAACCAAAACCCAAAATCTGAGCATTGCCAACATTGCAACGGTAAACATGCAAAATGCAGTTGAAAGGTGTTTGCGTGTGTGAGTATGTGTGGGTGTTTGGGTATGCGTGTTTCGGAGATCTACTCTAGCTGCATGTTAACGTGCATTTTAACGAGTGTTGACAATTACGAGAAATTTGGTTTTTTGGTTAAACAGAATGCGAGGTAACTGGGCGTATGAGTGTTTTGTATGGAATGCTGGAATGTGTGTGGGTGTGCTGTCAGTGTCTGTGCTTTTTCCGAATGCCCAAAGTTTTGTTTGGAGTACTTGCATGGACAACTTTTTTTGGGCTGTGGCTCGTTCCAAAACGGCAGAGAGTCCAAACAGAGCAATTGAAGTTGTAATGGAGTCGCTGGATTAACAACTGAAGAGCGTTACCAGAAAGAGTGGGAGATAGCGAAACAGAGAGAGAGAGAGAGAAAGAGAGAGAAAGGTGTGGAGAGCTGTAGGTGAAGAGACAGAGAGCGAGAGGAAGAGAGAGGGATTGACACACTAGGGCTTGGCTTAGGCAACAATATGGGTAAACTCATACGAAAGCACAGCCAGCACACAGCCGGGACCTCCGCCAGATGCACTCAAAAACAGGGTGATCCCCAGGGCGCAGGCGCTGCGCAGCATCTGCGCGATGCTGGCGACAAAGCTACAAAGCAGCGCCACAACGTAGGCTGGCGTCGCAGTCACTGCTGCTGTTTCGTTGAGAGGGCCACGAATGGCTACAAAAACAAAACGCACATCAGTACGAATCCTGTGAATATCTATGCAGGACAGCACGGAGCAAACTACGTCAAACTGTCAAGCCACAAGTGAAAATTAAAAATAACCTTTCAATATGATGATTAAATATTGCTAGGCTGTGCATAAAACAATTGATAATTATTGAGCTTATTTTATTAATTTTAAAAATGTTTAAATTATAAAAATTGCTGCGTTGCCCCAAGAAACTATACTTAATCAATCGGCCTGCAAACAAAATCAGCTGCATGCCTGCAGCTCAGAGCTAAGAACAACAACGGCCCTGCTTAAACTCAACTGCTCAGCTGCTGCCGCTGCCGCTGCCGCTGCGCTGCCAACGCTGGCATCGCTGTCGCTGCCACATCCTGCGCGAGAGTACGCCTCTGAGTCTGAGTTGGCGCTGGCGCTGCGCAGCTGTCCGTCGAGTGTAGACTTATTGCGTGCCAGTTTTAGTTCCACGCAAGTACTAAAAATACAATTCTCTTCCAACTACTTCACGCACGCCAGGCAGGCGAAAGGTAAACAAAAACCTGTGCGCGTGTTTTAGTATCAATAAAACACCGGCCAAAGCGCCTTCAAGGCAACTGAGGCAGCTGTGACGTCATGTGGCGCTGGGCTCGGCCACGTCTGGCGCTGCTGCTGGACATTTGGCGGCACTGCAAGCTACTCTGCCTGCTGCTGGCCTTTCTGCTGCTCTTCTGTGAAACGGTGCAGGCCAATCCGGACGCGAAGCGTCTCTACGATGATCTGCTGAGCAACTACAATCGCCTCATACGACCCGTCAGCAATAACACGGACACGGTGCTGGTCAAGCTGGGACTGCGCCTCTCGCAACTCATCGATTTGGTAAGTCAATGATGTGTGGCAGGCCCCACAGCACTCTCAAAATAATTAATGCAATTGCCAAACTTAGACGGGCCACACATTAGTACACAGCCAAAGCGAGCTGAGTGCCCGGCTCTGGCTCTGGCTCTGGCATGGCTATTTTTTAATTAAGCGCTTCAATGGAGCACTCGGGCAACGTTGCGCTACATTTGCCAGCGCCATTTTATCGAGTTGGGCGCAAACTGTAAACAGCCAAACAGTTGCAATAACTTTTGATCGTTAACAAAATAAAACAAGTACGATGTGCCCGACTGGGGGATACCCTGAACCTTCTTCTATTTCAATATTAGCAAAAATGTGTCCTTTCCTAAAAATGGTGTACATTCTAAAAATATTTTTTTTTAATTTAACATTTAATTGAAACATACGTCTTAATCAAGTTTTACTATATATATTAATATTAAAATTCTGCCTCAAGTAGTCTGCTACAACTAATTCCCAACGGAAATTCAAAACATTTTTGATAAGCTTACGCAACATCTAGAAGAAATTAAAACACTGCTCTTGAATAAAAATGCCCAACCCAATTTAAGAGGTTGAATAATTTTTGTATAATAAAACGCTACAGTTTTTCAACCATAGAAACTTGAGAAGGAAAGAAGCTATTTGAATATCTGGTTAATTATTTTGCACTTTGATTGATTCCATTAGAGACAACGAATTTAATGATTTCAACGAAACTCTTTAAATAAGTTTAAGTGCCTACAGAAATAATGAGGCGTATAAAATATTCACCATGCATAAAAAACTTATTCCTCAACACTCAATTTATAAAACATTTCAGCACAAATTGATTGTTTTAAGGAAAAATAAACTACATAATAGTTTAGGGCACACAAGCTTTAAGTTCATGGCGGTGCATTTGTCAAATGCCCTGTGCCGCCGGAGGGGGTAAGGCACACACACAGTGCAATTACTGCAGAATACTTTGCTAGGTTAGAGGAGGAGTAGAGGAGCACCACAAAGTGCCGCTACCACGAGGCTTAAAAGGTAATAAAACAAGCCAAAAATCCAAAAACCCTAAGCTGACAGCAAAAAGCACATTAGCGGCAGGGCAGAGGATGCATGTTCGGTGGCGTCAGGGAAGGAAGAGTTGGCCCGCAAGCAGACATCCAGCCAAACAAACAGACAGACCCAGGGACACATAGTCGTTGTAGTTGCAGTGCAAATGATGTAGGAGGAACAGCGGCAGCCGCAGTAGCAGCTGCTGATGCTGATGCCTGTTCCTGCTGCTGCTAGGAGTAGAAAAAATGCAAATCCCGCTTGATGCATGGGCATCCTGTGTGCAGTTTTTTATCTAGTAAAACGGCGGCTTTAATTTTCACTCGCACACAGAATCTCAAAGATCAAATTCTAACAACCAATGTGTGGTTGGAGCATGAATGGCAGGATCATAAATTTAAATGGGATCCATCCGAATATGGTGGCGTCACCGAGCTCTATGTGCCCTCCGAGCACATTTGGCTGCCCGACATTGTGCTATATAACAAGTGAGTCCACGCATTCAAAGTTAAAGCTATATTTTTGACAACAACCTGGCCTTTTAATCTGTCGCAGCGCCGATGGTGAGTACGTGGTGACCACCATGACAAAGGCCATTCTACACTACACGGGCAAGGTAGTCTGGACACCGCCGGCAATTTTCAAATCATCCTGTGAAATTGATGTGCGCTACTTTCCCTTTGATCAGCAGACGTGCTTCATGAAGTTCGGCTCCTGGACCTACGATGGCGATCAGGTATATCTACCCCATACATTTATATATATATATATATCTCAGTTCTTGCGTAATGGGGCGTGGCATAGGATTTATGACCGACCATTTATATGAGCGTAGAACGTGCGCTTACAAGCCTAAGATGCCGGGCGAACATCGAAAGGGCGTCGGCTGCTCTGCAGATTAAAATGTGAGAAATTGTAAAAGTGTAATTGAAACTTGTCTAACCGTTACCGTTACGCACACCCCAATCCCACTGGCAGGGATAGACTGTGTGTGTGTGGCGCTGTCATAAAAATGCGCGGCCATAAATTAAAGCAAAGTGTGACTCCCCCAGAAACCATTCCCGTATCCGGTTCCGCTGACCGGACGTCGCACAGTGGCCTTATTATTGAAAATATAACAGCAAATAAGCGACCATGCAATCATTACTTATTAATAAGTAGTACGAGCAATATATAATGAAAAAAATGAAAAAATATAAGCTAAATGATATAGGAGAGAACACGTAGGTGAAAAACTTTAATTATATTTATGTGATTATTATTATTAAAATAGGTTAACCGGAAAAATAACTCGAGGACAGTAAGGACTTAAGTAAAGTAAACTTAATTAGATTTTGGTCCGTTTGAAGGGTTGGCCTTAGAGATTAAGCGTTTTTAATATGAAAATTTCGCAAACGTTTTCTGTAAAGTTAATCAGAGGGTTGCTTTCTTATTACTATAAATGATTGACATTCTTAGTGCAAAGCCCAGCCATACATACCACCCATTTCTTGGTAGATATTCTTTATTCTGTTGTCATCGAGGTCGACTATAACTTAACTAATTTTGAAGTGGTGTTAATAATATGTTCTCCACTGTGCGACTTAGTCATTGTCAACGCATTTAAATTTGCCACTCTTTTAACGACTGCACTTGAGCATCAACTGGAAGCTGCTCAAGGCGGAGGCAAAGATGTCGCCGGCAGGCGACTACAACGATGTCAGTGATGATGATGGCGATGGTGATGGTGACGGTGACGGTGACGGTGACGGTGACGACAAGAGAATGACTTGGACGCGGCCGATGAGCGTCACGCCCGCCGGCTTAAAGTGCCTTTAAGCTTTATGCATTTTATGACTCTTTCAATGCCGTTCGTTTTGCAGATCGATTTAAAGCACATCAACCAGAAGAACGATAAGGACAATAAAGTTGAGATTGGCATTGATTTGCGCGAGTATTATCCAAGTGTCGAATGGGATATATTGGGCGTACCTGCTGAACGCCATGAGAAATATTATCCCTGCTGTGCCGAGCCGTATCCGGGTGAGTTTCGTAGAGTTTAAAGCTCTTACTTTGCTCGCTGGCACGCCCACGCGAAAGCTCTACCCAAACTCACTATGCAAACCCCCAACCCATACCCAAATCCATGCTCCTTGTCTCTCTCTCTCTCTCTTTCTCTCTCTCTCTCTCTCTCTCCACTTTTGTTTCATGCTGCACTCGCTGGCTCTTGTTGAATGTTCAGACATATTCTTTAATATAACGCTGCGACGGAAGACACTCTTCTACACGGTTAACCTCATCATACCCTGCGTGGGCATCTCCTACTTGTCGGTTCTGGTATTTTATCTGCCCGCCGACTCTGGCGAAAAGATTGCGCTTTGCATTAGCATTTTGCTCTCGCAAACTATGTTCTTCCTGCTCATATCGGAAATTATACCATCAACTTCGCTGGCTCTGCCACTGCTGGGCAAATATCTTCTCTTTACCATGTTGCTGGTCGGGCTGAGCGTTGTAATAACAATCATTATACTCAATATACATTATCGTAAGCCCAGCACACACAAGATGCGACCGTGGATACGCTCCTTCTTCATCAAGCGGCTACCCAAGTTGCTGCTAATGCGTGTGCCCAAGGATTTGTTGCGTGATTTGGCCGCCAATAAGATCAACTACGGCTTGAAGTTTAGCAAAACAAAGTTCGGCCAGGCCCTCATGGATGAAATGCAAATGAACTCTGGCGGTTCGAGTCCCGATTCAATACGCCGCATGCAGGGACGCGTAGGCGTCGGCGGCTGTAATGGCATGCATGTGACCACGGCGACCAATAGGTAAGTTCTCATGTACGAGGGCGGCCCCAGAAAATTATACCAAAGGTAACGTTCAGTAGTGGGATTAAATATAGTCTAAGAGTTTCGGATCAGGACAGGTGGAATAAATTTAAATTATTTCTTGATGGCGGAGAATACCAAATGTGTGTTACGTGTCGGAGCGAATCGGGCGGTGCGAAATCGAATTTTATTTCTTGTGCCCATCTCTAGTAAGATCAAAATAGAAGACATTTAATATTATATTTATATTTATACTATAAATTGAAGAACGGGTCGATGATTCAAAAGAATTTATACATAATGCTGATAAGACTTGCCTTAAAATTTCACAAACATAGGTGTAGGCCGGTGCACGATGCGTGTTTCGTTATATAGTCGGGTATTAACCTTCTCTTGCAGATTCAGTGGCTTGGTGGGTGCTTTGGGCGGTGGCCTGAGCACACTGAGCGGGTACAACGGGCTACCATCAGTGCTTTCCGGCCTGGATGACTCCATGAGCGATGTGGCGGCACGCAAAAAGTATCCGTTTGAGCTGGAGAAGGCCATACATAACGTCATGTTCATACAGCACCACATGCAACGGCAGGACGAGTTCAATGCGGTAAGTTCTGCTGCAGCTGATTGAATTTTTAATTGAAAATTCCGTTTGGCCGGAGGATGACGACAACGACACCGACACCAACACGGACAGTGACAGCGACAACGACAGCAACAACAACGATGACATGGACGACGATGGTGTTGGTGCTAAAGCTGGAGCTGTAACAGTAGCGGCAACTTGAGCTGCATATGGCTTGGCCATAGCCAAAAAACCACAGAAATCGCTTTGCACGTCCGTTCTTGCCATTTGCAGCGCCTATCGATATCCGATCTGCGCAACCCTTTGACTATAACTCTAGCCAGACCGTCAGACAGCAAGTCTTTCTCTAGCTCTCTCTCTCTCTTTATCTGTAGTTTGTGTCGACTTATTTAAGCTTTGCCGTAGTTGCACTTTAAGACCACACGAAATCCAGTTTTAATTGCTTTTGTTCAATTGACTGGCAATTGGCTGGCAAAGACTCCATCCATCGATTCAATCAAATCCAACGACCAACTCTTTGTTCTCCATTTCTGGCGCTTGTTTTCAGGCTTTTTTGTGTATTTGCTTTACTGGTTGTTGGTTACGTTGGGTTTGCTTTGTTATTGGAAGTTTCGTTTTGATTGATAACAAGCTGGGCATAAGCAGATTAAGCGTCAGTGCTTAATGAAAGCAATCACTCAAAGTGTGGGCTTAAAGCGTACTGTAGTTAGTCAACATTGCGCATACGAACCTTTGTGCAATTAATGCGCCCAATTCTTTCTCTTACTCTGTAAACCAATTTTTTTACATTTTCTTTTTGTTTAAGCATCATCAAATTTATATTTAAATGTGCTCATTTGTGAAAATTACATTTGGTTTATTTAATAACAGGAAGATCAGGATTGGGGCTTTGTTGCCATGGTCATGGATCGCCTGTTTCTCTGGCTATTCATGATTGCCTCGCTGGTGGGAACATTTGTCATATTGGGCGAGGCACCTTCCTTGTACGATGACACCAAGGCAATCGATGTGCAGCTTTCGGATGTTGCCAAGCAAATCTACAATCTAACTGAGAAGAAGAATTAAATTCAATAATGCAATCCAAAATGGTTAACACTATCTAATGACATGTAATGCCTGCATTAAGCAAGCCCTAGTTTAAAGTATGTTTTAAAGAAATTAATAATAAAAAATAAAAAGAATGTTGGCCCAAAGCTGCCAGGCAATATGCTAAAATGCATCTGTGGTTTTTGGTTTCGTGTTAGCAGCTGACGCGCTCTATTGCATGCCACAGAGGCATTCAGTAAAGCAAAAATAAATTATTATCTGCAGCTCGCCGACCTTACATTAAGCTGATGAAATCAACCACTTTTAAAGGGCTACAACACTCTCTTTGCTGTGGTAACAAAATGTTGCAAGACTTTGTAAAATTGCTGGCAGCCTCAACTGGCTTCAAGCTGCGCATATTCAAAGTATTTGCCTGGCTGGCATGCGGATGGCTATGCGTTGCCCCTTACATCATAAATGCAAAATTAACCTTTTTGAAAATGCGCAACCAACGACGCCAACTCATGTGGAAATATCTAGCAAGGCTACTGGAAAAGCCAAAGATTGTAAAAACATCCCGTACCGCACAGACCCAACTTTGACAGTGCTTCAAAATAAGAGCATAGAAACGTCTCAGTTTATTAAAATATGTTTTTTTTTTCTTTGTATTTCAAAAAAAATTTATAATTATCATTACCAAAGATGTAAGGTAACCTAAGCTTAGGTATCTAAGGTCTTAAGTAAAATCTAATATTTTCTATTAATTATTTTATAAAAATTAGATAGAATTAGATTTAAATAAATCTCTTTTGAGGGTTCGCTCTATAGCGAGAAAATAAGTTTTGATTTCCAAATAAATATTTCTTATGAAAAATACAATTTAATTTACTTGGTAGCAAAACAAATGATATACGGAAAAATATTTGAAAAATATCAAAAAATGTCAAGCTCATCTTATACTGTTACAACTTTTCCCATTATACTTGCACATAAGCACATAACCTTAGTATTATAAAAATTCTTTCGAATTACGAAATCTAAGCAAGTTCAGCTCTGTGCCTAATGATTTGAAGTGGAACGACTGCTTCAAAGCACATATTTAGTATCCGCAGAGAGCTGGAGGCAAGTGTTCAGTGTTTTTGCATTTGCATTGCTTCTCTTTGTTCACGGTTGCCCCAGAGGCGACCCCTTAAAGTATGCAGCAATCAAAAAATATCTGCACAACTATTTGCTAGAACTGCAAAACTATTTCTATACAAATGTCACAATTTCTTTTCGTCCTTTTCTATGAATTTCATTCAAATTGATGCGCAGCTCGTGGCAAGCTGAGGCAGGCCGAGGTGAACTGTGGCAGGCAGCTTGCCACCCAATAACTATTTTGCAATGCCAGCAGCCGTTGCCTGTCAATGTCAGTTTGCGAGCAGCAATCGCAATTTCTTATGTATCAGCAATTGTAAGGCAACAACAAAGCACAAATTGTTGAAGCAAAGACTATGACTGAGCTCAACAAGTAAGTTTAAAAAATACGAGTACGAGTTCGAACGCGCTTGCGATGCTGCTGGGGAATGCTAGTACGAATACGCGTATCCACGCTGTGTGTACATATATTTTGCATACATTTGCCACTAGCAACAATCACTTATCACACACACTCCCTCAATTCATTCATTCATTCATTCGTTCAGTCATTCATTCCGCGCCGTGTCGTGTTCCGTGTTCTGTGTTGCGAACTCGGCTCCCACTCCCCTGTCAAGTTGACAAGTTAAATATGCTACGTGGGTCCCCATCAACCCACTTTGACTGCCCCTCTAACTGACTCCCTGACTGACTCTCTGACTGACTCCTGTACTGACTCCCTGGTTGACTTTTGCCAGCTTGGCACATATGTGCGTCATTTTTGCTACTTCCCGTCTACTTTTCACAGTTCAGCGAGCAGCAGCGCTTTTTATTTTCATTTCTTAGCTTCAATTTAAATTCATATTATTTGTGCTTCACATGTGCATACACAAAGTAACGATACACACACACACACACAGACGCACGCACACGCATATGAAGAAATATGAAAAAAAAATTTGAAGCGAGAAACACACACATGTATGCAACGAAAATAGCACTCCTTGGTTTTAAGGAAACCCAAATGCGCTGCATACACAAGTGGAATTAAAAAATCTTGAAATGAGATAAATGAAAAATTTTAAAATTTTGGTAAATGGTATAATGGAAAATATTATGAATGTTGAATGTCAAACAAAATTCCCCAATAAATAAATTATTTCCGAGAAGGGTCGCTGTACCACATGACTTGAGAAATTTCTTGAATACTAAATTTTTTAATATTTTGTATTCGAAAACAAGACAATCAAATAATTGCCACCGATATTTTATGGGAAGCTTTTCTAAAATCAAAAATACTTGAAGCTCTGCATCGGTTTTTCCGAGTACTCAGCAACAATATAACTGCAAATAATAATATTGCCATTTTATTCATGTCATTTCTTTCGCTCACGTGGGCGATATGGAAGTGTTTATATTAATGGTAATGTGAATATCGAGAACGATCTCTTATTGTTCAAAATATATTCGCATAGTCTTTCGAAAGACAAATAAATGAAACACGCACGCATACTCTGTCAAATCAAATTTGTATCCAAATATTATTGTGAACTCAACTTCAGCGTTTACTATTTGTGGTAGCGCCTATTTTATAGCGCTCATTTCTATAAGGCACTCTGCGCAGTAATATTTATGCGATTTTTACATCCTCTCGGCATTTACCGCAAAAATGTAAGGGACTACCAAACGACCCATAAAAATCGTGGGACCCATTCTGTGCAGTATTTACCCTACAATGTGCACGGATATTTTGTTGCATTTTATGTGTTTATTTATATATTTTGTATTTATTTCGATTTATTACTATTCGAATTCAAGTTCTTGAGTTTCGAATATTTGTGGACATATAATTCATACCATACTTTTTGGCATGCAATTTAATTTCCCGCCGATGGCGAAAGTTTTCAATTCGTATGATTTACCATTTATTTATGCCGCTTGACAAATTCAATTTTATTTCCAAATGCATAATTTTGCAGAGAGCCTAGGGCTCACAGAATTGCAGTCACAATATTCAACAATTTTAATGCAATTTCTGAAACGGTCAACGGTCAAGTTGACAGCCAGCTTTTCGCAGCTACTATTTTCTGCCGGCTGGGGAAGCCGTAATGTAATTAACATTGCTTTGCAGCTGAAGGCTGACTGGCAGCCTTTTAAGTTGCACGTTGCTGTAGTGGGACACGCCCACTTGCAGCCCACACGATTAGGGCGCGCGTGTCACTTGTCTAATTTTATCGCAAAAACAATTTGTCGCGCTGTTGGCTGGCAAAAAGTTCTTGCTGACAGCATTTCCCGTCTTGTGGCAAATTTTCCAACGATTAATAAAACTCAAAGAGTGCAGCAACTGCCAGCATTTAATGCACCCTCCGCTATGGCCGAGTTAAAACTTAAACTGAATTCCGAATTCGGTGACATGACAGAACTTCGTGGCTGTCATTTATTTATGAATTGTTCGCTCGTAAAGTTGTTGGCCCACACACACACCCACAGACACACGCACGTGGAGATCACATCCAATTAGCATATTAAATTATATAAATATTAAACTAACTGCGGTTGGCCTCCATACTGACATACTTATACATACACACATGTTACGTATATGACATGCACTCCGCCGCTTTCAATACCTAAAGTGATCAACCACAAACACACACACACACATGGGCAGACTGTCATGCAGTAAGTCATTCACTCATTCACTCATCAAACATCCAACCCGTCCCACAGCCTCAGCTTGTCTCAATGGATTACCTGGCAGCGGCTCTTACGAGTCCTGTGCCCAGCCCAGAGCAGCCCAGCCCCCTCCCCGCTTATAATTTATGCCACTCATCTTAATAATTTTGGGCGCAAAACTTTCCCAACATGCAACGACATTGGCAGTGGCAACTCAAATATTTTAAATATTTACTTAGCCAGCAGAAATGCATCGGTTACAACGAGGATTGGAATTTCGTGTGTGCTTCGTTATGTTTTATAAGATTAAAAAAAATTTTGAAGTATTTTGAAAATCAACCTCAATATAAATTGATTAATTTTAAAATGTTTAATTTTGTTTTATTATTTATATTTTTCCACAAACTCACAAACGAAAAATCGGTGTTAAAAACAAATTTGTATGTTACCAACTATCACAGATCAATGAAAAGGCTTTTAAAAATATTTTATTATAATTTGAGAAACCGATTTACAAATTTAAGGAACTGAATCAAGTAAGGTGTTTCGTGTGTCGTGACCCCTGTTTTGGCCAATTGAGTGCATCCCTGGCATGGTTACCTTCGCCTTGGCATGTTACATCAACTTCGTCGACGACACATCTTGTCACCGAAAGTAGCACACACACCTACACACTCACACACACACACACACACACACACACACAGACATATTTGCATGCACATAGCTGAAACGCCCCATGCGGCGGTTTTGCTGTTTGTTTTAGTGCCAATGTAGCATAGTTTTATGCATATCCTAGTAGTCCTGTGCGCACCATCTTTGGTATGGCATAAATTTGAGCTACATTGCTGTGCATGAAAATGCTGCGGCTGCTGGCTGCTCCAAGCAAAATTTACTTTGCTCTACTTGACTTTTCCTTTTTCATTTTTTTTTCTTTTTGTTTTGTAGCCCAGTTTTCATTGGTGTTGCTGCCTTGGCACAGCTGAACGCCCTAAAACGGTAAGCATATTTGCGTACGAGTGTGTGTGTTAGTGTGCGAGCGGGTGTATGGGTGTTCGTGTGAGTGTACACACTGCACATTATTCATTCATGTTGGACATCCACTTGAAAATTGACTTATGTGATGTGCACATACATACTAACTTACAAAAATACATACATATACAGGCTTTCAAGATGGAAGACAGAGACATCCTGGCAGATGACGCCTGCTGCTCCAGCCGCTGCATTGCCAACATTTTGTGGTAATGTGCATTAAAAATTACGTATACGATTTGTGTTCTCAGAATGTTTAAACAATGTTGGGCGCCAGGCTTGTCACGTGCCGCAGGTGTTAACGATAGAAGATAAACAGAAGAAGACCAATTAGAATAACGAGGAGGAAGAGGCTCATTTCTAAAGGCCGCCAGTGGCTGTAATGTCGGTAGCACTTTGGCCAAATCCAATTAACTTGAACTGTAGCTAACATAGATACACCAACACACTCACACACACAAACACACAATTCGCCACTCACATACATAAACAAGCTTAGACCACATATACACGCACCGCCTGAGCGCTTGGGGTATTGTTGCAAGCAAAGAAACTGCAACAAAAACACATCGCCTTAGACGGAAATCCGTTTGCGCTGCGTCTCGCGCATCAGATATTATAAACATTTTTGGTTTCTGCATATTTAAGGGCGCCGCTATTATTCAAGGCAGTCCAAAATAATTTTGGTGACAGGTCGAGGGCGGAGTATAATCCAAGAGCCGCCGCACAATGGCGCATAACAAATATCCTTTCGCGCAGCAGCTGCTACATAATAAAGCGAACGGCATCCTTCACTCCGCACGCTCGCAGACAAAGCGCCAGGCGTTGGCCATACTTCGACAGCGCCCGAGTGAAGCAGCTGAGCATCAAGCAAACTGGGTCATGTTTACAATTAACTTTTTGGCTGCAGTGGAGCCACAGCCAACTGCAAGAGCAAGTCCTGCCTTGGTGCCAGTTCCTGAGCTGGCCACAACCGCAGTGAAGCCTCAGAATCATCAGTCTCATCCAGCATGCACAAAGGACTGACTATGTGCACTGGTTTAGCTCACGTTTTGGACGCACTAATGGCTTAAAGCCAGGACGGTCACAAAAAATATCCTTGAACGATTCCCACATTCAGCAGATCGCCGCAGTATTTTTCTTTTTTGTCTGTCGTTGGTGCTGCACATTGCTCATGCATTCAACAATATTAAGTGGTAATTTCCATTTGTAATGAGCTGCGGCTTCTGATCCTTTCAGCTTGCACATGCATAATGCAAAATAGTCAAGCAATTTCCCTAATTAATAAGTCCTTGATAGGGCAAGTTAAGTAGTATAGGCATACCTCCAAACACCCGCCAGGCCACAACCGCAAAGCTGTCAGCGTCGATTTTAATAAGCCTAATTAATAGTGCACCACACAAAGGAACAAAGGAACAAATTCATTAGTTGAAACGAAGCGCATGTAGTGAATAATTTAGGTATTCCCATTTTGCAATTGGCCGGCAGCGGCAGATGCGAAATTTGTCCATGCAACTGCTGTAAACTCTTGACAAAAAGTACCATTTCTTATTACAATATATTGAGTCCCGTTTTCGGTGCAAAATTACGTAAGTAGTATGGTATAGATGTTCCCATGACATTCAATAAGCGTCTAGTAATTTGCTGAATATACGAATGTCTTTCTGAAACGCTTAAAATAAGTAAAATAAAAAAATAAATGATGTGTATTCCTACAAACTTTTTACTCTTAAACTTTAATAGTAGTGAGTATGAAGCCCGCATATGCTATGCATATATAAAGTTTAAAGTTCAGACTTGAGTTTATTAAAAGAAACGCTCCACTCACACATCCAATATTTAAGTTCAATTTTACCCATTTGGAAACACAATTCAACTGCAATATTAAATAACTTTATACCCTTAAGCGGTATTATGAGCCTCACAAAAACAATGGACAATTGAAGCAGTTTACACCTTTTGTTTTATTTTATATAA
Organism: Drosophila virilis; assembly: GCF_030788295.1. Classification (NCBI taxonomy): domain Eukaryota; kingdom Metazoa; phylum Arthropoda; class Insecta; order Diptera; family Drosophilidae; genus Drosophila; species Drosophila virilis. The sequence continues at coordinate 19,802,787 of NC_091544.1, read as the reverse complement.
TTTATTATTTCTTTTCTTCGTTTTTGTGTTCTTTACATATTTGTTGGGTTTTTGGTAACCAAAGCACGCAGCCACGCTTGAAATTATGCTTCCTGTAATTTGACATGCAGACAAAACATTTAACACCCCGCTGGTTGCATTGTTTGGTCTATGTGGGTGGCCACTGTGGGTCTCTCGTCAGCATCTGTGTTCAGCCCTTGGGGCATATAGTTTGAGAATAAACTGAAATAAACAACTCACACACACACAACGTGGAAGGAGGTATCCATGTTCCGCTCAACGATAAGCGGCAAATATAACGATTTGTTATTGGTGATTAAGAATCCATTAAGCTTCGCCAATATTTAAGCACTCTATACTCTTTGCTCCAATAGGGTGACTCAGGGACGATGAATCAATTTTTTAATATATAAGAGACTGGCTTGATTCATACTCTGCCAGATAAAATGGTTTTTATAATAAAAATGACCAATTTTCTTAAAAAAACAGGATGAAAACAGAGTAAGTTATCGATTATCGAAAGCAAACTCTCTGCGCAGGCACTAGGAGGACTTACAGTTAAATTTCAAGTCTCTAGCTCTTATAGCTCTTGACATCCTTGCGTTCATACATACGGACAGACGGACGGACAGGCAGACGGGCATGGCTAGATCGACTCGGCTTTTGATGCTGACCAAGAATATATATGCTTTATGGGGTCGGAGATGCTTCCGTTTGCCTGATAGATACATTTGCACACACACATAATACCTTTTCTACCCATTTTTAATGGGTTCAGAGTATTAAATGAAGTTTTGCACATCGTAAGCTTTTCCTAAGAGGAATATTAACAGTATTCACAATAAAAGTAGTTTTCCTTATCAAGCTGCTCCAATCCTAATCAATACTACTAAGCTATTGCCAATCCTATAGCCTTATAATAGCAAATAAAGAGCCTTAATATTTATTTCTTACTAATGTTAAGCGCAAGCAATAATCAATATTACGGGGTATCTAGGAGGCGCGCACAATTATAAACATAATCGTGTTTCGGCTAATTTTTTGTTTTTCTCCCCTTGCTCTTCAAAACGATCTAATTAACTTTTATTACTGCTTATTGTTGCGTTGCGGAAAAACCGTTTTCATATTTTAATTATGTTGAAGTGTCATGAGTTTTAATTGTAAATTATGGACCAACACAAAAATTACATAAAGCGCCAAAAACCAACAAAAACAATAACAAGAAAACAGGCAATGAATGCGTCCTAACCACTCTTACCACCAAGGAGTGGTACCCTGTACCAAGAGAGAAAATCAGACGTTTCAGATGCACCAAGAGCATCGAAAGACATTAATCTACTATAAGCAAAATTCCAGCCGTAAAAAGGAAAGAATGGGAAACTAACCTACATGCTTGAAACGTTTTAAAATAAAAATAGTCATGTTTTGACGATTTTGATTTTTCACTTTTGTGAAAGATCTTCCAGCTGTGCTACAAAACTTAATCTTTTGAATATATTTTGAAAGATCTCCTTGCTAACTGATTTTTATAAGTTAAAGTGGGAATTGCTAGATTTCCTATCTTGAGTGAAGGTTGTCAATAATACTCACGGTTTCTAAAATTAGTAAATATTCTTACATTTAAGTAAAATACCAGGAAAGAGCATTTTATATCTTTCGCCACAATGTTTTCTAGCTTTCTTGTAGATGTTTGAGAAATAATTATTTAATTCGTGCATACAATTAGACTAACAAGTTTATTCAACTACGCCACTGGCAATGCGACGACAGCAACCACATCGCACAACCGCGCTCGCCACCACATCCGTCCGAAGTCCGAGTCTACTCATCGTCCATAGACCAAGTTGTGCACATGCCATAATTATACGCTTGATGGCGCTGGGCTGGCAGCGATGATTACGTAGCCGCCTTTGTTGTTGTTTATTCATTAATGAGTGCAACACAAAGCGGCGGGCGTCGTCCTGTGTTTCAGTGTGAGTACTTACCGCAAAACACATATACAATTACATATATCGCACGCATACACTTACACACACACACATACAGACATATAGCGAGCAACACTCTATAAGCATTTTGCAGTTCCTATGCCCTTTATGCGGGCCCTGTCACTTACACGCAAAATTTAGCAAAGCGCTGCAATAGCGAGGTGTTGTGTTCGCTTCTCACCCGCATCATGTGTATGTGTGTTTGTGTGTGTGTGTGTGTATGTGAAAAGTCTTTGTTGTACTGAAATTGCATATTTTGCAGCTTGATAGCTCATTACGCTGACACTTGATTGTTGCACGAACCAGCCAGCAGGAGCAAACAGCAGACAGCAAGAGTTGCCACCAAATTTCACTAGTCGACACGGGAGGCAACCTTCAGTGATTAGGGATGTGAATCCATGGCATTCTTGCCAGTTCTCAAAAGCATAAATATAAGTGTCTAGTAATGTAATTGTATTTAACTCTTAAACGTTTTAATGAAAATGATACGCCAATGGAATTCAACGTGTGCACTCTATTTGTTTTTAGCCTATTAAAATGCAAATTTTCGCACGAATAAATTTATCAAATTTACAACTACTGATAGAAAAACACAAGCTACACAAGCTTCATAACAAGTTTTAATGTTGACTTTTTCGTATTTTGTTTACATATTATAATTTACTGATGTGGTTGGTGCTTTCTTTAGTAATGATAAAATAATATTTTTAACGTGAACGAAATCGGCTTTTAAAACGAACAAGAGGAAAATATCATTTTATACTAGCGCGAAATTGTAATTGATATCTGTTTCGTGAGCTGAGCACGCGCTCATCGCCAATGTTTGTTTCTTTCAACAAAGGCGCTTAAGTGTTATTATTGGCCATACACACACACATATACATTTACAGACACACACGCACATGCACACAGATATATATGTAGATAAGTAGAGAACCTTACCTAGTGCTGGCCGTGACGAGAACCTTTGGCAACGCTTCGCGCTTTTCCCTGCATTGCCAACGACATTAAAAATCCATTTAGCGTGACGCTCAATGCAGCTTTAGCTGGTTGGCGAGGACGGTGAGGAGCAGTGTAGCAGGCAGCAAGAGCATCTCGTCATGGTGACTGCGAATGGGGCAAAGACAACGAGCAGCATGGGTACCAGCCACACCCATAACAGACGATAGCGCCCCCGCACGCTAATAACCCATTGAGTGTCTGCAACTTTGCCAGTCATTGTTATTCAAGGGGAGTTGCGTTGCAGCAGGGATGGCGCGGCATTTATTGAGTTATTTTTAAATTTGCCGCAGGAATTTGTTAACTAGAAAAACTGAGTGCAAACAAATGGAGCTTTTAAAATTTAGTGCACTTAGCCAGCTGCCAGCTGCTAACTGAGCTTTCATTAGCCATCTAATTGCAATTGAAATCTGGCCAGGCACTAAAGAGCATCGTCATCGCTGCATCTGATCGTTGGCAGCAAATTGAAGATTTTCACTTTTGACCAGTCAGCAGCTCATTTGTGTGTGTCTCTCATATGTAATTAAATGCTAACCGTGCCACGCCCACTCTGAGCACGCTCTACTGATAATGCTGTCCCTGATTAGGCGCAATTAACATGCTCCACGCACAACGCTGACGTGGACATCAAAGCTGGCCATGCAACGCCCACAAATGCCTCCCCCAGGGGCCCCAAAATGAAGCTTGGTCAGAGAGTGTGGTGTGCTGCACTGAAGCTAATCAAGTGGTTTAATTGGAAAGCAAACTTGGATTTAATGGTCACACCATCGATAAATGTGTCTGTGTGCGTTTGTGAGTGTGTCCATTCAAAAAGGATTAGGAACACTTGCCAATTTACAGCCTTGCTAGCAAATGTCTATCCTGGGATGCTTTTAGCTTTGTAATATATAGTATTTAATGAAGTGTAATTTTAAGAAATCCTTAACCAACTATTCGTTGGATTAGGTAACGTTCGATTTAATTTTGTGTTCTGCCCGGCAGAAAGTGAGGTTTGGTTTCCATAATTCTTTGAAAGATACGCTCCTGGTCGTTAAATAATTGATAAATAAAACAAATATAAATGTAGAGCAAAAACAATTGTTGGACATTGGTATATATATAGGATTATTAATAATTGTTTTATTATGCATTTGCAGCATTTGTGAAATATTTTCATTAGCTTAATGGCATAATTAATAATTAAGCACCCAAGTTTAAATTTTTAGTCAATCTTGGAAATATAGGTCAAATATAGGTTAAATATTCTCTCAAATGAAACCCCAAACCATATTCAATACATATTTTACATACATTTATCTATCTGAGTATATATTTAAGCAACAAAGTTATACTCACTGAGCAGTTTGCTTTTATTTGTCCAACAACTTTTTCTAAATACGAGTAAATGAAATGTTAAAGATAAAGCTCCCTTTGAAAGTCGGTGAACGTCATGAAAAGGTAACCAATGGAAATCAAGTTAAAAGGCTTCGCACGGGCCAATGCGCTCCTTTTGGACTCTGGAAACTTATCTCACCTGGCTTGCGCAATCAAATACCATACAAAAACAAAGCGATCCAAAGAGAAGCAAAACGTAAAACTAGCTGCAGCATTTATTTTGATTTCTTATACAAAAATAAAAAGAATAGAGCAGCGCTAACTTTTAAAACTTAATTTATATGCACGCACACACAGGCAGCAGAAAGCACTACAGAGACATACCCGAGGATTCAACTTACGCCATAGAGGAATTTAAAGCGTGCTCGTATACACACACAAAACACAGACACACGGGCACACACACACACACACATCTACCCACAGAGGCAAAGGCGTTTGGATGAAGCTGAACACAGCAGCTGGAGTCCAATTTCGGACCTGCGTGTAATATTTTCAACTTTTTATTTATTTCAACTTTTATTTTTATTCTCCTCTTTTTTCAATTTATTTCAATTTTGACGCTCTTTTAGTTTGTCGTTTTTTGTGTGGCCTGTGACTTTAGTTAAAAATTTACAGAGCGCAAACAAAACAAATTTATGGTCTGACAACCTAAAGGGTTCCTCTGTCTCTGCGATGCGTCAAATCTACGCCTGATGTTTTCTTATGTTCCAGCAATCGGTTTCGTTTCAGTTCCAACAAATTTATAGGACTTTGAATTTGATTTAAGATGCTAAATTAGAGCATCAATAAAATAGCAAAAAAAAGCCAAAAAAAATGTTTTCTATCTTCCACCTCCAAATATCCTTACTTATGTTCAGGCTGGAAATTCATTCATTCTTCAAAGGAGAATACTTTTAAACACTTATGATAAGTTAAGATTGTCATTTGTCTGTGGTTGTTTTAATAACAATCGATCAATTTAAGATAACCCTTTTTATAGATATTTAAATTTGCATGTCTAAATATGTATATTTATCCCCTCAGTCAGGGCTTAAGCAAATAATAATATAATAATCATGATATCAAAAATGAATTGAAAATTCGAAATGTAGAATTAATTCATTTTGAGAAAGTGAAAAGAAAGTCCCAAAGCGCTGATAAATTTATGTCGAAAAACAGCTGTTGGATCTGAAATGACGCAAGCTACACTTCAAAGGGAGTGTTGACCAAACCGACTAGGCATAATTTGATTAAAGAAACGCTGCACACATATTGGGAACTCGGTGGCAAACTGTTTGTAATGTTCAGTCAAAAACAAAATCACACACTCACACAAATAGTGCCTGGATGAATGAAATAAATTATCGTAACAATGTCAAATATTTGACTAGTACAATTGCTTTAGCCCAGCCGTAGTTAAAGGAATCAGTGTGCGGCGCTTTAAAGTATGCAACAATAAATTGCATTTTGCGCTGACAGCCGAGCCCAAGAAATGGCAGCCTTGCAGAAAGGAAAACTCATTACAAATGACTGCATTAATTTCAACTCGAGCGAACAAATGAAGCTTCAGAGACTGCCGGGCAGGCAGGGGCATGGCCAATACTAAGGAGATGCGGTAGGAGACTTACAACGGTGGGTTGAGTAGGCGTGGTATAAAGAGTGCTGTAAAGGGCAACAAAGGTAAAAGGCAAACGACAGCCACTTGAGTTGCATTTGTGCGCGCCAGGAAAATGCAATTAAAAGGCGCATCAAGTGCGCGATGCCAAATGGGCGTGGCAAACGCCTTGAGCATCATGCAACAGCACAGTGCAAGTAATTTAATAAGCACCAGCACCAGGCAAGGATTACACAACACAAAGAGCATGCCAAGTGTCTCGCTCAAGATTGAAATTAAGTACCAAAAATGTGACTACAAAATGCAATAAAATGTATACTCCATACCAAAGTGCGAGGCCATACGAAAAGTGAATTATTTAGTTTTCCAATTTTGTATTCTCTTTTCTGGTATTGAACAATATTATTGGGTCTTTTATTGTTCGTGCCACGGGCAACTCCATAGTCTCGACCGAGAAGTAGTGTAATATCCAGATTTCGTACAAATGTAGTCACTAAATTTTTTCTCAATGAGCGATAAAAAAAAAGTAAACGTTTCACATTATTATCTCTGTTTAAATGGGCGCAAAATTTGGGTTTGAATTTATTTTGAGCTTTCCTTCCTAATAGAAAGAAGATCATCCGATCTGAACAATACAAGAATGTATATATCAATACAGCTTTTTAAAACACTTTAAGATATACCAAAATATATTTCACATGCTTAATACTTCAATCCCTTAGTTTACTTCAATAATTAACTTTTTGATTGATTAGTAGTAGCGATTGGATTACATAGAGGATTAAAATCCAACCAGAACTGCTTGATCTCATAATCTATTAGCTCAGAATATCTCTTGAACCCGTTAGGCCCACCAACTTCAACACCATATACAATTTCCGTGACCTGTGCATTGAGGGAATATAATACATAAAGCCTCCGAAGCTTGGTGGCTGCAAAAGGGTTAAATCGACGGACAGCTGTTTCTGCTGATTAATTGCCCAAACGCAAGACACGCAAATTAAATTAGCCAATAAACGGCGGGCGGTCCGTACGCAAAGCCGGACCCAAAGCTGTAGCCTGTAGTCGGTGCTGTGCAGTCGCCCCAGCGAGCGAACCGTGAAAGTGCCAACTTAGAAATTTGGTTTTTATTTTCGCCAAAAGGTTACAACATTAAAAACAAATGAAGCCCTAATGGACTACGAATGCACAGTGCCCCAGAGCCATAGTCTGACTCTGGGCCAGAGCTTGTAGCAAGTCTGGCATGGAACCCGGCACGGCACAAATAATTGGCTTAATTTTTAATTGACGCGAAATTAATAGCCTCGGCCAAATGCGGGGGTGCGCTGGATGTTGCCATTGAAAATGAAAGGCAAAAACAAGGGTCATCGATGGAGAACTGTGCCCATTCACAGATCGAAAAAGAAGAGCCAAAACATACTTACAGCTGGAGGATTCTTAAATGCGCTGCCTTTAAATGTATTTCTTTATATTTTAAGAAACATTTACAAGAATTTTAATAAATTGTTTTATTCGCTTTCAAAAAGCTAGATATTTCACAGAAATGTACGAAAGTTTATTTAATGATTACTAATTGATTATTAAAAAGCAGGTAAAGTGGGGCCAAACTTCATAGCAAAGTTATTAGACCCACGGCTGTTTTTATTTAATATATACACTCACTTAACTATATAAAAATTGAAAAACTTCCCTGTGGCGGAGTTGGGCGGCTTAGTCGAAGCTAAAGTTCATTCGAGCTGGGCTCATTAGCGTTCTGGTCAAAATTATTAATAGCAGTCGTAGGTGGGAGCGAGCCACGCCCACTTTGCGCACGGCACGGCTGCAATTAAGCAGCTGTTAAATTTAATTAAGCTTCAGCTTGTCTAAGCCTTTTCCACGTACCCTGAACCATTCTTAATCACAGCCCACGCTAATCAGCATGCGTGTGTGTGTGTGTGGGTAAAAGGTGTGCTTGGCCAGGTGCCTGGCAATCTGTGTATGCGCAGGTGTGCGCGTGTGGGTGTTTGTGTGTGTGCTTCGGGGCAAACTTTTCAACTTTGCGCGGCGCAAATGTTAAGCGTGAAACTTTTTTTCGTCAACATCTTGGAAGTTGGCCCAAAGCGCACCCAACTTTTCGCATAACGGAAACGGAAATACACGTCAAGTGTGTGGATAGGTGTCTCGCTCCCTGTGTCTGTCTTCCGACCGCTTCATTTCTTTTCATAGTATAACTAGCTGAACACAACAGCAACAACAACAACAACAACCTAAACGCAAACAACTCGAAACAACTATTTATTTAACTGCCAACATTTTGGGCGCTCGGCATCAAGATTCATCAGCTGATAAACTTTAATTAGTGGCAGGTGCGGACTTTCCATATATTTATGTATATCTATATATTGAGCATGTCAAAGATATAAAGAACGGAATGCAAAGAGCAGCAAATTCATCACAAGTAAGAGTAAATTGCAAAAATGGTCTTAGTTCTGTTTGGATACGTAAAATAAAATTATTCGATTGTAGACAAATTAGGGACTATTTTATATTTTGTGCAAACACCATTTCTTAAGGAGTTAAATAATATATTATGTTCCGTTTTTATTTCGTTCAACAAAAATTACAAATATATATATAAACAACAAAAACATTGGGGCTTTAGGTACAACACGCATGAAAAAAAAAACAAAACAAAACAAAATTGTATTCTCACCAGCACCATATTCCACATCTTCAGCTTAAGTAGAGTCTAAATGAAAAGTACACAACTTGAAAAAGGAGGAATAAGCAATAAACGATTAATATGTTAAAATTTAATGAAAATGAGCTGCTCAGTTTTTGCGTGCTTCAATGTTAAAAACGTAAACGAAAATAAAAGATGTAATATGCATATATCTAATTTAGTTTCTAAAGTGTGATCCAATTTGAGTATAGCTGTAGCGCTTGCTTGGCTTCAGTAGTTTGTAATACTTTATTAAAGTGCAGATATTTTTACCGCATGTCAAGTTAGTAATCTGCCATTTATGCCATTGTAGTGCTGACAGCCCTTGTTATGCTCATTAGCAACCCTTATCCCTTGGGGTTTTCAGCTATCAACGTTAAGTATGCTATTTATATGATTATTTACATTTAGTTCAAGCACTCTGCCTTTGGGTTGGGGGGTTCTGGCTAATAAAACGTGGCTTATACGCGAAGCAAAATATGTGCGATTAGATTACACTGAAATGATGTTGTGTTTACCTTTACCGCAGTTGCTGTCGAGCCCGCGGGCACAGCTCCTTAATGGGGAAAACTGCAGTGCAGCAAAAGGCATTTATTCTTGACAGGCGCCGACAAGTAGGAGATACGAAACAGAATCAGAACAGCCACTTAAATACATAGTTGATATATTTTACATACACGAAATTGGTTTTTAACCGAATTTCAGAGGACAACCAGGCAGTGCCTTGGACTGAGACCAGAGCCCACAGCCCAGACCCAGACCCGGGCCTACACCACAGAGGCTCGGAGACCGATTCTTTTGCAGAGCCTCTCGAGAACTGAGCAATTTCATTTTACAACTGTGGTTGTTTTTTAGCGTTCGCAATGCGCCATTTAATGTAAATCGTAAATTTAAAATGTCATGTAAAATGCTGGTTGTGGGAGGTGATGCTTTGTGGGCGTGGCCACGGCTGTAGCCGAACAGTTGACAGCATGCGCCACTTAAGCGCGCAGCAAGTAGAAGACGAGAAAAAACACAAACAAAAACAATGAGGAAAAACCAGTGAAAAATGTTATTAAAACCAGTTGGCTGTGATTGCGCAAAAGGACGAACAGGACGACAGCGATGAGAACGGACAAGCTGCAACATTGCGCAAGGCGACGCTCTTCAATCATGCCACACTTTAAGACTTACTTTTTCAAATATTATTCTGAGTCATTTCATCAAGCAAAAAAAAAAAAAACAGAAAGCTAGTACGTTCTATGGTTCGACTTGTCGATATCCTGTAATAAACGGCTGTAAGGTTCGGTGATCCTGGTTTCCATAGCTACGGACCCAGTTTTGGACTCGTATCTTATTTCGCCTAATTACTCTCAATTTTGAATTTAGCTATAAAATGTATAAATTTAATTAATAATCCATACATATTATTAATAACTTTATTTATTATTACCTACATATTTAAATATTTTCAACAATATTTTCAAATAGAATAAATATTATTTTTTGAACCCAACCATTTTGAATAAAATATACCTGGCTTTTTTTTACAGAACAATATAATGCAGACGGGCAAAACACTATCAAGTGCAATTAAATTGTGTATGAATAAATATCTTTTTTTGTTTATTTACAAAATCAGCAAACTCCTGTGCAAAAAAGAACACGTTTGAGCCTCTGCTCTCAGAGAAATATGATCAATAAGTCAGTTGATGCCGAAATCTCGTAATCTACGCACACATAGGTTAAGTTTCTCTTCTTCTTCAAAGTTTCTCATTAAATGTAATTAACACATAAAATACATCCAAACTTATACAAATAAAATAAATAAAATATAGTTTATCTAAGCTTTGCATATTCATGATTCGACATATTCTCCAATTCGGGCTTATTCCATGCAAAATAAATATGTCGAAAATTAAACTTTTTATACATCAAACTGCTCTGTTTTTTCAAGTTTTGTCACCAAACCCGGCAGTTACGAAATTCATTCTTCCCCTTATGTATCTGGAAACCCTATACAAATCGGAGTATTATGTTATATGGTTCCTATATTATAAGCATATTTGTCAGACTCTGCAAAAAGCAACATAGCCAATTTTTGTCATGCTAATAATTATAAGTTTTTCCATAATTTATTATGAAAGGAAAATAAAACCAATAAGCTTTTTAAAGATAATAAAGCAGTGCATGTAATTTTATGCTCATACTTGTAGCTCGGTATTTTGGTATAAGAGCTTGTATTTCCAAACAAGTATTTCGATAGTTCAAATTAAGTTGAATGTGAATCGCAGATCATAACACTTTGATGACATTGGGTGACTGCATGAAACAAGGGGCGCGACTTAAGCTATGAGTTTGGTTTTAATAGAATTTTATGAACTTAAGTAAAGTCGTGTCCAAATCTCAAGCAGATTACATGCACTACAGACGCGCGCACACACACACATATATATACAATAAGATACACTGGGAGAAGACTTTTTGACTTAAGCAACAGCAAAAAGCTTTTAAAAAGGCTAAGACCGCCCATCGGAGCTGGTGGACTGCAGGACGAGTGTGAGTGCGTAAAATGGCAGTTAATCGTGACCACGTAGCAGGACTATTAATAAAAGCGTCTTTAGCCTCTACATTTTGTGGACATCTTGGGCTACGCCGCTGTTGCAACCCGGAACCCAAAAAAAAAGGAAAAAACATGAAGACGAACACAAGAACAAACACAAAACCAAGAAAAGCGGCGCATCATTAATTTTACGCAGTACAACTGTCGAGCCTTAAAGACACACACACACACACACACACACACATGCGAGTTGTGTGTGTTGCAGAAAAATGGCAAAAGGCAAACTTAATAACAACAAAATGGCTTTTGCGGCTGCCTGGGCCAACTCACATTGCCTTAGGCAACAATTTTGTAATTTATCATTGCACAAATACACACAGACCGCCTAGACAAATTCACACACAAACACACACACGCCTGCATTTGTGTGTGTGCTTGTGTGTATGCAGTTGTTGTTGATTTGTTTGTTCTTCACAAATGAACTTTACAGCTAAAAGCTATCCGAATTGACCTTACTATTTAACCTGACCCTGGAACTTGGAACTAATAGTGTACGCGATTTTGAAACAGATAGATGTATTAAGTAAAATTATTTTTACTATATATATAATTTTTATTTTTCAAGCCATATTTAATTTTAATTGTTATTTATTGCATACCTTCGTTTTTTTCATTGTGTGTTAACAACAGCTTCACAAGCTCACAAATATTGACTATATATATATATTATATATTGAGTACATTGTATATTAAAGCAAATTTTTAAATATTTTGAATTTACAATGTGCTAATGTGTAACTTTTCATTGCAATTTTACATTGTATGGATTGACTACTCTATATAAATCAGGTATTTTATCTGGTTTGATTTAAATTTTATGTGTGTTAATGAAATTTAAAGACAACCGGCCCTACACAAGACTCCTGACTCACATGTGGGTTAACTAACTGCCTAAATACACATTTGGAAGCTCCAAAAACCCTTACAATATTTGTAACAAAATCGCCTGCAGCGTGGCAGAAACAGATACAAAGACCCGCAACAAACAAAAAATTGCTTTGAAATTAAATAAATAACTGACTGAAATGGCTTGGCGGGACGCCGTTGGCAGCGTAGTGGGGGTGGGCGGTAGGTTAGCCAAGAGCGACACGTCAAAGTCAATGCGTTCACACTCATGGCAACGCCCCACTCAAGCCCAGAAGCCCCCTCTGGCAGTCGCCCTCTCTTCCTTTAAAACCCATTGAAATAGAATCCCATTCTAATTGACGTGTCTTTGGTCAAATGTAGCAATTTTCGGCTTGGTATATATTTTTTGACTATCATGCCACCCGACACAGGACATGCGACAGCAGCGCACGACTGCACTCCGAATGGGTGTGTGTGTGCGCGATTAAGTGCTGTATGTGTGTGTGCGAGTTTACGAGCCAAACTTTCTTTCGCACGTGCTCTGTTGCTCTCGAACGAGCAGTTGGCCGAATCACTCTTTGCCTGCGCTTGCTCTGGCCTCAGCTGATTTTCCCCATTTTTCAACTGTTCGCCGCAATTCCTGACTTGCGGCCTGGTCATTTCCTCTCTGTTTCTTTTTTTTATGCAGCATTTTATTTTATGCTTTTGATTTCCGCTGCGCTACGACTCGTTTTCTAATTAGCTGCGCGGGACAATCGCTGCTGCTTATAATTGGCCACGTAAGACGCGTTAAGTCTCTTAACAAATGCTTAACGCAGCTCGGCCAGCTGTCCTCACATAGGCTTATGAAAAACAGCTTAGTCTGACCCGAAAATCGTCTTCGTTTTGCCATTTGCATATTGTTTTGTGCTTGCTGAACTTTAACACAAAATGTGTTGCATACTTTGCAGCTTTATGCAAATACCATTATCAACGAGCAGGACGACAGGTCTAGGACCCTGAGCAGGATGAGAACACACGCCACTCTTAACCACAAATAGAAATAAACACGACATTCCTTGAACAGTTTTTTTTAACTCAGCTCAGCGCAGCGTTTCTTCCGATGAAGATGAAGTTGAAGAGGACGCAGAAACAGGGGCAGGCTTCTTTTCGGGGCACGCATATGACGCGCTGACACCAAGAACAACAAGGACAACAAGCATGCAAGGCATGTCCCTTAGAAAATATGAAAATGTAAAACAAAAATCTGGCAAAAACTTTTCTAATTTAAAACTGCCAAAACAAAAAAAAATAAAAGGAAGTAAAAATAAAATAACGACAGGAAAACGCAGCAAAGGGCGCGCAAAACGAATGAAACGAGTCAGCTTGGAAGATTTGAAGCAAATCTTTATAACATTTACCATACCATACTTACCATACTCTTCATAACTTATATTAAAGAACAAAATGACACTAAACGTGTAGATGTCGAGCGCATAGAAAGTTGCTTCTATCAGTATTTACATGAATGTTTTCAAAATGAGGTTTCATAAATAAAAGCTTCATATATATAAATATATGACTCTAAAAACAGAAATATAGAATATTAAAATTTTATAATTAAGCACCACTTAACTTAACTATGTAAGCATAGTTCATTGACAAAAATCATATTTTGGATATTTACATAAATATTTAGTAAATGGTTGAATGATTTTTCACACTTTTGGATGAAGAGGGTATTTACAGCTTCATTACTTAGTATGCGGCTTGGTTCCAAGTGTAGTTGACATCTCGTAGAGTATGCAGTGAAGACAACTCGCAAAAGATGTCTGTTGACAGAGGAAAAGTGAAAGTCTTTTGTTTTTGCTTGCCTATGGATGGGGTGGCTCAGTGCACATGTTGATGAATGCGAGGCCAAAGAGATTCAACTTTCTAATTTAATGCGACAGTCAGACAGATAACTTCAATGACAAAGACAAAAGCATATGGCAAATGGCAAATGGCGGACGGCAAACGGAGCCAGACTCGAATATGCCAGCTCACAGCCATATAAGTTATATTGCAGGAAAAAATATTTAGGCAAGCGACGTGGCGTATGCGCAATGCGTGCTTGTCATCCAATCTGTGCAACTTTTGCCGTATTGTTGCCAGACAGTTGAATACTCAAAACATTATATTTGTATGATGAATGTGTGAGTTTTAAATTGAAAATTAAAAGTCAAATGCATAGAAAAAGAAACAAACAATATCGTATGCGTATGTGTGCAACGTGGCGTATGTGTGATAATTATATATTAAAGCAGCCACACACTTAATAAATCAACAAAGTATGTAATGAACATGTTGAACATCATCCAACAACTAATTTCACAATGGAGTATTCGGTCGATTCCAATGACCAAATATTCATACATTTGTTTTGTTTCCTTAAACGGGCCGTCATTATACAAATTATATTATTATAGAACAAAAATATTTTTATTAAAACGCACTTATTAAACAATAAATATTCAGTATTTGGGTTAATAAATTATATTTTATTATTATTAAAGAATTATAATAATGCTGAGATATTTGTAAGCGGACATTGCTTTGGTAGATTTCAAGAAATACGTTTTGAAATTTCAATTTTATGGATTCCATTTATAGGGGGCTACAAGCCCCTTTTGTAATTGTTAACTTTTTTGAGGTCTCTTGCCTTTTGAAGACCTTTCCGATTCTAATTAACTACCTGCCTGACAATGTCCGGCGGCAGCATGAAATTGCTTTTACGCAATGGAATCTCACTGTACAGCCTGTCGACGGGTGAGCGGGTGTCATAAAGTGAGGGCGACTGGCAGATGATGGCGCAAGTACCGAATACACACGACAGCGTAAACAACCAGAGGAAGAAGCGATCCAGGACCATGGACACAAATTTCCAATCTTCGACAATCTGTGAAAAAAAAATAAAAAAATCATTTACGTTTTGGAAACCTCGCAAGACTAGGCCAGGAGTAAAGCTGCCACTTTAAGAACCTTAAGAATTTTTTAATCAGTTTTGATTTTGTCAGATCTCGTAAAACATAGACGTGCTGGAGGTTAGGGACGAGAAATTGTCGTATAGTGCTGCCAAATAAATTGATTTCAATTGAAGCCATAAATTTCGTTTGCGTCTGTCTTTCAATAAACTTGAAGTGTAATAAAAATATAAAGTTATGATTTAATATTTTACAATTCCATGTTGTACATTTGAAACTCATGCCTCTTATGCCCACTCTCTCTCTCTCTCTCTCTCTCTCTGTCTCTCTCTCTCCTTTTACTCACTCCATCTGTCTGCGTGGTGCTCAAGCTGAAATTCGGGCAATAAACAATAATGGGATCGAAAGAAAATGGCTTGTAAATGTGCACGGCAGAGCCCAGAGTTCTGCCAGACGCCAACAATATGACAGGCTAAACAATATCAACAATAACAGCCATAATAATTCGAATACGAATACGAATTCAGCACTCAGCTTCAATCTGTGGTCCTCGGTGGTTCTCAATAAAAGTGGGCAACAAAAGGTTGGGACTCCGCCGAGCCTGCAGTGTTCAGTGTAGCCCATACTACACACTCATAGCCCTACCCAGTACCCACCTCGTTATCCTTGTCGGCATCCTTGATATGCTGCGCAATAAATCTGACCGCACGCAATGCCTGCAGCACTTCGGGTGTTAAGTTGCGCGGTATCACATTGTCAGAATCTGTCAAGTCTCGTGGCGAGCACATGAAATTGCAAAAAATTGAAATAAAATATTGGAATAATAAATAAATGGAGATGCCAGTGCGCCGCCCCTCGGGCAAATAGCAACTCTAAATCTACAATTGAATGTGTGCGCATGTGTGTGTGTGTACGCGTGTGTGTGTGTAAGCGTGTGTCACATGTGCATAGAAAAATATTCTGGCCTAAGCGAAAACAAGCCCCACAGGCTACAGCAACATTCGCAGCTTCAAGTTCCAAGTCCGCTGCTCAGCAACATCAGCAATAACAACACCAACAGCACACACACACACACATATACACAGAAACACACACAACAACAGTACTGAATTATGACTGCCAGTTTTTATTTATGAGTAACCGTTTGTTGGTTGAGCATGGAAGCATATATGTGAAGCTTGTAACATTTATTGACCAAAGCAATCAATTGAATATCCTAGTTTGCACATCAATCGAATTTTATTTTCTATATATAAACCACAAAGAAGGATTCCATCAGCTGATCTACTTTAGTTGCACTTCCCTATAGCGACATTTCCTTACGTAACTTTCTCCTATCTCAAATTTGTTGCAAAGCTCAGATTTTACTTTAAAGGGTGTTATTTATTGTAAGATGAGAAATCATTATAACAGAATCGAGAATAACATAAATAGAACATGCATAACTTAAAAAAATATATATATACATATGTAGAAGCTCCAATATATTTATATTTGTATAAAATAAATTTGGAATAATTATTAACAATGTAAGATCCCGGCAACTAAAGCATTTCAAATTCCATTTATGACCAACTTCTCCATTTCTTAATCTTTTGGGCTCTCAAAAAAAATCAAAAAAAAATATTCTGCGATAGCCTTTTCTATCCTAGAAGCTTGATAAATCGACTTTTCAGTAAAATCAAAATAACTTAATTATTATTATTAATATTATTCTTGTGAATATTATTACATTCTTTAGGCCAATAATTCATTAAATGTTATTATAATACATTTTAAATAGCAATAATGAATGATTGTTGGTTATTATTTTATAAATAAAATATAATTACGAAAAATGAAAAAAATGCTGCTAATAATAATTGTATTATATTTATTTCACCAAAATTAAAAATTGTCTATCGCAGTTTGCAGAGTGAATTCATAAGATTTAAACTTTTCTGTCTACTCTGCACTTAGATAATGCAAAGTTCGTGCTATTCACTTGGGCAGTTTTGACGCATGGCCTGTTTTATTATCCGCAAACACAAACACACACAGACACACACTCACGCTCTTAAATATAACCACATGGGCGTTATTTGTCATCAAAGCGTCACATCATCGCCACAACCATCAAAATTGTCCGAAGCTATCAGAATTGAGAATGCCCAACAGCATATTCGTTGCCGTTTTATTGCATTATTTGGTTATTTTTATTTCATTTCAATTTCGGCTTTCGGGTCGCGGTTAGCCGCGAGTGTTGCAAAATATTTGTGGTTTTAAGGGCCGACAATCCCCCCACTCATACTCGAACCCATGTTCAAACTCACCCACTGAGTGCTGTATGCCATTATCGTAAGCGCCGTCCTGGCTGTCTTTAAACTCGCTGGGAAAGTCGCTGATGCTGTCGCTGAAATAAAAAGCACCCACATACACACAAACAAAAACACAGACACACACAAATAGGCAATGGTAAGGTTAGTTAGGTGAAAGGTGAACCCTCGATATGGAAAGGGAAATACTTACCGTACATCGATCTCGTTGGTATAGCCATTGCTGGGCGTCGAATCGTCGTAGTCGGGCAGAGTGTACTGAGTGCGTCGCATCATCATCAGCTTGGGCATGAAGTGCAGGAACAATTTGCGAACTAGCGGCGACATGTTGTGGGTCGATGGGGACCTGTCAGTGGGTAGGTCGATTGATTAACCAACAATAAACAAGAAAGTTTGGCTATCTTCGGCGTGCCAAAATATAAATACCCTTGTTGACTTAGAAGTGCCTTTTGTTATTTTTATCATATGGAATTCCTATATGATTCGGTTTTGGGAATACTGAAGCTTGTAATTGTTAAGTTTGGCTTGGTTATCTTGAAAAACAGAAAACTTATCTATATTTAATCTCAGTTTTGCAACAGACAGACTAACATAACTATCTCTATAAGCTAATCTGTTATTTCTGATTTAAAAGCTTAGGTCTTGAGGTGTCAGAGATGGCACCTTCTACGTGTTCCATTTAAAATACCCTCTACAAGGGAGTAAAAAGTCAGAGGCACTAGCCCAGTGAGTAGATTAACTGCTAATCATCAGAGTCAGAGCACTCACCTGAAGTGTATGTTGAGCACGCAGACCGTTGTCCAAACAGACAGAGAGACGAGTATCATGGTAAAGAGTAGGTACTTGCCCAGCAGGGGCACCGCCAACGATGTGGGCGGTATTATTTCGGCCAATAGCAAGAAGAACACAGTCAAAGACACGAGTATTGAAATACATAACGTAACCTGTCAACGAAATATTTACACAGTTTCTCTCTCTCTCTCTCTCTTGCTCTCTTGCCTCGCTGGCTCAAAGTGCCTATAGGCAAAGCCTTTTGTTTTGTTTCAATAACAACGACAACAATGACAAGAACACAGCATAAACAAAATAATAACATGGACGAACGATTTACCAATCATTATTAATTATAGCCAATTACATATCAATTACGCCACGTAAAACAATAACTCGACTTCAACAATTGATTTTTCATAATTAATTCAATTTAATTCACATTAGTAAACAATATTAGGATTAACATAAATAATAATTAAAAATAATAATAAGTTACATTAAAGACATCGCAAATCGTGGAATCAGGCAAAACACTCACACAATTTCTTTACTCCGACCAACAACCTCGTCGACATTTCTATTTCTTTTAAAATACCTTCAATGAGGCGATATTCTTCTCAAATAGCTATAAGTGTGACAGAAACCTTGGCAAACAGTTTCTTATTAATACATCCCAATTTGGTTAAATTAATATACCCCTCCTATATATTTCAAATATCCAAACCCAACCAGTCTGATTCTTTTTTTATTTGACACAGAGCTTTTGCTGTAATAAGTCTGTGTTGATCTTTAAATATTTTCTAGCACACAATATTATCAAAAAACTAGAAATAAATTCGATGGTATTGTAAACATAATTTTTTTGAATTAAAAATAGCTTTTACATTTACGTTTCATCCCAAGTCATTCTATTAATGATACTAAGTATAAAATACTTTAACTTTTCAAAAAATAAAATAATATTACTTTTACTATGACTTGAAATTTGATTTTCAAAAAACTTGCTCTTATTTACTTTTTTCATAATCACAACATTTTATTCCTATTGGAATATTTTATCTGTCATTACCCCATCAAATTTATTTATTTTGTTAATTTTCAATTATTCTTGTGATGATCGCAATTATTTACTATAATGTTTTGCTAATTTAATACTCCAAGCAAATGATTGATTCAAACGAGCCAATAAACAAAAATAACAACAACAGCAAACATCACGTATGATTGTGTGTGTGTGTGTGTGTGTGTGTGTGTGTGTGTGTGTAGTGCGTAGTTGTGTGTTGTAGGTGCGTGTAATTAAGTGCCTTTATATGTAGGTCAATGTGTGAAATAGTGTGTAATTACGGGACACTTGATATGGGAAAATTCAATTTGATTTCGATTCGAACTCGGTTTGTATGCATTCGATGAAATTTACGTTATGAGATTTCAATACTCAAAACAGCACAAATGATATTCGACGCAAATTTGAATTTGAATCCTTTTTGGAAATATATGACGTGAATATATGTGTGCTGCACGATTGAGGGCAATTGTTCTGCTTGTAATGCCACGAATCAAAATGCACCTGGAACTCTGTGATCTGAAGACAAATGTTTATTGCAATTACTTAATGGAGGATATTCGATAATAAAGTAGGCTAAAATGGAGAGCGATAGCAAAGAAGTAGACAACTCTTGTGGAAAGTAAGTTGAGCTCTTATGGTAGGTCTTTAACAATTTCAACTCAGAGCGTTTCTACCAACATTCGATTAAAGCCAATTTTCATTAGCAAACTAACTAAAGAGCTCAGCTTTATAAGAATTAGTCGTAGCTTGAATAGGAGTTTGTTAATGATACAATCTCTAAAGTGCATGAGGGAAAAGAATATATAGAAACTTATTGATATATTCAGAGTGATTTTTTAGTGTTCTTAGTTAGTTGTATGTAGGTAAAAGAATAAATTTACAATATATAATACAAATGCAAAAAATGAATAGTCATCTACATATATTTTAAGAATAGGCAGATACCTTAGATAATGAAAGATTTCCATCCAAAAATAATTCCATCTACATACTTGGGTATAACAACATGCCACATGCAAAAGTTTAAGCCCCGCACATTGTCAAAAGTCCAAGCATTTCTTTTGCAGTTCCCTTTTTTTTGCATTCTTACCTTTTCGCCCGAATCGCTGGGCAGATAAAAGACCAACACGGTGAGAAAAGTTAATGCCACGCAGGGCACAATCAAATTCACCGTATAAAACAACGTTTTGCGGCGCATGGTCAACTTGAAGGTAATATCTGCAGCAGACATCAAATTTACATATTACAAGCCACCCATAAAAACTGTGAAGCAATTCACCTGAAAATGGCTCCAATGTGTCCGGATAGTATTCCTCGTTTTTAGTAGCCGGCACTTCGAGTATATCCCACTCGACAGACAAATAGAATTCACTTAAATCGATACCCACCTGCACAAGATTGCTGCCAGGCACCTGTGCGAGGAACACAAACATACAAACGAGTATTAGTCGAGCGACCGAACCAGTCTAGGCAATTTGTTTGGAGATTTGATACCCAACCACCCAATCCTCTCTGTGTGTGTCTGCATAAATTGCATTTTGTCCATTGAAGCGCAAAGCAAATTTGCATCCATCCGGCTGCAGCTTAATTTAAATGTGGTTTGGTTTTTACCTGATCCAAATGTTTTAGATCCACTTGGGCGCCGTTATAGGTCCATGAGCCAAATTTCATGAAACAAATTTGTTCATCGTAAGGAAAATATTCGACGTTCATTTCACAGGATGACTTGTAAATCGCTGGTGGCTCCCAAAACACCTCCCCCGTATATTTCAGGGTTGCCTTTGTCATGAGTGTGACCTGAAGAGCACAAATAGATAGATTGAGACCAAATTTCACATAGGTCAAATCGACACGAACCTCATAGTTACCATCCCAGTTATTATAGAGCACAATGTCGGGCACCCAAATGTGCTCGGAGGGCACATACAACTGCTCCACGCCGCCGTACTCCTCCGGATCCCAGCGCAGCTTATAGTCAAACCAGCGCTAAAAGCAACATATAATAAGCGGTGCATTTTCATTAGCTCGCCTAAATGTTTGCCCACCTGCTTGACCCACAAATTGGTGGTCATCACCTGATTCTTTAGATTGACCTCAATCAGCTGGGACAGCTTCAGGCCCAGCCAAACCGTGAGGGTCTCTGTATTGTTCACAACGGGCCGTATCAAGCGATTATAATTACTCAATAAATCATCATATAGGCGTTTCGTGTCCGGATTCGCCTCAAAGCTAACTGGCGCTGTTTGGGCAAAAAAAAAACGACCAAGCAAATAGATACTCTATCAGAAAAATATCCCAAACACAGTTCAAAAATTTCCCAAAACAAAACACTGCGCAGTCGCCTCTCACGCTCTCTCACGCACTCTCAGAGGGCGCAACCTTTTACCAGCTGGGCAACTTTTGAGATACAGCATCCGATTCATCAGGAGTATCGAAATTTCCACATATTTTTCAATCCATGCCTTAACTAACTTACGCGTCGTATTTGCCAAGGGCAGCAGCAGGAATAATCCCAACCAAAGCCAGCGACACATTTTTCTCTCAAGATTTTTATGCAATACTCCTAAAATTTGTTCTCTTAATATTTATTTCGTTTGAACAAACTTTTGCATTTTGTGTTTTCCGTCGAGTATTTGGGGCAAACCTTACGCGTCCAGCTTCCACTCGCAACTGAGCGAAAATCTCACGAATACTCTTGCCGCAACCAAGTTGAGCGAGAAGAATAAGCGCCAAATACAATTTAAACATGAAATCAACGAACACGATTTTAATCCATTTCGAAACAATCATCTCTGAAGTTAAAACTATGCGTCTCATATATTTTGAAAATAAATATTAAATCAGAATCATATAATTGGTTTATGATTGGGTAAACTTATTTTCTATTTGTAGTTAAATAATGTTGAAAACTATTTTTCCTGACTGACTGACTGGATGATTGGTAAAAAATGTAATGTAATGTAAAAACATTATCTAAGATTTTTCCCATGACTCATCTGATGGGTATATCGCACTTTTTGGCAAATCCAAAAAATGTGGTGGCTGGCGTTTCGCCCTTAAATTCATTTCCATGGATCCACATAAACAAGTGGTTATAGTCGGGAAAATACAGCTCGCGCTACGCGTTCTTTTGTAGTAATAAAAATAAATTGAAAAAAAAAAAACAATTTTCCCTTGGCAGGGTTCGAATTCGCAACTGCCGAATCTTCTCAACAGGCACACCAGCCAAAAAAATATACTGTTAGATAGGGTTGAACCCGAACAGACAATCCTGATCCGATTTAACTTTTTAAGCCACTACTTCTCCACTACTTTTCATCATACTCATTTTCAGCTAATGGAGCTGAACATGTTTCGACCAAGCTAACTGCACGCACACTAATACAATATAATACTCAGCAGGAATCCTTTTCACCTACTTCCAGCTAATAGAACCAAGCATGCACCAACCAAACCATTGTTTTAAGGCTCTGTTACAATTTTAAAGAAACTGGCTCGCAAAGTCTTCTTTCCAGTTATTTTCAGTTAGTAGAGCCAAAAGCGTTCGACCTTAGAAGCGCAGGTAACGTTTAATGGGCACAAAGTCCATTTCAATTAAAGCATATCAGGAGGATTGCTCTCTTATTGAACTCGAGATGCTTGGAATTTGGTTGCAACATTGACTAACGCACCCCTTGCATGCGAGTTAGCCAAGTTCTCAACCAACTGACAGCGTCAACGACAGGGCGGCGTACTGTCAGCGGTCGCCTAGCAACTCCGCCGCGTTGACATCAACAAATAAATAAACAAACGGGAAAGAAATTGGAGCAAGCAATTGAAGTGAGTCGGCAGCTGCCTGAAAATACTTGGAATTGCTTGTGGAGAGGACGACATAAACAACTTTCGCTTTCAGCTGACCCCAAAAAATGGGTTACAAGGGCAACTTTCCGCAGATGATGCGAGAGGCGGGCTTTAAGCTGCGCCAGTACCGGGACGGGCCTTTGGATTGGCGACTAATGGGTAATTTGAGACAGATGGAAAATTTCAAAAATGTCAAGTGAAAACTGTACTGTTCGTCAGGTTCCTATGAAACGGATCGAATTTTGCGTGAACAGAACTTGGAAGTGGTGGACGATGCACTGCAGCATTTATCCGAGGCACCACTGGGCACAGTGCTGGAGACACGCATTCTAGACGGCGGCATAGCCAAGTACTTTGTAATGTCGCAATATGCCATCCAGTATCTACTTTGCTGTCGCACCTACCTAGATGAGAGCGTCGGCGAGCTGCGCGAGGCGCACGAAACGGCCCAACAGGAGATTGCCAAGCTACGCAAATCGCTCAGCGAGTCGAACAACGAGGTGGTGCAGCTGCACAAGAGGATCACCCAAATCGAGACCATACGCGAGGTAGTCTTTCCCTGTCATCTGTGCACCAAAAATTTCATAAGCAACGAGGCTCTCAATATACACATTGGCCGGAAGCATCGGGTAGGTACACCCACCACCAGCCTGGCGGGCGGTGTTTCTGCCAAGGACAAGGACAACGACATGCAGCTCATTAATGCCATCAAAATGGAGCTGGAGATCAAGCAGCTGAAGGAGCGCCTCAATGCAGCCGAGCGCAACATAAAGGAGCGCAGCGGCAGCTCTAAGCTCCCTGCCAGCCCACGACGGGATCAGGCAACAGCTACGATGAGCATGCGTAATGTGGGGATACAAAGCAATTTGGCGAACTACAAGGAAAAGGATGAACTCAGCAATGAGGCGCTGAACTCAGAGGCTGGTGAGCGCAAGGAGCAGCTCCATGGCCTGGCCGAACGTCTCAGTAACTTTGAGGCGTGGCAGACGCAGCTCAAGCAGAGCAACGAGGAATTCATCA
Source organism: Drosophila virilis (assembly GCF_030788295.1). Classification (NCBI taxonomy): domain Eukaryota; kingdom Metazoa; phylum Arthropoda; class Insecta; order Diptera; family Drosophilidae; genus Drosophila; species Drosophila virilis. Next base: position 19,778,723 of record NC_091544.1, on the reverse strand, counting down.
GGGACATTAACCAAAAGCTCACAGACCTAAGTCGAGCAATGGAGCAGACCAAGCTTGAAGCAGAAGCAAAAGTTACGACCGTAACGCCAGCACATGCCGAGGAGCGTGTGGCCACCCCTTCCTTGGAGGATTTGGAGCGCATACTCACCGATAAGGTGGCCGAAATAGGCAAAGTCAGCGCTAATAAGCTGGAGGAGGTGGTGCGGCACCTGGAAATGGGCTACAAAGAGAAACTCGATGCACTGGAGCGCGACCTGAAAAGGTTGAGCCAACGAAAGGAAACCGCCATTGTGGTGCAGCCACCAGCAAACCCATCAAAAATACCCAAGCCCAAACCATTGCCGAAAAAGGAGGAAAGCATGGAGCGTATTAAACGGAAGGTGGAAACGGAGTTTCTCAACGCAAAACGTGATGATGACACCTATTCCATAGAAGAGCCGCCAGCTCAGTCGGCGCAGCAGCAGGGACAGCAGAAGCAGCATGCGGTGACTCACGCGCCAGAGCAGCCCAGTGGCAACAGCTCGGGTAGCCATCCGACCTACACAAAGCCCACAGCTGAGCCTTTTAGAAACGAACCCGAGCCCAAGCCCAGCACCAGCCAGACCGAGACGCAGGAAACCACCGATATAAGCGAAAGCCTCGCCGAAGAGGAGAGCGTCAGCGATGAAGGCAGTGAGCCTTTGACATCCGAGCCGGAACGAAGAGTGTTCATGTCGCCAAAAAGCAAAACTACCAAAAAAGCAAGGTGGGTAATTGATTTGAGTCAACAATTGGCCATAATTTCAGTAATTCCGATTGGTTCTAGAGTTCCGCCAAAGCCACCGAAGCCGTTGACGCGCAAGGATGCGCGCAAGCTGGTTAACCTCAAGCTAAATCCGCATGGATTTAATATGAAAACAAAGAGTTTATCCAACACATCGCTGAAGCGTGTCAGCGCCGAGCTAGCACAGCATCGCAATAGGCTGAAATTGGTAGAATATATACAAATAAGTCTCAAGCAACAAATCTGATACGCAACCTTTTACAGGACTACCCTCATTTCTATACCACGCGCAATCGCATACGCATATTTGTGGAAAAACTTTGCTCCGCCAAGATGCCGGAACGTGCTCAGGTTCTGTTGAAAACCAAGACGCCGCTGCAGCCAATGGATGTGCCCAAACGTCGAACCGGCTTGCCAGCAACCACAGACGATGATGACGGGGAAAATGATGCTAGTGAACGGACATCAGTATCACAGGAGGAAGAGGAAGTGGATGAGGCGTCAACTACAAGCTCCAAGCCACAGAGACAAGAGCAACATTTAAATTTCAAGGCTCAATTAGAGCAAATGCTGGCCAAGCCTGTGGCTCAAGTAATTGCCAAGCCCACGCTCGGACAAACGCAACAAGCGAAACCTATGCCGCTGCCCCGTAAGCGCGTTATGTTCAATACGCTGGGCAGCGGCAAAAGTATTGATACCAATGACGAATAAGTCAAATACGAAAAATACATAGATATTGTCAATAAAAAGAACAAATTAATTATATTTTTTTAAAATAACCTTAAGCTGCCAATTGGGCGGGTCATGCAGTATGGCAACGCTATTTTAGTGGCAACTGGACAACCGCTACATATCGATGTCTGCACTTGCTGCTTATCGATATATATACGCGGCGAATTCAGATTGCGATGCGGCGAAGTGTGGTTGCGCGAAAAAATTTCTTGACGTCGCAAATATCTACAATAACTTGCAATAAATGCTGTAAAACGCAGTCAAACAGCACGCAAAACAGTGACAAACGCTGAACGTACATGGCGTAATAGCTAAAGTATTGAAAATCCGCGGCAGTAGTTCAAAGCAGCGCTGCTAATTTATATTACCTGACGACGACTTCACACACACTCCCACACACATATATACACACAAACGCACAAATTGCCCTCCGCCCCCTGCTACCCGCGCACACATCGATGAAATAATATACATAACGTATACCGAAAATACATAAGCTTACGCTAAAATAACGGAGCCAGCAGTAGCAATCGTAGCGGACACAGGTAAACAGATAAGAAAACAGACGGAGCCACATACATAGGTACAGGTATCAGCTCCCGCAGCAGCAGCAGCAACAACAACAACAACAACAGCAACAGTAGCAGTAGCAGTGTGGAGGAGAATCGCAGTAAAACATGTCCGACATCATGAATATTGACAGCATTATCTCGCGCCTGCTGGAAGGTAAATTTCTCCCACCGTCCCAGAAACCCAACTCCACATACTCATTTAAATGATTCAAATTTGTCCGTCCATTTTCAGTGCGTGGTGCACGTCCAGGCAAAAATGTGCAGTTATCGGAGAGCGAAATACGGAGTTTATGCTTGAAATCGCGTGAAATATTCCTATCACAGCCCATACTTTTGGAACTGGAGGCTCCGCTCAAGATATGCGGTGACATACACGGACAATATTACGATCTATTGCGTTTGTTTGAATACGGCGGTTTCCCGCCCGAATCGAATTATCTATTCCTTGGCGATTATGTGGATCGTGGCAAACAATCTCTGGAGACGATATGCCTCTTGTTGGCATATAAAATCAAATATTCAGAGAATTTTTTTTTGCTGCGCGGCAATCACGAATGCGCCAGCATCAATCGCATCTACGGGTGAGTTCAGATTGCCAAACGTTATTTATTAGACTTGTAAAAAAGGCCAAATACATTTTTTTAACGTCGATCTTCAAATATGACGCTTTACAATTAATTTAAAAGTACATTAGTTGAACTTGCTTATGTGATATATATCGCAAAATTCAGTTTCCAAAGTTCAAAGGCTAAGCTGAGCGTCCTAGCATGAAGTTCAATTATTAGTACTAATTGAAAAATCTAGAATCCTCCCAGTTAGTCGCTAAATTCGGTTTTCCATTTGGACTCAAATCCACAAGTGACAGCTATTCTTATGTATTGTCGTGATATGCGCTAATCGGAAATGGCCTTTCGTGAGAAACGCTCCAGCGTTTTAGCACGCACTATTTTCATTAATGTCATGTCTATTGCTCATGTAAGTTTAACGTTGACAGGTTCTATGATGAATGCAAGCGACGCTACACCATAAAGCTGTGGAAAACATTTACGGATTGCTTTAACTGCCTGCCCGTGGCGGCAATTGTGGATGAAAAAATATTTTGCTGTCACGGCGGCCTGAGTCCCGATTTGTCCTCAATGGAACAAATCCGACGCATTATGCGACCAACGGACGTGCCAGATCAGGGCCTCCTTTGCGATCTCTTGTGGTCGGACCCCGACAAGGATACCATGGGCTGGGGTGAGAATGATCGCGGTGTAAGCTTCACGTTTGGAGCAGAGGTAACAAAAAAAAAAAAAAACTGATACTAATAAGTAGCTGAATAACAAATCTTTATTTATTTTTAATAAGGTTGTGGGCAAATTTCTACAGAAGCATGAGTTCGACCTAATATGTCGTGCACATCAGGTTGTGGAGGATGGTTACGAGTTCTTTGCCAAGCGCCAGCTGGTTACACTCTTCTCGGCGCCCAACTATTGCGGTGAATTTGACAATGCGGGTGAGTGATCACTGTGCACATGCACGTGCCAGCCCTGGACTTTAAACAGCAACAACGTGGGTGTTATCTCTGTAGGGGAATTGTTAAGGCGAGCAAATACTGTTGTATACTATATAACTTGTATAGATAACTTAAAGATTAATACAGATTTTGGAGATAACCTTGCGGGCAGAGGAAAACAATTGCGAAGTTTCAAGTAAATACGCTCATAGTTCAGTTATACGTAAAACTTAGTATAGGGGGAATTCAGGAGATGATATAACGAATAGAAAATTAAAATAACCTACTCGTGATCAGCAATGGGAAATTACCTTGAATTTGTGTCACGGCATTTTTAACCTATTAAAGAAAGCGTTTCTCAAACCAATTAAGTATAATATATATTTTAAGAGAAGCTTCATAGGTCGAGTTTGTTTTGGATTTTATTAGTCTAGTCTTTTTACTTCTTTCCACTCCAAACAAACTATATCATCCAGCACGCATGGGAATGAAAATAACTATTTTTATTAGCGATTTTCTTATGTTTTCAACATTGGCAATCGCATAAAAGATAATTTAATTTGAAATTGTTTCTTAAATTTTTTGGAAAAAAACGAAAATAGGATCAATTTATTGTATAATTTCCATATGAAAAGCATGTGTTAGATTATAATTTAGTTATTTATCTTCGGCACCCTGTTACTGTTGTTGCTTTTGCTAGACGATAAGGCGAGTAAATTTTATCATGAAACAATCGTATTCAATACATCGGATGCCATCCTTCTAACATAAACAATGTCTTAAGTGAGAATCACATTCTCAAATATCAAACTGATGTCGCGAGCAACCTTTTCGATTGTTGATTCATTTTTGCTTAGAGAACTAATACTAAACAAAACTTTGTTATTAACGGGATTCAAGTTACACTACGTAAATGCTTACTGTCATATAATATGTTACTTATAGAAATTTTGTTTACTTCATAGGTGCCATGATGTCCGTGGATGACACATTGATGTGCTCCTTTCAGATATTGAAACCCGCCGATAAGCGACGATTTGTTTATCCAAACTTTGGCAGCTCAGGGCGTCCGCTAACACCGCCCCGCGGCGCAAACAACAAGAATAAGAAAAAATAAGCGGCACACAAAAAACAGCAACAATAATTTACATCAACAAAAAACAGCAACTAAAACGGCCACACAAAAAACCAATTTAATACGCAAGTGTTTGTTTTTATCGAATATGTGTAATCGAATCGTGAGCAACGTTATAAGGATATAAAAAATGCATATAAATTAGCCTATTTTCATTTGAAAAGTACTAAAAACCAACACACCCATACACACACACACACATACACAAATTGAGACACTTTAGTTCAAACTAATTGTAGTGTTAAACACTGCATAAGCAAGAATATATCTTAATGTATTAATTTTGTTTTGTTATAGTTTTTACTTGCGCGATGCGAACACAAATACTGAAACACACACACAGAAACTTACATTAGGTATGAAAAGTGCACACACACCAGTTGTATTTATTGCATATTTATCTCGCACAGCATTTTTCGGTTCTTTGCATAGCACAACAACCAAGCATAGGATTCTTTCCTTTATATTGTAATATTTTTTTAATATAGCAAATGGTAAAATGTTATTTTTTATAATTATTTTGAATTTTAATCTACACTTTTGATATGTGTGTGAGTTGAATACATATGCATTGCAAAAGTATGTACGTATTTTTAGCGCGATATATATATATATATGTACTTAATATATATGCATATATATGTATATAATTTTTTTAAACTATTATTCATCATTAAAATTCTACTACATGTTTACTTAGTTTTAAAGCAAGCAAATTTAGCTCGAAAGTACATAAGTTTGAATTGTTTACACCAAAAATATTAAAATAAACAAAAATATGTATATTTTTAAATTGTATGCGTTGACGATTTAATATGTAACACACAAAACGTGCATACGAAGAAAATTACAAATGAAATCTACAAAAATAAAAAAAAAACTACAATAACTATATTTAAATTATCAATAAAATCAATTGCAAACAAGAAAGCAAAAATACAGTACAGTTGCCAAACAAGGCAACACAAATTTCTATCCAAAAGTTGAACAGCTCGTTGAGAGCAGCATTCTTTTGAGTGGCACTGTGTGCCCCCTGCTGACGTCAACGATGCGGCAGATAAGGTTACAAGCAGGAACTACAATTAAAAAAAAAAAATTATGTATGCATATAGAAATACATCTATAACTATATTGATATATGTGTGTATTGAATAAAATTGTAAACATGTGAAACACACAAACAGATGCATGCACTGAGTACACACATTTTTGTGCTTGTAATTGTATTTTGTGACAACAGTCGGTACATTCTAGTGCTAAAGGCCGCCACATTCAAGTATTATACTTATTATATGCATGCACGTATGTCCAGACAAGCGATCAGACCCATTCCGAATAAGGATACACAGTTCTAAAGATCACTTGCCTTGGCGTTATTAGCCCCAATAATGGTTTCGTTTGTATAATCCCCCCGCCCGTAACAATCGCGTAAACAAACCGAGTTTTCAAATTGAATGTCCAACTGCAGCCTAAACTCCCTTGTCGAAACCACTCTAGTACTCTGTTTAATGTTGTATTGAATTCTACGTACATACAAATATGTGAAACAAAACATAAAACTCGAGAAAAAAAAGTAAAAAAAAAATATTAAATATTATAGTTGATATTGGCTGTTTTACAACAAAAAAAAATATAATAATAAAAAAAAAAACTAAGAATTGTAATGTAATATCAAAAATTGCGTCAAAAAGCTACAAACAAGAAACTCTAAAAAAGAACAAAAATAATAAATAACTTGTAACTAATTTTTGAAAATTTGAAAAGACAACTATGGAAAATTAAAATAAAATGAAAAGTTAAAAACAGCGAAAAAAAAAAAAAAAACAAATAAAAACATGAGGCACTTGTAACAAAATAGCACAGTTTTATTAAATGAAAAATGAAATACATATTGAATGAAAAATGAAATACATATTAGCAATAAAAATGATTATCATTGTGTGGTTTTAACTAGAAAACGGGCGAGCAATGGTAAATGATATGTGGCTTTTAATTAATGACTTTGTTTAACTGATTCATTAACTTAAGTTTTATGATTGATTAGAATTATTTATCATTACGACAGAACTTTTCTATAATGAGCGTCACATCATTTAGCTGCTTATCGAATTTCTTTAAGTTATTGAATTGTCAACTTCAGATATGGTCAAGAACCAGGTTCTTATGACTTTATTACTCATTAACTAGTTTTAGTGTATAAATGGACCGTATCACTATATATAAAACTGTTTTTCCTGGCTGAAGCAAAAATTTGAATTGTAGTTACCTTATGTATTGTAATACGACGGAGTTTCGGGTAATTTCACCCGCAAGTGTGGAAAAATCGCGAAAAACTTTTGCATGCTACTTTTTTATTTATTTATATATATATATATATACATTTTAGAATGGGTATGGGTATGGGTATAAATATGTCATATGCATTCCGATTCAGTTGCTACCCAAGTCAACTCTGCCACGTCAGAAGATCCAACTGGAACTGCCCAGCTGTAAGCTTATTAATTGAACAGCAGCCCTTAAACTCTGCCTTAGTATTTATTTATATATATCATTTATAATTTGCTTTTTGTATTTAATGCTAAGATTTACTATTTAAGATTTACGATTTACTATTTACAGGTGCGGTCAATTATATCTCAGGGCACAGCTTCGCTCCAACGGTGCGCAAGGGGCTCCACAGCCTCTGCCGTTTGCTTCCTCCTCTTGTAATCGCAGCTGCAAGAGCTTCTGACGCAAGGCATAAGGCGTCGGACCTGCCGATGTCATTGGCTTTACGGTCTGCTGCCTGCATTCGTTGGCTTTGTTCTTCTGCCACTTGACATTGTCAGCCACGCCTAGTCTGTCGTAGGCTTGCTGTAGACGCAGTTCATCCTGTCTTTGGGCACTGAAACATTCGCTAGCATTGAGCAGCCTGAATTGTTGTAACGACTGGAGGCGCTGCAGTTCGTCATTGCATTCCGGTGTGGGGTTGGGCAAAGTTGAGGGAGTCTCTGTGCTCCTACCTTGAACCTGACCCTGACCTTCAGTTGCTATGCGGCTGACGGCGCAAGCGCGTTGCTCGTAGAGACGTCGGTTGTCAGTGTGTTCGCAATGGCCGTTATTAATGCTGCTATTCCGGTGCTCGCCGGCGCCCCAACTTAGCACCTTGACGCGACTGTCGCGCTGTTGTTGTTGTAGGGCGCCGCACCCACTAGAGCTGCAGCAGCTGGAACAGTGACTGTATGTGGTCGTTGCGGAATTGCGTCTGCTAAAATTACGGCTAAGCTCGCTTTTGGAGTGACCCAAGCCCAGCTCGGCGTTCCTTTCAAGATTGGGCCGCTTAACAAACTGTGTCGGTCGCATGCTCTGCCTGGATGATGACGTCAACGATAAGAGATCAGCCCGTAGCGGTTGCTGCTGCTGCTGCTGCTGCTGCTGATGTTGCTGCAGTCTGCTGACGTGGCTCGTTGACTTCAAGATGCTGCTGCCCGTACCCGCAAAGCTACCACCGCTTTGACCACAATAGCACCTATGCATTTTGGTAGTGATCTTTGATTTTCCTTTGCTTTGTAACAAGTATTTGGTATTTGGCCCCAAAAAACAGACTGTGTGCGCATAGAATGTTGAGCGACGACTGTTGAGCGGAGGGGCAACCGGTTTGAACGCAAAATAAACACCTCAACTCCAGCGGCCAGTGTTCCCAGGCCCAACAACGTTGCCTGGTCTGACCGCCGGCATCGTTTGTTTATGTTTCAACAACAGTTGCGACAGTTTCCATAGACACACGCTGAACTGAGGTCCTCGTGCTGTTGTTTTTGGCAAACGAATGACTTAGGCAACAAACTTAAATTATTGCCTTTTAGTGGTGTCTTGCGTTAGCGACTAGAACTAATTGGTAAGGCGTTGTTGCCATGGCAACTCGTTGGCATTTCAAGTGTCGAAATACCATATAACGGGATTCTATTGCATTGGAATTACTGTTGATCTCTAGTTAATCCTACGAATAGCATAGCTGCATTGATAAAGTACCAGCAATTAAGAAAAATATATTCCATACACTTAAAGCAGCGCTCCGAAAAATGTTGTAGAATATGATATTTAATATTTTATGAACGAAGAGTTGTTTGAATATAAAATAAAATATCATAAAATATGTAAAAAAAAAATGATTCATCTCTATAACGCGAGGGTCCGATCATGAAATTAAATGTCATTTGAACATTTATTTTAAAGGTTACTATGCCCACTAATATTATAACTTAAAACTACTGTACGCATTTTCGTTTTTAATTATTAATTACAACAAAAACATTATTTTATACATATATTTTTATTTTATTTGTCAGTTTCCCTGCTGTGCGATTTCCTTGACTCAAGATAAACAACTCTCATGAGTATGATGACATTAAATATGATAAAAGCTAGATTTGTTTATAAAAATAATGTTTTTTTTTTAATGGGTTCTTTTTTTGTTAATAAAAAGCTTTTGGGTTTCAAGCTTCGCTTGAGGTAGTAAATAAATGGCTTACCAGATTAAAACCAACCTATTAGTAAATATATAACCGAATTTTGTTTACTACCGGCAATTTTAATAGCAATCCAATTCAATTTTAAGCTCCGCCCCTGCATACAGGAGTGCGTAAAAGGTTCAATGAACCACAACGTAAATGGAAAGGGCATTACAGGGTTGCTGAATTACCGGTCAACGTTCGACACTCGTTTCCACAGCATTCATATGCAACGAGAGCGAGCCGACTCTGCTGCAACATCAGTATCATGAATGGGTTGAATGTTGTATTGGTTGCATCGCCCAAAGCGGTCAGGCGGAAAGCAAAAGTTGCCGCATGTGGCGTTCATTTGTATGTGCATGTTTATGGGCCAAAGCTCGGCTTGCTGCTTATACAAACTTCATAATATGTTCGGCCGCCGTGCAGGAAGCTTTTACAGGCCGGCGTCGCTGCATGCGCGCCGAAGCTTCGTATATAACTCGGACGCTTGGAGCATCCCGCGTCCATTACGTTGTGATAAGTCGTCGTGTAGAGAAGAACCCATCAACAAAGCCCGCAGCAGCTGCAGCCGATTCGCTCTTCGTGTGCTTGTGCGTGTGTGTTCGCTTGTGTGTGTGTAAATTAGAGGCTTCAGTTGAGGAAACTCCATATTGGCAATATATTTCGCATATCGCATCCGATTTCGAGCGGCATCATGTCAAAACAGCCGACAGTTATATTGCTGCTGCTAATCGCTGCGGTTGCGCAGGAGACCGCAAAATGTGTAACGGCCGCGCAAGATTTGCGTAAGTAACTTTAGCAGCAACATTAACAGTAACAAAAACAATAACAGCAAGTGCAAATTGCTTGCAACTTGTGATTTCGTTGGCGATGCTTTTATTATTTGCGCATTAGGTTTTGGCTTTGCCTTTGGCTTTGGCTGCTTTTGGGCCCACCAGCGCTGTTTATGGCCAAAACGTGATCAATATTGTTTATGTGTGGTTAGTTTATTTTGGCTATCGGCCCGAAGGTCGCGTACATTTTCTAATTGGCCGCCAGGGTGACAAGTTGGGCATGCAAAATCCATGGGCCATCGATATGCAGCGCGCTGCAATTGCATCGATAGGCGCCAATGGAATTGTTATGCAATCGAAACAGGTTGACAACATAATGGCATATAGTTATCGGCAAACGGGTTTGCATTCAGTCAGTCAGTCAGTCAGTCAGTGGACCAGACCACTTCCGCTTGCTATGACACATATTTTAAGCCTTGTTATGCACATGTAGTGTTAGGTATCATAGCTTTGTTGCCGTAGGTCATGAGTGGCTTTGTTTTCTCGCAACATCTTTGTGATAAATACATAGGCATGCGCGCTTCGACTTGACATTGAGAGACCCATGAATATGCTGGCTCATTTGTTGTTTTGTTGCTACATTTAAGACTTTGTTGGAAACTTGTTTTGTGGCCAACGAACTCTATCTGAAGTACTTGCAGTCATTGGGCGCTCGCTGGTTTAATGCTGGCACAATTACACACTACCAGGCGCGGGACTTCCGCAAACAGTTTCAATGTCATGATCAAACTCATTAAAATATATATTTTGATTTCAGCCGACAACTTCCCCAAATGCAAACGCGACGAAAACTTTGACAAGTGTCTGGTGGATGCTGTTAATCAGGCCATACAATTGCTCAAAAGTGGTTAGTACGGATACCTAGTCGAATCTATACCAACTTAATAGATGCTCCTTGACTGCCAAACTAATTTAACTATTGACAGGCAATAAAGAACTCGGCATTCCGCCACTAGAGCCGCTGACCGTGAAGAAACTAGTTATAGACGCCGGTAATGCGCCTATAAATCTTCGTCAAGCCTTGAAAAATGTGAAGGTGCATGATATGATCTCGACTAGCAAGATCCAACGCTATAGGTAATTAACAGATTGCCAACAATTTCGACCCAATAACAAATCTCGTTTCCCTTCCTCTTTCAGAACCGATTTGGATAAGCATTTAATTATCTGTGATAGTAAAACCGATCGCATTGAGATGATAGGCGATTATGAAATGTCTGGTCGCATTTTACTGCTGCCGATTACTGGCCATGGCAAAGCCAATATTACACTTGTCAATACCAAAATCGAGCACCGTCTGATTGGAGAACCCTTTGAAAAGGATGGTGTTAAGTACATGCGACTAAAGGAGTACCGCGTGGCCATGGATCCTAAGCGCGTTTATTTACATTTTGAAAACCTCTTTAATGATAAAACTCTATCTGAGGGAATGAATCGCTTCCTGAATGAAAACTGGGAGACGGTCTTCAACGAATTGAAGGTTGGCTACTCCAAGAGCTTTGGTCTGGTATTCCGAGAGCTTTCGAATAAAATTTTCGAGAAAGTACCCTTTGATAATATATTTTTAAGTTAATTTTGATGTGACTGGCAAGTATGTGTCTAACTTATGTATTTTTTAAATTAATTAATAAATTCTAGTAAACGGTTTTATGTTGTGAAAAAACCTTATTTTGACTCAAATCGAAAATTATCGATAATTGTATTCTCCATAATCAATGTTTCTGTCGCATTGCCTAAGAATTTTAAATTTAAATTGGAAGCTTTCATCCACTTACAACACTTTTGGTTTTAAATATAACGAACTTTTTTTAAATTAAAAATATATTTGCGCCTCTTTGTGAATCGATATATATCCTATCGCTGCATCGCGATGAATCGGACGCTTTACCACACCTAATCTTGCAGTTTTGGCACTTTCTATGCGCAAAAATATTCCTATTTGTTTAAACAATTAACCTAATATTTCTGCAGAGTGCACAGACAAACGTTGCACCTGCCTGCATGGCAGAGAAAATGACTAGCATGGACGGCACAGTGCCGGAGGCCAAGTATCACAAACTGGCGAGTGAATACTCAAAGGTAACGCAAACAGCAACAGTTTACGCCCCATTCGCAAGCGCATTAATCTAATTTAATCCACATCCGCCCACGCACATAGCTGCGCGCCCAAGCGCAAGTGTTGAAGAAGGCTGTGCTAGATGAGCAAGCGAAGGAGGCGAACCTGCGCGAGCAACTGCAACAGAACGCAACATCGCTGAGACGAACAGAGCAGGAGGTGGACTCGCTTGGTTTTCGCAATAAACAGCTGGAATCGCGGGTCTCGCAGCTGCAGCAGGAACTAGCCGTGCACGACCAGGCGCATAAGAAAAAGGAGCCCATTAGGCGCGCGCTTTTGGGCGGCAATAAACCGGAGCCACTGAGTGAAGCCGCCAACTTAAACGCAGCGCAAGAAGCGCTTATATTCGAGGAGCTGCAGAGAAAAATAATGGAAAACGCACAGCTAACATCATTGGTACCACGCACACGCCCTTACATACAATAATTTTATAACAATTGCCGCCCGCAGATTGATGATAGACAACGCGACTTGTTGCTGCATACAGAGCGCATTTCAGAACTGGAACAGAAGCTGGAGAAACGAATCGCTGACCAGAACGAATTGGAGAAACGGCTCCGCAAAGAGGTAGAAACGCTGCAGCAAAGAAATTGTGAGCTCGAAACAAAGTTGGTAGATGCTGCTAGCATGGTGAGGTCTAAAGAAAAAAAATCCTTGAAATAGTTAGAGCTTTATTCTTGTGGTTACAGCTTGGCAGTGAAGATGCTTTGAGCGCCACTGGCAGTGATAGCACCCCGCTGCACAATCCGCAACAGCAGCAACAGCACCAGCTTAACACCAACTTGGCCTTAACGCTCACTGCCGAAGAACGCATTGCGCTACTGGAAAAGGAGGCGGCGCACTGGCGGGCCCAGTACGAGGTGACGAAACTTCATCAGAGCATAAACTCGAACACAAACGTGGATCTCAGCAAAACAGTCGATGCCAGCAGTATTTGTAGCTGTAGTACAGCTGCAGCGGGCATCACCGTGAAACCATGCTGCCTGGAAAATAAGAGCGGACAGCGTGTGCGCGATTCGCTGCAGGAACCGCCAGAGCCACCTACCAAGGAGCAACTTATATACAGCGTGTTTAGCAAAAGGTACGAAGATTTATTGCGACTGAAGGCTGTGGCCGAGTCGCGTCTGCGCTCATTTGAACAGGAGGCATTGCATTTGCAAATCTGTCTGGAAAATGCAACGCAAGAACTGAAAGCCAAGGATGAACAGCTGTCCAGCCTAGGCGGTGCACTTCAGATGCTCGAGGAGGAACTGGTAAGCGAGCCACATACTGCCTGTGATTGGCACTGAATCTAAATCCTTACAGACCACGACTCGCATCAACTATGAGGAGCAAATCAGTGTCCTAACGGAGCAAGTGATAAGCTTAAGTGAACAACTGGCTGCTTGCAAATGAATGTCTGCCTGTCGCACTGCTTTATATTGTATATTATTTAAAAATGACCCGGCCACTGTCCAACTTAGCAACTGGCTATGTTACTACTGCCCTGTTGCCGGCTTATTGGTTATTGGATTATCGTGTTCTCCGGGCTGTAAGACTATTAAGAGGAATGATAACTGGCGCTTAAGACCTGCACATGACCGATAAATCGGAAACCCATTGACCAACCAGCTGTTTAAGGGGCAGCATGCCCTTTTTATAGATTAATGCTCGGTGCAGTGTGTATGTACATACCTGAACATATAAATTTATATCTGTATGTTTGAATATTTCGCTAAAGTTTAACAAGCAACGTATAACATAATTCTTATTTACAATTTAACTGAGAACGACGAGCCACAGGAGCAGCCCTGCTCGGCTAACGGATTGGCAACCATGCGAAACCCAGCTCTTATAAGCTCGCTTTGGTAGTCTACGGTAGCACCAGTGCAGTAGTCCAGCGAGACTGTATCAATCACGACTTTTGCCTGCTCCTCTCCAAACTGTAGGTCATCCTCATTCAGCTTGTTGTCCAAATCAAATTTGTATTGAAATCCAGAACAACCGCCGCCCTCAACAGTAACGCGCAAAAATGAACCATCATTGCATATCTCACGCAAACGTTTCAAACAACTTTCACTCAACTGCAGCTGCTGTTGCGTATTTGTTGTGGTGGCTGCGGCGGCATCTTTGACGGCTGGACGCAATTTTGTTGCCGAATAGAACAAATTTCTGTGAAATATAATTATTGTGGACTGCTCCTAAGTTCATTCTTGCTTATAATTACCTTTGCAGCGCAGGTCTTGCAAGCTGACGCAACATGAAAGCCATTACGGTAATGCGATAAGCCCAAATAGTAAATTAATTTGGAAGTATAGTCTCTCGTAATCAAAACAAAAGTGGGAACAGCTGTTCTTTTGACGTATGCGATGTTTTTGATGCTTGCCATAATCGATAAGTTCAGCACAGCAATAATACATCGATAAACGCTCGAATACATAACTGTGTGTGCGCTTGCGCTTCTTTTGCTGGCTTGCCGAGGAATTTTGAACGTTGGCTTTTGATTTTGTAGTCAAAAAGTGTTTTTTGTTAAGTGTTAGTAAATGTTTTCAGTGTTTAGTACAAGTTTTAACTGACAATGGCGCTAAAGATGACAGTAAATGGTAAAGTTGATGCAAATAGCAAGCAACGCAACCGATTTCTTGCCGATCCCGAGCGTGTTAAAAAAGATCTCGAAAGCGAGCGTCGCATAACTCGTTTACAACAGGTAAGACGCAGTTACGTTTTTAACGCTTACATTGTAAAATTTCGAACTCAAACTTGTTTAGGTGCGTGAGAAATCGAACAGCTTGGCTCGCCACATACGACAAGAGGTGGCTGCAGAGCAAGCGCGTCAGGTTCAAAACCTAGAGCAGATAAAACAGAAGGAGCTAGATACGTGGCGTGAGCATGTTATGGCCAAAAAATACCAGGACTACCGTACCTCAATGTTTCAAGTGGGCGCCGCCCATCGTGCCGCCCAGGCTGAAACCGAAAGCACCGAACAACAAAAGCAGCTGCGTGCGGAAAAAATGAAAAAGTGTCGTCGCCTCGCTGCAAAGCGTGCTGTAAAACACACGCCCGCAAATGTGCTGCGTTCCACGGGAGGTAAAGAACTCAATGTGGAGGGACGCGCCACAGCAGGCACACAGACGCCAGTACAAACAGAAGAAAACGGGCATGTGGGCAAAGAGAACAGGCTGTGCAATAAACAAGCCTGTAAAGTTTCGAACAGGCAAAGTTCTTTTAAGCGGAAACGCCATACATGTTGTCAAAGTAATGGCCAAAGCGACAACAACGATGAGGTGGAGCTCGAAACGATCTCTGACAGTAGCACTGATGAGCACGAAGCGCAGCCAACTGTAAACGAGGCGAGTGGCAGAAGACTGGAAAAGACGCCGCCAGTTATTTTAGATGTGGACATTGAAAGCGAAGATTCGCTCGAGATTTGCGCACGCGATGGCATCGAGATAAATGATTTGTATATGCAAACGAATCGTAAATTTAGTCGCGTGGTGCGTCCCACTCCCACAAGTGCCTCTGAGCTTCAAAAGCGCTCAGCCGCTGCAGCGTCATGTGCTATTCCTTCTCGGCCACGTTTCACCCAAATCACAGACTTGGTACGACGCACTACACTAGACACAAAAATGTCTTTGGAAAGCACGCAAAGACAGGCGCATGAGCAACAAATTCACATGCCCCGCAGTCCCACGAGGTCCTTGCCTCGTTCACCCAGCAAAACAACTATAACAGCCGCAGCACCAGCGCTTTCTTCCAATGTGTCACCTACTAGAACAGTAACAGAGCAACCAATTCCCTCAAGTCGTGCACCAACAATACTCCCATCCGACAATCGCCGCCAGTCTACGCAGCTGCAAAAGCGTTCCTCATTGAGGCCCAACAACAACAAAGACTCCGCTCCTGCTAAGGTCATAGATGCTGGTCTCAGAGGTAACACGGAATCAGCGCAACCGAAAGCTACAGTGGAAGCATCTACTGCAGCCAGCACCGTGCAGCCAAGAACGGCAAAGCCTATGCCAGAGCCGGCTGTACAACAGCCCCGCATGCATCACCCAATGCAACAGCCGCCTATGCATCAGTTGCCCCCCATGCAGCAGATGCCTATGCAACAGACGCAGATGAATTCACTGCCTCCTTTCTTACACCCGCATGCTATGTATGCACCGCAGATGATGCCACCTTATGCCATTCTACCTTATCCTATGCAACCATATCCCATGCAAACCGTATGCCAATACGCTCCACAGCCCGCTCCTCAACAGCAACAGCCCGTAACCACTTCGACCACCAGTACATCTGCAACTCCAGTAAGCACCACTGCCAGCCATTCCACAGTCTCTACCACGACATTTGTGATGCGTCAGGCACAGAGCGGTGAGACGAATGCAACTGGACACGTTCAGTTCTATGACCACAATAACAAATATCGTCGCAACTATAAGGCGCCCGCGCAGGCCGTACAGGTCAATCCGCAGGATAGCACGCGCCTGAATGCCATGGATAACGCACGCATCGAGACTCAGTTGAGGCAGTTACGCGAGCAGGAGTTAAATAATTTACGGTAAGGCTGATAAGTCTATTTAAGAAACTGATATCATCCCTCTTGGTGAGGAGGGAACAAGTGAGGGTGGGGATAGTTTTTCACGAGGACATTAGTAGTTACGAGTTACATAATTCTCCCCACCTATCTGTAAAATCCTAAGACATGCGTCATCAATTTATTTAATTTTCGACTAGCCGAATAGCCGTGATTCTTGTGCTATTTTATGACAGTCACGACTCTGTTACCACGACTATCACAAAAACATAATATATATATATTTTCCAATTATTTCGTAGCCAAGTCACCGATCAACGAGGACAAAAGGCGCTGCAACGCGAACAGGTGCGTCGCGATTGTGCCGAGTTGACGGAGAAGCTGGAAGCATTGACGCAGCAGCAGCCCCAGCTATTGCCCAGTGACGTGAGCTAAAAATATCTTTCGGTTAACTTGTACAGTGTTTCATTTTTAAATCCTTTTCGAACAGGCAAACTTTGTTCCCAGCCATCGTTTCGCCGATTTGGCGTTGCGACGTGAGCAGAAAATGAACGCGGCAATGGAGGAGATGCTGTTGCGTCCAGCCATTGTTACTTGTCCCGAGGTAACAGTCACCCGGCACACTTCACCCCGCAAGGCGGGAGCCCACACCAAATCCAGCGCGGCGGAGGCTATCAATGTGGGCGACCCGCCGGCAAACAAGGCAGACGATGTTGTCAGTACCGGCAGCTGCTGCTCCATACTGCTAGACTATGTAGATGATCAGAGCAAGCAGCTGCGCACAGAGCTCAAGAGCATGCATGCCGATACAGCTAAATCCATTAAATTGAAGAGCTTGTTACAACGCATCGAGAAAATACGGGCACAGCTACTGGCCGAGCTGCAAGCGGGCGAAATGAACGGTGACCATGCACAACAGGTTATCGATTCCATACGCAAGGAACGCGCCAACATACACAGAGGCACAGCACGGGATATAAGCCAGCGTGAGATGGAATTGCAGCAGAAGGAGGAGTTGTTGGAGCAACGGCTGCGTCAATTGTACAAGCAGCAGCAAAAAGTCAGTAGTCAGCAGGAACGCAGAAAAAAAGGGGACGATGGTCCCGTAGAGATTATAATCAAGGTAAAGAGCGACGGAACCGTTAAGCATCTTGTGCCCAAGAGTAAGGCTCAGGACAAACCAACCCCAATAGTAGCAAGTGACCAAACCAACAAGCCAACGCCGACGCCAACTACATCTTCGTCTGCGCCCACTGAGGGGGCTTCTACAGCTGCACCATCGCAGGAAGCTGTGCAAAATCAACGGCAGAATTCCATAGATTCCAATTCTACATCGTATCGCGAATTACCGCCTGTTAACTATAAGAACATTAAGCAAGTAGATACAGCTCGTCCTCAGCCCGAACCCCTGCATCCGATGGTCGCTCACTATGTGCAGCGATTACTTGGAATGTCGCGCAACTCCATTGATCAACTGGGAGCTAGCAGTTCGGAAGTGCCAACGCCTTCGGAATCGATCATCAATAATCCACGAAATATTTCATCTGGCTCCACGGTGAATGAAACACTTATTGACAATCAGCGCGTTGAGCGTGTGCAAGCCTTTATCCGGGACAATCGTAGTTTCGTCAATGAGCTCGAAGACACGCTGCGCAATCAGCAGAAGGAACAGCGACAGCAGCAAGAACAGGAAAAGCTGGATAAGGATCAAAGTGAGCGAAGTTTCAATCAGCTCTGGAACAGACGTAGGGCAAACCAGCAGCATCACCAGAAGGACCAGGCACAAATTGGAGAAACGGAGCGACCTACGACCAGTAGTCGGGCAACTACTGGAAGACGACCAGGTCCAGTGTCTCTGGAAGAAGTGAGCGCAAAGAGTACAACACGTTCGCCGGCTAATAAGGCGCCACAACAGGTGAAGCCCAATCAGATAACCATTACTGAAGCAACGACCACTACACGCCATACGGAAAAGCAAAGGCAACGATCCATGGAGCCGCCCAGAACAAGCCTGATAAGCCAATCTCAGGTTACCAGCGAGCAGACTGCAACACGTCAAATGGAACGCTATGCCCAGCTCACGGAAAACTGCACACAGCGCATTGCGGAGCTAACCGAACTGATAACCAAGGTGCGAGAGGAGAAGCAGCGACTGGTAGAAGTCACGCTGACCTCGGCTAGCGAGGGAGAACGCCATTCCACAGAGTACTTCGACTTGCCGCCGTTACACACACAGGAAAAGCCGCAAGAGCAGGTCCGCTCTCGCACAATATCGGACCGCAGTGATAGCCAGGATACCACGCCATCCCACTCAGAAGCGCTCCCGCTGCAAAAGCACAAACCAACGGGCGCCAGTCTTGATAGCGGCATCTCTATTTCACGCCCAATTACAGCTATGGGCCAGGAGCCGCCCGAGGTGGAGCCCATATCGTTGGCCTCATCCACACAGAGCAACGCGCCGCGCCGTGGTAAAGTTCCGCCTGCCACAATACGTCGCTACAGTCCACAGCTGGCGGCAGAGGAACTGGCTCACGAGCTGTCAACTATTACGGAAGTGGACACACCGGCGCAGTCGCATATTGTGGCTGCAACGCCGGCACTTATGCCCTTTCCCAGCTTCGATCAGTACGCACAGGAGTTGCAGCTAGATCTGGCACATCTAGACACGGATCAAAGCATGCGCTTGCAGCGCGAGTTCCATGAACTCATCCAAGCCATCAAGCAACGCGGCCATGGTCTAGACTATCGCGAATTTCCCAGCATCAGTGCCTATTTGCATGAGATTACCACAACGGAGACACATGTACATGTCGAGACGGATCCGCAATCGATGGCAGCAAGTGACCTGTTGCAGCGACTACGGCTGCAAAATGTCAGTGTTCGTGAATTTCCTAACAGACGCGACTATATACAGCACCGACTGGCACGCGAGCCGCCCGAACAGCGCGAGCTGATTGACAGCGCCAGCCTGGAGAGCAGTGACTCCTTTAATGTGGAGGCAGAGCTGCGACAGAGGCGCATACTGAAGGCCTCATTCAGACGTGGGCCAGAAGCGGGCGAGCTACCCGAATTGGAAGTGGCAAGCAGCACGCGTCGCGAAAGCATTCCACCGGAAACCAGCACATATGCGCCCAATGAGAGCGGTATAGAGCCATTGTCCAGGTCGCCGTTGACCATCGAAGTGCAGCTGGATATGGAACGCATGAACGTGCAGCGACCCGTCAGCATGCGCCATAGACAGCGCCATGCTGAGCCACCGAACAGCAGCGTTGGCAGTATGTCACCGGATCCCCAGCATACCCAGCGGTCTGCGGGCGGAGGTCTGCGTCAAACCTCATCTGGACGGTCTGTAGATGCACCACAGGAGGTCAGTCAAATGGGGCGTTCGCTTAATTTGCGTGAGTTCCTCACTAAAGAGCTGCTCAGGCATCGGGTCCACGGTGGAGAGAGCAGCTCCGAGAGCACAGACGACTCTCTCAAGAGCAACTTTTTGCAATCCGTCATCGATTCGCTGTCACCCAGTTCGCCACGCACTCCAGCACAGGGCCACGCCACTAATGGCACCAACGACAGACAGAAAACTTCGACGCCTGTTGTCTCGTTTCTCTCCGAGCAGGAAAAGTCCGGCTCGGCACAAAGCGAAGACACGCAGCTGTTCTCCGTCGAGAGTCGCATCTCAGCAGTACACTACGCCGATGGAACACCGCCGGTGCCTTATGAGCAGCAAACATCAGTTGGTCGCAGCTCACGGACTGCAAAGCCAACAACAAATCGCTCATCGCGAAAATAATGCAAGGCTTTTCCAAATATTCTAGCTAAATTACCATATACATGTTTGTATTGTACCCCAAATTATTATTTATAGACCCAACGTTAAGAAATTCACGCTATTGTAAAATCGTGACAATGCAATTATTAAGACAATTATTTATGTATATTTTAATAAAATTTAATTAATTTCGCATACAGCTTTCCAGCTAATGTTTCAAGTACAGGAGTTCACAGTGTGATTGTTTTTCTGTTTATTGGATTATATCCGGCCTTGATGTGTAGATTTCTTATACACTAAATATATTTGAAATGCTAACTAACGTGTAATGTGGGTAAAGGGCAAATTCTTAGAGTACATTATATCAGATAGGAGATTTATCTCAAACAATTACATTTTGTAATCCTGTCTGTTGCAAACAACCCAACACATGTATGAGTATATACAAATTAATTATTTATATTGATTTCTTTCAAAATCGTTGGGTATTTCTGATATACTTAAATCTAAGAACTTTACACTTAAATCTTTGATCCATTATTATGATCTTCAAACTTAGTGTAAAATTGCTCCCAAGTACATTTGCATTTTTTCAACTTACATATAAGGCAGTACATCTAGATTTTTTTAAGTAGTAACCGATACGGGAAATAAGTGACTGACATAGAACGAAAACAAAAAAGTACAAATCCAACAAAGCTTATAAATCTGGGACATTGTTAACTAAGTATATACAAGTAAATCATTTTGGTACGTTTCAAGAGTTGTCCTAATTTTTCATACAAATATTATGAAGCTATTCAATAATGGAAATCCCTAGCACGTTCATTTCGAAAAAGTAGAGAAAATTTGAAATTTTCTTAGCTTTTCATAAAATTCAAATGAATGCATCAACTGGGCCTACATAAAGGGCTGTAATCTTGTTGGTTTTTAAATAGTTTAAATTAAACGCCAAGTCCTGCGTTAAATGCATATCGAACAGTTCCAGCACCTAGTTCTCCTGCTGTTCCTCACGTGCTCGCTGCTCCTCACGCTCCTGCTGCATGCGCTTAAAAGCGTTGCTGGCCACACTCTTGAGCGCTTCCGCCTCTCCTCCAGTGGCCTCGACCATTTGTCTTAGTACTCCCTGCGATTTCTTCAGCAGTAAATGTGGGACATCAAATTCAACTGCATTTCCAGCATCCATAACAATTATACGATCCGAATCCATGACAGTATGCAGTCTGTGTGCGACAGTCAACACTGTACACTGTTGGAACTTGACACGTATCGTGCGCTGGATCAGTGCGTCCGTTCTATAAGAGAAGAGTTAAGTGAGTAACCAATTGACATTTGCCTTTCTATATACTAACTGTGGATCCACGTTAGCGGTAGCCTCATCCAGAACTAGAACCTTGTTGTTGCGTAGAATCGCACGTGCCAAGCAGAGAAGCTGTCGCTGACCCACACTGAAATTGCTGCCACGCTCAGTGACCATAAAATCTAGACCAGGAATCGCCGCTCGCAATTCGACATCTTCCAGAGCGCGCCACAGTTCTGCGTCGCTGTAGCGTTCAAAGGGATCCAAGTTATATCGAATTGTAGCCGAGAAGAGCACTGGATCTTGTGGTATGATTGAAATGCGGGTACGCAAAGTCTCCAGGGAAATACTACCCGTTTCGATGTCATCTATATAGATGCCACCCTCAATGTATGCCAGACGAAATAGTGCGCCAATCAGCGAGGATTTGCCCGCACCAGTGCGACCCACAATCCCCACCTTCCAGCCTGGTTCAATGGTCAAGCTAAGATGCTTGAGAACTGCTGAGCCATTGGGATCATAGCGGCAACTCATGTCCCGCAGCTCCACCTGACCCAACGTGGGCCAATGTTGGGAAGGCTCCTTGCCCCTGGACGCCGTCTCCTGTTCCAGTTCCGTGTACTGGAGTACACGCTCCACACTGGTCATCTGTTGCAGTGACTCAGCCACCTGACGGACACCATACTGCACCATGCCTGTAAGAATCATGGCCTGCGAGATGGCCAGACCAACATTGCCGCTATACGTGGCTAAGCGCGTTGTAAAGGATTTAGCATGTTTCCAATTCGAAAAGATTATGTACTATGTACTTACTTTCACTGGTGATAATGAAACTGAAAGTTACAGCCGTGAGAAAGGCGCAACTGACGCAGTCCAACCACAGTCCCAATGCTGTGTTGGCCGCCATTGTCAATTGCCAGACGCTGCTATGCACATCTTGAAGCAAATCAAACTCTTTGGCGACCACATCCTGTAGCTGACGTGAACGTATGATCGAAAGCCCCGTCAAAGAGCAGCTTAAGTGCGAAAATACCGGGCTGCGGCAAATGCCTTCCAGGCGCTTCAGATCCTGCGAGGGACGCAGATAGAGCTTCAATATGAGCATATCGATGATACCCACAACCAGCATTGCAGCCATTAACACGGGATTCACCACAGAAATCACAATCAGTATGCCAAACATGACCAGGGCAATCTGTATAAAGTCCATCATGGCGCGCGGCAAAAGCTCATCAATAGCGCCCATATCTTTGGAGAACCGATTGAGTATACGACCGGAGGGATTGGTATCGAAGAATCGCATGGTCGCATGCAATATACAACTGAACATTCGATCGTGCAGCACCTTGGAGGCGTGCATGCATGTCTTAAAGAACAAGAATCCCCGAAATGTGGTCATAACGACAACACCAATGATGAGAGCGCCATAAATGTACATGCATTCGTAGGTGGTGAAATTGGTGGGCTCCCCCTGAGATCTCTGATGCTCCTGCTGCGTCCAGATGTTGGCAAAATAGTCAGAGCTGCTACACACCACCTGGGAGAGCAGCATGATGCATACCATGAAACTAAAGCTCAAAAAGGTGCTGCCCGCATGGAAGTACTCGTACCACACACGCGGCGATATGCTTCCGGAGGCTTGCGCCTCGGCTAATTCATCATCATCTTGATCGATGCCCGTTTGGTCACTGTTGCTAAGCTGTAAATAAGAATTTAAAATATAATATTAAATATTTGAAAATAATTAAAAAGTATATTATTATACTTAAGGCTTTGCATAAAATGTATATCTTATGAACGACCACTATATATATAGATGATGATTGATAAAAGCAAATTGGCTTCAGATCAGATCCGCCTTTTAGCATATTGTGCAAGCTACCTCAATTCCCAGATAAGAGTTCAAATCGTATAATATCTTATCACTCACCGACTTGCTGCCATGTGTGGAATTGCTTTGTTTCCGCAGCGGATGATACCCATCACGAACGCCATCAATATAAGGTATATCATCATCTTCCTCTATATCCTCATGTCCACTCAGAGTTGTAATTGATGATGCCTGCAAGCTGCCGTTTGATTTATCCGCCTCCTTCGGACGCTCCAATAGCTTAGCAAAGTCCAACTCACTGTTGATTAGGTCCGTATATGTGCCCTGCCTCAAGATGCGACCTTGGTCCACAATGACAATCCAATCTGCTTCTGAGAGAAAGTGTATTTGATGGGTAACCAGCACACGTGTTGCCTTTTGCTGAGCCAGTCTGCCTCGGGGTCCAATGACTTCGTCGAAAAGATGTCGTCCAACATGGGAGTCTACTGCGCTTAACGGATCATCGAGAAGATAAATGGACGCTGGCTTATAGACGGCCCTAGCCAAGCTAATTCGCGCACGTTGACCACCAGACAGGGAAGCTCCACGCTCTCCCACGATCGTCTTGTCACCGCTGCTGAGCTGCTGGAAATCCGTAGTCAGGGCACAGCACCTGGTTACATCCTGGTAACGCTTTCGCTCGTACTGTTCGCCAAAGAGTATGTTATTCCGAACGGTGCCAGTGAAGAGCCAAGGCTCTTGCGAAGCATAGGATAGTTCACCCTGCATAATTACGCCACCATCGATTATGGGCAGCTCCCCAAGCAGCAGCTGGAGCAGTGAACTCTTGCCAGCTCCAACCTGACCAATGACCGCACAAAGCTGTCCCTTCTCTATCTTCAGATTAAAGTTCTGTAGTGTACGCTGCGGCTTCTCCTTGTCCCAACTGGCACTGATGTCCTTTAGGACAATGGCTCGCGTATCTCCGCTTTCTTGCTGCCCTTTATGCGTGAGTCCATGCACCTTCTCATCGCGACCCTCTAGCTGAAGAAAGGCCTGAATGCGACGCAAAGAGACCAGCGCCTCGGCTCCGAAAGTTACTGCCAACGGATACCATATGGCAGCCACCAATTGCAGGATGTTATAATAGCTTGCAGCCGAAAAGACGAAATCCGCCGTAATTTGCTGCCCCATGAGAGCGGCTGCAACCAAAGTGATGTACAAAGTGGAACGCTCCGTGAACACCATGGTGCTGAGATAGAATCCGCGGAGGTACGAAGCGTAGCGAATTTGTTGTATCTCGCAGCGTCTTGCCTCGGCGACCACTGCCTGAAAGGGCTTCTCCCATGCGTACATCTTGATTACCTGTATTCCCTGCACCAGCTCGTTCATGATGCCCACGCGCGCATCCGTGCGCTCAGCTATGCGCAGTCGAAGCACTGAGGTAAGCTTACTTAACGCGGACTGTAGTGGCACAGTTTTTAGCAGTAATCCGATGACGCCCACCAGGGCCGGAATGCCAATACGCAGCCATATCAGATAGCAAGTTAGCACCGCTTGGAGGGGCATAATCCAGATCCAGTGGATAAAAATAAAACCGTAGTCCAGGCGGTTGACATCATTCGAGAGCAGATTGATCAGATAGCCGGCTGGTGTCTGGCCCGCTGTTTTCATGGACAGCCGCAGGGTCTTTCGATAAATAAGAGAGCAGCAGGCTATGCGCATTCGCGCTCCCATCAGGCGTTGACGCAGATCCACATGATGTACCAAGAAGCAACCGAGCGTCGTTGAAACAACCAAGACGATTCCAAGGCTATAAACATCATTCCAAATATAATGAATACCCTCCTCCAAGGCGTTCCGTTCGGTGGCATTGGTCGCTGCAGCAGGAAACAAATTCTTTACATGCTCCTTGAGAGAATCATCGCTATCCAGTGCATTTGGCGAATTGACTAATGTCGGGAAAAGCAATAAAGTAAGCAAAACATAAAAGAGGAATCCCTTGTTTCTACTTACCATTACCTTCCCCCGAAGTTACACCCAAGCCTGTCATGGCTCGTGCTGTGCGGTTGAGCACGCTGGTAAAGTTTTGGGCTTCGGCTTCAACCATATCCGGCAAGGTGGACGATTGATGCTGAAACTGCAACAGTAACTGCGCCAGTATGGCGGGTATTAGGGTCCTGTAACCAGATGCATTTAATCAAACCATTTTGTAAATGCTGAAACTCAAACCTTCGCTTACTTGATCACTATGTAGACAAGGCATATTATGCCGTTGACTATGGTGGGTCCTAGAAAACAGCGAAACAAGGCGTTGCGCAGACGTGGCTTTTTGGACTTGCGATGGGCGTGCTCCAGTTCCTTGTACCACTCGCTGACAATAATTGTACATATAAATAATGATTAAATGAGATGTCTGTTTTCGCTTACTCCTCCAGCCGATCGCCTAGCTGCTCCGAGTGATCTTCCTTCAGACATTCTGTCAAATCATCTGTATTCAGGCCCTGTCGTGATCCGCGATACAGCAAAGGCACAGCCCAGACAAATAGTAATTGCGACAGAAAGTTCGCCCCTTGACGGGGATTTTTCCGTTCCGGCTTCGCGCTACTATCCATTCTGTCATGGAAGCCCTGAAACCTGCCATCGGAAACAATGCACAACCGTCAAATAAATTTCCCAGCTGATAAGCGCGCATGGGCATGCCCGCATAGTATGGGAGCAGCATTCGCCGGGTTGGTCACATACATCCACTAATCCTAGGTATCAACTACAGCAACTTCGTGACTACGCACTGATTCCTTATCGCTTCACATTATGACAGCCACAGCTGACGACCTTGTGCCCAATTTTCTTTCGCTCTTTGTGTACTCATATGTTCATTACTCTTTTCTGATAGTCGCAAAATTAGTGATTAATAAGGGACATTGAAGCAACTGGACTTGAGATGTATCTAATAAGAATCTTGAAATTTACCAATAAATAATTTGTTGATCTTATATTTTTACAAATTTAAAAATTTGCTATCTCCATTGAATCACAGGCATATTTCTATCCTCAACTCATTTGAATGGAGTTTTTCATTTTGTACGAAGTTTCGTTAGTTAATTAAACATATGAAGCTTACAATTAACACAAGAAAAAAAATGTATTTATTAATCCACACTTTGCAAAGTAAGCTTCACAAAAAGATGGGCGATAAAAACAATTGGCGCTCGGAATTCACGAATGTAATAGATCATGTTGCGAATATGCTTTGCAGTTGTTAGGCTGTTTTATTATTTTTTTAGAAACACGTCTAGACACACAAATGGCTGTTGGCATGATAACAGCCAACTGGCTAATTATATAATAATATTACACTAAGACTTATTCTTCTGGCTGCAAATGCTCTGCGCACTTGATAAATAGAGAAGCATTCGTATCGGTCGTTCACTTAATTGTTTATTTGCTTGCTCGATGTCTGCAATTGATAAGATGCGTCATTTGAGCGTAAATCATATTGTATTTGAAGACGTTGACAATTTTGCAGCTCTCATGACAATAACCATAATTTTTATTAATTAGCGTTGCCCATACACATATGTACATAGATCCAGGGCATACAAATAGGCGTATGGGATCAAAACGTGCGTGATAAGCCGCCAACATCTCCTATGTTTTGTATGCTTAAAGATGACCGTTAACCATAGGCTTCTGCAATAGCTACCCCTGATCAAGAGTCTATTAACTTATTTAAGTTTTATAGCTCTCTGTTTGTTGTAATAACGGAATTTCGTAATGTTAAATTCTTAGCCCGTTTATTAGATCGAATGGTCTTTAATTGCCTGCCAGTTATAAGTGAGTGCAATCCCCTTGTTTGAACGAGTTCTATAGAATTCAAGGGTAGTGTTCCAAGAGTTTGTTGGAACTCGCGGATGTGCATGACTTCAATATTTATAATTGCTTCTCTACAAATCAATTAATAAAAGTGTCACGCCAAACTTGTGAGTAAACAAATGTACATACATATTTCAAGAATGTATATAGTATGTAAGTATGTAAAAATTCATACAGCTGTTTTCACTTGAGCCAATTATAAGATGCTCTGCTGATATTTACAGACATTTGAATTATTAAATTACACTGATTGTCAAAGAACCTAAATATATCGCATATTATTAAACAAGGGACTGAACTATTAATGCTATTAAAATAATAGGTTAGCAATGTAAGCCCCAGATACGATTTTTTAAGATATTATCGGAAGCCAAGTTTACACAAAACTACAACAATAATGATTTGTTGCTTCATGCGCTTAAATAATTTTTTATTCCCAAACCGGCTGCTGAAATATGTCGGATAAGAGTATTTCACCACACACTCCCTCTCTCTCTCTCTCTCTCTCTCTCTCTCTCTGGCTTTCTCTCTTTCTATATATTCTTCTCCCCTCTCACTCTACCCCTCTCACTGTCTCTCTCTCTCTCTCTGTCTGTCACTCTCTACGTTTATCTACTCCTCTCTCACTCTCCCACTCCCTCTGTCTCTTTCCCTTGATATCAACAGTTGTTCCAAAATGTTCTGTTTTACACTTCGCGTAAATTAATCACTTGAATTATAATTTATTGCAACAGAAAAACAAAAAATACGCCTTAGATTACAAATGTGCTTAGTGTCGACTTTTGAAAGTATAGAAATATGAATACATAAAATTAACGTACATACATATGAACGTATATTATACACACTGTCATATTACTGCATTCTAGGCTTGCATGCGTTGTTTTATATAAGTACATACATATGTCTGTTTAGATGTATTTGTATGTATTTATAATCAGGCAAGTGATATCGACATTACTTAAACATATGACTGCAAACCGGCAAGTTGTTTGTTGGCAAGGGGCTAGCACATAGAAGAAAGGGTACCCAAAATGCTTTGTTCGGTGTGCTCCGAGTCATTGGCACACCCCTTAAACGGCGCCGAGGTGCGAAGGGTTATTGGCCATTTCCCATATGCAGCGACGTGCTTAAAAATAACACAGTCCATAGCAGTAAAATGCTAAACCTATGTGAAAATATGAACCAATCCGCTGTAGCCAACGACAGAAAATTATACGGCAGACTTCATGACGTAAAGTCTCAAGCAAATTACTTCACACAGAGGCATATGCATGTACATATGTACTCAAAAATAAAATAATACATTTGTATACTTAACACACAGTTTTTTAAATGTATATCTATTTTTGCATACCCAGCTAAATGTATAATTAATGTCAAAATACTCAATTAATTGTTTTTATCTATCAGAATACGTATTTGTCTATGATTATGTTAGTTTTGATTGTGAACCACTTGAAGCTTTCGATGTTGTAACACGTGCGCGAAATACACCACCCGTTTGGACCCGGCAACACAAACGAACTAACCAACCAACCCGCTGATTTGAAGCACCGCCGATTTGAGCACCGCCGGAGCGCACAGCTCGAATGCAACTGAAAGTTAATGGAACAAACCACTCAGCTAATGCCCGCCAGTTTCTTGAATCCCCCAGTGGGACAGAGAAAGAGAGAGAGAGAGAGCGCTAGCCGTTTGTTTTGGCAAAAAATCAACTCACATTGTTAGTGTCTTATCGTTTGGCAGAGCGCATTGTTTTTATGAGACTTTTGAGAGTACACATGACTACAAAAGCGGGGTACACAAAATACAAAGGGTATGAATCGCAGGCGAGTGTATGGACGTAGAAAAGTCTTCGACCATAGTAGCTAAGCCTCTTTAAAAATGTGTTAATATTAATAACGAAAGAAAAATTTTGGGTTTGACGCGTATTTTCCATCCAAAGAAGGTAACATCGATCCGATGGTAAGCTAAAAAACTTCATTCAGCCTTTTGTGCAAAATACCACTGTTGCGATTATTCTTGTGTAGGACTCTGAGAGTAAATTTGAGGTCGATTGAACGACCCTTAAGGCTTCTCCAAACAATCTTTGAGTTGTATTTAGCCAAGCCATCTCAGCTCTAATTCTGCAAAAAGTGTGAAACATGTTGCAAACGAATTTTCAAAAAGATTGAGCTTGAACCTAATCAGGAAATAGGATTCGGCAAATAGTGTAAGACACGTCTCAAATGAATTCTTATAAAGAGACATGATATTTCTAAAAAAAAACCCGTCTTAGCGTGCACTGTATTACATAAGATAACTACAATCGGTATCCTAACTCTTACGGCTTGGGCTGAGCTTTGATCGCCAATCAGGCAGTCAGTCAGGAAAAAGAGTTTTATGTATAAAGATTATGATTAAAAATAAGATGCATTATTTTAAAATAATAATAATACGTTTACTATCTAAGTCCGTAAGGTAAAAATATTATTTTATATATATCAAACCTAAAATATTAATGGGTACCATATTTTGAGTAAATGTAAAATATATTGTATTTAAATACTTCATTATACAATATTTAAAACTATTTAAAAAAAAAAAAACATATTCGATTTATTTACATAATATTGTAACTGTATATTTATGCGGAACCAAAACATTGCTTAAAGAACACCAAAACTTCGGGGAACTTGACATTCAAAAGAAGAAAAAAAGAGGAATCGAACTCGAAGCAATTGAAGTATTTACATTGAGCGCTCGGCGGTTACCGTTAACGAATCTTTGGCAGCTCCGCACAAATTTGCATGGCCAGCAGTATCGGAGGCGAACGCATTTTCAGTCCACTCAGCGTCTACTTTCGTTGGAGTTTCGTTTATTGGATTTGCGCATACTATTAGGGCACACTGGCCTGTGGTCAGCAAACTAGCAGGAAAGTATCTGTCAGATACACAGCTCAGGTAGTCGGGCATTTTTGCCAAGCACTGCAACCAAGGTGCCTGCGATCTTATCGCGCCTTTGCGTACTCAAACTCGGCCTGTTCGCTCTTCGCATTTCATTTGACCGTTGTCGGTTATAAGGCACAAGCCGGTCGGCATGTCGAATCAGTTCTGTGCTGGCCTTGCCCTTGTCGCGCCGTGAGTTGGGTTCGTTTTTCGTCTTGCTGACAAGGTAGATAAACTCGCAGTTAGTCCACTGAGATCGCTTCCTGCTGGTGTGTCTGAGAGTCCCTTGACGATCTGGTTTCTCAGGAGATGACCGAGCAGCTGTACCGTGGCGGTCTGCTGTGCTGGGCTGTGCAGCTGCTCAGGACGTTGCTTGTCCGCATCATGTCTCACTTTCAAGCTGAGCTTCAAACTAGCTATACAAGCCATAGCCTGCAGATTGTGCCTAAATATGTGCCCATACCACGCGCCAAGGGTCTGCCCATTGTGGGTACTCTCCTTGATTTGATAGTAGCTGGCGGTGCACCGCAGTAAGTTCCACATGTGAAAATTAAAAGAGCAGCTAACCGTGAAAACCATCTACAGGTTACACAAATATGTGGACGCACGACATCGCCAGTACGGGGCCATTTATCGGGAAAGATTGGGCGGCACACAGGATTGTGTGTTCGTGTCGTCGGCAAATCTAATGCGCAGCCTCTTTTTGCAAGAGGGTCACTTTCCGAAGCATCCGCTACCGGATGCCTGGACATTCTACAACAAGCGACATGCCTGCCAACGTGGACTCTTCTTTATGTAAGTAGCGCACGAAATGAATTGCAAATCATATTAATCCGCTTTGGGGGAATATCTAATGGGCACAGGGAGGGCGCTGAGTGGCTGCACAACAGGCGTATTCTTAATCGGCTGCTGTTAAATGGTAATTTGAATTGGATGGACGTGCATATTGAGAGCTGTACGCGCCACTTGGTGGACAGTTGGCAAGCGCACACAGAGGAGGCAAACAAAATCGGAAAGCACTACGAGCTGCCGGATCTCGAAAAACAATTGTATCGTTGGTCCATCGAAGGTAGGCTATAAGAGAATTCATTTGTGAATTCATAACTAAAGTTCGGGCTCTTTCAGTGCTCTGCAGCATCATGTTCGGCTCTAAGGTTTTGACCTGCCCCAAAATGCAGTCCGCTCTGAATGAATTTACACAGATCGTTCACAAAGTTTTCGAGCATAGCTCGCGACTGATGAACTTTCCGCCTAGGCTTGCGCAGCTACTGCACCTGCGCATCTGGAGCGACTTCGAGAGCAATGTGGGCGAAGTGCTACAACAGGGCGCTGCAATCATTGAGCTCTGCATTAGCTTGCAGCGGGGACAGCCGCAGTCGGAGCAGGATGAGGCCTTATACCACAAGCTGCGGGCTGCGGCGGTGCCCAGCGAAATGATCAGGCGCATTTTTGTGGATCTGGTCATAGCAGCAGGTGACACGGTCTGCAGTTTAGCGGCTAATTCTCTCTGACTTCAATAATTCTCATACCAATTCCCTGCAGACCGCCTTCAGCAGTCAGTGGGCTTTGTATCTCCTGTCGCTCAATCAGCTGCTACAACGACGTATCGCCCATGAGCGTGCTGCGGCTGAATCTCAGCTTCTACATGGCTTGATTAAGGAAACGCTGCGCCTGTATCCAGTTGCTCCATTTATCGGCCGCTACTTGCCGCAAGATGCACAGATTGGCGGCCATTTTATAGAGAAAGATGTCAGTTGCATACATTTGCCGCTCCAATTTCTACGGTTTTTTACCATTTTCTGTCTCATTTCAGACCCTTGTGTTGATCTCTCTCTACACTTCCGGCCGAGATCCATCGCATTTTGAGCAACCTCTGAAAGTTCTGCCCGAACGCTGGTTACTCGGGCATTCAGATCGGGTGCATCAGTCTCATGGCAGCCTGCCCTTCGCCATTGGTCAGCGGTCCTGTATCGGGCGACGTGTGGCCATGAAGCAGCTGCACGCGCTACTGGGAAAATGCGCTTCCCAGTTTAAAATGCAGTGTCTCAACGAAAAGCCTGTGGATTGCATGCTGCGCATGGTCACTGTGCCCAATCAGATCTTGCGCCTGGCACTAACGCTCAAATTTGAAAAGGGCAAAACAGCACCAGTATAGTTTCACATGGGCCATATTCATATCGTTCGGGATATATAAAACACTACCATAATTCCAATAAATATGTATGGCAGTCAGAGCTATCTAACTGAGTTACAGCCCAAACGTAGTTAGACCTTGTAATTGTAACCTTATTTCTAGTTTAACTTTTAGTTTGTAGAGTAAAAAAAAAAATAATAACTTAAATAATAATAAGCTCGTAGACTCTACGGTTGCGTGTTCTTATCTAGAAGAATCCCTGTACTGCGTCCCAGCAGCATGAGCAGCTGTCGCTCATCTGTACCTTTCTTTGCCCACGGCTGCTGCATTTCTTGGAATGAATCACTGGCCAACTGTCGAAGTGTGTCGGCCTCGTCGCCGGTAGCCTCGACCATCTGTGCTAGTGCTCCATGGGTTTTTTGTAATAGCACATGTGGCACATCAAATTCAACCGCATATCCGGCATCCATTACAATGATGCGATCCGAATCCATGACGGTGTGCAGTCTGTGTGCGATAGTCAGCACTGTACAGTGCTGGAACTTGACACGTATCGTGCGCTGGATCAGTGAATCCGTGCTGGGAAAGTAGTGAATAGTTTTAGTTTGTGTGCAACCTTTGATAATAAGATGCTTACAGTAGATCCACATTGGCAGTTGCTTCATCCAGCACTAGAATTTTGTTGTTGCGTAGAACCGCACGCGCTAAGCAGAGGAGCTGTCGCTGACCCACACTGAAATTGCTGCCACGCTCAGTGACCATAAAGTCTAGACCGGGAATCACCGTCCGCAGTTCAACATCTTCAAGAGCGCACCACAGCTCCGAATCACTGTACCGCTTGAAAGGATCCAAGTTATATCGAATTGTAGCCGAGAAGAGCACTGGATCTTGTGGTATGATTGAAATGCGACTACGTAAAGTCTCCAGGGAAATACTACCCGTTTCGATGTCATCTATATAGATTCCACCCTCAATGTATGCCAGACGAAATAGTGCGCCAATTAGCGAGGATTTGCCCGCACCAGTGCGACCCACGATTCCCACCTTCCAGCCAGGTTCAATAGTCAAACTAAGCTGATTAAGAACAGACAAGCCGTTGGGATCATAGCGTAAGCTCATAGCGCGGAACTCAATCTTTCCGTGTTGCGGCCACTGCTGAGAAGGTTCATCGTTATCACGACCCGCTGGCTCCTGTTCCAGTTCCGTGTACTCCAGCACGCGTTCCACACTAGTCATCTGTTGCAGGGACTCAGCTGCCTGGCGCACGCAATACTGAACCATACCTGTGAGAAGGATGGCTTGCGAGATGGCTAGGCCAACATTGCCGCTGTATATGACTGCAAAATTGAGCATTCAATTAAGTTATGTTTGGTATCAGCTAGTTGGATGCCTTAGCTTACATTCGTTGGAAGCAATAAAGCTGAATGTGACAGCTGCGAGGAAGACACAGTTGATCCCATCCACCCACAGTCCAAGAGCTGTGTTTGTTGCTTCTGCTAGCTGCCAAACGCCGCTGTGCACATCCTGCAGAAGATCAAACTCTTTTGTTGCTATGCTCTGCATCTGACGTGAGCGTATGATCGGAATGCCAGACAAAGTTGAGGTTAGATGTGAAAAAACTGGGCTGCGACAAATACCGTCCATGCGCTTAAGATCCTGCGAGGGTCGTAAATACACCTTCAGTATGAGCATGTTCAGAAGAGTCATAACCAACACGGCAGGTAATAACATAGGATTCACCACTAGAATCACAGCTAATATACCAAATATAACCAAGCCGTGTTGTATAAATTCTAGCATGTTTCTAGGCAGCCATTCGTCCATTGTTCCAATATCCTTAGAAAACCGATTGAGGATTTGACCAGCGGTGTTATTGTGGAAAAATCGAATGGATGTATGCAATATACTCCTGAACATTCGGTCGTGCAGGACCTTGGAGGCGTGCATGCATATCTTGAGAAAAAGGAAGCCACGGAAGGTAGTCATAATCACCACGCCAAGAATAAGGGCACCATAAATGTACATGCACGTGTATGTGGTAAGATTGGTGGGCTCACTCTGAGATCGCAGACGCTCCTGCTGCGTCCAGATATTAGAAAAGTAGTCAGAGCCACTACACACCAGCTGCGATAGCAACATGGTAAACACCATGAAGCTAAAGCTTAACCAGGAGCTGCCCGCTTGGAAGTACTCGTACCAAACACGAGATGAAATCACTCCCGTTGCTTGGGTCTCAACTAATCCATTATTCCCTTGGCCAACCTTCAGCTGATCTTCAGTTTTAGACTGTAAATATTAATACAGTGATTGGTAGGTAAGCATACAATATACTTTTTTCGGGTCAATTTTAATTGAGGTCTAACTTACCGGCTTATCGTTCCTCCGGCGCTTTCGTAATGGCAGCGAGCTATCAGACACAACATCAACATCCTCATCTTCGTCCTGGTCTTCTTCTTCAAGTGAACTTGCCGTGGGCAGTAATTGAACTTCATTCTCTAATTCATCAGATTTGCTGGGACATTCGAGTAACTTAGCAAAATCTAGATCACTATTGCTAATATCCTGATAAGTGCCCTGGGCTACGATGCGGCCCTGATCCACTATAATAATCCAGTCTGCTTCTGAGAGAAAGTGTACTTGATGGGTGACCAGTATACGGGTAGCCTTCTGCTGAGCCAGTCTGCCGCGTGGTCCAATGATCTCGTCAAAGAGATGTCTCCCAACATGTGCATCTACTGCGCTCAACGGATCATCCAAAAGGTAGATGGATGCGGGTTTATAGACGGCCCGTGCCAGGCTTATGCGAGCTCGTTGACCACCAGATAACGAAGCCCCACGTTCTCCCACAATGGTCTCGTCACCCTTGCACATCTGCTGAAAGTCCGTGGCCAGAGCACAGGCCCTGGTAACTTCCCGGTAGCGCTTTGCATCGTACTGTTCGCCAAAGAGAATATTATTCCTCACAGTTCCTGTGAACAGCCAAGGCTCTTGGGATGCATAGGAGAGTTCCTCATGTATTAAAATACTACCATCAATGATGGGTAATTCCCCCAGTAACAACTGGAGCAAGGAGCTCTTGCCTGATCCAACTGGACCTATGACTGCGCAGAGCTTGCCCTTTTTAACCAACAAATTGAGGTTATGAAGCGTGCGTTGCGGTTTGTCCTTGTCCCAGCTGGCATTGATATCCTTTAGGACAACGGCTTTCTTACCTTTGCCATCTTTTTCCCAGTTCTGGCCAAGGCTATGTACATGCTTACGCTCCTCCTGTTGTAGATACGTCTGAATGCGCACTAGTGAGACCAACGCCTCGGCACGCAAATTAATTGCCAGGGGAAAGTAAACTGCTGCAACAAGCTGAAGTATGTTGTAATATATAACCACGGAGAAAACAAAATCAGCTGTAATATTCTGATTCATTAGGACGGCAGCTGCTAGAGTAATAAATAGTGTTGTGCGTTGAATAAAAAACCTGGTAGTACGCTGGAATCCGTACAGGTAGTTGGCGTATCGAAGCTGTTGCACCTCGCTGCGCCTAGCATCGGACACAATGGACTCAAAAGAGTTTTCCCAAGCGTACATTTTGATAACCTGAATGCCTTGCATAAGTTCGTTCATGATGCCAACGCGTACATCTGTCCGTTTTGCAATGCGCCTCCGTAGATTTGAGGTCAGTTTACTTAGCGCCATCTGAGCCGGCACCGTTTTCAGCAGGAGTCCAAGGACACCAATGACAGCTGGAACTCCAATTTGTAGCCATAAAATGTAGCATGTGACCACCGAGTGGATTGGCAAGATCCATATATAATGCGTGAATACCAAAGCATAGTCTAACCGGCTTACGTCATTTGAGATTAGATTAATTAGGTGACCCGCCGGAGTTGAGCCCACGGTGCGCATAGACAGACGCAGAGTCTTACGATAGACCAGCGAGCAGCAGGCAATTCTCATTCGAGCACCCATTAGACGTTGTCGTAGATACAAATGGTGCCAAAGAATGCAAGCAATAAAATTTATGCCCACCAATAGCCCACCAAGACTGTAAACATTGTACCAAATGGCATTCCATGTGCTATTATTCGACCTATTAGAGGGTGGAGCTGTGTCCAAAGCTTTCGAGTAGTTTACTATGTGGATTGAGTTTAATTAAATTATGTAGATACTTTATCCGGTCTTTCTTACAATTGACGTCTATTGAGTTAAAGCCACTCGAAGAAATGTTAGAATCGGAATCATATGTGTCAGTATCCGGTGCATGTTGCAGCTGCAGCAGCAGTTGCGCTAAAATAGCGGCTATCAACATTCTATAAGATGTGGTCTTAATATAATTACGTTTTCAGTTCGGATTATAAAAGGTTCACTCACTTGAGAGCAATGTATACAACGCACAGAACGCCATTGATGATAAAGGGGCTCCAAAAGCAAGCGAGCAAAGCGTTGCGAAGTCGAGGTATTCGCGATTTACTTAGCGCCCTCGCCCGCTCCTTAAACCACTCACTGAAACAGATAATATGTTTTTGAACCCCATAAATATCAACAAGTACTCACTGCTCCAACCGATTGCCCAGTTGCTCTGAGCGATCATCCTTTAGGCATTCTGTTAGATCGTCTGCACTGAGACCTTGTCGCAGTCCACGTAACAATAATGGCAAAGCCCAAGCAAATGTCAGATGGGATAGAATGCTGGCTTGCTGACATGGATTCTTAAGATTCGGCTTGGCACTACTGTCCATTTTGCAATGAGACCGTGCCGTAAGTGTCTACGTCCGATCGCTTAAAGCGCGCTGATACAACTACGCGCCCGAATAATCTTATCAAAATGTGCTGAATGTGAAAATCTACAATCTTCTTACAATAAATGCAATCTAAACACATAATCTAATGGTAAAATGCCGCACGAATTCTCTACAGTCTGTAATTTTAAGAAATCTTTATTGACAAATAAAAATAATATTAATAATTAATAAATAATCTCGTTCACCTTTCAGAGAAAACAATCAGCTGATCTGTGTAAAAATATAAAATTTCTCTCGGGCTGGCCGCAGAGAAAAATTGCACAAATACGAAAATCGCCGCTTTCATGGTTGCTCACATACGCTCGATCGGTTGTGACTTAAAGATAAGCTTATTTCGATTCCGTTTTATACCCTTTCGGATTCAGAGTACGTTCTTATTTATAATTTAATTTTGTACTTAGACACATAAAAATAAATAATATATCTTTATGTAGGCATACATACATATATAAAAACATACCACATATCTCCATATATATATCAAGAAGTCCCCTTCTACACGTTGCACAGTTCATGAAAAAATTATACTCCCAAGAAAAAAGCCTAACTTGATGCAACGATTGCGATTGTGTCGCATTCCTGTATTACACGACAATTTTTAATTCCCATAATGAATCATAAAGTCATTGATTAATACAAATATTTAGTTAAAATGTCGTTCCAAACTAGAATTGTCGTAGCCGACAATTGAGTTTTCATATTTGTACGGCTCCAACAGTGCAAAAAAAGATTGCCGGACACAGCACAAAGCATGTCAACATTCTGGGGGAACATAACCTGCCAGACCGCAAACTTAATATAATTTTCCAATGTCCTGTTCTCCATATGTTTAACCGTTTCTTTGTTAACCACAAGTAGTTAGTTGAATTATTTAGTAGTTAATTAGGATTAGTTAAGAAATCAATCGATAATTGTCCTAAACAAAAGATTTCAAATAAAATATTGTATATGGCGAATAAAAACTATAAATCCACTATGCCAGTTAGAGTAAAACGAATGCCATTAGAAATTTTAGTAGAGCGCTAGCTACAATTCCAACAACCGGCGAAATACTGGGAGTGACTGCAACAACAAGTCCGCGTGATCGCGAGTGCGTGAGTTTTATCTATAAGAACAAGTAAGAGGTTCTAGTCGGGAGCTCCCGACTAAGGGATACCCTGAACACTCTTTTTCCAACATCAAATGCATATATATATTCTATTTTAGAAGCTATATGTCAAGATTGGTGGCTCTAGCTGTTATTATTTACCAAAATTGCCCAAAAAACAGGATATCGATATCGATTTTTATCGATTGCTTGGAAACGGAGTAAGTTATCGATTTTCGGAAATAAACTCGATCTGCGCGGGCACCAGGAGCACCTATATCTCTAGCTCTTATAGGTTCCGAGATCATTGCGTTCATACAAACGGACAGACGGACAGACAGACGGACATGGCTAGATCGACTCGGCTTTATGCGGTTGGAGATGCTTCCTACTGCTTGTTACATACATTTGGATTTTGCAAAAATACAATATACCCTTACACCCATTTTTAATGGGTTCAGGGTATAAAAATAAACAACAATTATGATTAATACAATCACTGCTACTGAGACCGGCACAAATCACAAATCAAATAGAATAAACGCAAATAGAATGCAACGCAGTTATAAATTAAATCATTTAACAAAACTCACGAATGCATACAGATTGATTTAGATTTAGTATAAAAATTAGTGATCAAACATCGGCTGTTTGACTAAAATCAAAAATATTGCGGAGCACTCGAAAAACACGTCTTTTCGCCCGAGAGATCAGTTGTTGTTTATACACATACATATGTATATACCATATATTTTCGTATATACGTATTATATCTTGGCTGCCGATTAAATATTTAATGGTTTGAGGATTGGTTCTCTTTCGTTTTGAAGCGAGACGGGGATCGTGCCATTTTTTCAATTTTAAATGAAAAAATTTATATATTTCGCAATTGTTTATCGAAATGGGATAATTTTATATTTATAACTTGTTACACTATATTTAAATTGCATGCTTGCAATAAAAAATTAGTTTTTCATTGCTGTATTTTGGACAATCGCTGGAAAAACTGAAATTGTTCGGAACCGGTTCACATATTTTCATGTTCCCGGATATTTACATGCAAAGGTATACAGTCAGTACAATACGGATGGTAACAAAGAGTGGAGCTTGGAATTCGTTGCATGCAATATAATTTTTCAGATTTTTATGAGCGTCCACAATGTACATAGACCCAAGGCCACAGTGCATCAATTAATTGTTTGTTGTTATATTTGAATACATTTTGCTATACTGAAAATGAGGCCACTCAATTTACGTGCCTTTATTGTCAATTCCCTAATTTAATTGAAGTTCCGTTTATTCGTAGCAGCTTTTCGTTTGCCTTCTAAAATTGCACAGCTGTGTAGCACGCGGAAGGAGACAAAACAAGATTTGTTTGTTTGCTAAAGGTGATAAGTTCTGCCTTATTACGAAAATTAAACATTTGTGGAATATCCCACTTTATGAGCAGTCTGTGAAGTGTTGATTAGTTAATGAAGGTGAAGATAAAATAGGTAGATGATATATAAAAACAGCTATCAAGTGAAATTGTACTTTTTATTTTTATACAAATATAATTTTTATAACTTCAACATGAATCTGTTATGATAACAATGCCAACAGCATGCAGTAAATAAAAAACACAACACACAAAAGCAACAGTCCAACACTTGCCACACCGAACCACAAATGTCCGAAGCACAATGCAAATGCCATCATACAAAGTGAGGGTATAGATCCCAACGGACGCAGACTGATACGAGGGGGTAGTTGCTTCTCATAAATGTCCACGTTACCATCACTCTTTTCGAACCATTTTTCAGTCATGGGCGCGTACAGCACTTGGCGTGAGAGCTTTCCGTAAAAGTCCTCCCTTTCGTAAAAAGCTTCTATTCGCCTGCCATACTGAATGGAAGTTTTCAAAAATTAGTACCAAATGCGACAGCAACTTAATTGGATATGAAACTTACTCTATCGTTGATGGCCTCTGAAATGAGGTGTAACAGTCTAACCAGCGGCCTTATCTCATTTGACTTGATGGGCAGCAGTGCAGGATCGACTGTGGGCTGCATATTGGAGGCGTTCAGTGACATTTGATGCGGGGTCAGCTTTGAGGTGTCCAAACAATTATTTGAGTCGAAAAAGCTAAAATTCTGCAACGAAGGTGAAGCCGGTGGACTTGGCTCTACAGGTAGTGTTTCATGCATAGACAATGTGCCTGGATCCACCTGTTGAAAAAGCAACCAATTGGTATTCAAACGCATCAGTTCAACTGAAGAGGCTTACATTGAAAGTTCGACAGAATGCATCTATACAATGACGCAGCACCTCTGGTATACGATTAAGATCGCGGAGCGTTAATTCGTCCTGCGTTTCCTCGCCTATGAACTTTTTAAATATGTTTTTCAGATAGCCCTCCGAACGCTGTCTTTCCAAAATCTCCTTCCGCAGCGCACTTATATTATTGGTCAGCACTGAATTGCGAGCCATGCTAATGACATACAAAAAACTTTGAATTTGCGCGTGCATCTGCTCACTGAATAGCTTAGGTATATTCGAGCTAACCAATGGGTTCCATTGTGCATTATAAGAGCTGTTGTGTGATTTGCTGAAAAAATTCAATCATATATTGAAACCAACGAAAACTTATTCCTTAGCCAAACGTACTTTAACATATTGACCTGGCGCTGAGGTGAATCAAAGCCATAGGCATTACCAGAGTGCAACCGTTCAAAACGCTGCAGACGTTCAACCAAATCCTGCTGCGAAAACGTCTTGGCCAGACGGTGCAGCATGAATGCATTGCGATAAACTGAGTAGTCCAGGCGCTCAAACCGCGGCAGC
Source organism: Drosophila virilis (assembly GCF_030788295.1). Taxonomy (NCBI): domain Eukaryota; kingdom Metazoa; phylum Arthropoda; class Insecta; order Diptera; family Drosophilidae; genus Drosophila; species Drosophila virilis. Next base: position 19,737,549 of record NC_091544.1, on the reverse strand, counting down.
AATTGCATGAAGATGTGCGTATATACAATAAGGTTGTCAATAATGAAGCCGTCGAATTGGTTTGTAATTGGAGGCTCATAATATATGCCCAAGCTGCGCCAAAAATAATAAATATATAATGACAATAAACTAAGAAATGGGCTGCGACTTACGTTCTGTTGTTGGAGCCTAAAGTGTAGCGCCAGGGTTGTATATAGCTTAGCCAAAGTTCCAAAACAACACTCAGAGAACTGTCTAGTGGCCAGCGATCAATCAGACTGCAGAGGAAAGCGTAGATACGCGCCTTGACCATGGTAAGCGACAGCTTGCGCAGCGCACAGAGCGGACTGTGATCCATACGTGCAGCATTCGCAAAGAAATGGATTTGCTTGACGAGCGTGCGTACTCCTCGCACGAAATCGCTGCTGGGCAGATGATGCTCGGATTCTATATCGTATCGCAGCCATATATCTACAAAGAAATGCAACACGGATTCTGAACGCCAGGCATAGGCGCGACTAGCAGCACCATTGCCGTCCGCTGACTGTGGCGACGTGTTGCCACCGCCGGCAGCACTGCCGGTCTCGCCGTTTCCATTCCGATAGGAGCTTGGCAGTTTAAGGTAACGTAACTGACGCTGTGGCTGTAATGACTGCGCTGGTAGCTGTTGTGGTGCCTTGACACTAGTGGAAAAATTGGACGGCTCGATACGTGCGTCCGGATACTGTGGCAAAAAGTTGTCGAGGTACTCAGCCGCCAAGAATTGATAAATAGTCTTGGCGCGCTCGTTGTGTATCTGCATGGCGATGGGATTGATAGTGTGCAGTGGTTGTAGCGCGTACAGCACAAAATGAAACATATAAAAGTCGAACGCGTTGAGGGACAGCGTGCTCACTTGATGCTTTAGCGGATCAATGTTTATCAGATCCGAATAAAACATGGGCCCTGCTTGCAGCATGCTTATGAATTTACGCTATTGAAAGCAAAAAAAAAATTATCTTAGCTATCCAGCCAGTAAACCCCTACGATATCAGTCACTTACCGGTAATAAATTAATATCAATATCAAATTTAGTTGTCTCGTTTAAAAGCCGGTGGCAGACATGCATCCAAATGCCGTTGACACCAAGGAAGTGCTGCAGTCTGTTAAAATAATGCGAAGCATTCTCCATGGTCGTGATCCGAAGTCCCCATCCGAGCGAATTGCCATTAATGCCGAATATTGAGTGCACTATGAGCGGGTAGATTTCCTCTATTTGTCGCACAGTGCAACGATCAAACAATAGCTCGAGTTGCGGCAGCTTGTCCAGCAGAGGCAAGCTGAGTACTGTCAGTATGTGACTCTGGAAAACCATTCATTATTTTCAGTATTGAATCATCTTAGAAAGCATAAATACTTACATTTATGTTTTCTGGCGGCATCGGCTGAGACATGTTGTCGGTGCTATGGGTGACTCTCAAACCATGTTTGTATCAAAAAATAATATGCGACTAGCAGAGCGTTGCCACCTTGAGTTTGTAATCGATTAAGAGTGTGATCGAAGGAAATACTGCTATTTAAAGTTTAAATTAGAGCCATATGACTACTTTATTTGAATAGCACAACTTCGTCTATATAATTTAGGCTGTTCGCAGAAGCACCTTGTCGAGACAAGGTACTTTTGAAGATTATTTATTACACAGGGCTGCACACACTATTTAAGCGTGGCTAAAATATGTGCAATTTCCACAATTTCTGCATACGGTCACACTGTTCGTGAATGCAGCCGGCGTTTGTTTTGGTGTAATTTAGCTGAGTGTTAATTTTTGTTTTCCTTTATTTCTACGTATCAAAATGAAACGCCGCAGCCATACAAAAGTGCAGGTGCCTACAGAAGCGGCCAAGAAGCCAAAGGAGAAGGCGGGTGCTCTTACTTTGGATCAGTTCAGCTCCGATGTTATTTGGCAGGTGGGTGCTCCACTAATCAAAACGTTTGCGAACTCAATGCTTCTACCATTTTATTCCAGTTAGCATCAAAGTACTGGTTACCGGAATCTAAGTCCGAGCATTTGCCATATAATGCTGACATCATAGAAAGCATTTACACCGACGAAATAACAAGCGGAAAGGGTAGCGCACGCCGCATCAACATGCTGGAATTCAGCCAGTACCTAGAACAGTATTTGTGGCCCAATTACAAACGCGAGACGGCCACACATGCTCATCTGATGTCCATAGTGATTATGTCGAATGAGAAATTTCGGGAGCGTGTTGAGGTGTGGAATGTGTTCGAGCAGTTGCCAGAGCAGTATCCAGCATTTTTTCACCACGTGCTGGAATCCTGTTTGCCAGATCAAGCAACAAAGCAAAATAGGAGCACACTGCGAGAGCGGACGGCACTGCTAATATTTCTAAATCACTGCTTCAACAGCATGGAAGTTGAGCTGTGTCGCGATCAGGCAAAGCGTCTGGTCTCTCTCTCCATGTGGCACTGCCTGCAGCCGCGTAAGTGTAACAATTAATCTATTCAGTAGATGAACCGTCGAATGAGCTGTCTTTTTTTTATATAGGTCGGCGTGAGCAGGAACTGCGTGAGGTACCAGAATGGCGCAAATACTGGAAACGCCTGCAGAAAAAGGAAAAAGATGCTGCCAATCCTGATGTCACGTGGGAACGTCATTTTATGCAGAATCTTATCATTGATTTCTTGCACATACTGGAACGTATTCCATCTGAAGGTGAACTCAATAGCAATGTGGTGCACTATTGCGAACGTTTTCTAGAGTTTATAATCGATTTGGAGGCACTGCTGCCCACGCGTCGGTTCTTTAATACTGTGCTGGATGATTGCCATCTCATTGTGCGTGCACTTATGTGTCCGCTGGTGCAGCGCGAAGAGGGCAAACTGTTTGGGCAGGTATGTGTCAGACTTTCTTTAATTTGTTCTTCTATAAATTAGTTTTAAGTACAAATCTCAATGTTTAACATTGTTAATCTACAAAAACACTTAGCCTAGTTACGAGTAGATCTTAAAATTAGTTGACAGACTAAGGCCCGTGCTCTGATATAACTTCGGGTTACCTTCCTTAGAGCTTGGGTGGGCTGCCTCAATAATCATTACCATTCATGTGGTGCATCTCGTCGCCCCAATCATTTGTCGATGGTGGCTCATTGTAGCAGCAGGACTTCCTTAGTAGATAAGTCACATGGCGCTGCCGTAGCACGCATATGTACAACAGCAGTGGAGCCTGGAATGCATTCACTATTATGTGGGCATAGAGTAGGCCGTCTAGAGCCAACCAAGACATGGTAAGAAACAGCCAGGCAAATGACATCACCAGCAACATCAGCGAGAACATGATGAAGCTGTAAAGGCATATTAGTATTCAACATTAATATGTAGAACACATAAATCTAGACTACAATCCACTAACTTGGCTTTCAGCTTGTGAGCAATGCGTCCGTAGACGGTGCGACGGTTGATCAGCTTCCGTGTGGTCACATAGAAGAATATGTTTACTATGATGGTGCACGCAATCGGTGCAAAGAATATGCATATGCCCAGCCAGCCAATCGTTTGCTGCTCGCCACGCATATTCTCCTTCTTGTACGAGTCGGCGTCGAGGAAAAAGTGCGCGAATACCGCCAGCACAGCCATTGTAGCTGTGCAGCCCCATGCATAGAACGAGTAGTAACAATATTTACGTCCATCGGTGACGCGCAGAAACACATTCCTAGATCGAAACGTTTTCCATATGTAATAGCCGAAGCTATTCAACCAAAAGAATGCGGCCAACAGGCTGAAGCACAAAATGATGTCCGCCACAATAAAGCTCACGTGATTGGTAAAATCCGTGAATATGCAGACCAGATCTGCTGCCTGGCTGACCATCAAGCACATTGCAATTGTCGTAACTATATTTCCGACAAGATCTCTGCTAAGAAACAATTATCGAAATGAATAACTATGACTATACGATCAGTTTAAATGCTAACTGCTGCAGTTCTCACCTTAGCGTAGGTAGTATAAAATAGACGATGGCTATGATAAGTAATAGTACCAGAGATATGCCATGGAATATGGGATTAAGTATTTTGCGCAACAAAAAGTTCGAATCATTCCAATTGTTTTCCTTTCGGGCCAAGCAAATGTGCGCAAACAGGCTATGCTTGTGCTCTGGGGAAATTGCCTGCAAGTAGAAATATAATCATGAAAATATATCTAGAGAGCACATATTCATTAAACTCACCCTGTCCAGGCAGTATTGACCTTGCTCATAGTCATAAAAGCGCGGTTTCTGCGCCTCTGCCAAATCCTCATCGTAGTCAGCTTTCACGCCGCTCTGCTCATCGGCCTCATCCTCGGTGTTGGTATAGTGCCTCAATTTGCCATCGTCCAACAGAACCAGCTTGTCGTAGCTCTATAAGTGAAGGGCCTAGTCAATCACAATGCCATTTGTTAATCCATTAAGTTATACTTACGCCTGCATAGTCCAAAACAGGCCACATCTGTTTGGTGCCACAGTTGGGCACACCAATTACGAACTTAAAATTCGCCACTGGTCTGTTTTGATCGCCGCTGTAGCTGGTAAACATGGGCTGAAAATAGTCTATAAAAAGCATATACGTAAGAATACGGCAGATCACTTCAATTGGGAGAGAGGGGCGCATCAGTCGAACAATAGCAAGCTGCAAACAAAGCCAATCATAAAAACACTCGCAAGTCTATAAATATTTACAATGCACGACCATAACGTGCTCGACGCTCTGAAGCATCACAGATCCAGATTCAAATGCAGATTCGCCATACAGCAACGTCATCAGCAATTGACACTCAGACAGCTTGCGGTTTCTTTAAATTGAGTTAGCATCTTTAATATTCATTATGTTGATTATGTTGGTGGATTAAGCTGTTGGTACTGATGGATATTCAGTGGCATTTGCGTCACATTTATGATTCAACTATTTTTCTAATTTGAAATGCTGTAATCATATTCTTGACATGTTGGAAATTGTAATATTCAGATTCTGAAGTATCTATAAAGTTGTCTAGGGAAAGTAATTGATACTATAAGTAAATAAACACATTTTTTAGATCAAATAATAGGATTTAGATTTCCATTATATACAAACAATAGAAAATTCCACACAATTTAACAAAATTAAATTATATGTTAAATTAAAAAAATTAATATAGCTCAAGAGCCGTAAAGATACAATTGCATTCTAACAATACTTTCTAATCAATCCAATTAATATTGAGCACATTAATTGTAAAGCTCTCGCCATATGGAACTGTAAGAAATTCCGAAATTCTACCCTTAAAAACTTAACGCCAAGTGGCTGTTTGTGTGGAATCCACTCACCAAATCACAAATCATGATGGCTATGTTTGTTTATAAAACAATAAAGAGGAGTTTTGGAAGCAGCGCCAGTTTCGGTCCTCCATTGACTGCCTGCAAAGGGGCCCTTTAATGTGGGGCATATGTTGCATGCCAAGAGCAAAAAAAAAAAATCCAATAAAGTTGAATGGCCAAGGCGACAGTGACCGAGTTGAACTAATTGTGACTGGCGTTGTCCGTGACAACGGTCATGTTTTGGTGTATTCCCAGATCTGTTCAGTCGCGAGGACAACTTACCAGTTTGGTTGACCTGCTGGCACGTATTGTTCACGTGTATCTCGAACTTTTCACAGCATTTGTTCACCAGCACCAGATTGGGATCGTTGGCAGCCGGCACAACTGCCTGTATTGAGCTGTTGTTGGCCACATGAGCGGTAACAGTCCGTAGTGTGGCCAGCAGGGCAAGCAAAAGGCAGCTGCCTTTGGCCAGGTATCGCAAAATTTGCGCGCCAAGCGTATATACAAGCATCTCGCACAAATACACTGCTACGGGTACACAGTATACAGTTGCGGATACACCTACAGATACAGATTCACCTACAAATACAGATACACGTACTCGTACTCGCACTCGCACCCGTAATCGAATGCGTCATCAAAGCATTGGCTGATGCCGGTTTCGAGCCAAGATCATGACTTGCAAACCAAAAACTAAAGCAACCAGACAAGAGACACTTTTTTCTTTTGTAGAGTTTAATTCATATACAACCACACCATGAACGTTTCGATATAGAAATACAACTTAAGATAGGGCTGAGCGTATCCGATCACTTCACATTATCCACCGAATATACACGATATACAATTTCTTATTTGCTAAACAATTTTTGTTTGCATTTAAATGCAGCTAGCGCACAAATTCCAAAAGACAACGAACCGCTGCGAACGACAACTGACTGAAAATGAGACTGACTGAGAATGCGAATGCGGCTCGGTCTCTCTCTCTCTCTCTTTCTTGCTCTACCTTTGACGCTGACGCTGACTCTGAGTGCAGGAACACGTCGGTTCGTTCTCTTAACTTCTAGTTACTAGACAGAAACAGAGAGCCGCAGCAGTTGGCATTGGGCTGAGTGTAGAGTTTTATTCTCTTGTCCATCGCCTCTGCCGTTCGCTACAGCTAGCACCAACCACCAAGCGCGACAAAGCGTTAAAGCAGGGCTTTGGAATCTGTCTCGCTCTCTCTCTTTCTCTCATGCACTATCAAGCATGGTTTTATGTTTTTTTTTTTTTGTTTAAATTAAACAACGGAAATTATCAATTGGAGCAAAGCAGGCGACTCAAAGAACCGGCAATTCCAATATTGCCTGCTTGTGCATGTGTGTGGGGTTCGTTGTTTGTTGTTTGTCTGGCCGTGTGATGATGTGATAAGGCACTGAAGCACTTCATCTATTGCGCTCGTATGTATTGCATACCAGCAAAATGCAACTGCACCAACCCCTCGCAACAATTGAAAACGCGTGCCTTGTCTTTCAATACGCCACACTTGTCAGCACTTGGGAGCAGGAGACGGCCAGTGGAACATCAATATGCTTGTATGCGTCCCGAAGAGAAGGCCTTTTCATATCACACCTACCACATACACACACTGCTACAGCATTTATTTATGTGTTTGAATGAAATCTCTTTTGAATATAAAGATTTAATGATAAAAAATATTTCCGTTTTATTTCTTAATTTCAATTTTAAGATTCACTCATAAATGAGAAAAAAAATACAATGGAGACCCGCTTTCATATTTAAATTAATGATATTTTTAGAATAAAGTTTCAAATTTCCATCACTCTGATTGCCAGTCAACCAGCCCGTTAAGGACTTCCGTTAACTATGGAGAAACCGCTTTTTGATTACTTCTGTTGCTCTTTTAGTTAGCGCTCTCGCACTCTCCCACTCTCCCAATTCCGAGTTAAGGTAGAAAGCCTGTGTAGACTTCGCGAATAAATACAGTGGACGACGTGTTGACCAAAATGATGACGTAGCATACTCAAGCGGCTGCCACAGACCGCCTCGTAGCTTAGCCAGTTCTCGCTACCGTCATGTTACCTGTTTTACAGACCTAAAGAGAACATTGCTCAGTGCTCAGTGTGTGTGTGCGTGTTCGTAGAGCTCTCAGCACAGGTAGTATAGAATACGTTCCATTCAATGGACTCGTGTGTGAAGCAGCACAGGAGCGGTTCTGTTTGACTTTGTGGCTGCGTGATATTGTTGACTTGAGAAGTGTCCGGGTTGTGTGTACGTTGTTTTTATTCTTTTGTAGAGGGTTTTCTAATTTTGCCATGAAATGTGTAACGCATAGGAAGAGATAAAATTACCATATACCTAGACTAAACTTACCATTTATTAACTTTACTATGCTCTTTATATGCATACATTGAACCAACATCCGACCATAAATAGCTAATTAGGATCTCGTGAGAAAACTTGATATAAATAAATTGTATAAATTTATCTTGACCAAGTCGGCATTTACTACTTTAACTATGCTGCTTATATATGAAACAAGTCTTATCTAAATCGCATTACTACATTATATAAAAGAATCAAGCGAACAAATGTTTTTTTTTTTGTGCTGCAAAATATTCTGTTTTCCAAGATGTTTTCATAAAATTCAGAATTTACGAGCTTCACTTCTGTCTTAACCGCAACACCCCAAGAAAATGTCAACAAGGGTTTTCCTTTTTCTCGTTACTACAATATAATATAATATATATAAGCTAACTGTTCGTGCTAACTAGCTGATGTTAATTCATATCTTAAGAGCTGGTAGGCTGTCTATTCATGTACGAAACTCTGTTCCCAATTTAAACGATTTTAATACAAGGGTTAAACTATTAATTGGAATATTAAGTAAGAGACTTGGTCCGTGCAATTACGACTAACACGAAAATTGTTTTTCTTGCCTTCCTTGCTTATTTAATTTAGCTATTGGACATGCTGAAGTTTTACACCCGTTTTGAAATTAACGATGTGACAGGCAACTCACTGACCGATCACGACATGACCCAGCTGCATTATAAGAAGATCACCTCGCTGCAGCGTGCTGTGTTCGCCAAGTTTTCAACGCTGCGCGTCTTTGCATTGTCTAATGTGGCGACAGTGGACAGTCGCGATTCGCTAGAGAAGCATTTCGGTGCTTTAGATTCTGAAGGACTAAAACAGATTGCTTCGTTTCTTAATCTTGTGCCTGACGAGGCAGTGGAGCCATTTCAATGGCATCGATTGGATGAGCCGTTTCTGCGTGAGTTGCTCATCACGCGCCATGAGAAGCGTTGCTCGCAACTGGAGGCGCTCAACGAGATGCCACTGTATCCCACGGAGCAGATTATTTGGGATGAAAATGTGGTGCCATCGGAATATTACACAGGCGATACCTGTCTGGCCCTGCCCAAACTCAATTTACAGTTCCTTACGCTTCACGATTATCTGTTGCGCAACTTTAATCTGTTTCGGCTGGAGTCCACGTATGAGATACGCCAGGATATCGAGGACGCGGTCAGTCGCATGCTACCCTGGCAGTCGGAAGACGGCGATGTGGTTTTTGGTGGCTGGGCACGCATGGCTCTGCCCATTGCCAGTTTTGCTGTTGTCGAGGTGGCAAAGCCGCATCTGGGCGAGAAGAAGCCTTCGCGAGTGCGCGCCGATGTCGGCGTGACGCTGTCAGTGCGTCGCGAGATCAAGGAGGAATGGGAAAATCTGCGCAAACACGACGTATGCTTCCTAATCACAGTCAAACCAACGCAGCCCTATGGCACCAAGTACAATACAAGGGAGCCCTTTATACCCCAAGTGGGCCTAGTCAGTGTGCGCGGCTGCGAGGTGGAGGGCATGCTCGACGCTAATGGACGTGTCATAGAGGACGGGCCAGAGCCGCGACCGAAGCTTCCGGGTGAGCAGCGCTGCTATCGCGTCTGGCTGGACTCAAATCAATATCGCATGGACATGGACGACTTGCAGGAGGTAAGTTTGGATATGCTGATTGAAAGTAACCGTTCACTCATCCTTTTGCAATCACTACAGGGCGCCGACGATGTCTACGAGAGCTTCAACATTCTGATGCGGCGCAAGCCAAAGGAGAATAATTTTAAAGCCGTCCTAGAAACCATTCGTCATCTGATGAACACGGAGTGTGTAGTGCCACCCTGGCTGCATGACATATTGCTCGGCTACGGTGATCCGGCGGCAGCACACTACAGCAATATGCCCAACCAGGAACGCAGTCTCGAGTTCAACGACACTTTTCTGGACTACGAGCATCTACAAGTCAGCTTTCCCGATTATGAGCTCAAATGCGAAGCGGCGGAAGGAAGCAGAGACCCGCCTTACCGCCTTATCTTTGAGGATGTGGCCGAACAGCGTGACTGTGACACAGAGGAGATGCAAACGGATCAGTCTGACCCCACTAAATCAATTGTAGTGCAGCCCTATAAATACGAGGCGAGAGGTCCCTATCTCAGCGACAAGCCCAAACAGTGAGTAACAAGAGCAATCACAAAAATAACACAAATTCTCATTCTCGTGTTGCCGTCCTTAGGAATTGCATACGCTTTACACCCACACAGATTGAGGCAATACGTGCTGGTATGCAGCCGGGTCTTACTTTGGTCGTGGGTCCACCCGGCACGGGCAAAACTGATGTCGCCGTGCAAATTATCTCGAATATCTACCATAATCATCCCAATCAGCGTACGTTAATTGTAACACATTCCAATCAGGCTCTGAATCAGCTGTTCGAGAAGATTATGGCGCTGGATATTGATGAGCGGCATCTGTTGCGTCTGGGTCATGGTGAGGAGGCGCTTGAAACTGAGAAGGACTACAGTCGCTATGGCCGCGTCAATTATGTGCTGGCAAAGCGCATGGATTTGCTCAGTCAAGTGCAGCGACTGCAAGAGGCATTAGGTGTGAGCGGGGACAACGCTTACACCTGCGAGACGGCGGGCTACTTCTATCTATACAATGTGATGGCGCGTTGGGAAAAATTCCAAAGCCAGATGGACGCACACAACTCGGAAACGGATATGAACAAGCTGTGTGCGGTGTTCGAGACTGAGTTTCCATTTTCCAAATTCTTTTCCGATGCACCACAACCGCTCTTTAAAGCAAACAGCTTTGATGAACTCATGAGCATAGCACAGTCGAACTTTCGCTATATTTCCGAAATATTTAATGAGCTTGAGGAGTTCCGCGCATTTGAGCTGTTGCGTACAGGCCTAGATCGCTCCAAGTATTTGTTGGTCAAGGAGGCCAAGATCATTGCCATGACCTGCACACACGCTGCGCTTAAACGAAAAGAACTTGTGAATCTGGGCTTTCGTTATGACAACATATTGATGGAGGAATCGGCACAAATCTTGGAGATTGAGACATTTATACCGCTGCTGCTGCAGAACCCACTAGACGGCTTGAATCGCTTAAAGCGCTGGATCATGATTGGGGATCATCATCAGCTACCGCCTGTCATCAAAAACATGGCCTTTCAGAAATACTCAAATATGGAGCAAAGTTTGTTCACGCGTCTGGTGCGTCTAGGCGTGCCAACCGTTGATTTGGATGGGCAGGGGCGTGCTCGTTCCAGTATATGTTCACTGTATAAGTGGCGATATAAAAAATTGGCAGATCTGCAGCACATCTTTGAGCGGGAGGAGTATAAGAAGGCAAATTCAGGTTTAGTTTATGACTATCAGCTGATCAATGTGGATGATTTCAAGGGCGTGGGTGAAAGCGAACCCAATCCTTACTTTTATCAGGTAAGTAGATCTCATATTTTACATTCCGTATCTGGCTTACATAAGTTTTCTCAATAAGAATCTTGCCGAGGCGGAGTATATTGTTGCTCTGTACATGTACATGCGCCTGATGGGCTATCCCGCTGCTAAGGTATCCATACTGACCACCTACAATGGCCAAAAGCATCTTATACGCGATGTTATTAATGCCCGGTGCGGCAATAATCCGCTCATTGGCTGGCCGCATAAAATCACCACCGTGGACAAGTACCAGGGCCAGCAGAATGATTACATTCTAATTTCCTTGGTACGCACAAAGGCTGTTGGTCATCTGCGCGATGTGCGACGTTTGGTCGTGGCTATGAGCCGTGCTCGTCTCGGGTTGTACATCTTTGGACGCGTCTCGTTGTTTAAGAACTGCTTGGAATTGCAGCAGACGTTCAAGTTGGTAAGTAAGACCAGCAAAAGAGGATCAACTTCGAAATAAACAGTACTTTTTTCTTGCAGCTCATGCAGCGACCATTGAAGCTACGCCTGTTGCCATCAGATGCATATCCGACCGAACGGCTCACCAGCGAGCCGGTTGCAGATAATATTAGTAAAACAGTGGAAAACATGTCCGAGATGGCGCAGTTTGTCTATGAGCTCTACATGACTAAAATAGACCAGCTTAAGGATAAGTTGCCTACAGAGGAAGAGTTGCAAGCTATGCGCAGACAGTTGCCAAATGAAGATACGGATGAATTTGCCGAAGAGGCAGCTGCGAATGCAACCGAGCTTGACGATGAGCCACCACAGAAGAAGGCAGCGAAAGAAAAAACAAAAAAGACTCCTGAAGCTTTTAAGCCTACGCCCATACTTAATGAGATCAACGTGGATGAGCAAGAAATGGAGCGGCAGCAAGAACAGCAGGCCCCAGATGCTGAAACCCCTGCAGAGAAGGAAACTGATGAAACAACTAGGGTTGAAGAATCGTAGATGCTGCTCTGTAAATTTAATTCCAATAATTGGTAACAATTCAATAAAATCGATAAATACAAACAACGACACACACACAATGAGCATCATCTATTTCTTCGGTGCCGTAATGCCCTCAAGCTGGGCCTTGAGCTGTGCATTGGTTTTCTTCAGGAAAGTTATCTCCTCGGTAAACTTCTTCTCCTCGGAGGCGCGCAGCTCAGCATTGCGACGTTCGGCCTGCTCCTGTTTCATTTTCATGTCGGAAATGATTTCCTCGAGTGCCTCCTTATCCGACTCCAAAGTCTTGACGCGATCCCGGAGCATTTCCTTCTCCTCGTGCGCCTGCAGAGCTTTACGCATGCCAAATGCCACAGAACTGCAGTAAAGGGTCTCGTAGGCCTCCATGGACATTGCGATCTCGTCACGAATGCGCAGCAGTAGCAAACCGCGCTCCGAGCAGTTAATTGTCACCTGACGTATAATTTCATCTGGTTTTTAAATGCATTGATTAGTGTATTTGAATAATTGGGTAGCTACAGCTCACCAAAGCACTGTGAGTAGAGCTCACGACGAACGGGACAAATACCCGTCTCGCGAGCCTGCGTCTGCTGCAGGCGAGTGTCCAGCATCTCCTGCAAATTGATAACATCTTGGCGGGTGGCTGGTGTGCTAGACACAGATTGCTGCCACAATTGACCATCCTCTTCCCAGCAACGTGGTGGCAATATAGAGTTCAGTATCTCTTCAGTCTCTTTCTTGGTATCTAATAGGGCACCAGCCGTTTGGGGACGTTTCATTTCCAGTTCCGTTAGCGGCGCGCCCTTTTTGTCCGGATGCTTGACAACGAGCACCGGGTTGTTGTAGCGGACCAGGGTTTGAAATTGGCCCACACTAGCAATCTCCATGTCATCCATCTTGTTGATTTTGGCTCTATTCCGTTAATTTCAACTCTAAAAAACTATAATCCAATCTGTAGAAACTATTTTTATGTGTTGTTATTCCGACGTGTTCAACAATTTTTGTTGATTTAAAAAGCTGAAATGCCTTTATTGAGGAAAAGCCCGAAGAGGTATGTGTTTGTTGTACTCCTAGCAACTATGACAGCCGAGCAACGAGGAAAGCTTGTTTACCAGACAAATAAATATCAACAGGTAGCAGTGAGGACATCAATAAGGTAAAGTATTGTAGTCAGGCATCACTTTCACAATCAAAAGATATATAACTTGTTTATTTGACCATTTATTATATCGTATGTATACTGTAAATGCAAAGAAATGAGCTATGACTCTGTTCTAATGGATGCAATAGAGCAGTGGGCAACTGCACAAGAGTTGTTTGCACATATGTATTCTATATATTATATTTAACTAAACTTACTAATAATGTGTATGAGCAAGCGCGGCTAATTAAACTATAAACTTAGGGCTAACAGTTAAAGACCGAAAACTAACGTAATACGAATTGGAAGAGCAAATAATTTAGTCCTTTTCTAAGTGGTATAACTTAGTAATACAAAATGAGTGGGCGTTTAAACTAATATCGCGGCGTTATTCGAGTAAAGTAAACCAGTAATTGCAACCATATCTAGTCATATATGTGTAACGCTTACACATTAAGTTGGACATTATGAATATATTCATTATATAGATTTATATGTATGTATAGATTTATATATATGTGTTTTCTTCATATATATTATTGTCATTATTTATGCGGGAGAAATTCCACTATGGGGTTTTGCTTTGTAGCTATTTGCACAATTTAATACATTCATACTGTTACGTTTTATTATGTTTTCTCGCGATTATGTGAGTTTTATATATTCGTTGGCATATAATACTACTACGCTATGTATATATGCTCTATATATATGCTTGTGTCTACATATATATGCACTTGTATAAATATTTTCTATTTACGCAACGGCAAACTCAAGAAATGCAAAAGATCAGATCAGTTGAACTAAGCCATATCAAGGTGTTCTCTATATAGTAAGCTACTATATAATTTACAAGTTAGCAGTTAGCTGCAGTTTTGACTGCTTAAATAAGCTCGGCTACGGCATCGTCGCCATCTCGTATTGGTGCCTGGAATGTGGAGCCTGTGAACTCGTACATCTGCAATAAGCGTAAGAGATTTATTGCTAGGCATGCAAAATATGCGTCTGCTGTGCGCCTACTTACAGAAGGGGCTCGATTGTTGCGGAGTGTTGCATAGTCTGCAAAATCGTTGACATGTGGATCGACGCGGGTTAGCAGCAGCCCAGCACCACCGATGCCGCCGGCACTGCCCGCACCACCGCTGCGCATGGAGATGGAACCACCACCACCATTGCTGCCTGAGCCGGCTGTCAGGCGATTCTGATTGTTGCGTGGTTGTATGGTGGCATACGTATTGTCCACCGACTGGCCATGATGCACCTGCTCCAGCGAGCTGCGGTGATCCAAATGCCCGGGCGCATCCGAATTTGATATGTGATCGGGCTCCGAAAAGACCTGCATGGTGAGCTCCTGTTCCTCATACAATTTGAGCTTTCTGCGAAACGATAAAATCTCGTTAAATGTATGAAATTTGGTAGAGTCTAAGGATGCATACTGTTCAATCCACAGTGGATTCTCGGTCGTATTCAAATCCTCTATGATTTGCTTTTTGATCAAAGCCTCCTTGCGACGCGTCTCAACGGGCACAGAGAGATTCCAATGCTTTAGACAACAGCAGAGCACAATAAAACTAATGACGCCCACGAAGAGCACTATGACCAGAGCAACCAGACCAGCAACAGCCAAATCAAACTCATCCTGCACAATGGCTATGTAAGCGGGCACTACATTCTCAATGGCAAAGCCAGCATAGTAATCCTGTCAAGAAATACACAGGCACAGTATTATATTAAGGGTTGTGGGCAATTCGGCTGGTGTTACCTTGAGATAATCATAGTTTCTGTCAATATCCTTGAGTATTTCATCGACAGGCGCAATTTGTTGTGTCTGCGGTTCTACGGCATGGAAATACAGATCACACCAATCCATGCGAATGCGTCCAATTGAGTCCAAGTGGAAACGTATCTCATCCACAATAATGCGATGCTGTGTAGCATTTCGTAACTCGGCTATAATTTCTTCCTGCTCCTGATAGACCTCTTCGGGCGGGCGCGATAGAATCACCCTAACCAGTTGTGTGCCATCAAATACCCAAATCTGAAAAGCATATATCCTTAGCTCTATTGTTTAATTGTTAAATACGTCAAACCATCATACATAAACTTTGGTATTGGCCGATCGCTGTGGCTGCTCCAGTTCACGTGCAACAATATCCAGCTCAAAACGATCCTGATTATACTCCGCCATTATGGTATTAGCCGTGATGCGGCCATCCTGCGATATAGCAAAGGGACTGGGCACAATGGACCCCGTTGATTTGGTGGCACCAAACTTGTACAGATTGGAGGCAACAATCATATACTCGATTTTGGCATTTTTACCCTGATCCGCATCGCTGGCATTGACCAGCGTGATAGCCGCATTCATCTTGGCATTGGCGTTGACGCCCGCATAGTAAACGGATTTCTCGAACACCGGCGCATTATCATTCACATCCAGAACGGTAATGCCGACCTTGGCCACAGTATTGTCCCGATTCAGTGTCTTGATGGAAAACGAGGCGCGCTCCTCTTCGGATATATGCAAATCTGCTTTGATGCTGGCCAAGATGTACAGAGTATATGCATCAGTCTGCTCACGATCCAAGCTTTTGTTCGTGTAAATATCCCCAGTCAGTTTGTCTACATAGAATGCGCCATCCTCATTGCCGAGCAACATATAGTAGAATATATCACGATTGTGTTTGCTGCGTGAGGCTGCTTGAATGTGTCCAATCTTAACATCACGACCGCTGTTTTCATTAATCGAGACTTTGTAGGGATTGGAGGCGTCCGGGAACTCGGGGCGATTCTCATTTGCATCAACAATGCTGACGGTCAGCAGACGCAGCGATTCAAATGGCGGATTACCGGCATCACGTGCAACCAATATAATATCATAGCTGCAAAACAAATGGAAGGAAGCAAATAGAGGTACTCCGACTTGGGAACTATCTTGTTCTTATTGTTCAACTTACGTAGCGCGATTCTTGCGGTTGAGCTGCTGCCTGGCACGCAGCTCTCCGCTGGCCTCATCGATCTTGAACTCCGTCGTCTGCTGCACATTTTGATTGTTCACCTGTAGATGGTAACTGATCTTGCCACTACCATCGGTATCATTGTCCAACGCCTTGACTGTCAACAGCAAATAGTCCGGTTGCACAATGTCACCAGGTATTTCAATTGTAGCATTCGACAGAGCAGGAATAACAAACTCTGGACGATGCCGATTTACGCGCAACACCGTAATGATTGCTCTTGCGGTGCTCTCCATGGTGCCCGATCCCTGGGTATCACGGGCAGAGATCAGCAACTCGTAGACACCATGTTTGCCGGCCAAGCTTTGGGCCGGATAAATGATGCCCGATTGTGCGTCCAGTTTGAACAGTGCCAGCTCATTGCCCGCCGTTATAATGTAGCGCACATCTCCGTATAGACCCTCATCCAGATCTATAGCCTGCACCTGCAGCAGTGCAGCCGGTGGCTGATACGCTGCATTTTCCGACACCGTCGAATTGTATACGGTGCGCGTGAAAACTGGTGCATTGTCATTGACATCCAAGATGTTTATGTGTATCTGGAAAAAGAAGAGGCAATATGAGATGCTGTTTATATATCCATACTTATATCTAAATATATATCTATATCTATATCTATATCTATATCTATATCTATATCTATATCTATATCTATATCTATATCTATATCTATATCTATATCTATATCTATATCTATATCTATATCTATATCTATATCTATATCTATATCTATATCTATATCTATATCTATATCTATATCTATATCTATATCTATATCTATATCTATATCTATATCTATATCTATATCTATATCTATATCTATATCTATATCTATATCTATATCTATATCTTCATTATTCACTGCTGAAAATTATCTAGTGCCCTCAGCACAGCACGATTTTTTAGACTGCATGCTTGATCTTTCGTTGTTTCAAATCAATTCAATTTCTAATCATATGAATAGAACACTTGACCTTGTATTTGTTAACGACTACCTTATTTCTAATGTGTCTAGGTCACCTCCTTTATCTCTTCCTGAGGATGTCTATCATCCAACTTTAGAGATTGCAATGCTAAATTGTAATCCTTCCATTTCGTGCTCATCAGCCAATAAGCCCCGCTATTGCTTTCGCAAAGGAAATTATTCCTTGCTGAATCAGCTTATTTATTCAACCGATTGGTCTTTCTTATATGACTCAGTTGATATGAATACAGCCATTAATTCTTTTTATATCACCCTAAACTCCCTCTTAGATGTGTGTATTCCTAAGTCAATTCCTTCGACTACTTTTTCAAAACCACCCTGGTTTACTCCCAGATTATCACATCTAAAAAATGTAAAATCCAAATATTTTAAAAAGTTTAAAAAGTCTGGTTCGTGTACAGACTTGGCTAAATATTCCATAGCCAAGTCGAACTTTTTTCTTCTTAATTCTCAATGCTATGAGAATTATCTAATTCGTTGTAAAAGGCAATTCGCCCGAAATCCGAGACAGTTTTATAATTTTGTAAACTTGAAGCGTAAGTCTTCAACTTTGCCATCTTCTTTTTTTCTTGGGATGGATAAAGCTAGCAATGACACTGATTCTGCTAACCTCTTTGCTAATTTTTTCCAATCAACTTACTCTTCAGTCTGTCCTAATACTAATTCTTACCCTTATACTATT
This sequence comes from Drosophila virilis, assembly GCF_030788295.1. Taxonomy (NCBI): domain Eukaryota; kingdom Metazoa; phylum Arthropoda; class Insecta; order Diptera; family Drosophilidae; genus Drosophila; species Drosophila virilis. The sequence goes on along the minus strand of NC_091544.1, from coordinate 19,719,663 downwards.
TCCTCCGCTAGTTCTATACCTCCCCCCATTATTTCACACTCCTCTCTCCTATTAGCTATAAACTCTCTAAAATCTTCTTACTCTCCTGGGCCGGACAATATTCCTAGTTGTCTACTCAAGGAGTGCAGTTCTTCCCTTTTCTATCCATTGCTAAAGCTTTTTAATCTATCCCTTGAAACTTCTGTCTTTCCATCTCTTTGGAAAGAATCTTATATCATTCCTCTTCACAAGAAAGGTGGGAAGTCTGATATACAAAATTACAGGGGCATTGCAAAACTGTCTGCTATTCCTAAATTATTTGAAAAAATAATCACTTCGAATTTGCAGCATTTCTGCAAATCAGTTGTTTCCCCTGTTCAACATGGATTCGTAAAGAATCGGTCAACTACGACCAATCTGCTTGAGTTTACTTCCTTGGTAAATGATGCTTTCCTTTCGAAAATGCAAACTGATGTCATTTACACTGACTTCAGCAAGGCGTTTGACTCTGTGCACCATGACATTTTACTTTTTAAACTTGACCGAATAGGTTTCCCTCTGTCCCTTTTACTTTGGATTAATTCTTATTTAAAAGGTAGGACCCAAAGAGTAATACTGAGGTTGACTACCTCTAAAAGGGTTCACGTTACTTCTGGTGTTCCTCAAGGTAGTCATCTTGGACCTTTACTCTTTACACTTTTTATAAATGATCTTCCTTCTGTTATATCACATGCCCGTGTACTCATGTATGCGGACGATGTCAAACTTTTTCTATCATACACTAACCCCCTACATCATTCTCGTCTACAAGACGATTTGAACGCTATGCAACTTTGGTGTTCGGCCAATCAATTGCATCTAAATTGTTCAAAGTGTATGTTTATGACTTTTAATCGTACTACACCTTATCTTGTTAGTTATACAATCGACAATATCCCTTTGCAACGTATACTAACAGTTAAGGATCTAGGCGTTATTTTTGATTCTAAACTCTGTTTCAATCTTCATATAGATACCATTGTTAATGAGGCAAAAGGTGTACTTGGATTCATTAAACGATGGTCTAAAGAGTTTAACGATCCTTTTATAACAAAACTTCTGTACATCTCTCTTGTTCGCCCTATCCTTGAATACTGCTCTTGCATCTGGTCTCCACAGTATATCAACAGCCAGGATCGTATTGAATCTGTTCAGAAGCAATTTCTGCTTTTTGCCTTACGAGGTTTAAATTGGGACCCTAATCTTCGGTTGCCGTCCTACTCCAGCAGACTGCTTCTTCTCAACCTTCCGTCGTTAATCAACCGTAGGACAATTCTCGGTGTTGTCCTTCTACATAAGTTGATTATTGGCGACATTGATTCTCCTTTTCTGCTAGGGCGTCTTCAATTCTCTGTTCCGGCTAGACCAACCAGAAATTATCGCCCCTTATTACTATCTACGTGCACAACTGATTACGCTATGCACAATTCTTTTCGCGTGCTATGTAAAAATTATAATAGTTTGCATCACGTTTTCTCTACCGAACTGTCTCTACCCCTAATAAAATCGTTGCTTTCAGGATACCTTCGGGAAGTCGCTGACCATTCCCAGCTATGAGCAGGGGCATAGCTAGCCGGACAGGCTGAATAATTTTCCCCCACCGTGTCGGTGATTTCCCAATACTTTTCTCTTTGTCCTATCCACTTAACACTCTTTATCTAACTTACATTGCTTTACTTTATTAACAATTTTCTTACTTTCTTTTTTCCTACTTATTGTATTTTCTTTATTAATTTAGCAAATTAAGATTATTTTTAATTTCACTTGAGATCACTTTTTTCCTACTTACAACCTTCTGCTTAGATGTAGGCTCTAATAGCGTCACTGACAAAATTAGCTGTGAAAAGGGGCACAGCTGGCCGGACTGGCAAATAAAACACCTCCATCGGTCGGTGATGCTATTTAGAAAATTGTATCCTTTAACTAGGCTTTTAGAATATACTTATATTGTACAACCTGTTGAATAATGAGGAAGACACTCGTTTTGTCGACCATTAATAAATAAATAAATAAATAAAAATCTATATCTATATCTATATCTATATCTATATCTATATCTATATCTATATCTATATCTATATCTATATCTATATCTATATCTATATCTATATCTATATCTATATCTATATCTATATCTATATCTATATCTATATCTATATCTATATCTATATCTATATCTATATCTATATCTATATCTATATCTATATCTATATCTATATCTATATCTATATCTATATCTATATCTATATCTATATCTATATCTATATCTATATATATATATATATATATATATATATATATATATATATCTATAGTCTATATCTATATCTATATCTATATCTATATCTATATCTATATCTATATCTATATCTATATCTATATCTATTCTTATCTATATCTATATCTAGATCTATATCTATATCTATATCTAATCTATATCTATATCTATATCTATATCTATATCTATATCATACTATCTATATCTATATCTATATCTATATCTATATCTATATCTATATCTATATCTATATCTAATCTATATCTATATCTATATCTATATCTATATCTATATCTATATCTATACTATCTATATCTATATCTATATCTATATCTATATCTATATCTATATCTATATCTATATCTATATCTATATCTATATCTATATCTATATCTATATCTATAATCTATATTCTATATCTATATCTATATCTATATCTATATCTATATCTATATCTATCTATATCTATTATCTATATCTATATCTATATCTATAGTCTATATCTATATCTATATCTATATCTATATCTATATCTATATCTATATCTATATCTATATCTATATCTATATCTATATCTATATCTATATATATATAAATCTATCTTTTATTCTATCTATTTCTATATATACTTTTATTTTCACTCACCGTTGCCGTTGCCGACTTTTGCACCGTTGCTGGTGCCTTATCCTGTGCCACGACGGAGAGAGTCAGTTCCTTTAGCTGCTCCCTATCCAAAATGGATGCATTGGCCACCATCACGTTGCCCGTGTAGGCATCGATGCTAAAGTATTTGTTGTTCTCGCCAATAAGCGTGTAGGTCAGCTCGCCAAAAGCGCCCACATCTATATCGTGGGCCTCCACTTTACCAGCAACGGTGCCGCGTGGTGAATTCTCTGTTATATTGAAGTAGTACTCAGAGTGGGTAAAGTGCGGCTCGTTGTCATTCAGGTTGATGATGTCAACAACAATGTCCGCTGTTGCTGTAAGCGGCGGCACACCTGTATCACTGACTGTGGCCATGAATTTCACCTCCTTAACGGCCTCATAGTCCAACCGGGCAGTCGTGTAGATGACGCCAGTAGTCTGATTGATGGCAAAGTAATCATTGGACGTTATGTTGAACTCGCCAATGCTGGAGTCCTCGTCGCTAGCCTGCAGAGTGGTCAGCACTGTACCAACTGGTTGCTCCTCAACCATTTGCAGCTTAATCACCGGCTGTTCTTGGCTCCAGGGTGCATTGAATCTCTGTATTGAATGGGAAAAAGTGGGGGCGAGAGCATGTCGTTTATGAAAATTGAGTCAGAAAATATTTGGATATTAGGCTGCTTTCTGACGCTCAATATGGCGCAAATTATGTCCTATGGGAAGCTAAAGATACTCTTTATAAACATCATTGCCATATTGTACAAGGCGACCGCTTTGAATGTCCACCGATTGCATTCGGATTTGCGCGAAACTAAAGTGCTGGTCAATTCAGCCAAGCAAGAGGTCTGGATACGTGAACTTTTCATATTCCTCATATCTGGGTTGGTCCTAATGCGCTTTCTAATGTGTTTTCTTGGACTAGCGTCAAATATCGTTGCTATGTAAGTTGAGAGATTTTGTTAACTGGAGTCTCCAAAAGTCTGTAGCTTAATCATTATAAGAACGTCTAATCGCGTCGGGGAGACATGGCCGTCGGAAGTTCCAATATATCTTCAATTTTTGCTGCAGTACATATAAATATAAGTCAGACCGATGGAACTTCTTAATATATCAGTTAGGTCGGCCCCAATTAAGTGCTTGACATCACTTAAATAGTTTTGGCAATAATTTTTAATAACGGACTACTTTATCATATACCTTCCATGCTTACACAGATATTTTGATCTTCCCGACAGTTAAACGTTTTTTTTTTAATATATTTATATTGAACTCGGACTTGAACATAATAATGTAGTTACCATACTATCGGATCGCTAAAATATGAAATACTTGGCGTATTGCAAAGGTTAGATTTACAATTAATCGTTGGATATTCGGCATACAAAGAACTTAAATTTCTTGTTTATATATGTACTGTCTGAATGTTATTTTTTTGCCTCTCCTGAACGCAGCTATCCAATTTTGACAAATTCCCAGCCGGAACTGCTAATGCCAACAATTATTGTGCAGGTCCTTGATAGTGTTGTATTGCACATTTACGAGATAGTTTTGGGATATAGCTGTCTAAAGTACCTATACTCTCAATCGTTTGCTGTGTTTGCGATATTCCTGGCCAAGATGGCCATCAAGGCCACCTGCTGTATAACGGTGCTGTAAGCAGCGACTAAAGTGTTAAGATACTGTTTAAGACATTGCTAGATAGAATTAAAACATCTGCTAATACCTGGCTAAACTTAATCAGTATCAGAACACCGTATCTTTAATATCAACCCTGACTTTTTTAACCCTGTTCGCAGTAATATCTACTCGGAGAAACATCATCAGATGACAACGAATGTGGCCTACACTGAGAATGGAGCCAATCTTGAGCGCGACAGTAGCGAAGAATTTGAAATAGCCCATCAACATTTTCGGCCCATCGGTTAGTAATAAAGAGTGAGTGTAAATTTGACAGTGGAATTGAACCTACCGGTGGTATTTTATTCACATCGATGATCTGTATGATGAGTAGGCCGCGTCCCTGCTGCACATTGGGTGCCGTACTGTCCGTAACGAGCACATTAATGCGCATGACAGCGAACAGATTGCGATCCAGTTGCCGGTTGACGAGAACTTTGCCATTGCGGGCAATGGCAAAGTATTCCTTAAACTGTTCGCTGTGGGGCAGCTCCTTACCCTCCTTGTCGATGGCTGTAATGTCATCGGTGGCGGCAAACTCGAGCGCATTATGCGTGGCTACATCTGGATCAAGTGCTATCAGTGTGTAGACTAGTTGGCCAGTTTGCGCATCTGCCCGCACCTCAGCGTGCTGCGTGGCAGGCACGAAGTAGGGATCTTTATCGTTGCTGTTTTGCACATTGATTGTCAATGTGGCGGTGCCCGTGAGACTGGGGGTGCCCTGATCGGCAGCTTGCACCTGCAGGTGATAGGTGTTCCGTCTGTCGTAGTCGAGCTTTCGGGAGACGAACACCTCGCCAGTGCGCTCATCAATGTCAAAGTCATTGAAGCTGCCCTGCTGTATGCGATAGCGTAGTTCGGCATTCTTACCAGTATCCAGATCTGTGGCCTGCAGCCTCTCAACGCTGGTGCCAATTTCTGAGTTCTCCTCGACGATAGCGCTATAGTTCTGCTGCTGAAAACTAGGCATATGATTGTTAACATCGCGCACTGTGATGTTAACGCCACAGTTGGCCGTGAAGAGCCCATCATTGGCCTCCACCACAAAGATGAGCTGCTCGCTCTTCAGATTCGTCACATCCAGACTGGCATTGGGGCGTATACTAATCTGGCCGCTGCGCTTGCCAATGTCAAAGATGCTCTCGATCTGTGGCGAGCCGATAATCCGGTAGCTAATGCTAGACATTGTGTCCGCATCGCGTGCTTTTATCACCAATGGGGAATCAAATACAAAGGCGCCCTCATCCACACTGGCACGGTACAAGGGACTCTCACATATGGGCGGCGAATCGTTGGCATCGCTCACTGAAATGCGTAGGGACACCACAGAGGTCTGACCTTGTCCATTGTCATCGGTGGCCTGCATAATAATCAAAGAAAAATAGATTGTCCTGCAGTTATTGATCACAATATCTATGCTGATGCCGGCATTTAAATACCCTAACCAGCTAAAAATGTAGATAAGCTTTACGAGAATCTAAGCTACTGGTGTACACTTCCCTGTAAAGTCTGCTTTAATGAACATTCAATGATTTCAATTTAAAGGTTAAATCGATAATTTAAAGCTTTTAAGACATTGCATCTTTTTTTTGACATTGATTTAATCATCTTAGAATTTTGGATTATTGGTCTTTTTGGAAAGAAAATCTAGCCCTTTTTTGGATATTTCCCTATGATAATTAGTCTAAAAAAAAAAATAAACTGAGGACATAATAATTACCTATTTTTTAAATGAAATAAATTTATAAACAAAATGAATATGCAGTTTATATAGTTAAACTTATAATCATTCTATTCTTTTATATAACAAGGCCGCCTACCAACTGCAGAGAATAGTTAACTAGCCCCGTTACAAGCTGATAAAAAAAAGTTGTTTGTCAACCTTTTCCCACACCCACCTTGTATGACAAGAAGTACGTGGTCTCCGATTCATAGTCCAGACACGTCGGCGGCGCCTCGCTGCTGGCGGTTTTTTCGTCATTAGCAGCTGCCTCGGCTGCTGCTGTTGCCGCTCCCGCTGCCGGCTCAGACTGCAACGGCGCCTGCGTGATTAAAGTGTATTGCACGGTGGGTTCTGTGTTAATCTGTCGCTGGTCGACGTTGTGTTCCGCCTCCATGGAGAGCATTTCGAGTGCGTGACCATCGCTGTCATTCTCATGGAGGTCACGTCGCTGGCGCCTGTTGCGCTCCTGCTGGCAATCGCCCAGGGTAATGACGCCCGTTTGCTCATTGACATGAAACAGTTCGGCACCGGTGCCGGAGAGGCTGTAGCGTATGCCGGCATCACCAAAGCTGCTCGAATCCACATCTTTGGCAGTAATCGTTGTGATATATTGTCCTGGCAGGGCTGCCTCGGAGACAGCGGCCGAGTAGCTTTCCTGCTCGAAGTTAGGCTTGTTGTCATTAGCATCCAGCACGCTTACGGTTATGGTAGCCGTAGAGGATAATTTGGGCTCCGTGTCCGTCTCCTCGGCAATCACCAGGACTATGAACTTGCGCTGATTGGGATTCTCGTAGTCCAATGTGCCATTGGCTACGCGTATGTTGACCTGTGAATAGCCTGTCACCAGCTTGGGCTCCACATCAAACACACCCGACACGTCCTCTAATCGCAGCGCAAACTTTGAGTTGATGCCCACATCAGCATCGCTGACGCTCATGTCCAGAGCCAGTGGAGTGCCCTCTGGCGTGTTTTCGAGCAGTGAAACTTCATATTCCTTTTTATTGAATGTGGGAGGCGAATCGTTGACATCGCGTATGGTCACAGTCGCTCTAGCCGTAGCACTTGTCAGCGGATCATCATTGGGCACACCATTCACCAGTTCGCGGGCGCGTATCATCAGCTGAATAAGACCCGTCGAATCAGTTAAAGCCTCACGATCTAGAGGCTTGGCAGTACGCAGCTCGCCGCTGTGAGAGTCTAGTAGGAAGTAATCGTTGGGATCTAAAGGCATTGGGAGAGACGAAAAGTAAGTTCAATCATTTAAGGAGAACAAATACTCTTATACATTTAAAAACTATATCAATTCTAATTTTAATTATAAAAAATGTTGTGGCCTTCCTCCTGTCTGGGCTCGAAGCCTAATCTTCAAGCTCCGAATACAGCAATGACTTCGATGTTTTCTCATTTATTATTACCGTTTTAATGAACAACTAATTTAAAAAAAACTATATAAAAGCAGAATTGCTCTTTCATATAGACTTTTACCATCATTATTCTCCAGTTGAAGAAAAAATTTTCCGAAAAGGAAGCTTCTGTACATTTCAGATTTGTAGCTCTTACGGCTTTGGCTGTGCGTTGATTACTTTCAAGTCAATCAGTCAGGACCTACCACTTAAATTAATTGAATTTTTGCCATCAATTAACTTACTGCTGAGCAAATCGTAGACTATTTTTCGGGGTTCTCCTGTGTCACCATCACGAGCGTGTACAGTGAGCACCAATGTGTTAATGGGACTGTCCTCGTCAATGACTGTCGATAGCGAGCCTTGGAAGACTGGCGGCTTATCCTGCACATCCTTGACGCGTACCTCAAATGTTGTCTGTGTTTTGTGCGCTCCATCGCTAGCCTCGATTTGAAAATGGTAAATCATACGCTGGTTGTAGTTGAGGGTATCGTTAAGCACCACTGCAGCTGTTAAGATGGTCGCCTCTCTTGTCAGCAATTGCAACCGGAATCTGCAAAGATCGATAGGATTTTAAATAGAAGTTTTGAACAATGCTTGACTTGGTCTTACTTGCTGCATGCCTCAGGGCTTTGCTGCTGGGGTAAACACTTTAGATCAAGGCTGTCACCAATTGTATCGCGATCCTTGACCAAAATTTTATCAAAAACCGTGGTGCCCACAACGGCATCTTCGTTTACATCAGCCTCATAAGGGGTCTAAGGCAATAACGTTAAAATCAATGTGAATCATTCAGAAAAATGTTGCGCTGCGTTTCCACTTACATTCTGGAACTCTGGCGGATTATCATTCTCATCGAGAATGATGAATGTAATGGGCTGTTCAACAACATTATCTTGCTCTGATTCGCCATTTGGATCCACGCGATCTCTGATCGATACCAAAAATGTCAAACTGTCCGTTTCTTCGCGATCCAATGGCTTGACCAGCGTTATATTGCCAGAAACTGGATCTACGCTAAAGTGATCAGAGCCAATAGAGCCAAATGTAACATTGCTTTGCTCAGGATCGAATCCCTCTAATCGAAAGACCACTGTACCCACTGGCACGTTCTCATAGAGCACAATATTGTTGAGGGTCTGGGTAAACACCGGCGGTAAATTCGTTTCAGCTGGAGAAATGTTGCAGGGTTAAGCAGATTTTACAGGGTATATAAGATAATGCTTACAGCTCACTAGCTCCGATGCCAGGCAGATAATTAACAGCATTAGCGTCCAATTCATTTTGTTTTCTGAAACGAAATCAAATAACAACGTTGTGTTTATTTATGTTGTCTGATAAAACATATAAACAAACTAAGGCAAGCCGATTTGCCAGCTTGTGCCAAATTACAAAATAAGAAAAACAAAAAACAGCAAATGCTGTTAACTTGTTTTCACTTTTGGATTTGCATTTTTTCGCCCATTTGTTGCACAAACAAACAACAAAGATAAATTAAATTTCATGCTGAAAATTCAATTAGCTGACAACACACAAACAACAGGAAAGCGCGCGCCATGGCGGAAGAGCGGAAGGGTGGGGCCGAAGGGGATAAGCGAGCGGCGACAAACGACGTCAACAACAATGGCCATAACAATATAACGATGCTGATGATAAGCAACAAAACAACAACAAGAACAACATCCAGCAACATTGTTCCGAATTGTGCACTTTAACTGGAGTCGAAGTCCGGGTGGCCGGGTTTCGAGCAACTGCCAGTAGTCGCCCGCTTAAGGCCGCCAAGGTTTTCAATGCGTCCGGCACGCACGAGCAGCGCTTCGGGCCAGGCTTTAAAATTGTCAGATATAACTACCAGCAGCAGCAGTAGCAGCTATGTCTGTGCGGCTTGTGCTGCTTATAATCTCACAGACAGGAACAGAAATGACACACAGGGTGCCTGGTCCAGATGTAGGGCCCCAAGAGCTCGACTTAAAATGCTACGGTAAAGCCCGTATTTTGTGTTTTTATTTGCTCGGGCCGAGGTCTAGCACAACTGTCCACAGTATTCTGTGGTCCATAAACATACTATTTACCCACCCGTTACCGTAAACCATAAACTGAACATTTAAAGGTTGTGCCAGTTGTGGTTAGTTTGGCATTTCGGACTTTGTACTAGCACCGATCCTACAAGTTAAATGGCCAGTATAATGCGTATAGGCTTAAAGGTCAGCGATGTGCTTTTAGAGTTCACATTGAACACGCTTAGGAAGGAGCGTTTAAAACCCATATGGCGTTATACTGATCTCAACTTCACAACTATTATTATTGCTATTATTCTAAATATTATTGATAGTATAATATAATATGAAAATTATCAGCAGCGTGAAGTACCGGATGCATGTCACATGTTACCCCGACTTCAAAAAAAAATTGATTTGGATGAGGGGATACAAACATACCAGTGTGGCGGCTGTGTGAAACGCAAAAGATAAAAACAAAAAAAAAAATAATTATATTATAATCATTAATAATAAGTATTATGAATATTATTATTATTATTATTATTATTATTATTATTATTATTATTATTATTATTATTGTTATTATTATTATTAAAATTATTACTAATATTATGATTTTTATGTATATTATTTATACATTTTTAATTTCCTTTGAATTTTCCCGCAGTTGGTTCTACTTTGCATATCGAATTGTTCTTTTAAATTTCAACCATAATACTAAGTTGAAATGCTTTTAAGCGTTTATGTGCGTTGTAGTTGATGTTTTAAGTTTATGTTGAACTAGTTGCTGCTGTGACTGCAATGTTTACTTGTTTTTGCTTGTTGCAGTTGCAGTTGCAACTGTCGGTTTAGTTGTTGCTGTTGCAGTTGCTCTATTGCCGACGAAACATTTATGTCCTGTTCAATGCTATTTTGTGCTGACATGAATAATTTCTTGGTCTAAAATACTTCCAGACAGGTCAGTTGATTACAATTGTGCAATCTAATTTAGGGCTGTTTGAATTATGTGTCCGAATAGTCAAGAAACATGTGTCCATTTGGATAATATATTGCAGTTTTTTTGGACCACAAAGAACTTTTGGCATTATTAAGTAAATTAGGTCTTTTATGACATTCACACAAGTCCCAGGTTAAATTGGTGAAATTTCGTTTGCGAATAAAACTCTTACTGGCATATGTTAAACATGCGTTAGAACATTTCAATTATTAAAAGTAAACAAATGCAATATAATATAACTTAAATGTCAGGCATACATTTTATTTACTTAACATAAGTATTTTATACCCTTTCTGCAGCCACAAACCATACACTCTTTGAACTTAAAGCACTCACAAGTCAAGTACTCAATCTAAATGCTCAAACCCATCCATCAAAATCATCAAATTTCAATCACATAGTAATTTTATATGTTATATATACATATATATAGCTTTTCATGTTTGTCAATACTCAAACCTGTTGATGGATATTTGCCTTTGCCTCAGATTTAAGCCCTTCGATGGCTGCGCGTATCTTCCTGCTATACGTTTTTTTTTACATCATTTTTATTATTTTTGGTAGCTTTTCTCCATCCTCTTAAGTCATCATCATAAAACGCAAAATACACCTTAAGTCAAATTTGCTTTATATAAGGGTGTGGATCGTTTATGGGTCGGGAAGGGGGAGGGTTTGGGGCCAATCTCATGTTTCTATTCCATATCGTCGTCGACGAGTGCTGTGCAAACTCGACGTTCATGTTCCGTAATCCTTCATGCAGATTGCCTTTCGTGTAGCGGGCAAGTAGCGAGGGCAGGGCTGGGCATGGTGGAGCAGGGCATGCCAAACATAATAAATCATATTTATTTAAAATAAATTGTATTTCTTCTGTTCTGTTTGGCAGAACTCGCAGAGTCAAGCAGCCAGCCAGCCAGCCAGCGACCAGGCTAGCCAAATCACTTTTCTTTGGGTCTGCGGGCAATAATAATTGAATTATGTGCGCATCAAAAACTTCTCAGCCTCAGCATGCCCGCCAGTTGCGACTAGTTGCAAATTCATTTTGCTCTTTTTGTTGAACACATTTTTTTTTTAGGGGAATGCTGAAGCTAATGCAGCAGCTGATGAAACTGGCAAGTTGCAAGCCAAATCTGGACGCACTTTTTATGGCTTCTCTCTCTTTTTAGTTAACACACTTTGTAAATTTCCCCCTCTCTCTCTCTCTCTCTCTCTCTCTGAGTGTGTCGCTAGCGGCAACATAATAAAAATGTCAAACTCCTTATGCTTTCGCTTGTAATACATCAAAATATGTTCTTTATGTTTGTAACGTCCTTGCCTAGCTTATTTCCTTTTGCCTGCTTTTGAAGTGAACGATGTCTGGCAGTTCTTTTTTGCTACTTCTTTATTTTGTGCAACATTTGTTATGGGGCATGATGATGATGATAGTGATAATAATGATGACATCGTGTCGTGCCGTGTCGTGTGCGAGTTCACAAAGTGCTCCACTTAAATATGCTATGTAAATCACCTGTGCGAGCTTCCTTCTCTATAGCAATTGCTCATCCATGTAGCCCCATACTCCCTTCTTTCCCTCTATCACGCATATAACTGCCGGCTGCATGGCAGTGCTGACATTTTCTTTATGTCCTGTAGTTTGTTCGGCCCGAGGCAGCTTCCAACCGTCACCAGATTCTATTTAAACGGCATTATCTTCAGTTGCTGACTTATCTTATCTCTACTCTTGCCCCCATGCAACGTCCTATAGCTATATGTAAAAATTGCAATCAGGGCTTACTAAAGGGTGTATTAAAGCAAGTAGAGCTACACAAAAAGCTTTAGTATAAATTCTTATCTAAGAGTGTATTTATACACCTTGAATTGGTTCAAGAGCTATTCGATTTTACTTTAACATGATATTCTAACCAATATATTTGACAATTGAACCTTAATACGTTCATAACAAAAAATTAATAAGAGCTCGGAACAACAAACATCTTAATTGTGTAGTTGTAATAGTTTTCAATCTTTATACTTGCTTTAAATTTAGAAAATTGCCTCATAAATTCGATTATAATTTAACTCTATTTAAGAAATTAGATTCTGCAATATGATTCTTGATTCTGTCTATGAATCTTTGGAACTGTATAAAATTAAATCAAGAAATATTCAAATCTGTGTTTTAAAGTTTTCAATATATAAGCGAAATTTAAAACTAAATATCATAATTACTCCAGCCAACGACCACAGTAGCCCTGGCTATATTCCTCCCAACCGCTTTATTTGAAACTAACTCTGTTTTGTTTATAATTAAATATATCTAAATGCATTTATATATTTTACAGCAGTTTTGATCGCTAACAGGATATTTCAAACGTCGATCTTTCGTATGTCCCCCGTGAATCGCATTCAAATTGCCTTTTTTATATGAGTCTGTTTTATTTTCGCGACGCTTTCGCATTTCTGGGTCCCCGCTACCTACTTTACACTCTTCCCCCAGTGGCCCCGATTTCGAGGCAGCCTTTTCTTAATTTATTCATAAGCCTGATGGTAGCGGCACACATCTTGAGTGGAGGCAACAACATTACTATTACTCATGTGGGTGGCAGCAGCACACTCCACTTAGACCTAAACTCACACATGGACACACACAGATACAAGCACACCTCTAACTACCCCACCTGGCCCACCAGCAAGCTGTGGCAACCACGTGCGTGCGGCATCGTAATTCAACGCCGCTTGTTTGTTTAGCTCCGACAAGCCGGTTTGAAGCAATTTCCTTGGCCTGCCCCACCTGCAGGCAACTCCAGCATGTCAACCACCCAGCCAGCTTCAGCACCTCCCTCTCCTACTCATCCGCGTCCTCATATAATTATGCTTTGCATGTTGCGAGCCTTGTGCTCATTTCGCATTCACAGCGCTTGTGACAGTTTAACAAATTTTGAATTTAAATTGCACCTTGCACTGCGCAGAGCCTAGAGCCAGCTTGAAGGATGGGAATAAGCAAATTGGGGTTGGGGAAGCTCGAGACTTGAAGACACGTTGCCCGCACCTGTTGTTACTCAAGTTGCGCATAAATCTGTGTGAGCGTTAATCGCTATCACAGTGGCTTCATACCAAAAGTTGTCTAGCAGTTGCTTACTTAATTTCCAAAATCCACATAATTATGAACGCTACGTGCCGCATCGGAAAAGTTCTTGGCTTGAAGCTTATGGAAAAGCCAAAAAGCAGTGCCAGCTAAGTATTATCAAGTTTTCCCTCGCGGCACCATTGTTGGTTTTCCCACGCGTATTAATTCAGAGCCCACCCCAAAAACGGAACCAACGCAATCCATAAACCACGCGAGACTCTCGCAGGTAAGTCGAAAGTCAACTTTAAAATACAGCACAAAAATGAAATTAACATTGTTGTTGTTTTTTTATTTTATCTTTTTTTGTTCTTATCATTTACCGAGGGGTAGTTTGTTGTGTGTGTGTCTGCATATTGGGGAGCGTTAAACAGTTGGGGCGCGTGTCGATTGTTCAGCTGAAGCTTCTACCCCGAGCAGCAGAAGTTTAAATTGGTTTTATGTTAAAGCCAAATGAGTGACTCGAGCTGGCCGCCACGCCTGAAGTGTCTGGGTTTGAGTTTTGCTGGGGTTTGGTCGGGGCTAGGGGTGTTCTGTTGCCAGTTGAGTGCCAGGAAATGAAATTTCTTGCGAATTCCTTTTTTATTTCATGTTTCTGTGCTCCGTATTGCACAGCTTAATGGAATGGCAACTGCCTTTGGGGCTCTGAGAATGAGTCTTGTAACTGGGTAGCCTCTGGGGCACTTTTTGCTCCTGGGGCCCCTGTCACTTGAGGAGTGGCCGCTTAGGTTTGACTGCTTGTCAAACACAGCAAATGTTTTGAAATATTTCAAGTACTTGACAATGTGCTAGCCATCCCCTTGAAAAGTGACCCGCTGTGCCGTTGATTTACTCGCACCACCACAGCAGTCTAGAGCGTTTAAAATAAATCACAGTAATATATTTGCCTGATTTACTTTAACAAAGATATTTCAACGTCTTAACCTTTAGGCCTCCCTAAATACGTTGTCCAAGTGATCCAGTCACATGGAAATCCAGTAAGCAGGATCGAATTTGGATCTGAGTTTAATTACATGAATATTATTGTGTATAGTTTGTGTATACAAAGTATTTAAAGTATTTAAGTCTACCTATTCAGAATAAATTATTTTTTAGAAACAGTTAAAAACAAACAGCTCTTCTATGAACAAATATTTCAATAACATTTGAATTATCCTTAGCTATTGATCAACTACCAAGTCGAGCTATCAAAGTCTATTTTATTATTATTATTATTTTTTCTATTTTTAATCAAGATAACATTTGCTGTGTTTATTTAAAAAATAAATTGTTGAGTAAAGATTAATATAAAATAAATATTTTTTTGTTGAAACGTTAAAATAAACTTATATTTATTCGAATGAGCTAATTAGCGAATTTTTTAGTACTACCCCAAGCACCGCTTTAGTGTTAAATGTTTGTTCATGAAAGACTTTAATACAGCGTAATATATTAAGTTAAACGTTTTGCTTTTTTTTTTATACCCTGAACCCATTAAAAATGGGTATAAGGGTATATTGTATTTGTGCGAAATCCAAATGTATGTAACAGGCAGAAGGAAGCATCTCCGTATATATATTCTTGATCAGCATGTCCGTCTGTCTGTCCGTCCGTTCATCCGAGGATCTCAGAGCCTATAAGAGCTAGAAACTTCAAATTTTAGATGTAGGTGCTCCTAGTGCCTGCGCATGTCGAGTTTATCCGATAATCGATAACTTACTCCGTTTCCAAGCTTTTAAAATAGAATATATATATGCATTTGATGTTGGAAGAAGAGGGTTCAGGGTATCCCCTAGTCGGGAGCTCCCGACTAGAACCTCGTACTTGTTTTTTATTGCTCTAGAGCTGGAGAAACTTTTCCTTTCAGCTGCCGCAAAGATTTTCGTAGCTTTGTGCAAGGTTTTCACGTTGCACTGCGGAGACAACAACATACTGCACTTAACACCCAGCTTAAATCGCACTGCCACCGCCATTATCAGCAACAACCTAGTACAACACAGCGGCAGTAATAACAATAATCAGGAGCTTAGCTCTTGACGCTTTAACACTTTCCAATGGGTGTTGCCTCGGAGCGGGAACTTGGCGGGTTCATGGTGTCGTATGCGTATGTGTGTGCGTGTGTGAGTGTGTGTGTGTGTGTTTGTGTGTGTATATGTGGTAGGCCCAATTATGTGCCTGTGTAGTTCATACAAGAGAGTGCAACAGCATATGTGTGATTGTATTTTTATTTGTGTGGTATTAAGGTTGTGGGTGGCGAGGCCACTATCAATATTTTGCAGTCTGTAAAAACAAAAACATAAATTCGAGCTAGATCCATGTTGTCAAAACTAATTTACAAACGAATAAGTTTGCGTATCAAGTAAACTTATTTGAGTGCATAATCTATATAAAGGTACAGAAATAAATAAAAAATACTATAAAAGAGTAGACTTTAATTTTGCTAGCTTTGTCGCTTTACAGACAACCTCTTTACTCTTGTTGCGTACTTTGTTGAATGTTGTCGTTCTGACCAACAGATCTCTCTTAAAAAAAATTTTAAGTAAAAACTATGAATTAAATAGTTGATCTAGTTGACTAGTTAATACATATATTTTTAGCTATATCACTGAACCAAAGATAAAACTATCAATTCATATGTATTATTTGCTGAATGTGCACTATCATTTTTTCGAAGCATTTAGAACGTGCAACAAATGTTTTATTCGGCGATTTTCAGAAAAAGGCTTTCCAGTAGCAGAGTGGAAAAGCCCCGAAACTACGGCAGGTTGCAGTTTCTATAGTTTCTCTAGTTTGTTCCAATGAGGCATATTTAAAATTGTATCTGTCTTTTGTAGATTTAATTATTAAATCGCTCAACTATTCGCTCTGATCAAAAATATATATATTTAATGGATTCTGAAATACTTCTACCTGTTACATATACATGCACTACAACATTATACCCCTTAAACCATTTTTAAAGTTTGGAGGGTATAATAATTGGAAAGAAATATTATTTCCTGATAGCTCTAAGATTAGTTTTGCTGTTTGATAGTTTTTATAAATTTTCGCATGTTTCGGAGAAATACCAAACTAATTGTAAATCAATTAATAAGAACCAATTGTAAATCATTAACGCACTTAACATAGAATTATTTTTACGCTATATATAGTGAGAAATTAGTGAGTGTCGGTATTATCAGACAAAAATGAAAACTACCGTCAACATTTTGCTGTCAGTATTATGGCTGACTTTCACTTTTGCGGACCTGCATTCAAATATAGTATGTGAAAAGTATCCTGAATCCTGCCAGGCTGTAAATCCCAAAAAGAACGGCATCTATAAGATCCAAATCAACGGAGAACTTATATCGGTCTATTGCGATGTGGCTTTGACTGGTTCCCCTTGGTTGGTTATACAGCGACGCGTGGACAACAACATAAACTTTTACCGGAACTGGTCATCCTATCAGCAAGGTTTTGGGGACCTTCAAAACAGTTTCTTCATTGGCCTTGATATGTTACATGCGCTAACTGTTTCGCAACCCCACGAGCTTTACGTCCATCTAGAAGACTTTGAAGGGCAGACACGCTATGCAAAATACAATGAGTTTGCCATCGGTAACGATGACAATTTATATGGTTTAAATATATTGGGAAACTATTCCGGCAATGCGGGAGATGGGCTAATAGATCACAGGAATATGAAATTCAGCACTTTTGATCGCGACAATGATAAAAACGACACCACCAATTGTGCAGTTCAGTTCACTGGAGCCTGGTGGTACGATAAGTGTCATAAATGGTAAGTGATCGTATTTCACTATTTTTTAAGCTCAGCAACAGACTGATTGCGGTATATGTAGTGTTTTTTTAAGAATTGTTGATATATTTTTTTGCGGTTCTAAAAGATGTTATATTTCCTTCTTATTTTCTAAGTAATCTAAATGGACTCTACTTGGGTGGTGAATTTGGAAAGGATCAATACGCTCGCGGCATTACTTGGTGGTTTTGGCGAGGCGATTATTATAGCTATAAAACCGTTCAAATGATGGTGCGACCCAAATAAGGCATAACCACCGCCGGTTTCTGTATACAATGTAAAAAATGTGATACAACATGAAATTCAAAATAATATTGGTATTTATATGCAAAAAAAAAAAAACAATTGTAATGTTAACAAAGAATGGACTATACAAAATTGTTTGTCCTTTTGATTGGCCTTAAACTCACTTTCAAAGATCTATACCGTAAGAGCTAGGAAGCTGAAGTTACTTTATGTAATAAAGGTGCATGTTAAAAAAAAAATTAATTTAACCTTTTTGTTTCCCGTCCGATCAGTGTCATAATCATTTTGAAAGCTTTATGAGAACATTTATTTTATACGTGCCACGGGTGAGGCTCGTATATACCCGCTAGTTTTAAAAAAAATGTGTTATGTGATTCACAGATGAAAGAAAATTTATTTGGCAGAATATAAGTTTATGTTCATAATACGTGCACCATTAAACTATCACAATAACATAAGTTTAAATTTGAATTTTTTTTTATTAAAAGAGTAAGTATAAGCACATTAATAAATTAATAAATTAAATCTATCCAAATTCTACACATATACAATGTAGATTTACTTAGTTTTCAATCATTGATCGCTTTCACTAAATCATACATATCATACAATAAGGTACTTCAAACGATGTATAGCTATTGGGCTAAGTATTTGGAATCTTGGCCTTGAGCGCTCTTCATATGACGTTTTATATGGCCTGCTCAAATACTGATAATATACTGTAGCAACTTTCGACAGTTGCACGAGCAACAGTCATGAAGTCAAGTATCTATGCAATCATTACAAGCCCTACGGCACGCACCTGACGTCGAAAATCGAATTGCGTAGGATATCCTTGCAAGTTTCTCTCGCTGTATATTGCTGTATCTGGCTAGCAGTATCTGGCAGACATATCAGGCAGCCAGGCGGCACGTTTCAGGAAGCACTTAAAATATTTGCGCACGCATGAGTGATGATGACGGCGCCCACGCTA
Source organism: Drosophila virilis (assembly GCF_030788295.1). NCBI lineage: Eukaryota > Metazoa > Arthropoda > Insecta > Diptera > Drosophilidae > Drosophila > Drosophila virilis. The sequence continues at coordinate 19,700,822 of NC_091544.1, read as the reverse complement.
CCACGTTGCCACATAGAAACGAGCACAAATGAGCTCCAGTTGCACATGTATCAGGGGTATATAAGAATATTTTATGCACTTGTTTGTTGGGCCTGTTAGGCTACATTTGAAAAACCGCCCACAATATTATTAAGCCTAAGATGCTGTCAGTCTGTTTGTCTGCCGTTTTGTACCTGGTAAATTTATTGAACGTCGGGTGCCAAACATCATTACACAAATGGCAAGAATAACATTGCAAAAAGCTTAAGATTAAATTGGTCTCTAAGACGACTTAATGGCAGTGCAAACAGCTCGGCAAAGTGTCCGCAAGCCGGCGTATTTATATACACAGTTTGATTTGTCTGCGAATATAACATAAGAATATTAATGGGTTTGCTTTCAAGATAATTTATTTAATTAAACATAAGCCTAGAGAAACATTGTTCGTATTTTATTCGAAACAGCTTAAAATGAAAAAAGCATTTTGAGATAAAGAGTTTTCAGTAGGTCTCATTGTTATTGGAAATCCACTGGAAAATGAGACGAATACAATATAACAATTGAAACTACTTTCAATATTAGATAACCAAAACAAGTAAGAGGTTCTAGTCGGGAGCTCCCGACTAGGGGATACCCTGAACCCTATATATATATATTTTTTTTTGTTTGGTGACTCTAGCTCTTATTATTTAATTGCCCAAAAAACCGGATATTGATATCGATTTTTTTATCGGAAACAAACTCGATCTGCGCGGGAACTAGGAGCATCTACATCTAAAATTTCAAGTCTCTAGCTCTTATAGGACGGACAGACAGACGGACGGACGGACATGGCTAGATCGACTCGGCTATTGGTGCTGATCAAGAAGATATACTTTATGGGGTCGGAGATGCTTCCTTCTGCCGGTTACATACATTTGGATTTCGCACAAATACAATATACCCTTATACCCATTTTTGATGGGTTCAGGGTATAACAAATATATAAACAGGCATCGTGTATATATGTAAATTAAATAAATACATCTTTGAATAAATCTCTGATGATTTGAATTTTCTTTGATTTTCATATATTGGAAATATTTCAATCGTCCTCAAACTTGTATTTGAAATATAAGGTAAAATTATTGTAAATTGTTGGTCTTCGGTTCATTGAACAATGGATAAGTTCAGGAGCACAATTAAAACTTCACAAAACAAACAATTATTTTATTTGTGTTTTGCTGACTTACGAAAGCTTATGCTTATGATTGGCAAATGACAATATTTATATTATTATGAACAAACATTTTTTTTTTTTTTTCAAAAAAGTTCAAAACTTTTCATTGCATATTAAAATATGACGGTATAAGTTGTTGAAAAGGATTTGAGTATTTAAAAAGAGATAAGTCTGCTCTAGCCGGGTAAAAAGAGATAAGCGTTCTAGCCAGATTGCAGAAACTCGAGGTCATACTAAACTGGTTCTTGACTAGACAACTTTTTGGGTCATTGGTGATTGGTAGTGTAAATAAAGTACTCACGTAACGGTATAACGATTGCGCCAGGTTATATTCAAAACTTTTTAAATAGTGTTTCTCATTGTTAAACTGAAAGTAACACGTAATTCTCTTTAGGGTACGTGATTATGCAATCTATATATGATTATGAAGAACTATAAATATTGAAACATGACCGTGGAAAAAACGAAATAGAAGCCACGCTGCCAACTGATGATATGATAGATATGTGATGATAAATTTATTCAGCAGTAAATATTAATGCTAGCTCATTTTGACAAATTTCATGATTTGGAATTTGTCTGCTTTCTCGTACTTATCAGAGAATCGGGTAAGCGCATTTAATATCGCAGATAAAAATAGATAAATGATATCAAGAATTAAATGAAAATAACAACAATATTATGACAGTAAGAGAGTTTTATCATAACAGTCACCAAAGCAAGTCGAGGAGACAACTGAAGACTCGTGTAAGAACTAAGTACTCTATTGTGTGTTTCTTAGAGTTGAGTGAGGGGAGTTGAAGAGAGCGGAAATGGTGCACGAAAAACATACAAAAATAAAAGAAATAAAGGCTATTATCGTTATTACGTGAGCGAAATAGCCAACAGAAGCAACAACAACAAGAACACAAACAATAACCAGAACAGCAATAGGAACTATAGCACAAATTAACCAACAATAGCAACAGCAACAACCATCTTATGGATAAATGGAAAGACAGAGGGAGAGAGACAGAGATAGAGGGAGAGAGAGAGAGAGAGAAAGAGAGAGAGAGAGAGAAAGAGAGAGCGAGAGATAGAGAGTGAGAGATAGAATAAGACGATGATGAAGACAAAGTCACCAGAGTGCAGAGTGAATGATGCAGAGCAGCACGAGGCGCCGTTGCGGAAGTTAAAGGATGTGGCAGGCAGACTGGAAGTGATTTCAGTAAGCACTTATGGCACAAAAGCATTACTGCTGATAACTATATACATCTACACATATATACGTACGGCAATGTGTACACGAATTTGCAACCGGACGGGATGTGTACTTATCGAATAGCCCAACTAAATTCTACAGGCTACATGTTTGAAATGTTATGTAGATGTTCAGCTTCAACAAAAAAGAATATGCATATTTTTGTAACGAAATACAATAATAAAAATAGAAAACACGAACAGTGATTAAATGGCTTAATTATATTTGTTGCAACAATGTCGGAAAGGAAACGTATTAACAATTACAGCGAAACAAATGTGCAACAAATTGTCGCTTTCGGTTAGTCGCAACCAAATACACTTGGCTAATGAGAATACATTTGTGCTACTGTTTATACGCTGAACCCAATGAAATTGGAAAAAAAGGTTATTATGGCTTTGTGCAATTGTATGTAACAGACAGAATGAGGTATCTGCATATTCTTGGTCAGTATGGATAGTCGACACAATCAAGTCGTGCCCGTTCGTTTGTCTGGCCAGATGTATGAGGGATTCGATATCTACACTCAATCGATAAAAACGATTTCGAAACCCAGTTTTGTGAGTATATCTCTTAGGTTTTAAGAGCTAGAGCCAAATTTGATATGTAGGCTAGAGCGTAGTTTACACACATCAAGTAAATTGAATTTCATCATCGAATAAATAGGAATTCCAATTGGAGCCACTTAACAATTTTTGCGTATATTCGAATATTTTATGGCACGATAATATCTACTGCTGAAATACTTGTTATACTATTTAGTCCTGCAAAATAAATAAATACAATTTTCCATGGGAACCCCAAAACAAATTTTAGCCCCCATTTTAAGGTTGTTGTCGTTTTACAAATATGTGAATATTCTATGTGACAATAATATTTACTATTGTTTCTAATTAAATGGTTCCAATAGATTCATTTTACAAAGGCGAATATACTCATGTGTAAAATATATATTTTTAATATTGGAGCATCATATTAGCTGGTTATTTAATCTTATTTAAAGCTTTTTTATAATTTTGTTTGAGGGTGAAGACTCTGCCGTTTTAAAGGGCAAAAACTGCTGCCATTAAGAGGATTCCACCAAATCGCGAGGCTCGCACATGTGAATTGAGCTTAAATTTTATTTGTTGTGCAAATTCTATTCAAATTACGACGGATTTGGTGGCATTCAACATATGGTCGTATGAGACCGACTGGGGAAACAGGCAACAGGGCGGAGCCAATGCCATCGGATTTAAACTGCTTATTCTGGGATTTAGTTATAAATGCACGATGGCACAGGCCATTCCGGCCAGGCCCAGCGATGTAATCATGTACAAAAAACATTTTTGAATTGAAATTTAATGCAAATTTAGGGGTCTGTTTATAAAAAATGTGTAGCACACTTGTGGGCGCCATGAAAAGCTGGCATATTGTGCGAAGGCTTGGCATTAGCATTAAATTTCTGATTTTTTAGCCCTTATAACTGCTTTTGTTTCAATTTCATTTAATTTACACATAAAAAGTGGGCGGTACCTCATCCTATTAGCTGGGTGGAGTTAACATTGGGATTGGTGGTTGGTCTATTGGTTCTGGTAAGCCTTTAAGCATTTTTGTTGTGCTTTATTGGAAGTTGACACAAAAAACAAATTTGCAAATAATGACACATGCATTGCTTGCAAAAAATCGGTTACAATATTGAAATATTTTATGAAGGGCGAAGAACTATTGTTATAGCCGCACTAAAAAATTCCCTCTGGGCTCTACAGTGCCGCACCAAGCCACACCCTTTTCACATAGTGGGGCTGTCGTCGACTGATGCGTGCATTACGTCTTTTTTTTGTGAATCCAGAGATTTTTTTTTTTTTTATTTTTAAGGGGCGTTGCGACGCCGTCAACTTCCTCTTTCCTGTCGTGGACGTTATTTTTTTTGTTGCAGTTGTCGATTACGCCACAAGGAATGTCAAATATCCATGGCTGTGTCTATGTGTGTTTGTGTGTGAACAACCAATATATACCATAAAATATAATTATTTCATTGAGGCCTTTAAAGTTTTTGTTAAATAAAACTAAATGAAAATCCTATTTATGATATCTTAGTGGACGATGGAATACATGATAGAGAATTTGATAAAATTAGTGTGCCTTTGGCCAAAACGGAATACCAAAACAACCAGAGGCAGTGCCCACCCATTAAAGAAAATATTTTGAAGTTTCTGTTTATTGAATGCATACTATTAGAATTGCACCGCGTGTGTATTTTAGACGAGCATGTTCACTAAGGTCATTTTAAAGTAACGAAAATTACACTCTTATCTAAGGATTTAGTCAAAATAGCCATACAAAACATTGATTAAATCAATTGATTTGACTTATTAATGGAAAAAGACATAAATCTCAATCCCCCATGCGTTGAAGAGAACATATCCAACCTCAAGTTATGCGCTGGTTTTACTAATCTTATTTTCAGTTAGCGAAAACTTGCTCATGCAACACTTTCTTTGTGAAATATTATAAAATTACGAATTTTTTAGAGTATTTATTTCCGTACGATTTAAGTACAATCAAAAAATTGTAATAAAGAGTATAGACGATTATTATCATGAATAAAATTTTTGTTTTATTTGCCGATAATCCTTCCGAAAGAAGATATATATTTAAATAATAAAGTTATCATTACAAGATATAAAATTTAATACAAAATATATTTCGATCATATTTTTAATTACAATTTAAATAAATTAGTAGTTTATAACTTTTAAGTTTTAAGAGCTGAATGCACCCTATTGCTGTCGATGATGAGAGGATATTTTAAGAGAGCACTCGGCGCCTAAAGCGTCGTTAAATGGCTAACAAAGGCATCCGTCTGAACCAGAAGTTGCTTGCTTGAGTGCTAAAGCTTTTTTTTATAGACAATTGCATTTGGAGCCTTAACCCGTCAGGCATTCAAATATTGATTTATTGAGTTGCTCATATGAACAAGTATGTGTCCCGGTGTCCCTGTGCCATTCGCTGCTGCTGCAGTCTGTAGTTTTGGCCGCAAAGTAGTTCACCCAGAAGTCGGGATGCGACGATTGTCAGAAGACACAAGCTACTACAGTGGCATGTTTTAAATTACTTTAGGTTAACCTCAAGTTCTTTGCCACTTTAACATAGTAAACTTTAAGTTTAATATCTTTTATGGATACTTAAGAAAATGTGCGTGTGTGTGGGTGTGCGACTAGCTATAGCTGTAAGGAAGCTTTAGGAGCTCTTTAGAAGCTCAGAGCGTTGAACTTGACAGTGGTGCGGCTTGGCTGAAAAAGCCCACAACTGCAACAGAAAAGTAGCTGTATGGTTCGTATAATAAACTGTAAGCTAGAAGCAAAAAGCCAAGAGCTTATAACATGAGATATTTAAATATATTATGGTTTACCGAAGCTTGATTTTTAGGATGCTCTTCAAAGTTGTATTATATCACATTGCGTGTTTGAATAGTGTAACAACACGAAGAAATGCTATTGTGTTCTTTTAAATTTTCTTATTTAAAGTTTGACTAAGCTAGCTTACTGACATAATCAAATGATATATAGATTATTACGAGCACCCATTATAGCACCCAAATTTAGTGAGAACAGCCGTTTAAAACATAACCTAGCCTATTTTACTTATAAAGGTATACTCCAAATCTTTACTTTGTATTTTATCTTGTTGCATATAAAAATACAATCTAACATTTTTCAGTTCTATAGTCAATACCAAGCTAACTTAAATCACTATTTTCATTGTGCGGTTCTCACTTATTTCATTCAAACAGTATTATACATACCAAAACTATCCCAAGCAAAGCTGGTTGCGTTAGGGCAATTAGACCAAGTTACCCACCCACAATATGGCATTTTCCGATTCCAGGCACAGCCGAACCAAAAAAAACCGAAGCGAGCCCAGTAATCACCCTTCGGAGCATATATCATCTGTGCTTTATTACACACTCTTTGGCTGCCTGGAATTTCACACAATAGGTGTGATGCTGGACGTAGTTGCCTGCAGGTGGGCCATAAAATTGGCACAAGGAGTGCGACTACAAATTGTCAAAGAGGAGTACAAAAAAACTGGATAAGTTTTATTGTCGCACAAGTGCAGAGAAGAACTTTAATTTGAAACCACTAAGATGGGATTTTTATTTTATGCGGTATGGCGCACTTAAAGGATTTTAACTGAGTGCATATATGGGGGTAGGGAATACTACAAGAGCGTACACTCTCAAGGTAGTTAAGCAGGCTGTAAATGCCAAAGAGAAACAATTGACAGCTTTTAATGAGCGGCAAACACAAATAACCAGAACAGAAGCAAGCAGAAAGCAAATTGAAATTGCAAAGTGCGCGCGTATTCGACTTTTATTGCATTGCCCAGGACATCCAGGATAATGCCAGGCAAAAGCTGCTAGCTTACTCACAGAAATTGATGGGCCACAGACTACTCCGCTTAATGGCAAAATGTAAACGAATGTGAAATTTCGCAGCAGAAGCTAACACTTTTAATGGCAATCGTAAGTCCAGCCGGGTTACAGTGTGCAGTGTGCAGTGAGTACTAGAATTTTTAATTCATTTAATTTTATTAGAAATAGTGCCTGACATTATGTGAAGCGAGTAGTTAAACTTTGTTCACTCACTAATTTGACTTAAATTAGTTAATTGCTACTTAGGCTAATTTATACAAATTGGTTTTTTAATAGTTAAATTTTTTAAAACTAAGCCAAACACAAACTAATTGCTTTATACCGCTGAATTTAAAATAAATAGTTCATTATCATGTTAAATTAAATAATAGCCATAATAGGCGTTGTGCTTAAAAGAAACCATATTATACATAAATGAGAGGATGAAAGGAAATTAAAAAATATGATATATAAATACATTTATTCTCCAAATACAAATCACATTGAAACGTGATAATTTGCATGAAATAAGGCAAACAGAACACGCGGTAAATTTTCGTCTGTATATATTCCGACTCAATTCTGCCCCAGCTTGATCTGCTTAATCTAAGGACGTTGAAGCCAAAAAATTAGAAAATTAGATTGAATGTTAAATATCACATTTTTAATTCCTTGCTTCCTACCTTCTGATGGCACTCATTGTTATCTATTGCATTTGCAAAGTATACATTAAGATCTTTCAAAGTACAATTGCTATTTTTTAGCCTGTCTTTTAAATTTAACTGATTTTTAAGGCACATTACTATACTCTTGCATTGAAAGTTATTACGTTTCTATAAGCCATTCTATAAATAGGGAACAAACTGATAAGGGAAGTACACAAACTGTTGGCAACCTTTTTATGTTTCTCCCCTAAGTTAAACTCAATTGCAATTTTTTTTCCGAAGTTGTGCACTGAATTGTGCGAAAACTGCAGCAAGCTGACAAAAGTGCATAATTCCATAAAAGGCACACAAATTGAAACACAAACAGAACAGCCCTTAGCCCCCGGCTGCATCCGCTTTCCCCTTCTGTAATATGGCCCGGATTGGGACACAATGCAGCAGTGACTGCAAATTTGCGAAGTGAAAAGTTTTTCGGGCGTCGAGAGTTTCTATTAAAAATATTGTCAACTCAATACAAGGCAGCATAGCAGAAGCAAGAGCAGGCAGGCTGCCAGGCTGGCAGGCATGAGTTGATTGTCGTAAACAAAGTTTTCATAAAGAATTTTTGCAATGCCACCAAAAACTGCCAACTGACAAATTGGCATCCTTGAAGGAAGCAGAAACTGCTGCTCCCGCTGCTGCTTTTGTGGTTTCTCTGCTTTTTTTGTTGTTGTTATTGCTGGTATTTGCTGCAAAATGAAAAGAAGGCATAAAAAATAAATTGACAATTTTGCTGCACGTTTTTGCCAGGCCACAAGCACACACACACACACACACACACGCACACACGGGTATGCTTGTGTACATATAAAAACCACAGCCAGAGATACTACTCATACTTCGTATTCAGTACTCAAACCTCTTATGCTCAGTTTGCCTTCTGCAATTTGAGGAATGCAACGCGGTGGTTTCTCCTCGGCTTACTCCTGGGTTACCAGCAACGATGAATTCTGTGGTTAGTCCCATGCCAGAGCCAAGGTGTTAGGCTGCTGGGCTCGTTCGTTTCGTTCTCGTTCTGGTTTGGTTTTGCCGTTGAGCCACAAATTAAAATGTGGCCAAATTTTCACAAAATTTATTGTTTGTCGCGGCTTGGCAGAAGGACAACAACAAGGCTCAAGGCTTAGAGGCAAATAAGTTAAATGGCTTTTATGGCCGAAATCTAAACGACCGAAGAAAATAAAACAATACATAGGGGGAAGGAGATATTCCTGTCGAATACTGCATACGCTTTTGCAAGATCTCATCGCTCGATTTGTTCAAAAGTATTTATTTTTGTAAATTAAAGATAATTTCATATTTATTCAAAATTATATTTACAAAGACCTAATATTGCTTTATATTTATGTACCGACTTTTTATCCTTTTTAGATATATATATAAATATATATATATGTATATTAATAGAGAATATATATATATATATTAATAGAGAATATATGTAAATATAGAAATATGTATATTTAAAAACAATAATTAGACTTTTAAGTAATAAAGTCGTCGCTCATAATGCTTAATTTTAATGCGTATTCGCTGACTCGTTAGATATACTTAGGCAGCTTTAAAAGGCAATTTTGTATAACTTTCTAAAGTAGTTTTTTTACTTCTTTTAATTTGTCGTTGTTTTTTTCTTCTCTAGCGCAAAAATTGAAAATTTTCAAGGGAGTTTTGGAAATTCTCGCAAAAAAGAGTGGAAGGAAGAAACAAATGTCCAAGGATAATGCGATGCAATGTCGACAACAATAAAAAGGATAATGCGACAAGTTGAAAACGAGCCAAGGCGACCGAATGACCGCCATTTTTGTGCGAACCAGAAAAGTTCACGCCGTACGAAAAAATTGCAAAAAGTTGGGCGCATTTAATGAGTTTATTGAACCAATTGCACAAGTTGCGAGCTTGCGTCATTTACCAGCTTTCAGTAAAGTTGGCAACCATTTTCTGGCATTGTCCAGCGCCCATTGGCATGTTCTGTTTATATATATATATATATATATATATATATATATATATATATATATATATATATATTTGTCATTTTGCTACAAAACGCTTGCGGGTACCGACGTTGCACTCACAAGTGGCAAGAGCGACGGTGACTCTTGGCAGCGGGACAACAGGAAATATTCTTATCTTCCGGCAAAAAGAAGAAAAATGAAATTTTACTTACGACAAAGGATTTTGTGATTTCCCCTAATAGTTAATTCAGCCCTTGCTTCAGTTTCAGTTCCAGATTCACAGCAATTCTTTTTTTAGCTTGGACTGTCTTAGCCGTTTTCCTTGAGCCAACGCTGTTGCCAGGGAATGGCAACAAAATTGCGGCAGACAGAAGTCATTTAAGGAGAATTTATGGGATTTTAACTGACATTTAAACAGTTACAGAGACCGAACCCGAGCCAGAGTCAGAGACGAGGACGCCAACTAGTCGGCCAAGATTAGCGACGGCTGTGCAACAAAATGTTATGGACAGCCCTGGATAATGTAAGCTTCTTGGAGAAAAATGAATTGCAATTATATTGCAAAATGCACACATTTTTGCACTAACTGCAGAGTTAACGGCCAGTTTAGTTGGCTAGTTGCAAAAAATCAACTTAAAACTGCTGCGTAATTGACTGAATCAATTCTTACACCAGTACACCAGTTTAAGATCTTCATTAATCGTTAAGGAAACAGCTAAAGAAAACTATTTATAGCTTCTAAAAACTTCAAAGCATGTTACACAACTCAGTTCAATTTAAAAATAAGTCCCATTTACATACCTTTAGAGCACGTCATGCTTGCAGTTAAATACAATTTCTGAAAGCAAAGAAAATAAATTTTTGGATTTAATGTAACTCATACCAACAATGTTATATTAAGATTTTAAATTCAACTTTAACAATTTTAATTATTTAATAATTTCATGTACTGAAGTAAAGAAAATATTAGGCGTTATTTGTTCTCTCAATGAAACCTTTGTCTTGCTATTTCAACTAACAAACGCTGTAGGATGAGTTTTGTGTGAACATAGATGGAGGGTCGCTGGAAATTCGATTTAAAACATATTTTAGGAGCTACACATATCTTAAAAAAAAATTAATAATGTATTCCAACATTTCAAATATTGCCAACATTTTTTGATTAACTATAGTTATAGCCCGGTTTCTTATTCACATCGTTTCATATGTTATCTTTCGAAATTTTTTCCACATTGCTTTTAGCTTAAAATAATTTAAAATCTTTAAATATTTATCTTGATATAGATATAAATCAAATAAAAATCGGAGACTTTACGGAAATCTGACTAATTAACTAACGGAGCCGCCATGCCAAACACGACCAACAAGTCAAGTCTGCATTTTGAGGCTGTCAACTAGAGGGCAAAGGCAAGGCTCTCAACTACAAGGGCAACAAGAACTCAACTGGGTACCCAATTACAGCAGCCTCGGTAGGTTGGCATGTCTTCAACCTGCACCCAACCGGGACATGCTACAAGCTGTATTCCGATAGCCGATTTTTGCAACTTTCTGCAGTAGGTTATAACTTTTTCCACTTCACTTGTCTGCGCCTCGATACAAACTGCCTAGTGCAATGCTGTATCGGATGTGCTGCTTTTAGCATATTTTCATAATTTTCTAAAGCTTGTCTGAAGTTCATTTAAGCAAACTCAGCAAACGGCAACACACAATTTGGTTCTGAAGTGTGTTCATTTTTTCACGTTTTTTTTTTTTTGCCATGCTTGCCATTTTACATCGATAGCTTCAAACTTTTTGCAACCTGCACTTGTGAGTTCTTCGTGTGTACTATTTAGATGTTGTTGTTGCTGCAGCAACAGTAATCGAAAAGTTAATTCTCCGAAAAACAAGGTAATTAGTGTAGCAGTGCCCATAAAAAGCAAACGAATGTGCAAAAATAACGAGAAAAGTTTGAAAAGTGCACAGCGACGAGCGAGGAAAAGGCAACAGCAACGCCAAAGAGCAACAAGAAAATTGTGTGGCATTGTTGCTTGCAGCACGTTTTAATAAATGGCCACGCCAAGAGAGCTTCACAACAAGAACACTAAAAACAGCAACGACAATCGGCGAACGACAATGCCACAGGTAGAAAAGTACTAACAACCGAAACTGCAAAAAAAAGGAAAAAAAAAAATAAGAAAAAGCAGAATATACTCGGAACGACGTGCCGAATATGCAGGGCTGCCTGAAGGGCTAAATGCTGACGTTGCCAACTGTTTTAGTTAAATATGTATCAAGACTTAATTATGCACTTGGGGGTATTTAATTGTTATAAATGTGGACTTTTGTTTACTGGAAAATAGTTTCTTGATGGTTTTGACTATTTATTAAAACATTCAAAATAAATGCTACACATACTTAAGCACAATGCGTGTTATTTTTTGAAACTTATTTAATAATTTAAAACTGTTTAACCTCTTAATTGCTTTTGTTTTGTATTTGACAACATTTCAATTGTAAATTGAATGCTCTCTGAACAGAGACATTTTCAATTTGTAAAATGTAGAATTAATAAATAATGTAGCTGTCAATGCAATGCATGCAACTCATTTTCATTCAGCATTTTTGACATTGGCAAACCTGCATCACACAATGCACGGTAGAAAGCAAACGCATGCTAAATGCTTCTAACGTTCGCACGAACCTTCAATTAATTAATAAGCTAAACTTTTAGTCGCTCAATTGACGTAAACAACTTTGCCGACTGTCAGTTGTTACGCCAACAACTTCAGATCTTTTATAGCATGGCTGGCGGTAAATAAAACGCCCTACATATTTTTATGTATATGTGCCAAACAAACCCTTTTCCGCCCTCATTCTCGTTATCTCTCTTTCGCTCTGATTTGCTTGCGCCTAATGACAGCATAAAGTTTTTGCCACCACATCAATCAAAAGTTTTTCATCAACGTCATCAGAGTTATCAACAATGCCCGCAGGCGGCTAAACTACAACAGCAGCAACTAGGAATATCGCAACGCCTCGCTTTCGCCACAAGCAACATACACATTCTGGTCATGTTGATAAACAACAACAACAAGGACATTCAGAACAACAACAAGGCAGCTGTAGCAGCAAAATCAAATGTGTAGTTAAGCGTGTGCACGCCTCGTACACGTAATGTGACGTTGTCCAGAGCCAAGCGACACATAATCAACATCCGAAGCGCTCTGAACTTCAGCTAAATGTCTGCATAATTTACGTCCAGCAACAACAAAACAATAACAACAATAGTGCTGACCATGTGACCGTAAGACAAACAAATATGTTTGCACCTACCACACCAAAGAAAAATGCCAGCACAAAGCCACCGACCGAATTGCGGCTCGCAGCCATCTAAATAACTTAAATGAAATGCTTGAGATGCCCGAAGTGCCGCACAAATCTTTTTAAGCTGCAGACCCTGCGAATACGTAATATTGATAAAACAGGCGCACTTCATCTTCATCATCGGGTCACATAATCAGCTTCATCATCAATGGAGTGCGGCAGGGCTAGCGGGTGTCGTAGGCGCCATTACCACACCTTAGACAAACATATACATTTATATATTTAAGAAGGAGGGGAGCCATGACTCAGCAGGGAGCAGCAACCTTCTTACCGGACGACATCTTCATCTTTGAAATGCGTTTAATTATGTTAAAGCTGCATAGTGGAACCTTTTTTGCCAAGTCTGTTCACTGGCCCCAGGACAGTGACACACAGACAGTTGACATCTCCTAACGAGATACGGAATGTGATTAGGAATAAGATGGAAAGAACGATGATGGAAGTACAGAAGGAGAGGAGGAGGAATGATCCAACCTGCGTGCTTATATACCTTACATACATATGTACCTTTTACCATCGCATTTTACATTTGTTTCATTTTTGCGATGCTTCATATTTAGCTTGACAGAGCAGCTTTTGTGCATAATCGTAATACTTGCTAGCCGGGCTTAAACTACCACCCCGCTCTCCACGCTTCCATCACCAGTCCGGATACGTGCGCCCACCCATAACGACACAGACTTTGACAGCGCTATTTGAATGAGAGCTCCGAAGAAGGGCATAAGCTAGCAATTACCAAAGTGTTTTACCCTAAAGCTGCAACCGTAGCCGCTGCTTTTACTGTCAAGCAGTACTATTTATTTGGAATGTCCGATGTACTTGTATACAAATTTACTTTTTTTAATTGTGTCACAAGAGTTAAGCACACAGCAAATTTATCTTCAAATGCGCATCTACAAGACAAATAACGTTTGCTCTTCTTGTTGCTATCAATTCAATTAGAAATTGTGTGAAATGTTACTTGATTATTTTTTTGTATAACATTATTTTGAGTAGATCATGTTTAAGATTACGTGCAAGCTTTATGAATACTATATTCTTGTTTTGAACCCCAATCAGCTAATGTCTCCCAAGCAGAAATGCGAAGATAATGATGCACCTTACAGCATCCACTGCCCTACTTTAGGCGAGCAAAAAAATATAAAAGAGAAACTATTTCCGTCGTTACAAACGCACTGACCTCGCAATCGTTTTTATATAGGTTGTATTGATGTTTCCAAGTAGCTGTCAAGATCCAAAAACCCAAATTGTGTAATTGCTGCTTGGCGCTGTCTATTTAACAGAGAGAAATGGGCAGGAAAACGAAAACAATATTTAGAAGATATTGTTCAGTCAGTTCTGAAATATACGGTATATATACATATAAAATCTTATGCTACAGCTAAAATCTTATGATATTTTGTTTTCAACTCAAGACAAAAGAAATTAGAACATATGGGTAATTCCTATATGTATAATGTAAATCAAAGCTATTACTATAACTATTGTACTTTAGAAAGGAGTACTCGTTGAAGGCCTAGAACGTTAAAGCCTTTGTAATAATTTAGCCAGCACAGGAGATTGAAATCTATGCATTGACATCAAATGTGAATAGTAAAACAGAGCTTTGGAAACTTTTACCCATTACAGCAAATTTACTGTATGTAATACACCCCTTTTTTTTCTAATTTTTACAAGTTATGCATAATATAGAGACAAATACACATATGGTTAAATATGACTTCCTTTTTGTTACCAACAAACTCAAACTAATTTTTTAAATCATTATTTATTTTTAAGCCAGGTTCACAAGAGCTTGCATTAGTTTGATTTACTACGATTTACGCAGTTTTGTGGATGCAGGGTATACAAACAGCATACAGACACCGCCTGACTGAATTAGGCTATTCAGGCACAAAGCACAAGCCGTACCCAGCTTATAGCATTTCAGATTTAATTTCATCAAAGTAGAGAAGTCAAGAGCAGAGGTCGACCATCGAACGATGTACATATGAGTGGATAGCTCCAACTGCTTAGCCCCCTTGACCAGCAGCGAGAGCATGTCAGCACCCATGTGTGAGCTACGTATGTGAAAGTCATGCACATTCAACACATGTAGAACGGAATCCTAATGGCATTTGCTATCTTTCCATCAACCTGTCCCTTTGTTGGTCCTTGGCTACGTCAAAGGGTTTGCGACACGGTAGGTTCATTGCTTTTTCAGTTAGTTAACCGTACTCGACACGTTTCGCTTGGCTGGGTCAATATGCGAGTTGTTGCCGTCTGTTCAGCGCTTTAGCCTGTAATTAAACATTTTTTCCCCTCCCGCTGGAATTTGTGTGGATAAGGTTGAAGGCGAAGATTTCCATCTGCGTTCATCTCTGGCGCTCCACCTGCCTCTGTTTCTAACTGTTGCCCCGTTAGCTGAAAATTAATGAGTGTCGTCCGTTGCCTGGAGCCAGTTCATTCACTCAGCCAGCTTTGCTCTTACCGTATAAGCCCCAATTAGTCCTAACGCTAGTTTGCAAACCCAGTTTTGTGGCTCACCGCCTAAACGTAAATTCGAATTTAATTGGAAACTCTAAGCTACCTACTAATTGATGAGTTAAGGCCGTTCAAGTGTCTACTTTTGTTGTCCCTGTTTTCCCAGCTATTCAAAAAGCTATCTATTCTTTCTGCATATAGTAAATAAACAAAAAATTGTTTGCAATTTATTGGAAATCAAAAGTGTTGTGCCCCGTAAAATTAAAGGAGTAGCAAAGGCTGTAAATAATAAAGAAACTAAGCATATTACTTAAATTCTTAAATTCCAGTTTGGTGTTGTTTTTACCGAGAATTTCGAAGCTCGTCTACAATGGAAATGCAATATTAGTTTGGTTTTTTTTTTTTATTATTTTTTTTTTTTTGCTTGGCGTTTTTTGGTCCAATAAGCCATAAAGTGAAAATTGCATTTCCAAGTTTAGCACTCAGGTCTCGGGTGTGTAATACATAAAATTCATAAATACAATTTGACGAGCACATCTCTCAGGCGGGGTGCAGCATCAGCAGCAGATGATGGTCCATCACTTGCATTGCTGTTGGCACTATGAAAAATCGTTATTGGATTTTTGCAACACAATGAATTTATACAACACACGTTGTATCGTTATCAGGTCCTTTTTGTGAAACAGAATACAGAGACAAGACATCAACGTCAACGTCATTTTTGATGTCTGTTACATACAGCTTAAAAAGAGTGTATGATGTTTTGAATATTTTTGTTAAACTCTCAGCGCTGACAACAAATACTAGCATGCCCTTTGTCCAGTTGTTTTGTGTGACTCAGCTTCCTCTATCATCAACAGCATCCTCAACTCTCTCCAATTGAAGCTAAGTCGAATGCAAATAATTATTCAGAATAATAATAATAATTTAGGAATATCATGAAAGCCTAATGCCTGTCCACTAATTACCGTATTACGCATACGGCCTGTACATGTTGGCTGCTCCAAGCCCCTCCCCCAACCCTCAGGCAGTACATTGAGTCCGTTGGAACGAACACATATCTCGATGTACGATATTCTTTGTGAAGATGTAGAGAAGCTTTAAATAGTTATTGCTTGGCTGCAGTCCATTCAAATTGAATTGTGGAATCAGACGTTTGTAGTCAAATATCGCTGCGCCTGTCGAAATTGAATTTTGGTCTGTTCAATTTATTAGAAAATTGTTTCAAACGCCAAAACAGTGTTCTGCACAGGACCGTAGAGATTATTAACTTATGGCTGGACACAAACAATGAGAATTTAATTATGGCAGATTTCAGTACATGGACATGAATTCGTTGATATCAAAAATTTTCACACTATTTAAAATTTTATTATTTTGCAAGTTTGTAAAATATTTATCAATTTGAAATTGAGTTCATGAAGCGAAATTGCGAGTAATAATTACTCAATGAAATTTTATAAGCTACGGACTACGGTGAATAATATTGTAATACTCCTTTTTTCGTTTATTTCCCCATATATATTGACATAGCAAGCAACAAAGAAGATTACTAAAGCAAAATTGGCAGGAAATTAATTTGATATTGCAAGTTTTATCTAAATAGAATAAAACTCAAAAATGTTCACCGCAGTAATGTAATTCTCATTCTCTTATTTAGTTAATATATTTATTGGTTTATTTAATCAATCGTATTGATTTTAATTTTGGAACTAACCTAAAACCTATTATTTATCTATTAAATTAATCTATTAAAATTAAAGCACAAAATTCAAGATACGTAACCCAACTCAAAGAACGTAAGGACTTATTGTACCCTATTCTGTAGCTCATTAGATAACCCATTATATAATCGAAATGCTTTTTGAGAAAAATAAATTACGTCAGTAAAAATCCATATGAAATTGATGCGCATTTTTGTTATTGAACAAAAGATTTATGCGCAATACCAATATGCAGTTGACAGCGTCCAACAGGACAAACTGAAGTATGACACTTTTGAACAGCCGAAAACGACTCTGTTTATATAAAAATCGCAGTACTTCACTCCATATGCCAAACAGAAAACGACAAATTAATTCAATATCTGACGTTTGTACACTTTTGTCACTCGACGGCTAACCAACTCCCACAATTCCCGAACTCTTTAGGCTTGCCCTAAACAAAAACTCCATTCGTGTGAATTGCATTTTCATTTGTATAGAATTTTCATTGCCAGTCCGAGTGCTACTCTTAGCTCCTGGCTTTCATACATGTCCCGCCGCCAGGCAAGCCTTGGAAAAGGGGCGGGGCATGGAGAATGGGACCATGCCTCGTATTGCACTGACAGTTTTTTGGCAAAATGCCAGATGGCCATGGGCAACACTGCTACTACCACTGCCACTGCCCCTGCTTTTGGCAATGGAGTGCATACTCTCTCCAGCCCATCGAGGAATGCGTGTGGAAAATTTAGCACGTTTTACGTGCCATGACGACAAATAAAAAATTGAAGTAAATTTGGCAACTGCCTGGCTGCAGTCGTTAGGATACCGGATCTATGGCGTCAGCATTTGGTGTCGTCGAGGTTTTCAAATAAAATTTAAAAAAAACGACGAAGAAAAAAAAAAGAACAACGAACCAACTGCACCAATGCGACAATGTAGTTAAGCAGACAAACAGTGACAGAGAGCGGGGTGAGTCAAACTGATAGACAGCCAGACCATCAGTCGCCAGACGACAGACAGAGCTATAAAAAAGGTGTTAAGCTCTTTAATTCGTTCTTTATCTTTAACTATACTATTCCTATCCATTGCTAAATTGGGAAGCATGCATTTATTATTAATAATATTGACTAGAATTATAAGTGACAGCTAGCCATACGTTTATGAAAATAACACTTTAATATTATTTTTTTTATATAGGTGGCTATAATAGATTATAATAGATTATAAGCACCATTAATCTAAACTATCAGTAAAAGGCGCATACATAAACTACATCCCGGCGGCCGATCAACGTGGCGAATTATTTAAATACCTCCTTCCCCTTCCATGTAAATACGCCCATATTTTAATATCATGTTAGTTACATACTTTTATGTATATCTTCTTCCCCCTCATTCATTCGCTTGGTAGAGATCAGAAGGAAAATCGATTCCAGCGCCAATTACAATAAATTGAATAATAAAAACATATCTTAATAAGAAACAAAATAAATTATTGCTTGATTTAAAATAAGGTAATTAATCCTATTTTTATTGTTTTAGTATGGTTATTATCATTGCTTAAAAGTTTAATGTTCTGTGTGCCTTTAAAGACCTTTGCGAGAACGTGACGTATACGCAATGTGGAAATGCAGCTAAGCGAAATTTGTGAGAAGCTGCGAGGCAGCAAACTAACCGCGACTGGTTTGATCTGGCCGGTCTGGGCGCTGTGAGTGCCAGAAACGAGCTCTAGGTAATATTTATTATGGCAGCCGCGTCGGCCAACACCCTTATTAATATGCAGAGCAGCCAGGCAGGTGTCTTTGCTGCCGTTTTATGCCACAATTTGAGCCACGTGTCGCTGCTGGTACTGCTGCTGGCAAGACTTTAATAATTAGCGCATAATCGTTGGCACAGATTTTCGTAGCTGCAACTTGAAATTAACAATATTTAGGCACAATTTTGGCAGGCGCACAACTCAATGTTGGCCGAGTTTGAGCTGACTTGGGCTGAGTTATTGGCCGCAAAGTAGAAAAGGCGAGCACCAGCTTGTTAAAGACACACAACAAACAGCTGGCAGCCCTGCAATATTGTATCCTGGCAAGCAACTACAGTATCCTCCGCAGGTAAGCAATTTTATTGACGTGCAACAAACACACACACTCACACACACATTCTTACACACACGTTACCCACATGAGCTGCTCATCAGCAGCTTGTTAACTGCTCGTTGCCATGGGTTCAAGGGAGCGTCCGTCAATGCATAGGATGCCAACAATAGACACAGCTACTATCAAGTAAAAACAACAGCAACATTGGAGCTAAGTCCCACTCCCATTCCCCGGTCCGGCACCCACTTGACCACAGCTGACACCACCCGACAGGACATTGCACAGATAAGAACTTGGTTACATTGTACACATGCAGGCAACATGTTCCTGTTCCCAGTTCAAGTAGTAGAGACTTAAATCAAGAGCCAAACATGCAGTCCACGCATCTAACTGATTGACGGTCCATCTACATCCACTCTTTCGATTTTACGCAGTCTTTGTCATGTTCTCATTTGCTGGACACAATGATGTTATTTGCAATTTCATTAAATTACTAACATAATGCATCACTTCAACAACCAGTTTGTCAATCCAAAATGAAGAATTCTGTGCATTATGTTCGACAGAGCCTGACTTTTCAATGAATGATGGATGCTTTCTTTTGCAACTTGTAAATGTTGCTTTAAATTGTTTTGCATCTTTAAATATAGCCAATAGTTCATGTATGTATTCATATTTTACAGCAAATTGTAAAATAAATAGCTATACAATAATTTTGATGTGTACGTATTAAGTTGGCGTTACCGCAATTGCAATCAATTTCCTGAAATTTTAGATGTAGGTCCTCCCAGTGCCTGCTCAGATTTTTTTCAGATAATCGATAGCTTGCCCCGTGTTCAAGTAATCGATAAATTTTTTATCGAAATCCTGTTTTTTGGGTAATTTTTGAAACCATACTTGACATATAGCTTCCAGAATAGTATATATATTTGCATTTGGTATTGAAAGAAGAGGGTTCAAGGTATCCCCTAGTCGGGATCTTCCGCCTAGAACCTCTTACTTGTTATTTATATATTTTTAGAAGATAGCCAAAATTTTTAACGGTAGGGGTTTAGTATATACCCTAGCCAGGCACTCCCGACTAGAGTACTCTTCATTTATTTTTTCCTCTTTGTTTTAACGTTCCGCATGCAAATCGGTATCTTTCCCGCTACTTTGCTGCATGCAGTGAGAAGCACATGCAGACTTTAATATATATCATTACGAGCATTACAAGCCTTACAATATTGTATTTGCAGAAACAATTTTTTATGTTTTTCACTGTGGTGTGTTTTTGTGTGCTGTTCTGGTGCCGTCTTGCATTACATGAGTCCTGTGCAGCGTGGGGATGCCTTCTTGCCACACACCTTCGTTAGCTTTGAGTGCTGCGTGTTTCATTTTTGGCGAATTTGAGCTCCAGTTTGGTTTTTTGGCTACAGTTTGCCATCGTTTACACTGCTGTCTGTCTACCTGTGTGGCATACCTCTGCCTTCACCTGACAGATACTGCTTCTTGGTCTGCAACCGCTCGCACCCTATTCCACTTGGTTCTCACATAAAAGCTGCTCCAATTACTGTTTGCATAGTTGAGTGTCGTCGGCGGAAATTTGTTTATTTTACGCGCGTTGCGTTTTGTCTTGCTGCTGGCTCGTTGCCTTTTTTATTGGCAACACAGCAATGCCAACAAGGCACAGACAACAAGAGATACAAAGAGACACAGAAAGAGAGAGAGAGACAGAGAGAAGGGAGAGACAACTTTGGAGAAAGGACAAAACGAGGATATACTAAGACAAGCTGACAGCTAAATGCGTCACAGTCGCTGCAGATTTCATTTGCGCAAATATTTCGATGTATTTTTGCATTTTATAGCGCTGACATTTTGCCCTATGGAAATCCCAACTGAAACCTGACGCCTTACATCTTAACTAACACCTTACACCTCCTAGTAGTTTTCTTCTTACTTTCAACAGCAATAATGGAATAGAATCTGAAGGCAGTCAACAACCACCATAGCGTCCGATATTGGCGAAATGAGTTTACAATTATCTGGCCAACAGCTTATAGCCAATAGTTTAATTCACAAGTATAACAGTTCAAGATGTTATATACCCTATACTGATATAAATATGTGTTGGTGTATTATTGTATACTTTTGACATACATCGAATTAGCATTGCATATGAATCAAATGTGTACTTTTTATACCTTGAACCCATAAAAAATGGGTACAAGGGTATACTGTTGTGCATCCAAATGTATGTAACAGGCAGAAGGAAGTATCTCCGACCTTGATTGATCAGCATCAATAGGCGAGTTGATCTAGCCATGTCCGTCTGTCTGTCTGTCGTCCGTATGTATGAACGCAAGGATCTCAGAACCTATAAGAGCTAGATCAACTTGGCATATAGCTTCTAAAATAGAATATATATATATATGCATTTGATGTTGGAAGAAGAGGATTCAGGGTATCCCCTAGTCGGGAGCTCCCGATTAGAACCTCTTACTTGTTTTAAATATGGCTTTGGACAGCCAACCAAGCTTGGAGAAACATTATCTAAACTAACTGCGTTGGCATACAAATTATTATTTTGGATCCAATACAATTAAAATTTATAAACATTTATTTCTAAATTTACTATACCTTTGCAAATAGGTTGCAAACCTATTTCCTGCAATGGTGTATCCATAGAGTATGTTTATTTCATATTGAAATCTAAATGATTATATAAAGAACACTATAATATTGACACTAAAATGGATCTAATCAGCAGATATTTAAAAGGAATTTAAACTAAAACCCCATATTATAATATACTTGTACACTACTTTATACACTAGTTTGAGAAATTCTAAGAATATTGTTGCTCTTTAGAATAGAAATTAATATATTCAATTGCAATATCTGTATACATACAAATATACTATGATAAGTGATTTGAATAACTAAAACACTAAATAAGAATAATATATTAAAACTTAAAATTTCCCATCAAGAGCACATATCTCGCGTCCAATTTGAATTGCAAGCATGTAAAACTTGTCATTGCTCTTGTTCTTTCTGGCGGCACCATTGACTGAACCCAAAATAGGGGCAGATAACGTTTGTAATTTATGCATGTCGTGTTGAAAGTAAGTGGAAATGCACACACCCATTGCATATTTAGTTGCCCTGATTAGCCACGCCCACAACACAAACACATCGAGCCCCAACACTCAACATGGGCGCATATAATTTAATTAAAATTAAATCTCGCACGGGCGCTGAACTGTAAACTGCGAATGCAAATTATTATTAATTACAGCAGAGCGTCGACAGCGGAGCAACAAACGACGACAAATATTAATATGAGACATATGTACATGTGTGTGCGTGCGTGCATATGTGTGCATGTGGGTATATTGTGTGGCAGCCCGGAGTCATAACGATGCCGCAACTGTCGCCAGTTCATTGCAACAAAGCTGCTCTATAGGTGATATGAGCATTTGTTGTTGTTGTTATCGCTGTTGTTGTTCTTGTTGTTATCTCTTGCTGTATTTCTCTGTTTGTTTCCCTGGTTGTCTGTTTGTCTCTGTGTAATGTTCCTAAATGCAATTAATACAGCTCTAGGTGCATACCTCACCACAGTACTGTTTGTTATTTGCTTTATGTCTATATATTAGCATTGTTACCTGTTGTTTCCACATAAGCTTCTCCAGCGCCTGATAACTGAATGATCACCTATGCATAATGTAGTTCGTAACCAAAATAAAACTAACTACAAAACTAAAAGTTCACTCCAGATGGCTACAGCTATTTATTTATTTATTTGCCTTTAAATTAGTTTTTTTATTAACCTACATTGAAGTTACAATAGAATGTATTTTCAAATTCAAGCTTAGATTAACGAATGATTAGATTATCATTGACAATGTAGAACATTATTATCATGTAGAAGATTTACAATATGCATTTAAATCAAACTGTAATCAATCCTATCCACATATAATAAAGTTATATTCAATTTACCACAAAGATAATATAACTTGAAAAACAATAATTTAATTCAATGGGAATTGAATTATATTGTTGATATTTTGTTGGTTGAATGCTTTTTATAGTTATCAAATGCAAGGGCTTAAGAAGAGAGAATTTTAATATAGAAAATATTTAATTCTAGTTCAATTGAGTAAGTCTTAGGTATTTAGGAAATTTCTTTAATAACGTCGAATAACAATTATTAGCAAAAAAAAACTACTTATAAATAATAATAACACCTGTATCAACTAGCGAGCAGTTGTCAACATCAAAGATAGTCAATGCAATTGTCGTTTCTACAGTGAATTTTCGCAGCAATTTGGATTTGTGTGAGCATTACGTATGCGAAACGTGGACCATAATCAAAGCCATTTCGGTCAGCGAAGCAAACCTAACCAGATCGAACAACGTCTAGGCCAACAACCAAATGATATTAAGTGCTTTTGACCAGAAATCGCCGTAAATCAAGTCACTTTAATTCAATAACAAGTTCGCACACAGCTCCACATATAGTTGGTCCCCGTGCAGATGTGCAGATGTTGCCATTTTGAACAAGAGGAGCCACGGAATGGCCGTCAGTTAAGATCTAGCTACGAGGGAGCGGCCACAACATCCACGGCATTGATTACGTTTATCTATGATGGCAAATTATTCATTTGCCGGGACGCATCGCAAACAGAAACAAAGTTAACAGGCCGCATTTCGCAGTGGCCGTAATTTGGCAGTTTCATTTGGGCCCAGCGGCAGCAGAAGCGACTTCTCTGTACTGCACAACGGACTTGATTCGAGTTTTGAGGCCGCTGCTGTGGCTCTACTGTTGTTCAAATGTTTATTTGCCGCCTGCTGTTTTTCATTTAAAGTGCACACACACACACCCACATAATAAATACGAAACTTATTCAACCTTGAACGTTTTACACAATACAAATATATATATTATGCCAAAAAGTTTTTGTCAAACTTTGGAGTTTGGCAAATGCCAAAGCAATTGTTAAATTTATGTTTAAATTGAACATTTCTTCTTCATCTTTCTTCCCTTCTTCCACTTCTTTTGTTATGGAAATCGACAAATACAATTAATGACAATTACGCTTCATTGATGATGATGTAGAAGATTGTCATTTGGCTTTTGATTTTACAAATTATTATTACCGCAGCTTAGTATTTATATGGATGCTTATTTTGCCAGTACTTGGTTTATTACTTATTAATATTTATGCAGGAAGTTATGTGTCAGGTCAAGAGGTGCATAAATTATACAAATCAAAACTTTACGAATGCATAAATTATATCTGTTGGCAGCAAATGGACGATGAAAAGTTCCTACATAAGTTTGATGTCCGGCTCACAACAATTACTCATAATTATTCAAATGCAATTTGACATTTAGTTGTATAAACAGCACTTAAATTTTGTTGTATCGCAAAACTATATATTTAACTAGGTTATTTGTAACCTTCAAGTCTATGGACAAGTCAATTTAAAATTCGGCCTAGTTAGTGATAACAGTTCAAAAGCTTTATTTAATTATATGAAATAAAAACACCATTTCTCTTTGATAACAAATAATAGCCAGTCAACTAAACTAAAATATATCATAGTTCGTTAAAAGATAGTTCAAACGCATTAACATGTTTCAATGACTCCAGTAGATATGGGAATTCAATCAATTACATCTCCTTCCATTGATGGGGCCAAAAAGGAGACTACTATTGAGGAGACTACTATTGCAGTTGGCTTTTGAGTTTGGCCAACTTTTAATAGGTGCATGCGAACAAGTTGTATGCATTATTGAAAAAGACACCCTGCAATGCGAATATATTCATAAAACATTTTGATGTGCTATTATGTTCAGAATACATCTTGACATCGCATATAATCTTTCTACTTCTACTCATTCTCACTTCGCTTTACTTTTGACCAAAATGATCTTTTATTAAAAAGCTTTTAATATTCGAAAATAAAAATATTTACATATGCCTGTCACATACATAGATACAGCTTTAAAACCGCCTTGTGGCTGGAAAAATACATTAGTATAGTTGGGAAAATTGTCAGCCATCAGTTTGTATGCACTCGCTGCGTGTAACTGTCCGCCACAAAGGAACTCTGAGTTTTTGCCTTGCAATAGGAAGCCCAAATAAATGCACTGAGACAAATAAGCGAAGTGTGGTTAATTTTCCGACAGCGACAGTTCGATGACCTCATGGCTCTGATTAACAATTGATTTCAGATAATCTGCAATGCGGTTAATCAAGAGAAATAAAACGGGATGAACAGCATCGATAAACAATTAGGATTGTAAAATAACGCAAATGACTTTTTCAAGTGATCCTTCTGCAAATTGAATGAACACTAACAATTGTTACGTAAATAATATATGTTCGATGGAATTTGTATATTTTAGCTGCTTAACGTTAACGTCCTTCTATTTTATTTGTATATTTTGTTAAGGTTCAGTCAACATCATATATTTCTCCAGATTCAATTCACAGTTTGGTTTTATCTATAATCTATTGGAATTGGAAATGCGCAAAAGCCAAAAGAGATTTTTGCAATTTAAATGAACAGCGAAAAGCCAAAGATGCCAAACTATGCAATAGAAGCAACAACAGCAACATAAGCAACAACTATAACAAAAAACATGGCACACATACAACATACAAAGTAAACATTCACACAAAGCTGTAGAATTGTACTATGAAATAATCCGCAACGACAAATATGCGCGATTTTTCCGTCCGTCCGTCCACCCGGCTGTCCGTCTCTCTCTCTCTCTCTCTCTCTTTTCCTCTCGCCGTCTCTCGTTGTGTCCATGTTTATTTGTGTGGCTTGGCCAGTTGGTTAGCCAAGCCCCGCACAAAGCACTTTTAGACAAACCCACACACACACACACACACACACACAAGTATAGATATACGAATATTTTGGTGGAGCCAGTTACCAGACGCAACAACAATAGCAACAACTGCAAAACCACATACACAAACCGGTTCAACGAAATTCCAGCTATCAAAGCAGCAGCCAGCAACAGCAGCGGCCAACAGCTAACAGCCGGGCCAAGTCAGAGCTGTTTGTGTCGAAGATTCGGCCTTAAGCGGCAAAAGCGGCAACAACGGCAACGGCAGCAGCCGGCACTAAATGTCAAGCGAGCGAACGGTTTCTGACGGGTGAGGTGCGGGTGAGTAGGTGGGCGAATTGGTGGGTATGGTGAGTTGGTGGGGTGGTAGGTGGTCGCCGCCGCTGGAGCCACACACCAAATACAACACTGCAAAAAGTAAAGAAATCAACAAGCTTAGAAACTGAAAGAAGCAAAAGCAATGTAAAACTAGAGCTGATTCGACCGACTCTGGATGGAGATGAGAGCGTGATGGCAACAAAAAGAAATGAAAAGAAAAAAAGAAAGGTGGGAAGAATTACGTTGATTAGAATCGCGACACGTTTTACTAAAAACCACTATAATTGAAAGCCGTACAGATATGTATACCACGTTCTAAAGCAACTAATCGGTATTATTTTAATCATTTATTCTTATTCTTATAGAAACCTATTTACTTGATCTCAATGTTTTTCCAATATATTCTTTATTATGCCACCTGTTTAAAACTCACTTCCCTAGCACTTTATTAACAATTACATGCTGGAAACGGATAATTATTTTTTATGCGTACCTTTCACGCAATTGGTTTAAAAGAATAGGCTAAAAGGATAATGGATAGAAAAGCCAACACTAGTTCTGTGCCGATCTAAGTAATACAAGCTGGTACTATAAGAACATCGAATATTGAATATGTATTGTTGCACTTCAAACGATCCATCAGTTGCCCATCAAACATGACATAATCTCTACAAGCCAAAAAATAAATAAATAAATAAATCAAATATCGGTTACGTGTTGCATGAATTTCCACTTCAGCTTCATCTTTAGCTCTTACAATGACGATGACTTCAACGACAAAACGGCGACGGAAAATTTGTTGTAATCAATATGAACTGGCGACTGGCGACTGGCGGCTGCCGCAGATAACTTCACACACACGCTATATATCTCCACTCTGTTTGCCTGTGCTGCTGCGTATGTGTGTGCGAAACAGATTTGTGAAAAATTCGGAAAATGGCAAAAATGAATTCGATGAATTCACGACAGACATTGCGTATACGGCAAGTAAGAGTATTGCGAAATGTATAGCAAATGTACATTGGGATGCTGGGAATTGCTGCGAAACGAATGATTATCTTAGCTGAAAAGCTGTAGAGCAGGGGCCCTGCGTATATCCCCACCCCCGGCACCAACCCGCTGTCTGCCATTATGATAAATCGCACCTTTTATTGCAGCATCAGCGCCTGGATAACTGATTTATAAACGCCCCGACCCGCCCTGCCGCCGACAGTTGGGCCAAAGCAATAGACAAAAAAATATGGGCAGGGAGTTAAAGTGAGGCAACCAAAAAAACATTAAGCAAACATGACATCATTCGACAGCTACGACAACGTTGCCGCTTTTCCTCAGATTGCGTTTGGCTATGGACAAAAAGCATTTCGCATTTCCTTACTCCAAACGCCACCCAATTTGGCTGCCCCGCACCATTAACAAGCGCTCAATGAAGTTTGCATTCGCATAGTGGGTCTGTGTGCAAGTGTGCGAGTGCGCGTGCGAGTGCGAGTATGGGGCATGCCACTATTATGAGCGCAATTTGCGATGCGCTCGCAAAATATTTCATACATGGGTCTGGGATGTCATGGGATGAAAATGGGTATGTAAAACCAGTATCAATATGCAAAAATATGTATATTAAGTACCGTATAGTTTTTAAAGGGCGATGTTTTTTATTTGTTTTTTCCTGCATGTCTCTGTTAATGACGCATTGTTGCAGGTTCTAGAAATTGTACACCAATTTTATTTTTAATTTGTTCACTTCAATAAAAAACTGTTCAGCGCTTCAAGAGCACAAAAACTCAAAAATGTTATCGTGTGTGCTCTTATGTTCAATTAAATTAATACAATTTGCATAGATAAGTAAATTGTAATGACAAATTATCTCAAGAGACACCATAAACTTAAAAATTGACAAATTATACAAACAATACAATAAATATAAATAGTTTAGAATGGAAATAATTATACTCATTTTATATGCATAAATAAATATAATACCAACGAGTGATAATTATAAAATAATTGATTTAGAATAAATAATATAAAGAACTTTTTAAAAGAGGCAAGCTTAACTTCTAACGGTAACATATGGTTAGTTGCAAACAAATTGTTGAAGATCTTTTAGCTAACAGCCATACTTTACTTAGTACTCAATGCTAAAGAGGAGTAGTTAAACATAAACCAGTTTGTTTTACAATTCAGATTTACGTTGACATAAAACTGTGTCAGTATTCCATGCACACAATCAATGCTTTGGTATATTCAGCAATCGTTCTTTAGCCACTACCCGGAAACATTTATCCTGCAACATGTTTTATGTCCCCATTGGCCCATTAAACATTTATCATTTTTCGTGGCCATTCGTCATCAATGCGTGCAAATGTTGAAGGTACCCACAAATACAGGAGAGTGTAACTGATCAACTATTAGATACCCTTTAACAGACAATGCAGTATGAAAATTCATATATTAAGATACCAAAAAATACAAATACTGTGAAGAAAATTTATAATCTTGAATAACTTCCGATCGTTACATACGAACGTGGCGGTAAACAAGGTCTGACCAATATGATTTTTGATAGAGCAAAAAAATGTGAATCCTTATTTTACAAATTTCTTTTTGCGCAGGGTATAACAAGTGAATCAGCAGTAAACGGGGAGTTAAGAAAAACTGCAAGCAAAAAACATATGCAAATATTAATGTAGCTGTGGATGCTCGACTTGTTAATCAGAAAATGACCGAAAATATTATATTTTTTAAATCTTAATGTGACAAATTGGAGTTATTGAAACGCTTCAAATTTTAAGTTTTGCCATAAAATATGACCAAAAAAAAAAGTACAAAAACACAGATATAAAAGTATAACAAATGTCTATTAATGTATCACATATCTATGAAACTATGTTATTTTAATTTTAATTTAGTTGAAGAAAAACGTGAATTAAGACAGATAGATATCTATGTCATTATGTTTTCCCCTATTTTTCTACTCATGTACTATGTATGAAGCATATTCTGATATCTTTTGATATGGAATGTAAAACAATCAGGTTAGCTGTCATACCACATGAATCGAAATAGCTTAGACGCACTGAGCTGAAGAAAAACCAAGTGAAAACGGCAGCTAAAGGAAAAGCAACGACTGTTTTAACAAAAGAATATCAAATGCAATATGTGTACTACTCATTTGGCCACCTTAAGCATGAAATCTTTGAGAATTTCTAGATACCTGCAAATAAGGTCAATTGAAACATGAAGACAGAGACTAAAAAAACTGATGGTCCCATGTCAGTCAACTGTTTTGTTTGCTTTTGTGGTTAACATCAGCAGCAGTGGCAATAATCAAATGGCTTTCTGCTGCTTCTTCCCCTCAAATCATTATCATACAAGCCGCAAGTGCGTGTGTGTGCGAAAGAGCAAGATGGACATATAAAAACAGAGACAGAGCTTCGATTGAGACTGGATGGGTCGACTGGTCACCAAAGCCACAAACTGGTTTCCCAAGCGATGCTGATGCAGAACAAGAAGAACTAAACAGTATTCATGGGGACATGCAGCGAAAGTGGTGCTATAGAAAGTTTATGCGAATGAGTCTGAGTCTGGGTCTGAGGCGTGGGGCGTGGGGCGTGGCGCTGCTCATGGCCGTTGGCATGTCCACCTGAATACTTTGACACAACTTTTAATTAGACCCCAAACTGCAACAGTCAACGCTTTGAACTTGGTGTCATTAAAATATTAGCTTGTTGCTGAACGGATGCGCTTTTTTATGCGCTTTTGAGCACACAACTTTCAAGAGATAGGGAAGTGAGGTTTTTCCTTATACCCATCATTTTAGAAATGTAAATATCGATGTTCAGATTAATAATGCGTAAAAAAACAATATTTAATCATTTATGACGGTTCAGAACCAAGAGATTTTTAAAATATTTATGGAATACCCAAAATGATTTCCGACAATGAAAAGCAAAAGCGACGCTAGCCTTATTATACCTGCTTTTTGATTTTCTACAAATAGGACTTCCATTAAGCACAAACTTTTAAGTTGTTTTTTAAGCGCATGTCAAATCCGACCTGCTAAGAATATCCGGATCTAAGAGTTTTCTGTTATCAGGTTACAGGCAACTAGAGCATCTCGACTGCGAAGTGCCCGCCAGGCAAAAGATGGTAAACAAAAAAAAAAAGGAAATATAAAAAGTGCAAAAGTGCTGAGCTCAAGAAAAGTTTAACAATATTATGCTGAGCAAGCAATGAGAGCGTGAAAAAAGGACACGGAAAATTTTGAAGCGCAATAGTGATGGGCATGTCAAACAAGGGGAAATGCCTGGTATCCTTCACTCAAGTTGAGCGAATGGTTAGCTGAGTGAATGGGATCAAACAATTTGCTAGTTTACACCTTGGACGCTTTTAATTATACGCATTGTGCCAGGACGACGACACGGCGTGCTCATTAGTGGCCCCCACTCAAGACTCAAGCACGCCTAGCCCCTGCAGCTAGACAGGAAACTTTAACAGCAACAAGAACAAGTTGATGTCTATTCCGCAAACTTGGGAAATTTCTTGGGCAAGTGACCTATAAGTTGGCTGCCAGCATAACAGCGACAACAATAACAAGAACAACAACAACAAATGAAATATCAGAAACAACAAGAAGTTAACAAACGCCCACGCAGGATGTACTCCGTGTTTGTATGTGTTTGCATCCATCAGTGTGCGTGTGTGTCTGTGAGTGCCGCTTGCCTAATGAATATGCTGCCCCCGGGAATGTCCCTGGCAACAGCAGCGTTTACTTAACAAACCTAATGGTGTTGGTGTTGTAAGTGTTTTAGTGTTGGTGTAGATATATCCTTAGATCTAATTGCTTTCTTAGGCACCGTCGCGACCGTCTAAATTATGAAGGCTTTGAGTGGGTGGTGCTAACTGTGAGGAGCTACGGATATATTACGAGGGTTGAAGTACAGATTGGGAATTTCAAATTTGGACCCTAAGATGATAAACCATTTTGTGAATCTCAGCTTGAAAAAACTATCTATCCAAAACATATACTCAAAGATATGGCCATACATGAGGCAATCGATATGGGCCTACTTATATAGCTCAGCCCAACTTCCTGAGAAATTGCAGAGTTTCTGTGACACTTTATATGATTTAATGGGTTTACCAAAGTGCCGATCATAATTAATCGTAACTTTTATTTACTGGCATTTCCCGTTTACGGACTAGCTACTTAGCATGGTATGCTGCCTTGCAGCGTCAGCCCACAATCCTTTCTCAGGTATTGCAATAGAAAGTGGGTTAATTTCATAAACTCTCCAACTTGTTGTGTTTTTCCAGCGATTTCCCCTGGACAGTTAAACGGCCATTAAAAAAAATTTTATTCTTTCCTTATTTGCATATGATAGCCCGAATACTCCCTTTACCAGATTATCTGCCATTAGGTTACTGTCTTATTTCTATAGCTGTCCTCAGTGCGTTTATATGTAATAAGTATTTTACACAATGTGTAATTTTGAGTTAAGTCTGGTGTTGGACTCAATTTAATTATAACCAATTACACAAATTACCGTAGGTTATAACAATATAACCTATCAAAACTTGATATACACCTTTTGGGCCTATACCAAAAGTTGCATTATTAGTAATTTATTTATTTACAGCTTGAATAAATTAATAATTATTAGCACATTATTTTGCTAAAGTTTTTCTATAAGTTTCTAACAACTTATCTAACCCTGCGAGGGCACTTTTTCAACATTAGCCTCTCCGACACTGACCGAGATTCAGGGTGTTTATGCCCACGGCTTGCAATTATAAATACGTTTATAAGAAAAACATCACGGAGCATTTGACTTACTACAGATTCTCTCTCACTGCATGTGAAGGGTGAGAGACAGTTCGGACAGTGGCCCTAAGGGAATTGCTCGTGGCCCCGGCCATGTCATGCCCTTGTTGCAGGCAATCTAACTTCAAAAGCGACTTCATTTGACAAGTTTAATGCAGTTAAACAACAATTAAAAAAAAAAAAAACTTGTTTATTGCATTATTGCTTGCCGACTAAACTTTTCAACTTTACAACAGAAGCCAGCGGTCAGTTGCCAGTTTTAGTTGTTAGTTGCCAGCGGTCAGTTAGCCCCACTCAACTCCAGTAACCAGCTCAGCTTCGTACCCGATGTCAGTCATAAATGGAAAAAGCAATTCGCCAACCCAACCAGCACTGCGTATTATGTTACTTGTTGTAATACACTCGCAGAAAATGGGTAATTTAACTTGGTTAGCAGATTCCAATGCCCTTGAAGGGTGTAACAAATATTACAATATTAATACTGCAAGATATATGCTAAATGCGGGTATTTCGTTATATTCCTACCCAGCGGAACTCTCCATTGTTAGTTTAATTTACAGCATCATATATGTTTAAAATAATTTAAATGTAAGTCAATGTTTGAAAAGAGCAATATTGCTAATATTGTAGATTTTAAAACTTGAAAACTAAAACTAACACTAAACGTAGAGTTGAAATTGATATGTATTCTAACAGGAACCCAAGGCTATATTTGTTTTAATTTGGAAAGAGCATATTCACTTCAATATGCTTCCATTTGTGTAGGTTTTGAATTTCTCAGCTAGAAATTAAGCTAAAAACTTGTTGTTCCCGTGTGAATGTGTGTGGCTCCCAACTGATGCGACATGTTGGCATACCACTAAGTGAAATTAGCGGTTGTTACTAATGAAAAGTGGTTTTAGAACGACAGCGAACTTTTGCAATTTTCGGGCATGAGCACGACGATAATGGAAGCGCTGTATCCTTGCCCTGTGTGGCGGCGAAAAACTTCGTTGTAAATACCCAGTACCGCACGAAATCGAGGGTATACCAAACTTATGCGGAAAATATAGCAGCAGCTACGCATAAATATATTTAATATTTATACTGTATATCAATACCTAATATGCATTAAATATGCCGCGACTGACTTTAGGGTATATAAGGGTCGAGTCATCCGACAAACATCAGGGTATTTTATGGCCGAGCTTTGGACACTATTTAAGCTAATACTATTATATGCCATTGTTTCGAAACTTTACTATGAACGTGTTTTTGTGTTATTTTTGTTTGCCAGTCTCCTTGTGGTTACTCAAAGTAACGTTCATGCCACATCCTTTGGGCGTCCTGCATTATAAAAATTGGCATTGCCGTGAGGACCAAGAGGACCAAGATGTGATGAATTTAGCGTTGCCAATAATCGCATTAGAGCAATTCGCATCAGCCTTTCCGCACGTTGTGTGCATAATTAAAAATTACTCGAGCACACTCTCCCTTTCGCTGACCATGTGGCACGTCCAGGTCCTCTGAACACGCCGCGCTGCTCCTATAGCCGTGCCAGTTTTTCATCATCTTCCTGGCATCTTCTTCGACGAGAAGTGAAATTAATGGCTTTTCTATTATTTTGCGCAAAGTTTCGAAGCGCATTTGACGTTGATTGCATTTTTTGCGCTCGCAGCAGCAACAAAAGCTACTCCAACGGAATCACAGCTGCTGGGAGCTGCTTTCTGGATACGGATACAGATACGGGCTGCTAGATGCTTGATTAAAAATTTAGTGTGTGCAGCTGATGCGCTGCTGGCAATTTGCGCCACCCAACTGCCGCGCCTCCTCCACAGCGCGGACTCCCTTCACCGACTACTAGTTTTGGCCATTAAACAGTTGATGCTGGCGGATCGCAGTGCACGCCGACTATCTTGCCAAGCAATTGCCAAATGCTGGACAGACAAAAAAAAAGAAAAACAAGAAGACAGCCACAAACAAGAGTGGAAATGTCTGAAGTTTGTAGCTTCTGGGTTGTTGATGCTGTGTATGCCAGGAGCTGCAGACTCTGTTTATTGATGCCATCGATAATGGAGACTAGCAAAAAGATTTGACGAATGCCAAATGTTAATGCATTCGAATATATTTGTAAATGGCCATCAAATATTTAAAAAAAAACTCAAAAAATAATTTGTTTAATTAACTCGAATTCATTTGAATCAGTTGTATTCTACCAATCCCCCCCGCATACCTTAAAGAAAACTGCATAAACAATATGCTATAGTAACTAAATTTTATTTCATTATTCAGCAATAATCAAAAATGCCAAGCATTATTTATTGCAAGGCATATAGTTATGTAATCAGTCTAAGGAACCCTTCTCGTATGGTAATGACAATTCATAACCAGTCTATTCAATAAACAAAAACTTCACTCATCCTTTTTGTTCAAAGAAACGTACTTATTATGGAAATCCTGCTTATAATATTATAGAATTTTTAACAACTATCCGCAAAGACAAAATCGCCATTCAATTGAGGTATTCAGCCTCGCTCCGAATCTGTTTTCTTTGAACCCGTTTGCGCTTTTCATTTTGGGGCATGGGGCCAGACACACGCCAGGCGCAAAGAAAAGCGTTAAGTTGCACAAAATCAACTTCCTGCCTCACTTTCTTCCTGCCGCGGCTGAATGGTCGGCTGACTGGCCGGGTAGCTTCTGGTGGATTCAAATGTAATCCACCGTAGCCGCCCACTTTTGGCCACAACTTTGAGGCGATCCCAGACGAGGTGGCCGAAAACTTTTGAGCGCATTCTAAACCTTTAACATAAAGTTGTCTGCAAGGCGCCATCGAACAATACGATATAAATGGGGCGCTGTGGAAGGTCGGGTAGGTGGATGGGACGGAGTGGGTAATGCACAAAAGACTCCACATACAGCAGCAGCTGACACGCAAAACAACCAGTTAATTTCCAAACTGTGCAAAAGTAGCCCCGAATAGTGGGACGGGCAGCGCGAAAGGAGGTTGGGGGGATCGGAGCATAGCGACTGCTAGGGTCGTTTCGTGGTTAGACTTGATTTGATACACCGCAACTAGTTCAAAACTACAGGCGGGCCAGCACACAAAATGCACTGGGGAGTTGGCTGGGTGTGGGACTGGAACTGAAACTAGACTGGTTTTTAGCCATGGTTTGGGCCATGTTTAGGCTCGTCCGGCAAAAGAACTACAACAGCTGTGCGAGCCCCGATGGACTGGACAGCGTCAGCGTAAAAACTATAAAACTTGTTCCTGTCCAAACACGGAGGCACGTTCGGAACCACTGTTAAGCTCCCGCGCGCCCAGTTTCCCCTCCACTCTCTCTTTCACTCTATATACATAAATACATATATACATGTATATAAACTTGCCTCACTGCAAACTAGTCTAAAATATCTTCCGGCTGGCAGTAGCAACAACAACAACAACAAGGCAAACAACATCAACTGTGCAACACGCCAGTTGGACGCAGTTCCGTCGACGGCTTTCGGAGATTTTCTATTGTTAAGAAGGCGGTTCCCCAAAAGCCGCCGACGTCGCGTCGCGTCGTTTGTTGTTTTGGTTTTTTCTTGTTTTTTTGTTTTTTCTGTTTCTCGCCGCTTACATTTTTCCCATTGTTTGTTGTGATTTTGAAAATTACGAAATTCTTCAGTGAACAAGCAGCCAAGCTAGGCCACGCGACGTGGTATTGGGGTAAGGAAGGGTGACATGGATCTATTGTAATTTTGCAATAAATTATATGAAAAAAGAGGTGTTGGAATTTTGCAACTGGATTTATTGATCAGATAGCTGTGTAAGGTGGGCGAGTATAAAGTTTAGCATTAAAAATATTAAAAAAATATTAAAAAAACATTTTAAAACAATTTCATAAATGAAATTAGAATAGTTACATTAAATTAAGGGGATCTTATATAGAAGCCGAATAAACTAACTATGTGGAGAATTTTTCTACACCTTTCCTCAACTAAGTTATCCCTGCAATTGCAAGAAACAACCTGGCCAATTTGCAAACTACATACAACACTTTTCTAAAGGAACATCTGCTTTACTTTCAAAAGTTTTTGTTGAATTTATTTTTAATTAAGTATAAGAATTAAATTCCATTTCGATTAATCTTATTCTTAAATTTCAAGCTGCCAATTTTATTTTTAATCGACCCTCCCATAGATTTTTATAAACATCAATTATCTCACACAATTAATTCTTTTAATTCAATTTCAAAACATCCCAAACTCATTATTATGCCCACAATAAACTTACGAAATTATTGAAAGGTTAACAGAGTGAGCAAGTTCAATGCCATAGATCGGGCAGTCTCCCTCTCTCACTCTCTGATATTTTTTGTTTATTTTTTTTTTTTTTTTGTTTATTGGCCATTTATATTAATTAGCTGCGTATATGAATTGACAATGAAAATGAAAATTAAATGGCCTTGATCAATTTTGAAGTGATTTCACACTCAAAAAACGTAATAAATCTGAAACACTTCATGAAAATAAAGTGAAATGGTAATTGATCAATTTCTGATGCTGCATACTAAATAGTTCATGATATATACTTACATGTATATGGTATAAAACTGTGCAAAGATATCACTATATGCAGCATAACCAGTAAGAGGTTCTAGTCGGAAGCTCTTTACTAGGGGATACCCTGAAACCTCTTCTTCCAACATCAAATGCAGATATATATTCTATTTAAGAAGCTACATATATGTCAAGTTTGGTGACTCTAGCTCTTATTATTTACCAAAATTGACCAAAAACACGATATCGATATCGATTTTTATCGATTGCTTGGAAACGCAGTAAGTTATCGATTATCGGATCTCGATCTGCGCGGGAACTAGGAGCACCTACATTTAAAATTTCAAGTCTCTAGCTCTTATAGGGGTCGGAGATACTTCCTTCTGCGTGTTACATACATTTGGATTTTGCACAAATACAATATACCCTTATACCCATTTTTAATGGGTTCAGGGTATAAGAACAGGCCGACTTATGCAGTTGACTCTTGAAAATGAGAAATTCCAAGAATATAATGGAACATTTGACCAAAATGCAAGTTTATTAATATTAAATTTTATACCCTTGCAGGGGAAGGAGACGTCCTCCCATATACTCTTTCTACAGCTATCTACAGTTGATTTGGCCAGACATAGCTGTCCGTCCGTCGGCATATCCGTCTGTACATCTGTCCGTTTCTATGTGAACTAGTCTTTCAGCTGTAAAATTGACATCTTGAAACTTTGCATATGTCCATCTTTCCGTTACAGGCAGTACATAAGTCTTAACCGGCCGGCATTTATTAGTGAAACTAGGCTGGTTACATATGAATCAAATATTTTTAATATCGCACTACTATATTATGTAGTACTATTGGAACAGTCGTCAGTCGACAGTTTGTTTTCGAGCTCACATTTTCGCAAATACCCTTGGTAAATGTTTTTAAGGGTATCAAGCCTTCATCGGGCCAAAGTTATCATTACTTTCTCCACAATCAATTTAGTATATGTTTAGTATGTGTCTAATGATTAACTCTACAAACCGTCCTACAAAATAGGCAATTACCAATTGCCATCTTCGTATTCCGCTTGCACCACGTGTGCGAATTGTCTTGGCAACCTACAAATTTGATATCCATTCACGTTTCCCTAATTCCCATAACCCCAAAGCCCACTTCTCTGCATACTCTAAGTACTGGATGTACATTACATTAGGGCCAATACCGATTCTTAATTAACATAATTAACTCAGTTGGCTGGGATATTTTTTTTTCTTTTTGCGTTTGCTTTGATCATCAGCTGGCGACACCCTGTTGTGGGATAGGAGCAACCACTGCTATTGAGGGAAGTAGGAGAAGACGACCCATTTAACAAGAAAACGAAAAAAGCAAGAATGGCTGTGTCGAAAGTGTCCAACCGAGAGATACCCTGTTCTTAGCCCAACAGTGTGAAACAATTATTCTTGTATAAGTTTTGTGTTTAAGGTGTTAATTTTGTAAAATGTTAAGGAATAAGTTTTGTTGTGTATCCCGAACAAAGGACTATATCTTTTTAAAAGATTATTTCTGTATTTGTAAGGAGAACAATTTTAAAGGTGTATACTCTATGAGAAGCTTTGGCTATTTTATTCAGTCGGATCGACGCGCTGGATGGGAAATCACATACTTTCCACACAAACATCGTATCCTTTTTACACATATTAAATTCGTACAGGGTATTAAAAAAAAAGAAATAAATGGGAAAGATGTGAAAATGAAACAATATGTAATTTCTACGCAAAAATCTCGTTACATGGGCCGACGGCAGGCGTAACAGCACAAGAGAAACAATAACTCAAAAGAGGGCAAACTGAAGGAGGGTGCTGTGGTGGGTGGTGCAAATAACTCAAAAGAAAAAGACGTGGCACCAGCACCAGAAAATTGACTTTGATGTAGTTGACTTACCCACTACGGAGGCTGACGCTGATGCTGATGCCAATGCCGATGCCGTTGCTGCTGCAGCTGCTGTGCGAGCAAGAGAGCAAGAGAGCCCGCTGGGCGGCTGACCTGAGCTTTGGGGGCCGCACACTGTCGCTTGGAATGTGGCCGCCGCGGTGCTCTTGCTTTTTTGTTGTTTTCTTTCTGTTTGCTTTGTTGATGTTGCTGTTGCTGTAGCTGCTGGGCCAATGCCGGCGTCGATTGTTGTTGTTGTTTTTGGCTGGGCAAAAAGCTGACGGCAGTCGTTTGCTGTCTCTGCGCCTCTCCCTATATTCGTTTAGCTGTTTCTTTCGCTGCAATAAACTGCCGTTACTTTGACTGAAGGGCAAACGCACACATGCACAAGCACAGTCACACGCACACCACAAATATTTCAACAATTAAATCATTTATATATTAATTTCGCATTTATGCACGTTCAAGAACCGGTTTTAAAATGCATTTTTTTTTTTTTGTTAAATTAATAGCATAAAATATATATGTATGTAAATACATACGTAAATAAAAAA
The DNA here is from genome assembly GCF_030788295.1 of Drosophila virilis. Taxonomy (NCBI): domain Eukaryota; kingdom Metazoa; phylum Arthropoda; class Insecta; order Diptera; family Drosophilidae; genus Drosophila; species Drosophila virilis. Next base: position 19,661,738 of record NC_091544.1, on the reverse strand, counting down.
TATTTGTTAAATGACATTTCGCGTCGAAGCTCAAAACAACAACCAAAAAGACACGCGACGCACGTATTACAGCAAGCAGCAAGTAACGGGCAGCGGGCAGCAGGCAACGGGCAGCGACGCGTTGGCCTCTGCTACCTCAATGTCAACATCGACGCCGTCGGCAGCCGCACATCAGCAACTAGCGGCTAAATTGAATTTGCCTGCAATTTGCGCTTTTAATTGAATAATTAAAAAGAGGGCAAAAAGATTACGATTACGCCATTATGCTTCTTTGACTGCCCCCACATCTAAGCACTCCCCTTTAGTCCACATGCTGCGTGTTTGATGTAATTGTTGCTTGTGCGGCGATCGACAATATATGTATATGAGTGTATGTGTGTGTAATTGTGTACGTATCTACATATGTATTTGTTTATTTGATTCAAATTACATTGGAAACTGAAATATTTAGATATTGCCCCAAGCGCAAATGCAATTTTAATTAAATCACATATTTGTATTTGCGTGTAATTGAACTGTTTTAGTTCACAATTAAATTGTTGCTTCACACTACACCACATGCACAAACACACACACACACCAACTCACACATACACTCAACACAGGCAAACGGGTACGCAACCTCATGCACAAACAAAAACCAGACAGACAACTAATTTTACAGCCTACACCAGCGTCTGCTGCGATGCTGCTGCTGCTGCTGTCGCGGTAGAATTCTTCCACTTGCTAACTTCTTTTTCTATTTAATTTTTTATTTTTTTTTTTTGCGCTGGCACTTTACCTTTTTTGTAACACGATTTTAGCATTTTGTTCTTAATATTCATTAGCTGCAAATTGCACTTGGCGGCATTTCGAAACACACATAAACAACGCGCAGAGGAACATCAACACAAACACACACACGCGAGCTCTGCTTGATGAACTGATATTATAAACATTACCGCCGACGCAATTTAAATCGACGGCCGCGACACAACCGCACGCGACCAAAGAAGAAGACAAACTAATAACAGGTGTTCAACAGGTGACCAAGCTGCCAACGCAGCCGAAAAGTTTTGAAGAATGCCAACTCGTTTTCTGAACATTACACTTTGAGTTTAACATTATAAAACAGCTGATTTTGATTATGTTAATTAACATTATGTTCAGACCAGAACTGGCAACAAATTTCGTTTAACCAATTTCACCACCATCATATATTAATGCAATTATTAAACTTGGTTAACTATTCGGAATACTCGTCAAATAGATGGCGCTTGAGAACGGTCAAAATTTCCAGTTATCCCAAATTTAGTTTTGACATCAACCCAAATAAAGTAGATAGGTGGCGCAAAGTTATCACACACAAATAAGCAGAGACGTGAACCAAAGCTATGTTCGTCGTAGATGGCGCTAAGGGCGAAATGAACATTATCAACCAACGCTTTTAGTTGTGACAGCAACATACACTCCTTGAGAAATATGAATATATAACTTCAAATTGTCTGTCCATCATTCTCAATGCAGCGATTGGAACACCGCTAAAAGCCCGGACCGAAACCATAAAATATGCCATTTGTAATTTTTTTTTAACAAATTCTTTATATTTGCTTGTATTTTTTTTTTCTCAAATTTGTTTTCAATTTTTTGTTTTTTTGTAAAACTTTGTTTTAAGATGTTCTCTCACGTATCCATTTGTTTTGTTTTCCTTTGTATATAAATAATAATACTTATGGCTACAATATAGTAAACGTTTTTCGATTTTGCTTGTTGTTGTTGTCTACCAAATATTTGTTGTGTGTGTTTTTCTGCAATAATTGATCTTTGTCCAACTTCTTTCTGTTTGTGTTTGTGAAACGTTTTGCTGTAATCGAAAAACTGCAACAATTGCAACTAACAAAGCTAAAGTTACATGTCATACGCGCTAATATAGATACATTTATCATATATATACTATATAATAATTCTGTTTTTTGCTCTTAAGCTTAGGTTCTAGAAGTTGTTCTTCATTACATTAGACATTTGAAATTTTACAATATTTACACTTAAAAAATTTGCTAATAGTTTTCATTTGTCATACCATTTTCTTCTCTTAGTTTTTATTTTCAATACAATTGCAATTATCGTGTGGCGCCCCTGGCTTTGCTTGTTTAAAGGGTTTTTGTGTTGAGGGTCTGCTGTTCAGTAGGAGGATTGTGATGGGATTGGAGAGGGGGGGGGGGGGGGGGATAATATGCACATTCACAACCTGAGCATAATTCGAAATTATGTTTACAGTGTTTGATTCAATTAATTCTTTGCTACAACAATTACATATTGAATACTGCTTGGAATTGGGCTGTGGCGCCACCCGGACGGGCGTGACCCGCACGCTACGCCCGGCGGCTGCCACAGCTGCCACCGTCTCCGCGACAATCGAACGCCTACAACTGATACTAACTGCCGACCATGATGTGTGCGGGCTGTTCCAGCTCGTTGTCGTGCAGCCTGGAGCTGGCGACGGGTCCGCTGAGGCCACTTTTAAAGAGCTCGTCGGAGCTAAGCTTGCAGCTGGGCACCAGCTCGGTGAACTCCGAGCCCAGCCCGAACTCCATGTCCAGAAAACCATACTCCCACGTATTGGCGCCCGCTGACACATTGGAGCTGATGCTGCTCACGTAGGAAGAGGTCAGAGAGTGCGTCGCCGACGATATGGTGGACAATGTGGTAAAGGTGGCCGTTGTGGAGGACGAGTTGTTGTTGTTGTTGTTGTTGCTGCTGCTGCTGCTTTGACTGGCGCTCGCCTGCACCGTGGTGAAGCTGCCGCTAAAGGCCAGGGTGGAGCCAGAGCTGGGACTGCTGCTCGCTATGCACACGGGCACCGCTGTGGGCGTGGCGGCGGCAGGCAGTATGTTGAACAGATCGTTGTTGTTGAGCGGATCCAGCGCCGACTGTGAGCTGAGGCTGAGCACCGAGCTCCAGTTGATGGAGCGAGTCGAATCGTCGTCCGCATAGCCCGAGTCACTCGAATCGCAGGCACTGACCGCGCTCGAGGCGGAGCTGACATTGTTGCTGCTGCTGGTGCTGGTGGAGTTCGAGCTGCTACAGCTCGCCGCCTGGACAGGTGCTGCGGGGCCCGCAGCGGTTGTGCTGCTGGTGCTGGAGCTGATGCTGACGGAGATTACGCTCGCGCTGCTGACCGCATTGGCAGCTACAGGCGGATTAGCTGCTGCCGCTGCTGCCGCCGCTGGCGTCGTTGTCGTCGTCTGACAAGTGGGGAAGGGCGTGGCACGTCCCGATTGCGACTCCCGGAAGGGGTAGTGATCATAGGGATGCAGCGTGGTGCTGCAGGACGTATCACAATTGCTGGTCGCCGAGGCGGCAGCGACATGTGTGGGCTGTGCTTGGAATCCGCTAGGTGCAGCCGCAGCTGCGGTTCTGTATGGTGGCGGCGGCGCCTCCAGACGCTCGTGATAGCCGAGCGGCGCTTGGGGCTGGAAACTGGGGGCCTGTGCCAGCTGCTGATAATGATCCATGTTGGCCAGCCGGGCGCAATTCAGCACAGGCGCATAATCCTGCTGCGCATGATGCAAAGGCGCTGGAGGGGATTGCTGCTGCTGCTGCTGCTGCTGCTGCTGCTGTTGTTGTTGCTGCTGCTGCTGCTGCTGCTGTTGATAGGCTGGATGATACTGTGCCGCTTGAGCGGCGGCCGCAGCTGCCGCGGCAGCTGCCTGCTGATGATGCTGCTGCGCCGCCTGGTGCAACTCCTTGGCCTCCGTCTCGATCTCGCGATCGATGCGCTTCAGTGTATTGCAGATGAGCACCGAGCGGTAGAGCGACTGCTCCGACACCTGTCGGAAGCGCGACAGCTTGAACATGGACAGGTTGCGTATCTTCAGGCGCGTGTCCTTGTAGCAGCTGCGGTTGGCGCTGCACCAGCCGCCGCGTCCGTCGCAGCAGCGCTTCAGCGGCAGCCCGTGCAGCGGCAGGGGCAGCGGCATCGGCAGCGGCAATCCGCCGGCCACAAAGGAAGAGGGTGCTGGCGGGGTGTTGCCATTGCTATTGGGCAGGGTGCTGGCTGGTGTAGTTGTTGCCGCACTGCTGCAACCCAGGTCCAGATAGGATTTGCCATTCTCGGCACAGCGTATGGTCTGCTGTGGAGCTGGCTGTGCATAGATGACTCCGCCACCGTTCTCATAGAATTGCTGCTGCTGCTGCTGCTGGGCACCGCTGGGCGTGGCCGCTGCGCCACCCGCCGCTCCAGCCGTGCCGGCGCCAGTCGCTGCGCCTGTTGTGGTCCATTGGGGCGGTGCAAAGCCTCGCGGCGCCATGTGCTGCGGGCTGCCGGTGCGTGAACAATTCTGCTGTGGAAACGGCTCCGAGTAGTAGGCGGGTCGGCTTCCATAGCCGGGAGGATAGCTGCGCTGTTGCTGCGCTGCCGCGGCCGCAGCAGCTGCAGCCTGTTGCTGGTGCTGCTGCTGCTGCTGGTGTTGCTGTTGTTGTTGCTGCTGCTGTTGCTGCTGCTGCTGCTGTTGTTGTTGCTGGGCAAAGGGATGATAGCGCATGGGACAGTAGGTGGGTATAATGCTCTCCTCCTCCTCGTAGTCATCCTCAAAGTCATCGTCATCGTCATCCAGCTCGTCCGCACTCAGCAGCGTGGTGGCGAGCGTGGAGCGCGTGGCAATGCTGCCCCAGGGATCACTGGGCACGGCCACCGCCTGCAGCTTTGAGATGCAATCTACGGGCTCGCTGCTGGCCGCCGCCACGGGCGACGCAGCTGTTGACCAGGGCTCGCAGGGCACTGCGGCCACCACCTCCAACTTGGCAATGCTGTCCTCGGGTATCGCAGCGCTCGCCGTGGGCGGCAGCGGCACCTCCGCGGGGCTCTTGATGCTGCTGGTGCTGCTGTTAGTAACTTCGTCACCGTTGCTAATAATACTATGCGCTGGCTTCACGGGCTCCACGTTGTTGTTGTTGGATTCGGTTAGCTGTTCCGAGCTCGTTTTTTGCTGCTGCTGTGGCTGTTGTTGTTCCTCCAGCGATTCCAGGTAGTTGTTGTTGTTGATAGCCCATTTGTTGGCCTTTACCGGCGGCGGCGCACAGTTGCCCGTGTAGGTGGTGTTGGCATCCTTGCTGTCAAAGGTCAGCTCATGCTTCCGCTTGGTAGCGGCTGTTGCTTGAAGACCCATTGCTGAATTAACCTGTAAGCAGAACGAAAAGTGAAACTCTCGATTAAAGTTTGCCGCCAAAAAGGGTTAACTGGTGATAGATGTTAACGTTTGACTAAGAAATACCCTGTACCCACACATACTAGAGCCTTAAAAGATTCAAGTTATCTGCTGCAATGCAGCTTTTTAAAGCTCCCTACTAATATAACTCACTTATAGTATAGTAATGAGAATAGAGCTTTTATTCAATCGAATATTCCATATACATATTATTGCCTTATCTACAGTTCAATATACCCAATTACAAGCAGAGCACAGCGTATAACAAGCATCTGAATGTTGTCTCATAAATTGTGAAGCAATGCACAAAGGAGCAAAAGCCAATGAGTAAGCCACCCAAGCCGCCCAACCAATGTCAGGCGCCTGTCTACGTGCCGGGCTCAGGACAACGAGAAAGGGCACAAAAACTTATCAAGAAAATGGAAGGCAGGCGGCAGACGAACGACACACAAGAACAACCCACACCCCATACAGAGCCAACAAACCCAGCCGAGCTCATCGCTGCCAACAACACCACCATCACCACCGCCAGGAGCAGCAGCAGCAGCAGCACCACCCATCCAACCCCTCGCTGCAGCATAATGAAAATGGAGAGAACAGCGCAGTCAGTCAGGCAGGCAGGCAGGCAGCCACCCTCGCCTCGAACTGGCTGGCATTGCTCATCAGCATTGCTGCTCAAAATCTTCTTAAAATAAAACACGGGAAAGCGGCGGCAGCAGCCGTAACAGCAGAGACAGGAGCAAGGGGAACGCTGCAGGGTCAGAGGCAGCACGAGCGTGGGACTGCCAGCGACTGCCACTGGGGCTGCTGGCTTCAATGTCTTCGCCTTTTGGCTGCGTCGTCTTCGCTGAGCGTTCATCACTTCCGCCTTTTGCGTGAGTTTCTCAAAACTATTTTTGGGGGCCGCGTTTTCTTGATTTTGGAATATATGGCATGGAAATCAACAATGAACAACAATGCTACAGCGACTGCCAAACGTTCCAAATCAATTCATTTCGTATTTACGTAAAATTTCAAAACAGAGATTTTAGGATCAATGAAAACATTCAGACAGCATTTGAAAAATTATATGGGAACTTTTCATATGGGGTATTTATTGTGTGAGGAATAAAGATACTGACATGCATAGCTCAATATCCAATATATATTTGGACCAGTTTATATTTTCGCCTAATAGTTATACTGGTTAAAGTTTTACCTGAGCTGATCTCTACTTAAAAATAGATTCCTATCTAATATTGATAGTAGATTCCTCACATTGCAATACTGATCACAATGCCCAGCTCTAATCGGGCAGTGTTGCCACCCTCTAGATTTATTAATACAATCCCCGTTACAATACCCAAGGCAACAACTCTGTCAGCCCCGCTGCACATGAAGTAGCGAACATCACAGATGTGTGAACGCTTCGTGCTACGGACGGGCCCTTGTCATGCTTATAAGGGTTGCCATATGCTCGCATATTTCTGCATTCAGAGGGGGAATATGAGCCAGGGCCAGAGCCAGAGCCAGAACCAGAACCAGAGACAGCTTGAGCCATGGGTCGGGCAGCAGCAGAACGCATCGGGGTGAGTTTTCGTTTCGTTTCATTTTCGTTTGCAGTTCTTTTTTGTTTTTTTCTTTTTTTTTGTTATCGTCATCGAGGTCGGCGTCGTCGTGGCAGTCGCAGTCGCATGTGTTTCACATTTTCCTTGCCCTTTTTTCCAGCCCCGGTTGCCCGCCGTCTGCTTGTTTGCCTGCCTTCTGCCTGCTGCCTGCTGCCCGCCCGGTTCGGCACATTCGCTCGGTCTTGGCATTTGGCTGGTTCTCAGCGTCATCGCATCATCATCGCATTTTTCATCCCTCGTTGTCTGCAGCTGTATTTTGTCCACTTTACGGCATAGGGGCTGGCGGTCTAGACTCCAGACTCGACGCTTGTGACTAACTGCGTCGAACATCTTGCGTCAACTGTGGCGCATCTTAAGGCGAACTCCAAATTGCCGAGCTGATCGCAGTTCCTCATAATCTTTGTCATCGCTGTGTTGTTCGCTGTTCGTTGTTCGTTCTTTGTTAGCTGTGTATGTATGTGTGTGTGCATGCGTGTGCTCGTATCTGTGAGTCATGGCTGTGCTTATCTTCATCGCTTGAATTCACCGCCCGTTGCTCACGGCTCACATTGTTTGTGACTGCTGCTGGCCACACGGCGTATGTGGAATGCTTTTAAAAAGCGCATTGCGCATACGCCGTGTGCATGTGAGGGCTGAGCTGTGGGGTTTTCAAAAGCTTCACACATTAAAAGCTCAGCTGCAAAGCTTGCAAACGGAAATCAAATTCAAAATCAAAAACCCCAAAAAACAACAGAAAATAACTTTCTACGCTAATTTGCCTTCAAAAAAGTTGTTACAACAGCGTGCGGAGAAATTGTTGTTGCCGCTTTGCTCTGAGTTCAAAATTGTTGCTATCATTATAAGCCACACAAAACAACAATAACAACAAACGCTGGCCAACAAACAACAGCCGAAAGTCATCTTCTGAGCTGCTAGGAGAGCAGCAACATGATTTGAGCTGCGTTCACTGAGATTGCAACTGCGACTGCTGGCAGTTGAGTTTTATTGCCACACCAGTATCAGTCAGCCAGCCAGCCAGCCAGTCAGTCAGCCCGGCAGCCCGGCAGCCCGTCAGCCCGTCAGCCAGTGCCAAGCAGCCGCAGCAAAAGCAACAACAACGGGGCACTCACAAAAGCCAGTCCGTCCGGCAGTCAGGCAGCCCCGTCAAGCGTTCGTTGCTTTTTTTACGCTTCGCCAGCAACTCGTTTCAGCTGGCGACGATAGCGACGGCGGCGGCGGCGGCGGCGGCGGCGGCGGCGGCGGCGGCGGCGGCGGCGACGACGACGACGACGGCAACTGGCTCCAAACTGACGGCTGAGGCTGACTCGAAAGCTCGCACGCAGCGCTGCAGTTGTTACTACTGCTGCTGCAGCAACAACGACAACACAAACAACAACAACAGCAGAAGCAGCAGTAACAGCAACAACAGCAACATCATCGTTGTCGCTGTCCGTCGCTACCTTCAAATTCCACAATATTCAAGTTTCAGGTTATGAGCCAACCAAACGAACCAAATGAACGACAACCGACCGAACGACCGACCGTCCAACCAAGCTGAGAGCCAGTCATCGTCAAAAACAACAACAACAACAACAACGACAACAATAACGGCAGCAGCAACAACACGAACTGTTTGCCCGAAAGCCAAAGCCAAGCCAAGAGCCCCAGAGTCGCAGAGCCAGGCCAACAGTTAAAACGACGCGACGTCCGCTGCGCTGCACAGTGGTCCGCAAGCAGACAAAAAGTGTGCAATTTATGTTAGCTAATAGTTCGATAGAAAAATCTATTTAGAAACTAAAAGTCTATACAAGGTTTTAACTCAAGCGAATTCCCAAATAGATGTTAGGGTCTAGCTAGAGTTGAAACATAAATGCATTATTAGAGAACATGCACTTGAATCAAAAAATCAGACGAAAAATAAGTTATTTTTTAGATTTAAGTTAAATACTTTCTTTTCACTCACTCGAATCACTTTTCAAAAAGTTAAGTCAAGCCCAATTAGATGTTACTAGCTAGAACAAAAGCAGTTAACAATTCAAATTAAATCTTAATATGTAGTTGCCAGACTGAATTAAGACATAACAATAATTGAATAGTGATATAGAAAAAGACAGGGCTAGAGGTCTCTAGGGCTAGAGCCAACTTTAAGCAAATCAAAATGTATTCTATTTTGCTCCACTGTGCCGGCCTCGCTCAAAAGTCGACTTCAGCATTAAAGTCGGTCGCTGGCTCGAATGAACGTTCAGGGGTCTGGGCCTGGCTGAAACTCTGTGTCTCCGGCGCTGTGTTTTGTGGCCACTTTGAATTCTTCAGCTGAAACAACGTGCGATAGCAGCAAATACGAAACGAAACGCAACGACAAAAACAGCGTCTGAAAAAAACCCAAGTTTCAGCTTTCGACAAAGCCAAACGGCGGGCCAGCTCTGAGCTCAGAGGCGGCTTCGTTGTTGGGCTCTAAGCCGCCGATCTCGAAAGCAATTTAAATATACAAAGCACAAAGAGGAAGCAGAAACTTTATAAACATAAAGAAAGAGCGCACAAGAAGAAGAGAAAGAAGAAGTGGAAAAAAGTAAAAGAAGCAACAGCAACAGCAACAGCCACAGCCACATTGGAGCAACATAATAAAAACCAGCTCCGAGTTTTCGAGACCGAGACCGGAGTTCAACTTGGGACTGGCGATGGCGAATAGCGAATGGCGGCTGCTCATCATAATAAAAATGAATTGAATTGAAGACGGGTCTCGCAGACGCCGAGTCGCAGAGATGGTCTCCATGCTTGCTGCATGGTGGTTGGGCTCCGGTCTCCGGTCTCTGGGCGAGGGCGTAGCGCTCAAGATGACGGCGCTGATATATGCGGCGATTGCTGATCGTTGTTGTTGTTGCTGTTGTTGCTGCCGATGTTTCCCATGCTGGTTGTTGGCATCGGCTCTGGGTGAAAACTTGGCTGTACACCCACAACAAACAATAAGAAAGCCAGCGTGTGGACAGGGGGGCGGGCGTGGGGGAATTGGGTACGCAGTTATTTGCTTATAGCGGCACATGACGTTGTGGGAAAGCAAAGGGTTTGTTTTTTTCCGCATTTGCTTTTGTTTTTGTTTTGTAGTTTCCATATGAAACTAGCCTAAATACGAAAACAGTCGCCGTAGCCGTCGTACCCGTCGCAGTCTTGATGCTAATGATGATGATGATGATGATGATGATGATGTTGATGTTGTCGAGGATGATGAGGAGGAGCTGTTGCAAGGTTAATATGCTGGGTAGGCGGGTGGCACGGTTGCGGGCATTGGGTAGTTTGTTATATGCGCATATTTGCGACGGCCATTTCATGTTGCCGCACGAAGTGCGCCACACGACTGAGCGAGTCCGATGTGGATGCTCGATGGCGGAGTCGCTGTCGACGCTGTCGTTGTCGATTGGCGCTGCAGGAAGCGCCGCACAAAAGCGAAATCAGCTGTTTTTGGCGAATTTAGAGCAATTTTCAATGCGGCCGCTTTGGTGGTTTTGGTTTTTCGGTATGTGTATGTATTTGTCGCGTATGTGTGTGTGTGTGTGTGTGTGTGTGTGCCTGTGTGCGAGTTGAACTTTTTCTTGTTGTATTTTCTGCTGTGTCGTGTCGAAGATTTATAAGCAGCGACAGCGGCAGAGAAGTTGGCGGCGCACAATTGGTGACATTGAAAATTTGCAAGGCTCAGCTGATGGACGGGGCGTAGGACGGGTTACGGACTACGGGTTACCCTGCCATCATGTCCGTGCATGTACATACATGCCAGCATATGTTTGGCTGTCAGCTGTGGCCAAAGTGCCACGCAGTCAAGGCTTTTGGTCAATGAACCGACAACGTTGCGCTTTTTTTTTTGCATATGCATAAACAAAACAAACGCGCGCCGGAAATTGAAATCGGAATCAGCTGTTTGACCGAATTCGTGGCAAGGACATACGAGCATTTCTTGAAAAATGAGCTGAGCACTCGAAAATCCTGCGACCGAGAGCCTAAGCCCTGCAACGGTCCCATCTACCTAAGGTCGAGCACTAATCCTCACAAAGGATGCGATGCATTAGGCACGCTGTGAGCTCGGGGTTCAGGCACTCTCGTACCCAACCGGGCTCTACCTGCGCGCCCCGTTCGAGCGATCGATCAAGCAAGCAACTAACTGACACTTTTTCTGAGAGTTGGGAATAACGATCGATGTATCAGTTGGAGAAAGGGAGCGGGATACAGAATCAATTTGAAATCAACCTGTATATAAAGCTAATAAGAAATTGATTAAGTATAGGGGAAAATAGAGAATTATGTATTTACGTAGAAAACGGGCTGGAGCTCAATTGTTAGGATGTCAAGGATTTAGTAGTAGATAGTAGTAGGGTATGTACATATATATAATTGGAAGTTTGGATTAAATCAGCCAAGTTTCTACTTATACCAAAGTTCCTCCATACATACATATTCATTTATATTTCAGTTTTCTTTTTCGATACATAATTTTTCTAAAATTCACATGCATCTAACATTTGTATATCCCCATTATATAGCTTCAAGCGATAACCTTCAAGTACTATCCTTCCCCATCGACAATTTCTTATCTGACAGCCCCAGCTATCAAGAAGAACAACAACATCAACCTTACGTCACTTCTCTGCTGATTTGCCAAAACTAGCTGGGCCCTAGCCCTGAGGACTCGCCAACAAGTTTCACTAGCCGACTGAATGACTGACTGATATTAGCTAGGCAGCTGAGCCCAATGATCGTCATATCAATACATCAGCATGCAAATTTCTGTGAGCGTGAAAAGGTAACGGCTGCTGTTGTTGCTGTCGCTTATCACGAGCAGCTGATAAGACAAAGGCGAATCAACATCGCGTAGCGGCAAGTGCGCTAATCGTTGCGAACCAGGGCTGGCCGAAAAAAACAGCACAGCACACAAAAAAAAAACGACAATTGCCGTTAACAATCGTCATCGTCATTTTCGTACACTGCGCAAATTGCACAGCGACTATGAAACGCGGCCGTGCCAGAGCCACAAACAACAACAACAGCAACAAGAACAACTACAACAGCAACAGTGGAAACAGCAACAGCCAAAGCTATCAAGGCGTACGTTCACCAAGCCGCGCCGCGCCGCACAGCGGCCCGCTTGGTAAACACAAAAATACAGCAACAACAAATACTATTGAAAAAATGTCTGTATATATGTATGCGTGTATGCTACACACACAAAAATATACAGCCAGGCCCGGCCAGTCAGCCAACAACGGCAGCAACAACAACGTTCACGTCGCTCTACACACAATTTCCACATCGCAGCCGGGCCGTGCAATGCTGACTCGGCGTCAGTGTGGAATGAGAGAATGCCATATAAAAATACACACAAGCACACATACACGCGCAGCTATACAGCGAGAGCGAACGAGCGAGTACAGTCGCACAGTTAAAAATAAAGTGTGGGTCGTAGCGGAGTGCGGGACGAACTGCAGAAGAAGAGTGAGCGTGTATGCGTGCGTATCTGTGTGAGTGAGTGAGGGTAAAAACAACAAAGCAGCGACAGCGACGCTGCTGCTGGTAAATAATGATGATGGAACAACAACACAACGCTGTATGCGAGTATATACATATATGTGTGTGTATATATACTGCTGCTGTTGCTGTTGATAGCGAGGGACGTAATATCGCAACGTTGCCCGTTCAAACGAGCGAACGAACGTTCGTTCCGAGACTCGAGTTTAATTTTGTAGTACGTAGCAGAAAAAGAGGCAACAACAACGACGTCGACGAAAAATAAATGATGGCGGCAACGACAACGACAACGACAACAGCAACAGCAACAGCAACAGCAACGGGGCGACTGCCTGTGCGACTGACTTGCCAGTGTTGCGTTCCGATTTTTGTTTCAAATTGTCGTTGTTGCTGTTGTTGCTGCTTTTGGGTTTCGAAAACACTTTAAAGCACAAGAAGAAGAAGAAGAAGAAGAGACAGCAGTAACAGCAAACAGCGTTTTCTAGTGCATTTCGCTTAGAATGGCAAAAACGGTTGGTCAGAATTTTATTGGAGGGTGCTTTGCTGTGAATGTTCTGCTCCTCGCTCGCATCGTGGTGAGCTCGAGTACTCGCATTGGCATTCGTAATCATGTAGTATGTATGTATGTATGTACATATATACTTATGTACGCTGGCCTCGCAAGTTTGCTGATTTGCCAAAGGTTGCCTCTTGTGGTGGATTATTATTGAGGAGCAGCGCGCGTAAATTGACGTCTTTTTGAATGAGCGAATCTAACTAAATGCGATTCGCACAGTAGATTTGTTTGTTGAATGAATGCGATCTTGTCATATTCCTTTTATCATATTCCGGGAACAGACATTGTTTGAATTATATAAAAGTAGTGTAGCGATCTTTTTATTTTAAAACTAAATATAAGTACATACATAAGTCGCAGACCGTACAGCAGTACAATATAATTATTCTTAGAAAGTGTTTTATTAAATACTACTATTTTGATCACATATGCGTAGCATATATTTGAATTATTCTACCTGGTTCAAAAGTTCCAACGTTAACACCTACTCTCACACCAGATAATTCCGCTTTGATCCTCAGCGTCAAAAGGTTCAAAGCTTTCAGTCCTTTTGCTTCTTAAAGCGCCATATCATCGTCAACGTGACGGTACCCATTGCTTTAACGGTACTATGCGACAGCACAGACCGAGAACCGAGCTGCCTCCCGTTCGAGTCTACATTCAATAAAGTAAAGCGCAGCAACAACAACAACAATGCTGAGTGTAGCCGTTGCTGTCGTTTTAACCATAACCGCCCACTAGGAGCGCGCCCAGCCATGACTATGACGACGTTGACTCCCGGTACACCAAAAGCCGCCCACACGCACACACACACGCAAGTGCGAGTGCGAAGGGGCGAGATAGATAGAGAAAGACAACCCCCAACACTCCGAATTGTTTATAAAATAACCTTATTTCGCACATACACCACATACATACACATTTATACTATGTGTTTGTGTGTGTGTGTGTGTGTGTGTATGTGTGTGTGTGTGTTAGACGCCCACGGGTTTGCCACGAATCCCCCGTCTCATTCCTGTACTCTGCATCTCTCGCTCTCGTACTTTATGCCTGACATTATTATAATATTATATTCCTTATAATATAATGGGTTGGCAGCACTGGCAGCCAAAAACCACCTACACCAATATACGATGCCACCCAACCCACCCCCACATTTGAGTGTGCGTACGTGTGTGTGACGACCCTGCGCACTAGAATCGAGCGAGCGAGTCGAACCGGCTTTTATGCCCGAACCCCAAACCCGAACCCTGCACCATCCTCCAACTAGTTGTACACGAGCCTTTGCCGAAACGCTGGACTGGGGGTGGTTCGGTGATGGTGGTGCTGGTGATGGTGCTGGTGGATTCTTTGCGAGTGTGTGTGGTGAAATATGCCATGGCGTATAAAAGCTAAAAACGTTGGCAAATATAATGAAATTGGGTGAAATGCGCTCTCGCCCTCTCGTTGGGCTGACATAATAAAGCCTACCACCAGCCAGCCAGGATGGCACGGTCTACGGCTCGGTCTTCGGCTCTGGCACTGGCTCCGGCTCCGGCTCTTGCTCTGGCTCTGGCTCTGGCTCCGGCTCTGGGTGGGTGATTGGGCTGGATTGGTGGTGGTGGTGGTTTTGGGCCATGATGCCATGAAAACCACTTTTCGAATTGCACGTTGTACGTGGGCAAAGCGTCTCTCGCTCGTTCTCGTTGATTGTCAAGCGTGGCGCAGGCGGATGGAGGCGGGCGGCGCAACGCATGAGAAATGAAAATGGAAGAGCTTGGACAGCTACAGGAGGGGACCACGGCACGAGTGGGTGGACACGAGGCAAGACTGTTAGTCTTGGTTTTACTGCGCTGCCGCCGCACGATAACTTTAATTTAGCTTAATGGAAATTTTCGCAGCGCAGCGGTTCCCTTCATTGTTGTTGCTCTTGTTGTTGTGCTTGTCCAGTCGTTGGTTTATCCTTTGGCGCACTGCACACAGCGTCCAAGTGGCAGAGTGGCCGAGTGCTAAGTAGGTGACGCAACCGCAAATTTGCGGCAAGCGATTTAATAATGTTAATTGTGTGCGTGCATCTGTAGGCAGAGCCATAAATGTATCTGTATCTATAGCTGTATATGCAATAGCTGCTGCTGTTGTATCTGTGTGAGTGCACTGCTCGTCACGTCATCGTTGCCGTCATCAGCAATGCCGCACCATTTACGTAGCCGGTGAATCCCCCCTCACGTATTAGTTAGCCAGTGCAAACAAGTGCAAGTGATGCGCATTCATTGATAAGATTTGTGCAACACACTGCCTGCAACTACGGGCAGCAGCTACAGCTGTTTGTTGTTGTTGTTGTTGCTGTTGTTGTTGTTGCAGCTGCAGCTGCTGTCGTTGCTGGTGCGCGCTTTGGGCATACATTAGCCGCAAAACATACAACATGACTGTGTGGCAGCAACGGCTCTCGGCTGCCGCTGTCTCGGACGCATCGCGTAGTAAATCCACCATATAAGCATGTGGCACGTTTCGAGTTTGTAAATCTGTTAAGCAGCCGCCAGTCAATCGGTCAGCAGCGATGGTCAATGTCTTGCGATTGTCAATTTGTCAGCTGGTTTTTTGAATGGCTTGACAAATTTGTCGAGTCAAGACTTGGGCAATAGGCAAGGACGCCAAAAGAACTTGATGGAAATGCAACAAGGCAGATCAATTATATTATTTTGGATAAGAATTAACAAGCTATTTATTTTGATTTCAATATTATATCAAGTAGTTTTCAACTTTAATCCAATTCTGTCGTTATGTCAAGCTAGACAGTTAATGTGGGGTTAATACCATTGAATGAAATACTCAATATTTAGAAGAATGTCACATGAAGCTATGGCAAAACCTTTTCTTCAACTCAATATCATATTAGGCAGTTCACAATAGGCTGTTAGGGTAATAACAAATTGTTGCTAAAGCTGCATAAGAACAGTTCAAGTTTATTTTTTAGTAGTTCTTAAGGCCCAATCATTACTTAGTAGGAATTAAAAAGTCTAGTAGAACTACTGGTCTTCAATTCACTATCAAATCCAGCAGTCCTCATGCTGCCTGTCGTCGCGTCAAGTTCACACAACTTTATACGTGTGATAGAGCAAATTGCAACTGGGGCATGACTGACAAGCTGTGAGAATAACTTTTTCCACTTAAAATGAGTTTGCATTCGTTTGTAAGAAAATGCGAATTACAACTTTGGTATATCTTTGGGTTGCCGCAGATTAAAGTAAATATAAATACCTCAAAAGGTGTTTGAACTCTCTAGAGCTATGTCAACGTTGATAGCCTTATCAGTCCATGCTAATTATGTATAATTAATGTACAATCGATAGCTTTTCAGTGTCGTAATAGAAATTGATTAGTCATTTTGAAAAAATTGTATTATAAAAATCATGTATCTGCGTTGTCATGCTATATAAAATGAGTCTAGACCTATGTTGGTAAATATAGATCCAATTATTTTGGAACTCTTCACATAAAACACTTTAATCTTGGACCTTAGTCCAGCAACGCTTCCAATACCAAACGACGCTGTGTTTTCCGTTCAAAGTCGTGACTTTAGTCGATTACTCATGCGCGACAAGTTACCCCCGCCCCTCATCTAAGTAAAATCGTCTTGGCGCTCACCTACTGGCGGCTACCTGTGTGTATCTTTGTGTGTGTGCGTCAGTTTCCCAAATGGCCATGCGGCATTTTGTTTACATTTTTGCGTCAAGGCTATGCAAGAGGAAGACTTTTACGTTTGGCGCGCTCCAATTGAGCACAAAAGGAGTATTGGGAACGAGACTCAAAGGGCTGTGGGTGCGCAACCCTTAAACGGCAGTTTGCCCTTTATCATTATTTAAACTTTATCATTGAAAGAGGTTTTCGCTTTCAGTGGCTGCACTTGACCGCCAAGCAACAAGTATAAGAAGCGGGCAAAATTAAAAAGCCAGCAGCCAGACCAAATGGGTCGCAAAGGATAATAATGCCATTAATGGAATCCACACACACACACGCACACACACTGGCAAGACACATGCACGGAGAGGACAATGACGATGACGATGACGACGACGACGTCGACGCGTCGCAGGCCGGGCCCCCAAAGGCATTTTTATGGCAGCAGACATGTACAAGCATCTGTATGCATGTGTGTGTGTTTGAGTGTGTGTGTGTGTCCTGCCTGCCTCCCTGCTCGCCACATGCATGCAAATAAAGCAATGCAACCAAAGCAAGTAAGCCACAGCCATCCGACCGACCAAGTCGCGTTTCGCCTTCGCGTTTTCATTCATAAAATCGAAGAGCAAAGAAAATGGCACAGGAGGCTGCCGGCCCGCGCCCCACTGAGCCCCCTCTGCCACTGCCCCTTGCTCGGTCTTACTTCCTGTGCTGTGCCTCTGCTACCAATAACTCAAAAGGCGTGCGCATGCACTTGTATTAATGTATCTGAAAGTGAAATCAAATGTCCAATAACAACAACAACAACAAGAACCAGGGGCACGACCAAGTATGAGCCAAAGCCAGAGACGAAGCCAATTCCGGAGCCGGGTCCGGGTCTGGGGCCGTTCCGGGCCGGCGCCAATTTCGAACTATTTGTGCCGCAACAGCAGCGACGTCAACGTCGATGCTCCCAGCGCCGCAGTCGCAGTCGCTGTCACAGTCGTCGCCGCCGTCGGCGTTGCCGTTGCCGTTGCTGCCTGCTCAATTAAGTGAATTAAGTCTCGTGCCGGAATTTGCACCACCCTAAAAAACAATAACAACACACAAGCACACACACTCCCCACGACAGCTATAAAGAACAATTAAAAAGAAGCACAAGGAAAATAATGATAACACATTTTTGCGGAATTTATGCCTGTGTGTGCCGAAGCTGAAATGCCCTTTAAAAAACGCTACAAATAAAATGAAATACACATGCAGTAAGAATGGTAGGGAAATATCTGGTAATAATATTCAATACATGTAATATCCGTAAGTATATAATTCTGTCAGACAATCTTTGAGATTCAAGCAACAGAAACTATCGAATTTGCCTAGACACAGACTAAATAAAACTTAATCTAAGCTGCCGAAACAAGCGAATTGCAAATACTTTAATAATTTATAAACACATCTTATCATGTTTCAATAAACTAAAATAATAGTTAAATACAATTAACCGAGGGGCTAATTTAAGTAAACTATTTTATTTTTAATTTTTGTATATTTAATATATATACATATGTGAGAATCACGGTCTATATGAACTCTTAACTTTCATAGTATCCCAAAAAGCTGTAGATGCAAGCAGAATGTGAGCTTAGATGCAAAAGTATCTTAATGTACAAGATACTGTTCTTAGATACAAATGTATCTGAAGAACAGCAATGACCAACTTATGTACGAGATGCACAAATGTTTGCTGCTGTTGTTGCAGTCGCAGAGGAGCTAAGAAATTTATAGAAATCTGATGGCGGCTTCGACGCTGACGCTGACAGCGACGCTGACGTTTTACAATACGCGACTTTAGCGGCTAACGAAAGAGAAAACTAAATGGGCAGCGACGTTGACTGAGACTTTGACTGAGAGACGACGTCCACCAAAAGTTTGTTGCTGCTTTTCTTATTATTCTCCCTCATTTATTTATTTACTGTTTACTTTATTTTGGTGTGTTGGGCGAGCGGGTGCAAAATGTGTTGTTTTCAAGTGTTGTTTGCCGAGTCGCGCCGAGTACGTATGTAATTAATTAAACGGCCCCAAAGTCAGCTGTCTGCGACGCGGCTGCGACGCGGCTGCGACGTCAGCGTTCGAAGCAATTGTTGCATTAGACAATAAAGACGCCGACTTCGACGCTAGCGTTGCTGTCGACGCCAGCTTAGCCGGCGGCAGCGGCAGCAAGTATTTAGCATATTGCGCTGAGGCAAATGTGTGCCAATAGATGGCGCTGCATGATGGTAGCGGCAGCACGTGCAACTTTTGCATTGTTTACACGATGAAGGCGTAACTGTTGTTGTTGTGTGAGCTTGCTGTGATAAGCGCTGTAGAAGTGCATGTGTCCGTGTCTACCATGCAACAAAGGCCAAGTTGCACAGAAGCCCATGTGTGTATACATATGTAGTATGTGCCCCGTCAGCACATCCACACAATGGCACAAACATAGATACTCATAGAGACATAGACCTAAAGCTTACCAACAAACTAACCGACCAACCAACCACCCACCCACGCACGAACACCATCCACTGGCGCGGCCAGAGTCAGAGTCAGAGGCACGGGCTCTCGGGCACGGGCAATGCCAATAAGTGTAGGCAGCGAAGCGAATTCCGTACCGAAACCACATGTTGAAGCTTCAGTCAGCATTTACGCGCATTTCTAAGTAAAAGGTGCAACAACGCGACACACAGCCAGCAACATACACAAAATATGAAAGCTTCCCAAATAGAAGGAAGGGGGAGCACTTGAATGATTCACCAAAAAATATGCTTATGAATGGAAGCGTCAGCTGTGGTTTGTTTAGTCGGGCAACCCGGGAATACAATCTGTTATCAACAACAACTGCTGTGCACAGTCTGAACTTGAGACAAGTTCATGTTGCACTGATAAGCCGACAAAATGACTTGGAAGACGGTTAAAACTAATTGCTAGCTTGAATGTAATAGAAAGATTAACTATGCAGCTTAACACCGCACAAGGTGTTTGAAGAGTCGATATTTCAATCTGAGCATATGTCAAAAAGTTAATTCTAGTTGTTATTTATCGTTGGGTTTTGGCTTTAAAAATAATTGGTAGGTTTGTCGGAGGTAGCTATAGAGGCATGGTAAAATATTTGGACAACTGAAAACATGTTAAATATTGTGTTTTAGGCTTAACTAGCTAATTAGTATTGCAAGATCTTTTATCGAAATATATGATAGTGCACAAACTTCGGTGTATGGTTCATCTATAAATTATCATTATATAAGGATGTGTTCTTATTATATAACTTGTATGGCTAGCTTGCACAGTTGCATCTACATATACATATGTGTATGATATAATATTAAAAACGAACTCTATATTTGCCGTAATCTATTGTACACTAAGATACCCTCAGCTCGCCACAGCACTCAACACAGTGCAAGGAACTGCATTTGGGTGCAGGTAGTTTTCAGCTACAGCCCCGTGATTTATGAAGCCCGCCAAATTGCTGGTCCAATTGGCGGTGCATTTCAAATGCCTGTTAGCCAAAATGTTACGAATGAGTTTTGGTTTATTTAGACAACTATCTATGTATATACATATATTTAGGCAAGCCAGCAGATTGTGGCATGATCTATGATCTATGGACACTCACCTCTGTGCACATTTTCGGCTGAGCCGTTTCGAGAGATGCGCGTTTACTGCGTTTATCCAATTTACCAAAATAGCCAAAGGCCGTTAAATGAATATAACAGTAATTCAGTTGCAACAACTAACACCTGGCACTTGTTCGTGTTGTTGTTGCTATTGCCAGTTTATTCTTGAATTCGCAGTCACTAGATAATACAATATCCTTAGCAGTAACTCACAGGGCAGCCAGAAGCAGATGCCTGGAGCCAGCCGCTTGGCCCACCACATCACAATGAACAGATGACATTTTGGGGCACTGTTTAGTACAATTTCTTATTGTGTTCTCTGCGGTTCACTTTTAAATTAAAGTTATTTTCAATCGTTGTATCAACTGGTTTGCACACACTTTAAATTGCACAATTGCAAGTGAAATGTTATTTGAATTAAATATTTTTTTTTGTTTAGCTTGTTGTGATAACTTTGAATTACGCGCGCTGCTGCAAGTACGGGACCAGAAATTTACGTCGAATTTTTTTCGTATCGGTTTGCGTTCGACACGATTGCGAGAGCGACGTGTACCTCAGTCTGCCATGCTAAAATCACAAATAAACTGGCCAGCGCTCAAGAAGCAGGCAGCAGGCAGCAAAGCCAGCAACGACGCACGCACACACACACAAGCTCTGGCTACAGATACTTTTAGTAAATGCACCCCTGTACAGGGTACACTCACACAACAGCACGAACAGCCGAGCGCACGAATGAGAGAGCACGACGGTTGCTCTGCTCGCACCAAGGCAAGCGAGCAACGCGCACTTATGTAAAAAGCATTGAAATTGAACGAGTTTGTCGGCTGTCGGAGAACGGGGAGGGTAGCGGCAGCAACACTTTAGCTGCTGGCATTGCCAGCTTCATGCGAAATCGACGGCACTGCCAGCATGAAAATTTCAGTGAAATAAAGCGAACCAGCAACAGCAGCAGCAAATCCAAAGCCAAAGCAATATCGCTGCGAACGTTGTGCAAACGGCCCCGGCTGCCGGCCGTAGGAGTGGCAGTGGCATCAGCAGCGGCTGTTATTTAAATGCTGCCAGCGTTGCCAGATAGTATGCGCCGTTTGAGAGGCAATATTTGAAAGGTTGTATAACTAGCTAGGAAAGCAACTGAAATGCATTCGATGCGGTATAATTTTTTAGCTGACACGGCAATTTAGAATAATTTCAGAGAGTATTTTTAATATCCGAATGTTTACAGGAACTTGTCTAAGCTCTACCAAAATGTAAATGAATTTAAGCATTTAGTAAGTTAATAATAGCTATTACTCTTATCAATATATTATCAATAAGGCAAATTGGGTAAACGAAAAGAAAATAATTTTTGTCCTTTTTAAAAATGTTATATACATATATAAGTATTTAAAAAATAAAGAAGCCTATTTAGGACTTTCATATTTTAAATATCTGGGTATTAAAATAAGTTCATTTAATTCCTGAATTTTTTCATTATTTAGATTTTTAAATATAATTTAGCTACAAATAAGTGGAAAATATTCGCTCCTATTGTCTTTGCTTTTTCGATTCCCATGTTATGGCAATTCGCAACAATATGGCAACTCTGACACAGCGCTGAGTAACTGTCTACACACACAAGCGCACTCAACAATATATAAAATATTATATATATATATATATATATTTGAGTGTGTGTGTGTGT
Source organism: Drosophila virilis (assembly GCF_030788295.1). Lineage (NCBI taxonomy): Eukaryota > Metazoa > Arthropoda > Insecta > Diptera > Drosophilidae > Drosophila > Drosophila virilis. The sequence goes on along the minus strand of NC_091544.1, from coordinate 19,639,926 downwards.
ATATATGTATATATAAGCTTGTATTTTGTGTGTGTGTGTTGGCAGTCTTGTCAGTTGGGATTTCGTGTAGTGTTGTGCTGGGTCGTCGTTTATATAAAGGTACATTTCCACAGCGCACACACAGAGGAGAGACTGACGCATGCATGTGTGTGTGTGTGCGTGTGAGTGAGTTTCGTTGTGGTATGTGCGAAGGCAACGCAAAGTGGAAGCAAAAGCAAAAATGAAAACTGCCGCCGCTGTTGCCGTTGCCGTCGCAGCGAAAACTAAAACTGAACTCGAACTGCGGCTGTTGGGCGGCTGATGTTTCGGCTGAGGCCGTCTCCGTTGCCGTCGCTGCTTTGTTCAACATTTTTGTTTATTTCGACGCTGTAGCTGTAGCTCTCTGTTCGCTGCATTTGTCTCTGTATCTGTATCTGCGAGTGCTTGGGCATTTGGGCACGTCGTCGTCAACGTCGTTGTTGTAGTTGTATGTGGTTGTAGTTGTAGCCGTGCCAGGTACATTTTGGTTGTTGTTTTTAGCTCGTCGCCCGCTTCGTGTGCGCTCTGTGCTATTTTATGCGACGTACTGACTGTTCGACTGGCTGGCAGGCGAATGTTGTTGTTATTGTTGCCGTGACGCAGAAGCAGCAACGACGCTGTCGCTGTGCGAATTTCGCCTTGAAACATTTTTGCCGTTCGCTTTGCTACAGCCGCTGCTGCTGCGGCTGCTGCATGAGCTCTATGTTAGCTGTTATTCTTTTTTTGCTTTTGGCCAGTTTATCTTTTGGCCCCAAAAAAATTGCATTTGCCCAATCGGAAAGCCAATCGCGCGCCAATTCTAATTCGCTTGCCGAATTTTGATTGAAGGTCAGCGCAAGGCGCTAGCTGCGACGCCAGCGTCCGACTCCCAGTCTGCCTTTAACATCGCCATCGCCATCGCCACATCGCAATCGACTTTGACTTCTTCTGCAGGCTGTGGACAAACGACGACTGACTACGCGGACTCTAAACGGGGTGCCGCCTGAACCTGAACCAATTTCTCGGCATTTGTATTGCGCTCTTGTTTTTATTGCTGTTGTATCTGCGGCATCGATGCGTGCGCCGCTGTCGTCCGTGTTGGCTCACATGATGTCATTACTTTTGGCAGGCCAAAAAGCGAACGGGGTTTTTCAGTTTTTCTGCTTAAGTACCCCGTGCCACAAGCGGCAAGTGTATGTTCAGCCTGCGGTTTTACATATTTCCAATAAGAATTGAAGTCGAGGATTGAAAGTTTAAACTGTATAAATATGCATTTGACTACGTCATCCTAGCTCTATATATCGAAATGTAGTTAATGGACTAAGATAAAAATTGTTCAATTATTTCATATCCTTTGAACTTTACAGAAGTTAGGGTTTTTGTAATCATGTCATCCAGAAATCTGATAAGCCCTTTACCCTTCTATTAGGTATTATATTTATGATAACATTAGCAATAAAAATATGTAACTAAACTGCATTTTCCAGTAGAACTAGAAGCAATAAACAATAGGAAACTAGTGCGCTTTGCTGTATTACAAGGTATCTGCCTGTCGGGCACTCAGCTTTGCTCCTTGCGATTTTTTAGTATTTTTTCTTTTTTTTTTTTTTTTGCCATGTCGGGTGGTTGTTTAGTTTAATTCGTGACGGCGTCGTTGAGCTGCAAACTTTTCACGTGAGAGTAAAAGCGGCGTCGCCGGCGCTCTAACATTGTCGTTGGCGTCGCGTCGCTAGATGCTGAGCGTTGCCGCAGCCGCAGCCGCTGTCGGCGCTGGCGATTTGAATATGTTATGATGTTGCATGTTGCTAACTGGTTTGGTTTATACTCGCGTATTATTCTCTATTGCGTTTACTTCCGAGTTCAATGTAAGCGGCGTCGGCGTAGCTGCTGCTGCTGATGCTGCTGCTGTTGCCGTTGGCGGCAGCAGCTGCGTTGCGCAACCGCCCACACGCGTGTACGCCCGACGGCTCTTGGTGTGTGTGTGTGCGTGTGTGTGCGTGCGTGTGTGTGAGAGGTTGCGTCGTGCAAATATTTTTGCTTTGCTAGCATTTGCACCCACTTAGAGGCAATGGCAACCCCATCTAAACAGCGCCTCACCCCCGCCACAGCCCAGTGCCCACATCTGTCCTCATTGAGTGCTTGCCGCTTTGCCGGCAATCTCAAACGCACACATGTTGCTTCGTTTTTAGATTTAGACGGGTTTTCAACCACAACAACAAAAGCAACAACAAAACGTTGGCACAAAAAGCGCGATCGTGTTGCAAAACAGGTGGCAGAGGCAGCGTCCAACCAGGAACCATCCTGCATACAATTTTTTGTGCACATCACGACTTGGACTTGTTGCGACTAAAAACTCATTGAAAGTGGTAGGATATTGTTTTTTTTTTTTTTTTTTTAAGTGCTATACTATAAAGAATGTAACAAATGCAGTTTTTTTTTAAGATGGCAACCAGTTAGTATTATCTATTGTTAATGATGGGCATGACAACTTTATAAGTATTCTTGTATTACGTATGGTTAGTATAAGCACTATTTCTTACGTTTAATTGCATTAATTAAATATTCGGGCCCGAAATCAGACAAATGAGGACTAAGAAAAGTTATCGAGGATTATTTAACAAATATCGCTGGCTTCTTATAAAAGCTTTTCATAAGAATTTATTCATTTTATGTAAACTATGTTTATTTAAAGCAATAAGTTTTCATTGTCTGATATCAATTTCTTCTTATCTTAATTATCGCCAATCTATGCCAAATACTACATACAGGACAGGCATAGAACAGTTCTCAGCACCGTTACTCTGTTATATCTATGTATCTGTTCTCCTATAATAAATATTCTGCAACTATTAATCACTCTAAATAAAGCTTTCCAAATTAATGCATATCTATAATCAAGTTTGAAAACGTACGTTAAATATTCAAAAATGCCCAAATAATGCACTTATTGAATCTACAAATCGAAAGCATATAAACATACGTATGTATGTGTGCAAATAGAAACATATGATTTCATCTAAGTGTTGTTATTAAAAGTCATTTTTTTGTTGATTATGAAAGTAGGTCTGCTGCCAAAAGTTTGTTAATCTATTTTAGATGTTAGGTATAAGAACATTGATAAGACAAAACGTGTTTGTACTATTAACGATTATGCAGAATGGAATTGCGTTTGTAATGCATAATACATGAATAAAAACTTCGATTAGAATTAGGATTTAATATTAATAAAGTGAACTAGAATATACCATAAGAGCTTAAGAATGTTAGGACTTTTAGATTTTTATGCTTTATTAGATAATGTGTCATGGGATATAATAATAAATATATCTAACGTATTCCCGCAATTCCCATAACAATAGTCCCTTTAACTGTCCCGAATTGCAACTTAACAATGCAGCCCATCAACCTGCTAAAGCAGCTCTGACCTAACCAGCTGTACAGAGCACTGCAAACTGATACTGATAAGAGTATTCATTCGAACAGGAAGCAGTTGCGGTGGCCACGTTGGCCAGGAACAATCAGAAAGAGAAGGAAAACAAACATTGGCAACGACTTGAACGGCAATCGAACTTATGGAGAACACGTTCCACACATTGCTGCACTTGTTCGAGAGCGAACCACTCGATCTCAATCTGAATCGATCGCCTGAGATGCCTTCCCGTTCATTTCCGCTTTGCTATGTTGTTTTTCGCAGGCGAAACAAAAGCAACAACAACAGAGATACTCGTAGACATCGCCATTTAAACAAAGATAAAAAGCGCCCAATCGGAACCGAGCCGCAAGCATACAGCGATCATCGGAGCAAAGTGAAAAAATATTACACCTGATTGCCTTGAAAAACCTAAATCAAAACAAAGCAAAATCAAATGTACGGCGAAAAACGTACATATTTGCGGCGACGGCGACGGCGAGGCAATCAAACAGAAAACCGATCAGCCAACATGTTCTAACTGCGTCGCCAACGTCGCTGCTAAATAAATGCCTCTCGCTCGCTGCCGCAGCATCCACTTCCTACTTCGAACTAGCAAAAGCTGCGCTCAGCAGCGGACAAAAGCAAGTTTTCAAAGCTCAATTGCTGTGTTGTGTGTGGCAGCACAAAATTGCAGAGAAATTCCTTTGGCTTAATTAGCCTCTTTCGTTCGAGGCGAAAATATTTTCAACTGAGAAAAGCAAGAAAGCGGCACAATAGCAAAGAAACGATAGCAACAGCAACAGCAACATCAACATCAACGGACAGCGGGCAGGCGGGTAAAAACAACTCAGAGCTGAGCTCAGCGTGGTTCAGCGCAGCAGCGCACAAATGAAACCAGTTTAGTTCATTTCGTTTCGTTTCGTTCATTAATTCAAAATTTCCATTTGAAACTTTTTTGTGTGTGTGCTCCGGCTCTGGCTCTGGCTCCGCTCTGCCGCAGTCGTTGTTGCTGCCGTTGCCGTTGTCGTTGCCGTTGCCTGCCAATTCTGTTGCTCTCTGCCCTCTGTCTCTCCTTGCTCAACACCATCGTCATAATCAGAGTTTTAACATTTTATGTACAATGGCCACAGTCACCACTCGCTCAGAGCAACCAAAGTGTACACAAATGCTGATATAACAGACAGCAGCGCTGCCAGCCAGTTCTTACTGTATATACACAGACTTTATACCCTCGCACAGATACTCACACACACACACTCACTCGCACAGAAACATGCACATATACAGAGAGCCGGAGCTCGTTTCGTTAAACCGACGTTCGTTCGCTCGGCTGCCTCTCCCACAATCGCAATGCTTTTGACTCACACCGCTGCCTCTGTTATATACACATAACCTACAAAAATATATAGCTACGGCTCTGGCTCCGGCTCTGGTGCGAGTGCCGAGTAAATGCGATACGATATTTGTGCGGCGCATCGTGTGCGCTGTCAGGCGGTTCGCCATAGTGATGGTGATTTCGGTGCAGGGGCCGGGGCAGGCAGGCAGGCTGGCTGGCAGACAGGCGGCATAACATCAGCAGCGCCAGCAGCAGCAGCAAAAGCAACAACAACATTAATACAAGTGAATAGGGTTGTCAAACATCCAAAAGGCCGTCGGCATTGAACTCATATTGTGGGTGTATATTTGTTGGTTTTACCGTTATTAATAATGCTATGTATGCATGTATTTCTTAAATCATTTAATTTCCCACTTAACCGTACATTTAAATCATGGAAAACCTCGATACTTTTGGAATTAAATTAGACACACATGTTAGACTGTTAACTAAAAGAAAATACTCAATAGAGAGAAATTAAAAGTAACAATAAAAAAAATATATATATATATAGAAGGAGAATTCTTCATATAACAATAAACCTAACAATTGTAACCATCTAAAATTTGAGTTGAAATATACATGCATACATACATACATTCAGATACAAGACTTAAGATATACTAATTTTCACTTGTATCTTAACCAAAAACGAATTAAATGAAAAACATCTGGTATTTGAGAGCAGAACACCTGACAACCCTGTTGCTGGCATACTATCGAGTTTTATATGTCTGTACATGCGCTGACGCTGTCACGGCCTCTGCCTCCGCTTCTGCCTCCGCCTCATGCCTGGCCCCGTCGCTTGCCTGACTGACTGACGCTTGCCTCAGCGCGTATGTGGGAACGAAATAATACCTATAAAAAATTCTTTTTTCCCTCGGTTTTTTGCTGCTGCTGCTGCTGCTGCTGCTACGACAACGAAAAAGAGAAAGACTTGTGGGTAGAAAACCAACAAAGTAAGACTATAAAGTACGGCGCAGAGCGCACAACGAGGACCTGGAATGGCTGCGGGGGTGATGGTCGGTGTGGCGAGGGGATGGTGTTGGCAGCGGCAGCGGCAGCGGCAACAGCAAACAAAAATTTAAGATACTTTTTCGTTTGAGTGGATGTGCAGCAGCTCTGTATGCGAGATCTGCGAGCTCTTGGCTCTGGCTGTTGCAAACATGTTGAAATGAAATTGGTGAACGACGGCAACGGCAATGGCGACGACGCTGCTGCTGCTCGAGTGCAGGTTCGGCTAATGGGCCTCTGCCGCGGGGGTGGCGGCCAAATATTTGGCAGCATTTTGCTATTACATTTTGCTACTAGTGTGTGCGAGTGTCTGCGTATGTGTCTGCGTATGTGTGTGTGTGAGTCGGTGTTGTAGATGTTGTTGCTCGCCGTCGCATCCGAAAAACTTTGAACATGTTCGGCTGCTGTTGTGTGCTAGTTACTCGAAAATATCACTAAAAATGCTGCAGGTTCGGCGCAGATGAATGTGGAACGCCAGCCGCCAACAGACGCGGACGACCCGAGGCCCGAGACCAGAGACAAGAGACCGAAAACCAGAGACCAGAGCGACCAGCTGTTGGCCTTGTGCTGTTAATGCCTTGCAGTTGCTCTAGCTGTATCTGGCATTATTTTTGGAGATGTCGGCGACGGCAACGGCAACGGCAACGGCGTCGTTGGCGATGTCTGTTGTTGTCGTTTCAGCCCCTCTGATGGATGACTCGACACAACGGTTGAGTCGACTCGACTCGACGCTATTGAGTAAAAATCATCAAAACAACAAAATGTGTATGCGACTGGCTATTTTTGATTTGCTGTTTGGGAATTTTAACTCTGTTGAAACGATGGTGCGTCCGTCTGCGAGATCTATACACATGGCATTCCAGTCGGAGGCATTGCAGATCATTGACAAATTTAATCAGGTGCAACAGTATATCCTAGAATGTTCATTAAAGAGGCAGGCACAACTTTAGGAATAGGAATAGGTAAACGCATTCAAATAGCCAAATACATATTCAATATTTCTCCTGGTTGAGTTCAGAACTCTTGAACTAGTTTGACAGTCTATTGCTGGATTTGTCTTATATCGAACATCTTTGGGTTAGTTCAAACTGGCCAAAATTCTAATTTGTGCATGAGTCATAGCAAAGACCATATTTGTGTTATATAATATAATTAATTAACATAATTTCCAATTTAAGCTTGACGAAATATATTGAGAAGGAAATATTAAAGAAATTTGTATTTCATACTCGAATTCGAATGCTGAGATCATTATAATTATCAATTATAATCTTCAGATCTCAGATAGTGATATCGCCATCATAGAATTTCGACTGAAAATCGACCCATCTGTGGAATTCCTATATAACTTAAATAAATTTTCTTCCAAGGTTTTCTATGAATATATAGTTTTCCAAGACCCTATGTTGGCCCAGAACCCTTAGTTCCGAGGATGCTGATCCTCTTTAGTACTTTTCTAACCTCGGCCCTCAATTTTAATATATGATATCCAATATTTAACCCTTTCACTAGTTGAGCCATTCTTCTGTTCCACGCCCATTCTCTTAGCCTGTCCTGGACTTCCCACTCGGATTAAAGTTGGCCAAGAGCAAAAGCTGGTAGCCAGTAACAACTTTGCAGTGCTGCTGTTGCGAACAGCTTTGATGATTTTACAGTTGCCATCCCAACTGGCAGTTCCGTGCCTTTGTTGGACTTACACACACGTGGCCACCCACTCTAACGGCTTTATTTCACTCTCTCTCTCTCTCTCTCTTTCTCTTTCTCTTTCTGTCGTCGTGGCTTATGCACACGGGGTGCAGCAGCGTATTATGTTGCGCTCCACTCGAAGGAAGAAATGCGATTGCCGATTGAGGTTATAATGGATTTCGACAGTCCAAGCAGTGCCGACGACGACGACAGCGACGGCGACGGCGACGTCGCTGCCTCTGCCGCTGCATTGCCGTTTCTTGCAGTTTACTTTATGAATACGTTCGTTGTTCCTTTTGCGCTTATTAGTTTAATTTGTTTACGGCGCTGCCGATGCCGAAGCCGTTGCCGCTGTCGCTGTCGCAGATGCCTGCAACGGGATGTGGATGCTAGCTGCCAGCCTCCTGCAGTTCGTTGTTGTTTTTTCTCCTTATTGCATGCAACATGCTGCCGACTTTTGTTGCTGTTGTTGCGGCGAACTCACGAGTACGCGAATGCTCTTGTCGCTCGCCTTTGCCTCTCTTTGGGCCAAAAAAGACTTCAAACAAGTTCGAATTCGCGACGTTGTCGTCGTCGTCGTGCAAGGTGCATTCCCAATCCGATTATGTGTTTGTGTGCGAGTGTGTGTGTGTGCGCGCGTGTTTGCATTTGCATATGCAAAATATTTAGCAGGGCAGCGACGCGAACGCAAACGCAAACGCAAACAGCGACGCCGGCGGCAAAGTCGCGCAGCATCAGCCGAAAAATCTCAGACAGAGTCACATGTTGCATTCGACTTTAATTTATGCTGATTGCTCTGCACTTGCATATGACGTTCTCCCTTACACACTCGCACTTTTGCTAGACCTCTTTATTGCTTTTGTATAAGTTTACAGTTTAAGCTATCAATGTCAACAGGCAGCGACGCTTGCGGCGACGGTGACAGCGACGGCGACGGCGACGGTAACGTGAGCATTGACAGACAGGTAGCCATCATCATAGCTCAGCAGGGGTAGGAAGTTGAAGGTCGTTCGTTCTCATACGCACACACACTAGCACACAACACATACAAAACATGCTCACACTCATATTTATTTATTACTTTTTATGTTGTTTTAATGATGACGACGGCGACGTCAACAACGGCGTCTGTCTCTGCTCCACTTCTGGCCTGCTCTACGCGTATGTGCATCTCTGTCTAGCACATGCGTCGCCTGCGTTGTTCCTCTGAGCATTGGCTGCGATTATTTCGGGTTATTAAACCAACCACAGCAGCAACAACAACAACAACAACAACAACAACAACAACCACAACAGCGGCCCGACAGCCACTTGCAGTTTTTGAATTGCTGATTAATTTTATTGCCTTTGCCTTGTTGTAATTGTAATGATAAATTCGTTTTTTCGGTTTTTGTTTTGATCACTGGCTTCGCGTGCCGCCACTACAGTACTGCCCCTCGCCTTCACCCATCCCGCTCTCCCACACTCGTTGTCTCTCTCACTACACGTGACGCTATGTTGGGTGGCTGCTTGTGCTTTGCTTTGCCTTTTGGACAATGTCTGCTAACGTCGTCGTCAGCGCCGTCTATAATTTATTAATTGTGCTCAGAACGGCGGCGTCGGCGTCGACGGCGACGGCGACAGCGACGTCGCTGCCAATGCCGTTACCGTTGCTGGTACTGTCGTTAACTTTTTTGTTTTGATACGCGAGTTCGTGCGCCAAAGTGTATGAATGGAAAGTGGCAAAGGAGGGGGCGTGGGTCTGAAAACGAGTTGCAGTTGCGACGCCGCCTGTTAACAGTTAGCTCCTTGCAGGGGCATCTTGCACAAGCACAACAACAGCAGCAGCAACAATGCAACAGCTGTTAAGCGTCGCGCATCTACATAGTGAAGGCTGGCAATTGAGGTTATGTTTGCATGGCACAAAATGCACAATAAATGCAACAAAGTGGGCAAAGCAGGCTCTTTTAAATAAGATTTGAATGGGGCCAAGTTGCAGCATTGCTTAACTATCTATGGCCGCTTTGAGGAATCTGTTTGGGTTTGGCCAGCTTTCAAAAATTACCTTCGCAGGAACTGGAAGTAAAAAGCCTCGGCTGACCTCAACAGCATCACAGTCAAGATGGAAGTAAAAACAATAATACACATTTTTTGAATTGAAGGTCTTATATCTTAATGGTTCGCTGCACCTAGTCTAGTCTTGACAGTTCTCCAAATATAAGGAAATATACATATGGGTGTTTTAATTGACAATAGAGAACAATTGACAATAGAGAATAATTGCCTTGAAAGCCTCAAGATTTAAATAAAACCAATAAATTGCTTTGTTGCTCTGATAACGGGTAAACCTACTTTTATCATCCAACTTTCTTAAAATAAACTTATATTTACAAAAGAATATTACTTCATTATCAACGTTTGATTGATATATATAAAGTGCAGTAAAGAAGTTCGTACCCATATTCTATTTTGAACTTTGAACCCGGGTCCGTAAGGTTCAGTTTGGCAGAATGGCTGGAACTGTTAGCAGCTCAGTATTCATATATTGTAAGCATGCCAAGACTGTCCCCGAATATTCTTGCATATAAATTGGGAGCCTCACTTCTAAAGAAGTATTTTACCATCACACATTGCTCAGAAATTAAGCAAAGCAACTTTGTGGAGCATCATGGCTTGCTTTTCGAATGCAGACTTATTCGAAAAATCAAATTAAAGAAAAACGACAACACGTTAAATTAAAAACACAAAGAATGTCCTGGCTGATGTGCCGAATATCTGAACCTAGCCCGCAAAACAAGGTCGGTCTCTTTAAAGCCTGTGCGAATATATGCTTCAGAACTGTACTCATTGGATTAGTGCAACTTTAATCTTACATATAATAGAAGGCTTACTGGAAGCTTTCTTAGCTTAGAACTTACTAAGTAGTTTTGTCTTATTGTCTTACAGAGTGTAAATAAATAGAATGATAAAACATATAGGTAAGTAATTCTTTTTTATTTCTACACAGTTGGCAGTTTGGCGGCGTTTGATTGTCATTTAATAGAAAAACAAAATTACGTATGTACCGCGGCTCGTGCGGCTCGGTCTCGTTTGACAATTTCAATGGTTTTTCTCACGCTAGGCAGCGCTGCTGGCGCCAACAGCGACGGCGGCAGCGACGGCAGCGTCCGCGTTGGCGCCGGCTTGTCTTTTATTCATTCATGCCTCGGCCTTTCGTTTGTTTGGTTTTTTTTTTTTTTTTTTCATTCATATTTATTTATTTAGCTAATAATATAAGTCAAATCGAAATTATTTATGATACCGGCATCGGTATCGACGTCGGCGACCCGGTCACGGCACAGGGGCCCAGCTGTGTGTGGTTGTTGTTCTCTTTTTCGTTTTTTGTTTTGTTTTTTGTTTTGATCGCTATGTAAATGGCTGTGAGATGATTTTTATTGCTTTGATTACGCTTGGTGTTTAGCAGTGCGCCCCTTTGTTGTTGTCGTGTAGCCGTAGCATTAGCAGTAAGCTATCAGGGCATTTTTTATTGACTATGACTGTAAAATTCGACTGATCGACGTGGGCTGTTGTCGGCTGTCGTGTGGGGAACACCCGGTCAGTGAGCAATTGATCCAATTAGATTTCAATTGCCACTTTTACTATTTCAGTTAGTAATACATTAAAGAGATTTATTTTGGCTTATTAATGTGCTGCTTTTGTTCATTGACATGGACTACTAAACTTGCCAATTTTAAGTTGATGGGCCCGAAAAGAAAGCTTACTTTCAAGCTTATTACTTCTTTCTTTAGAAGCTAACAAATAGAAATATTTATTTTTATAAATCTATACTTGATGATTACATACAAATTAAACAAAGCCTCTAAGCTGAGTGCTCCCAACAGATTTCATTCCGAACTAGCCAAATATGCGCATCTATTTGCTCACTCCAATTGGTCCAATTGGCATCAATGGTATTTCTCGTTTACTTCTTTTTCCTTTGCAAACCGACTCACAAAGAAAAAGGATCGGGGGAATACCTTGCAGCCGTAGCCACAATGAATTATGCACTCAAGCACATACATGCACACATGAGCACAGATACATATGAATGTGTGGCAAATGCCAAAAGAATTAGCGAGTGCCGAGGCGGCCTGACAACAATGTCATTCAGAGTCATTCAGGCAGTCAGGCAGCCGCCGTCGCAACGGCAATTTTGCTTTTTATGTATTTTCTCTTGATTAGAAACTGCTAAGCAAAACAAAAAACCGGAAAAAGGGTTATTTTTTATTGCTTACTTTGGCCTCCGTCGCTCAACGTTGCCGTCACCGTGTCTCCCACTGTGTGAGTGTGTGTCTGTATACGTGTGTATGTGTGTTGTATTTTCTTCTTAACTTTTGGCGATTCGCCTTTTTTTTTATTATTGTCGCCGGCTGCTCCGTCGCTGACTGCGCTGCTAGCGCTGACGTCGCTGCTGAGCTTTTAGCATTTTAAATTGACGTTTATTATGCGCATTTGTTGTTGTTGTTGTTGTTGTTGTTGCTGCTGTTGCTGCTTTTTTTTTTTCGGTGTAATCAACATGTTGTGCGAGTATCTCTCCTTGTTGTTGTCATCGTCTCGCGTGGCACTGCCAGCGTCGCTGTCGACGCCGACGATGACGACGACGTCGCTGCTCGTTTCTTTAGTTTGTTTTGGTTTTTAATTTAATCGTTTTTGTGCCCCCTGCCTATACCGCACTGCTGACGCTATCGTTATTGCTCTTGTTGCTGTTGTTGTAGTTGTCGTTAAATGTGTTTAGCACGTGCTGCCTGACCGGCCTCTCTAGTCTCAGCTGTTGCCGCTGCCGTGCTGTTGTTGCTGTTGTTGCTGTTGTTGTTGTTGTTGTTGTTGTTGTTGCCGTTGTTGGCTTTACTTTTGCCCTTTTGTGTCTGCTCTTGATGCTTATTAGCGAGTGCCATTCAGTGCTCACTCCTCACATCACTCACTCCACTTCTACGCTTGTTCACTCGCTCATTCATAGTACTACAATGTACAAATACATGCATGTGTGTGTGTGTGTGTGTGTGTATGTATCTGTGTTGTTGCTGTTGCGGCAGGTTGGTACGGCCGACACTGCCGCTGCTTAGAAACAAGTGGCCAATAAATTATGGGCAGCCGCAAAGAGCAGCCCCCCATTATTATTGCCCATTGAAAGCCTAATGGTAAATACACATAAAACCGTTAAATGCCTCTATATGTATATACATATATATATATGTTTTTTTTTTATGTGCGTATTTGTGCGGCTGGCTAAAAAAAAGGGTTCTCCTGCGGCTGCAGCTGTTTGGTTTATATTTTTATGGCACGGAAACTGACCTAAGCTATGCAAAATCAGAGGCATTTGCATGAGCGACCCGGCACGGGCACCGATAATGAAAATGTGCTCCAGCTCCATTGGGGTAATGGTGGGGGGGGGGGGAAATGTCGACGCGTCTCCCGCAGTCGCTGCTCAGTGGCCAAGCGCAAGTCATGGTTGTTACAATACACATACATATTTAAACGTACATATATATGTGTATGTATGTATAGATGTGTACGTCTGTTTGTATGTGTGCACTTTTGTTGTGGCTGCCTGTCACTGTGTCAAGGACAAGTGGCATCTTTGTTTATGACCACTTTAGAAATCAGCCAAGCCAACTTCCTAATCAACTTTGCCCGCTTTTCTCAAGCTAAAGTTCATTCAACTCTTGACATATGCTTTAACATGTGTACCTATGTACATATACATACGTAAATTTGCCTGTATGTTTCATACTTTATATCAGACTTTTATAAACCAAGATAACATCAGCTGGAGCCCTTATCAGATTTGTATCAAACGTAATGCTATCTTGCAATTACATCAGTCACACATAAAGCTCATACATAGTACATATTTCTCGAATAATGCTACAAAAGTTTGCATTTAACTATGTTCATAAATGTGTTCACATATATAGAATTCGGTTACGATTACAGTGAATGTACCCACATCTTCTGTAACCCTAGGTCAGTAGACATTATGTCTGAAATCTTAAGTCAAGTAGAATTCTTAGGCTTATATATGTATATACATATGTACCTTTTTTGTTGCATTAATTATTGTATGTATTAACATTTCATGTGCTTTTTATTATTTTGCATACAATTTTCATGTCCATGCCCAATTTCAATTCCAGTAAGAATCTTCAAACACAGCGTTTTTTTTTTTAGCAGAACACACTACTTTGTGACTTTATCCACACGAACAGACAAACTAAACCTTAAGGCAGGTTTTTTGGGTCAATTGTTTGTGATTTTTAGGCCAGGACTTTTGTGGTTAATAATTAAGGCACCAGCGACTAAGACGGCTCACAAAATAAACGAAAAAAAGAGAAAACTAACTCATCACCTACAAAAATACATAAAATATTCAACTGAAAAATCGGAACATGTGCTGTTCAAAGAAACAAATCTTAACAGCTGGTAGAGAATACCGTTCGTTTCTGGAGGACAGGGAATGATCACCTTAATAAAAAGACTAGAGAGAATAAATAAGTTTATTTATAGCCAAGAAAATATAAATACTGTTAATATTGTCTTTGGTTCACAAAAGTATGTTGCTATTTATAAGAATCTGATTCGAATGGAAAAGAGTTTCGCCATGCACATACCAAAAGGATGTTTCCCCATTCGACGTATCTTATGAAAATTTGGGGGGTTAGAAGCAGGATCATTAGCAGACGCAAGGGAGCTAAAGGTTAGGCAGGTTTGCTTCAGCCAATATCAAAAGATTAACCTGGCAGGATGTGTCAGGGGACGCGTTACCAAAGAACATCAATAATGCGACCATGGATAATATAAATTGATGAGGTTGCAAGTCACATTCGTGAAAGGAATGCAGGCTCAAAAACAAAATATAATCTAAGTAAAAAGTAAAAACTAAGTTAAGTAAAAACTTACATTTTTATAGTTAGTAGCTCTATAGGTGATGTTATATGGGTCAATGATTTCTCATTTTATATCTGAGATATCATTTTTTCCCATCTCAAATTCTGATTGCGCTATGCAAAAGTTAAATTTCATGGAATTTATAGCAATAGCGCCGACATTTAAATGCTTGTGTATGTAATATACTCGCGTATGTGTGTATGTGTGTGTGTGTGTGGTTTGTGTAGACACAGCCTACACCCCCTGACCCCGACCCGAATAACAACCCATCCTCACCTACAACTCGTGCCCAACACACACACACACACACACACACACACTGGCACTGCCACTGCACGCACACAATGCACGACGTGTATGACATTTTTGCAGTTTTTGTTTTGCTCGCCGGCTTCTGCATTGTGGTGCCACCCCCAGCACGCCCCGCCCAGCCCCTGAGCATTCCATGGTCGCACCTCATCGAAAAACTTTCATTTAATTGCTGAGAAGAACAGCAGCAAAAACAAGTTGAAAGAAAAAATATTTGCCGTTGTCTTTTGTTTACATTGCTTCGATTGTGCCTCGACAAGGGAATGAAGAATGGGTGAATGGCGAATGGCGAATGGCGAATGGCGAACAGTGGAATGAGCATGCGAACTGATAGTGATGTCGACTGCGGCTGCGACTGCGACTGCGACGCATGCTATGCGTGTCTGCCTGCTGTGGCTACGTGATGCGTGCCAGCCCCCTTTGCCGGCCCCTTGTAGAGTGCTCATTTCCAATCCCCAAATGGCTTTTCAATTGCCTCAACCGGTAAATACACGCCAAAGAAACTAAAGAAGAAGCGCAGACAAAGCGTAAACGCTGCTGAAGCTCAATAATCAAAACAAAAGAACTAAACTATCGCATCATTATCGACAGCAGCGGAACAAGTGTTTCAAGGCACCTTTTAGGTTAAGGGTTGGGCTATGTGTGTGTGTGTGTGTGTGTGTGTGTGTGTGATCATCGACTAAGGATCAAGTTACTCACGTTGTTGGCTTCGGTCCACATTTTCATTGTTTTCATTGCAGGTAATCGGGGGAATTCCTTGCTTGTAATAATTCTTTTGATTTTTGGCGCCTTTTCTGTTGTTGTTGGTTTCTTGTTTGGTTGTAGGAGCAGGTGCAGTAGAGATCTTTCTAGTGCGGCCTTTGCTGCTGCAATTGTAGGCAACAGCGCCACATGTTGGATGCACAGATTAACTAAAAACTATTGCAATTAATTTGAATGGACTTTTGCACTAAGCGCGTACTTTCTGTTGTTTAAGTTATTCGCTTTGCTTTGGCGCTTTATCATAAATTTACGTAGTTTTTGTCGGTGGACGTGCGCCGTTGGCGTCGTCGTTGTCGTCGCTGTCGCTGTGTTGTCTTGTTGTGCGAAGTGCAGAGTTCGTACTGAATGGCTTTGGACCAGGCCAACAAACAGTCAGGCCAAGCAAGCAAGTTAGCCAACCAACTAGTCAACCAGTGTTGCCCTCGTGCCGAGCCGAACAACCGAGCCTCAAACTCGTCGGCAACCCTGTCACATGCGCACATTGATTGTTGTTGCTGCTGCCGCCTGTGAGTTTTCCGATTCGCATTTTCAGTTGCGCCGTGGAAAGCTGCCAGGCGGGCCACACCAGCAGCTGCCTGGGAGCGTGCGTGCGGCAACGCAGCCACTAAGCCCAAACCCGCAACGTCCCATGGTGCTAAGGCTCCCGGCTCCTATACTATTGTGCGGCACTGAGCCGATAGGACCGCCCCTTTTCTGCCCATCCTTACACATTGACAGTTTAACTATTTTAGTGCACGACAAACAAAGGAGGCGGCAGGGTTATGTCGTTTGCTCGTTTCTTAAGGTCGATAATTATGATTGCTGCGTAACGGTTCTAATCGATGCGACACACTTGGCATCATTGGCATCAATGTGGAAGTTATCGATACGAGCAATGATGTTCAAATGAATAAGTCTAATCGATAGTCGATCTTTGGCATTTGTCAGAGATCATAATAATCAGCAGATACTATTAAGCTTGCTTAATTTGAGCAGAGTTTGTGATCACGATGATATTTAATCAAGTAAGCTAGAGTTGGCTATTGATAGAAATGAAAATCTATCCCTGGCTTTTTGAAGTGATCGTGATTTCATATTAGGGTCTAGGTAGTAAGAACTATCATTACATTAATGTGTAAATACTTTAACTGTCTTGGATTGGTTTAAAACAAGTGATTGATAAAATATATAAAATATAATATAATATAATGTATAAAATATATAACATATGTGTTGTTTGGCGATTGCGAGCATGTAGTATGCATTGGATCAAAGCAAAGGGATATTTGTAGTATATTTTTAGGGACATTTTTGCTCAATGCTATAAATATTGAAATGTTTTCAAATTTTGTTGCTATCTAAAACAAATAAAATGTTTTTCAAAGTCGGTATTTCTTAAAATTAAAAATTGATTGCTTGTTAAAAATTTTAAAATGATCCCTTACATGAAATAAGTAATTGATATCACTACAAATTTGGTTTTCAGGTCTAAATGTTCTTTCATATATATGTTTTTGAATATTTAAAAACTAGGTATTGCTGAAATAATAAAATAGTCGTATTTATTTAGCCCAAGTCCTTAAATGTACCAACAATATGTTCCAAATACATAAGTACTATTACATTTTCATCTAACATAAATGTAATATTTCAATAGTACAACTTCCTGATAAGAATATGGGTTAAGAAATGCATAGATATTTATTTCGATACGAAAAACAAAATACTTTCCTCTTCATATTTATTTTTTGCATTACTTCTCGTATAATCTGAAAAATAAGCACCTAAAATGCTCATAGCTGTGCCAACTGATCTTGACAAACAACAATTGCAAGTCAGGTGTTTCAGTCGTCTCATCAACATCAACATCATCATCGGCATAGCCATCAGCGTCATTATCATCATTCACAATGTTCAACAATCATTATCATCATTCAGCAGCAGAGTCGACCACATATCCGAACGACCTTTTGCTGACTGATAAAAGTGGGTGGTTGCTGGCGGTGACTTGGGGGCCCCTGCGGCTGCTGGCTGGCAGCGGCTTAGCTGCACACACACACATATATCTATATATTTATATAAGTATATATATATATATAAACTCATGCACAACAACAGCAATTCCCCATTCCCTGACCCGACTGACTGCTGATTGCTTTGCTTGCTTGGTTGCTTGGCTGACGTGATGGCATTGCACAGAGACACACACAAATACACAGTCGCACACACACACACACACACACTCACACACGCATGTACATATGTATGCAAACACACATATACATATATGTATATATAGACAGCATAGTGTATGCGTGTGTGCCGCTGTGTGCGAGTAGCCACGCTCACAGACAGAGAGGGAGATTGCTATTGCTGTCGTTGTTGTTGTTATTATTGTTGTTGTTGTTGTTGCTGTTAACTGGGTGGCTCTTTGTTTTGCACACGCTCCACGTCCCCCAAAAATGGAGCTCGTGCTTTAGCCGAACAGCACCCGAGCGCATTCGTGCAATTCGCCTCGTTCGCTTTAATATAAATGGAGAATTACTGATGTTGTTGTAGCCGCTGCTGGTGCTCATGTTGTTGCTGTTGCTGTTGCTGCTGCTGCTGCTGCTGCTGCTGTGTTATTTGCAGTTAGCGCATAACGAACGCCAAGCCAAGGCAAAGCTGTAGCTAGCAGGCCGAGCCAGGCCTGGTCCAAGCCAGCCAAACAACCGTCGACGGATGACGACGTTTTCCGACTAACAACGGACGCGCATTTTCCACCGTTTCGAGGCGAGCGCATTGAAAATGTGCGACGCAGCGCAGCGTCAATGTTTGGTAACCAGCGAGTAAAGATAAGAGGGGGCGAGGGCGGTGGAGAGAACTGGGTAGTGGAGGAGTGCGCAGCGGAGCAATGTGACATGGCTGGCGGGGAGTCGGGGCATTAGGGTAGCTGCTGGTTTAAGCCCTAACGATGTTGGCTCTCTGGCATTGCTGCTGCTGCTGCTGCTGCTGCTGTGGCATTCATTGTTCGCCTTCGAGCTCTGAAAATGCTATTTGTTGTTGCTGTTGCTCCGCTGTTGCTGATGTTGCTGTTGCTGTTGCTGCTGCTGCTGCTGCTGCCGGTGCTGTCGTATTTTTATTTCATACACTTTGCGTATCCTTTCACACACGTCTGTGTGTTTGTTGCTGATTTGTGCGCAAAAGTTTTACAACATCGCCGCAGTGAACCGAGAGTAGCAGCATCAGCAGCAGCTTCAACAGCAACAGCAACAACGGTATCGGCAACATTAACGAGAAAAAGCAGCAACAGCAGCAACAGCAACGGCAGCAGCAGCAGCAGCAGCAGAAGCGTCGTGGTTGTTGTTGCCAGTTTGGACTCTGCTTTGTCTACGAAAGGTCGAAGCTGTAGTCTGTGGTCTGCTCTCTGCCTCTATTTCAGTTTCTGCTCATACGCTTTAAGAGGGGCTAAGCCGCCGTTTCGCAAATAGTTCAAAATGTACAATATTTCGGCTTTTTTGGGCGGCAACTTTGAACTGAATTCAAGTAGGGAATTGCATGATGCTGCTCTTGGGGATTCCCATTGTTGCAAATGACACCTGCTGTTGCCTGGAATCACAAATAATTACTTACACGTAGAGCAACATGATAGGACGGCAGACTAATTGTATAATATATAAAACTCTACTTATTTCTATCATATATAAATAAAGAACATTTTTCTGTATAGAATTGGGCGAATACTAAAATCGGGACCATATACATTAGGGTAGATTTTGAAGATAAAAGATAAGATGCGAGCGCCTACTAGATAATAGGCAATATGGCACTTATCATATCCGTAATAATTGTCTACCCAGATTATTCTTATCATTTTCACGCATATACATACATGAGAACAAATCTATATACATTATATCTATAACATAGTAAACCAAATAATTATAATATATTTCGGTTTATGATTTCCATTTGTATATTTGTTTGTTTTTTCTGGGCCATCTCTTACCTATAAGCAGAAATGTTTACCATTTATTGATATTTTACTCCGCCGCAGGCCTTCTATGCGCTTCTCATACCCCACTGCTCCCAATGTTTTGGACTCTTACTCGGTTGGGGTATTCGGTTTGATAGTTTCAATTTGAAGGCTTATCAACCCCACAATCACAGTGAAGATTCCATCATAGAGTTTGCTATACAACTATTATACCCAATATTCCCTGCTTGAAACCAGCTTGAGTTTGCGCAGTCAGGCTACAAGATCCATTATCCGTAAGAAGGATTTCATTAAACCTATACGGCTGTCATTAGTGAGAGCTTTCACTGTATATACACTCTATGATATACTCAAGTACATGCGCATATGCACACATACACATACACGCACACCTACCACATACAAACACACACATCTATAAGTAAGCATATGAAAGCAAACAAAGCTGAAAATGCGGTAAAGCAGTGGCGTTGTAAAACCTGGAAGGGGCTGCTGTATGCTGGGAAAAGTGCTTATAATAAGCTATTATTTTGTGAAAATTCGAATAATTCGGCTTACTTAAACTATTTGTTAATTATTATTAATCATAAATTTAAACATACCCTTATTAATTTTGAATTTGATCTATCAGGATATATATTATATGGATTTTGGAAAATGAGTTTTAACTCTATTGAATTAAGAACTAAAAGTTGGTAACAGCGTTTCCCGCCAACTTGTAGTTATTAGAAACATTTCCCCGATTTTTCACACTTGTGGGTGGAACTTTACACAGCCCAAAACATCAAAAACAACAACAATTTCTGGCTCCTAGCTCTAGCTCTACTGTTTTCGTCTGTCCGGTGATCGCCAGTCAGTCAGTTAACACAACAGTTTGATAGAAAGAGATGTATACAGAGCTATAGTAAGTAATTATATTACCATACAACCCCTTTATTGTAATGCCTCTGGTGCTGTGGCTGTTGTTGTTGCTGCTGCTGCTGTGATGCGTTGGCTGCCTGTATTTTGCCGCAGCAACAACAAGGCGCATTCGTTCGTTAGATGACTGACTGTGAGTGTGTGTGTGTGTGTGTCTGTGTGTGTGTATATATATATGTGTATACAGTCCTACATTTCCATCGATTTAATCTATCTGACTACGACATCAGCCAAACACATACACACACACAAGCACATACACACACACACAGACAGCAGCTACAACACAAAAACCTACCCAAAGTACGTTGAGTGGGGGCAACAGTCCGGCAGTCGGAGTGTCGTTTCGTCGCGTTGTCGGTTCGTCTTTGAGTCGTTTCGTCATATCGTCGGTTCGGCAACATCGGTCCATACAAATAACGAAATGGCAATGGGGTGTACGTTGGGCCTGGGCCCTGCCAGTGCGAATGGGTGGTTGCTGCTCTGTGGCAGCATAAGCAGCAGCGGCTGATGCTCTATAGCAGTGGCAGTGGCTCTGGGCCTGGATGGTTTTAGTTCACATTGCTTTTGGCTCCGGCTTGGTTTGAGTATGGGTTTGGGTTGCGTTTGGTTTGGCTTGGTTCAGTTGGGTTGGGTTCAGCCAGTGCCGTGTGGACGGGCGCTTTTGGGTTGAGTTGGAGCCGCATAAATTTCTCGTCTCGTCTCGTTCGTCTAGTTTAAATGACTGTGTGTGCCATTGTGTGTGCCCTGCTGTACTGTGTGTGCTGTGTGTGTGCCCGGCGACGTCAACGGCGCCACAATTGAACTGTCAGAAAGCTGGGAGCCGGGGGACCAGGACCGACCGGGACCGGGACCGGGAACGGTATAGGCACTAGGGTAGAGGTAGAGTCTTTGTTACCCATGCTACGTAATAAGTATACGAATAGTGTTGGAAAATGACAGGGAATATGTGCAGAATAAAGAGCTTAGGGTTGGGTTCTAAGGATAGTGTTTTGTGTTATTTTGTGGACTTAAATTTGTGAACCTCACACGCCTTTACAACACTAAGGCTGCTCGTTGCACAACTTTTGAAATTAGACAATAGGACTGAAGCGATTGAAAACAATTTATTTCAATGTTAATTCTTGGTAGCGATCCCTTTAAATGCGAAGGGAGCTGATAAGATTTTCTGTTTAACTTGGTAAAGCAGTACAAATAATTATATATGAAATGGTCTTACTTACATTTTGGGGAATCGCATATTAGGGCTATACTTTACTTATATACACGCGCACACAAGTAAATTTTATTCGATTGCCAACACTACATGATTCAAATATTTATAATCATCGCATGAAACCCTGTAAATATTACTTTAATTTATGAGAATTTTATAGTAAAGTAATATAAAAAAACCTTTTTTATTTTTATTTGAAGCGCAAGAAGCAAATATTTAAAAATAAAGAGTATAGTAAAATTTGTCTGCTTTTAATTTAGCGGTCTTTAATTGCATGGACTGTGCAACAAAGCACTCCAAGAATCGTAGCGCTAGCGGGGACCCTGCTTTTGAAACATCTGGCTATATACCGTCCAAAATCCTGATTCCAAATTTTATATTTAGCTGGCGGCGCACTTATACCAGTAGCTTTTGTCAAGGCTCTGGTCAGCACTGATTACTGAAGCGTTGAGTTGGAATTGGGGAGCGCTCCGACAAAAATCAACTCCATCAGCAGCTTCGTCTGTGCTTTGAACCCAGCTCGGCGCCAACTAAGTAGAATGCCATGTGTTGTGTAGTTTATCCAATGGTCACCAGTGAAAAGGGGCCAGTGCGGCAGGATTGTGCTGCTAGTTACGGCAACTTGATGTGGAAGGCGGTGCTTAGATGTCAGGGGGTATTAGGGTTGAAGGTAACGCAATGGGGGGACAGCAGTCGCTGTGGCGCCTCTCGATGAAACTAAATATCTAGCTGCATGTTACGTATACGTAGCGTAGTACTATGATGGCCAGCAGTAAAGTGTGTTGACGCAAATGCAAATACAGATACAGATACAGACACACATACAACAGCAGAAACAGTTATAAACATGCACATGTACATGCGAATATGAAATATTGACCGCTGCATGGCGTTGCATAGGAGAATTCAGACGGCTGATTGTGGATTGGGTTCCCAACTGAACAGAGACTGGGGGATATACGCATGCAACTCGATATGGTAGTAGCGCTGTCAATCTTTCAATCAGAGGTCACAGGATGAAGCATGCAACTCCAAGCGATTATGAACAAACCTAGTTAAAAAAATGCTTGATTAAGGCGAAATGAATTTATATAATTTAGTGCTTACGAAGGATGTGAAAATAAATATTTTCCTGATGGTGATATTTGAGATGCATACTTGGAAGAACTTGAGATTTTCAATTAGTATGAAATTGATTGTATAATAAACAGTTACAACTGCTGCAAGTTACCTGCACTATATAGATTTACGTAAGTGTACTAACTTATTCGGAGTGAGGTGATTTTTTATATAAAATCAATTTTAAATACGTAAGCTGAGGGTTGCAAACAGGTTAACAATATAATCGGAGACGCGAAAGGCGTATTGCGCGGGTTATTGCGTTTAAACGCTAGCCAGTGCTGAGTAACTCGCAGGACATAAGTCGTTTCACAGCACTGTCGCTGACGCTGTCATCGAGTGTGGCTCTGGTTTGACTCTGGTACGTCATTTGAAGTGATGTGACAGCAAATCCTGGGTAACAGCACACGGAACGAGACGCCATGCATCGCAATGCCAAAGCGAAGTCTATTACATTAAAAAAAATAATAAAGACTCTATTTATTTAACCCTAAAAAGCTTCAAAAAGGCAACAACGTGCATTCAGTCCTCAAGCAGTTATGAAAACCAAGGCCGCTTTAAAGTTGAACCGTCTTGGAGGTGCATGCTTATACTTTGCTTACAATCTGATTGGCCTCAAACGAATTTTTTATTATATTTGCTAAAATTCATTTGGGGAGTGTTTCATACATCTTTATGAAAAATCATTTAAGATGTGTTTCACATATTTTGCAAAAACTAGGCTTCCCCGGTGGAGTTTTTGATATAAACTATATTGGGCTTAAGTCTCACCGGATTAGATTCAAGTTGGAAATACCTTAAAAAGACCAATATTATTAGCAATAAGCACGTAAGTCATATAAGATATAAACAATTCTCAAACTTGGTCATAAAATGGGAATAAGTTTTGATGGAAATAATTTGTTTAATGTTGTAACATCTAGAAGGGCATGCACATTATGTGTTATATCCTGTAAATCGACCAGCATTTCATGCTGCATCCAATTGAGTGATGTCTCTTGTGATGCTCGCCAACTCGAATCCACAGCGAATCCAGCGAAGGACGCCGCCCGTCACAACTGTCGGGTAACTGTTGATAACTGTTGACAATCCGATTTAAGATTCGCTCTCGAAACAACATTCATTCAACAAGTTGCAAGTTGCAAATTGTGAAGTTGACGGCGCTGCTCCTGCGAAGCCGTAGTCTGTCGCTTGTACAGCCCATAAGACTGACCTTCGTTCCGCTCCGCTCCACTCACTCAGAAGTGTGTCCACTCATAATTTCATTCATTTCCATTCGCACACATACACATACGCACGCACACACACACACACAGCTATAACGTTCACTTGAGGCGGCAGCCTCGTTCATTGAGAGTTTTTCACGCCTAATTAAAAGAACAACCCAAACCGAGCTGCGGCAATAAAAACGACAGTTCCCAAACAGCTGTGAGTTGGTTTTTTTGCCTCTTTCCTTTTTGTTGTTGTTGTCGATGTTGTTGTTGCTGTAATGTATAAACAGATTAACCACAAACCAAGGGGTATAGGAATGGGTCGGGCTCTGGCGAGAGGGGGCAAAGATTGGGCCTTTCCAAAAAGAGGGAGAACCACTTGTTACCACCGCGGCAACTGTTTTGGGAAAGCGCCAACGCCGAAGCGTCGCCGCGATGGGAGCATTGAACGTAACACTTTCGCTGCCGGCTGAGGATGACGACGACGTCGACGACGACAAGAGCAGCATTGACTAATGATAGATGGATTGGTGTATTGGTGGATGGTTGACTGAATATCTTTCGGTGGATGCTTCATGTTGTTGATGGCTTTGAATGGCAGGTTGCCGGCTCTGCCTGGCTGGCATGCATACATTACAAGGGTCCAAAAGCGGCAGCGGCAGCAACAACAGAATGCCATAAATAAATAAAAAGCAGCCAACAACAGCAACAACAATAAATTGTTCAAGGTCGCCGCTTGTCTGCTGCCTTTGAAAGCACCATGAAAAATGCAAAACAAACGTTGACTGTGACTGCGACGGCGACGGCGACGGCGACGTCAGCGTCAGCATTCGCGGCTGCTGCGGCAACAACAAAGTCTGTCATAATTCACATGCGATGCGAATACACAGCGCCCCAGCTGGGTGTGGGGGTGTTGAGTGTGTGTCGGGTGTGCGGGCGTCTAGTTGGTGGGGTTTTCAACTGGGGGCGCAGCTGTGGAAAATTCAGTTTAGCAGCTGGCTAAAATGTATTAAAACGCAAACGCACGAAGCAACAGACGATGCAGCAGCAGCCAGCCAACTCAGTCAGTACAGCCGTTCAACCCTCCCACGCCAAGTTGCCACCCCTGTGCCAGCTGCATGCCCCGCCGCATCCCTCTAAACACAATCCACAATGGGGTGCATTGGCATTGGGCTCTGTCTATGGCTCCGGCTCCGGCTCCGGCTGTGGCTTCATGTGTGTGCCACGTTTCTTGCTCTGTGCATTCAAAACCATAAATTGAAAATACGATGCCGATGCCGATGCCGACGTTGACGTTGACGGCGACGGCGATGCCAGCGTCGATGATACGCCACTGCTGACGTCGGCAGCGTTGTTGCGTCGCAGTCGAAGGGGTTGCAAAGTTTTTCACTTTTTACGGCAAGCAGCATAAAAAAACACACAAACACTCCATACACACACACATATGTATATATATATATATAAATATATATAAAGATCAAAATTGCTGGCAGAGAAAAACTTTCGCTTCGCGGCAACGTCGTCGTGACGTCCTGAAGGATTCACGTCTTGCTGCCCAGTTGCCCAGGCGCTTATTAAGCGGCCCCATGGGAGCCGCCATACACAGTCTGTGTTGCACTGTTGCGGTTGCCGCTAGCAGACGCGACACTCCAGACAACAATAGCAGCAGCGGCGGCAACAACAACAACAGCAACAACAACGACACCTATCCTGTCGGGCTTCTCCTGCAGCTCTTACATTTGCATAACTCCTCCACGCACTTTGACATGTGGCTGGCGCAATTTGCAGCCAAGTGTTTTGGTTTGTCTGAATGAACAGAGCCATTTTATGTACGTAAGTGTGAGTGTGTGTATATGTATTTGGGTCACACACGCACACATACGCACATGCAATCGTTATGCCAGACGCCGACATGCTCCACATATCCATTTCCACATCCTCAAAGCGGGCACTAAGGCTCACTCACCAAAATTGCACATACACACACACTCTCGCGCACACTGCCTGCGGTTTCCCGAGCTGACCTTACACAGCGGGAAATGGCCATGGGGTACACGGCACTGCATGGGTGCTTGCCTTATGAGGTGTCATCCCATCACCTGCTCGCCCGAAAACTTTCAGCAGGTCAAGTCGCCGCTTTGTGGCAATGCAAAACCAATTAGTGGGTCATGTTACGTTTTCCGACAACAGCGTGCATCGATAACGAATATGTGGAGTGAATTTTATGATTGGGTGGTGACGACAGGTGACTGCAGAAGTTGGGTTTATATGATAATAAGCATTATTATATTTAATAACAGTATAGGACATGGCAATAAACGACCAATTTTATGTTTTTAATAGCGCTGACTACTAACCTTCGCTAACCTTCGACAAAATAAAGGCTACAGCCGTATATCAAGTTATTTAAAGTGTGATCTACAAGCTAGAAAAATTCTTAAGTAAAAGCTGTTAAGATTAATGAAATGAAGGTCTAACTTCGGCACGCCGAATATACTATTTGAGGATATGTGAGCTGATTTTTAGTAAAGATATAATTTCCGACTACATTTTTCTATGGAGCAATATGATATAGAAGTCCCATATAGCTGAGGTATGGCCCAAATATAAGAAACACAGAAAAAATAGTTTTTAAACGATCATTCCTGGGGCAACTATATGGTATAGTGGTACCATGATATAGTGGGACCAGTTTGCATAGATGCACACGGACATGGTTATATCGAATCGGCGGTTAACACTGATTAAGAGTGTATATTCTTTATGGGGATATCGAATGTCTTTTTCTGTGTGCTATGTCTTCAACGACAAAATTACTTTCTACAAGGATATTATTAAACACTTTTGATATTTTTATAAGAGCGGTTGCGACATTTAGCAAAATATTTTACATACCATATTTATATAAATAAATAAATAATAAATGGAAATAAATTTTGTTAAAATTTATTTATGTGTAAAGCTTTATTCAGGCCAACGCTTAAATAAATTTTGAGCAATACTTACGATCTAAGGAAACGGGCTTTCTCGATAAAAATAAGCTGTCTAAATGACCAAAGCAGCTCAAACAAAGTTTACAAAATGCAGATGTGCCTGAACACGTAACCAAATTTTAAAGTTCATCATTTCAATGGAACAGCTTATATGTTAATTACTGTTGCAGGCAATACATATGTAGGAACCACTATATCATATAGGTGCCAAAGGAAAGGTCGTTTTTAAATTAAGATATCTTGACCAATATGCTGCTTACGTTTAAGCAAAATATAATTACCATCGGGCTTTTGCATGATGTAGCTGGCATAGACAGGATCGGTAAAATTTTAAGATTCTATATGAAAAATATTTTTGGGCAAAGCTTGGCATTTAGGAGATCTACTATGTTTCAAACACATTAGACGAATATTGTCAACACAGACTACTATGTCATATAGTTCTATTGGTCGGTATCGGTTGAAAAGGAGCTATAAATTTAATATATCTTAGCTGAATCCAGGAATTATGTGCTTAACAATTCTCCTCACATAGTTGCATAGTCGTAAGCAATATGTCTTATTTAAAGTATTTTATATTAAACATAAAAGATTTGTGTGTTACATTGGTAAATTAAATAAATTTATCTGATATTGACTAACTATTTATTGGGAATACATATGACCTTATCTACTGAATTAATGTAATTAGTAGATCTTAAAGTAATTTTTAATAAGAATTAGGGCTAATAGTTATGAACATTGCAAAATGGAAATGCATTTTAGCTCTCACAATGTTCACACAAGCTTCAAATATAATGCATTAGTTTGGTTTTATTGGTAGTTAAATGAGAACAATACATGTTTGGAACTTGAATAGCACCATACAATATTTGCCTGTCAACAGTATTCCCATAACAATTTGAAGGCATTCAATCATTAATGCCGAAACATCTTTAATTGTGATGGCGAACTGAGCTGGCCAACTGGAAACGCTTGTCTTTGGCAGCGGCAGCCGTTTTCTAATTTCAAAATACAACTCAAGGCTTAAATGCAAGAAATTTAATAAACATTTCTAGTAGAATATATTTTCGGGCTCTTTGGTTCTCTGTTTGTCCGCAATTCAACCCAACCCCACAGCCCACACACAACCATTCAATCTCATGCCGAAACCAAGCCAACCCAATCCATGCCACATCCACACAAGACGGCCAAGGCTCAAGCAGACCTTTCAGCTACTCGTGCACAGAGACTTGACTAGGAGCTGCTGCTGCTGCTGGTGCTGCTCCTGCTTCTGCTTCTGCTGCTTTTGCTGCTCCTCTGCTGCTGTTTGTTGAATAACAAGGCGAGCAGGCGGCGCTTGGAAGGGAGAAGCACATTACAACAGCAACGGCAAAGGCAACGGCAATAGCAACAAGAACAACGCTGTACATTCTTAGCGTGTTAGACTTTTCACAACAACAAAAACAATAACAACAACAACCACAACAACAACAACAGCAACAACAGGATGGCATTTTCACATCGAAAGGAACGAAGCAAGCAAACGCTTTTTGCCCGATTCGTATTCGCCTGTTTGGATAGCTCTAGCTGCCTGACTTCAGCTTCTATCTGCGCATCTCTGTAATCATCATCAACACCACGAGTCAGCCAGGCAGCCATCCTGTCCTCGTGCGCAATATCCTTGTCGGAGACGTTCCTTTCAGCCCCAACAACAGCTTTTGCCATTTCGTCTCGCTGCCTCCAACCGCCCATTCAAACACACACATTTTCCATTTTCGTTTTCATTCTGGCCGAGAGACCAGGCCAGGCCAAGCCAAGCCAAGCCAAGCCAAAGCCAAGTCGACTGCCTGCCAAGGCTTGCCAGCTATCCTGACTGCCATGCTCGACTCGAGTCGAGTCGAGTCCTTGCTGCTTCATTATTTCAGCATGCTGCTCGATGCCTTTTCTATCTGATGGATACGTATACGTACCGTGTGCCCGTTGTCGATGTTGCTGTACATTGTTGTTGTCGTTGCTGCTGCTGCTGCTGCTGCTTCTGCTGTCGTTGTTGTTTTTGTTTTTGTTGTTGTCGTGAATTTGCAGCATTTTATCCTTCGCTCGAGCATGGAGGCAACGTTGAGGGTGTGTGTGAGTGTGTGCGTGTGTCTGTTTGTGCTGACAATAAAAGTTTCGTACATGTACACACAAACACATAGGCACACAGATACACAAACACATACATACACACACGCGCATGAAAGCTTAATGCTTTCAGTGTATATATATATGTGTGTGTTTACTATAGCTGTATGTATAGTCCATCGTATTTCAGAGCAAGTTTTTATACTCTATAGCCATGAAATGAATAAAGCAGCGATAGACGAATTGTCAACATGATTGCTCTATTCGACGATAACATATTGGGAAATGGGTAAAATCATAGATTATATTTTTTTAAATAATGGAACGATATTTTGATTTTTCCTAAAATACTATACTTGAGGCATTATTTTTAATCGATTTTTTATATCTGTATGCATTTACTTTTTTTTGGATTGAATATGGACTTACCATATGTAGCATAGAGAACTTTGAGTCCATTCTTCACTACTAATTCTTCAGGTATTTAATTGAGAATTAAATCTGAGTTTTCTTCTGAATGTTTTAAATGATTCTTTGGGCAAATATTAAAGTAAGATTAGCACATCATATTTAAATAGAATAACGCTTGATATCTTATCTTATTCCAAATCGATATTAGGGTAACTTCCAGCCTGCTATTTTCTGCACGTGTTTTTTGCTTTGTTGGTGCTCGTTGTGCCGATGCCGACAACGTTGCTGGCTGGCAGATCGTGTGGTGGGTGGCTGGGTGGTTGGGTGGTAACTGGCTTGGCTGGCAGACATTTGGGTTACACTTTGAGCTGGGGCGGTGGTGTCTGTGGGTCGCATAACGGTTACAGTGAAACTTTTGCCCTATTGTGACAAACAAACGACAACGGCGAGGACGAGGACGAACGAGCGGGTGGATGGGTGGCTGGCAGATTGGGTGGTTGCTGGCTGACAGGCGAACGGGCATGCGGACGAACGGGTGGCAGTGCGGCATTCACCCTAAACGAATGTAATCTGCACCCGCGCCCGCGCCCGCGCCCGCTACTTCGCGCACTCGTCCGCGTCTGCGTCCGCGTCCTGCTTCACATTGGGCTCGTTGAATAGCAAAGTGAGCGACCGACCGACTGACAGGGCAGCTCGGCCTGAAATGTGTGCCGTTTTAAAGGGTGTTCCATTGCTGCGGCTGAATAGTAAACAGCTCCACGTCGGCTTGAACACCCTTTATCTGCATGTCGCTTCCCTTAGATTTTTATGCATTGGGCCATGAGTTGAGGCTGCCTAACAGCCAGGACAGCCGGTAAAGAGCCCGACCCCCTCCCCCACCGGTTGAAACAAACTATTGTTGCTGTCGCTCTGCGAAAACTAAATGAATGAGATTTTAGCTTGTGGATGTGGGCATGTGTATGCCTGTCTCAGAGTGCGCCGGATTGCGAAACGTGGCTGCAGGCGCCAATGGCTAGAAACCGTTCCCAGCTGTTGGCTCAGGCTCTGTCTCTGGCTCTGGCTCAGGTTCTGGCTGAAGGATAACTGCGACAGCGACGGCGGCGCATTGGCTTTTTTGGGAAGTAGTTAGGCCTTGCCTGGATGGGGGCCTAATAGCTGACCCTATGCATACGACATCCGTCGGTATGCTCAAAATTAGCTGACAGCGTTGCTCCGTGCGCAATCGATAACTTTTTGCCCAATCGAAAAAATTCGCAAAGCCCAACAAAAAAGAGTGCAATATACATTCGCCACAAGTTCAGTTTTTGGGGGCGCATGACGCATTCGATTTCCAGGTTTTATCAGTTGTTTCTCGCTCGGCATTGCTCGAAAAAGCATATTTTTGTGCCGTTGCTGTTTGTTTTGATGACACACAACGACTGAAGCTGAAGCCGACGCGACTGGGAAGTGCCCAAAAGTTGTGCGCCGTTGACTTGGCACTGTTTCAACAGAAATCGAGGGGCCCCATTCAACCGCACAGCTAAATGGGACGCACGTACGCCTGCAGAGTATTCAATACTGTGGGAATATCATTCACTAAAACTGGGCTTACACTGTGTCCTATTTCCAGAGGCAATGGGCTTAAATGGGCTATAATAGCCATAGTAGCTTAGCTTTATATTGATTTTAAGATTACTTAGTTTAAGTACATTTTTTTAAATGAAATAATTGCTTTATTAGCATCGCATCATCATATATTTAGGATTTACTAAAACTTAGCTAGGAATTATAATTTATTTGTTTACTACGAACCAAACCACAATTCAAACCAGCTTTCCAAAAACATCCGAACCAAAATCTGAACCGAACCTCTATATAAAAACAAAGTGAAATAACTAGATCCCTATCCGCTGCATTTATTTAACTATTTCTGTTAGATTCAATCATTTGAATGGAGATCAAACTTAGCCAACAATAATAAAAGTACAAATTGAATTGTTTATTAATATTTTATGAAAATCACGAACAGATGAGTAGTTGGTTCGAACCATGGACCGAACAATCGAGAATTTTTTTCGGCTTGCGGCCCTGAAATTAAACATAAGCTAACATTAACTAACTAAATATAATTTTTACAAATACAGACAAATTTCTAAAAAACTAATTCAGCGTATACTTCAGTTAAATTATACGAGAATTCAAAATTATTTTAAGTGAAATTATACAAGTGATTTTAGTAAAAATTATAACGATACAATTTTGTAAGAAAGATATTAAAAGTTCTTAACATGTTCAAAAAATATGTCCTAAATATTCTTAAAGATAAGGGAATTTAACTTTTCTTATTATCTGGTGAATCTAGAATTACGATTAGGAAATAATCATCTATTATCTGTATAATGTAGCAGCCCATCCCTGTTATGTTGTGATCCCCACTCGCTTGCATGATCGCCAAATAGCCGTTCCTTTAGTTATCTTCTGGAAACTTTTAAGGTATCTGTATATATTATATTTGTACTTTACCCTTCATGTGCTCTAGATATATATTTTTACCCCAAGTATGCTAATTATTCCTGTACCACCCACCACTTAGTCATGTGGCCGACTAAGACTATGGCTCCCACTAATTTTGTACACACACATCGATCGAAGTTGCTGTTGGGTTTTCTTTTTTTTCATTTTGTCTTGGCTACGTTGCGCAAATGGCAACTGGTCGTCGTCAACGTCGCTGTTGTCGTTAGCCATGTGTTCGCCTGAGAACCAGAACCAACAAACCAGACGGCAGCAGACGGCACTAGCCGCAGCCACAGTGCTCGAGACAGAGCCCGTGCCCGAGCCCGAGCCCGAGCCCAAGCCCAAGCCCCAAGCCCAGAGTTTCAGAGCTGACGCTGTAAATGGGGAATGAAGCAAGGCAAAGACAGCGGCAACAAAATTCAAACTGCGGAGCCAGAGCTAAGAGCCCAGAGTTGATGTTGCTGCTTTTGTTGCTGTTGCTGCTGGTTCTGGATGGTGCTGGTGCTGGATGGTGCTGGTGCTGGTGCTGGTGCCAGTGTTGGGTCGGCACTAAAGCACATGAAGCAGCCGCCGCGTCGCAGCGCAAAATCGAATGAATAGGAACGGACCCAGAATCGACATTGTTGTTGTTGTTGCTTTTGTTGCCGTTGCCGTTGCCGACTTGCAGGTTCTGAGTCAGGGCTCCAGCACAGTGCGCGCCACTCTGTGGTATTTTACCATGTGCGACGCTTAGAACGAAGACGACAACCGAGGACGACTATCCGGGCTACGATGCGCTCAGACTTTGGGGGCCAGCTCTAGCAAATGTATTGTCACAGTGGTGTGGCATTTCCTTTATCGTACTGAAATGTGTTTGTGTGTGGGAGAGGGGCTGAGGGGAGCTTGGGGGCTGCAGAGAATATTTTAGGTCTCGCACTCTACTCCTGGACGCCAAACCGGCACTAGAGCTCCAGCAATTGGGATGCCGCCCACTCCTTGGCGTTCTCATCGTCGCCGTCGTTGCTGCTGTTGCTGTTTTTGTTGCTGTTGCTGTTGCTGTTGTCGTTGGGCTCGCTCGTTCGTCTTGACATTTGCGTTTTGCCCTGCCGCTTGGTAAGGTTGTTTGATTGGAGAGAATAGTGGTAAAGCAGATGAGCAAAGAACAAATGTTGAGTGCAGCAAGACCGGTTAGATATTGTATAAAATATAATTACTGAACTGTTATTCTGTACTGCTCTCCAGCAACAGACAGAGCATGACTTAAAATACATTCAAAATCTGGTAATACATATGGCCAAGGGTCAAAATAAAAAGAATTATGCACACTTATTAAAATAGTTAAAAATGAAAAAAAGAATCAACCAAAATGTTAACAAAATCATGGTCAAAAAATTGACTTGATAAACCTTTCAAATCTGTATCTTTAAAGCTTTAATTCAGGCATTTACTAAAGGCATTTCTAAGGAAGTTCTGGTCATTCGTTAATCCTGAACACTCACTGCGATTTTATCTTGCACCACTGTGCACCGCTTGAGCGAATATTCGTTTATTCTGATTACAAAAGTCGGGCATAGGAGGTAAGGCGGAGCGGGGGCCCAGGCACAAATTCCAGCTTTACTTCAACTTTAATGTTCGGTCACTGTCGCTGCTCCATTCTCTGTGTGTGCTCCGAGTTCGCACGATGACGACGACGACTCTGAATACGAATACGACAGCTCTAACTCTGAAAATATCCGCTCTTTCATTTTGTATACCCTTCCGAGGAGTCTATCCTATAAACTAATGATTATGCTTGCAACACAGATACTATTATAGTAATACAGCACTGTAAGAACAAATTTTTACTTAGTAACTGTCTTTCGAAAAGGATCTTTAAAAATTCGCTCCAAAAAGAAAAATGATTCTTATTGCAGTCTTGCTTACTGTTCCAAAAACAAATTTAAAATATATAATATATCCAACGCATGCACTGAAATAATTTCGGTATAAGGGAATATTTTATTAGTTTCCTAATGATATCTGCCTAACGACACTTGGAATCGAATCGTTGGAATTATCTTAAAAACTTTTAACTTTTGCCTTAAGACATCTACCATACAGAATACTCTACTGAAATTAGATTAGTATATCAACCAAATAAAACAGAGCAATATTTATGTTGGGTGCATTGGTAATATATATTTTGATTGCAGGTATAACCCGGTCTTGCCCGTTATGTTATAAAATCAATGTTCTCAAGAAGCTTTGAAAATGATTCTGAAACTGAACGAACGGTAGAACTTTGAAAATAAGTTTGATTCAAATTGGACACAAATTAAAATTCACCCAAAATATCTTTAAAATGCACTCTCCACCGAAAGAGTTTAGATTTTGTAAAAAATGTGAAACACATCTCAAATGATTTTTCATATAATTAGATCGTTGGCAATGAATTTGAGCGCGAAATGTCACTCACCAAATCGTTGACCCCCATTTACACCAAGAAGGGACGCATTTTTCAAAATGTGCGAAACACCCCTTAAATGAACTTGAATAAAGATCTTTTAAATTAAGTTTGATTTTTGCATACTTGCGGCTGGAATTTCCCGAAACCCCGCCTTAGAGTGCACCTTCATCACACAGGTAACTATAGTAAAAATGTCTGCTTTTCGTTGATTTCGGCTGTGTGTTGATCCCCTATCAGTCAGTCAGTCGGTCAATCAGAACAAACAGCTTTATATATAGAGATTATTGTTCGAGTCTAAAAGCTTATTAGTTTCAAATGATCTATGAACTGTTTTGAAATACGGTATGCTGTACGTATCATTAAGCTATTTGAAAGGATAGTTAAATCTTTTCGGATATATGTTGAAAAAATTGGGATGGATGTCATGCATGAAAAGTATATACATATATACAAATGCATGTATATAATAAAAGTAATAATGAACGTAATTATTCCGAGTAGGATAAGCTATCATTACATCTATATATAAATAAATATATAATCATTTAATATTTATATATACATACATATATATATGTATATATTTTATAATAACTACTTTAACCAGGATGAAGGGTATTTGGTATAAGCTTTTCTGGAAGCAGCTTGTGCCCTGTGCTGGTTGTTGGATAGTTGACTGGCTGCTTGGCGTGGCACTGGCACTGGTCGCAGTTGCAAGCATCGCCATCGTTGTTGCCTTCAACGTTTGCTGCTTATGCTGTCGTTGTTATTCTCGGTGCTGTTGTTGTTGTTGCTACTTTTATTATACATTTTTGCTGGCGCTGGTGTTCGTTCGTTGCTGGTTTTTTTTTTTCATCGTTGTCGTCGTTTTCGTCGGCGACTTGCCTGACGTTATAGCAGC
This sequence comes from Drosophila virilis, assembly GCF_030788295.1. Lineage (NCBI taxonomy): Eukaryota > Metazoa > Arthropoda > Insecta > Diptera > Drosophilidae > Drosophila > Drosophila virilis. Next base: position 19,604,723 of record NC_091544.1, on the reverse strand, counting down.
CAACGCCATCGCATGCTTCACCTTCGCCCCACCGCACACACATACACACACACACACACACACACACACACACTCAAACAGTCACACACTTTGTGTGGCTGCTTTCCTCTCTCCCACTGGGCCCGGTCCCCACTCGCGCTGCCATTCTGACGCTCTGCTCCCCTCACGCTTTGCTGCTGCCATGAAGTTTCTTGTTTTCTTTCGACGGTGCTGCTGCCGTCTTCGACGCTGCCGCCGCCTCTTTGCTTGTCGTAATTTTACTTGATTTTTTTTTTTTCATTTTTCTTTTTCTTTATTGTTGTTGTTGGTGATGGTGCTGCTGCTGCTGCTGCTGTTGCTGTTGCTGTTGCTGCTGCTGTTGTTGTTGTGTGCTGCTTTCTGTGCGCTCGTTGGCTGTTGGCTCGTTCGTTGTTCGTTGGCGTTTTTCATTTGCGTTGCTGTTGGGTATTTTTTTTGCTGCCGTTGCCATTGCTGCTGCTGCTGCTGCTGTTGTAGCTGTTGTTGCTGCTGCTGCTGCTGCTGCTGCTGCTGGCAGTGAGTTCGTTTCGAAATAAACTTTAATGCGAACATTCGTTTGGTTGAGTTTCAGTTTCTGTTTCTGTTGCTCTGTTAAATTTTGCAAAATGTGCGCAGTCAGCTTCAGATGCAGATGCAGGCATAAGTTTCTTTGATGTTTAATTCAATTTTCAGTTGTATTTCTGAGAGTTCTATTGGTTGCTTAACATTAACATGTAAAAGGGTTCTTTAAATGAAGCTTTTGTATAAGTCTGTTCTGCAATGTTGTTGGTCTGCCAAAGCAAGAAAGTGTGGCTTTAGTTTAAATGGGCTCCTCTGGGTAATGTTACCCAATTGCTGTAACAGCTGCGCGCGTTTTTCAAAAACCTTCGCGCAGGCGAAGGCGAAGCAATCGAAGCAGCCAACCAAGCAACGAACCAAGCCGCAGCAACAACAACATTCAAGCTGCCAGTTGCGAGTTGCCAGTTGCCAGTTGCCAGTTGGCGGAATGTTGCTGCTGCTGCTGCTGCTGCTGCTGTACATTAAGCTTAAGCTGCGTTGAGCTGAGTTTCACTATAAAATGAATATGAGTTTTTGTTGTTGCTGCTTTTGCTATTGCTGTTGGTTTGGCACGCAAACGCACAAACGAACCAACAGACGAAACGAAACGCAACGAAACGCTACGAAACGAACGAACGGACGTCCTCGAGAAGCCCAGCCAGCAGCAACCACTTCAGCAACGGCAGCACCAACCGGCAACCAGCAACCAGCCAGCTCCCTCTTCGAGCGCCGTGCCTCGCCGTTGGCTCTACAAACTGAAAATATACAAAAAGCAACAAAAACAACAGCAAAAGCAACGTCGACATTTGGGACGTTCGTTCGTTAGTATCGCAACAACGAACAGCCGGAGCCACAGCCACAGCCATAGCCATAGCCATAGCCATAGCCTCATGCACAGCAGATACAGATACGCAACCCACACATACACAAATATACAGACACGTATACGAATACACATACAAATGCCCAGCTACACGCGCGCGCTGGAAACAACGCCAGCAAACGACGGCAGTGGCAAGGCAAGGCATGGTGAGGCCGGGTAAGGCGGGGCGAAGCGAGGGGAGGCAAAGCGACAGAGCGACCGACCGACCGACCGACGAACCGACGACGACGACAGCACTAAAAAACGACAGCGTGAATAATGCCATAGATTGGGGCTTCACTGAGGATAGCTATGCGCTACATAATATGGGAAGAAATGGGAAAAACATTATATAATGAAAAGAGCACGGTTCTAGAAACGATATATTAACAGCATGATTGTCATGATATTCATACAGTTAATCATGGAAACTAATTCAATGGACTGAATATCCCATATACTTTAAAGAAATAAACAATTTTTCTCAACTTTATGGCAAATAGACAATGAGACGTTTGAGAACATATAAGATCTTTTTGAGCTCTAAATAGATTTAAGGACTGAGGGCTCTTAATTTGATATGTCCAATACGTAGCTTTGCATGTATTTATATTTTAAATGTAACTTGGACAACTTTCAAAGTAAAATTCAAAAAGGGTCTAAAACTGAAACCCTTCCCAGTTTGACATCCGTTGCAGTCGGCTGACGGCCATATTGTCTTTAACTGTCGTAGCACCCTACGAAATGGCTCTTGTGACTCACTATTGGAATAACTTCAAGACTCCGACTGGGCTGGGACTAGGGCTGGCCATATTCTTTGAGCACCAGCTCGGCACCGACTGCGACTCCGACAACGACAACGACAACGACTGCTTCGACTTCGACCTCGCCGCCTGCCCGCCCGCCGATGTCGGTTGGCTGTCGTCATCGCCTGAATTTGAATGCAAAGTCGTAGAGTTGTGGAGATGCTGTTGTTGTGTTTGTTGTTGTTGTTGTTGTTGTTGTTGGTTTGGTTGTTTTGGTCGTTGTTATTGCTCTTGCGGCTCTGAGCTGGCTAAGGCTGCTGTTGCAGTACAGCAAGAGAAACGAAAATATATTCAACGAACGATTTTATTCTTCCGTTTTGAATCAGGTTCACCGCAGCTGGACGCACCGCACCGCACCGCCGCCCTCTGCCGAGTGGAAATCAATGCCGACATCTTATGGGCCTTGACAGCTTATCAACTGTGCCAAAAACAAAATGGAGCTGCCCGATGGTGGCTCGTAAATGAGGCTTCGGCCATACCCGAAGACAATCGGCGATCGTACATCCTGTTCCGACTTGCGTTCGTTTTAGTGAATGCCATATTTAATTGAAAGTTGCGACAGGCCCTGAGCACTTGCTTTTTATTTATCAATTTTTGTACTTTAACTTTCCATAACTTTAACTTGCTTTATAATTAGGTCAAATTTAATGTTTCCACCACTGTTTTTGTGTAGATACACATTGCATCGCATTGGCTAATTATTAAACGAAGGATATTCTATGCATAAAAAATAACTATCTCTGATATGTGCAAAGGGCAATTCTTAAAACATAAAAGAGAATTGAATGGAATTTCAGATTGACAGTGTATATAGCACATATAATGTCGAGACTTTTCAAACAGATCTGCATGAATTTTATTTGGAGACAGCGAAATTAATATTTAATCAAGTTGTTATAAAACAAAATGTGCAAAAGCGCCCCTAGCGCCTGTTAATTGCACTTGGTTCAAATTCAGTGACAACCTGCTTTAGCTACCCAAAATAATCGGTTTCATACAACAACCAATAGAGCGCGCCCCAGTCACTCAACACTATTTTAGTATTCAAAAATTCCGCAGTAAAAGTTCTAGAGCAGTTAGCTTTTTCTGCCAACATTTGGTAGTTCCAAATGTATCCGATAGAGCATGTGGTCTTGTGTTAGAGTTTCTATTAGTACTGGATTATTCCCCATTCCCATTTTAAGCTGGCTAATCAGACAATTGTTTAGTTACCTAGGCTTACACCGCTGGCAAAAAAAAGAAGTAACGTATTTTAATTGCTCTTATACGGTACTTAAGTACATTAACGTAGATGATGGTTAAATCGTATGTGTGCTTTTGCTAGTATACCAACCCTGTAGTAGCTACATAACAGATTTAGTTGTTGATTAGCGAAATAAAAAATCAGCTTTATTTCTTGTGCTTATGCTTAGCAATTGCGTTTGTTTTAAAATATTTAAATTTTTAAATAAGTGCACACTTAACGGAAATGTTTAGAGGAAGTTAATAACTTATCGACTAGTCGATATGCTTTCAAAATTCACAACAGAGTGCGCCACAAGCATATGCCAATTAGGTTAAGTTGGCTGCGTTAGTCGTAAACAGCTGTTTAAGCAAATTAAAAATCGCGTTGCCGCTTTACAAAACACGCCGAGAACATGATGCAACAAAGTAAACGGATTGTAAGCTTTACGTTTTTACAACGACAAACAAAACATATATAATAGTATCAATCATTGCATTTGTAGCTTAAGCCAGTCTTAAATGGACTTTGGAATTTGCCGGCACGAGGTGCAACAAGCACGACCGCGGCGGCACCCGCCAAAATTGAAAAAAGTAAATAGTTACTTTTATATACATATTATTGTGCAATAACCAAATTAACATGTTTCAATTATGCATTTAAAACGCAGCTGTCAATACCGTGACCATACTGGGACGAGTGGGAGCCGATCCGCAGCTGCGCGGATCGCAGGAGCATCCGGTGGTCACATTCTCCGTGGCAACACACACCAACTACAAGTGAGTTGAAATTACCAAAAGATTGCAAAAGATCCATTTCATATGCGTTAATCGTTCAGATACGAGAACGGCGACTGGGCGCAACGCACCGACTGGCACCGAGTGGTTGTCTTCAAGCCCAATCTACGCGACACGGTGCTGGAGTACCTGAAGAAGGGTCAACGCACCATGGTCCAGGGAAAGATTACCTATGGCGAGATCACCGATCAGCAGGGCAATCAAAAGACAAGCACCAGCATTATAGCGGATGATGTGCTCTTCTTCCGCGACTCCAACTAACAACAAGCCAAACCTTAGCCTAAACTTAAGACTATTAAGAACACAGTTGAACATGCGTTGCATTTAAAAACCTACATACATACATATGTATCATATTCATTATGTTAAAAGTTATTTTTTGAAATACATTAAAATTATGCTGTAATCAGGCGTTTCATGCTGTCAGTTCATGCGTATATCATTGATAATATTTGCCATTTTGCAGGAGCACTTGGTGCTCAGGCTGCTTATATTTAGTTTTTTGGCCATTTGATCATAGCTTTTGGCCACATTGTCACTCAAGGATTGCAGATGATTCAGCTTTTTCTCCAGTGTATTGAGCGTCTTTAAATGATAGTCCATGATCTTGGTGATCTATGGGAATACATTAAATGTGATTTGATAGGTAGGCTCGCTTTGCTTTGCGTATTCTCACCACTTTAGGAGAGTCTAAACACTTCAGGGCCTCATTATTATATTGGTCGAGCTCTGCCCTTAGATTGTTACATTGTGCTGCCGAGCAATCCGCCGATAAAAGTAGCTTTAAGAAAAGCAGGTAGTTTCTAGGCATTAGACGAATTGCATCTGGTCCTTTGTCAAAATATATGGAAGATGCCTGGTACCGCGAAATGGATTTTTCCACATTGAGCAAATCAGCTTCGTTCTCCTGCAATTCCAGCTCCATTTGAAAAAGACAGTCCCTCATCGTTTTTATAAACTGATCGACGGAAATGAGCTGCAGACAGTTATTAGGCTGGTTATATCCTCGAAAAGGACTAAAGTTTTGGCTCTCACTTGTTTTGCATTCTCCAAACAGCTCCGTTCCTGCTGGCGTATAAAGTTAATTTTTATATCGAACTCTTTTCCGATTTCCTTGACGTCTTCTAGTAACAGATTTGATAACATGTCCAAGTATAAAAAGGACATTGGGTCCGATATCGATGGTTCATGCATTGCAAATTAAAAAGTCGAAAACGTAAAATCTTAAATTTTAAAGACAGTATAATTTAGTAATAAAAAAATCCTTATGTAACACATATGTATGTATGTCGAACAGATCTTTAAAACATATTACAAATAGGCTACTGAGTCAACAATAGAAAGTTCAAAGCATATAGCTTATACGAACTTACACGTAGACGAACGTGTGTTTTCTACTAATTCTAATAGGATGATACTTTGATGATGATGATGATACTTTTTCTTAACATTAATTTGATCTATTTCTTGAAGATAACTTTCGCTTGCCAACAGAGTTTGAGATTGGTTGATCAAAAGGCTTTTGCAGATCAGTAGCAACCAGTAACCCAGTTGCGGGCAGGTATAATAACCGTATAATAAGTAAATGCGAAAGTCAAAGTTATTTTAGTCAATAACGTATTATAATACTTGGGTACAAGATGGTTTGCATATTGATCCTACATGTGTTTCCCGCACTGTACACAACCTAATCTGACGAGCCGTACGCTGTATAGAAACACACATGTGATGCTGATTTATAGGTATACTCTCTATTGATTCCTAAGCTTATCGATCGAGAATTATGTCAGCGAACTGAGGCAACAGCAACAACAATAGAAACAACAAATTCAGCAAATACTCAAACACCGCGATCCGATCCACTCTCCATTGCCAAGCTCTTCCATATGTGAGCGGGAGCGGTGCGTTATCGCTGTTTGTGTGAGAGTCTGTTTGTTTTCATATTATAGTTTGTGAGTGTTATTCAGTCACGACTCGAAACATTTCGCGTACTCAAAGCCCATTCAGTTCGCATTCAGCTTTTTGCCCGTTCGGCGGCGCTTGCCAATCTCCAGCGCAAATTGAACTGCTTGGAGTTTCAGTCCGATCCTCAAATCGGTTGTCTCAGTGCCATTGATAATCGGAGACAGAACTTTTGTTACATCAATTGTATAACACTGAGCAGAACGTGTACGGAAAATGCAAATTGTTATCACTTGAAAAGGTTACTTAATAAAATAAAGGTATTTGCACCTGGAACCAACTTGTTTTTAACGCGCCGCGCACAGCATTTAAGAAAATATGGCTGTGGATTATGTTTTGGAGGACCTTATGGGCAAATTGGGTGAGTGTTAATGTGTACACTGCAGCAGGTCAAACACTTATTGACCGTTACCAAGCGTGCCTGTTCTTATCAGCGGCTCTTATCAGACATGCTTGCGCTTATCACGCGGCCGGCAGATGCGGCATTTCCGTTTATCCAGGCAAGAACTGCATTAACTGAACGTTAGATTCAGTTATCCGACTGTCAGTTTTAATTATCGCCCGCTCTAGATATTGTTATCATTTTAATTTATATGAAGGGCTTGTCCCAATGGCCCATACATAACATTGTATAGTATAATCTTTTGCTTTCTTAATCTCCGTCGCCGGTCCGTTAAGTTTTGCCGCCAAAGTGTTCAAAAGCGCCGTTCTAGCTAACACAATTTTAATTGCTTCTTTTTTTTTTTAATTTAATAAATCTCAAGGTTGACGGACGTGTATGACGGGCTGACAGAGGTTGCTCGTTACAATTGGCATCGGGCACTCACACATGCGAATCGCGAGCTTCAATCTAGTTCGCCGATCGCTTGACATTTGCTAAGCCGTCTAGCCAAGTTACGAATTACATTTAGAAAAAGTATCTTTCGAAACGTACTCAATGCGAAACACAAACCGCAGCAGCATCACGCGGTTGCAGATGAGCTGCTTGTAAGACTTTAGGATGCGATTGCGGTGTATTCAGTTAATTCACACGTTTATAATTAAATGCGAGCAGCCGTAAGGCTATTAAAGATTTCGTTGTATGCTAAGTTTATCTATTGTAAGCCTATGCAAATGCAAAACAAATAGTTATTCCACTGAGCTGATTTTTTATAAATGCCCAGCCCCGCGCTCTAAATTACTTAATAGTTCTGTCTAATTGGTAATACAGCTCATTTGTGGAACTGCTTGGTTTTCTATTCCGTACGTAGCAAGACCCTCAAGCCATAAATATTATCTATTATGCAGCTGTCAAGTTCAGATTTCAATCAGTTTTATTCGTTTATTGCTGAACTTATTGGGTAATTTGACAGCGCAATGGCAAGCATATCGTAAACTGCATTTGTGCAAGCTTTTCAAATCACAATTTCTCAATTTGTAGGTATGAAAGGTTACACACGTTGGTAGTAAACAACTTTTCAAAACTCACACACATGGCTTGAACCCCAACCGGTAAGAGATTATGGACCGTATTTGCGTTTGCTTTTGCTTTTTCCGCGGAGTAACAACATTTAAAGGTATATGTTAATACATCTCTACTGTCTGTACATACGTATGCCAAGAGATTCGAAAGTCCGCAAACAGGTTTCGTCTCGATTTAATTTCTAATATTTGCATTTTATTTACATTTCCATTTTTGCTGATGTGCGTTTATTTCTGAGCGGTTTCTGTATTCAAGGTGATGTCTTAATTATTCGCAAACCCCAAGTACTCGAATGTTTCGTGACTTCAGAAGTTTTTTGTAGTTTTTCTTTTAACGCTGGCGTTAAAGACATGCCTCAAGACTGAATAAATAAATTAAACAATTACCAAAATTTGATGACCTTATCTTGTGGTGACAATTAAATATATATATATATATATATTTATATTAAGGGCATGCCGATAACAGCGCTTATCAAACTGGGGGCAAAGTTTTGTTTCGTTTTAAATAGGAAATGTATCCAATATCGAATTCCTGCTATAACCAAAGGTTGAATAATAGTCTATACCATTAAAATTTGCTATCTGCGGGGCACGCAGTTGCACTAATCTAATGAGATCATAATCAACATTTTAGGAACTTACATTTGAATTTATTGACATTTTACATCAAATGAAGCTTTCGTTGTCTGATTCTAAAAGAGCTGTATAAAGTTATATATGTTTTGGTTCATTATGGAACTTGCCTTGTTTTGTGACTGCTCGGAGGCTTAAATAAATTCTCAGCTTGCGACCGATTCTTTCTAAGGTGCTTAGGACCAAGTAATCTTATGCAATTTCTGGCATATATATATGCTTCGAATATGTACCCTGGATGTCGTCAAAGTCGAGACTTAATTTTATTAAAATGATGTCTCGAATTTAAATATATTCGAGTCTCTATGAATTCATAATGTAGGTACTGACCTAGTAGTTAGCCGTAATTTTGCAATTATGAAATAATAACGAACTCTTAAACATGTATACGAAAAACTAAAAAATCCATCACCGAACAATAACCACACACATCCGCCCACCGCAGTCATGACAGCAAAATTTGATCCACACGATTCTTTTGTGCAACATTTGGCTTTGTTCATTTTGTGGCTTACGGTTTTGCAATAAGTAAGCTAGTGTGTAATTAAAAACTATTTAATGCACATAGATTGCAAATATAAATTATAAGCCAATGCCAAACTAGCCGCAATGTTCCAAATGGCCCTCTATGTGCACTTGGGAAACTAGAAACCAATATGAATATTTGGTTTATAATGTAATTTTCATAATTTTAGCGAGTCGAATCCTCTTCAATAAAATGAAAAAGCAAATACTACGCCAGAGCGAAAGAGGATTGAATGTCAAAAAGCAGAAATGTGTCGTAATTATGGGCCAAATTATATATTTTAATTAATACATGACATGTTAATCTGACTGACGCATAGCCAAATAATTGGTCAGAATATCAAATATTTTATACAGTGGTACGTTGATTTGTAAGTAGCTTGAATTAAAGCACATTCAGAGATGCCAACATAAATCCAGCATAAGAACGTTTCAAAAATCATGATTGATAAGTTTTGTATTTGCCTAGTATTTACTTCGATTAACGCTTTAACGTTTTAATTAACCTCTTTTATCTATTTAACAGAGGTTCTCCGAGCTATAAAATATAACAGATATTCAATATACTCGATTTATGGTGGCAGTGTATCGCAAATACACGTTTTATGCCATGTCTGATTACTAAAACAAACAATTCGTGCGCTTTATTGTGCTCAAGGGCCATTTGGTACCAAACTGGGCCAATACTCTAGCATAATAAAGCCCATAAACAAGCCATAAACTGGTGCAGTATATGTTTATTTTAGGGACTGATTTTCTGATAATCCGTCAGTATTTCTGATGCTTTTTGTTTTCAATTTGATTATAGTCGCCCATCGATCGGTCGCCTGTTGTTCCGATTATGCATATACATAAGACGTAATTGGATTTAATTAAATATCGTCGGAATGTAGAATTGGTATTAATTAAAAACTACTGTTTCTGCGAGAGATCTGTGACATAATTTCACGCCCATTGTGTAATCAGCCAAGTAGTTTTTAAATTCTTAGACGATGGTATCACGTGTGGAAATACTCTGTCGCTGTTTGGTCTAGCAGCTGATGTTTGCCGCTTCAACGAGTTCAAATAAATCAATATTGCTATAGTTCTAGTTTGTACAGCAAATCAATTGTAATTGCCGATTGAACATTGGACCGTTCATGTGTCAAATATCTAGGCTATGTCCAAAGAAATTTACACAGTGCCTGCCCTCGAGCAGCCAGATCACAGCTCAGTCCATGCAATAGTATAACAGGCCCATGCATTTTGAGCTCCTCACGACGTCAATAGCTCATAGAAAACTAAAAGAGAATAAAAAACAAACAAAACCAAAACACAGTTGGCAAATAGTTTACCGCGCATTTGTATGCTTTTCAATTGAAATCGAATTGAATAAATTCCACTTGATTTAATTGCAACGTCTACGGAGTGACGACAATTCTGGCGGCACCGTTAAATGTGTTCAGTTCCGCCCATCAACGCGTATCTGATAACCCAATTTGGCAACTCAAAGAGCTCTGGTGCTTTTGGATAACTCGTTATGCCATACATGTGACATGTGAAAGTGGATAATGCAATAAGTTTAATTCCATCAAGAGTCTACATATAAATACATATATCGAGTTAAAATTTATTTTCAATCAGCTCGACTTGTTCGGATTCTTGATACGTTTAATTCAGGGAACTTCGTGAAATTCCCATAAATACTTACCGAAAACAATGTGGCATGACCAATTAGGCTTATCTGCTCCATTTAATATTGATTTGGATTAGTTCGAATGATTATGTAAAATAAATACAAGTTCTGACAATTTACGTTCTGATAAATTTCAAATTAAATTGTGATTTTAACTAATTTAGGCTATATACAACAATTTTCAAATGTTATTTTCAGCGGTATTAACAGACAATAATAAATTAATCCAAATACGACTTCCCCTTCTTATATTTAATTAAATTAGATAAATTGATTAGTTAATTTTTATCTTTCAGGTGAATTTGGTAAATATCAATTTGCCCAATTCTTTCTGCAAGTGCTGTCCGCTCTCACGGCGGGTATGCACATGCTCTCGCTGGTGACTGTTGCTGCTGTGCCCGAGCATCGCTGCTTTATTGCGGGTGTGGACAACAGCAGTCTTTCCCAGGTCTCAGAGACTTGGCATTCCCGCCCTATTATCGACGCTATTCCATTAACGGAAACCGGCGATCTGGAATCGTGCGTCATGTTCAATGCGAGCGCTGGGGACCACAGCCGGATACCTTGCGAGAAGTATGTGTATGATACGACATACTACAAGTCCTCCCGCACCATCGACTGGGACTTTGTCTGCGATCGTCGCTGGATGGGCGCCATAATTCAGACCGTGTTCATGTTGGGCACATTTACAGGAGCTGTGACATTGGGTGGCCTGGCCGATAAGGTCGGTCGCAAGACCGTATTCTGCTGGTCGGCGCTGCTGCAGCTGTTTATTGGTGTGGGCGTGGCCTTTATACCGGAATACTTCTCGGTCATGGTAGCTCGTTTTCTGCTAGGAATTGTGGGCTCTGCTGGTGCCTATATCTGTGGCTTTGTGCTGACCATGGAGCTTGTGGGTCCCAGCAAGCGCACAGTTTGCGGCATTACGTTTCAAGTGAGTACATTTTTTTTTTAATGGAATCTTTGCTAAGATCATAGATAATGAATTTCATGGGATTTGCAGGCTGTATTTGCTGGCGGCATAATGCTTGTGGCCGGCTGGGGTGCGCTGATCAAGGATCGTCAACTGTTGCAGGTGGTGTATGGCCTCCACGGTTGCCTGTTTCTGGCCCACTGGTGGCTGTTGGATGAGTCACCACGCTGGCTTTGGATGCAGGGACGCGCTGCGGAGGCTGTGGATATTGTAGCCAAGGGACTGCGCATCAACGGCTCTGGCATACCTTTAGACAAGGACTACTTTGTGCAGAAGGCCAAGCAACAGGCTGCCGTCGAGGAGAAGTCTAGTGCGGGCCTCAGCGACCTCTTCCGCACGCCCAATTTACGGATGAAGACGCTGAATGTGTGCCTCTGCTGGTTTGCCAACTCGATTGTTTACTATGGCCTGTCACTGAGCGCGGGCAAGCTTTATGGCAATCCCTATCTCATACTGTTTCTTATGGGTCTAGTGGAGTTTCCAAGTTATATCACAATTGTTTTTGTGTTGGATCGCCTGGGACGTCGCTCCATCACCTCCACTCTGATGCTCAGCGGCGGGCTCTGTTGCATTGTGGCCGCCTTTATAGCGCAGGGTACCACGCTCTCCACTAGCATTGTTATGTTGGGCAAATTGCTCATCGCTGGCTCCTTTGCTGTCATCTACAATTACTCGGCGGAGCTCTTTCCTACAGTGGTGCGCAATTCAGCCATGGGCTTGGGCTCTATGTGTGCCCGTTTTTCTGGTGCGCTAACACCCTTGATCACTCTGCTTGGGGATTCGTTCGATCCCAAAATTCCAGCTGTGCTTTTCGGTGTGGTCGCCCTTTTGTCGGGCTTCTGGGTCATGTTCCTGCCAGAGACAATGAACAAGCCCATGCCAGAGTCCATTGAGGATGGCGAGAACTTTGGCAAGGGCGACACCTGGTTCAGTCAATGTGCTGGTCCCAAACAGCGCCAGGACAGTACTTATCCCGACGATCCAGAACAAATGGTGCCGCTCAAAACTATTGAAACCAAATAATAATTGGCATTGTTTTTGTTTTTTTGTTTTTTGTTAAGCCTTCTCATAAAGCACACACGCCACACACCAACAAACACAGCAGCTGCTTTTGCAGTGTAATTTTAGTTAAGTTTTATCATGTTAATAAATTGACAAATCACCTTTAAAACGCTGCGGATCAAAGGCTTAATTCAAATTATATGATGCAATTGCAAAGTTGCAGTCTCTCACTCGTGTTTAAGACTTGTTTTTTTTTCCTACAAATTTAATGCTATTTCTTGGCTTTAAAGAGCTATGCTCGATAACGAAAGAAACTAATTTGAATGACTACTGGAGACTCGGTTGGTGGGAGGTCGCAATCTCTCTCACATGGTCTTATACTACGCTAACAATAATAAATACAGTAAATTAAAACAGACAGCTACGGTAGCAAAACATTGTTCGGCTAATACCTAAGTCGCTAGTATAAACAGTTTTAGCTTAAAAGTATGCTGTACGTCTTGCTAAAATCTTTGTAAGTGTGCATAGTTATGGGTTTAGTTGAAGGTTTTTTGCGGAATAAGGTCGCCGGTAAATAAATATTTCGCTCTAAAATAAATACACAGGAAATGATAATGTGAACAACAATGTCATTTAAGTTAATTTTTCTAAGAACTGCGAGAACTCTAAATACCATCCAGATGTGTAAGTTGAAGAAAATAGAAAAAATGAGGTACAGCTTGGTCAACTGTGCGACAATGACAAATAAGTTTTTTTACCAGATAAAATATATACAATTCCGGCATAAAAAAGCATTGAATCCTTTTAAATTTTCCAGATATATACAATGAGAATCAAGATAACACAGGCTGCTTTTTGTTTAAAATGGGTTTTTAATGATTTTTGATACAATTGAGAACATATTGAATTTAAATATATTTTCGTTTATTTACTCGTTTTTTAATTGTAGCTAATATGTATACATTTATACGTATTTCATTATCAGATTTAGCTATCTGAGTTCTCTCTGGCTTACAATTAGATCAACATTTACATATACACAGATATAACCGAATAGATACAAATATTCATATCTGGCTTTGGATTTAGGTTTCTTCGTTATCTTGAGAGCAAAGTTCTTGCAGCTACTCGCAAACATATAGAGTTGTTGTTTTTAATTTTTTGTGTTTTATGTTGTGTTTTAGCATGAAGGTACATTTAGATTTTGTGGATGGCCACGAGTAACGAGGACATTGCTGACATCGATACAAATAGAAACGAACACCAAGAGAGATAGAGGCAACGCGACTTCGTATGCAAACGACAAACACATCTAGAATTAATTGGAATTAACAGCTCCGCTTGGCTCACATTAAGATAAGCTAATGTTTGGTAAATGCTCGACGGCTACACACGAGACAAATCAAATGGGAAATGAAAACCAAGTCTTAAATCCGCTTCGAACGAGAGAGTACAAGTACTTAATTTAAAACATAGCTACGTGTAAATTAATCACAATCGAATTTTTTTTTTTAGAAATTATTTACAAAAAATACTCTCAGCCACCAGGCTGCTACACAGCTGTCTATGCATGCTGGCTGTGTGCCCATTCCCCATCTGGTTAAGCTATTCATTTCTGAGATCTCTCTTCTATATAGATGGTGCCTGGTGGGCCCTGGTGCTGGCTCTTCCACATGCCGCCAAACATTCCATTTTAAGCTCCAAGTTGGGCGCTTATGCGCGCTCCGGACATTTGGTTTGTACAATTGGCGCCTTTGGTTGTAGTGCTGTGCCTACGCCCCCTCCCTCGGGCACCATGGCGGTGTGCACAATAATTGCCGGCTGATCCTCGCTCTGTGGATGTAGCTCGTGCGATTCACCGGGTGTTAGACTGGCTAAGGCCGCGAGCAGATCGTGATTGACAAGCGGCTCACCCTCTTCACGTGGTTCCCAACCAGCTGGCGGCGAGGCGGGTGGAGAGATAAGGAACTGTTTCACCGGCGCCGGTGGCTGTAGATTCTTGTTGCTAACGGGTGTCACCGGTTGCGCAAAGTAACAGGTGATCACCGTCTTTTTGTTAAACTCGTACTGATGCAGCTTGATGCGTGCATTAGCTGCCGCAATGGCATTGTCATAGTTCACGCGGAGTCGGCGAAAGCTGCGCAGCCATTGGAAGGTGGCCGACTCGCTGAAGGTGCGGAACAGCTCCTCCATGGCATGCTTAAGATCAGGATTGGCAAACACCTCCGAATGTATGTTGGTCACAATGATGGATGTTGGCAAATCATCAAACGAATCAGCATCTACCTCTGGCTCCGTATCGGTATCCACATCGCCTTCTGGCGGCAACGTCGGATGTTGGCTGGGCAGCCCGTCGGCGGCATTTATAAAAATGTCCTGATCAGGTGAAAGTTTGTCTATGCTGCCGCCTTCACTGCTATTTTGGGTTGATTTCAATTTGCTGCTGTTGTTGTTGTTGTGATTGCTGCGTGGTTTCGTTGTCGTCGGTGTGAGATCGCCGGCATCCTCATCAACGTTCGCCGAGCTGGCGGCGTTGTTATTCGACTTGGCCGCGTCGGACATGGCTGGGCTGCAAAGAAAAAAGAGAGAGGATCTAGAATTAGATAAGTGCAGGTCCAAGTGAATAAAATTTAAGCCATAAAACATAAAAAACAAGTAAGAGGTTCTAGTCGGGAGCTCCCGACTAGGGGATACCCTGAACCCCCTTCTTCTAACATCAAATGCATATATATAATCTATTTTAGAAGCTATGTGTCAAGTTTGGGGACTCTAGATCTTATTATTTACCAAAATTGCCAAAAAAAAACAGAATATTGATATCGATTTTTATCGATTGCTTGGAAACGGAGTAAGTTATCGATTATCGGAAACAAACTCGATCTGCGCAGGCACTAGGAGCACCTACATCTAAATTTTCAAGTCTATAGCTCTTATATGTTCTGAGATCCTTGCGTTCATACATACGGACGGACGGACGGACAGACAGAAGGACATGGCTAGATCGACTCGGCTATGATGCTGATCAAGAATATATATACTTTATGAGGAGGGAGATGCTTCCTTCTGCCTGTTACATACATTTGGATTTTGCATATATATAATATACTCTTATAACCACTTTTAATGGGTTCAGGATATAAAAAAACAAAAAGTTACCTCACCAAAATTAAAACTACATTGCCCTTTAGCAATTGCAAGTTAAAAAAAAAACAGATCCTTTTAATAATCTCGTTAACAAGCACATTAGCAGTTGCCTACAACCCACATTGATGACGGCCCAAAAACTAAATGCAATTCATTGACGTAACAAAATTTCAAACGTAATTGCGGCCCGAAATATTTACGAGCTTGGCAAAGCCGAAAAAACTACAGACGTGTCTGCAAATATTGCGAGACGGTTTGTGAGTTTCGTTTAGAAAAGAGAAAAACAATGAGGAAGCCTGGGAAGAAGGGGTTTGAGGCGCTAACTTAAGTATCGGCACGTGAAGGCAATCAATAGGAACCGCCGCACCAGCGATTGGATTGGCTGGCTCAGCTTTGGTGACGCACTGTTGATTCACAACTGCTCTTGATTTTATTGCTATACTTGGCTTATATACCTTATATATGTGCTATACACAATATGAGTAAGCGGGGGCTCGGAGCCATTGGGTGGGAGTTGGGTGATTAATAGGATTGGCAAATTTTTGTGAATGAATGAAAATGAACAAAGCCGGCGCGACAACGTTTTGGCGTCAGGACAATGACGTCGTAGTAATCATCGTCGTTGACGCTTTTGAATTCGTCCTCGCTGCTGCCGATGTTATTATTATTGTTATTGTTGTTGTTGTTATTGTTGTTGTCGTTGTTAACAGCAGCACCTGTGACTAAGTTCAATTTGCCGACACGAGGCCAAAAACTTTTAGCCTGTTTTATTATGATGATTACTATTTTGGGCCAAGCATACTTTTACCTTTTAGATTAGCGCTCAATTGTATGCTATAAAAACGCTTCCTTCCTTTCAGACAGAGGGCCAAGGTCTATTTATATAGCTCTCGCACTATTGAGCAAATAGTTCAGCGAATATGCGTTGACTATATTTGGAATAATATATGCTTACGACACTTATAGTATGTATATTAAGACTGTTAAATGAATGTTATTTTATATTCTTTCTATAATAATTTCTTATCATGGATTTTAGCTGAATTCCGTTTTAACAACCATTATTATTATATCCTGAACCCATTAAAAATGGTTGTATTTGTGCAAAATTCAAATGTATGTAACAGGCAGAAGGAAGCATCTCCGACCACATAAAGTATATATGTTCTTGATCAGCATCAATAGCCGAGTCGATCTAGCCATGTCCGTCTGTCTGTCCGTCCGTCCGTCCGTATGTATGAACGCAACGATCTCAGAACATATAAGAGCTATAGATATATATATAGTACCTGCGCAGATCGTATTTGGTTCCGATAATCGATAACTTACTCCGTTTCCAAGCAATCGATAAAAATCGATATCGATATCCTGTTTTTTTGTCAATTTCGGTAAATAATAAGAGCTAGAGTCCCCAAACTTAATATATTGCTTCTACAATAGAATATATATATGCATTTGATGTTTGAAGAAGAGGTTTCAGGGTATCCCCTAGTCGGGAGCTCCCAGCTAGAACCTCTTACTTGTTTTCCTTTTAGACTCGGTTTAAATCTTAATTAATTACAGCCCAAATTGCGCAAAACCTACTGGCATTTAAATCATATAACAAATCTGAATCCTTTGAAAGCACAAAAGAAAATGTGTTCATTATGCTCTGTTCCCAATATCCGGTCTGTTAAATTATTATTTCCGAACCTTCCAAGTCATACTCTTTAATGTGGTCAGCATTTATTAAGGACAATACACAAAAGCATATGTTATAAAAACCTTTTAGGAAGAATTTTACTGCCAGGATTTTTAGTAGGAGTAAGTATATATGAAGAGCTTTACAGAGCTCTTATATTTCCTATGAATATATATATATATATATGTATTGATGGATATGTATAAATAGTTGAGTATCGCGGATAATTCCTAATTCTGCTTTAGCACTCAGAAGAGACACATTTAAGACGCACTTCCTATAAACCTATTAAAAACTTTCATTGATTGACTACCATCAATTCGAATCGGATAAATGTTTTGAAAATGCGCTGAAGGTTAGCAATTTAGTGGTTTTTTTTTCATTAAACTTAAATGCAATTACGAACGTGGGCGCTAGCCATCAATGGAGCTATTATACCAAATTGACATATTCCCTGGCTGCGGCGAAAGGCAACTGTCAAACGCAGACTTTAAAATGTGCTACGCGGGTCTCAAGTACGCTTTGTTTGCGCCTGCGGGTGCTCAACGGACTAATACCCTTGCTACAGGACAGGGCACGGCGCGACCGCCCGTCGTGAAAAGCTCTCCGGTTGTTTTTACGCTGTTTTTTGTTGTCACTTTCTGTTGGCCTAGCATTGCGCACAGATACAATGTACGATAGCGATAGATAGTACAATAAAAACAATGGCCAAATTCAACCAGGGGACCCAAATGACGACAACGACGCAGTAGACCTGAACGTGTCTACGAAAACGAGAACGAGGACTATGTCGATGGCGCTGGCGACTAGAACGAGTTGATCTATTTCTGGATGATTGATTTCCTTAAAAAAAAAACACACACACACAGATATACACTCACGTACACATCTGCTACTCGTCCGGAAGTTAAGCTCTGTAGTCGCATGACGTACGCGTTTTGTTAAGACCTTTCAGAAGGCCGTTCACTGAATGGGTGCTAGAAATACTTTTCAACTTACTATAGTCTGGAGGTAGCGTAATGGGAGCAAAGCAAAAACTGCAAGTAAGCGAGAAAAATGATGGGAGGACTGCTTGGTAAACGACCGGCTTGCATGCAAATTGTGTGGCTACTGCATGACGTCATCATTTGTTTGCATGCCAAACAGATGGCAATGTACTTTTATGAAAGACGCCATTAAAGCAAAATGAAGAAAGCCCGCTTTAAAATATATTTATATGCAAATGTATATATACAAGATATATATGAATGCAGACAAAGGAATGTCCAGTGCGGCTCAACATGATGATGAATTGCCTGGCGCTCGTTATCCTACGACCTTCACTCATTCATAATTGCTGTCATCACGTTATAAGAAGCCCCAAGCCCCAAGCCCCAAGCCCTATGGTGTGCCTAGTGGGCGTTCAGCAAGCAAATCTTGGCTCATCAGTTTGATGCAAAATTTGTAAGGCACACAAAGAGATAGAATTTCTATAATAAAAAGGTGGCTTATAGTCTAATAATAGACCAAAGAGAGTCTTTAGATTTTAAGGACATGCGGATAATACAGCTGCAGGTGAGTGTTGCAAACTTCACTCGGACTTGAGTAGCAGCAACATTTTTTTGCACAACTTCCAGGTATGACAATTTTATCTGAACAGTTCGTGTAACTGTTGCAAATCCTTAGAAGTTCAAAGAAGTCATTGAACAAACTTAATTGGATTTCCGTGCAAAATGCAATCGAGCCTTTGGTTCGCGCGTGTCTGGTAACAGTTAATCAAATAAAGTGCAACTGCAATTGAAACCGGGAATCTTCGTGTCCGCCTTCTCTGCCGCCACACTCCATCCGCCTGACCTTCAGGACAAAAATCAAATACAACTTGTTTCAATGTCAATGCGTGGTTTAATCTAATTTTATTTTACAGAGAAATTCGAAAAGGACTCTGCACACAGCATTCATTTATGTGTACCACACGTACTTGTATATTCACGCCACGCACAATTTTTTTACAATATGATGATACACACATGAGTTTGCTTTTGCGATTGATGCAGATACAGTTCGAAATTTAATTAAAAGTTCCTACCATCAGCCCGGCCAACAGTTTACACAACAGTTTACAGAGCAGGACCTCTGCACAGGCCAGGCGGCCCATGGTCATCGTCTTTTGCGGCTGCATATGTCAGTCCTATTCAAGATATAGAGTATTTCTCTCATGCAGCGCAAATGCAACGTTGTCAGCATATTTATGTCACACACACATACACACGCTCACAAACTTGCACACCTACACAGTAAATTGCCAACTGCTGCTGTGGTTGCTCACCTAACTAGTTTTGCTTGATGTGCAACAAAAGGTCAGCTTGTGTCCAGATTTGCGGTCTGTGCAAGGCACGTGGACAATTTGGTATTGCAAGTGAAAGCCTATTTATAACCTGCTGGAATATGCACATACCATACATACCTACAATTCACATGTCCACAAAATTATCTGCAAAAGTATGACACATTCTAAAAAGACCATCAAGGTAACAAGACTCAAGCGACCATCAGTTAATTTTACTTGGAATGCAAGAGGCATAACTACTGTTATTTTTATCATGCATAGGCAAAACTAAACATTTGTTAAAGGGCGATGGAGTATTCATGTTTTCCGATGCACCTACTAGCTTATGAATAGCTGCTGAGTTCGAAGTCAACTATCTGTAAAAGAAATTCATGAATTTTGGTCCATTGGACAATATTTTTGATTGCCTATTCATAACATCAACAGACGAATCCATATAGTTCCGCATGTGTGGAGACAACGAGAGAGCTAGGTTTTATGTTATATTATCGAAATTTTTGTTTTTTTTTTTTTTTATAATGTAACGTTCATGTTGGTTTATACATAATGAAATTTTGCTACAAAGAAGGGTAGCTTTAGCTAGACAAATTATGTAGAATCGGTAGCTTTAGCTAGACAAATTATGTAGACTGTCAAGCTTTAAATTAAGAAGCAAGCTACGCCCACTAATCGAGCTATTTCTATCTCCGGTTTAGCAGAGCCCACCTAAAAGTTGGCAACGCTTTTTATAACATTCTATATATAATTGTACATCAAGCTACGCGTACAGCCAGCCAGCTGGTTGCATGTTGGCGCTGTTGGCGGCTGCTCGTTTCGTAATTGTTTGCAAAGGTGAACCGCACACTCTGCCACACTACACTATGTACAGTATAGTATGTGTGTGTAGACACGGCGTATGGGCAATATTCATTATATACAATCTTGCCTCTGGGCGGAGTGGCATCTGCGGTTTCGTGTGGGCATGCCGCACGCAACAAATGGCACAGATTGCCAATGCCAATGTTATCAGTGGAATCGCTGCAACCTTTAAGTTAAATTAGCAAATGCAGTTTGTTAGCCGAATAACAACGCCAGAACAGTTCCCTTTTGATGTCAGTTCATTAACATATATTTTGTTTTTTTTTTTAAACACATTCGCAATTGGTTGGCTAATTAAACGTAATCCCCTAATCCATTTGACAGTTGTTCCCGCATCCCGTCAATTAACGCAATTTCACCCGCGTGTCCACCCATTAGTCAGACTCAGAGTTGAATTGTACCTATGTAACATATACACATATTTAAGCATACCTACACACACGAGGGCAGGCTGAAAATAAAATCGGTCTAGCCAAGAAAGGACTAATGTGGAGTATAGAAGTGAAAGCAATTTTGTAGCTTAGCTTGTATAATATTGCACTGACGAATACGACCTTGTTTGTTGTCAGCTGGGACCAATTGTTGCGCCTATGTCTTCAATCTATGGACATTTTGTGGATCAGACGGTTCTTATCAAAAATGTTGGTTCGAGCAAGCCTGAATTCAGAATGCCCTTAAGTACCGTCTAATTCATTGTGTTTTCCTCTCCATCCCGATTACTTTTCAGCCTGCCCTCGCACGAATGTAACTATGCTGCCCGCATGCGAGTCAATTGCGTGTGCACATGTGGGTGTTCGTGTAATAGAATCGCCTTTGCTGCATGAATTGTTGCGGCATTTTGACCTTTGGCATTGGCTCTGGGCTGCCAATGCTGCTACAAAGCTGCCTCAGCATCGCAACTTCGACTTCTGCTGGCTCAATGCCCTTGCCCGTCATGACAATGGCAACTTTAATAATTACCCGACACTTTCAGACAAACGCCGTTAATAAAATCATTTACACGTCGATAAGCAGCCAACCAAACTAATTTTGTACACATTCCGAGCAATCAAATCCCTCAAAACTAATTATTACTAATATAATAATGATAAAAATATATTTATAATTTGTTGCAATTATAAAATCAGCAATCAACAGGGGAAGTTTTTCAAGCAAAATATTTACATATAAATACCTATTTGGAAATTACAGTGAAATCCATAATACGTCGTGTAAAAATATATTTTAATATGAAAAACAATTTCGAAATGAAGCCAAGACAAGACGACCTGAATCTGTCGACACAGCAGCCGGTAAAAGGTGGAAAAAGGCAACGAGCGTGGGTCGGTAACTCAGGAGCAACTAATGCACTGAAAATGTGACATTTGATAGTTTTAAGAGCTTTTCCTGGTATTCCCATGAGCAGACTGGGTTTCATTTTCTCGGCGAATGAAGTCTACTGTGCTTCTTACCATTGTTGGTTTTGATAGCTACTGTAGGGTGGATACATAGAAAAATAACAAATTAGGATTTGCTGTCTGCTCGTACTGATAAGTAAAAGTCTAAAAAAAAGAATATCTTAAATTGATCTCGAGCATAAAGGGTTCTGACAAATAGAGTTCGTGGAATATAAACAAATTGTTAAAGGTCGTTAAGAAACATCCTGAAAGCTGCTAAAGTAAGAGCTGTAGATGATGGATAGTTGCGGTATATAAGCCAAAAACAACGAAGTTTCTCCTAATAAACGGTTCTGCAGAAACGCGTTATGAAACCCACGCAGATTTTCTTTAGATAACAATACTTTCGTTGTAAACTGCATCTTCAGTGGAAGGAGAAGCGTTAAACCCGATAATTAGTTGCAAGAAAGTCCATTCAGTTTGCTATGCTGTTGAATAATTAAATCGACATTTGCAAGGAAACGCTTATAAATTATCTAATAGCACTTAGGTTTTGAATAGTGTGACTGCGTTTATATCATCAAACATTTCTGTATAAAAGGAGACGCTTGTTGAGAAATTGAATTTTCATCTGAGTCAACGCTCAAGTCAGGCGCAAACTGTGGGGACACATTTGAATGATGGCCGGCTCCCCCACACTACCCCAACTAGCTACTAGCTATACTCACAAGTTTCGATGGTTATCGAACAACCTTGGGTCTTTTGACACATTTTCGCAGACAGGCCCTTTTGTTGCTGGCTGTCAGTACCAACTGGCGACATGTCAGAGCTGCCACAAAAATAGTTTCATCAACTTATGCAAAATGTGTCCAAATGAGATATGTGTTGACCAAAACAGAGCACGACGCGTACCGCAAGACGAATTATCAGTAAAAAATAACAAATAGTACTCATCAAAGTGCTGAAGATTGACAAGATTAACCGTTTATATAACATTTTATTTCATATTTTTCAAAAATTGTTCGAAGATGGTAACGATCCCAAAGTTGATTTTTCTTATTCAATATAAGATCTTAGGGATAAGTAATCTGAGATTTATATTATAGTAGTTCAATATAAAAAAGATTTTGTTAATGTTAGAACAATAGCGATAGTATTATTAAGTTGACAGAGCGACTGAGATATATTTAATTTTTTCGTAACAGAAATTTCTGTTTCAATTAACATTTCGAAAGAAAACTACTAGAGGTTATTAGAAATAAGTCGAATTATGTTTGAGATCGGTGATAAAACACATTTTTTTCTACTAAATCATAAATAATGGGCAAGGTGGTCGTCATTGCCCGGTGCTTATCATTGATAGCATGGCGCTGACGCACCAAATGAACCCGACTGCAGTTGTCGACAAGTTGTCCCCAGTTACCGACTACGCTGATAACAATTACTCGTTGTTATTATCGTTAATTGAGACGTACATACATAAAGGCATTGTATTGCTAGAATTTATGCCCTAACTAGGAATGCTTTAAGTCAAGGCATCCACAATGCCAATCAGTACGCTGATTCCATTGTGCTTAACGAGCAGTTCCACTCGCTGTGACGCCTGTTCAATTGCAATTCCGTCAGCCAGTCCTATTCTCAAAAATAACCCATTGACGAAATAGCCAGTGCCTGATTTGTCAATTACCAAGCGCAGGTGAAACAAGTGGGGAAGGCTCGATGCAGATGCCCATTACAGCTAAATTATAATCATCGATTTATATTGTTCTTTACATTAACTATAGATGTATATATTTCAACGGAATCTTTCTAAAGGTTATTTATGTCGGACATAAAAATTGATACTCGTAATAAACATGAGAATACACTTAGGAAAATGTTTAAAAACTGTATTGTATCGATTGTCGATTGATAACATTGAATGATCATACTTAATTAAAATACTAGTTTTTATATTTATGTAAGATTGTTCGCCGTTATATTTATATTATATATAGATAGCTTGATATTATATTAATGTTTATACTGTAACTCCCAACGATCAATAGTAATTGGCTACTAACAAATTTTAAATAATACTTATCTCAATGTAGTTTGGGATATTATTAGCTCAACTATATTATACCCGATTTCAGAGTTTAAGTTTACTGGGTATATAACAAAAAAAAAAAAACTTATTAAAACAAAAGCAAACGGAAAATATAAATAGTAAGCCAAAAAAATGGACAAATAGCAACCGATATAATAATAAAAACGATGAGTTGAATTTATTTTAAAACTCATCGTATTTTTTGCGTCAGCATCGACGCAAACTGAACAAACACTACGTATGTCTGATATTTATGTAGACGAATACTATAGACACACGGCCATTGGTCAACTCAATCAAAATACCAAAAAATGAATGAAGCATACTCATTTAATTTTGCCCTTATACCGTCCAATTGATGACCCAAGACACTGACTGATGACAGATTTTATCTATTCCTTTCGGAGTAAAAATATCATTAATGTGGCATAGTTAATGAATACATCGGCCGGGCGATTGAATCAATAAAAATGCACAAAAATATGTGATTTGCAGAGCGACAAAGTGATAAAAATGATTTAATTAATATAAGCGACTAACTATCTGCAAGGTCAACAAGGGAGTATCCAAAATGCAACATTATTGTTTTCAGTAATTTGCTTCTATGATATGGGTCGTGTATGCTGTGCAGTTAAATTTATAAATATTAGAAAGAACAAAATATCATCCACTTCAAGATATTTTGTCTTAAACAAATAAGATCATATTTTTTAATATACGTTTATATTCATAAGATTCTCAGTTGAAAACTAGGACAAATAGGAACTGCGTTGTCTGGAGACAAATTGGCGACCGTCAAAGGCTTCCACGTAGACACTGTCCCGTGGCCAGACAAAGGTCGCTATGGATGCCAAGGTCGAGCTTTACATGATATGCTGCTGTTGTGTGTGAGTGTGTCTGCTTGGAGGCAACGACTACGACAACACTCACAACAGACATGCACGCAGGGGCAGTACGAGGGTAAAGCAAGTGCGGCAACAAAATATAAAAACATTTGCACAAGGGCCGATTTTATTTGCATTTCAGAATTTATTGCTTTTGGCTTCTCTGCTTTCGGCTTCGTCTCAGCTATTTTCCATTTTGCGATTCTTGTGCTGCTAAGGGAATTTGTTTTTGCTTGGCAAAAAGTATGAAGTCTGAGCGCAACGCGTGCCCAAAGCAATTAAAATTTTCAAACAGCAGCAGCATCGGCAGCAAAACCAACAAGAACAACTACAAAAACAACAAATCTGTAGAAAAGGACGCAATAAAGGCAGCAATTGTGTTAGCTGCTGGGGTTACAGGCTGTCAGTCACGGTCACGACTGAGGGGATCCCTTTCTTAGTACGCACTTACGAAATGGACTCCACAGCTGATGGCCAGCAGATGACGAGGAAATTCAATAATGCAAATAAATGTTCACATGTATACATGTGCACAATGAACTAAAAACAATATATGGACGCATTTAATGAAAACTGTTACATACCCTGTATTATTGAACATGATTAACTAAGGGTCGAGCTCAACAATAATACGTTTAAAGTACATATTGAAATTATTGCGTACTAAGAGAATTCGAATGACTATTAAAGAGAATTATCTATGGAATATCTATAAATACATAAATCCTTGCGAGAGGTCTTAAGTTTTCTTTGACTTAACAACAAATTATAAAACCTAGTTGACGGACTCTCAATCTACCTATTAGGTTGGATACGTATGGATGAGTATAATTTAAGTAAATAAAGCTGTATTAAGTTAATATTAAGTATAGCCGAACATTAAAGACATTGCCTTTAATTTCATTTATACGTTGAATGAATAAAAATAAGCAAGCAAACGCGCAGTGTGTCATACCCTTTTTGAGCATTTGAATTGTGTAGGGTATTTAAAACGTATTCGCACCCACGCAAATACCAGCAACGGAAAAGTAGATGCATAGTAAGAGTGCGAAAACACGCACGCCGAAGTTTGGACACACTTGCCAAAATAAAAAAAAAACCAATCCCATGTACAAACATTTATTATAGCTTAAATTAAAAAAAAAAAAACATTAAAAACGGTTTACACTTTAAAATGAGATCTGACCAAAATATGCAATTTTTAAGGATATAATTATTTATTTACACATATGTATATATTATTTCCCAATTAAATAAATAAGAAGTTGCTATAATAGCAAACAACAAAAAATAAAACTTTTAATATTTGTATATCTAAAATATACTTAAACAAAAAACACATGTAGTGTATTCGGCGACTGCTGTAGGAAAATCGCTTACAAAAACGCGCAATTTATCAGGACAAATTTGCTGTGCCCTTCAAAATGTGCCACTGCGTATGGGACGCATTTGTTGCAAATACTATACGGAAGGGGAATGCTTGAATTTTAATTACATTGCAGCGTAAATGTTACGCGTATGCTGTCAATGTTTATAAACAAACGAGAGAAATTAGGGAGTGACCATATTAGCAGCAGCAGCAGCAGCACGGAAAACAACAACAAAATGCACACACATACACATTTATGTACATATACGTGTATGTATTTGGACGTAAAAAACTTGCATCTTTGGCTTCCACTTTACCTGCAGCATTTGCATTACATAAGCAATTTGTAAATGCAATGACAACTAAATTGGGATCAGCATTTTTAGTTTAAGAACCTATTTACTTACCGTTTACAAATTGTTTAAGAAAATTGACGCCGACAACGGCAAAATATTATTTTTTGGCTTCTGCTTGGCTACGTAAAAATTTTAGCACAACACTAACTGCGAGCTGTTATATTGCAAATATTAATAGCAATCAATCCGTAAATCCGTTCTGTATAATAGATGCTTAGCCTTTTGGCATTTGTTTAATATAAGTTCTCGGATTTTGCGCCAGTCGCGACCCGACACAACCGTTCACCACAAATTTTGCTTCAGCATTATTTTTGTCACGTTAAGTGTAGCCAGCCCACTGCCCGCAGCGCAAATATACTGACATTGGTTCGGAAATATGGTACTACTTTTCTAAAAATACTTAATATAATGCGAATTTTGTATGGCAGCACTGAAATTACACAGCTGATGTAGCGCAGCCAACTTCATGGCGTTAATTCTAGAGAAGAACGAAATTTGGATTTTAAAGTTACTCAAATAAGAATAAAATATATCATTTATTTTATCCTGCACTTTAAGTTTATTTCGGAATTAATGTATACGCGGCACATGTACATGTATGTGTATCAACGCAAACTTTGTTAAGCTGTTTGTGCAGTCAATGATATATTAAGTCTCTATAACAGTTACTTGGGCGCCTGCTACCAGCATCTGCTCATCTCTAGTTGTTGTTATTTGGTGGTGCGTTGAATTCATATTTGTTTTCGATTGTAGCATTTAAACAAACTAGAAAAGAAGACTAATAGACAAAAACATGGCTAATGTTGAGTCGATGATTGTGGAAGAGAAGACACAGATCAAGCAAATTGATCGCGAGAAGGTTTGTTTTAATACACAAAATGCCGGCAACAATATATACTGAGCTGCTTCCTCTTCTCGTTGTCATTTCAGACCTGTCCGCTGTTGCTGCGTGTGTTTTGCTCCACGGGTCGGCACCACTCTGTATCCGAGTATATGTACGGCAATGTTCCCACCAACGAGCTGCAGATCTACACCTGGCAAGATGCGACGCTGCATGAGCTTACCTCACTGGTGCGCGACGTAAATCCGGATACGCGCAAAAAGGGCACCTACTTTGACTTTGCGATTGTATTCCCCAATTATCGCAATAATCATTTTCAAATGCGCGAAATTGGTGTCACCTGCACTGGTCAGAAAGGCATCGACGATAACAAGACGCTGGCTCAGGCCAAGTTCAGCATTGGCGACTTTCTGGATATCTCCATAACGCCACCAAATCGCATGCCGCCCACACGACGTCAGCGCCCCTATTAAGTCAGCGGAACTTACAGGCTATTGATATAATTTTTCACTTTAAATAATAATAAAGTACAGACAGATTAGTAAAATTAAGGCGACGACTTAAGAGCTGTTGAACTTAAATTGCTAACTGGAGTTTGAGGGTGTGAGTGTGAGTGCTTAGTTTCTGTAGATACTGTTGGGACGCTTGGACTTCTTCTTCCCCAGCTGCGTCATGTCGATCTCCAAGCCGTTGGGCAACACGGCGCGATTCTCCTCGTAGTTAATGAAGCCGTTCTCCTGAAGCTCTTCCTCATTGTTGCGAGCATTGGGATCACATTTGATGCCCGTCTCATAGTTGTACTCACGTTTGTTGCCATCGGGATCAATGTAGCCATAGGTGCCCCTTGAGGAGACAAATTTTACATATCAATTTATAAGGATTAGGGTGTGCACTCACTTGGTTATGCAGTCGGTGCCGATGATCTCCTCCTTGAAGGAACCATCGTCGTTCTCATATCCCCAGGTTATGGTGCCGTCTTCGTTCTCATCGCGCCACTTGCGTATGGTCTGGGCGACTGGACGTTGGCGACGCTGCTGCTGCGTGTGTTGCTCATCCTGCAGTTGATTCTGATCGATGATGGGACGCGCCTGAATGGGCTTGGGCCTGGGACGTGCCACGGGCAGAGGCGCTGGTGGCTCTGGACGTACTGCAGCGGATGGTCTATTGCGGATAACGGCTACACGTTGCGGCTGTGGTGGTGCCGCAGCTGTGGGCGTTGGGCGAGCCAGATCGAAGCGCTGGGGGTTCTCAAACCGTCCAATGCCAAAGTCATTGAAGGACGGTCGGTTGATGGGCGTGGCAACTGCGGGACGCTCGGCAAAGCGTGGTGGCGCTGGCAGTATCGCTGTCGGCTGGCTGTCCTCGTGCTGGAGCAACTGATGAACCGGCGTGGCCGTCTCAATAGATTGCTGGCCGTTAAGGAAGGCGGCGGCCGCCTGCTGGAACTGGGACTGCTGTGCCTGGGCAAGCTGCTGCTCGCGCAGCAAACTGGGCAGGAATGCATCCGGTTGGTCGTCCTCAGCGGGCTCAGTGACGGGTCGTTCTTCCAGTGCAATACGCTGGGTGACCGCGGGCAAGATTGCCTGCTGTTGACGCAGCGGCGCTCCGGGACGACGCACGCGCAGCACCTGCTGCCGTTGCGGTATAGGCGCTGACACGGGCACTGCCCCAGGAATGTTGAGCCGTGGCGGATAGTTTTGGGCCTGTGCCAAGCCGATGACGACGACGCTGCACAACAGCTGCAAGTTGAGGGAGGAGGCATTAGGCATTAAGGCAGGGCTATAAATGGCATGGTCTCAATTATTTCATGGCGTGTTGCAACTGTTGCGGTTGCTTGGCCAAGTGTGGCATCGATCACGTGGACACACTTTCAATTAGCAGTGCGTACTTAATGTGCAGTTTGGACTGGACGGATCTTTTCTGAATTTGTGCTCCACCTGCGTTCCACAAAAGTAGCTTACGGCAAATGTAAATAATGTCCAACATTTGACTTTGTGCTTTTTGTGTACTTCTTAAGCTGCTGTCGCCATAAACAAACTGGTTTAAATTTATACGCCGCTTAACTATTACAACAACAATTTGTAATTGTAACGCTGTGGCTGCAATAGCAATAAATGTGGAATATAAAGCAAATCGCAGAAATTGCTCGCCCGCCTCGCTGGCGATCGATCATAACAGCTACCAGCAGCACCACCAACCACTGCCACCAACCACCGCCAACAACAACAGCAAATATCGACTGTTGAAAATCGGTTGATGTTGTTGTTGTTGTTGTTATTATTATCGCCGTTTCGGCCTGGATTGCGTAATTTGCATGCCTCAGCAGTTGGCGGCAGCCTAAAGTGGCACAGTCAAAAAAAGAAAAACCCAATTTGAGTTAGCTATGCGAATTTTTCCGTGGCATGTGGAAACCATTTGAGCTCAAGCACGCCGAGTTTCCGGTTCACAACAACTACAACATGATAAAAAGAAGTCAGTGTCTAGGACAAGTAGCCGCCAAGCCAATGGGCGGCTTCTACGAACTCGAATACTTTCCAAAATACAAGTCGTCGAATTTGAGTTTCAGCTCGAGTAACTTTTTAATTAGGTGCCGCGTTAAGAGATCAGTCACACAGGCTATGGTCAGCGCCCCAGGTTGGTCGAGCGGCAGCTGCGTCGCAGTTGGTTTCGTCGTGGTTCGATGGAGATATTTTTGTGCCACTCTTTTGGGCTGTGGGTCAACACATAGTTGCAGATATCGAGAGAGTTGGAGATATTCATTATCAGGTGTAACATAGGCTTTGGCATCTTTGGTATCTCCTTATAACATTCACGAATATTTTTTTAATTGATATTATTAAAAATGCATTATATACGGGCATTTAATTAAAAGGCATTCAAAAATATTCCTAAAACAATTGAGACTGTCGTTTATGTTGCTTAAAAACTGCATTTGACTTTGAACGAATCTAAAACCCAGCCGCTTATAGCCGGTTCGGCTTAGGTAAACTTGTTTGTGAACTGTGTAATGTACCTGAGTTGTTTTATTGAATGAAAACAAAGACACGGCTCAATATTTATGGAGTATTACTAATTTTGAATGATATAATGAAGTTCTAGGAAATATATTTAACTACAACTACTAACTTATCAAATCTCATTTATCGGTTGTCATTGTATTTGTTGGATACAAGAAAATATATATTTCTGGAATAGGAAAAAATATACGCATTCAATTTAAATCGTTTTTATCTGCTAATAAACCATTTGTATTTTTATATTTATGTAGTTGATTTTATAATCTTCGGTTAGTGCTTTGCCATTGTGCAATCCTTGCAACTCCCAATGACTTATTTAAAGAAATATACAAATATTTAGGCCATTGGCACACATGAATTTCAGCTATATGGAAGTGGTATGTCATGTAATTTTAAATAAAGGTAGAGCTATTTTATGTTTTGCTACTTAATTGCGCTGTGACTCAAGCTTATGCAAATTTTTATTATGCACTCACTCCACAAATATTTGTACATACATATAAATAAATAGTTTTAAGCTTGATTTGCATTGCTTTCTTGGCCGGTATTCCTCTTGGCTTAGTGCTGTGGGCATTCAAGCCAAGCATTTATAGTGACCGAACGACTCAACTACAGCTTGGCTGGCTGCCCAACTACCTGGTCAAGTGAACTATTTGGCCAGCCGTTAAAATATGATCGAAAATAAAAGAGAGACTGAAAACCGGGCATGCACGCTTTAGCAAACACTTGCAACAATGCGAGTAATTCATTGCTTGGGGAACTTGATTTCATTTAATTAGTTTTTATGGCTGCGCCTCGTGGTTCAAGGAAACCAAAAAAGCACAACATTTGTGTGTGCAGCCACTACTCAAGTTGTGCCAGGCCAAGCCCTAGCCAGCAAGCAGTCTCTCACGTGGGCGTAGTCTGCGATCTTATTGGAGTGCGTTGACTGGCACTGAGCTGAGGATGACTTTCTGGCTTGCCGATGATATCTCATTAGTAACAATAACTTGGCTAAGGACTCTTGGCCTTGGGCCAGTGTGTAACTTGACTGGCCATTGACCGAAAGGGATTGAAATCCGAAAACTCCAGGGCATTCAACAGAGATCTCATGCTCGCGTCCGTAACAGCTTCCAACCCGAATGTATTTCTTCTCGGTCTACCAACTGGAAATAGTTGTCAGTGCACTTTCAGAGCTCAGATATGTAACGCTTTATTTATGTTTAATACAAATACATATGCATGTAACTATGTGTGCACAGTGTACTCGTGCATTACGTAACACACTACGCCCAATTGCGTTATGGAGCGGCGTATCTGTAATACTTTTTTACTAGTGTTGGTGTATCTGCATCTGCACCAACTGATGTGTGTGTGTGTGTGTGTGTGTGCGTGCCGAGAATTTGCATTATATGGCAATGAGTGTGCAGCTAGCTTGGGTGCGTTTTTGGCATCCCAAGTAACTTGGTCAGTGGCTCGTGGAAGCCTAAGTGGAGTCGGGCCAAACAGCGGCAACGACCTTGAGACACATGCATAAGCCAGGCACAATAACATGCCGTGACCAATTTTCAGTTAATTCACACATAACTGCTCTTAAAATGCTCAACAAATTGCCGACACCTACTGCTCTGATTTTACTATTATTATTTATTTTTTATGAGAAAACTCATTAGAGCAAAGGCTGTGCAAAAATTTTGGACAAGCCCCACAAATCAAGCAATCAATCAATAACATTAAAATCCTATTAGAAATGGTTATTTATGGTTTTAGAAGGTTTTTGTATATTTTTTATGTTGCTGTGCTGATATATTTGCAATCTGGTAAGAATTCTTTTTATTTTTATTTTTTTAAACTATCAATTTAAAGCTGATGGAATGTGGTTTACTGTTTAATCGTATATAAACAATATATGGTTTTATATTTCTTGCATACAAAAAATTAAAACTTGGAAGAAAAGCAAAATATTATTAATTTTTAAACACCACCAGCTTTATAAATTTTGTATATGGGAAGAAAACTTTTTTTTATTATTAATCCTTAATTTTTTTTCTTTTCTCCAATAAGCAACTCCCATCTTTAAATTAATAAATATTTATTACTGTGCACTTTACCGCTGGCTCAGTAGCAAGTTTCAAAGATAATGCCAGGTACTTATGTTCAACAATATTGGCTTGCTTTTGAAATTGTTGGCACATTGCCAACAATCAATGGGGCGGAGGCTAAGCCGAAAAAATGCTCGTTAAGTTTGTGACCTAAGGGCTTGGTTAACCAATTTTTCAATTGAAATTCTTTGGTACACAGACAATTGTTAATGATTGAATCGCATATTTATGATATTGGCAATTTGAGTTGTTGTTTGGTTTTTATGCGATCGGCAACGAAATGTCAATTGGCCATATTTAATTGCTAACTGCATCGCATTGAGCTACAAGTACACTCATAGACTTTCTATTAAATGCAAATACACAACACAAATGTCTCAATCGGTGTTCAGAGATCGAGATCTTAAGCTGTGAACCAAACGACCTTGGCAGCTCTCATACGCATACGTGCCGGACAATTGTATTTATTATGCGCACTTTTGAGCGACTCTTATAAATTTGATATTTATATTAATATTTACGCTTGTGCTTGACACTTTTTGTGTTGATTGATCCTTGCAAAACTTACCGCAATTAGTTGCAGTTTCATTTTGTTGCTGTTGGTGGCTCCAATCGTTTGTGCAACACTTCCGCAAAACTCGAATTTTTATCACCCTAAATTCCAGTATAGATACTTTTAATTATTTTATTTTGCTAAGACCGCCGTGGTTAGGTTACTTTTGGCCAGCCGATAAACGTTGAAATGCTGGGCGCCCGAGCTCCGCAGTCGGTTTTATAGCCACGTCGCAGCTTTGCGTCTCTTTCATGCCCAGCACACACACCTGGAAATTTATGTGAGGCGTGTTATGGCTGCCATGTGAACGTTTAAACGTTTAATGCCGTTAACGCATCTTGAAATGAAAGTGAACGCGATGATTTTTGCAAATTTTATACGCTTTTCGGATATTGCCTGTGCTGAGAATTGTGTGTGGGATCTGGGAACGTGCTTCAATTTTTAAATTACTTTTACCGCGATTTTGAAAGCAAAAATACAGATAGATGGCAACGCTGTCAATAGAGCTAAAGCTAGTTTGTTGCACGAGCTTAAAGCTGCGTTTAAAAATGAAGTTGAGCTTTTAGGTACAACAGGGCGTATGCGTGCTACACCGTACAAAGCAAGAGGTTTATGCATTGGCTAAGTAGAGAGGAAGTAGCAGATGGACAGATATAGATATTTTTGACCAATTATAATATATATATTATGCTATTATATATTGACTAACAGATACACTGTACCTTTGCCACATATAACTATTCACAAATTTAACCAACTATTCGAACATAAGAATACACAGATATGGACAAGCGAAAGCACATACATAGCTAAGTTGACTGTTGATGTTGATCAATAATATATGTATATATTAATATATATATATATTTATATCTTAGAGTAAACAAACCTTATTATGATTGTTATAGATAATATAGAAGCAATTTAACGTTACGAATTTACAGAAATATAATCTATATTTAAAAAGTCTATAAAATTAATATTTTAAATTCAAATTAGATATAAAATGTAAATAAAAAACAAGGAATGCTCAACAAAGGCTGAGAAGAATGATTTTGTGTATGCCCATTGACCGATATTTCCAATATATCACAGATAGAATTTACATCAAATAAACATACAAAGAGATTAGCTATTCGACGTCTTTCATAAGAGTTAGCGCAACAGCGCCAATCAAGCCACAAACTCCCATGATATTAAGAGGTAGCAGAGCGTCATAACGTTCCTTGAAAATACAAATTTTTATTAGGTTGAGAACAGGTAGGTGAACCTCGATAGCTTACGAGCTGCCACAAGGACGGAACCAGTATGAGCCCAATGCCTGACGCCAAATTTCCCATTCCGACGCCAAAGTTACGCACAATAGTCGGATACTGCATAGCCGTGTAGGTTGGTATAATGGCATTATTCGCACCTATCAAACATTTTGCTGGAAGGTAAAATAAGTTATATGACAAGCTGCATACAGATTTATGTGTATCAGATTTATCGGATACCCACCAATAATGGCCAATGCAATGACGCCTGTCTGATTATTCTCGCCCTGGGGCACTAAATTGGTGGCCAGACAGCAAAGGCCCGGCAGCAGCATGTAGCCCAGAAGGCTGCGTCTAATGCCCGCTTTTAGTACTATGAAAATGCTGATACATATGGAAATGGTCTCCACGCTGCCGGCCACAGCGCTGTTGATGTATATATTTCCACCCAAATTGCTCAGATGCAGGGTCAGTCCGAAATAGATGATGATAAGGGTTAGCCAAATTATCAGGGTGAGGACTGTGGTGCGCCAGTACTTGCTGCCAAAGACAACAAACAGTGGATTCACATGCAGATCCATCTTGTGTGAATCCATTTGGGCCTTGCCCTCCTCAACGGGTGAGTTGACTGCATCTGTCTGGGATGGCTCTTTGGGCTGGGCAGCCATTGGGACGGCGGCCTCAAGCGTCTTTTGGTAGTTACTGGGCAGCGTAGTGCCATTCATCTTGGCCGCGCCTTCAAGCAGACGACCCAGCTCCTCGAGGCGACCCTGTGCCAAGAGCCAGCGTGGAGATTCCGGCAGCCAGTACCTGTTGAGGCAGAGAAAGGGAAAATAATAGAATCAATGTCATGCCTTTGGTATTTATTGCCTGACCACTGACACTTTGGAATTTTTCATTTTCATTCGATTCAAAGTCCGCGCAACACACAATGGCAGCTCAGCGAATGTGGCTAATCTGAAGGGTTTCCCATCAGATTCTGTGATAAACACTAAGGAATGTGTGGAACGTTGCCTGTTGCCTTGTCCGTTTGAAATCTAATTGATCCCACGCAACAAAATGCTGTCAACCGTTGGTCAGTGGTTGTCAGGAATTTGTTACACATTTCGTTTTCACTTTGATGTTTAATGCGAACGTGGAAAAAACAATAAAACGATTAGCTTAACTTTTTGTTTTTACTTGACGCACCAGAAGCGGCCTCAAGTCACATACTCGTAAATAATATAAAGACCTTAAGCTTGAGCCGACGAATGCAACAAATACAAATTACTAAACCAGAAAATAACACAAAACGTTCATTTGAGTGTATAGCTAACAATTTGTCTTACTCGTAATAATTAACCCAAGTTAATTTTAATATTTATGTATTAAAAATTACTTTCAACAGATGACATAATGGAAATAACTTAACTAGAATTACACATGTTAGCTCAGTAAATAAATATAAGGGGAATGGAATTTCTGAAATATGATATTCATATATTCTCATTTTGTTATCATAATGTTATTATTAGTGAGTTAAGTTGTTTAATTTAAGATATATTTATGTTTTTATACCCTGTATCGCAGTAAGGTAAAAATTATCCCTAAAACGGAAGACGAGGGTATCTGTGTTCTTGTCAAGCACTCTCATTAGATCACTCTTAGTAAGTCACTCTCAACATTTTTAATTTTCTATTCATTTTGTTGATATATTTTCATTTCTTCACCGGGTGGACAAAAATATGGAAGAGAATAATTAGCCAAGAGCTTGGAAACATTTCAGAATGATTGAATTGTTATCAAACTACCTTGTAAGGTTTTTTGGGGTTGGGGTCTTTATGTTCTTTATTTGTAATAGAAAAGATATCATTTTATCGCTAACGTTAAAATGGTTGGGAAAATAAAAATACTGCTCTTAACCTGAATAAGAATTTCACAGCACAACACGTTGCAAAAATTAAACAAATAAATTAAGCTTGTAAGCACGTTTAAAAGATTTGATTTAAGACCAAATCGTTTAATCTTACTAATTAAACATTTAACGATTGGGGAAAGTTGCAACTGATTTATGATTTAAAAACTTTTGTAATAAAACAATTGTTTTGTTTTTAATTAATCGGTGAAGTGTAAAGAAACAAATTGTGCAAATGAACTTGCAACCTAATCGATTTATGAAACCTTAAATACGAGTATGATAAACAGCAATATTTTATTGTAAGTATTCATTCAGCGGGTATTCAGTCATTAAATCATTGCTTTTACTTACCAAATGGACAACAAGGCCAGCCATGGCCAGGATATGACCAGCTGCAAAGTGCGCCAGTCTCGGATGAGATAGGCAATGCCAGATGATAGGACATACGAGATGGCGACTGGTAAAATGTTTAATATACCGATTATTGTGCGCCATTTGCCGGATACCAGCTCGACGACCAACACGAAGCTAACAACAGTCACGGTCATTGATGCGAATCCAATTATAACACGTAGCGACATGAACATGGCCACCGATGTTGAGAAGGCCAAAATTCCACCTGTGCCACAGCGGTATAGAAAGAGAGCGAGCCAAAAGATAGAGTGTTAGAGTGAGAAGGTAGGTTGGGAATGTCAGACAGAGGCAAATATGTTAAG
This sequence comes from Drosophila virilis, assembly GCF_030788295.1. Classification (NCBI taxonomy): domain Eukaryota; kingdom Metazoa; phylum Arthropoda; class Insecta; order Diptera; family Drosophilidae; genus Drosophila; species Drosophila virilis. The sequence continues at coordinate 19,567,803 of NC_091544.1, read as the reverse complement.
CCCTTTCCACATACACACACACTCACACACACAGGTCGCATATTGTGCAAGAGTTTCATTTAAATGACAATTAGAAAATAAACGTGGCTCAAACTGTCATGTCTGGCACCAGGACATGCAATTTTCCCCGTGATTGGCATGATTGCTCTATCAACTATTTATAGGACTTACCAAAAACAGTTTGTATGAACACAAAGCTCATCAATGTGTGTCGGCGGCCAAAACGGTCCGAGATCCAGCCCGAGAGGACTGCACCAGCTGCTGCGCCCATCAGAAAACACATTTCCACATAGTTGGTTATGTTGTTTCCACAAATCAGACCAAAGTCCTGCACTAGCGTTTTGGCGTTGCCATCAATATCAGAGAACTCAAATTGCTGACACTGTCTATAGCCCATATCGCTGCCATTGCTGGGCCAATTGATCAGCTGGCCATTCTCCAAGATCACCTGGCTGTAATCAATATCTCGCAAATGACAGCCATTGGAGCTCTGGCTGAGGTTACGCCATTCCGTGACGCCCAATTCGAGCAGATTTGTTGGTCGGGCACACCAAAAGTCCTTTGGAGCGGTCTGCAATATGAAATCAAATTCAATATTAACCACTCCAAGCTCATTTTGTAAATATAAATTCTGAACAATAAACAGCCTTAAGATTAACCAACTTTTATCTTCGTTTTGCTAAATCGGTTGTTTTTCTTAATTCACTGGATATCAAGCTGAAGCCAAATATAATTACCATCATATAACTCATTCAAAAAAGTACATGCTCGACTCGGAGATACTAAACAATGTTAGAGCGACGAACTGTGTCCCTCTCTACTCTTGTTTAAAAAACTTCTGCCTGATTTATTCGATAATTATGAAATGTGTTAAAAAATTCAATAGCAAAAAAATGTATTAACGATTAATGTAACTATCATATATCTTTACATATAGTCTTTAATATGGCAACGATTTTGGCATGGCTATACACATTTATTAAAAAAAATTTGAATCTTGTTTTAATTGCTATTTTCCTATTTCATTGTTAAAAAGCATTTTGAATGTTTGTATAAGGTGCTCATTAATTAAAAAAATATATTGTTACATTTTTACCTTATGGAAAAACAATAATTTTATAATAATAATTATTTGCCTTTTACACATAAATTGCGAACGGTACATTTAAGGTCGTCGGCAATTTATATAACGGAATTTATTGTAACAATTTAAAACCTTAATTAAAGTATTTAAGCCAATTTGATACACTAACCAGTTTTTACCTAACATATAACGCACTATATGAATAAGTATAAATATCAAGGTCAAAAAGCATATTAATTTTAGAGTTGTGCTAAGCTCTTTTACTAAAAATCGCACAAGCTGAGGACATGTTCGATAAGACCGAGATTACTGTTGATAGGGGTAGATAAAACAATGTGATTTTATTTTAAATTAAATAAGAAATTATAAGATCTTAAACAACGTGTTAAAGCACAATTAAAATAAACAATATTATTTGTCATTTTTCCTTAGCAAAATGTTTTTAGACTGAAACATGATAAATATGTCAACACAATCACATTTTTATTGTCGAACGACTACAATTAAACTATGCCTGCTTCATATTTAGATTTTTTATTCACTGTACAAGTCGATAAGTTCTTGCTCTTTGTAATTAGCTAGTAGCAATTGGTGTTTATGGTGGCACTTGCAAACTGATTAATTATCGCTGCATGCATTTGTGTTTCGCATTGCTCAATGGCAAATTTTATGCGCCCATTCGCTGCGACCAGTAAGTAAAATGCAGGCCAATGACTTTGCGATTGAGTATTGAGCATGACTGTTACATCATACGGAAATTGGAAAACTTTCGGTTGTCAGGGTACGTGGCTACCTGGTTTCCCGGCCAGCGAGGCTGATTGACGAAGCCTTCAGTGCAAGCTGCTTAGCAGGCAGCCATCAATAACATAGCATAATGGAGAGGCAAAGGTTATTCACCGGGCTCGAGAGCCCGAACTCGATCTGCGGTGCATGGGGCGTATGCGCTATGCGTCCGGGCAGGCCTCAACAGGTTGATTCGACTGGTAACGTACGTGATACCATTAATTGTTGCTGTTGCTTTTGTGGTTTTGTGAGTGTGAGGAAATGGTTTCAAGTTCAAGTTGAAGTTCGCACTAAAACAACCACAACAGCAGCTACGCACGTAGAAAGTGAATTAGTCGTTTTAATGAGAGAACAAGTAAAAGTTAACGTTCTTCAAAACTGCCGACTAGTCTTGTTCCTTCATTAACGATATGTGGTCGTGTATATTATGTTTGTTGTTACGTTTGTTGTCCGTCTATGCCGTGCTCTCATGCCATAAACTATCCGTGTCCCGTATCTCATGTCCATTTGTCTGTGGTTTTGAGTGCTGCGGCACTTACTTGTCACGTTTCAGGCATTTGCATAAAGAACCGACGGTGGAATTTTATAGCGTGGGGTTAGCCGCATGATCACCACCAATCTGCAACCAGCGACCCACCCCACCTCAACCCACCGCTTCGCACACGAGGCTTCAGTTGCGCCGTTTAGATGAATGGGTTTGCAGATACATTTGCACGAGTTCAAATCGATTGTTGTCTGCATGTGTGTGTTTTTACATCATTTATTTTTGCACCTGATTGCAATTTAATGTAATGACGACATCGGGCACACTGGTCAGCAGTCGCACAATGCTTGATTTAAGTTTGAGCAGCTGTTTAAGCCATTGTTAAGAATACACAAATTATTAATAACCAATTAATATTCCATATTGCAGCAGACAATGTCGTTATTGTCAGTTCATTTAAAACTAGAGTGGAGTGTACAAGCTCTTTCGTTAAAGTATCCGATAGGCAGGTGATTTTATAGGAATGGGGATAAATTGATAGTTAAATTGAAAATTTAAAATTCTGGGTTCTTAATATTATTGTATTATTGTTGTATAAATTAATTTTCTCTTAAGCAAAAATATAATATTTTTATAATATTTGGGCACTAGAATTAGAATACTCGCATTTTAAAGTGGTTAAATTCTATTAAATGGGAAATTTATATTTATATAGACGGATACTCCCAGGAAATCCCCAATACAGCATCTAAACCTGCTTCTTTAATATATTGGATAACATATTATTATTTCAAAATTAATTGCGCGGGGTCATTGTATGATAACTAAGCTATTGCAGCAGGTTTTAGTTATACGCCATACTACAGTTAGTTATTACTAAAAGTACATATTTCCCCCCAGTGTGCTTAGGTGGCAGACAGACCGGCCCAGAAATGTTTGCTTATTTTATTATTGTAGATAAATTAATATATTTAGACATTTTAGCGGCCGCTATTGGCCTGAGGCACGAGAGTAACCTTTCGAAGTTAACCTTGCTTGTTGCAACCTCTAGCCGCCACCTGATATAGATCAGTAGGAGTGGAAATTAATTGAAAACTCTTGGAGGCACAAAGAAGGCAAATCTGTTGAAGTGGGTTATATTTATTTCTATATAATCGCGTTTGAGAACCCAGCCAGCATTCAGTGATGTGGTCAAACTGGAACAAAATTGTTAAGATATTTGGGGATTCAACAAACGTGTTTGTGTATTAAGAGATGATAAAAAAATTAATTCTTACACAAGTATTGAAATGAGTTTTGTGCTATATTAAGATCGTATAAAGTCACTCAACCTGATCATCAGCAAAATAAATAACAATTGGGTAAAAGAGTGTCTTGAAACAACAATTAATTAACCACGTAACCACAAATATTGACACAATTTCTTCTTATCACAGGTATCACTTATCAGCATGCTTTTGGCGGAAAACAACATAAACAGAACCAAGTCATGATTTTTATGAGTCTATTGGCAGAACAACAATGTGGCTCATTTCAGTTAGAACTTTGTGGGGCTTGCTCATATGTCGCTGTTTAAGCGTTTCAAATGCAACCACGCCGACTGGCAATGCAATTTGGTAACTTATACAGCCACACTAAGGTCTTGCCTCTGGCGATCACTCACCTGAAACACATAGACGAATATGTGGAACGTACAAATGGCCTGGTGGATAGAAAGAATGGCACACCACATGCACTGCCAGCGGCTTGCCGAGCCCAACAGCCCTTGCAGTGTCTTCATTTGGAGTTGCTCCAACTGGTCGTCGCTGATGGGCGTGGCCAGCAGCATTGGCGACAATTCGCCCGTATTTGCTTCAACTGTTTGCATACTGAGCGTTCAATTTGAATTGGTTTTGAAAAAGTCAACCGACAGCGGCTTCTGACGCCAATCAACTGATTTAGAATGTTTGCGAAAATTAAGATTTCAGTTAATGAACGAACACATATGCAAAATTCGATTTTTGTGCGTATTTTATGATTTACATGTGTATTTTCTGAGAGTTTCGGCCATATAGCGGACCTCAAGCGCGCACTTTACTATTACAACTGAGTCGTTAGACAGGCAGGTGTTAAAAACGAAGTGGAAGTCACAGTTGCACAGGTGCGCCAACACACAAGATTTTCAAAGGGGCATTAAGATAAAGTTCAACAAGCCGGAATGACAATCGAAAGAGCTGCGCTTAACTGATCAGTAAAAGTTATGCATAAATTAACCCAGCTGAGTGTGGAATTTAGATCATTGATCTGAAAACCGTTGAGAGGAAAGAGAGAGAGAGAGAGAGAGAGAGAGAGGGGGAGAGAGAGAGAGAGAGAGAGAGAGAGGGGGAGAGAGAGAGAGAGTTGGAATTTTCAGCAGTCAATTCGTATTATTATTGTTCAAAGTCTTAAAAACCAAAATATTTTTCAGTAACATTCAGTAATATGTCTGTGCGGCCTCATAAAAATTTCGAATGGAAGCTGTGTTATCTTAGGCCTGACTCATATATTATACACGATGCTTTGATATGATTTCAGATGTGCACTTTAAAGGATAGGCAGGCTCAGGTAAATATATACGAACATACCCAAAATCACGCCGCTCCCAAAATTCCTTTAACATATAAGGTCACGTTGGGATAGTGTAATAAATCATTTAGAAGGGCGGGTGGTAACAGGACATTGTGCAAATGTGTACACTTTTTTTTTTTGCCCAACATAATTTCCGAGCCCGTTTTCTTATCGACAACTTCCACTGTTTCATTCGAAAAAAGTAAAAATTTTCTGAATTTGTAGAATAAACATACATATGTATATGTACTTGTAATATTTACTGCATGATTGCAAATTTTTAATTCTTGCATCATATGCAACCAATTATAATTTGGTCAAGCTTGACTTATAATTGGTAGTTAGATAACCATATTACTATATAATATGCTGTTACATAAGAATGGCCCATTGATATGGGGTTGTAATCATGCAATTATCGACTGGTAAATAGCCATACTAAGGTATCTCTTAAGTTCTTGACTTCTTGATGCTGCAATTTTCTTTCTTATTTAGTATGCCATATGATAAACCGTCTGTGTCAAGGTACTCTGTGGTTTTTTTTTGTTTTTTTGGTTACCCTCCCAATTGCACATTAGCACGCTAGATGATTATCGTGATTAACATACGCTGAATCGAACAAACGAAGTGCTTGCAATTGACTAGCACGCAAGACAATCAAAGTATCTGACAGATACGCGCAGTGACAAATGATCGCAGATCTCAAATTCTGAGGCCCATTTTGTGCGTGTGGAATACGCTCCCAATGCAAATTGCTTGAAGGTCGCTCATGAGTGGGTTTCACGCGACATTGTTAATGCCTGAAATATTGGCAAATTAGTGATATATAAGAGGCTTTTGATTATTACTCGCACTCTCATTCAACACTTTTTGAATTCGACGAATTGTCGACGGAGCAAAAGCAACAATAGGAATAATGCCAAGTGCTGGCTGGCTTGTCAGTTAAAATCCTCAGGGCTTTCTTGTTATCACATTTTTTAAAGCAAGATTACCGACTGCGATATGTTGATTATATGGTGTGCTTATATTGTTTATTTACTCTATTAACAGTTTAACATATTGGAGTGACGAATGACAAACACTCCAGGCCTTACATTTTGATAGTATCTTAATAACACCAATTTGAATGTTTCTATAAATATAGCCCGGCCATTTGACCCACATGCATCTATTTTATATGAATTCGCGCTAATTTTTATGTAAATGTAAATCAGATAGATTTAATCATATATTATTAGATCATTAAATCGACAAATAAAGCAAACAAATCGACTTCCACCAATTGGTCGATTCAAATAAATCTTTCTCTCTTTATCACAAAACACAAATCACCCTATCAAGCAATTATTAAAACTGTGGCATGGCCAAATTGCGCTCGATCTGTTTTAGTTCACAAAACGCAACACAACACAACAAAAAAACAGTACAAAATTTGGATTTGAAAGTGCGACGCAATCAAGTGTGCAAATATTTGCCAATCCATAAGCTGAAACTCACCTGAAACACAAACATAAACAAATGAAATGTGGTGGGTATCTGGAACAAGCACAATAGAAATGTCCACATGAAGCTCCATTTACGATAATGACCCAAGAAATTTGATAAAACATCGCTATCCACGTCCTGGCTAAGATCCTTGACGGTGCTAGGCGTGGATGCAGACATAGCCACGAGGCCAACCTTCTTCAGGTCATCCGAATGGCGACGAAAGTCCATGGCAATTACACTTATTTCCGGTGTGCCTGGCACTGGCTTTGTTTCGCGGTAGCCGCCATAAAGGTTCGAATCAAGGCTGCCCCGCGAGCTGCCGCCAGTGCAATCGAAATTCAGGGAACCGCGTCGCAGCACGCCACTCATATCGCAAAAGAGGAATATAAAACAAGAGCACAACAATTAAATGTAAAACACTTAGTAAAAATATGTGTCGCTTTTGTATTTATTTGCTGATCGATTGTATTGCTCCGAGTCGCGCGGTTGATTGTTTGCTTTGCTTTTGGCGACGATCTAAATCCGTTAAAAGTTCGGCGAAGCTATTATAAATGGCAAAAAGCTCGAAAGCTCTATGCAGCGGCGTTGCCAGCTGCAATAAGCATAAAAACTCAAACGCTAAACTTCGCCTAAGTCAACGACTTGAAAGTTGTCGTAGGTTGCGAAGCTTTCGCTGTAGCTTTGAGGCCTAGAGTTAAAAAGAGGTTGAGATATTCTATTCCACATATTTATTAATTATTTGTAAGCATATTTGTATTGACACTAATTGATTTACGTTGCTTTGTTAATTTTGATTTAAAACAATTTCATAAATACGCCATTGTTAACATTTATTTCCCAAGTTCCAGTTGCACATTGAGCATTTAACATGAGCTTTAAAACACGATTTAGATTGGGTGCACTTCCCCTAGATGGAATATTAAAGAGTTTTCATACATTCTTGCATTTTTATCAAGATTTGAACATAACTGGATAACACTTGCTATATCATAGTTTAACATTAAACATTCATCTTTCATATCTCATCTGCATATACGTATTTTTTTTTATGTATATTCTTGTACATATTCTTTATTCTCATCCTTAACATACATGGCGAATTTGTTTTTGAATTTTCTTTAATTTACAAATTGCGTATTTAAATAACCAGTGTTGGCACTAATAAGCATATCTATACAACATAAATTTATACTTAACTCGTAAGTACAATACAAATAAAACATAAAGAAAAATAAAAGCTTACAATTAAGAACATTATTATCATATATGTAAGTACAACAAGCATTTTGACGGTTTTTCATAAAGCAGCAATTTAGTAATCCTATTAATTTTTTGTTTATTTATTATATTTTTTTTTTACCTGCTTACACGCTTTTTGATCATGTAAACTAACTTGTTTTATTATTCTGAACTGGATACATTCATTTATTTAAATGCATTTTTGTGGGAAATGTTTGTAAATTATTGTTGATGACATTTCGTTACGACCAAATAACATGAACAGATTCTAATATGAGATGAGTTAAAACAACAAGCATTGGCTGCTCTCAATTGGTATGTATGTATGTGTTTATATACAGATACAAATACATATACATATATAGCTAATATGTATGTGTGCATAATTGACCGATATTTATTTTGTGTACATTTTATTCTAGTGATTAATTGACTACATTTACCAGAGATTACAGTTTTCACTTCAATTTAATAATTTTTTATGTTTATATTTTTTATAAAACATTTAGTAATAGACGGCAATAACAACGAGATTATGTATACGTTGACATATTGACAAGACATATCGACAAGAATTTTTGAGTTGTTTATATATATTGACTGTTGTGCATTGCACTGCTGATGGAGTAAATAATTTAGCAATACTACATACACTTTTTTTTTTTAATATTCATTTCTAGTTATTCGGTTGGCCTACCAAAATCTCACAAAAATTGTTTTGGGCAGAAGATAATGGCGATATTATCAAAGACTTAAAAGATTTCATAACAACTTTATTAATTAACTTTATATGTTATTCAAAGGCTTAAAAGTAGATACGAGAGTGAGAAAAGTTTAACTGTTGCGTAATTTGAGTAATTTGCTCATCATATTGCCTCTTGTACTATATTAATGTGAAATTTATTATCTTCGATGTTACCGAAGCTATTAACCTACTCCGAATTGTGACATTTTTAACAATATGTATTCTTCTGTACTTACCCTATTATAAGCTAAAAGCCATTGTTACTTTCTGAGTGCTTTTTTTTTGATTTTGTGTACTTATTTTTTTCAAATACTCGCTACTTGCTACGCGAATAAGGTCCTGCCTGACTTTTTAAATTATGGCATTTAATGGACATTCGATAAATTGCGCTATTTACTTGAGTTCCCGGTTGTAGGAAGGTGGCGGTGGCTGCGGCGGTGGATATGTCAAATCAGGGCTGGGCAACGATTATTGTTGGTATTGCTAGATTGTTAGTAGTTTTCTGGTAGCCTGTGTGCTCGTTTACATACTTTGGACCAGCCAAAATATTTCCTAGGTGACAGGGGGGAGTAGAGGGGGCAGGCAAATTATGACGGCGTCTCTATAATTTATTACACCTGTTTTGCTGCGTTCTGGCGTCTGGTTGCGGTTGATGCATTTTTTCGCACCGCCGTCTCCGGTAAGAAGAGCACCACGAAGCCACCAAAGATGCTCCAGGCGGTTAGCAGTGACATCAACAGGTGGCCCTCGATTTTGTTCTGTGCAATAGAGTAGTACAATATTATGAATATTATGAATGTGCTGTGTGAATTAGCTAATTTTCATTTCGTACCAAAAGCGATAAGTAGGGCGTTAATATTAGCGCCAATCCGGCAGCCACATTGCAGGCGCCCACGCCCACATTGCGTATGGCTGTTGGATATAGTTCCGCAGTATAAACGGGCATAATAGTGTTGCCGGCGCTGATCGTAAACTTGCCCATCATCAGGAATGTGATCTTCAGCCAGAGCATATCCTCGCGCCCCTCGGTGATCGCAGCACAGCAGCAAGCGACCCCGGCACAGAGCAAGGTGGCGCAGAAGAGCCACTTCTTGCCCACCTTGGTGATAATGTACATGGCCACCGCAATGGCAGGTATTTCGACTAGGCCAGCTAGCGCCTGCAAGAGAAGTCGAAAGATAGACAGATACATCACATGAGAAACATTGCTCCCGGATGTCGGCGGGCCACACTAAATCAAGGCGGCATCAAAGGTGCGCCATGCCATGTCAAAATAAATTATGCAATAAATTTCCTCCAAAAAATAAAAGAGACACGCTTTGGCCATTGTTTTGCTGGGAGTGATGCGCATATAGCTGGATTTATGCAAAATTAGCTAGTTAATCAATTTATATTAAGGCTAGTAAAATGTTAATATAACAAAAGAGCGAGTAGAAGCTATAAATCATAAAGTTATTATATCTACATCTATTCAGGATTCGGGATCTTTTCTTTATAATAAGATGAACAACAGTCTTAGCAATAAATCCTAAAGCTCCTGTAACTTATGCGTCTTCGTTTTTTTTTTTTTTTTAAGTAAATATTTAATAAACATAACATTAAACTTAATATCATAAGTTAGTTTTGCTTTTATTTTATATTATTTTATAGAGTATACGAAATAATAATTATTTTATTCCGCAAACAGCAGACAGATAAAAAAAAGTATAGTTTCAGTTAAAAAAAAAAACTTTTTCATGCAGCATTTGCCATTGGCATTTAGCCAAATTCCGCAAATGATTCTGTACAGCTGGTCAGGGGAAGAGCGGGGAAACCAACGGAGAAGCCGCGGCAGCATTTATTTAGAGCCCTTGTAGGCAACATCATAATTCGATACTAAAAACATTTGCCTGTCCTTTTGACCGAATGTCTGCCTTGGACATGGCGCATAGAAAGAATGACAGATCCAATTAACGGACAGATCTCGACTGGGCGGGCACTTAGCACTTGTTAAATGTTAAATGTTTACGCAGCGCACTTGTCACTCAAAGATTGAGACATGATGTTTGATGGAAACAAGTTAAATTAAGTTAGTTACAGAGGAAGTTTCCGGGATGGGGCAGATTTCTACTGCGCTCAAATTAAGTGAAATTGGCGGCGCCTCGACGCGTAAATACGCACTAAGTGCTAATGTAAATTGCTTACTTACCGAATTCAAGTAGACATTTCCACCGAACGAGCTCATATTCAAGATAATGCCGTAGTATACCAGGTTCATGGTAAACCAAATGCACAAAAAACAGATGGAGATGCGCCTCAAGTAGCTTGACCGAAACAAATACGTAAAGTCCTGCGAGCTGCTCTCCTGCGTGGGTGGCGTCAGCTGATAATCCGGGGGCAGCTGGCGTCCATTGAAAACGGCCGCCGCCTCAATGATGCGTCTGACTTCCTCAACGCGACCCTTGACCAGCAGCCAGCGCGGAGATTCCGGCACCACAAACCTGCAAAAAAGAGAGCACGACATAGTTTCAGTCTTTATCCCACAGTCATAAATAAGACACCTCCTCGTCTGGCCGGAGGCGTCTTATGTTTATAATTGGGACTCCCACGCGCGGTCGGTTCTTTATATGCCATTCATTGCTCAGCCGACTCAATGATCTATACACATGCATACAAAATATTTTGATGTATGTATATGTAAACACACATGATATTTTATTGGCAATTTACACTTTTCACGCACCACGAGGAGCGTCTTTATTTTGTTTACCTTTACGAGAACCTTTTGATCCAGCTGAAATATTTTGAATTTAATTGACCTTACCAGAGAAAACAGAGGAAAATGCCCGGAACACCAATGCACAGCTGCAGACGTTGATAGTCTTGCGTCAAATAGGCGAGCCCAGAGATAATCATATACGAGATTGGCAGTGGGAACAGATTGTACATGCCGGCTATGGTGCGCCACTTGCCATCCACATACTCGATGGCCAATATGAGGCCGGAGTAGGTGACCGAGACGGAGACGAGCCCCAATAGAGCACGCAACGTTAAATATAGCTCAAAGGAACTGCAGAAATACAGCCAAAGACCTGTCGGTGGGAGATATATAATATATATATGATTAAAGAATATCAATGAGAATCATCATGAATGAAACTTGATGCATATTATTTCATACTGATAAATGTAAAATAATATTCTTTTCAAAAAGATATAAAATATTCACATTTATCAAATCAAATCTCATGTGTTATATTTTGTAATTTATTTTTAAGACAATAAAATTAAAGTTACAATTTGAATGTATACTTTAAATTGTATTCGCTGCAATTTTGTAGTCTTCTAATAGACTGATTTTCATTGTCTATTTATTAAATATAAGGAATCGAAGCTATTAGAATCAGGGTGACACAGGGCTTAAGCCGATCTGGTTTTAGCCCAAAAGTATTCTGGCGAGTGAAGTATTCTGAAAACTATATATTTTTTTTAATTGTTTAATTTACAAATAAAAGCATTTGCTTGTATGCCAAAATCATATAAGCTTCCGTCGATTAAAAATAGTTCGCAACAGGTAAGTGCATAAAATTAAAAAAATAAAAAATATCGGACTTAGAAATTTCTCGACTATCTACAAAAGGGCACACAGCACGTTGCGAGGCTGTACGTGTCTAGTTGCCCCGTGCACATCCCTTAATAGTAATGTCCTTTTGTATGCAAGTTCCAATTACATTGAACGTGATTTAATCAACAAGGACAACAAGGCAGGCAAATGCAGCAGCAGCTGCGCCAGCAGCCACATCCACTGATGCATTGCCAACTCAACGATGACCCCGCCCACCAATGCCAAGTTCAAAGTCAAAAGGGGACACTGGCGGCATTTGTCAATGCCACTTCCGTGTATATGTGCATGGAGAGCTGGCAGTAAAGGTCACTGCAGCATGATAATTATATGACAACGCTGATGATGATGATGACTGGGGACGGGAATGAGGATGAGGACGCATTGTTAATGTTTGGTGCCCAGCAGAGCCCACTCACCGAATATGGTCTGCAGCACGGCCGATATGAAGAGCATTGTTTTGCGGCCAAATTTGTCAGAGAGATAGCCGGAAATGATGCCACCTGTTGCGACGCCTAATAGAAAGAACATCTCGGCCACGTTCTTTAAATGCTCCTTGTCGCACACCAGATCCCACTGTGAAGTCCAAGTGTTGCCGACATTGTCGTTCGTCGCGTACTCCCAGCTGTTGCAGGCAATCAGCTTCCCGTCGTCGGCAGTTGCTGCCGCAGCTGCTGCCGCCTGTTGCTGCAAGCCGCGATAAGCGCATTAGTTACCCATGGTTGGGTTTGGATTTAAATGAAATTTTATGCATGGCAACACCACGCTCCTTACCTCCATCTGTGCGGGTAACGTGTCGTTGCTCAGCTGGTTCCAATCTATGCCGGCGAGCACATGACAATTGTCTTGAGAGCCGCTCAGATTACGCCAAACATCGACAGGCAATTGCTGTAGATGTGATGGGCGCTGACACCAGAACTCCTTGTTGGCCGCCTGATAAACGGATGACGATATGTGAAAGGTGTTTGGCACCTGGAACAGCGACAGCAGCACCGTCATGACTAACTGCCATTTGCCATAGTGGCCCATCAAATCGCCGATCACATCGGTCTCATCCTCATCGTCAGCTGGCCCGGCGCCGGGCTCTGCCGCCGCCATCGGTGACTGTGTGGGCGTGGTTATGGGGGACGGTTTGCCGGCTGTGTCGTGCATGGCGCACAAAGGAACTGCAAGGTTGCAAAAAAATGTTATCAGTCGCAGTTGACATGACCTGTCCTTGAATATAATATAATGCTTTTTATAGGTAAAATAATTATTTAGTTAACAATCAAATCTCTAGGTGCAGATGTAAGTCATATCTAGCTACTTTAAGATTGAAAAAATAAAATGAAATAAAACAAGTGAAGTTCTTTATTTATACCCTGAAAGCATTGTAAGTAGGTAAAAGGGCGTATAGGATTTCTTTATTCATTTAATTAAATTTCATTCAGATACTCATCTACTCAGGAATATTATTATGTTAGCTCAGTCTATTAGTCTATTATATCTTAAGAAATTTCTTAACTCTTTTCTTTAGATACGCGATCTCTCAATATCAAGCCCGTCAAGATGCACGCATATGGCCATTATACTCAAAGGTAAAGAGCATTCAAATTAATTTTATTGCGCGTGTCAGGCGCACACAAAGGCGCAATTAGTTAAGTGGCCAGTTTCCAGTGGGCCAGTGGTGGTCATAAACCAAGTCAGCCTCTCAGAAACAGGCAAGCGGGCAGGCCAAAGTCAAAGCCAACTGCAGCCAAGTCAAGCAGCGAAGGCGACTCTATTTCATTTATTACGCGAATCCGCAACAGTTTCCCTTCAGTTTCCAAAGCTCACAACCTGCGTTCGATGGAATTCAATCACATCGTGGGCGATTAACCACATTTGGCCAAAGTCCGATCCAAGTTACCAGCAAAAGTTGTGTGCACCCAAATACAAAGTAAAAGAACAAGAATAATAGCTAAGATTTAATGTAATTGCGTTGGGTGGAGGCGGAGGCCTGGCTGGTTCTCGTCATGTTCGTGTCCTTTTTCTCAGTTGGCTAGTTCAGCAATTTGTATACCCTTGCAGAAGGTATTATAATTTTGCCGTGAACTGTGTAACGCCAAGAAGGAGATATCTCCGACTCTACTAAGTATATATATTCTTGATCAGTATCAATAGCCGAGTCGTCTGACCATCTTTCTGTTTCTAAGCGAAGGAGTGTCTCATTTTAAAAGCTATCGGAATGAAACTTTGTTGCACGCAGTAAAAATGTCGGAGCCAGCTGGATCGGATATCAAGGTGTCTTAACTAAACTCTACATTTTTTTATTTTAAATATGTATACGCAAAATCCTATCGACAGCGGAAGACTATATCATATAGCTGCTATAGGAACGATCGGTCGAAAATGAAGTTGTTGTATAAAAACTTTTTTGTTTTTCAAAATATTTTAATTATAATTGATATTAACTATTTTCCCTGTGCTTTTTAGATAAGGCAATGCGTTATAGCATTATGAAATGGTTGGGTCTTCAAGGGCATTAAATCTTCGGCGTTCCGAAGATAGCTCTTCTTTCTCGTTTTTGTTCTTATTGCTAGCAGCCTTTCTTTCAATGCGGTCGGCGTCGCCTTTGTAGCGCATTGGCTTTGTTCGGGATTTGCCAGCTCAGCCAGTGACTGACTACTTCCACACAACCATAGGTAACAATATCAATGCCAACAAGTAAGTAATATTCTTCCCTCCTACAACTCAAGACGATACAAAGAAATAAAGTTTGACTTAAATCTCATTGAGCTGCTTTTCTCTTAGCTGCACTAAGCGGTTAATCCTTTGGCAACTTTATTCTTGTGCCTTATAATTAAATACTTTAGCACACGTCAAATGGAATCAATTTCGCTTTTCGACAATATCATTAATTATTTATGTGGGCGGGTTGTGGGCGTTATGATTTGAACGTAAAGAAACCAAATGCTCGCACATATAAATGAAATATACAATATAAGAATATGCTTATTAAAACAATTAGAATATCAGCCTTCTCTCTATATTTAATTATCAATCAAAATATTCGCATTGAAATATGTCGTGATTTTCTTGTTGGCCTATGATTGATTTATTGTTAAAGAACAGCCCAATTTCTATAAGAACCATCAAACCTTTAGACACATTTTAAGCTGCTCGACAAAGGGTAAGCAACATTAATTTAATAATGATGCCTGCTTGTGAAAAATTCATTTAGTTGCAGAACTATGAAGAGTTGATATATTTCATAAAAATGTGGCATAATTCATGCGTAAGTGCACATTACTTTTCCTGCTGCATTCAACTCGGCTTAAATTAGCATTTTGCATATTTGCTCAGCACAGCTTGTGCGGGAGTTTGTCTCTGTCGCTGTTATTCCATGTGTGGCCAGTGGCCGCTTGGCCGCAGTAAAATTCACGCCACACGCTGCAGGCCGCACGCCGCATGCCGCATGCCGCACGTGATAAGCAGTTAAGCGCAAATTTTCACGCACTTGTAAACACAATAAGCGAAGCGTACTCGCGAAAAGCCGCAAGCCAGGGCTGAATGCGGCGGATGGGCCAGAAGGAGGAGTGCCGGGCAACTGGGGATGCCAGCAAGGCGCTGGCAGGATAATTAATTATCAATTTCATAGACGCCATGCGTTGCAGCTGCAACATATGCGCGGCATCAACGCATCAACACACACGCACACACACCTTTACATAATAGTTGTCTGTACCTGCCGTGCACTGCCTTTTCGGGCAGGGAAGTCGCATGGGGATGCAACACAACAACAACAATGTTTGTTTGTTGGCATTGCCGTTGACATCGCAGTAAGCGCCCACGGGCAGCCAGTGCCTGAAGGTCGTCGCACGCAGCGGCCTGGCTAGTGTATAGGTTATATAGGTGTTGGGGGGCGGAGGGTAGGGGGCGTCACTTTGTGTGTCGGCGACTCAATCTCAATGCTATAAACTACGTCGTTGCCATTACAATTTTACCTTCAACTCATTCGCGCCAGGCGGGCACACATGGCGTATGCGCAATCTTATGGCACGCTGAAAATAACACTAATTGCATTTTGTTGCAGCTGTTGTCCAACTAAACGGAACAACCGACCAAGCAGCCCAATAGATCAACTAACCCAGTCCCACTTGCAGGGCAGCCCCCATTGGCACCAAACAATGCACATTCTTATGAAAAATAATATTCACAATAAAATCCAAAAACATGGTATTATTTAGAAGTGAGAGACATTGTCTTGTATTTTGGTCGGGTATATGCAACTTTGTTTTTGATAAGTTAATGCAACTTTCATAGTTATTAAACCTCAATATCAAAAGGGTATGCAGTTGCGTCAAAATTATTTAATTCATTGTAAATGTACTCTAGTCGAGAATGCAGACAGATAGAGATACTTCCTTAAGACTTTAACATTCATTTGCAATTCCACAATATACCCCAATTACCCATATTTAAACCGAACAGAGTATAAAAATAATATATTTTATTAATTGTATAAGAATGTTGACACTATAAACACAATTGCTGGTGCAACAGGCAGCATTCACTTAGTTGATTATTTTACTCTATTGCTTAAGCTGTTTAATATGCAGTTAAAGACAAAATGTTGATTTGTTATTGCCAATTAGAGACGTCTTTCTATATGTATTGAATTTAAATCTAAAGTGCAGGTCGTAAATATTTGAAACATTCCATACACTCCTCGCAAAAATATGCAGCTCTGGCGCTCTGACGCAGTTTGCATTAATCGGTCGATCTAGTTTTTGCTGCCAATTTGTTACTTGATTGCCCCCAAAGAGGTTGTTTACAAACTGGGCATACATTTTCGAATTCGAGCAGCTAGATCTCCCACTCATCGCACTTTAATTAACAAACGCTATGCGAATGCAGTTGCAATGGTCCATGCTCAATAGCTAATTACAATCACATAGTAAAATTAATCTATGCATATTGCAATCATAAAAATACATGCTTATGCATAAATATGCATCTATTTAACAGTCGCCGCCTCAAAGTCAAGTTCACTTGGTCGGGAGCGATATGATATCCGATACGGATGTGTTTGGGCGCGATCTTTTGACACGCTTCAACAACTGACGCCAGCGGCAGCTGCCTTTACTCATCGCTCATCGCTCGCTCAATTGAAAAAGATATACACGCTGCTCAAATAATGATTTGTTTCAATTGAAAAGTCAATGCCAGCACACAAAGCCCAGGTCCAAGCCGGCACCAACATCATCGTCTAGGTTTATTCATATGTATGATTAATTAAAAGTTGAAATAGCGCCCGGTTCAAATTAACTGGGTGCTGAGAAAGTTCCACAATAGGCAATTTCTTTGCTTAAATTTACATAGTTCAATTATGAGTTATATTTGTGTATTCAGCAAAGGAAATTCATTTCAACACAGTACATATATCATCTGTATAAGATTTGCGCAATTGCCTATTTGTAGATAAATATGGGGTTTCTCGCAATAACAAAATTCTTCACCAATCTTAATGATAATTATAACATTGTCACTATCAATTGTGTTAACTTTTTAAAAAGCGCTTTAAGCGATAAATATATTGGAATAATAATGTAGGAGTCGATAAAAAGGTTATACATTCAATTAATATAACATAGGATTATTCGATAGCTAATTAACTATTCGCAGCTAAGTCAGCTGAAAAATGTTTTTAATAAATTGATTATTTTAGTTAATAAAAGTTATATTGTTATACTTGAAGAGGAAACAAGTATTTTGTTGACAGACACCTTTCAAATGGTACAGTGGGTTGTTAAACATCTCTTTTAAATTTAATTTTGTAATATTGGTAAATTTTTTGATATACTTACAGGAATTTAAATATTTAGAAGAATAGAAAGTTTGTTTTTGGGCTTGGATTAATAAGCACCATACCACTGAACAAAGTCACTCCCCCAAATTTCGCAGAATTCGCCAAAAAGTCCTAGGGCGTTGACCTCGGCTTATCGAGCGGACTTAGCTTTATTTTCAACCTCGAATAACTAATTAGCTACAATTTTGTATTTGCATTGCTGCAACCAAAAGTGACAAAAACGAGTGTACATTTTATAAAAAAAAAAAAAAAAAACGAGAAATTATAAGCGCCACAATCAGCGTGAAATGTGCTAAATAATTTTATACAAAAGAAATCATTTAGCTTTGGGGATACACGCCGACAATTGCAGAGGTGGTGGTTGAAAGCAGGGGGTGAGTGGGTGTGGGAAGGGGGGAGGGGGTGTCGACTGACTGAGAGACTGAGAGATAGACAAGCTGTCGCTGTAATTAGCAGTCATGCATATAAAAGTGCATTCACTTTCATTCTATGACTATGAGATGTTGATGATAATGATGCTGATGATGATGATAATAATAATGATGATGATGAGGTTTGTGTTGATAATGATGTTAAGGGGAGGACGCTTAATGACGTTGGCAGGCAATTTGCACATTTATAGGATTTGTTTATATATATAATGCATTCTGTGGTTGCCGCTGCCTTTGCGGCTACCTCAACCCCCTCAGCCGGCAATGCACTCGCATTCGAATTGTAGAACGCTGCCAAGTGTGTAATAGTAATCGTAATCTAGACACAGCATCGTATATACGCCTATATAGTTAGTAGTTTAGTTAGCTCTTCGGCGTCGACAGCTTCCGCTGTTCGCTGTTTCACAGAGCGTCTAAGATGCCGACATTTAGCCGGATAACAGCCTATCTCTGGAACTGGCAGCGGTCGATCTGGGTTCTGGGCTGTCTGTCTGTGTGGCATGGCTCATCACTTGTCAGTCTTATTACAATAACGTCCACAAGCGTCGCGATGTGACAGCTCGGATAAGAAAACAATTTGATGATTAACATTCCAAAATGATTCGAAATGTTTGCTAGTGCGTTGCACGGCTACGGCTCGGTAGTCACAAGCGTAAATTATTTTTAAATTTTTCCATAGTTTACGTTATTTGCCAAATGCTTTATAGACATTATAAACGATTAACTTTTTAACTAACCGCATGTACGTGCTGCAGTGGTCTTTTCACGCCTTGCAATTAAAGATATTGATTTTGGCATTTGAACGCATAAATATGCAAAGCAGAAAGAGAAATAAAATGAATCAAACTGAACTGGAAGAAAAAACAAACATGCCCACCAGATTGTAGCAATAGTACATAATTTCAGCTAGCTATAAATTGCTAAAGATTTATGGCAAACTATTGCGACTAATCGTTCAGTAAATCAGGCCGTAAATGAGGCTATTTGTACAGCGCAAAATAAAAACTGCAAGTAATTTGGCGTTTAAATGAATCAGTTTCGAAAAATACCAAAGAGATTTTTCGCTAGGAAATCGAAAATCAAGTTTACATTCAACGTGATTTAGTTTTATTGCTTTAAACAATTCTAATCAAAGGCTATAGATGCCTGTAAATAAAATTAACTTCAAAGTTTGAGAAACACGCCTCGACTTTGGATAATAAAATGTTAGCTTTTATCTTCAAATCATTTGAGAATTTCATTCATTTGTATAATCAGTTGCTCAAATATTAATATTATATTAATATATTAAAACTTTAATTTATAACTATAAAGGTGCAATCAAGAGATCAAGAAAGAATAAATAATAAAAATACTTAATGTTTATAAACAAGTAAATTTAAAGATTGATTTAAGAGTTTATTTGAATTAATATGCAAACATGTAAATAAACATGTAAATAAGTAAATTTTCATTTAACTTTGAGGTTGAAAAATTTAATTATATATTTAAATTATAAATTGTTAGTATTTTAAGTTATTAAGTTAAAACGAAATACGATAGTTGTTGGCCCATTCTAATCAAATATTGAGAAGGATTCCGCACAAGCCGAGCGATCTTCGAGCGATAACCCACATACACCGCTGGGTCGTCTATATGTAGATAAGGCCAACTACCAAATTACTTAAGCTAAATTTGAAACTTTGCTGTCCTGCTGTGGCTGCTTTATGGGGTAAATATTTCTTGGAAGGACTCATTTTCATTGATAGTCACAAATTGAAATCAGCTTAACAATTTCGTCAATAGCACTCATAAAATTAGTACGAAACGTTTACAATGCCGAATGATTGAAAAGAAGAAGCAGAAGGCACCCACACACACGCACTCAAAAATCAAATGAAAGCAAATCAATTGTAAGGCATTTACAAAGATTTACATATTCGTAGAAATAATGAGGTGGGCGTGTGCAACCTTTTGGCAGTAAATGCCAAATGTGTTGATATATTATGCAAATGTTTCCTTTGTGGATCTTCCACCTGCTCGAAGCTTGTATATCTTTTATTTTGCACAAATTTAATTTAGCACAATAGCAACAAACCGGGGAAAAAGAAGCTATCCGAGAGTACATTGCAATATTGGCAGATCCGTTATGTCCGCAGCTCGCACTAGTTGGCTGCCATTGTCGTGCCACATTGAAGGGTCCTTACAGACTTTTTGCCTGTTTGCCTGTTTGCCTGTTTGCCTGGCTGCTTGCCTGTCGGTCGCTTCATGATTTTCGTATTTGTTGTAAGCAAACCAACAGATACGCCCGTGCCCGTGCCTGTGCCTGGCTAGAATTTATACATCTTCATTTTCTTTTTTATGTGACTGGGCTAGCAAAATGTAGGTCATCTGTACCATGGGCATCCAGGGGTATCCACAAATCTCCTTATTTGCGCTTGGCGCGTTTTTTTTTTTTTTTAATATATGTATGAACGTCCATTGTTGTGAACATGAATTTGCAAATCTATTTCCATTTCTATTTATCTTAGTGTGTGTATGTTTTTCTTGTTGTTAATGCTTCCATGTGGCCAGCTGCCCTTGCAGCTGTTGTCTTCTTAATCGAATAGCAAATCGTTTGGCAATTTCAAATTTAGCCAGCTAAGCAGCGATAATCCGACAACATACAAATACAGACATACCCATGCCCCATCATGCTACATGCCCCTCGCCGCTTTCCACATTGTGAGTGCCTTTTGATTACAATTTCAATTTCAAAGTGCGCACTGATTTGCTACTTTTATGCGCTTCCAATCAGTCGACATCGAGGCACAGCTTCCGCCATTAGCATAACCCAACATGACTGGAGGCGACGGCAACCGGCGCCAGGTGATTGCCAGAAATGTTTGTGTCCCTGTTTGATTCATTTTCCCAGTCATTTTATTTTTTTTTTTTTTCATTTCTTTTTTGCATGCATTGTTAAGATTCCGATTCCAATTCCAATTGGCTGCATGCATAAAAGGTGGCACTCGGCATTTTTCAGTTGCCTTTGCCCTTTGTGGCGGACTTGTAAGCCTTTAATATTTGCTGACTAACAGACGGCATGTTAGTTACTGTAAATTTGCCTTAATCCTTCGTATTAGAAGTGGATATTAGGTAACATTTCTTTCTTGATTTCACATCGACAGTGGTAGGAATGTGACAAATAAGGAATATAATAGAATTTTTTATCTGACGTCTAAGAGAGCTGATTATACTTATAAATTAAATATCATATGACAAATATATACTTCTATCAGCTTTTTAAACAAAGATTGAACACTACTCAGTATAAAAAGGCGATATCGAACAAATATAATAATATATGGAATATAAAGAAGCGCGTCATTTGCAACATAAATAATAACCATAATATAATATAGTCAATTATGGACATGAAATTTATGTTTCTGATCAACTTTTTAATAAATTAGACTTTCATATTTTACCTTATAATTAATAAACATATTGCTAATTGTCATTATCCAAATTTTAAAACGTAGATCAAAAAAGATAATAGACAAGATATTAAGCTAGCTGTCTTAAAATGTTGTGACGTTTATTATGTTAGGCCTACCTATTTTATATAGATCACTTGACAATTAAAAGCATTTCCACAGTATAAAAAGATAATATCATACATTTTATTATTCTTTTGAGCACAAAATTGTCATTAAGAATAGCAATTTGAAAATAGCTCTTACTCCAATTATCATGCCGAAAAAGCCATATTTGTGGAATACTACTATTTTTCGCCTAACATCCTTATCTGAGTAATTAACCAAAAATAAATAATTTTGATATTTATGATCGTAAGCAACGAATGTCTATTTGTGCCCAATGTCATAATTAGGTTAAGATTGTAAACACAAAACTTGAAGGCATCTATTCTACTCTAGCGAATAAACAATATAGTTTGCAAGTGCCGTATAACAAGACATTTATGGACGAGTATAGAGTTAAGAGACTCACTCGTCCGCGCAAGTACACATAACATTTCTATTTTTTATTTTTATATATTTTTTCAAAATGTACATTGTATATATACATGCATAAACATATGTGAATGACTGTGGATACACAGTTCAGGCAGCTGTTCTGCAATCTGTCAAGATAAACTCATTGTTGTTGCTTGTTATCCTTATTGTAGTTCATGTTGTTATTGTTATTGTCGCTATTTACTCTAAAACATACACACCGACACACACACAAAGAGACATCATAAAATAGAAAAACAGACGGACAGACAAAACAGGCAAGTAAATAAACAAGGCAAAGCAAACACCGCTGAGGGCACATCCGCAGGTCATGCAAGCAGCAGGAGCAGCTCTAAGGATGGGGGCAGAGCACAGACACCAATGCCGTGTGTTGATGTTTTGGTTGTCAACATGGCGAGGTTGCCAGTGCCCGTAAAGAGCTTACCTTATGGATACAATACGAAGTTTTGCTGCTCCTAGACGTGGGCTAATCCTGATGGCGGGTTTTGCTGCACAATTGGCACCGCAAGGATGCTGCTGCTGTTGCCTACCCGCTTTCCTTACACCGCTTCCTGTTGCTGTTGTTTTGATGCCTTGGCGCGGAAGTCCGTTGTTTTTAAAAGTTTTAAAAGCGCACCAAACGGAAATTGACACATAAAACCAACGCTCCTCGTGTGTTTATTGTTATTATTGTTGTACAATGAGCCTCTGATGAGTTAATAGTTTATGACATTACGCATACGAAGCGTTGTGAGAGACAAAATTGTTTCTTGTGACTCTTTTTTAAATTGCGTGTTGCAGCCGCAATGCACTTGATTTGTAAATGCAGCTGTAATTTATAATTGCGGTTTAGTCAATGAATATTTGAGAGCAGGCGCGGGAGAATGAATTTCACATTTGTTACTCATACGCCGCGTGGTGTGACGGAACGAAATATTTGCGCGCGCTTCGCTTAAACGACAGCAAATTGCAATTTGGAAAACAAATGCGAGCGTTGCAATTTGCAATAATAAAAATCACAAAAGCAACAACAATAACAAGAAATTTAAGAAGAAAAAAATAAAAACAATTAGTTTCTGCCAGTAATAAAATTAATGATAGAACAACAAATAAAATATATTTACTGATGGCTCTTGACCAAGAAAGAAAATGATGAAATAAATGTCTGGTGATATTTTTATTGTCGCTGTTGTTGTGTGTGGGCTGTTCACACCGTCTAATATGCTCTATTTAGCAGCAAGTCTCGTCATAGTTTTCCAAACATTGGCGGGGTGCCTTCAGTATTTTGCTTATTATAAACAACTAAAACTTTAAGCATAAGCATTTATATATTGGCACATATTTGTACATATGTATATGTATAATTGTATATGCATAACAATGTTGTTGCCGCTCGCATTTGTTGTTGTCTTTGCTGCTGTTGTTTAATTTATTTATTTAATTTTATACTATGCGCACTCACGCACCCACAAATCGTTTTGTCTTTGGCTGCTCACACGAAAAACTCTTCCTGCTGTTGCTTCTTACAATTCTCTACGGCGATGGTGACAATGATGGCGACAATGTCGTCTCTGTCCGCTGCTGTTGTTCTTGTCGTTGTCGTTGTTGTTGCTGCTGTTGCTGCTGCTGATGCTGCTGCGGCACAAGTTCATACAACCACAACGAATGACCGAGAGCAACTGAGCGCTCGTGCGAATTGCGAAGAACATTTATAACTTTTGCTCCTGTACGCAACGACAGCGTACTGTGGTTTATGGCCCAGTTCTGCCAGTAAAAATCAAAAATTAATTTTTATTCAACCACGCTCTTTTTCTAGATTCCACTATTTAAATCACCAATGATTATTTATATTTTCTTATATTTAAATACCTAATACTTTTTAAAATCTCCACAACCAATTTCAAATTAGTTCATAAAAATCAGAATGTAACTATATATGTATTAAATACTTAGGCTAAGATTAAGTCCTAGATGATTTGCAATTGTGTCAGAGCAAAAATCACTCTGCCCCACTGTGCAACGCCAGCAGCGCTGATGCTAACGTTGATGCTGTCGATAGCGAAAGCGCCAATAGCTGTGGGGCCTGCCGTTGGGTTGCCGATGCTGCGCTAAGACCATTCTTTGGCAGTCGACGTCGACGACGACGTTCTATCAGCTGCTGCTGTTACTGCACCAGCTGCGGGTACTCTCTTCACTCGTGTTCTCTTGGGTTGCGCTCTCTTAGTTCGCCACGCTTGGCGCGAAAAACTGTTGCTGTTGTTACTTAATCGCCGGCATTGTTTTACTCAGCGTTCTCTATACACTACCGTTAAGTAACAGCGTGAATGCTAAAGCATGCTACTTAAAACGAAAATTATCTCAAGCAGGGAACTAATGGAGGGGGTATGGGTTAAAATCACCGAGCTCATATATAAATGTTTTATTGCCTTAGCCAAAGGCCATTATAGCCTCTTCTATGTAAACTATGTAAACATTTAAGCTTACAATAATATTAAAAACATTTGATGATCATCTACAGAAAGGGTATCCTACTGTCAACATTCAACGCTGGCATTTCCGCAATAACTCTTATTTGGAATTTTGTTCATAAGTGCCTTTGAGTAATGCCCATATCTATCTAGTAGCTGCAACTTGCTGCCCGCCCAGCCGATCTGGGCATTGATCAAGCAGTAGTCGCAGACATATAGTTATAGTTTATAATAGTCATGGCTATAGCTATAATTATAGTAACAGTCTATTTGCCATTAGCCGGCACGTGGCTAGCACCGATCGCTGAGCGACGACTGTCAGTGACAATTCGCTTGATAGATCACAAAAAAATGCTGACAATTTGTTGACATTTTTGTATTGTTATTTGTTTGGGGGTTTTTGTATTTTTTTTTTTCGGGTGGGTAATGCTGATGAGTATGATGATTGTTTAATGAGAATTCACTATGGGTGTTCGTTTTATTATTATTATGTCGACGGAAACACAGAAATATAAATACATAAATGTGATTAAACACATTGAATTTTATTCTATTTAGCTGAGTAATTGGTTCTATTTGTGTGCCAATAATATTTTTAACTAAAGTATAATAATTTTTGTAGATCACAGTTCTCTATCTAGAGTTTTTAATAAAGAGTTAAACAGGTATATTTAAATTTATATATAAAACTGTTTGTCCTGACTGACTGATTAATGATCAACGCCGGAAGAACAGAGAAGCTGAAATTTTCAGTGTAGTTTCCCTTTGTGGTGAAGGTGCATGTTAAGACGGAGTTTCGGAAAACTCCTCCCGCAAGTGTGGAAAATCGCGAAAAACTTTTGACGTTTGTGTGAAACTCTTTTGTTTACAATCCGATTGGCCTCAACCTCATTTTCAATGGTCTTTGAGGGGCTCAAATAATTGGTGGGTGACGTTTCGCGTTTAAAATCATATCCAAGGAAAATTATATATGAAAATTGTTTGAGACATGTTTTACACTTATTGCAGAATCCAAGCTTCCTCGGTGAAAAGTTCAAAGATTTGTTTTGATGAAGTTTTAAGTTTTTTTTTTTTAAATTCAACTATTGTAGGTGACCAGTGTACTCCATGTACTCTTTAGATAGGCAACATTCTAGCTATCTAACAATAAAAAACTTTGTATTGTATGCGCAACTTTAAAGCTTTTAAATATTTACATAAATAAAAACAGTCACAACTTTGTAAGAAGCGCTTTTTAAATTTTTTTTTTTTATTATTATTCATGAAACCAAAGAACAAATGGGAAACTTTGTTCAGCTGCTTAATTGTCGCTAATTGAGTAAAACATCAGCAAATGCGAAGAGTCAGTTGTGATAATTACGCGAGAGCCGGCTTAAAAGGTTGCCAAATGTTTATCGTATCTATAAAGCTGGTCAACAAAGGAAACCAGATACTAATTGATAATCCATATAGAAACAGTAATTGCAC
Organism: Drosophila virilis; assembly: GCF_030788295.1. Taxonomy (NCBI): domain Eukaryota; kingdom Metazoa; phylum Arthropoda; class Insecta; order Diptera; family Drosophilidae; genus Drosophila; species Drosophila virilis. Next base: position 19,541,623 of record NC_091544.1, on the reverse strand, counting down.
AATAAATTCGACTCGACAAGTCTATTAGATTCCCCTCGAATCAAAATATCTATTGATACGCTTATCTCTAAGCAAACATTAATCATACTCCATCCTGTTATGGGCACAGAAGCTCTTCCCACGGACATGCTTCCGCATTGGAAAGCTTATCAAAACAATCCAAATAATGTTGAGTGGGGCGTATGAGTAATATACACATGTGTTTTTAATTTGAAATATTTTACTCACCCCAAATTCAGAGTGCACAAAACAAAATCGCACATATATTCGGTTAAATATTTATAATTATTTGAAAGCTTGAAGTTGAGCGCGTTTGTAAAATTGCTCGCATGACATACAAAAAATAGCATGCGATAAAATTTGCCCCACGCTTATCGCTTTTGGCGCGCATTTATAAGCGTATAGAATATAATTTGATATTGTTGTTGCAAAGCAAAAAGAATTTGCATTTGTTTATTTATAATATGCTAGCACTTAAATAATTAATTTGTTGTTTTTGTTTATTTATCAATGAAAACGAAGGCGCAGCGGGAGACATTGATTAAGATTCTGCACAGAGCCGTTTCCATATCTATATACATACGCGTGTATGTATGTATGTGCATATTCTAATTAGATTTCTTGGCGCTACACGATTTTCATAAATTAAAGGCAAATATTTCGTATTCGCATTTGATTAGAACAAAGCGAACCGTTTGGCTAGCTGCGGAGCACAGTTAAGCTTCATAAGCGGGCTCGACTTGCAGTGTGCAAATGTCACTGATTTATGGCCAAGACCAGCACCAGTATGTGTGTATGTGTGTGTGCGTGTGTTTGGGTGTGTGTGTTTGGGTGTGTGCCAGTTTGTTTTGTTTGACCAACTTAACTGGTTTAATAGCCCGGTGCCTAGTAATGGCGAGTGTGTGGTACTTACTTTTTGCCTGCTCCTTCGACGACAGCAGCGGCAGCTCCAGCTCCAGTTCCAGTTCTAGTTCCATGTCAGCTGGGATGTCATGGGTTAAGCCAGTAGTACTTTGACGTTTTGGCATTGCTTGTTTGCTTTGTTCTTTGTTTTTGTATTGAAATCAACATGCATGGACATTAACTAATTATTATTATGCGCACAATGGCAATTCGAGCTTTGATTTCAGTTTTTACGACTTGGCGCCCCCGTCTTATCAACAGCTGGTATGCTTATCACCGGCAACACTTGACCATGCGACTTGCTTAGTACTACTACTACGAGTGGCTACTAGTTAGTTGCTCTAATAATACCCTATATACGCGACACTCGCTATCGGTAGCACTCTGTTAATAGTGGTTGGCTGTCAGTTAGGATTGCGCTCTGGCCCCACATATATCACGTTTCAATTATTAATACTGCATATTCCAAATTGGGCAAACGTGTTGGCATTTGTTCCGTTTTGGGATTTGCTTTATTAGCCTTTGCGAATGCGAATCGATTGGGGCGTTGCTTGTATATAGTTTATATATTTTATTTTCTGCTACGGTTTCAATTATTTTAGCTTTTCATTTGTTGACGCGTTTTGGTTTTTTTTTTCGCGCAACGTGCGAACTGTGCAACGGACAGCGGCCAACTGACTTACTAAACGCTGCTCTGGCCAGCCTTAAAGTCGCTTCACTTCACCTCAGCTCCCTCCAGCTCGGCTCACTTCAGTTCCGTTCCGTCTCTGGCCATTGAGCCCCACTGTGTCTGCGACTAAACTACGACAACAACTGAATTGGGTAGCCCCCAAAAACAACCAAAATATATAATGATAAATTCGCAGTGCTGCTGCCGGTTTTTGTCGTGTTTGTTTTGGTCTGATATTATAATTGCGAGTGGGCAACGGCAAGAGGTTTGGCATTGGCTTGCGAATCAGTTGGGATGGGATGGGATGGGTTGGTTTGGAATGGGTACTGTTGTGGGATTGGCGCGTTAAAATGTATTTACACATTCATTGAATGTATTTTAAGCGATTCTCATTTGCTTACCAGAAAAAAAAAACAAAGCACACTGTAAAACACGGGTATAAATTTAATTGACAGCTGAATAACATCGCCAGACGTCGAGTTGAACTGAAATAACCCCGAGGTTATTTTTTAACCAATATAATAATGATGGCATAATATACTTGCACATGTTTAATAAGTAGGTGCTAAGTACCTGTCTAAATAGCTGAAGATATGTCTTAGACACTATGAAAATTTGCGAACGGAAGGTGAGCAAGGTTGAATCTATGACCGCAACGACTTAATTATTTTGAGCTAAATGCTCATAAAGTCTTCTTTAATCAAGCCAAGTTGCCAAAAGTATATACTGTAGATAGATAAGTCATTTTTTATTATTAAAAACATAAGAAATAATGTCCTTGATTAGAAGGTTTCATATTCGTTTGGCAATATTCTCATTTCGTTATTTACTGCAAGTTAATACATTATTATTATTAAATTTTCTTATTTTAAATATAATCTTGGTTTAATTATTTATTTTATGTCAGACCAGAAGACTAACTAAGCCGTTTTTATGTTGTTGCAGTTTTTACAAATATTTAAATAAATATCTTTTTATAAAAAAATTATATATATTCCCTTGCTCTCGAAATAAATAAATGTATGCACAATTACGGTTATCGCTTTCCGATATTTTAAAAACTATTCTGATATCATATTATTATCAAGCGTGTTCCCGTTTTTTGCAATTATTTCCTTTGTATTGAGGGATTATACACACTATTACGTATATATATTTATTTGTATATTAACTCTGTGTTTACTTTTTATTAAAATCCACTAGATTAGATTTCGGTGAATCAAGAGAAATCAAATAAGCTCAGAAAGTTTGCCCCAAAAACGTAACCCCAAAAGCTCAATTAAGATGGGTTTCAAACCAAAAAGCACGGACAAAGCTTTCAGAATATCCTCAGTGGAATTTATCTCGCACCGGAGGCGCTGAATCTGTTTACTTTTCCCAGGATATTGCTCAACCGTAACCACATAATAGGGCAGAGATTTAGCACGCATTAAGCAACATCAAAATAAACAAACAATTTCGCAGACAATTGGTTCAAGCAGTTCAAGCAGCCACAACGAATTGTGGTGTGAGGACTGTGGGTTAGTGGTTAGGGGTGGGGTGAGATTATCCTGCGGAAAAGTGGTCGCTGTTTGCCGGTCGTGCGTCAGCGTGGAAATTTACAGACAAATTTGCTCTGGCCATTTCTGGTGTGGATGCAAAGCGCTAATCGATATGTTCCAGACGTAAGCCCTCGATCCAGACAGCCCAAAGCCACGTTCCCAGCTAGGGTTGGTGTGGAGTGTGTGTGAAAGAGTGTATTTGATGGGCGCTGCTCCAGTTGAGTGCACTACGACAACGTCTTGACACCACCAATATGTTTGTTGTTGCTGTTGTTTGTACGTTGCCGTGCGTCAATCACTGAAGTATTTTTTTTTTAAATATGACTAGCTGTGTTTGGACTGAATATTACCAGTTATTTATAAACCTTGGAAATGCGTCGTCTGTGGGTTTAGTGTCTACTTTTCAGAGAACAGGGCATGGAAACTTATATAACGCACTAACGCAACATATTCTTTAAAGAAAGTTGAACTTTCTATATCCTCTAGCTATATACAATTTACTGCAACCATGCCCACATCTGTGAAGTGCCCAAAGTCTTTACATATACTTTTGTTTGTACAAACTGACGATACGTTATGTTTGTCTTCTTTAAGTCTCATTACCCATCCTCTTTCTTCTTCCAAAAAAACAATGAAAGGAGAAAGAAATATAAAAACATACAAAAGGAAACTGATTGATTAGTCAATAAAATAACAAGTAAGAAGTTCTAGTCGGGAGCTCCCGACTAGGGGATACCCTGAACCCTCTTATTCCAACATCAAACTTGACTTTACGAACTAATGATTTTATTGTCTTTAACATTTTTGAACCCATCGATGTTTAATTTGTTTGAATGCCAATTGGTGGTAGGGGTCCGTACGCGTTCAGAAAGGTATAACATTTTAAAACAGACATTATTTACCCGAGATATTAAAAAAAAAAAAAATATTATACAAAAAAATACCTAAAGCTTTTCTTGTGGCTTTGAGGTTATTTTTATTACTCTTTTCTTCTATCTAAGCCTACGTAGTCAAATTGAGATCCGTTTAAATTCTTTTCTAAATAAACATATACATAAGCACTTTTATTTTGTTTGACAGGCCAAGAAGCGACAAGTACGATAATATGCAAATCAAATGAGAGTGAATTGCTTATTTCCGTTCTTTCCCACAGTCGGTCAAGTCCAAGTGGACGCGTGCATTGGCGATTATCGCCTAGCTCGGGCGCACTCGTTTGAAATGCGATAATTTAATTGTGGTCCAATGACATATCCGCCGCACAGCTACAACAATAATAACAACAACAACAACAAGAACAAGAACAACAACAACAGCAGCAGCAAGAGCAAGTATATTAAGGTACCAGTCATTGCTGGGCAATATTCAGTCGAGGGGTTGTTGCAGCGATTGCCAAAGTTAAATTAACAATCGTGTTTACATTGGTTTGTAACAAGATTTCACTTAAGGATGTCAGCTTTGGGCTTGCACCGGTTCGTAGGAAACCAGGCGCCGGGGCACTTACCCTGCATCAAAACTGATTACTGTCATCAGCTTTGTGCGCCGCGGAGTGTGCGCCGGCGTGCGTGTGCCAACCAATTTGACTGGTAATCAAAAGGTTTGCGCATCCGCGTCCGCCCTAGCATATTGTTTGGGCATTGTTCGACTTTGCCGGCACTGGTTTTTCGCGCCTCGGGGTTAGCGCACGCGACCTGGTCGCCTGCCTGGGCGGGGCGGGGCGGTGCGGTGCGAGCAGCTCTGACGTAGCTAATTTGTGCGTAAACCAAAACATCAAATAAACATAATTCAATTTGAACAATTGCCCCGTCTGTCTGCTGTTGACAATTCTGCGGTTTCAAGTGCTGCCCTTTGAGATACAGATACATAGATGTATCCCTAGGAATGACACTATATATGTAAAATGTATTTGTTAAATGAACTGTAAACTGTAACGGACTGCTATGCGATGTGATCTGATTGTTGCAGTTTTGCGCTCAATTTGACGTCTCGTGGGAAGCTGACTGTGCCGAGTAACCCTCTAGCTCGAGGCCAAAATGTCAACAGGTTGGATCACGATCAGCTTTCGAAAGCGATGCGCCTCCATGTTGATCTCACATTACTAACAGACCACACGAGAACCTTTAAGGCACACATGCCACCAAGCTGCCAAGCTGCCGTCAACCGGGATAGAGTGCAAGAGATAGAGAGAGCGAGACCGAGAGAGAGGTATGCTCTCTTGCCGGCCCCCTGATTTTGAGCGTTCACATACAAAGCTTGCCAGGACAAACATGGCTGCCGCCTGCTGGGCGAAAAATATTGGCAAAATGTCAAAAACAGGTGAAGTACAGAAGAGACATTTTGGGAAGTCAGTTATGGGAACTGTAAAATGCGCTACAAAACTTTTCAAAGGTATTTATTAAATACATATATACATTTCTTGACAACGTCTGCACATATTTTATGTAAGTAACATATTCATATACATTTTCAATAGTTCACAACGGAGCATATGGCAACAGATCTATTATAAACTGATTAATAAATATATATTGTATACGAGATACGAATCCGTGGAATATCTAGCTCATTTTCGTTCTTAAGGTTTATTTTCTCAAGACTTACCACAGAATAATACAAATACAAATTAAATAAACTAGTGAAAATAAAACAACATATAATATATGAGATTTTTGTTTATTTACCTTTGCTTTAAGATATATAAACATTTTAAAACCAAGACAAAATTTACGTCAACAATAGCTTATGATTCTCGAATATAATATTAACTAAAGCGCTGTATTAATTGATAAAGCTGAGAAACTTTTTTTTAAAACCGTTTATAATTCACGAACAAATATGCCTTAATATTTTCTCACAGCCTCCGCTGGCAGCACTTTTGCGCGAAATCACCCTGTACTACTTGACAAGCTCCGCCCTCTAGAATCCAGGCGAATAGTTGCAAGGATACTTAGGGGTTGATGAGACTGTGGTATTTCCAATTGGACCGGCGATGCTATAAAAGACGCAGAATTCCCAGGAGATGTTGTCATTATACATTCAGACTTATTGGACATCGCAAGCGTAGCAATTGGAATATTTTAAAATATAAAGTTATACAAATTGTAAGGAAAAACAGAAAAATGTCGCGCCATCAATTACCAGATTCGTCCTCATCGCCCCCCATAAGGTGAGAAGTAGTGATAATATCGAAAATCTTGAGAAATCTCTGCAAAAAAAGCAAACACATTCCATAAACTCAATTGTTAATTATAAAAAATGTTGAGTCTTACAAAGTTTGAGAAAACCTTACAAGCCTCCAAAAATTATTTCCGACGGCAATTGATTTCCCACTAAATATCATAAACTTCCCCAACAGCCATATACCCTACCATAACTTTGACGATGATCTAATCACTGAGCTGCCCTCTTGCATCTATGCGGGTCAACATCAGAGTGGTGTCGGTGGTGCCGGTGCAGCTGGTGGCATCACGACTGGCGGCTCAGGTTTGCGTCTCAGTTCCAACAACTTGCGGCACATTCAACAGCATTATTTACAGCAGGGCAATGGTAAGTCAGCAAATAATATAAATAAATTCGAATTTTCGAATTATAAATTCCCTTAGAGACATTTAATTGCTGTACCATGAAGTAATCCGCTCAAGTGGCTTATATAAGCTTATATAATCTTTGACCATATGTTCCTAGAGGAGCAATAAAATACCGTTTTTCTTTGATCTCAGAAAATATGCTGGACTCATCCACTAATACCAATACGCTGGTAACGTTAAATTCCAATAACACCACGCCCATGATGTGCAATAGTCCAACTGCTAGCAGCAGCGGCGGCGGCGGTGGCGGTGCAGGTGGTTCAGGTCCTAGCTCGGGACCAGGAACCTCGAGTGCTAGTTATGGTGCAGCGGCCGCATCCAGTTACAAAATCCAACGGCAACAGGCAAATGTGCGGGAAAGGAAACGCATCCAGAGGTCCGCACCAACTGGGTACACTAAATGGTCTTTTCCATTGCACACTTAGCTATGCCCTGCACTTTCTCGAACTGGCCACTAATGAGCTTTTCTTTCTCTCTCTCTCTCTCTCTCTCTCTTTGTCTCTCTCTCTTTTTGTATCTTGCGCTCTGCAGTAGTATCAATTCAGCCTTTGACGAGCTGCGGGTCCACGTACCCACATTTCCGTACGAGAAGCGTCTGAGCAAGATCGATACCCTACGCCTGGCCATTGCATACATATCCCTGCTGCGCGAGGTGCTGCAAACAGACTACGATCCTCTGACCTATGTGGAGAAGTGTCTGCGTGGTGAGATTAAAGCAGATCGCGCCAATTGGAACACAAGCGATTTGACGGCACGTCTCTCCTGGATCAATTGGGAGAATCTGGGCGTGCATCCTGGACGTCGCACTCTGCTCACATCCCTTGCATTGTCCTCGGAACCAATGTGCGGTGCACACTGCGGCATGCCATAAGCCTATTCCAGCTCAACTCAGTTGCTCCTGGTTAGGGAAAAGAAATCCTTTGTTTTTGAATGCTAGCAGGGGATATTTTAAATATTCAAACTAGCAGTCTACTTTAAAATTATTAAAATTATTTATAGCATAAAAATCAACAAAAAACATATACTTTGTGACGTTTAACAAAGTCTACAGTTCCCGAGAGAGACTCTTTTAATCGGGAATTCCCAACTAGGGGAGCCTGAAACCCCTTCTACCTACAACAAATGCAGTTCGCGTCACGCGCTCATTTGCTTTAGCAGTGTTAAAAATAAATGAAACAAAAAATTAGTTCCTTCGATGGGAATCGAACATTTAACAAACCACACTACTTGGCTCAACCGTCACACCACCAATCGACCCTTACTGAGAAAAAAACGAATTAAAATAGCAACACATACACACAGCACAGATCAAAGTCAATAAAGAACCGCCCAAATATGTGTGTGTTCATGTATGCAGAAATTCCTGCGCTGTGCTTCTTCATGATAAATTTAACAGTTGATATTTCTGTGCTATAGAATGTTTGTATATTCTCAAAATGACAATTGCCTTAAAATTGCGGCTATATAAAATGAATGATACTTGATATATATAATATTCTAGAAGCTACATGACCAGAGTTTGGTGACTCTAGCTATTATAACTTAAGAGATTTGCTCGAAAAGTAAGATTTTGATATCGATTAGTATCGATTACTTGTAAATGGGCAAGTTATCGATCATCGAAAACAAACAACTACTGCGCCTGTAGTAGGCGGACATGCTCAACATTTCTGAAATCCTTGCGTTTATACATATGGCCAGACTTCCTTCTGCCTGTTACACTAGCACAAATACATTTTACAGTAAGTCCTCCACTTCAAATATTGGTCTCCAAAAAGTATGCTATGGTACTCGTATAAGAATTGATTGAACCAGATCCAATTAGACAATTGATCACACAAAAATTTAACATATCCTGTCTGTCTTCCCTAAAATATTAGTGAATATATACTTGCATTTATCTTATAAGTAATCATGATATTAATGAAAGACAATTTAATTTTCTAACAAATAGCAGTAATATTTATTTCAAAAGCATTTTAGTTGCACTAATCAAACAACACTGTAGCATTTTTTTAAGTTTGTATTTGTTCGCTGGTTCGTTAGATTTTGCCTAAAAGGCAGACATACGCGATGTATGTGTTAACAAATCAATTCCTCAAACTATATATCAGCACATATGTATATAAATATATATATATATTTAGTATCAGTGTAGACAGTGAGTATTTCAAACTATAAATACAAACGTACGTAATAGTAAATAGTTATGGTAATTTCTTTCTTGTTTGTTTGTTTGTACATAGCGATCAACTAACAGGCATTTGCAATTTGCCGTTTAACAATTTAAAAGCATTTTAAAAAATACATGTATATCTAGAAGTTTCCTAAAACACACACAGCGGCATATAAAGGTAATATACTACAAAATAAATACTAATATTTTTGATCAACAAGAAAATAAAGAACGTAAGCGTATGAAATTTACAGTCATACATAAAAGATACTTGTGTATGTGACGTTTATCCAGGCGATATACTCTAGATCTATGCGTTATCAATTAAATTTTTTTTTTTGGCAACAACTACAACTACTGCTAATGCACGCGCACACAAGTACATGCATAAATTGTACAAATGTGTGCATGCAATTAAATTTGTTTATTTTTCGAATTGGAATTTGACTTTGGTATCATATTTAGTTTTGCTTCGAATAATACTCAAAATTGGTTGGCTACAATGAGGCTATACACAAATACACATAAAATGGTACATACAAATACCCATTGGACACATTTAAGCTACATCTCTAATAATTGAATTTTACGATTGCTTTCTTGTTTTTGTTTTGGTTTTTTGTGGGCCGTTTTTTTTTTTGTTTCGTTTGTTATTTTTTTTTTCTTCGATTTTTTGTTGATTAGTTGCTTAGTTCCCATTTAGCACAGCTACTTTGCGCAAGCTTTCGAGCTCGCTGCGTTTCAAACGCAACGAAAACATGGCCTCAATAAAGCTATGGCAGTCGGTGACTATGCTATCCTGAATCATAGTGTCGCGAAAAAGATTTGCCAGTGCCGCAATATCCTCGCAGCCCAGTATGGCCCTCTTGTGAGTTATAAACATGGCCAGAGCTGCACGAAATACAATCTGTAAAATGCATTTTTATTGATTAAATTGCAAGTGTGTAATTTAATTACTTGCCTTGGAACCCTCCGCGAAAACGCAATCCCATATTCGCAGCACAGTTTCCACAGGCAGAACCTCCGCAAATATGCAAATGAACCATTTGCTAGCTATCACCGCGTAGGGCAAGCCTGTAACATCAAAAAGAACGTTTTATTGTGGAACTTTGAATTTTTAAAGATGATCCAAACTCACCCAGGTCTTCCACATGTCGATTAACAGCTGGCAGACGCCTTATGACCAACTCCCTAAACACGGCCAAATCACGCAACAGATTGGCCATGTTATGTGAGTGATACTGGGGAACGATTTTCTCAACGATATGCTTTAGCAGCCAGAAGGACTTCTCTTCATCATCCGTGACAATGAGCAACAGACCAGCTATATAATTCAGACCCTGGCAATAGCCAACATCGCGATTATGGTGTGCATAGGCGCAGAGTATATTGAAGAGGCGCGCCTTTTTGGAATCAAAATGGATATTGTCGGGAAAAGTACGAGGTAGATCGATTGATATGGAATCGCTAATTTCCTTATTGAAATGTTCGATATTTAATAAACTACGATATAGATTGGGATTTCGTTGCTTTGCCTCATCGGCGCCAGTGATTTTCATCCAAACATCCGCACGATATGGACCTGGTATGCCCTTGCGTATATATCGCTTTATCTTTGGACTGATCACGCTGAGATCTGGATTCTGTTGCAGTATAGCCTCCCATTTGATGCGTCGCCGCGTCAATGTCTTTAAGTAATTATCCATAAACGTTCCGTAGTTCTTATAGTCGAACTTCTCGCCACGCTTGAAGCCGTACTCGTCCACATCGCTGTGTATAAGTGAATTTATACAATTTTATTTGTAGCCATCATTTGATATAAATAACGAAAATATTTATATGGGCGTCACCAACGCTTGGCGAAGACCGGATATCATAGGGGCATAGTTGTTAACTCTTACCTAAACTTGGAACCTGCGGCCGCTTCCATATGAACTATGACTAGTTTATTGCTCAGTTGCTCAAATTAAACTCTAAATACTTGACGGGCTTAGCCCGTTAGTCAGATATTGTTGTTGTTGTCGTTGTTTCTCAATTGTTCTTCTTGGTTCATGGCCCCCATTAATTGCTTTTTGAAATTGTGCGCACGTTCGCCGCTTCCGCTTTATGTTGCTGCTGCTGCTCTCTCTGCTGTTACAGCATTACAAATTTAACTGCAAAAATTAATAAAAAAATCAACACCGATAGTTTGTCTATTGACGGCCTAATTTATTTATAAATGCCCATGTCACCTACTTTTTACTGTATGTGTCCTTGAGAATTTGCTATTATGCGCGCTAAGCACCCACGGTTGCTATTGTTGTTTTTGTTCTGCTGTTGTTGTTGTTTTTGTACGCGTTCTTAGCGCGCCTCGAGCACTGATAACATTACAAGCAGCAGTGGGTGGCAGGTGTAGGGAAATTTTTGTCACACGCTTTACGTTCCGACTTTCACTCTGTTTGCACTGCGTTATTGCGGTTGGGTGTATTTTGAATGCTTGATAACTTGTTTGTTGTTGTCTGCTTCGAATTTCCAATGGTTTTATTTATGTTTTTTCCTTTTCTGTGCATTTTTTATAATTCGATCACAAGCAAATGTTAATGTTATGTTGACGAATGTTAATGGCTCAGCATTAAAACTTTGTCAGAATGCTTATGGCTATAAGTGCTGGCACTCACCTGCTGGCGTCAAATTGACTACATCCTGGACTTTGGTGCCATAATTCAACCAAATTGTATATAAATTATTTCATCTTATCTCAACTTTGTTTTCCTCGCGAGTTTCGAGACTAGGTAACAGCAAAAGTCTCTTCTTCTTCCATTCATATATGGTAACTCTAATAATAACAGCAATGCAAACCGACGACAACATTAACATATGCTGTTATTAACAGTGAATATTTAGTAATTACTGCAGTAATAGCCGGTTATCGTATCATGAATAAATTGCAAAATTCGATCCAAAATAATGTTATAATTTTATTCAATTACTAAATTATAGAATTGCGGTAATTTTGGTATTTATTTAATTTAATTTAAACGAACCTGTTTGCCTCAGCGTTGCCAGATGCAGTCAATCGCCAAACAGCTGTGCAACTGCCGACATTATGCCGTGGTCAAGCAATCGTACCGTGCCGCTGACACATTACGCAATGTATCAAACAAACTGAGGTAAAAAGCATACAATTTTGTCAAAATACAAATTTCAGTCACATAAATAACGATAAATTTACAGACGCATCGATAAGTTCATATATAGGCTAACTTCAAACAAAAGAATGCTGCGCAAAGCATCGATGATAGCCGCCGCCGTGGCTGTCGCGCCGGTTCCAGAAAATCAATCAGCGAACAACTCGCTTGTGTGTAAGCCAAGTGAACTACCCATTTACGGTTCCTTGCGAAAGCCAGTGTAAGTGATTGGTGTGAATCATGATGCTCTTGACTTATTTTCCCTATCTTGTAGGCCAGAAAAACGTTCAGAGCATAAGCCGAAAGATTCTGCGCTGCAAAAGAGTCTAGAGAACAGCGTTCGCTATGTACGCCTGGAAATGCAGAACGGATACAAGGCAGTAGGCGAAAGAACTGCCGTTGTGAGCGAATATTATAATACTGCAAAGAACCATACACAGCGATCCATCGATTTTCTGAACGAGCCCCAGAATTCGATGCATCGCAGTGGCGCCATTGTAATGGGTGGACTCGCTGGTTTTATATTTGCCGCACGTGGCGGATTCTTCAAGAAGGTTGTTTATACGACAATTGGTGCTGGCACCGTCGCATCCCTATGCTATCCACGCCAGGCGGAGGAAAATGTGCGCATTGTCTTGTACGAGGGGCGCAAGATTTTTGCCGTTGCCTACAACTTTATCAAAGGCGTAAAGCCTGGCGAGGAAATACCAATTGAGCCAATCCAAAAGTTCCCCACAACGCTAAAGGAGCTCAAGTTTCTGGCCCTAGACCTGTTCGACGAGGCAAAGGAAACGATCTTCCCAAAAAAGAAGTAAACATAGGCGACATGCAATTACCAGCGATACGAACCGAACGCTCAGATGTGTTATGATTTTAAACAAATTTTACTTTTTTAAACCCACATCATCTATATTTCTGATCTTTATTATTCCTCTGTATAGCATGTAGCAGTTCTCTCTATTGATTCTGTCGGCTGCTGCCTGCAATAAACTCGAGTCGCGTATCAAAAGTGAAATCCAATTTATGTTTCTTACAACTGTGCCAAAATCTTGCGCCAATTTCGTTCCCATTGTTGGTCATTGATTTATTATTCAACTGGTGTCAAATGTCAACTTGGCAAAAGTGAAATTCACTCTGCTGGAAACATGTGATATCGATTTACCGTCAGCCGTACTCATCGCTACGATTGTGCCAATCATTCCCATAACCCTGAGGCTATACATGGTGCTGACTGAAAACTTAATGAATGAGTCGAAATTGCGGCTGCCGTTAGCTGCAATTGTACATCATTTACGCACTTGTCCATTGGGTAGCTGAAGACCACAGAAAGTCGAACTGAATTGAAGATTGTAATAATGATAATGCATAATTGCTCTGTGCTATATTATTGTAATTGTCGCAGCGAGGGCAGATCGATCAGTATTTGTGTCAGTCTAGACAAATGAACGTTTTCTTTTTCTCAATATTTTCAATATATTTATTTGAGCTCATCTTTATAAATAAACTTGTTCTTTGGGCAAGATACAACATTATGATGTTTGTATGCAATTTGTTTATAAATTATATAGATTTAGTTAATTGTTAATGCCTAGACTAAAATACCAACAACTGCACAATGAGAATGACTTTTCTATTATTTTGTTTTTTCGTTTTTACCACTATATACAAATATCGATGCCATTATATCCTTTAGTACGATTCGAATTATGTTAGACAACTTAAGATCAGCCTACAAACAATTTTCGCTAGACTAACTTAGTGGGTTTGACTAAGTGTGTGGGGAAGTGGCGAATTTCGCACAAGTTCGGTCGATGCAAATTGTTAAATTGAAGCTAACTAAGCTTAAGATTCCTTTAAATTAAAATCACACAAACTTAAATATAGACAACTAATAAATTAAAACAATAACAAGAGTTGAGCATGCACGATGTAAACGATGCACGATAATTATCATCTGACATGCTCCAGTATCCAGGGCACAAACTTCGAGATGCGCGTACAGACGCCCGGCAAATTGGCCTCGGCGCATCCAATGCCCCAGGAAATGATGCCAGCTAGAAAGAAGCGGCCATCCTGGGATTTGGCCTGCAATTTTGAAGAATAGCCTGAGACCACTCACAATTTATGATTAACATGGGATTTGATTACCTGCAAGGGGCCACCTGAGTCGCCTTGGCAGGAGTCCTGGCCGCCCGTTTCATAGCCAGCGCATAGAAAGATATCTGGTATGAATTCCTGGCGACCGGCGCGCAGAAACATGGACTTGCAATTGTCATTGCTTACAATGGGCACTGACACCTAATGAATGAGCAGATGTGAGAGTGCGTGCGTGTGTTTGTGCTAACTCCACTTACCTCCTGCAGCACCGAGGGCAGCGTACCGCCCTCGCTGAGGCGACCCCAGCCGGTGACCGTGGCATTCATGCCAATCAGCAGACTCTCCGTTTCGGGCAGGCAAATGGGACTGACATGCGGCGCAAATTCGAGCGGCTGCTCCAGCTTCACCAACGCCAGATCGTATTCGTACGTAAAGAAATTGTACTTCGGATGCACCACCTTCTTGGCCACGCCGCGCTCTATGTAAGGCAACTGCTCCTGCACATGTGAGAAATCGTATTCGCCCACGCGTATGCGTATCTGCGATATGAGCAGACTGCAAATAGAGACAGAGAAAGTGAAGAAGAGAGGGAGAGCGTGTGAGGGCTCAGTTGTAGCGGAAATTGCAGTCAGTTGTATGCGGTTGCTACTCACTCGTCCACACAGTGCCCCGCCGTTGCTATCCAGTTCTCGTTGATCAAAGCGCCACCGCAGCGATGGGTGCTGGAGAAGCCAAAGAACGAGGTGCGTCGCACAGACACCTGCCAGGGCCAACGACCGAATGCCGCACTCTTGCCGCCCACAATGCGCGTCTCTGGACGCGTCAGCATCGGTACTCCGCATTCTGCATATGTATAGGTATGTGCAACAACAAGTTAGATTGTGTCAAATGCATTGGGCGTGGCTGTACTTCCAACTTACCGCTTCGTGCAGCCGAAATGGTCTTCACGTGGCCCAGCATGGCTGTGCCGGCATCATGTGTGGAGGAGTCCGTTATCTCATTGGATTCAATACCCGCCGTTGCCGGCTGCTGTACTATAGGCTGCCGTGTGGGCTGCTGTGCTGTTGGACTGGTCGAGGTTGATGCCACAGCTGGTGCTCCTGCTGCTGCTGATGCTGTTCCGGCCGTTACTGTCGTGGATGTGGATGTTGTAGTCGTGCCCGTTGTGGTGGGCCTCTGGTAGGGCTTTGTGGGTTTCCTAGTGGTTGTTGTTGTTGTGGTCGTTGTTGCTTTTGTGGTAGTTGTACCCTTCGTTGTTGTTGTTGTTGTCGCCGTTGATGAGGAGGACGTGGCTAATGATGTGCCGGGCGACAGCTGGAAGGTAGCCAAAAGTGGTAAACATTATGCTAATAGTTACCCAAGGAGCTTAAAATATTTCACATGCAAAGAATCAATTTTTCATTCCACTGCTAAGTCTCTGCGGAGGCCACCATAATGTGAATCATGCAAGTCGACGTTTAAATACCCTTTCGATAAATTAATACAAATATGTACTTATGCAATTTTGCAGAGGGGTCTCCATTAAGTTTCAATATGATTTTAATTATTTTTTTAAATTATTTCAGAATGATTATTCATAATCGCTGTATTATATTTTTTTGTTTAAGTATAAGAGGGTTTCTCAATCAAATTAGTTTAAGCACTCATTTGATACCCTAATCCTTTCCAGCAAGGGCACAACAACACACCCCAGAGTCGAACCTCTTGACTACGTCAGCAGCGTCGCCAGACAAATCTTACATCAGCTTTGTGCAAACAATAAAATGTCCCCCAAGGCTGTGGCTTGCCACGGCCCTAGTCAGAGCATCGCAGAGCATCAGGGAGTCCGAGCTGATCGAGGAGTAAATGACCTCGTCGCTCGTTTGTTTCGTTTTCGACATCAATGCATCACACACACAGAGAGTGCGGCACAGAATGAAGAATTGTGGCAAGCAGACCGAGAGATGGACGACGCGTATTTACATACCTGAGGCCTGGTCGGCATGGGTTTGGGCTTGGGTTTCGGACTCGTCTGTCCTGGCAGCATCATTGTCGTTGACGACGACGTCGTCAGCAGCGGCGTTGGCGGTGGCCGCTCGTAGACAATCGGCTTCTTTGTGGGTTTTGGCGGCTTTGAGGGGCGCATGGGCGCTGGCAAATTGACGATGCCAGGCTTGGTCCAGCCGGTGGGTCGCGGCTTGGTAATAAAGCTTGGCTCAGTGGTCATGTGCCAGTGATGGTGCTGTGGCTGTTGCTGCAACGTCTGCTGGTGCGTTGATGTATGCCAAATACTATCTGTTGGTGTAATTATTATTTGTTATGAGTCCATAAGTCTCTCATAACAATGCAAGAGGCGCCATTCTATACTCACTCGAACTGCTCGTTGCCTGGCTAGCCGCACTCTGCAAATCTGGCGGCGTCGTCGGCTTCGGATGCGGCCTGGATAGAGTGCCCTGATGTACCGGACCCGAAGGACGAATAACCAGTGTTCCTGCACCATGAGGACGCTCTATAGTTGTCATACCGCTGCATATAAACAACAAAGATTTGCTATTATCTGAGGATTTACTTGTAGATGTAGATACAAGTTGATATTAAATTTATTGTTTTTAATCAAATATTTATTTAAATATCCTAACAATTTTTGCCAGCAAATATTGAATTTTGTGAAAGCCGTTGGTGTTGATGTAGCCTTGTCCGTCGACCGTCCGCATACCTGTCTATCTATGTGTTTCTAGGCAAACTTGTCTCTTGGTTATGAAGCTATTGTCTCGAAACATTGCATACTTCCTTTTGTTGCAGACAGTACATATGACGAAACCGACCGGATCTAACCGCTATATTAGATAGCTGCCATTGGAGCAATTGGTCGAAAAGTTGGTTCTTTTATGGAAAACGTTTATTGTCTGGATCAAGCTTTGCATTTATTAGTTTCACTGTGTTCCTCACACAGATCCACAATCTGTAATATCGGACCGCTTTTTCAAATAGCTTCCTTAGAAATAGCTCCTTTTATATTATAGCTCTATAGCAAGAAACGAAGATACTCAGCATTTACGAGTTTCACTTTTCTTATATATCTGAATGTATCATTACTTTCTTGTTTTGTATTAAAGTTGCAATTCCTAAAATTTAAAAATATTTGTTTTCCCTAGTTACACTAAATTGTTTTATAAGTGCGAATTACGTACTACAGTCCTAGAGTTTGGAGTTTTCAAGTTAATATTTCATTAAAATCTAGAGCAAAAACGAATCCAATTTTTACCGTCCATAATTTCTTACTTTTATATTGGCCACTTTCTAAACGTGTACCTTTTGGAGGTACACGTTATTAGTGGAGAAATTAATTTGGAAAACTCTCAAACCAATAATATGTAAATTTCAAAGAAAATGTGTTAGAGCTGCCTTTGTGTACCCACCTGATTAGCGGCTTGTGCGGCTGTGGTGGCGGTCGCGGCCGCAGTGACAGGGGCTTGGTGGGTCGCGTGTAGGAGAAGGCGGTGTGTGGCAATACGATGTTGTCGGTATAGTTGTGGGCACAGCAGGAGCCAAACATGAACGAGTCAACGCACATGCCCACGTGCTGGCCTTCGGATTTAATGCACTCCCAGACGAACATGCAGGTGCCCTCAATGCGTCCAAAGGAGCACGGCTTGGGGCTTATCTTGAAATTGTGGCTGCGCTGTAGATCTGCTGGCGTATAGTAGCCATCCAGTCGATGGGGACTGCGATAGAAACTGGGCAAGGATGTGCTGTCATCCTCATTTGTGGACTCGTAATCATAGCTGTTGCTGCCGACGTTCCCCCTGCTACTGCCTGGTGGTGTGATAAGCGCCGCCGTCGCTAAGGCAAGGCAATTGACTAAGATTAAGCCTACTAATAATACTTCTACTATTTGGTGTCTGCTCCTCGCTGGTATCGCTGCAGTTGCTCTGTTGACTAGCCAACGCTGTTTGGGCCACATCTTCGGGGCTGCGGTTCTGCCAAAAAAGAAAACAACAGGGCAATTTAGCATTAGACATGTTACCTGCCGGAACTACACTAGAGTAGTGCACATAACACTGGCCATGTTGCAGATGACCCCCCCCCCCGCCCCTTTCGCCCCCTCCCCACCGTTTTCCTCTTTTCCTTCTGATCCCTACTAATTAAGTGCACTTGTCGCATGTTGGGCACTCCAAGCAACTGCAACAACAACAAAAACGACCACAGCAACTACAACTAAAAAACGGGCACGTCGCCTCAGCGATTTCTACTCTTTATGATTGCCAGCTGTGGTGTGCTGTGCTTGTTGTTGTTGCAGTCACAGTTGTTGCAGTTTTTGCTAGACTGCAACACCAGCCAGTGACTGGTTTAATTACAACTTTTCACTTTTGCCTCATAATCAGTTTTTTGTTTTGGCACAACGCGAACAACAAATAGAGTAGCAAAAAAAAAAAAAAAAAAAATTTATTGTGATCGCACGAATATATGTTTTACAACCGACGACACATGCTACAATTAATAATTTTATCTTGTGGCAAGTAAAAGCGACTGAAGTCAGACGTCAGACGTGCATCCCCCAGCCAGGCCAAGAGCTCATCAAAGCGGAATCATTTTGAAATTTTAATTAAAAGTTTACTCAATTCCACACAGAGCGCACGCCATCAAATTAGATGTGTGCGTCTCGGCTGATGCTCCACGCGCAGCCACCCACAAATACAACTATAATAATCATATTACAACCACTCATATTGTTACCCAAACTGGTAGCATAGATTGCCTCCACCACCCCCACCTCAACCCCAGTCCCTGGTTGACAACTTACCTGTGTCTGTATCTGATTAAAGTTGTTTGCTTCATCGGTAACGTGCCGGGCGCATGTCTGGAGTCATGGAGTAGAGTGAAGAAGAAGCCAAGGTTTGTTATTAGCTTATTTTTTCTACGTTTTTGATTTTTCATTAGTTTTTTTTTTTTTTTGCTCTCGGATGTAGAGTGGAATATTGTAGGGCTATAATAAATGGATAACTATAAGTATATAATTCTATATGACTGGTCATGCATGCAGTGCAAGAGCTGCACTTGGCCCTGGTTCCACGCCCACCCACCAATACAAAGCCTACCAAAGTGGTCCACGCAATTTCAAGTTTTAATCGTATAAAGATTGCGGCAATATTGCAGATTGTAGTCGATGGAGAATGCAATTGATATGAAACATCTTTTAATGCCCAATCGCTATATATAAAATTGTTTGGGCCAACTGACTGATTGGTGATCAGCGCACAGCTCAAGACAAAAAATCTAGGATTATGTGATAAAGGTGCACGTTAAGAAGGGGTTTCGGAAAATTCCAACCGCAAGGCCAAGGGCAAGGCCGGGGTATACCCCCGAGTACTATAATAACCCAAATATGGCTTACGAAACCTTGTGGTAAAGCGGATACTAAAGATAATACTTACAGTAATTATTTATAGGGTTTACTATAAGTATGAGTACACACAAAATACATATCTTAAAGCTGCACTCAACTTTAGTAAAATCGCCATGAATGGCTCTAATATAGCGAAGCGTATATTGGGATAATCATGAAAATTATGAAAATGAAGCCATGAAAACCGCGCAGAGTAGCAATTCGCATTTAAGTACAAAAGTGGTGGACAAAAGGACATAAGTCTACAAATATAACTAATTTATAAAAATTTGGACTTAAAGCAATTTAACCTAACCCCTTCCGACCCGTTAGACCGTTAAAGACCGAAAAATGAGTTTTCTTCGTTCTGTCCCTAAACTTAATATTGACTGAATTACATGAATTACAGGCACTTAACACTGAATGACTCTAAACTTGACCTAGTTTGGTAAAAATATAAACTTGTTATGTATCATGTGTATCCATCAAAATCCGTGTTGAAATCTTTATGATTACTAGCAATTACTGTAAATTGTTTACACACTTGGAAAGGCTTGGATTGATGGTAACGCTTATCGCAAATATGGCCAAAAACCAGTTTATCGGTCTGTCTCATCAATTTAATGCCCGGCATTTACGTTAATGATAATTACAAATCTTTTTGAACTGGAACCCAAATATTTCTGCACGTCATCTGCGCGCAGATATAAACAGCTGTTGATTGAAACTGAAATTGAGATCGAATGACTTTAATTTCAGTATTTGATCTCTCCGAATCTATTTACCAAAAGGCTAACAAACGCTTCCGACTTCCACAACGTCTACTCAATCGATAACAGTTTAAGACGCCAAATGCCAATCGTAATTTTCACTTTAATAACTTTATTTTAAAGACAGGCACCGGGTCGGTCAGTTGGTCGATCGGTCGGCGATGGGAACTGTGGGCTGCCACACGCCAGTTATGAGCCATTGAGCGGCCGAACCGTTCCAAATTAATTTCGTTACGTTTTCATTTCCTCAACAAAATGATCAGTTAAGTTGCTATTGTTTTGCTTATTTTTGTAGTCGTTTTGTTTTTTAGTTTTGTTTTAACAGAGAGACCCGAAAGGTAATTACCCCGTTTAAGCCGCTGAGAAGGAGAAGCGGCAGCCGTAGCAAAAGTAATCTCTTGTGCTAATGACTATCTTTTAGAGACCCCATCGAAAAAAGACGGGTAGCCACAGACTGACAAACGATCAGACAGAACCAGACCCCAACCCCGGTGCTAGCCAAGCCAAAGGCCAAATAATTTTGTAGCAAAATCTTTTTTTCCTAGTTTCTTTTTTTTTTTTTCGTTCAACAAAGTATTAGAAAAATGCAGCAACTGACAAACTGAGGAGCCCGGAACAGGCCAACGATTGAGGTATACACTACGTGTGGATCACAGCCGATGTTGCAATAGGCAGCTAGTTGCAAAGTAATTGTAATAAGAATTGCGCAATTTGCGTCAGTCACTTAACTCCAAAGGCGCAGGCGAAGGCGAAGGCTACCAATTCCAGCTTCAGCTTTAGCCGCAGCTGCAGTTGTAGTTGCAGGTTCGATTGGGTCTGGCGTGCTGTAAAGTGTGGAAAAGTCACAGCCCGTTTGGTAAATGGTGGGCTGCCGGGCCAACCTGCCCGGTAGGCGTTTTGTCAATCGACAGACGATCGACAGGCGACGGCTTAGATGACAGGCCGCCCAGGCTAATGAAAAAGATAAACAACTGGATCACACGACCACAACAACAACAACAACAAAACAAAAACAACAGCATTAGCTTTTTACCAGACACGCAGTTGAGCCTCAAGTAAAGTCGGGGCTTCTATCACATACGTTAGATAGCGCATGTCCATCTACAAGTCGACGTCGGCATCGGCATCTTTTGAGCCTCTCTCTTGTTATAATCACAGCGCGTAACGTAAACACAATTTTTGAGTGGCTTCTCCATGTGAAACACACATGGCCAGAGGCCTGATACGACGACGATGACGGCGGCCTCAATTGATCAGAACAGTGAGCAATAGAATCATTGTACCCATAAATTAACATCGATATTGGTTGCAACAAATTATAATCTCGCTAATACTTGATATCTCGGTAAAGACTGATTGGGACAATAGAGGAATAAGACTTCATTCAAAATGTGGAGTTATCATACCAATAAATTTTATTAAATAACTCAAAACTGAAGGAATGCTTGGAATATTTCCATCAGTAATATTAAAACCTAAGCCTAGAGAATAATAAAAAATTATTGAATTGGAAAATTGCATTTATATAGTTGCATTTCTAAATCCATTTCATATAGATTATATTGATTGATTAGATAATTTTGCTTATTTAAATTTGCGTACCAATTGAATTTTCCCATTTCTCAGCTGTCCGTTAACATGTGGCTATCACTGTTTAGCTATCACATGGCGCCTGTTTGTTGAGCTGCAACTTTGAACGCGGCACATTAATCAATTATATGCGTCAACATTAACACACATCACACATACGCAACGTGAGCCCATCAGGGAAGAGAGTCAAACGATGGATGCTTCAACATTGTTGGGCATCGCTTTGCATGCGCTTTCCACTTAAAGAGTGAACCAAAATAAAAGCAACACGTTTTCAAGCTGTTAGGTGTCATAGTCTGGGCCACATGCATAAATCACTTGGCTGGCGAGTGTCTCTGGTTTATTAACCTGGCTCGGCTAATGGCCGGGCCCGTGCTATGCAACCTGACGGCATCGCTGCACTTGAACCTTTGACTGCACCAGTCGTCTCTGGCCCCAAACCCAATGCCCAATGGCCAATGCTCAGGGCCCAGCTATTGCTATTGTTGTTGCTGTTGTTGTTGTTATTGTTGTTGTTGTTGTTGGTTCTTCTTTTGTTTGTCTGTTTGTTTATGTTTGGTTTTCAGCGTTTTTCCTCATTTAGAGCGACCCCAGTGGTACCTTTTGCCTTGTTCCCATTGTCCAAATATTTGCTTTTTTCTATGCCCTGTGCAGAGCAGCATGACGCTGCTGGTTTTAAGGTCGAGCTCTACGGCTTCTTATAATTTCATTTTGCCCCCAAACCGTAGGCAACATAATTAATATGGATTTAGTTGTCTGCCCATTTGGTTGTTCTGGCTCTAGCAGCAGGCCCGGCCCAGCTTGATTAGCCTAGCGAGAGCTGTTTATTTATGGCAATCTATTCTAAATAAGTTACTTTATTTTCAATATCATAACGGTCGCACCTGTTTCAATGGACTGCAAATGAAAGACCCTTAAATGAAAGGGCCCCATTTTAATGAGAAATATAAATTTAACTCAAAATCAATCATGTTCATGGGCAACGGAAGTAGCCCAGCCAACACGTGCGACCAAATCATTGACAAGCCGAAAAAAATGAAATAAAAACAGAGCCCAGCAACCGTCACCATCGTCATCGTAACCGTTGCCCAGATCTTCTCATACCGGCCAC
Organism: Drosophila virilis; assembly: GCF_030788295.1. Taxonomy (NCBI): domain Eukaryota; kingdom Metazoa; phylum Arthropoda; class Insecta; order Diptera; family Drosophilidae; genus Drosophila; species Drosophila virilis. The sequence continues at coordinate 19,518,649 of NC_091544.1, read as the reverse complement.
TTGGCATTTATAAACGTTAAGAGTTAAGTAAAATAAAATCGTGCGGCAATCACTTTTCATTATTGAATGCTCCAAAAAATCGAACAATGGGACTCGAGCCTCTATTCGTGAGTGCGACTATTTGACAGATTGAAAGTGAAAATCTTCAAAATAGACGTCTTTAAATGCTTGTAATGAACATTCAGACCAGGGAGAGGTTTTGTCGTTAATTTGCATGAAATGCACGTTGCTGCCGTGCCCACAGCCAAAGCTCGAGCACGCCCCGAGCGTTTGGCTACCCATTACCTATCATCCACTACCCCGTTCCAGTTTCACTGGGTCAATCAGCATTCACTTGTCTCATTTTCAGTCAGTAAATTGAATAGGGCTCACAGCAAAGACAGCCACTTCAGACGAACAGCCAGCTCGAGTTGATCAGATGTTGAGTTACCTATTGCATGGGGTAAAATAATTCGATTCACATTCTATTCTTAACTGCCTGTGTGAATTTAGGAATTTGAACTATGTCACACAATTTTGCAGGCGTCATAATAAACAACTCGTCAAATGAATGCAAATTATTATTGGTTTACTGCTAAATGTCGGCCGTTGATAATCACGAGTAGACAGATGCTTGCATGTGGATATACGAGTATTTATTCATTCATTCATTCGTTCATTCAGCAAAACAGGTAATCGTAGCTCGCTCTGCTGTGCGGTCATATTAATTATAGTTTCGTAGTTATACTGTCGACTACGGGTACGAATGTGATGTCATTGCATGTCAATGGCCTGGCTTGACTGATGACACAGCAACAACAGAAACAACAATAACAACAACCGAAGAGAGTTATTATTAATGTTGTTGCTTATAATTCTCAGAGCTACACACTCCCTGAATTGCTTTCCATATTACTTACTAAGTGACTGACCTGTGTAAATTTATAAATTTTAATACAACCAAATTTTTGTAGAGTGAATATGCTTATTTGTTGCAGTCTGGATTTTTATCTTAATGTCATCTACACACCGACACCTTGTCGTAAAAATAGCCTTTATTTAACACTCAATTAATATCCATTAAAAATAGGTATACCAAACGCAGCTCCATTTTTCTTAAGATTCTGCTCCAAAATCGATTTAAAATTCAAGCCTTGAGGCTAGTCGCATTATTCCGAACTTTTTATAATAATAAAAGAGCACAAGGCATCTGAATAATAAGTATCTCTTAGTCCAGCAGCCTCTACAGCAACATTCATGCTTTCTTTTATAGGTGTGACATTGGGAACAAATTTTTTGTTCTTATTTAGCTATTACAAATTTGAAATTTTCATATGATAATTTAGAATAATTTTTTTGGGATTTGGTAAGGTTTGTATTTCTGTAAATTTTATTTAATTTTGAAATTGATCCGTAATTCTTGTGTTGAGAATAACCAAATGTTATGTTTGTTTGTTGTTTTAAAATATTTTTGAATTTTATGCTATATTACGGTTCAAAATATTAATGAATATTCAGCAGCGGCATGCACGTAGCTGTTGGCATAATTTACATATTAATTAGGTCGAGGTTTTGGTATCATAATAGACCTCTCCACTGGTTCTTGGCTTTTCACACCTGTTCCCAGTGGCAGCACAACAACATTGTTATGATATAACTGTGCTAGGTTACATCCAAGGTCTTTCGCCGCAACTGAAGTAATTTCATAATTTTGTCGACAAAAATATTAACGCATTTAACCAATTTTGAGCAAACGAATTTTGACAAATGGAATAATGGTTTTAGAAATTATATAATAAGCCAAAGATGGTCACAGTTGTTGCCTGAGCTGCAATAAGATTCGCCAAAAGCAAACAACACTCACACACGCACTCTGTTGCTGTCTGAATAAGAGCTAAAAATTTCGTTTTACGCGCAAGTGAATTGGAATTGTGTTTTACGAGCGCGCGCCTTGATTGCAATCGTCGTGGGGGAGAACGGTAAGGGTAATGGCAAGGGGCAGAGTTACGGGAGCCACATTGCAACAATTATTCTGCTCGATGACTTTCGCTAATAAAACGACAGACAGGCAGACGGACGACGGAGAGACGGGCACACAAACAGCTAGTGACAGAAGGCAGCCTGCCTGCAGCTAGTAAATGGCACTGACACAACGCGAGAGATGGCTTCAGGTTTTATTATCGTAATACCCAGATAATCGCGGCATATGCCTGGCTTTCGCATTGCACACACGCTTATGCTGATGTATGTGTAATAGTTTATAAACAATTTTATTGCAAAACATCGATGCGGTCGTCGTGCGCTCATACAAATTTTATTTGCAAATTAGAATGTCGCATTGCGTATACGCAACATTTTCCGGCTTTATGACGACGCAGTGAAGCAATCAAATTAAATTTGAGCAACAAAATACGTTTAGAATGTGAAAACGTTTAAAAAATTGATCACATGGTAATTGTGTATTAAAACCCGATTATGTTCATTTCAGCTTAACAGACGCTATGTAAAATAAAGTTTTACAAATTATTGTCAACAAATTGGAATTAAATTTTAATCGACTTACTTTTTAAATTCGCTGTGGGTATAATTAATAGATTTATATTATGAAACTAATTGCTAATTCAATTTAACAGCTGTCACTGGTAATAAAAAAGATAATTTACAACAAATATAGAAAATTTAAATTTTCTAAATTTTCAACAAAAGAATAACAGATCTTAAGCTTTTCTGAGTTTGGACTTACATAGAAAGAAAAAGAAAAGAAAACTTATTTAAAAACTGTATTCTTGGAAAATAATCCGTATCTTTTTAAAGGTATTCTAAATGTAAAATTTATATATCTCTACTTACTAGTCTTTCAATTAAGTGTAGAGCTGCCAGCCATAAATGTTCGTAATTGGATCGTTGCACAGAAATAATAGTTGAATATCTATGAAAACTTTGGACTGCTTAAATACGATCTGATTTTCACTAGTGGCAAAGAACAATGACCTGTTGCTGTAGCTTATCAAATTTGGTTTTCACTGGCTGCCATTTTGGCCACTGCTTTTGTTTACACGCACTCGCACTTTTCTGTGCCGCTCTCCACAGAATTCGTTAATTATTTTCTTTGATCGGCACACTTTCCAACGTTTTCATGGTTAGTAAAACACCAAGACGGCCGATAACTGCGTGTATGATCCAGTAATGATAATAAACTTTTATTTTTTTTAATTTTTGTTTAATTGATTTTCACTCTTCTCTTTCGAATGCAATAAACTTTTGTAAATATTTGTGGGCGAGTTTGTGGGGCAATAACTTCACGATCACGCTAACATTACAATAAAAAATACACCAACACTTTTTCGACTCGGTCTTAATTAATTTCGTTTTAAAACTTTACTTTTATCCCTTTGTTTCTTTTTATCTGGAAATTCGATATTTGTTTTTATTTTATTGCACAATTTTGATTTACGATTAAGGTTTTCCTTTTTATTGTTTTTCACCTTTCCAGCAAAGGTCGGCCTGGCTGTAGTTTTCGCCTTTCTCTGTCGAATTTCTACAAAATAAAGCATAATTATATACGTTATAAGCGAGCCGGGAATTTATGCAAAAAAAATACGATAAGCTTTAAGTTTAGGGTGCAGCCGAAAAAATAACATTCTGTGACCCTATTTAGCGCTAACGTATTTGCATTTCATGTGCTACCAGCTAAATAGAATGGCCAAAAACTCACGGCTACTAAAATTCAAATGACCAAACGAACTAGTTAGTGCGGTAGCTGCTAAAAATGGAGAGGAACATACCGAACTGAGGTGGGCCGAAAGCAGAATTGAATGCTTATCTTGTTATATAAAACACCTCTGCCAAATGGAAATTAAATTCGACTTTACCGTTTGGTAAAATTGCTGAAGGCGACAGCAAATGGGGCTTTCAATAAATAATTATTTGAATGTTTGCGTAAAGTTACAAAATTGGATTAAGCTAAAAATAAATACTAATAACACAAAATTAATAAATTAATTAACACCATATAGTTGCGTTGAGGAATTCAAGTTTCGTTTTTTCCCATACAACTGTAAGTTGTCAAGGGTTACTGTCGGCTAACTATTTAGACTGCCTTTTGTGCTGCATGCATTTGTTTTCTTTTAGTCATCAATTTGACGTTGTGTTTTCTCTTATCTGTGCAACTTGCCAGGCAAGCAAATCATTCCCTTGCACTTACTGCCACAACCAGCTGCAGCTGCAGCCAGCAACCAGCTTCTCATCTCAGCAGCCAAACCACAAACACCACAGATACCACTGTTAGGCGCTGCCAGTGGCTGCTGCTCATTAAACGTACATTTGCACTTCTTTTCGTTTTGCATACAACGAGTACTTGTCAACAATTAACAATTAACTGGCTCAGTTGCTGCTGTCGCTGCTGCTGCTGCTGCTACTGCTGTTGCTGTAACTGCAGCAAGTTCGTTTCCTAAGTCTTTTGTTTGTCGTATGTGCCAAAGTGCTGCCAATTTTTATTGCCAACTTATCGCTTCATCCTGTCTGTGGTTCTCTCAGCGTCTGTTGCGGCCCCACTGTGGTGTCGTGTGTGGTGGTTGTTCCCACTAAAAGTGCTGCTATTCAAATGCTGTCGCTGTTGTACTTCACTTAATGAGAACCGTTAGCCAGGCCCCAAGTTGATTTTCGCAACGCATTCGAAGAACAAACATCAAACTGTTAGTGGATGCTACTCTTTTTATAGCCTAAGCCTTAGCCTTAGTCTTAGTCTTAGTCTTAGTCTCAGTCTTAGTTGTTTAGCCTTTGTTTTGCTTTTTGGTGCGGAGCGTTGAGCGCTATCAAAACTAATTTATATGCAAATGCAGTTCAAGTAGCAGCAACAAAAGACTTCGTCGTCGAGTGCAACGCGAAGACCCGCAGTAACTATTCAATAAATAGACTCAAAGAGACTGCAACTGAGAACAACAGCTTGGGACGCTGGACGGGACAGCTTCTAAGTGGCATTCTTATGCTCTCTCGCTTGCGAAATCTCTCAAACGGTACGACTGGTGCATGTTGTAGAGACACGCCAGCAGCACCAGCTTCAACACTAACACCAATGTGGCATGATTTACCGTAGAGAACAACAAAGAAATTAATTAACTGCACATGTATGGGTGTGCGCACTGTGTGTGTGAGTACATTAGCTTTGCAGTTAAATGCTTTACGAGTAACTCGCCAGCATCTGACCGCAGCAGCACATAGACCAACACCAACACCAGCACCAACTTCAACACCAAGAGCAGCAGCAACACCAATGCCCAGTAGAATCAAGCGTTTGCATTTGACAGTCAGGAGCAGGCCTACTGGCTAGCACAAGTTGCAGCACAGCTGAAAAACTGGCTGCAGCGGGCACCACAATACGAGTATTAACTCACTTTTGCCTGCGTTTTTGTTATTTTTTTTTGTCTTTTTCTTGCAAAGGCGACAGCAACTGCTGCGGCGTCGCCCAATGTTAACAAGTGCCAAGTTGAGTGCAGTGTGCAGCTGTATGCCACAAATGTGAACTAATTAGTGTGCATGTCGCTGACAGAGTTATCGGCATGCAAAATGCAACAAAACTTGTGCAGGTCATTCGCCTGGCCAACCAGACAGATAGACAGACAGACGGACCGACAGACAAACAGATAGACAGCCAACCAGGCAGCCAGTCAGCCAGTCAGCCTGCTTTGCTGTTATCCTTTTTGTCAGCTTTCACGCACAACACTGGGGCTGATAAATTTTATTTCTTAATTAGCAGTTGCTCCAGTTGCCAGACCAATGCAGCGGGGCATTGAGTGTTAATTTCAAAATTTCAACGCGTGCCGCCGCTGCCGCTGATGTTGCTGCTGCTGCTGCTGCTGCAGCCGCAACGTACCATGTTGCAATGCGTTGACAGCGAATGCAATTTGAACTTGATGGCCGGCAACGTGACACGCATATTAAGCAGCCAAAGAGACGGTAGACGGTGCCAGAGGCATAGAGATACAGATACCAGAGCTGGGCTCCGGTTTTGTAATATAGGCGGCACTTTAAATACGCATAAAGCGGCGGCGCATGCGCAATTAGTCGTGATTGAGTCGCAAGTTTATTTAACCGACGAAAAGCAAAAGGCAAAAATCAAAAACGAAAAAAAAAAATAAAGCAACAGATAACAGCAAAATTACCTAAAAGCGAGGAAAACTCTCACTTTTTACTTGCTGATTTCGATGAGTGGATTTTCTGTGTATGTTTTTTTTTGTTTCTTTCGTTTTTTTTTTTTTGCTGTACACTAATTTTGGTTACGTTCAATCGCTGATCACTGATCGCTGATCGCGTGTGGCATTAACTTTTGTCGATCGTTTTCGTGTCAGATATATCTGAAATTTATGCGTCTCTTTGATTGATTATAGCGTCTTGAGACTGGACAACTGGGTCTGTTGCCGCAGGCAACACTGATAAGTGTTATAAAGTTTAGGCACCTTTTAGAAATCAATAAGCAGCAACCAGCCGATGGCAATGTTTGGCGTTGGCAATAGACTTGCGTTCCAATGCGACACAACAGCTGCTACGCGTCGAGCGGGCAAAAAGCGCACAGCCAAAATTCTGCAGGCTCGCAAACGAAACGGTAATCAAAATCAAATCCGAAACCGTATCCGAACCCGATCCGCACTCGTGCGCTGTGTAAACCAAACTGCGGCCGGCAAAGCAGCAGCCAGCGCATAAAACTGCGCCACTTGCCGCTTGCCGTCTCGCCAGATGCCTAAAGAGAGTTGGAGCCGGAGCGCAGCATAAGGCGGCTAAAGAGAGAGGCCAGCGAGCGAGCGCGATTGGCCAAAGAGAGATTTATGACGGACAAGTTTGTGCCTTAAGTCTTTTGTTGAACAGCTGATTGGAAGCCCCCGAGCCAGCAGCAGAAACCACAACATCGCAACTCTTAACTTGCATATTGATAAGTGCGAGAGTACGAGTGTATAAATGTTTACGGTTTGGCGACCTCGACCCCCCAGGCGTGTGATATCTATGTATATAAATTTTAACAACTTTTCTTTTGGCTTGGCCGCGATCCCAGCACTGTTGTCACTGTTGGTCACTTGCCAGTGACCAGTATTTTGCAAGTCCGCCGCATGTGGGTGATTGATGTACAGCCGGAGCAGAGGCTGAGTCTGCGTCTGCGTCTACGTCTGGGTCTAAAGACTGAGACTCAAATTGAAGCCTGAGTCGTACGATTATTTAATCTCCATATTAACGCAAGCCGTATTTGGTCTGTGTGCGGTTTCTTTATTGACTCACTATGTTTTGAAAGTGGGTCAGTGTTAAAGATTTTAATTTTTTGTTGTTGTATTTTTTGGGGGCTTTCTTATGAGTTATCAGTATAACGGTTATATAATATTGATTTGTGCTGAGTGCAACCTATTGTACTGCAATGAATCACAAATTGTTAATTGACGCCCAAAGATTATGAGTGCACAATTTGCATTACAATATTGCAGGTCTGATGTGTCAGATACATGTTTTTTACAGTGTACAATAAGCTAACCATTCCAGATAGTCTGAAAGTGATCGAAACTCCTACAGCTCAACTCTTCTTTGATAAACGATCACTGATCTCTGACAATTGATAGTTTGAACAGTTAAGACGACATTAGTAAAGTTAGCCGCTTTGATCAAATGACGATGAGTATCACCCAATCGATTTATCAATATTGTCAGAGCTTCATATTAACTATTCAAAACCAAATTCTAGCAGCTTGAAAAAAATTAATAGTCGAGCACTTCTAAATCATTCAACAATCATTGCAGTTCAATGAACCGCTAACTTTGAGAACTGCGCTTAGGCAGCTCCACAAACGCAGCTGGTGATAATGAATGTGAGATTGGCAAGTAGAATATTCCTTTACGGCCGACTGCCTCGAGTTAAAGATGGCATATCAAATCAGATCTGGCCAAGCAGTTCACTGACAGAATTCTCAACACCGATTGCAGATAACTTCTGTGGCACTCTGGCATTCATTTCTCAAATGTTCATTTAACACTGTCAATGCACTCCGATCATGAACCGGAGAGACTCAAGTTTAAGGTCAACAAAACATATAAATAAATAAAGAATGAAAAATAAATATATTAAAAGTATTCCAAGAACAATTACTGTGGTATCGCTATTTTTATTCTTATTTAATGGAAAGGATCAGACTAATGGTATTTGCCGTCTGTACGAAATTCGCAAGAAGTTTGCAGAGTATAACAAAATCTACCTACCGAAATTTTGTTTATTTGAAAGCAGCTACCAACGTTCACTTATCGACTTAAGGGCATGTGCACGAGTTTTGCATTTGAACTGTCCATATAATTTAAGGAGGTGCTTAGCTCGTCACTTGTTTGAAGCTGTTAGCGAAATATCGCCAATGAAAAGGAAAGAAAGTGTAAGTCTTTAGCCACACTTTGATTTGTCTGCCTCTAGCTTTTCGTCAAGTGCTTGACCTTTTTTACATCCCAATTTATTCCTTATCATAAGAGTTTCAGTTAGTTTAATACTTGAGATTGGAACTTAATTATTTATTACTCGTAACCTTTTGCAAATTTTCTATATAATAAATCATTTTGTGAGGTTTTCTTTTCTTATTAATAATTGACATATCAAAACAACAAATCTTGAATAATCTTGAGTGTTGTCATGAACTTTTTAATGCAATATACGTATAGTCCATTAAGGTTTTAAAACCCCAAGAAATATGTTTATTAAACGCTCTGCACGAGATTTATTTTTATATTCGCACCAATCAATTTGGCATGAACTTTCAAACTGAAATTAAGCTCTTGACTTTGCCCGAAAAATACCACCTTACTGACCCATATAGCATCGACATAAAGCTTCGGGCTAAGGCAAAAGCGGTGCGCCCGGCCCCAAACCAGAGAAAAGTCCAAGCCAGAGGCTAGCTAAGCCGGACCAGGCCCAGTCCAAGTCACAGAAGCAGTCGTAATCGGTGCTTGAAACTTGATTAATCGTTTACACGTGAATCAAATTGAAGAAAAAACGTTAATTCAAATGGCCAGCATGCATTGTAGAAAAAGTCTTAGCCGCTGCCGCTGATGCCAATATATATTTATTGGCAATTATGCTGCGGCTGATTAGGCATAGCCCATGGCATTAGCTGGGCCCGATCCTGCTGTCAATGTCAACTGTTCGCAGCTGATTGACATTTGCATAATATTGTGGAAGCGGCAGAGCCAAAGTCTAGAAGATATGTGGGCCTGGGCAAAGTGAAAGTCCATGCGAGATTAATAGGTCGCAATTTGTCATGCGGCAGCACGGAGATGTCTTCTTGGCCTGGTCTGCTCTCTTGGCGTGCACATCATGTCATTTTCATTCATTGTAATCGTGTGCTGTCAGCAATGCCACAAAAGCGCGTCAAATGACATGTGCGAACTCAATCGATTACCATTTGAGTAGGAAGTGTGCAAACTTGTGATGGGTGAAAATCGAGTTTGTGTCTTAAGTCTTTCGTATTTGGTTCCGCACTTTGCGCGCACAAGCGGAAATCTGACAGCCAGTACACGCAGACAAACACAAGCACACACACACACAAACATCCATACTTAGCAGAAACATAGCTAAAAACCTTTGGAATGTGGTAATTAATTAAGCCAGGGAAAAGAGCAGCAAGGTGCCTGCAACAGTCAACGGCAGCTGTCGAAGAATTTTTCCATCTGTTCCATGTTAGCTTGAAGGTTACCGCACACGGTAGCAGCTAGAGCTGGAAAAGCCATAGCTAAAGTTCTCGCTGCGGGTTGGGGGTGGGCGGTAGCCAGGCGATAGGCGATTCACTGGAATCCAAACATTGCATGCATGAAATGAGCGTAATTATTAAGTACCAAGCGAAGATACTAAGCTGGGCCACAGGCCACAGCCTGCGACGGGCCAAGGCAGTGGCCATGTCTTTATTTAATAGTTGTGTAAGTATTTTTCACAGCAATATTGAATTTTCCACACACAGATGACATGGGTCAGTAACCTAGAAATGAAAATAACACCTTGCCGCCGCTGCCAACTGCCATAAATGCGGACGGAATGGAGCAACGATGAGCCATGCCAAGCCAGAACCTAACCCGACCAAGCGACCAAGCGACCAGGCGACCAACCTACCGTCGACCATCGACCAAACAACCGACCCCCCTGTGTTTGCTTACGTTTCCAAGTCCATATCTATATCTAAGCATGTGTATGAGTCGACGTCAACATCAACAAGACGAGAACCTGTATGAAAGACAAGACTTTGCCAAGATCACTAGAAAATTTGTTAAACCGCAAAAGAAAATGTTGAAAACACGAAGCCCAAACCGCAAAATGTGGCGAAAAATGAACGCGCACCTGAGCGCAAGCGGAATGTAAATTAAAACAACACTTAAATAACTATATAAGTCCCTAACAGCTCTTAATGGACGAGCTCCAGTCCGAGTTCAAGTTTGGGTTCCAAAATTGAGGGGGGCATCGACACCCAGTCCAATTGCTATTGTTGGCCGCAAGACGGTCACAGTCATTTAACAGCTGGCACTATTATATAATAAACAATGCTGCCGAAAAGTCACAGAACCACAGACCGACTGCTACCGTCTGCCAGAAGATCAAATGCGGTCATACGCCTGGGCCAAGTCATTGGCTTGGCATGCGTGTTACGAGATGGCGAGCAGAGATCTTTAAAAAATCGCCCAACACCAGCTTCAAGTCGTTCGTAGATTAATTTCGAGTGACAAATTATACATGAAACATAACGGCAGTCCAATATTTATGTGAAGATTCCCACTACCTGAACTTGAAGCTGACGCTGCAGCAGCAGCAGCAGCCACACCACAGCCAGACATGCGTGGCGATAAGTTTAGGCCTGGCTCTGCGCATGAGGCCGTTGTCTTAGCCAAAGTTCCCGGCCGGCGCGGCAGTTGACAGCTAAAATTGAGATTAATTGTGCTAAATTAAGTGAGTGAGAAATTACAAAATTATTGCAGCGTTGCTGTTAGAAACTGCAATCAGTTGCATCAGCTTCAGTCGCAACAACTGCAGCCGCAACCTCAGCAGTTCCTTCCTGGATCTGAGCTGTCGTTCTCTGACTTGAAGGTACCAACAAATTATGCTGGACTGTTTTGGCAGCTAATGCTCGTTTTGTTGCCACCCCGCCGACCCGCCAGTCCGCCAATTCCGCTGCGGGGCACCTAAGGTGCCATGCGAAAATTACAGGTGTATGTGACTGAAGGCTGCGAAAGATGCATAGGTGTGATAGCATTGGCAATGCACCTAAATTGCTGAAGGCTGTTGATTTGCTAAAGTGCACTTAGCTCTACACAATCACACACTTAGATAAGCTGCGAGAGTTCCACAGTTTAAATATTTATGTGCGCAATAATTAATTTATCTTCATGTGAAAGTTACACGTTATCTGCTTAGTATACAAAAAACTTGTAACAATAAGTTGAGTATTTTAGCAAATTTCGATTTTCTTAATCACTTTTGTCATACGACTTAATTATTTTAACTACAGTTGGTAGGATGCTTCTAAAGATCATTTGGGTCAACAGTGCGTGATACCCCTAAAGGTATCAAAATGCGTTAAATTTCTGACATGCTACGGCAAGAGAAGTAAACCTCTACTGAGAAGGAAACATTTTTACAATCACAAAGAATAAATGATTCACCCACAAAAGACTGGTTCCCGAAAAGCTTGCGACTTAACCTCATATGCTATATGTATAGCATATTACGCACAGGCTAAATAAAATAAAAAAAATTCCAAAAATTTTAAAAAATTCCAATCTACGTCTATAAGTTTTTAATTAAACATATACTTATACGAAAAAATATTTGAAAGAGAAATCCCATACTATCTTATTGGGCAACATATTCAGCAATAGAATTCGTCAGCGAAAATTTGTTACTACTGATTTGTTGCGCTCTGCGGAGGCTCTTGGGCCCAATCAAGAAATAGTTAACCTTTGCTACGATATGTTGCAGCTGCTTCAATCAGCTGCAATACCGCCGGCTGAGGTATGTGCCACAGTTTGAAGAGCTCACACCCACAAGCCTAGAGGTGACACATCAAATCAGAGTTGGCTGTCCATGTGGAAACTCATACCAGAATCGGGGTACCTTCAAATCGGCCATATGAAAAGGCGTTGCCCAATAGTCAGTGGCAGTGGCAAGTTGCAACTTTGGCCACAGGCCGCACGCCAATGAACCGCACGAACGTCAAAAGCTGTTACAAATTGTGCAATTGGTTTGGGCTAATACCAATACCGCGGCACACAAAACTTTTCTCTCTCTATTTGAGTTTCTAGACCTCTACTGGTGCCTATATGTATGTTTGTGTGTGTGTGTGTGTGTGTGTGTGTGTGTGCTCATCATGCCGCCACCGGCGGTGCAGACGTGCCAAAGAGGAAGCACAACAAACTAAAATGGTATACGACCACTGCAACCTGTTTAAGCCAAGGCAACAACGTTCATGACGCCGCTTGGCCCCAGCCCCAGCTCCAGCTCCAGCTTCAGCTCCAACTCCAGCTCCAGCCACACTTTACAGTTTGATTTCTCACGAGGCAGCCACAGCAGCCGCTGCCGCAGGACCGTTACTTACTTACATCTGGTTCCGCACTTCAAGTTCAACTCAGACAACATGTGGCTTGCCAGGCAAGGAACGGCACAAGTCCCAATGTCAGTGCCAGCTCTAGTGCTAGAGCCACTGCCTGTTCAGCTTACAAATTTGAATAGGGATTTTGTTTTCACTTCTGTCTGGGTCGCCTTCAAGTGGCACAAGGTCAGTGGTGTCACGGACTGGGCCTCTGATTGAGCCGTTGTGTCCGACTTCGCACAGGATGTTAGAAAGCGAATTATGCAATGAAATCTAACAAGCATAAATATACATGACAAAACAGTTGTATTTAAGAACCTGTTAAGAAAAAAGAAAACCTATACAACCAGACTGAATCGTATTTTATGCTAAAATTTCCTTATTTGACTACTTAAATGCACCTTTTAACGGTTCGCTTTGATTCCAGCCGGAAAAGAGCTGCCAGCCTGTTCTTATGGAGAGTCACAAAAATTAGTTGTCTATAATGGGGAATGCGACTTATGAAAATATTTGCGAATAATTTACTAATGCAAAGGCACTACGTTGATGATATTAATGATGATGATGGTGCTGATGTCGACGATGATAATAATGATCATGATGATGATGACACAATAATGAGTTCTAGTTTCAGCTGAAGTCGGCAGATAGTAGTATTGCAACGCATGTAATTGTCGGCATTGCATTTGTCAAACGTTTTTTTACCGTCCTGAATAGCTGACGCAGTGCAGCAATTAAAACAAGAGTCTCGTGTCAGTGCGTGGCCCTGGCTATGCGCTGGACTTGAACTGGGAATATTGCTTGGGGGGACTGGGATTGATGCTGTGATTGAACTGCACTTTGCGACCGACCAGTCAACCAACAAGCGAGGCGACCGACCGCAGTGCGTGGAACCTGTTTAGTTGTCTATATTAGATATGAAGCAACGATAAGTGGAGCGCTCCGATGCCTCTAAAGAGCTCTGCAAAGATTTGCAGCGGCATCACTACCAGCAGCAGCAGCAGCAGCAGCAGCAGCTACAGTTCCCAGTTTCCAGCATCCAACAAACGGCAGCTGAGATCGTCAATACAAACATGGCAGAGATATCAGCGACAAGCTGACATTCTCTAATAATTGGCAAGTGACATTCCTTCGCGCTTTGAATTTACAGAATTTATGGTCAAAGGCACTCCACTGAGTGGACATACTCTGTCCGTACCCTATCCCACATCCTATGCCCAAGGCTCACCCAATTCTGGGCAATCGACCGGCGTTTGATGCACATCCGCCAGCACAACATGAGTGAGCTCCTTCAAGTCCATTACTCCAAATTATGTGGCCGCTGTATGCAAGTTTACAGCTTCGCTTCCATAGGCTGTCCAACTCCCAGGCTACCCAGTCCCCAGTCCCCTAGCGACCGTGCGACGGTCTTTGGACTGCTGCTGCCCCTCATACCCACACACGCTCTGCTGGCAGCTGAAATGTGTGCGTTTTATGTGGCGCCGCCAGCATGAACATCTATATAAAATATATATCCATGTTAGTCTCATCAGCAGCAATTAGCCGAGTGAAATTCAACACTAGCATGTGGGTCCATTGTCCAAATGGAGCACTCTTCGGCGGCATCGTAAAAACACAATTGGTCAATGGGCGAATATCTATAGAAAAAGTTATTTTCAACTTCTGTGCGCTCTCTAAGGAGTTTCAAGATCATCATTAAGGATCTTAAGTTAATTGTATACCAATTTAGTAGAGCCATTTACTCAATATTCGACAGTGGCCCATATTTCTCAACACTTTAGAAGTAATTATGCTTTTGTATCAAATATGTATTACATATTTCCTCATTAATAATTAAAGCATGATCTATATTCTTAAAGGCGCATTGGCCAACGATTTGAGGAATTCGCTGAAAATATTGACGAATTACATTTTATAATTAACATGTTATAATCTGGGTTGTTTTAGATGCTAACGTATTTACATTTTAAAAATCTGTTTAGAAGGTATAGAAGTACCAATTATACTCAAATACGAGTCATATTGAGTATGAGTACCAGACCAGAACAAGTGAGGACTCTAGCCAGTATTGGTGACTAGCAAATACCCTGCACCTTCTTCAATATCAGAACCACCAAGCAATACGCTGCTGCTTGCTTAATATATAGAAAATAAATATATACTTGATCTATATCTGATGACTCTAGCTCTTTACGACTAAAGGATATACTTAATGCCTATTACATACATTTGGATTTTGCACAAATACAATATACCCGTATACCCCTTTTTAATGGGTTCAGGGTATAAAAAGTCATCTATTAGATATGAATCTATACCATGATTTTTGTAACAGGACGCAGGGTATATTTTAGTCGACTAAAATTGGTTCGGTTTCTTTTATAAGGTGATATATGTAAGCTATGAGAGTCTCTTTTCATTGATAAGAGAAACGAACAGAAGGCTAACAGCCGAATAATATGAAATGCGTTTTCTTAACACATTTGCAGAACAGATTCAGCTTAAATACTTAGCTTTTCACTTGCAGCCTCATCTATTTTTATTATAAAAACCATTTGCCCAAGGGCAGTACACAAAACAAACTCCGTAACTCATGTACAATGTGGTATAAAGAGCGGGGCATTTCATATCTGGTATCTGGAATTTGCTTGGCAACAATCTTAACAAGCACCTGTCTTGGCAGCCGCCTCGCAACGATCGTCAGCGAACACCTTTATTTAAATAAGCCGCAGCTTTAGGATCTGTCTGGTGCGTGGTCCCATTTCGCTCGCTCCAAATCTAACAACTTCAGTTGACCCAATGCTAAGCAGCTATATGTTGGACAATGGCCCAAAGCAGTTTAACGGACATTGTTCATGTTATTGTTGTTGTTGTTGTTGTTGCTGTCGCGTTGTCGTCTTTGTTGCGCTAGAAAAAAGGGTGGAACAAGTCTTGAGACATGTTACTCCATACTATGCCAGGCAGGCAGCAATGAAGTGAGGCAAAATGTGCTAGGCTGCCTGCTGACCATGTCCAAGTCAGAGTTGGAGTCGGCAACCGCGTCCGAGTCCAAGTCCAGCACCTGAACTTGTTCCGCGAAACGTGTTTGGTATTTGCCTCCGAAAATACAAAAAAAAAAATAAACAAATAAATAAAAAAGAAAAAAGAAAAACAAACGCGAACAACAATTTTTGCCTTGACTTGCGACTGGTTGCGACCAGGTGAACAGGCGACCTGTGGCGGTGGCAGTGGAAGTCGCTTCGGTTCTACTTGTACTTGCCAAACGTTTGCGAATATGATTGCCAAAGAGACACATACGAGCCAGCCGACATGTTGGCCCAGAGCCATAACCAGCCCCAGCCCCAGCCCCAGCTCCAGCCCAGCTCAAAGTGTGGCCACAAATCGAATTGCAGTTAATTAATAACATTGAAAACAACTTGCAGCAGGTGCGCCTAATTTGGGTGGCGCCCATGTTGACGCCCTTTTCGCAGCGGTAACCGTATCCTTGCCACCTGCACACCCGTGCCGCTGTCTGTGTCTGGTCAAGTGTCTTGGCCGCAGCTTCAACTACAACTGGCTTCGGTTGACTCAAAGTGCAGTTAGACTTAGTTGCGCTCTCTCGCTTCTCTCTGCAAACTCTTCTCTGTGCAAGACTTTGCATAATTTTAATTTGTGGCATAACTTGTTTCGTAATTGAGAATTACATTAATTTCGTGGCAAGTGCGTGCGTGCGTGCGTGCAGAACTAGCTCGACGCTGTGGCACACAGATGGGACTGCTCGCACGGGGCTATTGAGTCATTTGGGGAAAAGCAGCAATAAATTGACCAAGATAAGCAAACGTATGCCAATATTTATACCACTTCGTGCTCGCGATACACCGTTGTTAGACGTTGTCTGCCGGCTGTCGAATATTTCTCTAATGATCAACGCGTTGATAGCTCGCCGCAAACATATCTATCTTTTATTGCACGCAATTTCCTTCCAGCACACAATTCGTTCTGCAAATCATTTCGCATTGCGCATAGACAAACATTTTTAGTGGATGCTGGCGGCGCACTCGCCACGCTCTTGAAGATAATCAGTGGGTAGGCAGTTAGCCAGCAGCAGCAGCAGCAGCAGCAGTAGCAGTAGCAGTAGCAGCAATGGCAGCAGCATTGCAAAATGTGGACCTGGCACTTGCCAATGCAAAATGCCAAAGGACCGCAGCCACTTCTATCTGTGTTTCCATGGGGGCATTAGCATAAGTAATCAGAGTTTGTAAATTGCATGTAATTATTGTGATCGAAGCTGGCATTGCATAGCATCAAATCCAAATATATCTTTAACTGTCTGCCTGTCTGCCACGTCAACAAGGTACTTACAAAGCCAATCACTCAAATTAATTTCTAAATAGTTGATTGATTTCCTAAAGCAATAATAAATCTATGAGCTATGATCTAACTGAATTTACCGATTGAGTGCTTTCCATTAAATTAAATCTGAACGCATTAAAAACAATTTTCTTAATTGTACTCTCACATAAGCGAAACTCTAACTTCGTGAAGTGACCAAGGGATCTGTTTTAAATATGAATTGCTCCTGATTGATACTTAGGTCCTATTATTCATTTTCAAATCCCTAAAGTACTCAGTTCTGATAGGCACCTCTTGCACCTGTCTTAATTTAAATATCAAATAACTTATAACTGTGCATGTAATATTTTACTTAATTGCTTTTATAACTTATTCTGACCCATGTTGTTAGATACAATAAAAGTATATTTTAGAATAAGACTAAACTCTATAGAAATATATATAAATGTGTTTGTGCTGACTGACTGAATGGCAGAGCTTGAAACCTGATTTTCTAACTTTAGCTCAAATTCATTTGAGGGGTTTTCCGCACTTTTCAGAATATCCATTCCTCCTTGGAGGAAATGGTGGTCAAAGTGTCGGCTTAAAATGTCAAGCTTCAATCCACGGAACTAGAATTAGAGGAATACATTAATTTTATCTATTGGTTCCTTATCCAATGGACTTCAAACAAATTTCCAAATATCTAGATATATCAAAAACAAGTATACCTTTGAACGTGAGTTGATGTATTTTATTGGAAGCAGAGAAGAAATTTTCAAAGATTAGATCAAAATTAACTGTACTTGGCAAAATTAAATAATCCTTAAAATACTTGTTTGAATTGTAAAATCCAAGTGTAGCAATGTTAATTTTAGATATCTCACAGCACAATTTTAATCACTTAATACAAAAAAAGAAGCTAAACAACAACAAGCCATCTTGTTGGCTTTATAAATATATGTATTTCTGTCTAGCTGATTAGTTGGAAAAACATAGAGATCTTAACTTGTTGAACTTCCTGTGAAGTGGTTACTGCGAAAAGCCACAGAAACACACACACACACATACACGCACACATAAACATTCCACGCATACACCTATTTCGATATGGGCCAATTGATTTCATTGCTAATGATTGTTAACGGTTTCTCAGACACTTGCAGCGTCAGCTGCGGAAATCAGTGGTTACCAGGGAACGCCCGATTCTCTAACTGCCACAGGTGCAGCAGCCAAGAACTGCAAGCTCTACTCTACCCTACCTCAACTAACTTTATATAGACGGGCACGGAGCTTGGCTGGCCAGTTGGGCAGTTGAGCAGTTCTCAACTAGCAGTTGGCTTGACCGGTTGGATCTCCATGTGAACTGGTGTTGGTTTATCGGGGCAATGATTTGGCGCACGTTTGTGTGTGGTTTGCTCGATGGTTGTCTGATTGATTGTGCATTTCGTTTATTGTCAGTGGCTGGGCTTATCACATCAATTGCAATTTGTAAACCATTTGAGGCTCGAGGCTACACTCGACTTCTCGGCTTCACTGCCTAATCGGGCAGACAGAGGACCCAAGTCAACTTGCACACCTTCAATGCTTATGCAAGTTTTTCCGGTCTGCGCTGGTCATGTGATGACTTTACAGCCGGCAACTTAATGACCCTCGCGACTTAATTAAGGCCTAAACTAAAGCACTTTGATTGATTTACATACACGCCACATAGACAGTCGCCTGAGGGTTTTATATGTGTTATACAAGAGTAAGAGTAGCATGCCAAAGTCAACGAACAAGGGACGCGATTCCTGACGACTGCATAATTACCCTATAAGACTCAATTAACTGTAAATTAAAGAAAATGCTCGATTACATTATGGCTGCACTTAATGTCGCGTGTGATAATGGACCAAGCCCAAAGAACTGAGACTGAGGCACCGAAAACACTGCACCAGAGGCAGTCAGGCAAAGACTGCAGCGACGACAACGAAGGATGGAGACGAGCACGACAAGATCAACTCTGGGGTAAAAGCATTTTTTTTTTTTGCTTTTTCTTTTAACAGCCAGTCGAATTAGAGCGGGAAAATGTACGAAAAAGATAAAAGCAGAGAATTAAATAACAAGGCACTTAACGTTTACACTTAACAAGGCGACGCTGTCGAGTTGGCCATAAACTGGGGGGACTAAAATGCCATTAAGTGTCATTGCTCATTCCTGCGAAAGATTGATATCAAACTTTAAATATGCGTACCAGCGAATGGAAGAGCCCATAATGCAGAACAGAGCACAAGCACAAAAATCAACAAGAACAAACACCGAGTCCCGAATCCCGAAACTCGAATCCCGATCTGCGCTATGTACATACCACAAACTGATGATGTTCGCGAACGCTTTGGTCCGATGGAGCTGCAACTCAATGTTGCAGTCGCAGGTGGCGACTCTGGTAATGCGGTCAGTTCGTTAGTTAATCACATTACGAATAGCATACTTCCGTTACCGTCACCGTTATTTTGGTTGCACTGTAACGCGACACAGAGCTGGGCGGGCACACACAGTATCCTGCTAGGATCCTTATGCTGTTGTTCTACTGTATTGTTGTTCTGTTGTTCGCGGTTGCTGTGCCACTGGCCGGTCGCACTTGGCCTAGACGAGATCTTGACAAAACTAACTCGATCAGCATTGATCAAACGCATTTCAACTGAAAGTCATGTGCCGGACGCCGGCGCTGCCGACGCTGCCAACGGAGCGGCAGCGATCCGCCTTGCATCCCAACTGCAGCACCACAGCTCACTCCCGATCTTCGAATGTGAGCAGCGTACAGAAATTTATGGCTGAGCTAGCTGCACCGCGCAATGCGCTACACGATGGGCCGCAGCTAATATATTTCGGTCTGTTAATGAATAGAAAGCCCCACTTGCACTCCCAAATGGGCTGATACCACATACTAAGTGGTTTTGGCCACAGATCAATCTGTAATGGCAAAAGAAAGTCGCAAATGTAGCACCCAAAGCTTAGGAGTCTACCAAAGATAACTTTCATTATTGCTCCAAAAATGAACGTGAGAAAATATGATCTAATACTTAGTATTCAAAACACGGCCATAAAATGATCCGTAGTTCGGTTCAAAGTTCAAATCAACTATCTGGCTTTCAGGCACCCAGAATTTGATTTAAAACTTGGATTGTCATATTTATTGTAAACAATTTACGACTGGACAGTTTGGTTCAAGTCCAGATGGATGATAATAAATAAAAATTATTGAATAATCGCATTATCTTTCTTTCTCAAATTATTTATCAAAAATTAATATTTATCGAAAAAATATCTTTTTCTAAAAAAATAAGATCAGTACGGGGTTAAGGCTAGAAAGTGAAATTTCTTCTGTTAAAAAACACAATTTCGAAACATCAATAACAATTAGCAGTCCCTATAACCCACATGCTATTAGCCAAGTAGCGCATTACAAATGTGAAAAATCTTTTCACAGCAGCGTCGTCAATGCCGGCATCGACGTCGACGTCGACGTTTCAGCTCGTTTTGCTGCTTCTCATTTTGTGCATGGTTGGAGCAACAGTACAATCAAGTTTCCACCAATGTGAATTAAATAGTTATCCAAAAGAGAGGCGGCAGAGAGCTGGCCAAAGCCGCAGAACGTAGAACGTAGAACGCAAGAAATCCCAGACGCAGACCACAAAGTAATGGAAATATTGAGAATTCCTTGGCAGCTGTGGCACTACTGGCTCTTTTGACTGTGACTGGGACTGTGACTAGGATTGGGTCTGGTGCAGTTACTCAAAACGACCATTAGAAACGAACATTAGCAGAAAGAGCAGCACCGGCAGCAACAACAATCACAGCCACAACAACGACGACAGCACTGGAAAAAAAAAACTAACGAACCTTGACAATTAAGTTTGCGCCACACTGCCAAACCCAATTGGAATTCAATGTGCATGCAACGCCGGCAGCAGCCGCAAATGACGTTTGATGATGATGCTGCCCATGCCCAGTGCCAGTCTCATCATTAGCTAGCAATACCGATAATGAAGTTGGTTAAGATATTGCCATACACTAACACACAACACACAACACAAAACACAAAACACTCACATACACTTGTGTGTTTAGAGACTCGTCTCTAGCTGCTGTCGCTTGCTAATTCTCCAACAAATGTTTGTTTATTGTTGTTGTTGCTGATGTTGTTGTTGTTGTTATTGGTGCTGTTGCTGATGTTGCTGTTGCAGCGTGTACATGTGTTGGTACAAATCGATGTGACGCTAACATCGACTCGCAATTCGCAGCCTCCTCGCAGCACGCTCGAAAGTCGCGTGTTGATGCGCCAGGTGGAAAAATCTCGTTAAAGGTCGTGTCACAAATTCTACCCCAAACGCCAGCAGCAGTAACAACAACAACAGCGCACAATGCGCATACAGCAACCGCCAAGTGCAGAAAAAAAATGCAAACTCGTGCCGCTGCTAACACAATAAATTTTCTCTATCTGGCCGCAATCTGGCCATAGAGCCCATAACCATTCAAGCTGCGTAGTTGGGTGGCCAGCAGTTGGTTCGCCCAAGTACTTGCAGCTTTGTTGCAACCTGCAACTGTTGCAAGTGGTAGCCGCAGCAATCACAACACATTTGTCGCACGCCGTATTCGCTGGATTGAGATTAGGTTTCTAGCTTAGCAAGATTTATGAACTGGCAACTTTGATGGAGGTGAAAGGCGATATTCTAGTGCTGCCAGTGGAGCAAATCAAGCAATTAAATTTAAGAGCTATGCAAACATTGTAACACGATTGTATTAAGAGCCCTAATGCAGTTTCCGATGCGGCTATACACGGAGATACATATAGTGTGTACGTATATATTTCAAGTGCTGAGAATAGCTACGAAAGGCAATCGTCTACTTACAGACAGATGAACATAGCATTAATTATATTTTCTTTCTTACCTTTTGCTTTCTAATATCGCTGTAAGCCTAAAATAATCATTGTTTCCATCATCGAAACGAAGCTTGACATGTTGCACCTTTCATATGACATTTTTGAATGTCTGAAAGACCGATGTCTTACTTACATCGAAACATCAAATGAAAATCTATCATTGATCTAGTCTAGTACAATGATAGATTTAATAGTCATTCTCCCTCTGGAGCTCACCATATGTTGTATATCCTTTTAACAAAATAAGTTATTCTATTGTTATTCTACTTGTTGAAAGAATTTAGCAAATTAAGGAAAAGGTTATCGCTTTTGCCTTATTTCTCTTTTATGTCAAGTCTTATTAACAGAATGTCATAAAGCTAGCTAGACGACTAACCAAACTGATTAAGCTTTGAATATATAAAGAAATGAATTCTGGCACCAAAAGATAGTTTTCCAGGATACTTATCAAACTCGATATAAAAATTACTATTGCAGTTTTATAGCATCTATAATTTAAAATTAATTAGGCTTCAAATAGAGAACGAAAATTAATGTGATCTATATGACGTTTAAATCAATGTTTAATTTAGCTGGCATGTGGGCAACAACAACATTTGTTGATTTTGTTGATTTTAAGTCCAGCTATAACTTTTTCTGCACTTTTTTTCCTGGATTTATACACCTTCCTTTTTTCCTCTTGTATACAGACTGCAACTAATTATGTGCAATCATCCTGAGCCTGGGTCTTGTCGCAGCTGTTACCTCAGTCGTTGTGTCTACCCCGATCAGCCGTGGGCCTTTCGACACGCCGAAATGCGTGACCCCAATTGGGAAAGAGGAGAAGAACAGAAAAGTGGCACAGGTTGTAAAGGGCAAACGGCCGGGAATGAGGATGTATGTGCATGTGGATTTGTAGGCTGCGATAAGCGATCACAAAATGAGGGATAACTGGTCAGTTAATGGATGGGTTCGCTATAATTGATGCCACTTTAAATTGAGCAAATGGTCAAGCCAGAAAGAAAGTGCACAAGGGACTGCAGGCGAGGCACCAACTGCTGATATTGTAACTGATGCTGCTGCTGCTTATGCTGCTTATGCTGCTGGTGATACTCAAATCTTAAGTGATATTTCACATCAACCTTTCTCCTGAGCCGCAAAAGCGGACCCGCCGGCCGTTAAGATGCAGACCAACCCAAGGCTATATGAACATGCATTATATGCGAACGTGTCCAATGCGAACGTGTCCGTAGCTACAGCCTTTTAATCAAGCACATTTCGAGCAAGTGATTTTATTTCATTTGTTTGCTGTTGTTGCTGCCTTTTGTGCATTTTTGCTCACTGACCAATTTAACCGCTTGAGCACAAAATTTCACCGCAAGATCATCGCACTTTGCACGCAACCCAAACAGTCAAAAAACAAAAACACAAAAAACAGTAAAAAAAATTTAACTTAAATTCCAACTTAAACTATAAAAAAAAAGTAAACGCCAAAACAAAAAGATGTTCCTGAGCTACGTCCCAAAGTTGGACATGGGGCATGTTTATGTTTATGTATGAGTTTGCACACATTTTGGGGCAAAAACTAAAAAAAAAAATAAGAAGAGAACAAACAGTTAGCTGGCTGGCATGCTGCAGTCTGCAGTCTGCATTTGGAAATTGGTGCAACGCTGCGGTGCGCCTCTGAGTGGCACTCGCATGCTCCAATTATTTGGGCTTTGGGCAGTCCTGTCATTGGTTATATCACTCCGGAGCTGGGTTGAATGCACCCCAGAGCATTGCATTTGAAAAGCGCGTTTCATTAGCCTCTGACTCTGACGCTAATAAATTGGCAAAACGTAGAAATCGACTGCATCATAACGCAACACACACACAGACACACACATGCAATCGTCCACTTGAATGATTGAACGATTGCATGAGCATAAGGCACACTCCAAATGCATCAACATCCACATCCACATCCATATCCACCTGGGCAATTCATCTGCTGCGACTGGCGGTTGCATGAATTTGCGCAAAAGCCTTAAAAATTAATTAAAAACAATTATTTAAAAATAAAATTTAATTAATTGCAATGTTGCATGAGTAGACACCTCGCGTATTGTTGTTGTTGTTGTTGCTGGCTGTTGCCGCTGTTATTGTAACGGTGGCAGTGGCCTCTTCACGGGGCATCCACACTTCTTTTGACTGCAACTCACGGGTGGTAAAACTCATCGTATGCATATTTTCCGTCCAACGTCCACTGTCCGATTATATTGTTGTTGTTATTCTTGGCTCTGAAATTCAATACACTGCATGGCCTATATAAAAGTATGGGAATGTTGAATGATGTTGGCCATGGAATGTGCTCATGCTATGCTTCGTTGCATGCCGCATGCCGCATGCCGGGAGCTCTGCAAGTGTTGGATTAGTGCATTATTAACTAATTAGATTGACTGTGGTCAATGGGCTTCCAGTTTATCTTTTGAGTATTATCGAGCCATATCCACATCTACACCTAATAATATTCATATCAATTCCTTACTGTTTTAAGTATGTAAAAAGCACATAATTATTTTTTGGCAGAGCCAGAACTCGAAGAACATAAAAAATATTCAATTCTATCTCGAAATTTATATAAATCATCTAGTAAGCTTTCAAGTTTCGCAACTAAAGTTTCTGTACACTAAGTTTTAGAACTACAGTTATTCTTTTACGATTTTTATAACATCTTCTGATAGATAATAATAGATAATAGTGTACTAGTTAAAGAATGTCATTGTGTGAAAAAGAGACCTTAAACTGGATACCATAGAAGAGATAATCCAAGGATGTGCAAGATAATGGGCAGAGCTAAGTCCTTGCGAACTCCAAAAAGGTTTCATTTCGAACTGCTTATGCCATACAATTTTTTCTTTCTGTCTTTTTTTCTTGATTGAACCCTTATTCATATATTCAATTATGTTGTAATCGCTTAGCTAAAAGCTGATATATAATTAAAACCAATTTAAGTCTAGCTTTTATAGTTTCACAGAACGAAGATGCGCGATGGCACTTCCTTTTCCTCAAAAACATAAAAAATGCCAACAAAATTTGTTAATTTTTACACACAACCTAAAAGAAAGCAGTTGCAGTTAGGCTCTCAACAAATAAAAATTAGCATATCAGTGCAACGTGTTGGCAATGAAGAAATTAACATGTTGCCACAAACTGCAGTTATGCATGCCCCGAAACAAGCAACAAGCGAGCGAACAGCGAACGGCAAAAACTTCGAACATCCCACGGGCTGCGGCAGCGGGCAACACATTTCAGAAATGCGCCCAAAATATGCCGAGAACAAGGAAATGTTTACTTTGGGCAGTTAAAATGCCAGGTCCGAGAGTCCAAAGTGACCGCTGGCCAATAATTGCGGCCCAAAAAGAAGGCTCAGTTGGCAGTTGCCAGTTGGCAGTTCGCTGTATTGGCCGAATGCTGTACGCATAAATTTAGCCTTAATTGGCTTTAATATTATGTTGTCAGTAAAAACGAAATCAGCAAACGCCAATCAAAAGCAACAACAACGAGGACAATCAGGATGGGAATCTGAATCAGAATCTGGACACGGACAGGGACAGGGACTGGGCAAGGTAAAGGGTTAGCGAGTTGCCAAATGTGGCACGTTTTTGAATGTTGCGGTGTTGGGCTTAATCAGCGGTTTCCACGCCATTCCCCAAAAAAAAAAAAAAAGAATAAACACACAAAAAGTAAAACACAGGGAAAGAAATATGTGAAAGCAAGGAACAGGCCCTTCCATAAGGCAGATGATTGTGATTATGGACGCGCTTTGCGATGTTGAGAGCCAAATCTGACTGGTCACTCAGCAAACCCAACCATGTCAATGCGCCCAGCCCTTTTGGGGCTTTTTGGCGCATTAACGGCTAGGCCGAGATCTGCCAGCCCAAGTTCGGGTTCAGCTTCAGGTTCAATGCCACCCAATGCGACGTGCAATAAAAACGAACTACCAAATTTAAACCATAAAAAAAAAAATAAAAGTAAAAAATGGAAAAACGTTTATAAAGCAATTACCAACACTGCTCGTGTTTCAAACCATATGCAAGCAACCTAACCTTGTGTGTGTGCGCTTGTGTGTATGTGCCCACCCTAGAGATGACTACGTGATCGACTAGCTATCAACTTGAAGATGGTTACAGGCTTTGACTGCCACGATTAAACTGGAACTACTGGAACTTTCTTTAGGATTATGATTACACATTAATCCTTTCCTAATACCCGGAATACAAGTTTACATCATATTTTTTGAAAATATGGACTTATTTTTGGATAAGGTAAGAGATAGAAAATCATATAATGACATTCATATAAATACAAGCAGCTAAAAGTCCTTGGAAATTATCAATTATTGCTCCATTAAGTGAGGCATGATATTAAGAAACTATCTATAATCTATTTATTATAATTAGGTTGATTTCTTTCAATTCCTTAGTCCAGTTGCTTATAAATACCATATACAAATATTTTATTAACCTAAAATCAAATTTTGATAATACTGCACAGATTGAGTAATTGTAATAAACCCATATATGTTATTTTAATTTGATATTAATATTGATGAGGATATATGCATATATGCACAATACTTTGAGTATTATTTAAAAAAAAAAATTAAAACACACTAATGCAAATAATACTATTAGTTAGAAAATTTTTTATTAACGGTATATTTCACTCACGCACGCACGCTACGCTCATCTCTAGTGCTGTGGGGAACCTGTGCGGCCGGGCAATTGTTGTTATTGTTGGTGTTGTTGTTTCTGCTCACAAATGAGCTAAATGTACGACCATGACTGTGGATAGACCTAGTCTAGCTATGTGGCAGTAACAACATCAAAAGTTCATTATACGCGCCCGCGAATCGTGACATTGCATAATGGACGCTGCAAGTGGCCAGCCTGCCGGCCGGACATGCAAGGCGCCGCCGCCGCCGCCGCAGTCGCAGTCACCGGGCCCCAGTCTTGGTGGCAGTCAAAGGTGGTGTGGTGTGTACACACATATATTACGGCAGTGCCACACCTACTTAGGATAGGAGGAACGTCGACCAGGTAAGCTCAAGCGTTGGCCAGGAAATTGATTCTTTGACTAACGGACCTCTGTCTGGCGCAGAAGATCCGTCAGCAAACAACAGCTCATCAGCCAACAGGCAGGGAGGCGGGTGGGCGTTTACGGCTACCTCATATATTGGCCATGGTCACGGTCATATATGCCTTCCAGTTGCCTTCCAGTTGCCCAAATCCGTCACAGACGGCTTCATGTCTTAACGCTGTCCAGTCGCAATTAGAAACCTGGCAAATGTTTCCCCTTATCACCGCACACTTTTCGACATTTTTAAGGTGTGTTCACCGTTTTTATTTTTTGTTTTTTTTTTTTTTTCTGGCACAGCCTTAGCCTCGACTACAACCAAAGCTCCCAACCCATTCCATTCCATAGCATCGCAGCGCCTTGTCGGCCAAATGTCTTAGTTACAACAAAAAAGATGAGGAGGAAAAAATGTGTACGAGCATTTTTCTTTTTTAGGTTATCGCATGAAGCATGGACTCGTATAGCTACATACATATAACTCCTACATGGTTCTCTTTTTGTCATACTTATAATAAAGGCGTTCCGTTCTATGCTCAAAAAAGTGTCCAGCGTCTTTATTTGGCCAGTGTTGTGGTTGTTGTGTTTGTTGGCGCATTGTGCCGCAACTTGGTCAGCAGCGTCGGCCCAAATGGGAGTAGAATTACGAGCTGCTGCA
The DNA here is from genome assembly GCF_030788295.1 of Drosophila virilis. Lineage (NCBI taxonomy): Eukaryota > Metazoa > Arthropoda > Insecta > Diptera > Drosophilidae > Drosophila > Drosophila virilis. The sequence continues at coordinate 19,491,096 of NC_091544.1, read as the reverse complement.
ATGTTGACCCGTTTTCCTGCCTGCAACAACAACTCGGAACTGGACCACAGTCCGACACAGGGGCAACACGGGCAACCACTGGCAAGTGGCGTTGACATGTGCAGCCATGCTTATCCGCCAGTTGTACACCACATCCATATCCAAATACATATTCACAATTGTGGTCAAAGTTGAAAATGTTCGCCCAGGCCAAGTGAATGCTTTAGATAATCAAAAGCTGCTACCGAACGAGAAATGCATAATATTCATTTAATAAAGAAATCAATTGGGCTATCAGCTACACAAAAGTGCTTTAACATGTAGTAGAAAGTAGAAATATGCTAGTTAGCGAAAAATGATTAGATATGAGCAGAGCGAATTAAGAAGCAGAAAAAATTGAATAACTGACAGATAAGCCGTGCGCAAGTCTAAATTGATATGAAAGATATATTATAAAGAAAGAAACAAGCACGGAACAGAATGAAGAGACCTAGATAGGACAAATAACAATGAGAGTTTATGGTAAGTAGAGAACAAATTATGAGATTGACGAAACAACTTGGTAGTGTAGAACATTAAATCAACGTCTGAAAACCTATATGTCTCACTTAAATTCATGAGAATCGCATGGCAGAGCCACGGGAGGAACACTTGGTCTATGTTCGATTAAATACACATACATCTATATACACACCAACACACATATCTATATATCACATATCCAGCCGTTTATACACATATTCAAAGAAAAGTATACCACTTATAATGTCTGAAAATCTGTAAGTCTTACTTGCCCGACAAAGAATTTTTCCATTTCCAAAATATAATTATAACACTATCTTTGCATCGAAATTACAGAAGAGACTCTGAAAAGCTGTAGACAGGATACACGCACCCGGCCAACTGAAATGCATAACTTTCCCCAAACAACCCATGGAGGTATATTCGAGCACGTTTGTATATAAGTTCGCATTGATTGGCAATTGGCGGCGTCGAACAGCTCAATCAACATCATGTTTCAACCTTAAAAGCCATAAACAAAAAATTGCAGCGAAATCTGCCAACAACTAAATACCTCGAAACAAACAATAATAATTGTCTGATCCAAGTCAACAAATCTCTGTACACCGAAAAGGAGTAACACAGCAATCACAGGCAACAATGCAAGAGCGTTTAGACGATGACGATCCACAAAGCAGCAGCAACAACAACAACCACAACAACAATATCAACAGCAGCAGCAGCAGCAGCAGGGAACGCAGCGATCTCAGCGATCAATCAATCAATCATTTTCACTCAAATGCCGCTGTCGATGTCTTGCCCTATAGATTTCATTATGGTCATAACCATAACCCATAAACACTGAGACTCAGCCTGAGACTGATGAGACGTGTCTTATACATCAGCTGCTCGAGCTGTAGCCTTCTTCTGCGCTTAGACATGGACTCTCCCTCTCTCTGTCTGGCTGCTATGCAATTAAATAAACGAAAGTTTTCATTAATTTCGATTGCAGCGACTGCAAGAGACGACACTGGGACCAAAGCTGAGTCTGATGCTGATGTTGGAGCTGCTGCTGCTGTTGTTGCTGTTGCTGAAGTAGCCCCTCGCCGCGCTCTTTAAACAATTCCAATTCATTAGCGACGCTTTTGGGCCTGGTTGTCAAACATACCGGCGTGCTCAGCCCGTTTGCTGGGTATCTAGTCTTGGCCAGCCTCTAAGCTTCAGTTTAAGACTGGCTCTGG